>NC_142501.1:178848787-180098787 GCF_057876585.1 Rhinolophus sinicus | reverse complement strand
TAACTATCTCTTAAATTTAGAGGGGAAAAAGAAAAAAATTAAATGCAAAATTACCAAATTTTCTGCCATTATTCACCATGCCCTCACTTGGGCAGGTGGTTCCAAATATAAGAATGTGGTAGCAAGTCAGCTGTCATATCTTTATAAAAATAAAATAAAATAACCACTAAGCTACGCACAATTTTTCCTCAAGGAAAATAGTCCCTTTTGCATAAGAGAGTATTCAGATATGTAATCGAATAAGAATCTTCCAAGAAAGGAATGATATTTTCAAATCATAAAAGTTATTTTCTATTATTTCCTGATAGTACATTTATAGTATTATAGATAGGGCTAGCATAAAGTTGGAAAACTATCTACAGAGAGCTACAGACTGTGTAAAAAAAAAAACTGTATGCATATTTATTGACCTGTAGTCCAGAAAGTCAATGGAAATTTGAATGTATTTATCAGAATATTGATAATAGAAGAATATCATCTGTCATTTGTCATTTTTTGTGTGAAGTATACTATTACAGTTCTTAAGTTTAGTATGACTACTTCTCAAATCGATAATGTAATTTTCTAACTCTTTTAAAGTATATATACTTATAGTCTTCCAAAAGATGTAAGGCAGATTATAGAAATAAATATAATAAAAAAAGATTTTATACCTAAAGTTTGGCATAAAATGGGACTTAAACATAAGTAACTATATTTGATTATTTCAGGATTCTGACCAAAATAATAAAAGAAATATATAAATAAAGTAAAAGGGGCTAACACTAGAAAATAGGCAAAAGGCTATTCCTATCATAAAATTCAAGAAATACATCAGTGCTAAGAAAGCTAAAAAAAAAAAAAAAAAAAAAAGAGACACTATAAGGTGATTTCTAGAAATCAGTTCAATGTTTAAGGAAGAAAGGTCAGGGTTTACTAGAAAACTTTAACTCCCTACTAAATTTTTTAAAAACCACACAACAGAAATAGCAATAAGTATCTACTTTAACAAAGCAATCTAGAAAGTTTAACTATAAAAACAAATGGGAAACAAATATTATCAAGAACAGAATCTATTAAATAAGTCTTAACTGAATTGGCAACCATCACATGATTAAAACTTAAATGTCAATGTGGGATTTTAAGAAATTAAATAATCATCTCCAATGTTAGGAAAGCAGGATTAAACTAAGGATAGAAAAATGTTTCATTAACAAAATCCAGTATATCTATGTAAAAACAATAACTAAAATGTAAATGTGAGAAAAAAAAAAATAATGGCTATGTCATTAAGATGAGGAATATGAAGCTTGCTCACACATTTATTTAATATTTTTGAAAGTAATAGCCAATGAATTAAGACAAGAAAAAATTTCCAAATTTAAAATAGTCAAATTACCACATGCTAAGAAAATCTAAGAAATTAGCTAAAGTAATTTTAAAGTATTAATATGAAAGTAATTAGTAATTATGATTAGTATTAAAATAATTTTAAAGTAAGGTATGAAGTGAGATAACAAAAATTAATTAGCTACGGTTATGCATAAACAATTTTATAAGCATTAGTGAATGAAGTAAGAATTTTTTTTCAAATTTATAAAAGAGAAAAATCAGCATCTACCTAGGAAACCAAGATAACTGGCTAAAACTATTTTTACAAAGAGAATTTAAGGAGGTGATATAATAAAACATGTATACAAAATCAAAATGTGTTCTGTATACCTGAAATAAGTAGTTATTAAACATCATGGCAGAAATTCCCAGGTAAATCACACAGTTTAAATATATTTGTTTACGTCCATGCTCTCTCAAACTGGCAGTAATTAAAAAGTTTAAGGCATTTACTTATAAGAAAATAAAGAATGAGACTAATGAGAAATGAAAGCAATAAAGAAAATCACAGACTTTTAGAAACTGAAGAGCAGGTGAATCAGCTAAGAAAAAGATAGAAAGTTAAGTTCCTCTAGCAGAAGCCAAGAAACAAAGCCTGACACTGTCTCCAGTCAGCCAGGAACTGGAGGCTTCAATTGCCTCTGAAGTTGAGGGAGCAGAGGAGATGATAATGGATCTCACAGAATTTTTATTGAAAAAAAAAAAAAAGTAAAGTTCTACAAGTTTTATATGTCCACTCCATTCTCCTATGCATGCAAGAAAAGCCTTTAATATAAAAATGGAATCCCGGGAAAACAAAATGGAAGTGGGGAAGTAAAGACATTTCAAAGGAAATATAATTAATACCCTCAGAGAATATTTTTAAAAAGAATGTATTCTTAAAAGAAGAAGAGAATGAAGTTTTAAAAGACTCATGAAAATTTAAAATACCATAAGAGTAATGAAAATTAAAAGGATGGAAAGATAAATTTGAAGAAAGCTTTCATAAGAGTATAGAAATAAGAGGTAGAAGGAAAACTATTTTTAAGTAGATGATTGTTCAAGAAGTCCATTATGCAGAAAATAGAATTCAAGGAAAAAAGTATATAAAAGGGAAGTGGAGAAAAGAAAAACTATGAGAAACTATTATATATAAAATTTCCAAGTAGAAAAAACCCACCGACAATACAGCACATTGAATGGGGAAAAAAATTCATATCAAGGTACATTATCGTAAAATTTCAGACTATCTGATGGGGAAAATTTGTATGTCCAAAACTTTTAGAAAAAAAATACAAAATGTTATTTGAAAAGGAATGGGAATAAAAATAGCATCATTTAGTACTGTACTACAGCTATATAGTTGTTCCCATTGGGATGGATCAACATTCCAATATTGGGGTAAGCTTGGGAAAGGATACATGGGACTCTTTGTACAATTTTTTCAACTTCCTGTGAGTCTATAATTATTTTTAAATAGTTTTTTAAAATAGCATCAGACACTTTAACAGCATTCTGGAAGATAAAGACAATAATTTACTTAGCAAAGTTCAGTGACTTACTTCATAAATCTGATGGGAAATTATTTTCAACCTAGAATTCTACACCCAGCCAAACAATTACTCCAGTGTGAGAATAAAGATATTTTCATATGTGCAAATTGTCGAACAGTTTTACTCCAATAACCAATTTCTTATATTCCTGGGAGATGTTCCTTACCAGATCAAGAGAATAAATCCAGAATGAGACATGAAATCCAAGAAACATGGGATCCAGACAAAACAATCTTAAGAAACCGTCACAGTGATGATGAAGGGGCAGCTCTGGACCACACTGTTGCAAAGCCAATAAGCAAAAGACTGAATTTGGGGCAAGGGAGGGCGCTCCCAGAAGGAGTATCTCAAAAACTAAATAAATAAAGCTGATATATTACCTGATATGTTTGGACTCTTTAAGAAGCGATTCCTATTTTTGGTGAGAATCTGGAGATAAATTAATAAGAGGTGTGTAGAAGAAAACAAGGCAAAGGAGAAATGAATCACTTATCATTTAAAAACTATAAACAGATGACCAAGGAAAACAATACACAATGGACGTATCAATTACAAATAATATTAAAAATATCATAATGTAAACACTGAAAAGCAATTTAACTAAAATCTTTGAAGTAGGGTAGCCAGTATAAGAGATATCTTTTTCAATACTCATCTTTCACAAAAAGAATCTACGTATAATTCAGTTCAAAAGTAAACAGTCAAAAAATAGCAATCTGAGCGTGCTACTTAAAAATGTAGAGATAAAAACAAAAATAAAAAACTGAAATACTTGAAATGGTTTCCAATGGGGTATAGCCATCAGATTTTGGTAGAATGGAGCAGAGGGTTCTCATTTCTCATGATAAGCCTTGAAGAACTATTTGACTTTTAAATTATGTACAAGAAACACTTTGAAACAAATTACATTAAATTTAAAATAAAACATAAGGAAGCCTCTAGTTTCTCCTGACTGAAAGTGAGCAATAACTAATGCATCTATGCCCAACTTCCCATCTAAATAGTTCTGAAAGCCATTTTTGTTAATGTTGAAAATTTCAAAAGCAGTGGAAACTTAATTTGTAAAATCCACTCATTTTCACAAAGTCAGTAGTAATGGAATCAGTAAAATCTTGGGAGAATCCCCTTGCAGAGGAAATGCAGGAATAGAAAATACATGAGGAGGTCTAAATTTGGACACAATTCCCTTTACCCTTCAGGAAGAAAGAAGCCTCCGATCTAGGGTGTGGGAACTGTTTTCCAGTAGAATCGCAGCTTTTCCAATAACCTCCTCCCCATTATCCTTCCCTTTAATCACTTTTTTTGGCAACAATTCTGGAAATAACTTTCCTAGGAATGCACTTGCGACAAAAGGCATTTACTTGTGGGTATCTACATAGAAGATCCAAGGGATGAAGGATTTAAGAAATTATAGTTTGGTTTGTTTTGGGGGGTGGGAGTGTTTCAATTCACCATTTCTAATAAGAAAAAAATCCCAAAAGGCTTAAGAATATTTTTACAATAAAATGTATTTCTTACCAAAGTAAACTCAAGAAACAAAACAAGGAATTCTTCCTTCTGCCTAAAATATCCAAATTAAATACCTACAAATACCAGAAATCTGACTAGGGGCCTTACAGGTTAAAATAAAAGAGGAATCTTTTTCCCCAGCAAGTGTTTCAAACATTGCAAGCACCTCCATACCTCCCCCACTCCCTGTACCATCACCTGTTTTACCTTCTTTCAGAACACTCACCATCATCTAACATACTATGGACTTTATTTATACATATTGATTTTCTTTCCCCTTTATCTGCACAGGAATGTAAACTCCATGAGCATGGAGATTTGTCTTTTTTATGTTTTCACTGATGTAACCCAATGCTTAGGATGATGACCCCCACACGGAAGGTAGTAATTATTTGGCGAATAAGTGAGTGAATTATAACAGGCCCAAGGTAGATGAAGGAGCCAAGGACAAACCACATACTCAGTTAAGAGAGATCAGGCTTGGAAAGAACTTTCCTCATATGAAAACGAAAAGATAGGAAAACATGAAGCCTATAAAAATAGCTTGTAACCTAAAGGACCTAAGATATGACAGGCATTTTTAAATTTTATATTTTCAATCGGTGATATATTCAAGTGTGTCAACATCAAAACCATATGAAGAGATATAACCAGGAATATCTAATTCCCACCCATGTCCCCAACCTCCTCATTCTTCCAGTTTTCCCTATTGGTGACCGCTCTCCTCAGTTCCTGTGCATTCTTCTAGAGTTTCTTTATATAAATTCTTATTTCTCTATTATTCAGAAATGGATTTTGATTTATATGTTAAAATGTTTGCTCTGTTCCATATTTTGGTTTTCTTCTCCAGGAATTTCAAATAAGTATATATTAAATCTCTTTACCTATCACCTAAGGATAAAATTTCTCTCTAATCTTTTGAAATCTTTCTTGTTTTTGCCACATTTTGTTTGCTTTTTACCATTAACCCACTTCATTCTTGTTATGTTTCTATAATGCCTATTCACTCTTATTTCCCTGTAATACATTCTTTTTTCTTGTAATATTTTTCTCATTTATTTCTATTTCTTTCCTGAATTCTGCCACTTCCCATCCCCCCGCCCCCCATTTTCTGGTCATTTGTTCCCACTGTCTGGCTATATTTGCCACTGAATTTTTTATTGTTGTTTTAAGTCTGCCTTCATAGCTGCCATTACTTCATTACACTTTTTGTATTCAAGTTAGATTTAGGTTATTTTCTTCTTACCTTGTGGCAATATTCTTCTGGCATGTTTTCGTCATACACAGAAAAGTTTTTCTACATACTAATTGTCCACAGCTTCATCATACAGATATTGTATTTCTACCTTTATATAATTCATGTTTGGAAGAGCTGAATTCTTTAAAACCAGCTATTAGCAGGAAGTTCCTGGAACCAGGGGAAGGGCCAGAGTAGCCGCCCAGGTTTTACTGATTGAGGGATCTCCCGTTAGTTTCTTTAAAACATGACCTCTCTGTAGCTGTGGAGAGTGGAAAATGAGGATTTTTTTGTTTCATGGGCATGCCATTTGAGTTTTGCAAGACGAAAAATGTTCTGGGGATTGATTGTGCAACAATGTGAACGTACTTAACACTACTGAACTATACACTGAAAAATGATTAAGATAGTCACCTTTGTGTTATGTGTATTTTACCACAATGAAGATCTTTTTAAAAATTTAAATGTATATATTTATTTATTTACATATTTTAAATATATATTTGTTATATTGTATTTTTAATATATAAATGTTATATACCATGTATCCCTGAAAATAAGACCTAGCCAGACAATCAGCTCTCATGCATCTTTTGGAGCAAAAATTAATATAAGTCCCGGTATTAAATCATATTATATTATATTGTATTGTGTTGTATTATATTATATTATACCCAGTATTATATTATATATTATATTATATTATATTATACTATATTACATTACATTATATTATATAAGACCCAGTCTTATAGCAAAATAAGACCAGGTCTTATATTAATTTTTGCTCCAAAAGACGCATTAGAGCTGATTGTCTGTCTAGGTCTTGTGTTCGGGGAAAGATGGTATGTTCTGTGTAACCATGCCCTGCCACTTTTATATTTCAGAACCTACCTAGTTCACAAGCCTTCTCTAATCACTTTGGTTTCCCTTATATTCTCTCTGGATGATAACATGAACGCATACAACTTCCTTTTAGATGTGTTCATTTTCTTATAGTAGGAAGTGCTTTCTGAGATCTGCCATTTTAGGATATTTCTATGGACTTTCCTTTCACTCCTTTTCTGCTTCCCCTAGTACTCATGACCTATTTAATTTCAATTCTGTTTACAGAAATTCCAACTTAGGAAGGGACACTCAGTCTGGAAGAAATACTTGCCAGTGGTTTGTGAGAGCTATCACTACTTACTCTTGCTTCAGATCAGATCCTGCATGAAGTGAAGGGATGGGAGAATAAGATGATAGTAGCTAACTTCAATAGTGCCTTTAGTAGGACACCAATAAAAAACAGGAAAATAAAAGAACATTAGGGATATTTTTAAAAAGTAGCAGTATAAAGTTTACTGTGGAAACCAAAGTAAAAACTTTCACATAGATATGTACATATATATTGCATAATATGTGCAATAAAAATGCTATGCAGAGAATGATTTTGAGAAAGAGAAACAATTATAGGTATAAGATCAGTTCTGTGGCTTTTTTAGTAGTCTAAGCAAGAAATGTTGGTGGGTTATATGAGAAAATGACAGATTTAAGATACATTGAGGAAAAAGGGTTGAAGAAATTGTTGATATTTTGTGTTGTGGGGATATGAGATTGATGTTAGAGGCTATAATATTATAGGGCATCAGGATAGATGGCACTGGGATAGAAACATAGACATTTCCTCTATGGTATTACTGAATGAAAGCAAACCAAAATAGTTGCACTTGCATATAGGAGCTGCTTTCTGATGACTTATATTTTCTGTAAAACTGGCATATTGTATCAGCAGAGAAAGAATATGTATTATTCATTAAAAACTATTAAGCCAACACTCACACTATTTGGGAGCAAAATACAATTAAAGCCATATTTCAAACTATAATCCAAAACAAATTTCAGGTATATTAAAAAGTTATATCTAATATATAAAATAACAACAAAAAAGTTTTAAAAACATATAGTGAATATATTTCATCTTGGCATGGAGAGGGAATAGAAGCAAAAGCAGAAGCCATAAAAAATAGTAAATAATGCCACATAAAATTGAAATATATATTTTAAAAACTATGAAAATAATTGCATCACATATGACTGAAAAAGGACCTAATATCCTAGCTTAACAAAAAATTTCTGGCCTTGGTTCACAACTTAGCCTCTCCCAGGCACCTCCAAGCCTAGTGCTAGTGGAATACAACAGTGGATCACTTTGTGACTCATGCCAGGTGGCCCTGGGAAGAGCACAGGATTTGGTTGAAATTGGCCTGCAGTGGGGCCCTCCCAGGAGTCCCAGGGCAGCATGCCATGTGGCCAGCTTCAAAACTTACCAGAGTACCACCAGGCCATCTCCACAGATGATACACCCAAAGGGCAGACCCAGAAGGCACCGGAGCTCTGCTAAGGTGAATCCTGCTCTGTAGGGTCAGTCCCTATGTGACAACTCCTACACTGTACTCACAAGCAATCAGCCTGAGGATCACAACTTCCCACTGAGTTGCAAACAGCAACCAAGGCTCAACTACAACAGGAGGCCAAACATAAGTCACGCAAGAGACACACCTTCAGCATTCGGCTCAGGTGATCAGGGAGACTGCACCACTGGGCCCCACAGGACCCCTACTACATTAGTTTACTCTACTAAGATGGGGAGACATAGCAGCCCTACCTAATACATAGAAACAAACACAGTGAGGCAGCCAAAATGGGGAGACAAAGAAATATGTCCCAAATAAAATACCAAAACAAAGCTCCAGTAAAAGAATTAAACAAAATGGAGACAGACAATTCTACCAGATGCAGAGTTCAAACACTGGTTGTAACGATATTCAATGATTTCAGGGAGAACTTCAACAAAGAGATAGGAAACATAAAAATGCAGGTACATTAAAAAAAAATTACAAATGAAGAATTCAATAACTGAAATAAAGAGTACATTAGAGAGAATCAACAGTAGATTAGATGAAGCACTCTCAGTCTGGAAGAAATATTTGCTAGTGGTTTCTGAGAGCTATCACTACTTACTCTTGCTTCAGGTTAGATACAGCAGAGGTTCAAATCAACAATTTGGAAGATAAGGAAACAGAAAACACCCAATCAAAATATCAAAAAGTAAAATGAATCCAGAAAAATAAGGATAATTTAAGGGGCTTCTGGGAAAACATGAAGTATACCAACATTCACATGACACAGGTACCAGTAGGAGGAGAGAAGGCAAGGAATTGAGAACCTATTTCAAAAAAATGACTGAAAATTTTCTTAACCTGGCAAAGGAAATAGACATACCAGCCCAGGAGCACAGAAAGTCCCAAACAAGATGAACCCAAAGAGACAAACACCAAGACACATCATAAATTAAAATGCCAAAGTTTAATTACAAAGAATCTTAAAAGCAACAAGAGAAAAACAGTTAGTTACCTACAAGGGAGCTCCCATAAAACTGTCAGCTGATTTCTCAACAGAAACTTTGCAGGCAAGAAGCAATTGGTATAAAATATTCAGAGTGATGAAAATCAAGGACCTACAACCAAGATTACTCTACCCAACAAAGCTATCTTTTAAAATTGAAGGAAAGATAAAGAGCTTCCTAGACAAGAAAAAGCTGAAGGAGTTCATCATCACCCAGCCAGTATTACAAGAAATGTTAAAGGGACTTCTTTAAGAAGAAAAAAAAGATAAAAAAATATGAATAATAATATCACAATAACTACATATTTAAGAACAATTACTTTTGATGTAAATGTGTTAAATTCTCCAATCAAAGACACAAAGCAGCTGAATGGATAAGAAAACAAGACCCATTTCTGGGGATTTATCCGAAGAAACCCAAAACACTACTTCTAAGGGAAATGTGCACCCATATATTCATCGCAGCCTTATTTACAACAGTAAAGATATGAAAGCAACCTGAATGTCCATCAATGGATGAATGGATAAAGAAGAGGTTGCTATTACCCGGCCTAAAAAGGAATAATGTCTTGCCATCTGCAACAACATGGATGTACCTAGAAGATATTGTGCTGAGTAGAGTAAGTGAGACAAACACAACAAACACCATATAATTTTATTTATGTGTGGACTCTATACACCAACAACAAAAAAACAGAAACAGTCATAAATACAGACAATATTTTGATGGTTTCCAGATTGGAGGGGTGTGGAAGGGTGGGTGGAAAAGGTGAAGGGATTAGGAAGTATGAATTGGTAGTTACAAAATAGTCATGGTGATGTAAAGTATAGCATAAGGAATATAGTCAATAATATTGCAATAACTATGTTTGGTGTCCGATGGGTAGTAGATTTATTGGGGTAATCACTTTGTAAGTTATATAAATGTCTAATCACTACATTGTATATCTGAAACTAATATAATATTGTATGTCAACTGCAACTGAAAAATTTAGAAATTAAAAAAAGTAATAGTCACAGAACAATGACCAATGACTTGAAAAATTGCTCTGAATAATGCTAAATCAGAAAACAATTAAATTGTATCATAGCATATATAGTATGATCCCCAATTTATTTTTTCTAATGTTTAATAGAAAGATTAGAACTCTATGTATAAAATACTAACATATGTTCGCCTTTTTGTTCATGTTTTTTATTCTAAACTTGTCACAATAAACCTTAATATTTCGTAATTAAGAAAAAAATATTGAATTATACATAAAGAAAACTGGTTTCCAAAATTTCCTTTCTTTGTCATTCCTTTTTATACTCTACTCTTCATACTGCCTTTTCCTCTCAACCACTGTTTCCTATTATAAAGATTTCATAGATACATTTCTAAGTTTTGAAATTAAAGACTTTGGAAAAAGAGAAGATGACGAACATATTTATATTATTGTTGCACATAAGTATTTCTAGTTACTTATATTTATAAGTTATCCATCGTATTGAAATTTATGAAATACAAATTCCTGTCTTTTAAAGTATCATCTTTTAAATAAAATTAATTTCTATTTTAAAATATTTTATATTTCTCATGACTAAGGTAGTTTGTCCTCTAAATCTGGGTTTGCAAGCATAACTGCACATCAGAATTACTAGAGGAACTTTTAAAAGTACAAGCCCTGGGCCCACCCATAGATATTTTAAATCAGGAGTTTGGGGGCCCATTCAGTAATCTGTATTACTAAGTTCTCAGATTATTCTGATAATAAACCAAGTCAGCAAAATGCAGCTTTGGGTGATTAATAAACCCATTCTTTGAACTTGTTCCACCTTTCACCTATGAATAATAACACTAGTAACTAGAAAAATTGTAAAGCGAGTGTCTTTTAAAGTTGACATAATTGAAACTAAGCTGGTCTAAAGGAAACTTACAAATTCATCTGTCTAACCACCATTTGTATATAGCTTGAATCATTCTAAGAAGTTACTCAGAATTATAATGATATTCTAAGTCCACATCTATGAAGGTTCTATAAAAAAGAAACTTTCTTTCATATTCTTGGAACAGAGCTAAGTGGTAACAAAAGTCTTTGACTATTAGTGAAGAAAACAGCCAAGAGCTGATATCTATAGTATTCTAAAAGTAGATTGTTTCCCTTATCTGGGAATTTTTACATTTTAAGAAAATCACATTCAACATTTAGTGTGAATAAAAGGTATAAGAGAAATTTTAATCACTGAATCAAGAAGAAACGATTACTTTTGTTGAGTTCATAAAATTATGTGGGTTAAAATTAAAAGCATAATATGTGCATCTAGAAGTGTTTACATGCAGAAACTTCCCGCAGAAAATCAAATTCCTTTCCCTGTACACAGCCACAATTTTTAATAGAATTAGAATTCTAAATTCTATAGAAAATAGGGGTGGCAGGTTACTTCAGTTGGTTAGAGAGTGGTGCTAATAACACCAAGTTTGCCGGTTCGACCCCCACACAGGCCACTGTGACTTGTGCCCTCGTTAAAAAAAAAAAAAAAAAGAAAAAAAATTCTATAGAAAATATGCTGTGTGATATTGCACCTTAGTGGTTTTATAAGAAAACATTCATGAGGCTAGATTTTTTTCAAAATATTAGTAGAGGAAACATTAGTAGAGGTAGCAATGGAGCCATCTTTAGTTGCTGTTTGATTTAAGTAGGGTTAGTATAGGGTCTTAAAGACACAATTTACCAGCTGAGACTTAGTGACTTGTATTCTAGAATTCTTAAAACTTTTCAAAGTCTGGGATTAATAGAAGGTTTGATATATATGGAAAGAGATAATATGAATGTTCTAAAAACCAAAGCTGGGGGTTAGAGAAGTTTACAGCCAAGTATGGTGTCACTGTTACATTGTTTAGGAGAACTATTTTTTATAAAGAAACAGGAAATTGAAAGTTGAATTTACTTGTGATGGTGTCATTCATTTGCAAGGGCAGCAGCTAGAAAAGTGACTTACAATTTCTTTACTGTGTCATATAGAAAAAATTGTTAGGACCAGAAGGAGGATTCTGCTTGGTGTTCTGGAAAGAACATTAGAGTTAAGTGATCTGAAAACTTGGTTCAGGTCTCCCACAAACTTTCTGTTTGAATTTGAGAAAAATCACTTACATTTCATGAGCATTAATTTAGTAGTCATGTGTAGAGAGGCCGGATGGCGGTTCAAATGTTGGATTTTAGAATCTCAGCTGCGTCACATACAAAATATAAAATTTGGCACAAGTTAATTTCTGTGCCTTGGTTCCCTTATGTACAGGATGGAAATAGTAATAGCACTTACTTCACAGGGTTATTGAGAGAGTTACATGATTTATTATATGTTAAGCATTTAGAAGAAAAACATAGTAATTGTTTTAGCAATTATATGATAAGAACTTTGATCTATAACTCAGTGGTTTTCAAATTACTCTAAGCTGTGGGACCGTGGTTCAAATAAAATGTCACATAGATGTCTAAATAATAAAACATGGAATTAGAGATGTTTTCATTGGACAGGGGCAGAGGGATTGAGAATCATGCCTTCCACCTTTCCAGCTTTTCCCGGGTGACCCCCTGGACAACATCAAGAAACCACAAAACAATAGAACACAGTTTGAAAACACTAATGAGCTCTTCCAAATCTGTCATAGGTTATATATCAGTTGGGCACTGTGGCTAGTAATAGAAATATGACAACAGTGGTTTAAACAGATACGGGATTTATTCTCTCTTCTAGAAGAAGTTCAACAGTGAACAGCTAAGGCCTTCAAAGTCGTCAGGAAACCATGCTCTCTCTGTTCTCTGGAGCTCCAGTCATCTTATTCATGATCCAGACAGAAAAAAAAAGGGTGGGGAAGCGGTGGGGGGAAAGCTTTCTAATAAGCCTTACCCAACATCTTCTGTTAACATCTCAGTATTCATCCCTAGATACAGAGGAGGGTTGAAAATACAATCTTTTAATTGGGTGTATGTCTATCTGGAATTAAGTAAGTGTTCTGTTAGTATTGAAGGAAAGAATGGATTATGCTGGGCAATAGCCTTCTACATATTAATTTTAAAATACCATTGTGTTTTATGAGTAAAAGGAATACTAAGGTTGGCTCCTTAAAAGTGGATCAAGGACATTGGGAAAAGAATAATACATCAATCAAAATCTGACTCTGTTAATTGTCTTTTAATCACCCTTAATTTTTATATGGTTTCTAGAAAAGTGTATAAATCCCTTTAGTAATTTAAATAGTTCTCAATGAATATATGCCAATAAGTTTTTAAATATTTTCTTTTTGGTCAAGGGAGTAAGATGTTAAATAGATATCCATCTACAAAATAAAGGTTAACTGGAAATTGTAAAATAAATAATGTACACATGGAGCACAGCATAATGTCCAGCACAATTTGATTGATTGATTGATTGATAGATAAAATAGAGGGAAATCCTCTATTTCCTTTTCATTACACTGAACTTCAATTTCTTCATTGATGTTATGAGGAATTTAGGCCAAATGATATCTGGGGTTTCCTAAAACTCAAGTATGCTGTGAAACAATAAGAAACTCCCAGAATTTGGAAACATTTGAGAGGAGAAGGGCTTAATATACCTTCAGAAATAAGCATTAACTATGTGACTTCAGGAATCCAAGTGCTTATATCAAATGCAGACCAGAGATACACCCAGGATATTACTAAAGCTAGTTAGTCCTCGAAGGTAAACATCTTTGAGGAATACGTTTTACCCTAATTGCCAAGCTAAATTTATAAAACTGGAAAAGCGAGGGAAAAAAACGTTTCACCCTCACACTATTTATTTAACCTAACTCAGCTAATTGGCAATTATCAATACTCTCATTAGTCGCATTCTTTGAGCTCCTACTATTGATAGGGCCACTGCAATTTATAGGGCATTATGGGAAATATGAATGAAATAGAGGATGAAGTGTCTGCCCTAGAGAGTCTTGAAGCCTGGCAAGCAAAAGGGCATTAGGTCAACAAAAATTCACTGAGCTTCTACTGCATGTCAAGTTCCATACAAGAAACTGGATATTAAATGTTGAATAAGACCCAAGGTCTTCATATCAAGGTAGGTCTGGCCATGAAGTATTACACCCCGGGTCTCTATTCCCTTTGCATAAATAATGTTACTTTATTACTCAAAACCCACCTTAAAATATTATTTACCAAAGAGCACTTCCTGTTCCACAGGTCTTCTATTTAAGACTGACCTAATTTCTTGAAACAAAAGAAACCTCCACTCCTGTGCAGAACAGATCCTTGGAGAGTTTTTGCAGGATAATGGTTGTCCTTACTAGTGCTGAAAGCGAAGGATCTTGTGGAATAAGGAAGCTTCTCTTTGGAGCACATATGAAAATCATCCTCTGGAAATTGTAAGGACATGAAATTGGGGAAGAAATGTCTGCCTAAATCTTGGAAAAAACGCACTAAAAAAGTCCAATTTCATTTAAAAACCAAGGTGAGACCTGAGATATTTGCCAAGCTCAGTTCTCCAAGACAAGCGATGGGAAACATAGTTTGTGTGATATGCTGAGCTTAGCTTTTCTTATTACCAACTTACGATAGCATCCTCTCTCTTTTTCCTTTTCTTTGCCTTGAAAGTCTAGTTTTTTAGTCTGTAGGGAGTGAAAAACAGCTGGAGGTGCCAGGCTGAGCACGAAAAACATCATAAGTTATGTACTAAGTCTCAGAGTTCTCCCCTTCCCTACAAGCAGTATCCTCAGGAGCCTTGGGAGATCTTTTTATCACTGTCTTTTGATTTTCATCGTGCATTTTATACTTTAAAAATCAATACTTGAATTTCTGAACAAATTTTGAGTGTTGTTTTTGTATGGTTAGAGGTACTCTGGATGAGACTACAATTTATGCCTGGGTACTGGGGAACAAAGCTTGAAGAAAGGAGTGATGCTCCTATCCCAGAATAAACAGATTGTCACCAAAACAATGTCTTGGTATTGCCTGCTGTCATGCACTGGACCAATATAAATATCTTTGAGAGTTCTCAGGTAGTAAACTCATGGACTGAGAAGTTAGCACTGCATTTTCTAACCATACTCAAAATTTAGGAGACTCAATCTATGGTAGAAACATATAATCTGTGCTTCTGTCCAGAAATAGAATGCCTAAGAGCTGAGAACTAGTTTTTATTAAAATTTGATTTTGAAATTCTGTTCTCCTCTGGAGTTAGAAGGAAAAATAAATTCTTTGAGGCTGAGAGGTGTCAAAGAAATGACACAAAAGGAGGAAGTTTACTAATGACAAGTGCTAGAATCAAAACACTCCATGTTGGAAATGGATTGAAGATATAATACTTCAAAGTGAAAGTTGGGGTACTGTTGAATAAGGCTGAAATCAGCTTCAAAAGGTAGATGGCAAGGTGTCTGAGAAAAGGACTTTGAAGACTAGTAACCAGCTGAGTACCATGTTTTGGAGAATCAAATTCTTGTATTCCAGGAAATTAGGTGAGGAGAGCAGACCATATTATATGGATGCATGGTGTTATATGGTATAAATATATGTTTCAGTATATATTTATAATTTGGTTTGTAAAGAAGTCTGCATTATTGTCCCTTAGAGTTAATATTGTATGTGGATTTTTCCTGAGACTATCATTAAAAATAATGAGACAATTCAGAACTGGTAACATAGGAGCCAGTGGAAAAGGCTATGAGTAGACTCAGTGAAGACAAAGGAAACTGCCATTAAGAAGTAACAGAACAGATTTGTAATCTTTAAATTAAGGATTATATTTCGACATCTTTCTAACTCTAAAATATAGGCCCGTGTAAACAGCAAAACATAGAAATACTTAGAAACAGAAAAAAAAATTTGCTTAAGACAGCATCATAACATAAAACTGCAATCAGGAAGAAATCAACAAGGTCAAACAAGTATTCCAGGAGTATCACTGTGTATCAAAAGCATGACTTGGCAATGAAGCACAGGAAAATCCTGTTAGACCTGCTTCTCTAGGAAGTGCCAAGATAAAATATTTAGCGAAGTGGGCAGGGATCACCACGTCCAAATTGAAGCACAGGGCAATATCTATCACCCAGGTTGTTTCCATTATAAATTATGCTTAATTGGGAAGGTTATTCTCTTTACAGCCCCTTGCGAAAATGAACAGTTTATGGAAAGGATTAGTCTTTCTTCACTCATTCATTCACTAGAGTGCCCTGGAAAGAGCAGTGATCTTAGAATCAATCTTCTTGGTTTGGAATGCAGCTTTAAACTAAAAGTAATAATAACAGTTGTCCAGAGTTGTTGTTCTCATGAAGAGCTTGGAAACACTGGGTAAAAATGCCCATGAACACCCTTTTTTATATTCTAAATTAAAATTCACACATTTCATTTGATGAGAAAAGAGAAGGAAATGGGGATTCTTATTGAGATAAGTATGTTAATTCACTTGTTAGTTTTCTAAAATAGGAAATCTATGGGAATCTATGGACATTATGTTTTGACTTGGAATAGTAAAATGGATTTATTCCACTTACATAATAGATTCATTTTTCTTCTAGGAATGTCTCTAATGTCAAGCCTACTGTGTTAATAAGAGTTTCAAAGATTGGGGAAAATACGTTTTAAATGGATCTAATGCACTTAAATATATGTCCAGCATTTTGTTACTTAAGGTTCTAATGTGAAGAGTAGCTGTGGAAATGGTTACCTGCAGGAAACATTGTTTCTATATTTCTGGTGGAATAATATAATCCTTTATAATTAGAAATGACTATCATTCAAAGAATTTAGAATGCTAAAAGATAGCATGTGATCAAATATTCACCACTTCCCTAGGGTATACAATATATCTCTTTTCTTTTCTCTTAATGAGGGAAAGGAATGCAAGTCTTATAAATTACTGAAATCAACTAGTATAACAGTGATAAAGATAATAAAAGAAACCAGAGTTTTCATCATATTTACATATACATACATACATACATATACATGTATGTATGTGAGTGTGTATATATATATGTTTATATCAGAAAAAGGTTTATCATTTATACATCATATATATATATATGTTTATATATATATATATATATATATATATATATATATATATATATATATATATATATATGATGTATAAATGATAAACCTTTTTCTGATATAATGTGTCTGAACCAGAGAAACTCATCAAAGGACCAGAAAAGTGTTAGAAACTCATCAAAAAAGAAACACAAAGGTAATACCTAGGGAGGACTAGGTTTCCACCAAAATTTAACTCTCTTCTCTGGGAATTCTGTGAATGTTTAACTTCATAGCCAAAACAGGGAACTCTTGGGTTTCTTAGCATAGATGTGATGGCCCACAAGCTCACCAAGATATAGAGAGATACATAGATTCACAGACAGATACATAGATATACAGATATGTAATTTATAATTGTTTTATAACTAGATAAATTGGACTTAAAATTCTTCTCTTTCTCTGATGATGATATAGGTTTAACAAAATTACCCAGCTTCTGCCTTTGGATGATGAGAGTCATTTTGTAACTTATATAAACTTGTTGTACTTTACCTAGTTACAGATTGTTACAAGTCCCACATAGTGAATTTTGAAAATAAATATCAAAGGGATAGAAACACTGTTTTTTGATAAAGGTAATGGAAAGGAGGCCCTTTAACAGCTGGGTGAAAAAGGAGGGTGAGAAAAGTTCTTCAAAACAGCAAAACAAAGAAAAATGCAAACAGACCAGAAAAAGCGTATTAAAACTTGGAGAAAGAAGAAAAGCTCTGACATCAAATGAAAGGGGGGAAAAAAGGAGCAGGGATATAATAGTTCTTCAAACATGGATTGTAACTACTGAAGTTAGGAAACCCTAGACAATTTAGGTGGACAAATGACTGAATACAATGCTAAGACTTATGATATGAGTCTAGAGCAGGTCTTAAATATTTTTAAAAAGGAGAAAAAAACTAAATCTTCTTATTTTATACTCAGGATCATGTGAAATCTTCAAAGCTGAGATTATACATACATACAGAGACATCAAGAACCAGGGGAAATGTACATGAAGTGGTAAAGAGCGGAAATATCATGGAAGAGAGGAGTAAACATGATTGGCACAGAAGCTATATTAAAAAAAAAAAAAAGTAGTTTTGTCATTAACAGGTAAATTAAGTTCAACAAAGACTAGTTAGAAAAGGTGCATCCCTGGGGTTACAATTATGCTGATTTGGAGAAAAGTAAGTCCATGG
Organism: Rhinolophus sinicus; assembly: GCF_057876585.1. Classification (NCBI taxonomy): domain Eukaryota; kingdom Metazoa; phylum Chordata; class Mammalia; order Chiroptera; family Rhinolophidae; genus Rhinolophus; species Rhinolophus sinicus. Next base: position 180,080,528 of record NC_142501.1, on the reverse strand, counting down.
CTTTTTAATATTCACTATCAGACATACATATTGTCCAAAGTCCTGGCTAAATTCATACAATATGGCTCTCACTCTTAAGGAATATATAAATCAAAGTTCTCTGTCGTCTAAAAATTGAGGAAAACTTACAAATACTTGTAGTTTTAACCCTCATGGTTTCTGGCAGATAAGAGATGGCACAATGGGGGTGATCAGATAATTTACTGAAGAAACGACTAACAAAGCATAGGCAAGCTTAAAAGAAATTAGAAAGAATGGTGAAACATTCCAGGGCTAGATACTGTAAGAAGACACTGCAACTCTTAAAGAGGGAAAAACACGCTTAGCAAAACTTGCAAGATGCATACCTGTCAGGGAGAAAGTCACCTTAACAGCTATTGCCTTTGATCTAGGAACAAGGCCATGGGCAGAAGCATATTGAAGCGAGGATGGAGGGAAGTAAAAAGGGGGACATATACCAGGGCTTTTTCATATTCCTGTCATCTGACTTCCTGTCAGTATCTCCCATAGGCTGCACCCAGTTGGAAACCAGAGGGCAATAGGGCCCATTGTTTTAGTCCTTACAGAGTAGCCTCCCCCCCTACACACAGCAAGAAGGGGAACAAAAGTATAAAGTGGATCCAAAGAGTCAAGGGGAGAATGAATACCTAGCACCAACTGCGCATTCTAAACATCTTCAGAGTTGCTTCAGGGGTTCGCAAAATCAAGAAAACATTTGGGCAAAAAACGGGTTCCATTTAGTCTATCATTTCTTTTGTGCATTGTTCATAACCAACCAACATAAGGAGAGAGTTGAATTGACAGTGTATAACTATAAAATGGTAAGTACATTTTTAAACATGGAGGATTAAATGCTTCAAGGATAAAAAAAGGATGATTAAAAATAATGAGGATTTTACAGTACGGATTGACGCTTTCATTTTTTTCCTCTAATCAAAACAATGACATAAAACCCAAATTTAGATGTGAGAATGAATTACACGGGTATAGAATGCCACATAGAGAACGTTAACAAGTGACAGCCTTGAATATAGGGTAATAGAGAATACTGTAATAATCCCAATACTGATTAGAAACCAAAAATACCAGAAAACTAATAATATTTTTATATTCAATTTAGTACTTTCAAAGTGATGAAGCGCTAACATAAGTCTTTGTGAAGTAACATCAAAACATTGGTTGAGCAGCTACAAATATTCAAGAAATCATTGGAGGTGAGGTCAGGACATTAAAAGAATGGGGGTGGTTAATACAAAGACACTTGTAAATTTGTAGTTCTTAGGTTTACAAGTGAATGTTCCTATACCTAAAATACAAGCGAAAGCAAGCAGCAAATGGTGTAAGGCATGGAAAGGAAGATGCCGATATAAAGATCTGTTCAGATTAATTAACCAATATGTTTTAATCATGTTAGAGGACACCACATAGCCAGGCTCCCAGTTAACTGAAGCTAGAAGACAAATATATTGAGTGTGTTCTTCAATGTCCTGGCCTCCAGTTTAGCTCCATAAATCTCTGCTGAGGGCTGTGTGAAAGACTCTTCTAGAAGCTAGAGACAGAGATGAATAAACCATGATTACTGCCCTCTAGGAGGCTACAGGACTTAGTGGGGAAAATAGACAGTCACATAATCCTTATCGCTAAAAAGCCCAGCTGAAAACTGTTGTGAGGAAATGAGAAGAGCATGAAAATGGCCAGGGCTGAGAATCATGACTATCTAAACCTGATTCTGCCACAGCCACTTTCCTCAAGTTCCCTGAGGGAGATAAATGGATGACGAACATCTGAAGAAGAAACACCTTACTGAAAGCTTTGGCAAGCGAACCTCAGTGCAGAACCTTAGAAGCATATCAGAATCATTGTTAATTCTCTTGCCCAGCCTAAGCAGGCCTAAGAATCCTCCTTGTGCCTAGAACTGACTTTCAAAGGGAGTAGTTACCAACTCCCAAAAAGAAGGAGAGCTCAGTGCTTCATCAGACACCAGACTAGACATAACATACAGTGTTTCCCTGAAAATAAGGCCTAGCCGGATTTCAGCTCTAATGCATCTTTTGGAGCAAAAATTAATATAAGATCCGATCTTATTTTACTATAAGACTGGGTCTTATGTAATATAATATAATATAATATAATATAATATAATATAATATAGTACCGGCTATAATATAACAATACCAGCTATAATTAATATAATACAATACAATACAATACAATACAATACAATACAATATAATATAATATAATATAATATAATATAATATAATATAATAAATACTGGCTATAATATAACACTGGGTCTTACATTAATTTTTGCTCCAAAAGACGTATTAGAGCTGATTGTCTGGCTAGGTCTTATTTTCGAGGAAATACGGTACTAGATAATGAGAAACAAACTGTAGACATGGGGAAGAACTACACAGACAGGGTCTCATCATATAAACCCCCTTTCTCCTCATCTTGACATTTCCAGTTCCTGAACAAATATCCCTGTTTCTGTTACATACTGCTTTGTCATGACCAACCCCGAAACCAAATGGCTTAAATCACCCCACTATTTTATTTGCTCTCACAATTCTGCTCAGCTAGGCATTTCTTCTCCTCCACCTGATGTTGACTGGGGCTGCAGTCATCTGATGGCTCAACTGGGCTGAAGCATCCAAGATGGCTCACTCACGTAGCTGGTACATAGCTGACGCTAAGCAATTACAGGCTGGGAATTCAATTGGGTCTATTTGGAACACCTGCATATATGCTCTGCATGGGGCGGGGGCTTCTCACAGCATGTCAGCTGGTGTCCGAGAGAATGCATCTCAATAGCATGTGTTTGAATCTGCCAATGTTCTTAAAGTCTAGGCCTAAAACAAACACAGAGTCACTTCTGTCTCATTCTATTGGTTAAGCAGGCATAAGGTTGGCCCAGATTCAGAAGAAATAAACTAGAATAGAATCCTAGCTATTTGTAGTTCTCTACAATTCTTGAACGTAAAATAGTCCTATCAGCACACCCAAGAATGCAATAAGGGTCAGTGGTGAGGTCGTCATGCAGACAGCCCTGAGTTCTCCCTAGAGGCCAGTATCTTCTATCTGGTCACCTTGAGTGGCAATAAGTAATGTTAATTGGCCAATATTTTCAACCAGTTAGGAGCTGAGGACAGTTGGCCAGTTGCTGACTGGTTAAATATAAATCAGAATTTGCAAGCAGAAGAAAACAGACTAAAGAGGAGTCAAGGGAAATGAATGCTCAAAATGAGATGAGTTCAGGGAAGGTCAGTCAAGGGAACCTGGGACTAGGTCTGACCTCACTTAATCTGGAAGGTAACACTTCATCCATGGAGTGGAATTCAGTTGAGATTAAATGAAAACCCTATAGAATAAATACAGCATTTAGCAAAATGCCTTTTTAGAGGATATAAAATTGAACTATAGAATGTGAATATGGTTAATTTCATTTCTTGTAATTTAAATTGTTGTTCCTGATGTGCTTCTGGGTATTCTCCCTCCCCTTCCACCAGATAAGCAGGGTTATTATTTTTTTTTTAAAAAAAAGAAAAACAATAATGATTAACTAGGAGTTTTCTTAAACTACCAGGAAGCGTAGTCTGTCTAATCAAAGAGAACTATAGACAACATTCTGTTACAGATGTGAAGTAATAGAGACTGAAAAAAGTTGAAATAAACTTTGAGCCAAATGTTTTTTTTTTCCTATTTGAACAGATTAATTTACTTTTCAAGTATAAGCCAACTTAAAAGAATGCAAAAATAAGTCTTACTATTTCAAACTCATTGTTTATGTTTCACATATACTGCGTTAGTCAGTTTCCAATATGTCTTAAGTTTGCTACCTTTACATATGTTTATATTTCATTTGTCAGAGATTTTCTGGGAGAGCGAGTCTCCAATTTTATAACGGAAGTCAAAAAGATCAGCTTTCACATGTAGAGAACTGCTTCCATAGGCAATATTTGTTTCACAATGAGAGGATCATCTGTATTCTCTGACAGTTCAGAGCTAGTAGCTGTTCTGTGGAATGACTTTTCTGCTATTACCTTAACATCAATTATTTGACATTAGTTTATTTGGATGGGGGTGGCGCAGAGAGAGACTGTGAAACAAATAATTTCTAATGGCTGAAACAGGAGTCGTCAGGCAAAATTCCAGGGAGCAGCCGAGGCTATAACTGCCCAGTTCCCACTGACATCAGTGTGAGTAATAAAACTAAATCCTCTGGGGATACTTTGAAATTTTAGCCTGCAGTATCTTTGGAAATATTTCACAGTGAAATTGTATTTCCAATTCCACAGCCAATAGTTGTCCCAGCCACCTCCTTCCCATTTCCCCAAACATGCAAAAGCTTCTAACTCTGTTCATTTACAGTGATTATTTCAATTTATATCACCAGTGCATGGTGAAGGGTAAGTCAGGCAGCCACTTCTGATTTAGTCATTTAAAAACTGTGTTGCAACAGCTTTTTCTCTTGCCCAATTGACAGAAGAATTGTGCAGTCTTCACCAAGTGTTCTAAGCCCGACCTGAAGAACATTCAAAAAGGATGATTTATAAACACTGCAGCAGTGGATTGACTCTTAGGACTTAATATATGAACCTCACTCTCATGGACAGAGAAAAGAGAAACAGAAGAGAAAGAACATTAAATCTCTTCTCTCTCTCTCTCTCTCTCTCTCTCTCTCTCTCTCTCTCTCTCTCTCTCTTTCTCTCTCTCTCAGGTTTTAACATTTTTTAAACCTTTGTTTCCCTAAAAGGACCCAAACCACAGCTACATAAAAGAATATGTGCTACATGTTTACTTAATTTCTTAGTACCTCTTGTGCTTCACCTAATGAGGATGTATTCAGAACACTTACCCTGTAGGATGGTTGTAAGGATAAATGAATGTGAAATGCTTTGAAGAGTGTCTGGCACATGGAAAACATGCAAGACATGTTGTCTGTGCTTATCAATCTTTACACAGGATTTGTACTGATTTGCAGCATAATCTAGCCCTGGTCCTCTTGTGAATGAGTAACTTATGCCATATCCTCCACCTACTCTTGCCCACCCTTTTTCCATACATATAGAGTCATTAAATTTGATATCCAGAATTCTGAAGTAGTAGGTAAGAACAATGGAGTTAGTGCTACCAATGACTGAAAGGATAGTAATACATATTTTTTTTCAAAACTAGAAATTACCTCTAGAAACGAAGATGATGGTGGTGGTGGCAGTGGTGGTGAGAGCTCACATTTACTGAGCACCACATGTTGCCCAGGCATTGTGCCCAAATTACACTGCAACCTTTTTACATAAATATTCCTGTATCTAATTTGTAGATAATAAAACTGAGGTTTATGGAGGTTTTATAATTGCCTCTACCTCCCTCCTTCTGGTGCCTTTGAAGTTAAGTTGTTGAAGTGTTGTCTCTGTACTTGAGTCTACTTCTTTAATACCACTGACTTGTTAACTTAGTCAAGCCCCACTTCATCACTGAAATGAAACAAAATCATCTATGGTCTCCTTATTGCTACATCAAATTAGCCCTTTCTCACCTTATCTTACATGATCTCACTATAGCAAATGATATTATTGAGCACACCATCCTTAAAAATGCCCTCTATCCTTAGTTTTCATAATACCACAATTTCCTGGGTCTTGCCTTTGTCTTCTTATTGTATTCAATTTTTAAGTTTCCTCTTCCTCTGTGTCCTTTCAGAGATGGGCTTCCATATCTTTTTATTGTAAACATGGGAAGAAATATATTTTGAATCACAAATCTGTACTCAAAAACATATTTATATCGGTTCTTGAAACACTACTTCCTTACTATGTGCAAACATATTCTGATAAATTTATTTTATCTCATCAGAAGTAATGTTGGTCATAACTCATCATAATAATTTCCTAGTTTACACATTTTCTAGCATTCTTCTCAACATTGTTTTCTTTTGCATATGGTTCAGACAAACAGGAGTGACCAATCTGCTTGGTCACAGCTATCCAAACATCTGTCATGTACTATCACATGGTAGTAGCAAAACCCAAGAGACTAGGTAACAGTCTAAGCTGAGCTCAAAAACGCTTAAAAGAGAATTATAATTAAGTCCCCAGAACATTTTTCTAAATGATGCTATAGATGTCAGGGAGGCATTTTGCCAAAAGTTTTAAGTAAATGAACAAATACTACTTTGGGAAATGAGCTTTAAATATTACAGAACAGATATCCTCTCTAATTTTGAATCAACAAAACTACTACCAAAAATGAGCCTTTAAAATGAGTAAATTATGACACTAGGATTATTTTCTAATTTTAATATTCCATTTCCCAGTTTTATTCCTAATAAGGAAGCAAACAAATCTGTGCATCTCTTGTCATCACTTCAAGCATCACTTGTTCATTCATTAATTAATTCACACAGCAATAACTATTTAGCATTTTCCATGCACAAGGTATTGTGCTTGAGGCTGCAAAGGATACAAAGATAAATCAGACATGGACCTCTCTCTCAAAGATGTTATATGTTATTTATTTACTCATTCATTTAAGTATTTCTAAATAATAGTAATTGTTTTTCACTACCTTCCTGTCTCCCAAACATTCATGAATAGATGAATTCATTAACTTCTTAATCCCAGATGAATGCTTTTAAATCATGCTCATACTCATTCAACTGCTGCTATAAACTCAAATCCAATACGTCATTTGTGTAGAGTTTTTTTCTTAGTTTTTCTTTCTTTTTTTTCCATAAAATTCAAGTACTCATCTTTCATTCTGAGAAAGCTTTATCTATAGATAAAGAATTAACATTTAGATCCAAATGGGTGAGTGATTAGCTATGATCCAGTTGTATTATATGCAGTAAATATTAACCACCAACTAGATTTTAAAACTAGAGAACAAAATCCCAACAAAGTTGGGAGTTTTGTCTATTTTTAGGACTTATTTCATGAAGTAAGCAACATCCATTATTTAGACAACAACCTGCTACTCATTGGTTACTAATCTCAAAGAAAATGAGGGATTATGTTTTTGTTTTCTCAGAGCCTGCTGGGTAACAGTAATTTTAATCTAGTAGAATTATTATCCAGTCAAGACATAGGAACCCTTAGAAGGGAAATTAACCATGCAGGATGTGAATAATGTCTAGTTCTGTGGCACTTTAGGAATGAATGTGCCATGAAAGTGGTGACCGATGACAGGGATCATACAATGCTGTTAGGCTAGTAAGACATGTCAGGTATAGCTTATCCCAATTGATTTATATTTTTGTTTGGAATGGCAGCCAAGCATGGGAGCCCAGGTGGCAGAGAGAAATCTTAGTCTAAAATCATGCCAAGGGGAGTCTGACAATATACATGTCATATAACACAACACGTTGATTCTACTTTGGGATATACATTCTTGCATATATGCCAAGAAAACCTGGCATATACGCACATGTGAAGATGTTCCTCCCAGCATTATTTGTAATTTTAAAAAGCCAGAAGGAACTAAAATGTCCAATACACACACACACACACACACACACATACACACACACGCACGCACGCACAAATGATAAGATTTTATTGTGCAAACACTGTAAAATGAATAGCCTAGATCTAAAATTATCCTTAAGCATAAATCTGACTATTGAGTGACAAAAGTATAATTCAGAGAGATACATACAATATGATAGCATATACAAATTTTAAAAGCATAAGATGGTATGAGAATATGGTAGATTATAAAACATAAAGCTAGAAGAAATATATACCAACTTCGGAAGAGAAGTTTTTTCTGGGTGAGGAAGAAGAGGATAGGATGGGAGGGAAGGAATTTTATTTGTACCTTTAATAATCTTTTGAAGAATTTGAAACACATGTGGCCAAATCTTGACAGTTCTTAAATCTGGGTCATAGATAATTCATGAGATTTTTTAATTTTTCAGTTTGTTCTCTTTGATCTTCCTTATAATTCCTTATAACATTTGTGATTTTTAAACTATTTTTTAATAACAGAAATGACATGTAAAGCTGGGTCAGATCTAAGCCAGAGTAATTATCTAGCATAAGAAAGTTGTGGCTGGCATCATTAAATGGTCTTCATCTATCTCATCAAGACGCTAGTGCATTCGTGATTCCAGGTGGTTTGTCCAATTTGAGGTAAACCCTAGATGAGGTCCTCAGTAAGCAAGGCTCACAGAGTCTGGCAGGTTGGTCAGGGTCCTCTTCAAGAAGGCTGGACTCCACCCAGGATGGAAAATAAGAGAAAAAAGGAGGAACCTAGTGGAAAGTTAATGCACTGTCTTGGCTCCCTTGACAGTCAGGAGACACCAGATAATTGATTTACAAAAAGACACTAAATTGAGATTGACCATACCTAATGTTTCTGATGGCATTCCTAATTTTCTACATAACTCCGTCGAACTATAGAGTTAGGCATTGTGCCACATAAGCCCTTCATGTGTGTTGCTTCATTTTTTATGTGTGTCTAGGTTTGATATTATTATCTAATTTTCTACATAAGGGAAAGCAAGCATTGTTACCAAGTGTTGAAACTGGAGTTTAAACCTAAATAAGAGAACAGAATAAAATAGAGAAGGTGGAGGAGGGTGGAGGTAGAACGAGAGGGGAAAAGGAGAAGAGGAGAGGAAAGGAAAAGAAAGGAGAAAGAAGAGCATTAAAAAGGAAGGGAGGGAGAAGAAAGTCCCCACAATATATTTCAGTAAAAGGAAAGTTAAACTAATCGGGGGCAAAAAAATTCAAGTTAGTAAAAGGCCAATCAAATTTCTGTTTTCCATAGGCAGCCCATTGTTGCTACATATGGAAAAGTGGACCGACAGTGCCTCTACCTAAAGAACTGGTAGAAACTTTCCTTATGCAAACAACACTCTTGATTCTATTTCAAAGATTTATATAGTCTTTTTCATGCCTTAAACTGAAAATAGCAGGTGAATAAATATAAAATAACCCTGAACCAAAAAGAAAAGGATAATTTATTCCACATCAATTTAAATCAACATTCAGTTTGAGAAGTAGGATAAAACTGAACATACACCATCCAATGAGAATTTTATTTTTACATCTTATATTTAACATTCTAGTCAGAATGAAAAGTCATTTTGACATTTTTTAAAACAAAAAGCAGTTTTAAAAGCTTTGGTTGGCTTGCGTTTTTGTCATGAGGCTGTTCTCATGAGGCAAAATTCAGTGTAGACTAAAAGTCTGAATGACTGCAGATCCTTTGGGAAAACAAGTATTCAGTCAACTTGAAAGAAACATGAAGGGTGGAAATGACCTAGGGAATAGGTTCTAAGAAAAATAGTCAAACCATAAGTGAATTATGTTTAACTTTATAGGAAATATATTTTTAATTCTTTTTAATTATAGAGAACTTTTAACTATTATCAAATAGAGGATTGGGCATGGTTTTGTTCTCAACAGTTGAAAATAAAATATCCTTCCTTGTGTGATAGGAATAAATAGCAATTCCTAAATACCCTTTCACTGGGCACCCGCTACCCCCCACCTCAGTGGAGAAACAATGAATTAAACAAACATAATTAAGACCTAAATCACCCTCTAGGTAACAAAAAGTGGAGTTTTATCATGATTCTGGCAGGTCCCAAGGTAGAACAGAACAGAAACCTTATGATCTTCCATGAAATTATAGGATCCCATTGATTCAAAGCTGTGCTAATTATAAAAAGAACCTTTCCTCAATATGTACTGTCGTGATATATTGTCACAAAGGGGAGCATAGGATTAAGTTGGGGCAGTGAAGTAGAACAAACGCTGTTTTCCACAGGAAGTGTTAGACAAAATGTCAAATCTATGAAGCAGCTAAACTTTTTTTTAAAAAGTTACTTGATTCTTGGAACTGTCAAGAACAGCAAGGTGATGAAAAATTCAGGTTATATGAAAAATTTCTGAGGAAGTTTTTTTGGATTAAACTCTTTGGAATTGAAGAGGGAATAAGCAACCAGATAAAATGGTAAAGTTTGAGGGAATTTCAGGTAAGAGAGATCCAGAAATGCAGGAGGACTTATACATAACCCATAAGAATGATCCACAAAAGAAAAAAACTGCTTCAAACGTCTGCTGGGATTAGAGCGCATAGCGCCATCTTTTGTCAACATAGTCAAAATAAGAAATTTTCTGCTACGCTTTATCTATTCCCTCTCCTTCATGCCTTCCCTACCCTTAAATCCAGCTGGGATGAAAGTGTAGCCAGTAAGTAGGAATGGAGATAAGAAAAAAAAGTGACTGAACATTTTCCTTTCCCAGCAGGCTACGAGGTCTGTCAATTACTTTCACAAACTTGTTGCAACGATGCTGCTAATCTTTATTTTGATATCAGAGCGATTATTCATTATGAATTTGTACCAACTGGACAAACAATTAACCAAGTTTACTATTTGGAAGTGCTGAAAAGGATTCATGTAAAAGTTAGACAACCTGAACTTTTCACCAACATTTCATGGCTCTTGCATCACGACAATGTACCAACTCTCATGGCACAGTCTGTGAAGGAGTTTTTAGCTAGTAAACAAATAACTGTATTGGAACACCCTCCCTACTCACCTGATCTGGCCCCAATGACTTCTTTCTTTACCCAAAGATAAAGGAAATATGGAAAGGAAGACATTTTGATGACATTAAGGACATCAAGGATAATACAATGACAGCTCTGATGGCCGTTCCAGAAAAAGGGTTCCAAAATTGCTTTGAAGGGTGGACTAAGCCCTGGCATAGGTGCATAGCTTCCCAAGGGGAAGGTGACTATAGTGATATTCAGCAATGAGGTATGTAGCACTTTTTCTAGGATGAGTTTGCGAACTTAATTGTCTGACCACATAGAATAAAAATAAAGAAGGACCATGAAGCCACTATAGACAAGCAAGGCCAAATACCCTCTGCTTTTTCTTAAGTAAATGGTGGAGATGAGAATAAACTTCTTTACAGGTCTACAAATAAGTAGATCGTTTTAACTTCCTCTATGCATTTAGATGAGTCTTTTATTTTGTAAGTTATCATCTACAAATCTACTTTAGTCTTTACTGAATTCTTACATATCAGTTACCAGCTCTATTAAGAAAACAATTGTATTACTCTCTGTGTGTCAGCAGAGACATGTGTACAATAGTGATCAAGGGTTTTTTGTTTTCATTTTTCCCCTATGAGCTAGAGCTAAAGAGGTTAAGAGTAGAAATTTGAAGAATCAACACATTGCCTCATTCTTTCACACAGTCCCATCTTTTCATGCCTAATGATTCCACACTGGTAGCACAGTGTAAATACGAGCCAAAAAATTAGATTTCTTCATTACTCACTACATGGAAAGAAAACAAAGGGGTCAAAGACCCCATTGCAATAACATCGAAAATGCCGATGCAGAACCTCTGCAAAAAGCAATCCAACAAGTAAAACTGTAAACTGTCACTAACAATAATTACCCAATACTATAGCAATATTGACAAGGTTCTTTCTGTAGAGAGCTTTAGCTCAGTATAAATTAATTGGCATTTAACTTTTAGGATGTTGATTTCAGAAGAAATTTATTTATTGTATTAATTTTATTTTTATCTGATTCCATTTGCTTTCCACCTCAATTTAAATTATTATTTCTAAACAGAAATTTCAGCACTTGCAAAATCATTCCATTTTTATTGGGAAATGTTAGTCTCCTACAAATGCCACTAGACTTAACTACTGAAGTCTAAGTAGTCACTAACAGAATATTCTGTACCTATAATGGTATAACAAGGCTCATCTACTTGCCACTATACAAATTGTAAACATTCCAGCTCAACCAAAATTCATGAAGAATTTATCCATTCTGGCATTCTCATTTGCTAGACTTTGTGTTAAGTGAAAACGCACAAAAATTAATCATTCACCATGGGCAGGCCCTTTGCTTGGCACGAGAGCAGTGACACTAACATGTATATCTTACCTTCATCTTACAAAGTCTGGGGTGACCTTTGTTAGAAAGTGTTCTCTATCTCCTAAGTCTTATAGAAGTTAAAGATCTCCTGCAAAGAGGCAAAGGACAGGATACCATTTTCTTTTTTCTTATTTATTGGGGTGACAATTGTTAGTAAAATTACATAGACTTCATAGATTTCAGGTGTACAATTCTGTATTACATCATCTATAAATCCCATTGTGTGTTCATCACCCAGAGTCAGTTCTCCTTCCATCACCATATATTTGATCTCCCTTCCCCTCATCTCCCACCCCGATCACCCTTTACCCTCTGGTAACCACTAAACTATTGTCTGTGTCTATGAGTTTTTGTTTCTCATTTGTTTGTCTTGTTCTTTTGCTGGTTTTGGTTTATATACTACATATCAGTGAAATCATATGGTTCTCTGCTTTTTCTGTCTGACTTATTTCACTTAGCATTATACTCTCAAGATCCAACCATGTTGTCACAAATGTTCCTATATCATCTTTTCTTACCACCGAATAGTATTCCATTGTGTATATATACCACAACTTCTTTATCCATTCATCTATCGAAGGACATTTTGGTTGTTTCCATGTCTTGGCCACCGTAAACAAAGCTGCAATGAACATTGGAGCACACGTGCCTTTATGTGTAAATGTTTTCAGATTTTTTGGATAGATACCCAAGAGAGGGATTGCTGGGTCATATGGTAATTCTATTCGTAATTTTTTGAGGAACCTCCACACTGCCTTCCATAACGGCTGCACCAGTCTGCATTCCCACCAACAGTGTATGAGGGTTCCTTTTTCTCCACAGCCTCTCCAACACTTGTTACTATTTGTCTTATTGATGATAGCCATTCTGACTGGGGTGAGGTGATATCTCATTCTGGTTTTGATTTGTATTTCTCTGATGAATAGTGATGTTGAGCATTTTTTCATATGTCTCTGCCACTTGTATGTCCTCTTTGGAGAAATGTCTCTTCAGGTTGTCTGCCCATTTTTCAATTGGGATGTTTATTTTTTTGTTGTTGAGTTGCATGAGTTCATTGTATATTTTGGATATTAGCCCCTTATCCGAGGCAGTATTTGCAAAAATCTTTTCCCATTCAGTTGGTTGCCTCTTTATTGTGTCGATGGTTGTTTCTTTTGCTGTGCAGAAGCTTTTAAGTTTCATATAGTCCCATTCGTTTATTTTAGCTTTTACTTCCCTTGCCTTTGGAGTCAAATTCATAAAATGCTCTTTGAACCCAACGTCCATAAGTTTAGTACCTATGTTTTCTTCTATGCAGTTTATTGTGTCAGGTCTTATGCTTAAGTCTTTGATACGTTTTGAATTAATTTTGGTACATGGTGACAGATAGCAGTCCAGTTTCATTCTTTTGTGCGTGGCTTTCCAATTCTGCCAGCACCATTTATTGAAGAGGCTGTCTTTTCTCCATTGTGTGTTTTTTGCTTCTTTGTCAAAAATTATCTGTCCATATTTATGTGGTTTTATTTCTGGGTTCTCAATTCTATTCTATTGGTCTATGTGTCTGTTTTTCTGCCAATATCATGCTGTTTTGATTATTGTTGCCCTGTAGTACAAGCCAAAGTCAGGGAGTGTGATACCTCCAGCATTGATCTTTTTTCTTAAGATTGCTTTGGCTATTCAGGGTCTTTTGTGGTTCCAAACAAATCTGGTAATTTTTTGTTCTGTTTCTTTAAAAAATGCCATTGGGATTTTGATGGGGATTGCATTAAATCTGTATATTGCTTTGGGTAATATGGACATTTTAACTATGTTGATTCTTCCACTCCATGAGCACGGAACATCTTTCCATTTCTTTGTGTCTTCTTCAATTTCTTTCAAAAATGTCTTATAGTTTTCAGCATATAGGTCTTTCACATCCTTGCTTAAGTTTATTCCTAGGTATTTTATTCTTTTTGCTGCAATTGCAAAAGGAATTGTTTTTTATATTTCTTTTTCTGAGATTTCATTGTTAGTATATAGGAATGCAATGGACTTTTGTACATTGATTTTGTAGCCGGCAACTTTACTGTATTCGTTGATTGTTTTTAATAGCTTTTAGGTGGAGTCTTTAGGGTTTTCTATATATAGCATCATGTCATCTGCAAAGAGTGATAATTTAACTTCATCATTCCCAATTTGGATGCCTTTTATTTCTTTCTCTTGCCTGATTGCTCTGGCTTGGACTTCCAACACTATGTTGAAAAGCAGAGGTGATGGGGACAGCCCTGTCGTGTTCCTGAACGTAGAGCAAAGGGCTCCAGTTTTTCACCATTGATTATAGATTAGCTGAGGGTTTGTCATATATGGCCTTTATTACGTTAAGGTATTTTCCTTCTATACCTATTTTATTAAGTGTTTTAGTCAAGGATACCATTTTCAAAAGAGCTGGAAGATGTTGCATAAGTGTGATTGGCTGAGGGTTCTGCCAGTTCAGAGAGAGGCTCTGTCAGGCTGCAGAAATCCCAAAAGAGGGGTTAACAGAGCTTCCTCTACCCCTAAGCACATCAGCCTAAATCTTCAGCATAACTATCGAAAATGTTGCAAAAAACTGCCTTTAACACAGCATAATACTAAGTAAGCTTCATCATCTGGGTTTTCTGGGTAAACTGATAAGACTTGCTAATGATTATATAGTAAGTAGGCATCACACATGTGCAATCATACGGCAATCATTCAACAATAACTAAGCTGTAACCATAGCCTATCATTGCAAGGAGAAGTTGAGTATGGAAAATCAGAGCCTGCAAAGACGGGACCCACAGAAAGTGTTACATTCTGGAAATAAACAGCTTTGCTAATGAAGTCACTTTTCTAACATTACTAGAAATGCATGTAAGTAAGAAATGACAGGTACAGGACCTCTTTAAGTCCCATTCTACAAGATGAAGAGATTATTTGTAAAAAGCATTTAACACTTTCTGAACAAACTGTTTACCACTGAAAAGCAGCTTTTGCCCCCTTAAAAGGTGAAGACAATCTTCTCTGGTGAACGGATAATGGCCCCTTAAAATCACAGAAAACCAAAGCACCATATTGTTCAGTTGACGAAGATGCTCTAGATAAATCAGTATTTTCCCACAACAAGTTTACAAAAGAGGTAAAAGACCAAAACAAAACCAAAAAAACCCTACAACATATACAAGAAAACCTGAGAATTGTCAGAAGATCCCTCAAACAAAAGAATTCATACAAACTGAAATAAAATAATGAAATAATCTGAAAAAGGATTTTAATAAATAAATATATGGGGAATATTCAGATATATGAGGAAGAAATATCATTGAAATGAAAATAGGAGATTACTTTCTTTAATGAATGGGAGAGCTGAAAAACTGGCTTTGGAAATCTTGGAAAGAAAAATATGCAGTCATAAAGATTAAATACACCATTAGTGTATTTTAAACTAGAATTTAAGAAATCACCTGTAACAAAGTAGAAAGACTAAGGAGTTGAAATGCCTCCCAAATGGAGTTAGAATTCAAATTCCCAGATTCCCTTGAAGCTTGTATATATTATATATTACATATAATATATATATATATATATATATATATATATATATATATGTATTTGACTCCACAAATCAGACACATCCATTTGAGATTTTGATTTGAAAGTGAGCTGAAGAAGGAATTAGCTTATTAGAGCAACTTCTATCTTTTCTGGTGTGAGTGTTGAGAGAGGAATTGGTATCTTGGTGGTGGTAGCAGAAGCATAAGGGGTTTGCAGCATTTACAAGATGGTCTTCCTAGAGCAGAACGGGCCTTGAAAGCCCATGAAGGGCTGCTCCACCTCCATGGACACTGGGCAAGCAGAGACATGGCAGTGTGTTCATCTGGCAAATTCTCTAGTATAGTTTTGAAAAAAAAATTTTTTTTTGCTTCAGGTTGAGTACAAATGTTAAGCCAAAATATTGGCAAAATTTATCAACATCTACATAACTATTGTCTGTAATCAATAATAATAATAATAAGTTTTATGTTTAAAACAGGATTAAATTAAATATCTCAGAAATCCATGCTCTCAATTACAGTAAAAGAACATCACTAAGTCACCCCTGAGTGTCAAGGTCAAACCAGCAATATTCAACCTAGAACACAAGCCCTCAGATACTTTTGACTATGTTTATTCTACAAGATGCCCATCACCTGGGGACAAACTATGTCCTAAAACACATTTTAGATTAGACATATAGAATAGACAGATAGATAGATAGATACAGATATATAGATATAGCCTCAAATATGTAAAAAGCATTTAAAACTATTTTAAGTTAGCTGTTAGTTTTCTATTTTAACCCATAAATGTCTAATATGGCATATACTTTAAGAATAAAACTTCCAATAGTAGAGGAAAAAAGCTAGATGAGAAAGAATTCAGAGAATGTATGATGGTAAGTGACATAATCAAAAAATATATTGAGAAAATAGTCTAAATCATTGCGACAAACCAAAATATATTTCTGATTTGGAGTACTAGGAGTACTCCAGATCTTTAAAAAAGATTTTTAAAATGTAGTTTTATCTTTTCTGATGATTATAAATCATTATAAATCTTAAATAATTGATAATGTATTTTTAAGTAAAAATTACCCTACATTCCAATATGTAGACATAACCCCTGTTAACAGAAATATCCCTGATTTATAAAGGTTAATAATTTTTATATGGATACATAAAAATACATGTTAAAGAATTAGATCATAATATTCATGCCGCTTTTAATTGCTATTAAATCTTTCCAATTATTTATTGATGGTGAACAAATTCTGACCTCTTCTTAAAAATCCAGTGAAATTTAATAAAAGAATAGAAAAGAAACAAAAGGGGTAAGTTACAGGAGATCCAAACAATAAAACTGCAAAATCATACACATAAAATAAGATGGAAAAAAAGAAAAACATCTGGATCAGTTAAGATAATTGAATAGTTTGACTTTTCCTTTCAATATACAAGAACTTTCAATTTGCTTCAAATGAAGAAAACTGTGATATTTATCACTAAAAGTAGCATTTCTAAAGCAGAGTGCTAAGTAAGATTAAAAATATAGGCATGGTCAAGGATATTTCAAACAAATGCTAAGAAGAAATAGAAATAGATTACTATTTCATTAAGCAGAGTTTAAAGCAAAAAGGCATTTACTGTATTTTGCTTTGTATAATGCGCACCCATGTGTTTGGCCCAAACTTTCAGGAAAAAAAAATCTTTCATTTTAAGATTTTGATTCAAAATTTTATATGTTTGCATTTAGGTGCATGTTTTTTTTTGTATGTAGGAATTTTAGCATTTATTTTTTAACATATTATGGTACAAGAAATTTTATGTATCGGTAACAAATTTACGATATTTACACATCATAGAAGGCCAAGAAGCCGAATAGTATTCCATTGTGTATATATACCACAACTTCTTTATCCATTCATCTATCGAAGGACATTTTGGTTGTTTCCATGTCTTGGCCACCGTAAACAAAGCTGCAATGAACATTGGAGCACACATGGATGGATCTTGAGAGAGTAATGCTGAGCAAAATAAGTCAGACAGAAAAAGCAGAAAACCATGTGATTTCACTGATATGTGGTATATAAACCAAAAACAACAAAAGAACAAGACAAACAAATGAGAAACAGAAACTTATAGACACAGACAATAGTTTAGTGGTTGCCAGAGGGTAAGGGGGGTGGGGGGGTGGGGAGTGGGAGATGAGGGTAAGGGGGATCGAATATATGGTGATGGAAGGAGAACTGACTCTGGGTGATGAACACACAATGGGATTTATAGATGATGTAATACAGAATTGTACACCTGACATTTATGTAATTTTCCTAACAATTGTCACCCCAATAAATTTAATAAAATTAAAAAAAAAAGAAGGCCAAGAAGAACTCTTCGCCATTGCAAGTTTGTTATAAGTTCAACAAAACCAATTATCATATTCCAGGGTATTATTTTGCATCTGGATATCGTTATTGATTTCTAGAGTTACACTTTTAACTCATAAGCAGAAATAAAAGAATTAAAAGCATTTATAAAGATACGGAATTAGTACTACTCGTGCATAATGTGCATTCTAATTTTTCCCTCACAAATTTGGGTAAAAAAGTGTATATTATACACTGTAAAATACAATAATTGGAAAAAGAGGAATGTTTTAATGACAATTGACATATTCAATAAAGCATAATAGTCATAAGCCTTTGTGTCCCTATAAAAGGAGTAAGGAATGTTTCTAGGATCACAAAGAGAAGCTGACAAAACCATTACCAAGTATATTTTAATCAACCTCTTTCCAAATGTAAAGAAAAAAAATCAACAAAAAAATAAACCGCAACATGTAAAATTCGAATATACAGTAACCAAGCTTAAATTAATAGACATCATAAACTTTACAATAAAGCACAGAATGCACATATGTCCTGAAAACATGATCTGGTAAATTCAGGAAAAGCATAGAAGAGAAAACAAAAACAACAGAAAGGAAAAAAAAAATGGAATTAATGTAAAAGCTAATACTGCATAATACTCGATGACAGACATAGATATTAATTAAAGGAACAATGAGAAAAATAATAGTTGACGTTTAAAAGGCTTAGAGAAGGATCTCCAGTTTCCAGTTACGCATATAAGGAAACTGGAAGTCACCACTCCATCCTGACAAGTAAAAAGCTGAACAGACTGAAAAATCAACAACTCCTCTTGGGTGCGTGAGAGAGGAGGACACAGGGCAGACTGCTGCCTGCTATTGGACAGACAAGACAGGGAATAGAGGGGAAGCTGCAGCTTACGCGGAGCAGAGACTTGCTAGCAGAAACTAGCTCAGGAACCAATGCAGGAAAACCCAACTGTAATTAAGGACTTGCTGAAGGCTCAGTGTGCACAGATGAAAATAAAAAACTCCAGGGAAACCCAGTCGTAGGCAACAGGGGTCCACAGTATAGTGAGATTTGCCTCCAGGAGCTCCATTAGATTCCCACAGTAAATATCAGGAAAAAAGCCCCTTTGGCTTCTGGCAGGGGAAGGGGAAAGGAACCATTTTGAAATCTGCCAGAACACTTGGTTCTTATAACAAGGCCTGCCCTCAGGGGAAACTAATTAATCAGAGCCTAGACTGCTAGGGTGTTATCAGAGCCAAACAGAACTGAGAAAGGGAAATACCCAACTCCAGCCCACTGTATCTTTCTTGTCCCACCTAAGAGAAGAGAAGAGGAAAGCTGAGAAACACCTGTGAAATTCACACCCAGAAGCATAAGACGGAGACCTAATCATAGGACTATACTAGCCTCCCCTCCCCCCTCACCTCACCACCACATCACTGAAGGCCCGTTTACAGCAATTCCTTTTATCTAGTACATGTCCAGCTACCAAAAAAAAGCAAGGCACACCAAACAAAAAACACAATTTGAAGAGACAGAGCAAGCATCAGAATCAGACATGTCATGGATGTTAGAATTATCAGACCAAGAATTTAAGACAACTTCCTATGATGAATAGGCAAAGGGCTCTAGTGGATAAAGGAGACAGTATACAGGAATAGATGGACAATGTACGCAGAGAGATGAAACTCATAAGAAAGAACAAGAAAGAAATGCTAGAGATAAAAGGAAAACAAAAAAGTCCACACCATACCAGTAATGAAGAATGTCTTCATTCTTCATTAAAAGACAACTTATTAGGAGACAACTCAGCAGAGGAAACAATCTCTGAGCTAGAGGATAGATACATCAATAGAATCTTCAAGAACTGAAAAACAAAAAGAACAAAGACTGAAATAAAAAAAAACCCACCGGAACAGAACTTTCAAGCACCGTAGGACAACTACAACAGGTGTAATGTGCATGCAATGGAAATACCAGAAGGAGAAGAAAGAGAGAAAGGAAGAGAACAAATATTTGATACGACAGATTCTCCCCAAAATAAACTTAGGCCCAAACCACTGGTCTGGGAAGCTCAGAAAACAGCAAGCAGGATAAAAACAACAACAAAAAAACCCTACATCTTAGGTATATCATTTTCAAGTTACAGAAAATCAAAGATAAAGAAAAAAATCCTGAAAGAAGACAGAGGCAAAAAGGAATCTCTCCCAATAATTGGGATCAAACTCTTGCATGGCCATAAGCTGGCTATTAGCACAATGGCATAAGTATCATAAAATGTCCAGAAGCTTCCAATTCTTCAGTATCATAATTTTTTACATGCTAGTTTCTTCACACCCATGCTTAAAGTCTTGATGACAGGAAGTAAAATTTCTTGGTTGTTAGAGGTCATCATGAGAATGACTATTTTAATGTCAAAACTTTGTTTCTGGCTATAGGAGAGATTGCAAGATATATGGCCTGTTGGTTTAAGGCATGTGCCATAAATTTGCAAGATTTTATCAGTAGCGGGAGCCATAAATAAGTCTTCAGTGGACCATTTCACCATTGTATTAAGCCAGCTGATTTTCAGTGATGTGGCACATAATAAGTCCAGTGAATTCTATGGGTATAAGTCTATTGTTGAAATATCTATTGTTGAAATACATACGTAATATGTATGCCTTGGTCAGAACACGTTTGTTCAGGATATATTGACATTCCGCTAGTCCACAAATCAAGGTACTAGGAGAAGTCTGTAGACAGAGAAGGCCAAAGTAAACCTGAAAAATTTGTTTAATTCCATCAGGAAAAATTGCTTGCCCCTCTAACAGGAAGAGTATAACACAATCAATGGCCACCAGCCAGTTGTCATACCCCAGAAATTGTACATATTGGGGTCATAGCACTGGCCTCTGTTGCTGTCAGTTTGAGCCCTCATCAATGGCAGTCATCAGATCAGATCTGGCGAGGAAAAGACCATGTGTTTGAGCCCAAAATCACCTCACTCCCTACCATCACCGTTATTTTGTTCATGGGCCATTTGTGCAAGTACTGGGAGATTTAGAGGAAAGTGACTGACAACAAGAGGCCAAGTCATTTTGTGATCCTAATTAAGAACCTCCTTCACTGTGGATAATTCTGGTGAGCATTTACATAGGATACAAATATATTTGCTCACTTTTTCCATTGCATGAGGAGTAACCATATATATATTTCCCCCACACTTCTTGGTCACCAATCTTCAGTATTCTTTGTTCCAGGTCATTAACTAGCAAACAATTAGCCAATGCCTGTAAGTCAGTGTAGATACATTACTCAAGCCATCTTTCCTTCCATAAAATGCGGACAACTAGAGTACCTCCAAAGACTATTGTCTTGAAGGATTTTACTTCACCACACTCTTCAGGGCCACTCCCCAAAGGAATTATAATACAGAATCTATCCATTTCCACCTGATAATGATCTACCATGCAGATACATCCATTGACCAGGCCCATTATTCTTTGTTCTCCATTAACTGGTAACAGGGAATTTCCTGTATAGCCATAGGTGTGAGTTAAGAAGACGACAATGAAGAAATAAATATAGCAGGAGTCTAAACCAGTATTCATATGGTTTATTGTTGCATTCTAGACCTGTTTAAATTAAGTCTTATATAACCTAGTTCCTTTTTATAGTGGAATGCTGCTGTGCACAAAGTTTTATGTTTCAATAGATCAGATAATACCCATTTCGTAATGGGAAGTCCAAGCCACATGGTTACTTGGTGTCCCATGGTCAGGTGATCCATCTCTACCTATGCCCAGCAGGCAAAGAAAGCATAGCTTTACCTTAAAACCCAAAAGACATGTGATGTTAATCTCTTCCAGGGCTTTCTAAACACTTTTTACAGCATCTTTTTTGCCTCACATATTTCCAGTAAAATTGCATGTGTAAGGCTATCAGGAATAAGTAGTGGGGCCACATGCACCACAGCCTTTAACTACTACAGAGCCCTATTTGTCTACAGGCTGCAATCAAAACTAGCAGCATTACTAGCTATATAGTAAATGGGTTGATAAACATATCCAAATATGTTATATGTTGCCTCCAAAATCCAAAGAGATCCATGAAGTGATCGATATGTCTCACTATTCATAGATGTGTCCGTATAAAGGATACACGGATAGGGCCCAGAACACTGCATCCCAGATACTTCACCAATGTGGCAGAGCTCTGATATTTTGCAAGAATTATTTCCCATCTTCTGGAATAGGTGAGTCTTATGAAGGCATCTTAGGTATTTGTTACTTTATTATTGCTGGGTCCAATTGTCATACTGTCACCAGCGTAATAAACCTGTGTAATGATCTATTAGTTCCACGATGATCGAGAAGCCTCTGAACTATATTGCAAGATCAAGAAAGAATATAAAATTTGACAACGTCCCGAGGTAAGTCAGAAAAGTTATACTGCTGTCTCTGCCATGTAAATGCAAACAGCTTCTGATTGTATTAATTAATGGGAATTGACAATTCCCAATAACTGCATATCAAGTTCCAAGGACTGTGTTAATTTGCTCCAGTAAAGACACGGCATTTGGAATTTCAGCTGTGACCTCCATGGTTACCTGATTATATATGTGATGATCGAGTCTATTTTTTCCCATGGACTATTGGAATATTGAGCTAATTTTTTAGTTAATGGTCACATTTTTTAGTTAAAAGTAGATACGATATGGTAGGAATTACTAGCTGTGTATCTCTCAAAGTCTTGATAATGGGACTGGTCTTTTTTCACAAGGATATACCGTGTTTCCCCAAAAATAAGACCTAGCTGAACAATCAGCTCTAATGCATCTTTTGGAGAAAAAAATTAATAGAAGACCCAGTCTTATATTATATTAGACCCGGTCTCATATTATAGTAAAATAAGACCGGGTCTTCTATTAATTTTTGCTCCAAAAAAAGCATTAGAGCTGATTTTCTGGCTAGGTCTTATTTTTGGGTAAACACGGTAGTATTGCTTTTGATACACAATTGTGGTGAGAATTGTTGGAGACAGTTGCAGAAGCTTCTGTCCTTCCTGCTCTCATAACCTTTACTCCATGGGTCAGAGAACCATGGTTGTGATTCTGACAGATATTAAATATACGTGTACATGCTGGGGCTGAGAAAATAATAACTGTGTTAATTTGCTCCAGTAAATAACAGGACAGGTCTATGGTCTGTCCAGACATGCTGTGGATGGAATAAAACCAAAATTCTATCCATAAGTTGACCTACATGAGCCCCTACAATGTCTAGTAGTTCATACCATGTTTCCCCAAAAATAAGACCTAGCTGGACCATCAGCGCTAATGAGACTTTTGGAGCAAAAATTAATATAAGACCAGGTCTTATACAATGTAATATAATATATAATATAATATAATATAATATAATATAATATAATATAGTATAGTATAATATAATATAATATAATATAATATAATATAATATAATATAATATAATATAATATAATATAATATAATATATAATAATATAGTATAATAATATAGTATAATATAATGTTATTATATTATATATTATATTATCCTATATTACATTATATAAGACCTGGTCTTATATTAGACCCAGTATTTATTATATTATTATATTATATTATATTATATTATATTCCCAATCTTATATTATATTAGACCTGGTATCATATTATATTATACCCAGTCTTATATTATATTAAAATAAGACTGGACCTTATATTAATTTTTGCTCCAAAAGACACATTAGAGCTGATGGTCTGGCTAGGTCTTATTTTCGGGGAAACATGGTAGGTACATTTTGGGTCTTTGAGTATCAGCAAAAATTTAAGCCAGTATCTAATCAGCCCTAAAAATTTCAGGGTTTTTCTTTTACCTAGCACTCAGTTACTTAGGTTCATAGTTGAGGTCCTTCTGGGGAAAGCTTAGAGGAAGATTCACAGTATATATACATCTTATTATCATTCCCAGGTGATTTAAAAAATTCAACGAATGGCAAATCCAGGGTAAGCACACTCCTCCCAGTGATTTTGGCCTGATGAAGTCTTACATTTCCAGCCCCTTGGTTTAATACTCACATACATGTTGCCCAGGCTCTTTCTGATAAAGATCAATGATGTCTTTTAATTTGGGGCATACAGTTTATCTCCTCCTAAAAATCTTATACCTCCCCATCTAGGCTATCTTGAAATCTCTTCTACTTGTCCTGGAGGCAATGAGAGAAGATGAAGGTGAGCCAGAAAGAGAATTGGAATCATCTTGTGAGAAAACTATCCCAGAAAGAGTGACTGACAAGGATTTTTTTGTTCAGGGGGCTGGTTACCTCAGAGGGCAGGGATGGATGGCCTCTGCCAACCAGGACATACCAGAGGAATTTGAAATTTCAAAGTTCTCAGTCTTAACCATATTTGCTGAAAAGTCTCCATCTCTGAGGCCTCTTTCTTCCTTATGAGTACCTTTACTATTGCTTTTAAAAACTTAGCACTTAATTGTTGCTGCAATTATGTAATCCTTATAGTCATAGCTTGGTAATTGTCCTGAACCATATCTGCCCTGCACCTATAGCAGATGACAGAAAACTTCGGACCTGCAAGGGGGCCTGATAGTCTCCCTATTTCTTCTCTAATGTATATTCATAGCTCTCAATATCTCCATTTACCCTACTTACATCTCTAAGGATATAAGAAGGAGCCAGTTCAATCTTTATCATTACTATTGCTGTCATAGACACTAAGTGCTACAACTGCTTGATCTCCTACTGTGTTTCCCCAAAAATAAGACCTAGCCGGACAATCACCTCTATTGCATCTTTTGGAGAAAAAATTAATATAAGATCCGGTCTTACATTATATTATATAACACCCAGTATTATATTATATTATTTATATTATATTATATTATTATTATAAGACATGATTTTATATTATCGTAAAATAAGACCGGGGCTTATATTAATTTTTGCTCCAAAAGACACATTAAAGGTGATTGTCCAGCTAGGTCTTATTTTGGGGGAAACACAGTGATTCCTGCTACTTAATATGTGGTGTCATATCAGTTCTATCAGCATCACCTGGGAGCTTGTTAGAAATGCAGCCTCTTAGACACCAGCACAGGCCTATTATGTCAGTAACAGCATTTTAACAAGAAATTGCAGTGGTTTGTATGTACATTAAAGTTTCAGATGCACTGTCCTAGTTCCTTGCCTTCTTCAGGCACTACTACTGGTAATTAAGTTTGAGTAATTGTGACATCACTGCATGTCATACATTTATCTATAACTCTTTGTACCATTGCAAGAAAGTTATCTCTGCATTTCTTGATTTTATGGGCAACCCAATCTCAGATATCATTTTGACAGTCTGTTTTCTGGGACCACTTGTAGCACCAATTACTTTATCAATCAGGATCCTGGCAGAAAATGGGTGACACAAAGGATTATAATAATTTAAGGATGGTGAATAAAAGGACTGCTCACAAAATGTAGATAATGACAGAATAATAAGTTATAAAATTGTCACAGCACACACACACATCCACATACCAGATAGTTCCTTTCTGTAGGAATTTAGCCCTGTTTAACATTGCTCTTAACATTTCAGGTAATTTTTATACATCTATTTATTTTATTTATCTATAGCCCTATTTTGTTTCTATAATTGAGGTTAGGAAACAGGAAAATGCACAAAATCAGGACAGTAAATTCAAAGGAGAATATAGAGTGAAAAAGCAAAGAACTATAACATGGAGTCAGAAATCTGACCAAAAATGAAAAAAAAAAAATTATATGCCCCATACTTGGGACAAAATATAGCTATAAATCTCAAGCCATGAGCAAGGAATTATGCATAAACCTAGGTTTGTAGTAGTAACAGCTTTCCTACTTAAACACCAGAAATAAAAATCTCCTATTCAAAGAAAGAGCACTGTGTTACATAGTGGCCATAGTTTTTAACAATGACTTTACATTATAAGAATGACAAATATCTAAAGTATGTGGCTTGAAAGAGTAAATCAACACAGAAATTTTAAAGGTACTGTTTAGCAGGTGATATCAAGTCAAGATGGCAGAGTAAGTAAATGCTGTGCTTGCTTCTTCCGTCAACTCCCTCAAAATTGCAACTAAGCCACAGAAAAACCATCATTGAAAATCACCTGAAGTCAAGCTGAACAAAGTCCTACAACTAAGGATATACAGAAGAAGCCATGTGAAGACTGGTAGGAGGGAGTAAGACCGGGAACAAGCTGGTCCCACACCTGCATGTGGCAATTAAAACTATGGAGGGATATCTCAGTTTTGGAGGACCCCCTGAGGAGTGAGGGGTACCAGCCTCACACCAGGGTTCCAGTGCCGGGAAGAGAATTCACCACAATTTCTCTCTATGAAAACCAGTGGAGATTGTGGCTGGGCAAGACATAAGGCAGTGGCAGCCCCAGGCATTCCTCTTAAAGGGCCTGTGCATGGCCTTACTCGCTGATGGAATTACTGGCTCTGAGCTCCAGTACTGGGGCAGCAGCTTGAAAGGCACCAGGGACATACAGAGAGGAACAGAATTTTCTGGCTTCAGGATGATGGCTGGAGGGGCAGCTTTCTCCCAGACAAAGAAGCCATTGTTTCTTTGTTGAGGAATATTACAGGGGCTTCTTTAAGATGAGGAGGGGGGAAGATCAAAATTATGAATAATAAAATGTCAATAGCTGCATATCTATCAATAATTACTTTCAATGTAAATGGATTAAATGCTCCAGTCAAATACATAGGAGGGCTCAATGGGTAAGAAAACAAAACCCATATATATACTGCCTACAGAAGACTCACTTCAGATTGAAAGACACACACAGATGGAAAGAAAAGGTATGGAAAAATTTATTTCATGAAAATAGAAATTAGAAAAAAAAAAAAAATCTGGGGTAGCAATACTTATACCAGACAAAATAGACTTTAAAACAAAGGCTATAACAAGAGACAAAGTAGGGCCCAATAATCCCACTTCTTGGTATTTACCCAAAGAAACCCAAAAACTCAACTTTAAGGGAAACTGTGTATCCATATGTTCATTGTAGCATTGTTTATAGTGGCCAAGACGTGGAGGCAGGCTGGGTGTCCATCAATGGAGAAATGGATAAAGAGGAGGTGGTACATATATACAATGGAATATTGCTCAACCAGGGAAGGGAATGGGTTCTTGCCAGCTGCAGCGGCATGGATGGAACTGGAGGGTATTGTGCTGAGTGGAGTATATCAGATGGAGGAAGACAGATGGAATGTGATTTATATATGGAATCTAAAGAACAAAACAAACAAACAAAAAGAAACAAACTCATAGATACAGACAACATTTTGATGTTACCAGTTGGGGGGGGGGGTTATAGGTGTAAGTGAAAAAAGGGAAGGGATTAAGAAGTACAAATTGGTTCTTAAAAAGTAGTTATGGGGATGTAGGGTATAGCATAAGGAATACAGTCAATAATATTGTAGTAACTATGTATAGTGTCAGATGGGTTCTAGATTTATTGGGGTGATGTGAGGGTGTTGGGGGGGCAGGGGAAAAAAGATGAAGGGATTAAGAAGTACAAATTTGTAGTTATAAAATAGTCACGAAGATGTAAAATAAAGGATAAGGAACATAGTCAATGATACGGTAACAACAATGCGCAGTGCCAGGTAGGTACTAGACTATTTGGGGAGATCACTTCTTAAATTATATGTCTATTATACTGAACACCTGAAATTAATATAATATTGAATGTCAACTGTAATTGAAAAATTTTTAAAAAGGTGGGAAAAGGTTTTTGAGGAATAAGAGGTCCAAATTTCCAGGTATAAAACAAATAATTCATGGGGATGTAATGTACTGCAGAGAAAATATAGTCAATAATATTGTGATAGCATGGTAGGGTGTCAGATGGTTGTTGGATTTATCATGGTGATCACTGCTTTAGGTATATAAATGTTGAATAACTATGGTGTACACCTTAAACTAATATAATATTGTATGTTAGCTATATTTTTAATAAAAACCTTAAAAAAAAAAAGAAAGAAATTGAGTCAGTCATTGAACATCATCCCATAAAGAAACTTCCAAACCCAGATGTAGGTCTTCATCAGTGAATTCTACTTTCAACATTCAAGGGAGAAATAATTCCTATTTTAATTATAGAGGATTCTACAATATACTTGGCCATTGCCTTATAAAATTATCAATGTCACAGAATATGAAAAGTATTGGACAAAGTGTTTTAGATTAACAAGACTAAAGAGATTTAACAACTAGATACAATTTAAAATAGTGCATTAAATCCTGAATCAGAAAAAGAAATTTATATATATATCAAATTTATATATATGTTTATATATATATATATATATATACACACACATATATATGTATATATGTATATACGCATACATACACACATATATATATATATATATATATATATATATATATATATATATATATAATAAGGAATACTATTGGGACAATTGGCTAAATTTGATTATGGACTATATATTAGACAATATTATTCTACTGACGTTAATTTTCCTAATTTTGCTAACCGTACTCTAGTGATATAGCAAAGTGCTCTTCTTATGAAATACATGATGAAATTTTTAGAAGAAAGGAGCATGATATCTGCAACCTATTTTCAACTTGTTCAGGAAAAAAATAGGGAGAGAATGATAAAGCTATTGTGACAATATGTTAACGATGAGTGAAACTGAAATTGGGTGAAGGTTCTTTGTTCTATTCTTGCAATTTTTCTAGACGCCTGAAATTATTTAAAAATAAAATGCTTTTTTTCAAATCCCAATTTTACATAAGCTCATCTGAAAAACAAGAAGAGAATTAACACTCTTACAGTGTTAGCATCACTTCTTATGTTGATGTGTATAACTTCAATCTCAAATTTTAGAAATAGCAAAAGGAAAAAGGAAAATGACAGGCCCACTCATAAATGTGAATGAAAAACTTTCTAAGCAAAATATTAGCAAATTGAATCCAGAAACATAGAAAAAGGTAATGGATCATGACTAAATTTCATGTATCCCATGAATTAGGGATTAGTATTTGAAAATCAATTAATGCAATCTACCATATAAACAAGGAAACAGGGAAATCAAATGATCTTATCATTAAATGACCATTAAATGACAAAAAGAGGCAAAATTCAATATTGTTTCATGATGTAAATTGTAGCAAGCTAAGAATAAAGGAGAATTTTCTTAATCTTTGAGGGATACTTACAAAAATTTACAGCAATCAACATAGTTAATGGTGAAACACTGGATGCTTTTCCTTTGATATTAGTAACAAGATGAGCATGCATCTATCACCACTTCTATGTAATAGGCTGGCCTACATGTGAACACCACAATCATGCAAAGAAAATAAAAAAAGTTTTAAGAATTAGAAAGAAAAACAAAAAATGTCATTATGTGCAGATAGTATGATTGTATACATTTTTTAAGTAATCTGTAGATAAATTATTTGGATTACTAACAGTTTACTAAATTATATATATATATATATATATATATATATAAATTTGCATTTCTACCAGCAATAGTGGTCTGAAAATAAAAGTTTAAAAGATAATGTTTATCACTACATTAAAACATATGCAGTACACAGAACGTAGAACATCAAGAGTGAACCCAAATGTAAACTATGGACTTTGGGTGATGATGTGTCAGTGTAGGTTCATCACAGTAGTTGTAGCAAATGTACCATTCTGCTAGAGGATTCTGAATATGAGGAAGACTATGCACTTGTGGAGACAGGAGGTATATGGGGAATCTCTGTACCTTATGCTCAATTTTGCCATGAACCTAAAACTGCTCCAAAAATTAAAGTCTATTTTTTTTTTAAATGTAATACTAAGAATAAGTCTAGTAAGAGAAGTGTAAAACCACTATGGAGAAACATTACTGAAGAACACTGGAAGAACCTAAATAAATGGAGACTTCCCATAAATTTGGATTGGGAAACTTAATATAAAGTTGTCAAATCCTTTCAAACTGGTGTATAGATTCAATGCAATCCATATCCAACTCCCAAGCCCCACCCCCAAGCTTTCACTCCCATTCTAGAACTTAAGCAAAGTCTAAAATTTATATGAAAATGATAAAATAAGAGACTAACCAAGGCACCCATGAAGAACAAATATCTAGAAGAAGTTACCCACTAGAAATCAAGACATAAATTCATAAAAATTAAGACAGTTTCATATTGGAACAAGGATCAACAAATAGACCAAAAGACCTTAAAGGAGAGCCCAGTGTACAGACACAAGTGGACACTTGCTAATAGTTCAATAGAGAAAGAATGGTAAACAGAACTGTGAAAATTTAGTATCCAACTGGGAAAGCATGACTGGATTTCTCCCTTCACCATGTACAATTATCAATTCCAAGTGAATGAAAGACTTAAATACAAAAGGATAGATAAACAAATAAAATATTGATATAGAATATATCTTCATGACTTCAAAGTAGGGAAGAACTTCTTAAGCAAATACAAAACTCAACAATCATGAAAGAGAAAGATTGATAATTTAAGCTAAATTAAACTTAAGAACTTTGTTCCTAAAAAGAGTAAAACTGTAAGACAAAAAGTAGGAGAACATATGTACAACACATATAAGCCACAATTACTTGTATTTGCAATATGTAAAACTCAATAAGGAAAAGACAAACATCTAATATAAAATAGGGGGAAAATATGAACAAACAATTCACAAAAGGGAAAATCTAAATTACTAAAAACATGAAAATATGCTAAATTTCACTGGTAATAGAAAAATACATATTAAAATAACATGATGACATTTCGAATTTATACATACATAATTATATTTATGTGAATTTTGAGACTGTGTGTGTGTGTTTATTATTATTTTCATCATCATCATCATCATCATTATGCCTATCACAAATTCCAAGGCAAAAATATTATCCAGTCATTCAATGGATATGCTATAATAAGCTCACCAATCATTTGTCCAATTGTTCCTTAGACACTTGTAGATATAAAGATATCAACGAAATCCGTTCAGTCTTTAACAACTCAAAATTAGGAATTGTTGCTTTTTCTTGTTTTGTTGTGGTCTATTTGTTTCTTTTTTGAATTAATATTTGTTCCCTCATTGGTTTTTCCACTTGAATTTTGTTCTAGAATGAGTCAAATCCTTTTGCACCTGACACAAAAAACTTTATAAATTAAGAAAATCCAGCAATAACAAAAAGTTATTGCACTAGGTAGCAGGCTCCTATTAGATGTGCACAAGCAGAGGATGAATTGTCATTTTTCATAATATTATGGAAGGTCATATGCATTAAATGATTTCCCAATGACACTTATAAGATTGTACAGGGTATGATCAAACAATACAGTAAATGTTTAGATTAAAAAATATTATTACTGTAAAAGACACATTGCCATTAATCCCTCTCACTTCAAACAAACTTATCCCATTGTTCTTGCCACTTTCTGAAGCAGTTCTGGAAGTCCTCTTTCGAGAGAGCCTTTAGTTGCGCTGTCGTGGCTGCTGCAATGTCCTGAATCATTTTGACTTTACCAGAAGCAATGTGTGACATGGGGTATTGTTATGATGGAGGATGATTTACAGCAAACTTAACACACCTTCTCTCAACCATAGCTTACACACAACTGACTGCACCAAATAAGTTGAAACTTGTCATACACTATTACTAAGGTTTGACGCTCCACTTCCCATATTGAAGATCCCTGCCTTTCTGTTGGATGGCACTCAACAGCATCAGTCACCATATTTTGTGATCTCAATGGAAGGGCTGCGTGTCACACATAGCTTCTGGTATACAGCAATTTCTGTCAAATAAAAACATTACAGTGTGTCCTCATCCACCTTATTCACCGGATCTGGCACCAAGTGACTTCTGGCTCTTCCACAAAATGAAAATGATTCAGGACATCAACGCAGCTATGACAGCACAAGTAAAGACATTCACAAAAGAGGACTTCTGGAACTGCTTCAGAAAGTGGCAAGAACGATGGGGTAAGTTTGTTTGAAGTGAGGGGGAGTATTTTGAGGAGGGATTAATGGCAATGTGTCTTTTACTGTAGCATTTTTTTTTTATTTAAACATTTACCATATTGTTTCATCACACCTTGTATTTCACATAATTCAATATACAAAATTCATTTTACAATATTTCCTTAGGAAACATATTCCATGAACACAGCCCCTCCTATCTGTCCCCTGCTCCTACTCTGGCAGCAGCCCTCAAAGGGCAGGACACTTTACCAAATCAAGGACTTGCTCACTGTTCATATGTCTATAAGAACCAGCACTTTAAGCCTTTGAGCTGCGCTGTCCACATATGGCTATTAAGCATTTGAAATACGTCCATTAAAAAGTGAAATGTGCTGTATATATAAAATACATACTGAATTTCAGACTCAACACAAAAATTGTGAAATAGCTCATTAGTGATTTTTATGATTACCAACATTTTAGATAGCTGAGTGAAATAAAATACATTATAAGAATTAATCTTTCCTATTTCTTTTTACTTTTGAATGAAACTATTGGAAAATTTTAAATCAGGTATGTTCCCACTTTGTATTTCTATTGGACAGCCCTGCCTTAAAGAATAAAGTAGGGTTCACAATGTGATACTCTGTAAGATAAATACTGCTTACAGAAGTGCTTTGTCCCTTTACAATATCATTAAAATTTAAATTGTGTTGCTAACATTGAAAAACCATCAGTATTCTCATAAAGTTGAGATTTTCTTAAGTAATGAATTTTATTTTTCTTGAAAATCCAGGAGAGCAGGCCTTTCTTTGGCTGCTTTATTACATGGCAACAATTGTCTGGAGCTGGCGAGCTGCTGACTTCTTTTTAGACCAGGTTTGCCATTGCACAATAGTCCCCAACATTTTCTATTTCTAGTCTTTCCTCCCTTCACCATCAGCTATATTTAGGTGTGTTACCTACCTGAGCTCTGGAGGCCTTTGTATTTGTAAGCCTTATCTTTTAAGCTGGGCATTTTGGTATCTAACTTAAAAATGGGAAAGGGATTGTTGCCATGTTTGAGGGTGAAAAAGGTGGGTTTCGGTGGTTTATTATTCCATTGGCCCATTTTCTGATTCAGGTGTTTAAAAGTAGAAATCTGAGTTTGCATGGGGAGGAACTACCTGTGGAAACAATCGTTCTTAATTAAATCAGTAGAATGAATGAAGTAGATGAGGGTTCTAGTCCACTTGCTGAAACAGAGGGTTTTGTTCAAAAGGTGTATTGGGGATATTCCACATCCTGAGATCAATAGGGAGTAATGATGCATGTGTATACTAGAAAAGAATTTCACATTAAGTGGTTTGTTGATTCTTTTGAAGAGAAACCAAATGGCAGTCACCCAAGCCTTAGAAACAAAAATCAAAGGAAGCTACAAATTAGAACAAACAAGGAAACCTTAGGGAGGTAGTGCCCCAAATCAGAGAAGCCCTCTTTCCTGTATGATAATTAGTTTATAATGTGGCCACCAGGGGAGACCTAATACTCCCAAACATACTGGCATTTACAATTATCTTGTAGTCAAGATGGTCAAGAGTTCTTTATGTCCTCTGTCCTTCCCAACATTTCAGTTTCTCCCTGATTACCAGTTGGCCATTTAGATGGCTGATTTTCAAAAAAAGGCACAATTATACATTGTTTTCTAGCTCACCACTCTTCCAGACAGAATTATTGAGGAAGCATTATGCAAATCTATTGTTTACTAAAGCCATAGAACCATCTGGTCCTAGGAGTTCATTTTTTTGTAGCTGACTTCTGGAAGCCAGCATGGGTTTCACTTCCTTTGTCCTTCCCATTCTAGTTGCCAAGCCACTGTTGACAAAACACAGGTGTTTTAAGTTTCTTATTTTTTATTGGTTTTTCCATCCTGATCCTTACTCTATTTACCTACGTTCTATTTTCTACAAAATCACCTTATCGTCTGTATTTCCATGTTGCAGTCAATTTCAAAAGCTTCTTTAGAAACTTTTCTGAGTATTTCCAATCTTAGTCAAATATCTATAAGGATTTCTCAGAGACACAAAGTGCATTTGTAGGAAGTCCCAAAAATGACCTTAGCAATAAAACCTAAGGGCATGACCATAACATTCAGGTGACAGCATCTATACACCACAAAATGTCAAGCATCATATGAGGGATTTTAAGTTTTCAAAATCAATCTCTGATCTTACTCATATATCCATACATTTTGAATGACAGATATTAGAAAATCTAAGACCTTGTTGCCATTAAGTGGGCTTAATAATTGTATTTAACTTTCAAGGTCACTATATAAAATTATACTCTTTCATTTCTATTTCCTATAAGAATTTGGGATATTTATTTTGATATATCACTGCTCTTTAACACAGCACTATGCCTTCAAATCATAGCAATTTCTGCACCTACTTAAGGCATGGAACTGTATTTTTGCCCACGGAATTCTCCAACATAAGCTATGGAGGCTAAAGCAAGTCATAGCATACAAGGTGAATGATGCCTGTTCTTAGTTCCTAAGTACCCTAATCGGGGCCAGCTGTCAATTTGGAGCAGTTGGGGCTGTTTCCTTTTGTGTGTAAACAAAGCAATGTAATAGTTAGACATTTACAGCCCTCACAAAGTGATACCCGCCCCCAATGTACTACCCCTCTGACATCGTATATAGCTGCTACAATACCATTGACTATATTCCCTAAGCTGTACTTTACATCCCGTGACCATGTATATATATTTAATTATATAGTTAATTATGGTTGACATTCCATATTATTTTACTTCAGCTTCAGGTGTATAGCGCAGTGGTCAGGCATCTACACAGTCTCTGAAGTGATACCCCTGATAAGTCCAGTACGCATCTGGCACCCAGAGCTGTTTCTTAATCTTCTTACCATCTATGTTAACATGAGCAGGAAGCAAAAATGAACTTATAGTGTTCCAGTGATTTAGACAAGTAAAAAGACATAGGCTACAATATTTATTTTCTATGACATTTAAAATGTTTCCAACACTTGAGGGCTTTTAAGGCCACTGTGAACAATGACAGGTTCACTAGATTATCCAAGCACTAATAGAACAGGTTGAACATTCTTTGTACTCAGATAGTTGGGGATAAAAGTCAACCAGGGAAGAAATTCTGATTTTTTTTTGAGATAACAAAAGTACAGATAATTTTTAAAGCAGGAAGGTAAGCAACTGTTGTTTTATCACTTTTTTCTTGGTTCCCTACACTAGAACTTTTTTGGTTAACAAGCTTGGTTATTTGAAATGTCTAATGTCTAAGATTTCCTTCATTTCTATACCTTGTGGTCTCTATTAAGATTACTGCGAGAAATGCTGATGAAAGAAGGGGGTATGATAGCAATATAAAGAAGATGTAAATTTTGGTTAACGTCAGAATTCTGGGAGTTGCCATCAGCTAAAAAAAGAACTAGTGGGAAGAGGATGTGGCTCACTGCTCAAAGACTTATAGCTCAGCTCTGGTGGCCACATCCTGCCTGTGGCTAGGTCAACCCAAGTACCACATCTTACTGTTTTCTTAAATGATAAAACACCATTTGCTATTGAAGAAGGGGTCTCTCTTTGCAATACACCAATGTCATCATGAAAGGTTAATAAACATTTAGGATTATAGGAAACTTAGGGCTCTGAGCATTACATGCACATGTGAAAATTGTTGGTGGTGGAGATATTTTACTGACAATAAAAATTATATGTCATCATGGGAGAGAATTTGGAAAAATACATAAAAGTGCAAAGAAGAAATAACTCAAAGTTATCTTCTCTCATATATTGAAAATAGCACTTTGTCCTGCTACTACATATTCGTATGTATGTGTGTACATATGTGATATGTGAATATATATATGCATATATATATATTTTTTTAAGATTGTATTAGGGAAGGGGAACAGGATTTTATTGGGGAACAGTGTGTACTTCCAGGACTTTCTTTTTTCCAAGTCACGTTGTTGTTCTTTCAGTCTTAGTTGTGGAGGGTGCAGCTCAGCTCCAGGTCCAGTTGCCTGTTGCTAGTAGTCAGGGGCGTAGCCCACCATCCCTTGAGGGAGACGAACCGGCAACCTTGTGGTTGAGAGCCCACTGGCCCATATGGGAATCGAACCGGCAACCTTTCAGAGTTAGGAGAATGGAGCTCCAACCACCTGAGCCACCGGGCTGGCCCCATATACATGATTTGCTTTACAAATATATATTCACAAGTATTTACAAAATGGAAATCATAGTATACATAATTCCCATGATCACATTAAATAGGAACAATTTTTATTCTACTTTTATTCACTTAATATTAGGTTGTAAGAATTTTTCCATTTGAAATGTTCTTTGAAAATATTTTGAATGTTTGTGTAATACTTCATTGTATCAGTGAGTCTCAAGCTTTAGTATATATCAAAACTGTCTTGAAGACTTTGTGAATGCTGGGCCCACCCAGAGTTTCTGAGTCAATCAATGTCATGTTGAGCCAAGAATCTGTATTTCTAACAATTTACCTGATGATGCTAAGCTTGCTGGTTGGGGGACTACACAGTAGTGACTAGATTATCGTGTTTCCCCAAAAAAATACCTAGTCAGAAAATAAGCCCTAGCATGATTTTTTGGAATGACATCCCCTGAATATAAGCCCTAATGTGTCTTTTTGAGCAAAAATTAATATAAGACCCGGTCTTATTTTCGGGGAAACACAGTACAGAAACATTTTCTTATAATTGGATATTAGGATTGTTCATCATAAATAACACTAGAGTGACAATTTGTATACATGACAGTTTCATAGGATAGGTTTTAATGACAATAACTGATTAAAAAGTTGTGAATTTTTGGGCACTTTCAATATGTATGGCCAAACTGATCAAGAAAACCGGTACCAATTTACGAGTATTCTATATGTAAATGCTCTTATTCTATCAAATCCATTTTGTTACTAAGTATATTTTATGTTTTCTAAGTATTAGTCAAAATATCATCTTATTTTAATTCATATGTCTTTGATTTCCGGTGAAGTGAAATTATTCACCACTTTTTTTCAATATCGATTTGAAAGAACTCTGTGAACAAAACTCTGACTCTTCCAGCTGTTGGGATCTTACAATTTGTCTTATATATTTCTAAGAACCTTTTATATTTTCAGGATATGAATCCCTAGTCTGTTATATTTGCCACAGATACTTTCTCACCTTGTTGTTGCTTTTTTATTAATTTGCTGTTTTTGATAGAGTGGTCTTGTTTTTTCATTTTTTACGTAGCCAAGTCACTTTTTCCTCTGTGGTTTATTTTGTCACTTAGAAAATAGGAGTCCTAAAATAAACAAAATATTTTCCCAATTTTTTTCTCTTTCTTATGGTTTTATGCTTAGCATTTGTCTCCCTAACTATTGTGGAATTTCTTGCATTTCTCTTCCTTCCCTCCTTTCTTCTTCTTCTCCTTCTCTTTCTTTTTCTCCTCTTCTTCCTCTTCCTCCCTTTCCCCCTCCTCCTCCTCCATTTCCATCTCTCTCTTCCTCTCTCTCTTTTTTTCAGGTCATGTAAAGTGAATCCCAAGTAGCTAATTTCCCAGCACCATTTATTAAATATCCATTCCTTTTTTTATTAAAATGTGATGCACAATCACGTTTAAACGTTAAATTGCAATCTAGAAAATTTGTTCTTGGTTGGTATTTGCAGGAAATGTAACCTAATATGAGGTATTATTTTAGTAAGCACAACAGGAAACACACGTATGACAACTAATGAGAAAACCAGAAGATGTGGTGCTGTGGTAAAGCATTGGTAACTCCAATTTCAGTATGTGTCTTGGCTTCAGTTTAGGTTTCCAACCAGCTGTTTACTGGATTTCCTTGCTCGTTGTTTCAAAGGTAATGTCCTCAAAGAGACAAAAAAAAAAAAAAAAAAAGTTTTCATTGCCTTCAGCATATATAAGAGCTGAGTGTATTTCCCTGAGTTTGAGGTAATGGGAACTGTTATTTTAAAATCCTACTGCATAATTGCAGAAAGAACGTATGTTTATTGTCTGTTCTTGCTTTTTGTTCCTTGTCATTTTCTGTGCCATACACGAGGCTTTTCTCAGTTTACTATATTAAACTTGTCCCACACACCTCACCCATGGAATATCTCAGAACTGCATTATAAGGTATAACAGATGGTAAAATAACCTCTTGACATTTGCTTTTAAAAAGTCAAGTTTTGTTTACAAATATAAGTCCCTCTGATAAGTAAGCTGTCAACAGTTCTTTAATATTACTGCAGCTCCCTCCATCAAAAGCATCTTGATGCAATGCTAGCAAAAAAATATCTCTATGAAATCTAATCTCTGAAGCAGTGACAATTATTCAGCACTTTTTCTGTTAGCTTGTACAATAAATGTGATTATCTGTAAAAGACTGTTTTATAATGGTAAGACTGAGGAGAAATGCCAGACATTCAGACTGTGAACCAAAGTAATGACCAGTTTTCAGGACCTGAGGAATGAATGGCAGAGTACTATAGTATTTTTACAACTTGATTTTTCTAAACCTTCACATCTTATGAATTTTGAAATAGGGAACATTTTTAACAGAGAAAAATAATGCATCTACAACTGAAAGTCAATTATATTTGTATATTCATTTAGCATTTGCATCTAAAACTTTTTATTTTTTTAATTTCCAATAATTCTGGCACTGTAGAGATTTATAAAGACTCAGTTTGGGTCCCGTAGAAAGTGTATCCAGACACACTGCTATCTCTCTTCATCAGGTTTTTCTTTTTTCTACTTTCTTGCTGATAATAGCAACATCA
The DNA here is from genome assembly GCF_057876585.1 of Rhinolophus sinicus. Classification (NCBI taxonomy): domain Eukaryota; kingdom Metazoa; phylum Chordata; class Mammalia; order Chiroptera; family Rhinolophidae; genus Rhinolophus; species Rhinolophus sinicus. The sequence goes on along the minus strand of NC_142501.1, from coordinate 180,041,886 downwards.
TGCTGAATTCCACCCCCCCTCCACTTAGCCATTGCTACTGATCTGAATCAAAAATGATAAATATACTAATCATGTGCTGCCACTTCCCAGTTCTGGTCTGATGATAGCTATCACTGTTCAACTGCAGTATTTTTCTCTTTATATTTGCTGTATCTGTATGTCTCTTCTAAAAGCAGGGAGGTAACTCAACAGTTCAAAGGTTACCACTGACACTGACATGGGCAGCGACCTTATGCACCATTTCCTTTCAAATCTATGTGGACAGAAGGAAGTACTAACAATGTCCCAAGAGTGTAATGCAAAGTAAGAATTCACTGCAGATCCTAAGAGCCTATTCAATTTGCCACAGCTTGCCTGGTGATGGTCACTGAAACAACGAGATGGCAGGAACACTGGTTTCTGGTATTATTAATAACAGCAAGGAGCTATGCGCATAGTTCTCCTGGACTAAATGAATCCCAAGTGTGGGATTCTCCCTTAAAGAAGGCTACATTGTCACAGAAAATTAAACCCTACCAGGAAGCCTTTTGCTGGTGAATGGCACAGCTTTATCCCCCCTCTTTTCATGAATCTAAGTAATGACAACATTATACCTACTTAAGTACATTTTTTATCAGACTCACCTTATAAACCAAATACAATGTCCACATCTAATATTAAAATGCAATAAATATGAAAAATAAGCATACACAGTGTGTACAACTACAGAATACATTTGCATTCTCCCTGAAAGTTTTGAAATAAAAAATATTTGATCAATTGCTACAATACGTAGAGCCGTATTTTTTCTTCCACAAAAAATAAGATTGCAACAGATAGAACATGGGCACATGGCAGCTGCTCTTACACAGAGTCCCCAATGTTTCTGGCACAGGCATTCCCACAGGACTGGGATAGTGGAGGAATCCAGTACCTTAGAGATTTGCAGGAGTATTTTGTCTCCTTTCCTTTATCTGGCTCATCACTAAATATATCCAAGAAATACATTTAGGTTTTTGACATAGCATAGGAGGTTACATATAGTTGTATAAAATATTTGTTATATTGTCAGGCAATTTTTAATCAAAGCATAACTGATAATCTCTAATTTTCTTTTTTTTTTCTCCTCACCCACCTACCAACTGTCACAATCTGAAACACAGTTGGCCGATATTTGGCAGTGGGATTCTATACTCTCCATCTGGCCCCATCACAGCCATCACTAATGGATCACAGAATACCTCTCCATCAGCCTCAGAATCCTCTCAACACTGAGCTCTGAGCAGCCTTTCTCAAGCTATTTCAGTAGGTGTAAGAGATGAAACTTAGATAACATGCTAAACCAGTCTGAGATCATGGGGTATAGAAGAGATGTTCTAAACTTGGCTGTGGGACAGAATCACTCTGGCCTAAAAGAAAAGAAAAATACCTGGGTCTGAGCTAAACTTATCAAACTAGAAACTTCAGTAGTGAGGGTACTAAAATTTATATTTTAAACAATTTCACCAGGATAATTATCATGCAGCCAGCGCTTTACATGTTTACAGATTGCATTTGGGAGACATTGGTAGAGAGGACAAAGATTAATCAATTTATTTAAGATTAGTGAATGTCAGTTTGCTAATCTACAAAAATAGTATCATAATACTTTCCTCAGTGGGTCCTCTGAAGGACAAAATAAATCATGCACTTGGATACACTAAGTACTCAGCTCAGGTTTGGGGCTCCATAAATGTTGTAGATCATCAAAATGTGATTAATTTACTAAGGCCTTTATTTATTGTCAAGAAAACAAAAAAAGGCACATATCTCATTCTTGTATAGCCCTCTTATCTGGTATAGCTCCTAATGTTTTTGAAATCACGTTCTCTTGTAGGTATTTGACATAGCATAGTTTAATCAATAGTGTACACATTACATGATAAAGTAAGCTCTAAAGTCATATTACCTTCTGTCACCTTGAGACAGAAATGAAGAAGCGATACTTATCTCCAATATTAGTCAATTAAGACTATGGAATCTAGATAGTCTGTATGACAGGTTGATGAATGAAAATTAATCACATTCCTGTGATAATATTTGAGCAGTATCTTTCCCGTCAACATCTTCAACAAAAGGCACAATTCAACCAAAAAGAAATAAAAGCATGCTTGAATGGGAGACGCGTGTGTGTGTTCACTGAGAAATATTTGGGATATCCCTAACGTCATGCTAAATTTGATATACTACTTTTATCGCTTCCTGGAGAGCCAGCTTTGTTCTCAAAGATCTTGGAGAAGCTGTACAGTGAAATGGAGAAGAGAGGGTGTTAGGAAAGTGTGGTGCGAAAGATGTGCATAAGGCACTATAATTGATCATTTCAGGGTTATGTGCTCTGTGCTTATGCCTGAGGCCTGGAGAGGTGAAACTATCAGGGCATGTGGAGTGCGTGTAATTGTAACATAAGCCTCAACAGGACAACATGCACTGATGCAGGAGTGGTTTCCCCCGAGGAACAGCAGCTGGGCAGCCCGAAACAACACATGACAGATACCCTTACAATATCAACTTCACTTATAGATCCAGATTTTTTCTGATCATATGATATCAACATTTGCCAGGCTAAAATGAGTAATAATTACACTGAGATACAAGCTTAGGCATCTATTTTTCATTCCTTATGCCACGTTTTGTGAAAAATGCTCAATCTCAAATTTATAATCAAAACAAGTGAGGAAAGAGTCTCTCGAAAGTATCTAAATGGAATCTGACTGGCAAAATAAGTGGGGATAACCCCACTGTTGAAATATGTCACATGCTTACCCTAAAACAATGAAATTCACTTCAATAAAAAATCATATAAATGCTACTTAAAATTATATGCACCATGATCAGAATCATTAGTAATTAAGGAAATGCAAATCAAAGCCAAAATCATGCTACCTTAAATCTACCAGGATGTCTAAAATTTAAAGACTTACCTTTGACAAATGATTAAGGGCAATAAAATAGAGAAAAGATAGTCTTTTCAACTCATGGCATTGGAATAACTCTACATCCCCATGCCAAAAAAAAAAAGAGAGAGAGAGAGAAATAGAAACAGACTTTACACCCTTCATAAAAACTAACTCAAAATGGATCATAGAATTCATCCTTATGTTCACTGCATTATTTACAATAGCAAGACATGAGAGAAACCTAAGTGCCCATTGATATATGAATGGGTGAACGGGCAAAGAAGATGTGGTACGTATATACAATGGAATATTACTCAGCTATAAAAAGGAATGAAATCTTGTCATTTATGACATCATGGATGGGCCTAGAGGGTATTCAGCTAAGAGAAATAAGTCAGACAGAGAAAGAAAAATACCACGTGATTTTCCTTATATGTGGCATCTAAGAAAACAAAATAAAACAGAAACAAACTCATAGATACAAAGAACAAATGGACAGTTGCCAGATGGGAGGAGGATTGGGGGATGGGTGAAAAAGATGAAGAGATTAAGAAGTACAAATTCTAGTTACAAAAAAAGGTATGGGGATATAAAGTACAGCATAATGAATATAGTCAATAATATGAACACAGTCAATAACTATGCATGGTGTTGTATGGATACTAGAATTATCAAGGTGATCACTTCATAAGTTATGTAAATGTCTAATTACTATGTTGTACACCTAAAACTAATACAATAGTGTATGTCAACTGCAATTGAAAAATTTAAAAAAAAAAAAAATGGATCAAAGACCCAAATATATAACGTAAAACTGTAGTTGCATATGACCTTGGATTTGGCGATTTGGTGAACTTTTCGAATAAAACACCAAAGGCATGACCCATGAAAGAAATAATTGCTAGACTTCATTAAAATTAAAAACTACTACTCTGTGAAAGACATTGTCAAGAGAATGAAAAGACAAATTACAGACTGGGAGAAAATATTTTCAAAGAGATATCTGATAAAGTACTGTTATCCAAAACATACAAAGAACCCTTAAAACTCATCAAGAAGAAAACAAGCAACACAATTTAAAAATAGGCAAAAATTCTGAACAGACACTTCACCAAAGAGATACAGGTAACAAGCATATGAGAAGATATTCTACATCATCTGTTATTAGGAATTTGTAAATTGAACCAATGAGATACCACTACATACCTACTAGAAAGGCCAAATCCAAAACAATAACAGTACCAAATGATGGTGAGGCTTAGAGCAACAGGAACTCTCACTCATTGCTGGTGGGAATGCAAAATGGTATAGCCACTTTGGAGACAGATTAGCAGTTTCTTGCAAAACTAAACATCCTTTCACCATATGAGCCAATAATCACACTCCTTGGTATTTACCCAAAGGAGTTAAAAATATGCACATGGATGTTTATAGCAGATATACTCATAATTGCCAAATTTAGAAGCAGCCAAGATGTCCTTTAGTAGGTGACTGAATAAACTGTGGTACATTCAAACAATTGAATATTATTCAGCACTTAAAAAAAAAGGGGGTATCAAGCCATGAAAAGATGTGTAGGAAACTTAAATGTATATTACTAAGTGAAGTAAGCTGCTTTGAAAAAGCTGTATGACTCCAACTAGAGGACAGTCTGGAAAAGGTAAAACTATTCAGATTTTAAAAGGGTCAGCGAGTGCCAGGGGTTGAGGAAGGAGGGATGAATAGACTAAGCACAGAGGATTTTTAAGGTAGGGAAACTATTCCGTATAATACTCTAATGGTAGATACATGACATTATCCATTTGTCAAAACCCATAGAATGCACAACAGCAAGAATGAACTCTAATGTAAAGTACGGACTTTGGGTGGGCGATATTGTTGTGTGGACGTAAGTTCATACATCTTAGCAAATGTACCACTGTGTAGAGGATGCTGATAGCCCCGGAGATTGTGTGTACGTGCTGTGCAGGAGGCATATGGGAACTCTGTATTTCCACTCAGTTTTCTGTGAACTTAAATCTGCTCTAAAAAATGAACTTTGTTAATTTGAAAAAAAAAAAAAAAAGTATTGACAAGGATGTGGAGAATTTGTAACCTCCATACATTGTTGGTGGGAGTGTAAAGTGGTGTTCACTTTAGAAAAGTTCCTCAGGACGTAAAACATAGAATTGCCATGTATGATGGACAGAATAATGGCCCACACATCCTAACACGCAGAAACCGTGAGTATGCTACCTTACATGGGAAAAGGGAATTTGCAAATATTACATATTAAGTGAAGGGTCTTGAGATGTGAAGATTATCCTGGATCACTTGGAGGGAAGGGACTAATGTAATCACAAGTGTCTTTACAGGGACAGGGGGACACAGGAGAGGCAGTGACACAGATGCGAGGAAGGAAGCAGAAGACAGAGGATGGGGGCCATGAGAGAGGAGTTCAGGTAGCCTCTCAAGCTAGAAGAGGCCCTCTATTCTCTTTCCCTCTTCCTTATTTATGCTTGTCTTGTCTCTCCTCCATTTGCAACCTAAATAAAATTCTTAAGATTTTTTTCAACATTTCAGACATTCTTGCATAATTTAAGGCTTAGCTTGTCTTACCTGGACAAATTTATTTACTCTCTGACCCATCTCACTTTCATAAATTTAACTTATTCTATTTATCAACACTGTGCATATTCTACCTAATTCTCTGTGACATCCTTAGTTACAGGCACAGAGTTTTCTTCCATTTCCTTATCATGTAATTGTCTCTTGGAAGTTTATAGAGAGGGCAGGAAAAATAAAAGAAGAACTAAAAGTAGGATAAAATTTTCTAGAAAAACTGCCTGAAATTTCCCGAAGAAGGAAAGTGAATATTTGAGAAGATGGGTTAAGAGAACGTTGATAAAATATGACAGTAGATAGGGAAAAAAAAGAATTGGAGATGGAAGGAAATGAGAGAAAATAAGGATTGTGGCACAAGAAGAAATTACATTTTAATGTGTATGTTTCTCAAAAGATAACTTTTTAAAGTAAGTATCCTCTCAAAATAAATAATCTTCCAGGAAAGCATTCAAAAGTGATTTGAGTATAAAAACTTGCAAGATGGCAAAATAAGGTCAAAATGTTACTTGACATGAGTGTTAAGGGTATACTCTTTAGTATTTAAACTACTCCCTACTTGCATTCATTCTCACAGATTATTTAAGAAAGTAACCTAAGTCCTCTATAATATAATTAGGCTTATAAATTTCAAAATGTATATTTTATTCATTCTCCTTTGTTTTCTCCACAATGTCTCATTTTTACTGACTTAGTAATACACAGAGGGAATTAAAGTCCCCACCTCTGGAAAGATAAAAATCTTCTCAAACAAATTTAGAAGAAAAATTTCCAAGAGTGGTGGGCACTCAACAATGTTTGTTCTAGTAACTAATTTTGGAGAAGTATTTGAAGTTGGGAGTTTGACAATGGATGAGTAGAAGCTGTCAAACAAGAATTATTAAACAATAAAATGAGTTATCATATAGTCTAAAGGCATATCATCAAATGGGGCATCAGTGAAGAGAAGCATTATTGAAACACTTGAAATAATCTGAATGCCTTCTCACTCTTGTTAGAGGGAGAGGATTTAAAAGTAAAGGCCTCATACCACCACAGTCAGTACCATAAAAGCATTCTTATCTGATAAGATTAGGAGCAGTAGTTGGTTAGATAATAAAAAAAAATGAGGTTAAAACAAATAATCATATAAAATATGCACATGTACTCTCAAGAGCTCTGGGGGCTCTCAGGGATTTACAATTTCTTTGCAAGTTAACACGTTTGCTTGCCAGAGTTTTATCCATCACAACACTTCTAAAAAAAATTGGACAAAATATGTTGAAAATTTTTTAAATGCATTCCTGAGGCAGCTTAGTGAGGGACATCTTAGAAGAAAAAAACATGAAGCAAAATATGAATTTAACCTTGAAGCTAGGGACAGTCTAAAAACATTTTACAATCCCTGGTGATGTCAGTCATGCAGAACTGGTGGGTGAGAAGTATTGTGCAGATAGGAGACTCAGAAACAGCTCAGAAGCCCCATTTTTGCGACTGGTATACAACATAAGCAGATTATCATGCAGAAGAGTAACTGCTGTCATCATTGAGTCTGGAGAATTAGGGGTGAGCCTAAGCCTGCAGGTAGGTATCAGGGTTGAAGGTTTGTGACCAACTTGAACCTGGTAATTTAATAACCACACACTTTAGTTCTCCCATTTTCAATGATTTCTTAAAGGCCTGGGTCATTTGATCCCACCATAGGTATATAAAGTTGCATGTGTTCTCATATTCTAGAGTGGTGTCATTATTCTAATTAGCACCTTATTTATTTGTAGGTCAGAAGCCATCGATAGCAGGTCTAAACAAAAAAGTTTATATTTATAATTTAAAGCTCAATTCTAGGTACAAGGATTACTCCTTTTTTATAACGTATATCCTGAGCAGTTCAAACCATTTTATTTATAGTTTATTTATTTATTAATTACCAATGGAAGAGATGGTAAAGGCTTTTTTTTTTTTGTACCTTCTCTCAGAATGGGAGGAGGTTTGCATACTTATATCCATGAGACAACTGAAGTTTTTTTTTGTTTTTTTTTTTAAAGCGATTTGTAAAAAGTTCAACCCTGTAAATAGGATATTGCCCCTCCTTTTTGTTTTGTCATCGGACTACATTGTTATTAGTCACTTGGAGAATCTCCGAAACACTTTCACTCTCATCAGCCTCCCTTCAGAAAGAAAAACACCCCAGTTTCTTGGTTTTGAGCTTTGTGGGCTCTCTTCTGTTTACACTGTTGCATGACTGACAAGCACTAGAATCCAGCCCGCTTCACATAGCCAGGTCGCTATGAGTGTCTCAAAGTTCCTTTGCCAAGTTTGTGGGAACTTTGCATATCAGCTGGATAAATGTGGATCCACCAGAACAGGTTCTTTTATTACTACTCCACCTTTGTATAACTTTTTAAGTACAAAATAATTAATTCACTTACGAAAATCCAGTGTATTGCTATTGTTGGCTATGTTAGATACTAATAGATAATAAGATGCTTTAGGCATCTTAATTAAATAATGCTATTATTTTATTGGCACAGACTATTTCACTGTAATGTGAGGAAAATCAATGAAAAAGACTTGGCCTCAATAAGCAGATTACTTTGTGGCTAGGAAGCCTACAATAGTTTGTGGCTAGGCAGGTTACAATGTGCTAAAGAGAAATATTTATACAAGGCAGGATGTAACTTTTGAGAGTGCCGTTTGTTTGTTTTATTGCTACATGAAGCATACAAGTTAAATATTGCTGGCTGTTGGAACCGACCGGATAAGACAACAGTTCTGCTTAGAAAGGAGAAATTTATGTACATTGTTAACTTGCACTGCTTTCATTGAGATCAGGTAAGGAAATTCTTCCCAGTAATGCATCAAATAGGTATATTTCTTAAAAACATTAAATATTAAAAATCATTTTTAAAGGCCTGTTTTTGAAGAACATAATAAAGCCTGAAAAATCCTAACTAATTTTTTTTTCAGGAATTTTAAGTTTTATTTTATTTTATTGAGAATTTGAATGTGAAGTGTGTTGAAAATACGTGAAAATTTATGCAGATCAAAATTGCTGCCAAGAATCATCAATAATATTGTGTGTGTGACAGAGACAGAAAACAAAAGAGGAAGCGGGAGAGAGAGAGTGACATGAATGTGTGTTAAGCTATTTTAAATTCACCTGCCATTTTAAGACTATAAGTGTTTTCTGAATAGAACAAAAAAGTTAAGATCAATAAATAAAAAGCAAAAAAAAAAAAAAAATCTAAGTTTTATTTTGTGGTAATAAATATGTTTTCAGAAATGAAACCAAGTTATTCCAATACTAAATAAATAAACAAACATTAAGTAATAAGTACAAAATTTTAGGAAAACTTCTCTTCCTCTGCCTCTTATCCCCAAATACTAGCTTTCTATTCTGAGAGATGGTGGCAGAAATGATTTTACCAATTATTTTCTGCAGCAGTCTGATATATGGATGACTTTCCTTGAAAGAATGGAAAGAAAAAGAAAAAACAGAAACAGAAAACCCAGAGGTATGCTCCCCAAAGGAACTCTTCACTTTCTTCAGCAGCTCACTATGTCAAAGGATTGATTGGACAGGAAATCTGACCGATGAGTGACCCTCGGAAAATCCAAAAGAAAATGAACTAATGCTAGGAGCTGCTACTCCTCATATATCATAAAAACATTACTATCTTGATGTTTCTGAAGGTAACACAAACAGCAGCTTTGAATTCAATATTTATCCTTTGGGACCTAGTCATAAAATAAAGAGATTTTCAGTTTCTTTATATGAAAATACTTGACATAAAGATTTGTTATGTTGGTGAATGTTCCTTTTTATCAAAGAGCCCTTTTTCAATCACCTTAATTTATTCTCTAACACCTAACTTTTTATTATCCTGATATGACCATAATTTCCTCAGCATCATTGTTTCTCCATTGTCTAGGAAAGATGAATGGACAGATGTACTAATAATGATGAAAACTGAGAAGTAAAGACAAAGATACAGATGAAGAAGAAATAGTTTATTGAGTTTTGTTATGTGCTAAGCACTCTTTTGGGTGCCTGCAAATCTTTGCTAATTTAAGCTTCCCAAGAATTCTGTAAGATAGATTTTATTTTCATTCACATTTTAGATATGAGAAAGCTGAGGAACAGGAATTTAAGTAATTTGCCCAAGGTCACACAGCAGTCCCCAAACTGTAGGATTTTTAAGTTGAGTTTCACTAACATGACTTAGGCCTGCTTCCTGTTTTTATGAGTACACTTTGCCACACTGTGTCTACTTAGTATAGCTTTAGAAAGTACAAGTGCATACCTATTTCTTCCCAAAATTACTATAACGATTGAGATATGCAAATTTATTTTGGAAGGAGAAAATGGAACGTATCAAAAGTAAACTCTCTCGACATACATTTCCAGTTAAGATGGTACAGAAGGTAAAGGCTGTGCTTACCTCCTCTCACGACCACATCAAAATTGCAACTAAACTACAAAATAACCATCATTGAGAATTGCCTAAACTCTTGCTGAATGGAAGCCCTACAACTATAGACATGCTGAAGAAGCTACCTCGAGACTGGTAGGAGGGACAGAGGCTCGGAACAGGCTGGTCTCACACCCACATGTGACCATTAAAATTTGGGAGGGATGTCTCAGCTGGAGTTCCCCCCAGAGGAGCGAGGGGTCCCAGCCCCTCCCTAGCCCAGGGTTCCAGTGCCAGGGAGCGAAGTCCCCAGTATTTCTGGCTGTGAAAACCAGCAGAGTTTGTGACTGAGTGAGACAGAGGGTAGCTGAAGTCACAGCCACTCCTCTTAGAGAAACCACTCACAGAGTTACCCACTGTATCACTGGCTCTGAGGTCCAGCACTGGGGCAGCAACTGGATAAGTGGCAGGGACGTGCAGGGGGCAGAGGGTTGGCACTGAGTTATCTGGCGTCAGTATGGGGTCTGGAAGAGGCAGCTTTCCCCTGGACAGAGGAGCTGGGGTAGGACATTATTTCTTTGTTGAGCCCTCCCCCTTCCCAGCATGCAGACACAGGCAGCTGCCATATCTGAGTCTCTATCAAGCTGGCTAATGCTGTTCATCTGCCATGCCCTGGTGATTCGAGACCCTGCCCCACACCCCAATTTTTGGGCACACTCAAGCCACATCCAGTGGCTTTTTTGTACAAACCACCTATCTTGGCTCATGCTGCAGACTTTCCTAGGGTTTCACAAAGGTCCACAGAACCCAGACAAACAGCATCTGGCTTAAGTATGTCCTGTACCTCTGACTAAGCAGCCCTAAGCTTGGAAGTAGTGGTAGCTGGCTTTCGTTTGTGGTGTGGTCTCTCAAGGCACTTCCAAGCATGACACAGGTGGTGGCCATGTGCAGATTTCTTTGTGGCTCCTGCCAGGTGGTCCTGGGTGTGATACTGGCTGCAGCTGAACCTGACCTGTAGCAGGTCCCCTACCAGGTGGCCCTGGGCCTGTTAGGCCCAGTGACCAGATTTGAAATGAGCTGGAGTATCACTCAGCTGCCTCCAAGAACTATCCACCCAAGGGACAGTTTGGGCAGGCACAAGAGCCCTGCTGAGGCAGATCCTGTCCTGTAGTATCAGTCCCTGCACAGCAACTCCTCTGCTATAGTCAAAGCCAGTTCTCATAACCAATGAACCTGAGGGTCAAACCCTCCTCTTGATGTGCAAATCGCAACCAAGTCTCAACTACAAGAGGAGGGCACATACAACCCACACAAGGGACACACCTGGAGCGTGCAGCTCAAGTGACCAGAAAGACTGGTCATTTACTACATAAGTCCACTCTTCTAAGACTGGGAGACATAAAAGCCCTACCTAATATATAGAAACAAACACAGGGAAGCAGCCAAAATGGGGAGACAAACATGTCCCAAATAAAACAACAGAACAAAGCTCCAGAAAAAAAAGAAAAAAAAAAAAACCTAAGTGAAATGGAAATAAGCAATCTATCAGATGCCGAGTTCAAAACACTGGTTATACAGATGCTCAATGATCTCAGGGAGAATTCCAACAAAGAGATAGCAAGCATAAAAAAGGATGTAGAAACAATAAAAAAAGAACCAGTCAGAAGTGAAGAATACAGTAACTGAAATGAAGAATGCACTAGAAGGAATCACCAGCAGACTAGATGAAGAAGAGGATCAAATCAGCGATTTGGAACACAGGTAGCAGAAAACAGCCAATTGGAACACCGAAAAGAAAAAAGAATCCAAAAAACTAAGGAGAGTTAAAGAGACCACTGGGACAATGGCAAGCGTAGCAACATTTGCATCATTGGTTGTAGGTCCTTGCTTTTCATCACGTTGAATATTTTGTGCGACTCCGTTCTGGCCTGCAAAGTTTCTGTTGAGAAATCAGCTGACATTGTCCACTTGCAGAGTGTCTGAGTCTGATTCAGTAGTCTGAGGTACAGGACCACAATTTGGATTTCTAACAAGTTTCCAGATGCTGCTGCTGCTGCTGCTGCTGACCTGTGGGCCACAATTTGAATCCCACTGCTCTAACTCTTCTTGCATTCTCTCCTCTTCTGTATTCATAATGTCTCTAGCAAGTTGTGAGTTCTCCCTATGTTGTGTGAAGGAGAACTTTCCCCCTCAGTGATCCAGACATGAAATTGATCTATTAAGTTATTGTCTGAGAAGAAATTGTAGACTGTCCAGAGGCAGCATGTGTAGAGTGGAGAAGTGGAAATAGATTTCTGAGATCCTTGCGCTGACTCTGTTATTTAAACCAATACTTCTAATCTGGTAGGTTCTTAGAATAATTTTAGTCCCATATTTAACTGAAGTGTTCATAATTACAAACAAGGTGGTGTAAATATATTTTGAAGAGTTTATTATAGGAGCTTCTAAACTAGTAATTAAATGTAATGAAGAGAGAAATTCAGTTAAGAAATCCATAGACTTACTTGAGGATCATGGTATAAAAGGAGAATTCGGGATTGAAAAGAGAGCAACTGGAGAATAATACATCCATTGTCTAGGTCTTTACTAAGGAAAAGTTTAGGGAGCTTTTAACTCCCAATTTGTTTTAGGAATTGATATTTTGAAATTTCTAAATTGTATAAACATAAAAGTATAGGTGATTTGATACCAAATCACTAAGAAAATATAAATAATTCACGTGGTTGTCACTGACATATAAGATTGGGAAAATTTAAGGTGTGCAATTGTGGAGTATTTCCCAGAATGTTCAAGCTTCTGTACAAGACAGCTGGGGATTTTCCAATGTGATAATCATTTATAATAGGGCTCCAGAAGGAATACTGAGAACTACCAATTGCTAACTCTTTCTTCCATTTCAAAGATATTAAGAAAAAAATAAATAAATAAATATATATATATATATATATATATATATATATATATATACATATATACATATATATATGTATATATATATATGCCTTATACGAAAGCTAATAAGATTTATTTTAGAGAACTGGTGCTTATTTAGAATAATATGAGAACCAGTAATTTTATAATCTGTTTAGATTTTCAGAAATTTTTCTATATCAAACACTATTAAAATGCATTGAGTCACCGTGTGACGACAACCATGGTGTCACAATAGGCTTAAACACAAATTACAAGATAAGGATAAATAAACTCATCTCTGTAGTCTTTTTTTATAGATTTATAAATGATTTGGAGGAAGCAGTCCATAATAAAATCTCCAAGTCTATAAATGGTGTAAGCTTTTTATTGAAGTGAAATTCTAAGCTAAAGGAGAGAAAATACAGAAATCTCTTGATATGAGAGGGCATAAAAATGACAGATGAGTTTCTGTATAACACAATCCAGAAAGGGAATAAGAAAGATAATCCAGATTTTACCTGTGGAATGGCAAAGTCAGAGACTGCAACAAACCAAATAAAGGATTAGGCAATCATTATAAACCCTTTTCTAAAGATACTAGTTCTCTGTGATAGCTCAGGGAAGAGTATTCAAAATCTAGTTTTTCTTAAAATAAAAGAATAAAAAGGGATGGCCGGATGGCTCTGTTGGTTAGAATGCGAGCTCTTAACAATAGGGTTGCCTGTTAGATTCCCACACGAGCCAGGGAGCTGCACCCTCCACAACTAGATTGAAGGACAATGACTTGACTTGGAGTTAATGGGACCTGGAAAAACACTCTGTTCCCCTATATTCCCCAATAAAAAATTTTTTAAAAAAAGAATTAAAAAGTGTCTGGATATTGCACAAAATCACAAAGACACAATAGAAGCCATCTGATAGGTTTCATAAGGGGATGACAGAACTGCGAATTCGATTAGAACTCAAAAATAAAAATGTTCAACCTGCTAAAATGATGTACTGGCATGAGATGAATCTCTTTGATATGTAAAATAAGTAAATATACAAGACGACAAAGAAGTAATTTTACACAATGGAGAAACAAATGAATATTGTGTCCTAAAAGTTACAACAACCTAAGAAAAAATGGAAACATTCAGAAAGGTTTTTGATACCTCTGTAAGTGGTATGACTTCCTTCCTAAGGAAAAATAGGGAGGGGTGATTGTGTGTGTGTGTGTGTGTGTGTGTGTGTGTGTGTGTGTGTGTGTGTGGCAGTTCTTCAATCTTTGGAGTGAGGATAGCCATGGATGACCACCACAGACTTCTGAGGCCTTATTTATAGGCAAAATATTAGGCTGGATATACCACACTATTTTCGTATATTATTATTTTTACTGTCCTGTAAAAATAGCTCACTTTCTGATAAATAAAATTTTAGAAGTTCTCCTTATATGTATCTCAGTCCTCTGCCCCTGTTTTGTCCCTATCTTCTACCTGGATTCTCTACTATCCTACTGCTACCTTCCCACTTTGTTGTATTTCCACTATGTTTTACTTTCTTTTCTGCAGCAATATGTTGTAGGCCTCTTTTGTCACTCTGTCTCTCATTTCTCCATAATTTCTTTCATCCCTAGTGTCCTAGGCATAGTGCATTTTCTGATCCCTCTCGTTTTCTTTCAATTCTTGCTATTTGATGTTTTGGAAATTGTCAGGGAGAGAAAAGTTGGAGAAGAAAATGGAATGACAGGAAAAGGCAGAGGAGAAGAAGCTTTGAGGTGAGGAAGGAACTTGAGAAACTTACACGATAATTGTCGTGTCTATAACTATAGGATTATAGAGACATGCCTTACAATGGTATTCTATCTCCATTTCCCCTACTCCACACTATTCCAAGTAGGTAGCCAAGTGCTTTTCTATGACCATTTGAATTTAGTGAGCTGGAAAGATATTGAACTAAAGCAGAATATCCATAATCTGAAAATGTTATTTAAAAAACTCCTCCCTTTTCCAACTACATGTCTTAGTAAGACTGGATTTTCATATAAATGCAATATATGCAACCAATTCTTCAATATGTGCAACCAAATATTGCAACATGTCAAATGCAGAAAATGTGAGAATCCAGCTCGTTTTCTGTTAAGCCAGACATTACGGAGATATGAAAAAATATAAAACAATGTTGCTCTTCTCAGTAGCTTTTGTTTTGGAAAATGTAATTTTCGTAAAAATATCTTATTTATGTTAAAATGTAATTGATTTATTCTATTTTAAAATAAATTAATAAACTTTTTAAATGTCTTAGTTTTAATTTATAACATAATAAATAATGATAGCTCTAACACACAAAATAAAAGGTCTTTGATGTCTTGATAATTTTGAACCCTGTAATTTCTTTATAAATTATATTTTATTTTTTAATATTATCTATTAATACTATCTAATGAAAACAATACTTTGTTTAATATACTGTCTTTTGCCATGTATAATATGCACCTTTTTGCCCAAATTTGTGAGGGAAAAATAAGGATGTGCGTTATACATGGATAGTATTAATTCCATATTGATATAAATGTTTTTAATTTTTTTATTTATGCTTATGAGTTAAAAGTGTAACTCTAGAAATCAATAATGACATCT
The DNA here is from genome assembly GCF_057876585.1 of Rhinolophus sinicus. Lineage (NCBI taxonomy): Eukaryota > Metazoa > Chordata > Mammalia > Chiroptera > Rhinolophidae > Rhinolophus > Rhinolophus sinicus. Next base: position 180,026,448 of record NC_142501.1, on the reverse strand, counting down.
GTATGCAAAATAATACCCTGGAATATGGTAATCAATTTTGTTGAACTTACAATGAACTTTCAACAATGAATATTTCTTGGACTTCTATGATATGTAAATACCGCAAATTTGTTACCAGTACATAAAATTTCTTGTACCACAATATGTTAAAAAATAAATGCTAAACTTCCTTTATAATACAAAAAACAAGTATCTAAGTGTAAACAAATAAACATTTGAATTAAAAAATTAAAACAAAGATTTTTTTTCCCTGAAACTTTGGGCTAAAAACGTGGTACTCATTATACATGGCAAAATACCGTACTTTAATACCATACTTCTCTGAAAATAAGACCTAACCAGAAAATAAGCCCTAGCATGAATTTTCAGGATGCTCGTAATATAAGCCCTACCCCAAAAATAAGCCCATTAAGATCATCAGCCAGACGGACGAATTTAGTATACCTGTTGCAACACACGATGGATGTATTAAATTATAAAATAATAATATCAATATATAATTAAATGTAAATAAATATTATTGACATTAATACTTAAAATAAATTATACTATAAATTATAATTAAGTATTTGTAAATACCAAGCAGGCATCTTTTGCTTTGGACGACAGGCAAACGCCTATGTAAACATATGAACTCGAGACTTATTGCCGAATGAGCAACTGGAGTACAGACACAACACATGGACATGGTTGTGTCTAACATGAATCTTCATAATTCAATACTTCGTGTGTTGTAATGGACGTATTTAATGCACACGTGTGTGAAATAAACGTTTTCTGAATTTTGGTGCCTTCAATTTTTCGTCGCTTTTGTGTGGCCCATCATTCTTAACTGATTCTTAACATTTTTGTTGCCACTCCTGTCTCGTAAGTCTTCAATTAACAGTTGACTTAATGGTAGATTTAAAGCAAATAATATTTTGACCCCCAGACAAGACGAGTGCAAAAAAAACAGAGCTATTCTGTCAAATACAAGAAAGGCATCATGGAGGACTCCCTGGGCAAGAATCTTACAGCTTTCTAAAAAGAGAAGAAGTTGGATCTCCGAATAGTCTGAAAATGGTGAGCAGAGTACAATAACCTCAGTCAACAGGTGCACGAGGGAAACGGTAAGAAGCAAAAGTGTGGATCAGGTCAGCAACCATTATTTCCTGAGCTGTAAGACATCATCTGTAAATGGAATGCTGACAGGAGAACAAAGTCTTTGGTTGTGCGCAGGGCTGATATTCAAGCATTTGCCCTTGCAATGGCACCACAGTTAGAAATATCCCCAGAAGGATCCAAAGCCTCACAACACTGGTTGGATGACTTCCTTCGGTGATATGAACTGTCTCTAAGATCGACAACACTGTTCAAGCTGGAAGATACTGAAGTTATTAAACGTGCACTTGCATTCAAGTCCTTTGTTGATGGCATCGACTTTTCTAAATACCAACTCTCCAACATGATTGCTATGGATGAAACTGCAGTGTTTATGGGCCACGGATCTCAAACAACAATTGCTCAGAGGGGTGCCTCGTCAATCTACATTCCCTCCACTGGTTACAAAAGTGCACATGTTACCTGTATTTTGGCAATTTGTCTGGCTGGAAAGAAAGCCCCACCTCTAATCATCACTAAGGGCAAGAAAGATAAGGTTGAACATGTTTCAGGCATTTATGTTCTTGAAACCTAAAAGGCCTGGTGCACACAGGCAGTAATAAGGAAATGGGTCGATTTAATGCTGCCGCTTGTTTTGCGAGGTGGCCAAAGTGGTCTGCTAGTCTGGGATTCAGCCAGCACTCACCGCGCTAAAGACATGAAGAACTTCCTTGCACAGTGAAGAATAGATCAAATAAAGATTCCTGCAGGAATGACTGCCTACCTCCAGACTCTTGATATTGCAATAAACAAGCCATTCTAGGACCATTTGCGCATGGAAATCAATGACTACATTGAAAATAGAATGGAGAGAAATCAGCATGGAAACTTTGTGAAGCCAAGCCTGCAAGAGGTTGTGACTTGGGTGAAGAATTCCTGGGATAAAGTCACTGAAAGCTGTGTTGCCAATGCACTACGGGCGGGCTACATGGACAAGAAGTGCTCATTTGAGGAGAGCTCTACTGCTGGACATGAGAGACTGGGGCCAATGGTTCTACAGGAAATGGAGTCGCAAGAAATTCAAGCCAAGAATTCGGGGTTTGGAGAGTTATGACAATGTTCCAGAACAAGATGACATGACTATATTTGAATAAATGTAGATTTTTGTACATGAATAAATGAATGAATGTAGACTGTTGTACATGAAAAAAAAAAAAAAAAAAAGACATCCCCTGAAAATAAGCCCGAATGTATCTTTTGGAGCAAAAATTAATATAAAACCTGGTCTTATTTTGGGGGGAATATGGTATATTAAGCCATTTTCTTAACTAAATAATAATTTATATTTCTCAACAGTGAACATCAGCTACTGAGTATCTATCTGGTCAATGGCTTTGCATTGAAGGCTTTTAAGAAGGTCAACTTTCTTTCCCAGGAATTTTGTATATTTGATGGTGGAAAAAAAGCCCTCCTGAGGCAAATCTGTCAAAATCCAGGGTAAACTTCTTTAACATAAATGTTAAATTTTCTTGGAATCTGGACAGATGCTTATGATTTGGCAAATGTTTTGAGGAAAAAACCTATTAGATTGGTGTAAACGTAATTGCAGTTTAAAAGGTTAAAACCTTTTAAACATAATATTAGCTGTTGGCCTCATTTAGGTCCCACTTTTCTCTCTCAGATCTTAGAGATCTCTCAGATCTCTATTAGGTTTTTATGACTTTATGAGCTCTTCAGTTGTTTCCATTTTTTTAAAGTTGTTTTGTTTCATCTGAGAAATTTATTATAGCAATAAGAACTTACCCAATTGTAGGAGAAACTGGGGAACAAAGATTCCAAAGGGAAAAATTGAAGAATCAGAGACAAGTCATTAACCAGCAATCCTGAAGCCAGGTGTTCCCGGCCACTGAGTGGGAACACAAAAGATTGTTAGCGGAGAAGCCTAGGAAAGGCTCTTGCTTCTGAATCTGATGGGGAGCTTAGGGTCCTGACTGGTCATCAGAGCCAGCCATTATGAAGAAGAGCTAAACACAGTGGGGAAAAGAAAGGACAAGATGGAAACCATGGACATCTCTGCATCTATTTCTCACCAAACATAATCATGATGACCTTCAAAGAGAAATCGAAGCTGCTTCACTTCTACCATCTAAATCCCATACAAATTTCTCTTTGGCCAACTCTAACTGGAGCAATACAGGGAAGGGGATTTGGGGAGTTCTAACCTAGCTAAGTTGACACAGAACAAAACGGTCAGAGAAATGACAATTTACTCAAAAGCAAACCAAATGGCCAGTAGTCATACTAAAAATGCTAAACTTCACATTCACTCAGGAAAAAATGCCATTTGAAAACAGATGAGATACTTTTTCACATGCATCTGATTGAGTAAAATTTAAAGTGTTAATGAAGACCATGTATACCTGGCAGAAGTACATTAACAAGCAATTTGAAATATCAAATAAAATCAAAGGTGCCCATACCTTTTAACTCAGTGTTTTCACTACTAGATATACACTCTTCATACATGTACACAAAGAGAAGCTTACCAAAATGCTCATGGCACTAGTTTTAATAGCAAAAAAAGAAAAAAAAAAGAAAAAAGAAAAGCCAAAAAAATTTAAATGTTAGTTACTGGGACTCTAGATAAACACCTCTTTATTTAGAAAACAAAAAAACTGTACAGTAATTAAAATGAAAGAACTAAAACTAAATGTATGAACATGAGTAAGTCTTAACAATGTTGAAAAATCAAGCTGCTAAAGACGATATAGAGCATAATAGGTTTTCTATAATTTTAAAAATATGCAAAATTGTACTACATATATTTGTGGAACTCATACATATGTAATAGAAGTATAAAACATTCAAAAGAATGATACCTAATTCAGATAATGCAAAAAGGGAGAGTTCACAGGAGGCTTCAATCATATTTATAATAATTTACTTCCTCTTAATGTTGGCTACATAAGTGCTTGTTTTATTCTCCCAATGTTTTTTGTCTCTCTGAATTTATTTCTTAGAGGCTGAAAAAAGAAACTTGATCTTGCCGAGCATATTTCATCCCTTCTACACATGAAAGTAGTCGGTTATCCTCCCCTACTCCATAGATCAGAGCATATTCCAAATTTTAATTCTTCTTACTGTTTTCTTTTTTAGTTTTCGTTTTCTCTTTTATATAGTATTAACAATAGTTAGATCATTTTTAAGGCATGGTTATGGCTGAGCTCTATTTTTATTGGATAATAGCATCTCTATTATTTTTACATTATTAAATTGATTTGGTTACATGTGATACATTTTTCTGTATTCAGGTAGTATCTTATTTTGGAATTGATTTAAAAAAGAAGAAAGGGGCATTTACTCAAAAGCGCTTAAATGATTTATACCTTACATTAAAAAACTGAGAATATTTGCTCCCTGGAATTCTAGGTGGTGACTGTGAAGGCAGAGCAACCTGGCAGGGCTGTTCCACCGGAGAGAATCTGCTGGACAAAAGGCTGTGATATAGCAGGATGAACAAATGTGGGAGGGTGGGGGCATCCAGGCTCTGGAAGCTAACAGAATGGAAGGGAAGAAACAAAGGAGCAAGCAAGATGGTAGAATGTAGTGGACTGTGTGAAATGGTCCACCCTCAGAACCCCTCAAATATTCAATAAGTTCATTAAATCACAAAATGAGGATTGAAGTTGAAATTTTCAGGAAATAGTGAAAGAGGGAATACTCACACCAGGGTTTGACATGGGAGAGAGCTAGAATAGCACAGAGGGACAGGAACTCAGAGGCCTAGAGCAGCGTGAGAAAACACTGCAAGGAAACACAAATTTTAAAGAGAGCTTTGAGTTGCTACTAGATGTACAAGCAGAAACCAGGGCATGTTTATTCAAATTTCCAAAAATAGGAGGCACTGCTATTGCTATCTCTATTATATTAAAATATACTTAAAACAGAGTGATATGTTTCCATTCCCTTCAATAGAGTTTGTAAATAAAATTGAAATACAATGTTTGTTTTCAAAAGACTTGCTTCAGAGCAACCAAATTCAAATAATACATTTAATTGTGTATATTTTGCTTAGGCATTAGCTGAAGAAAAACGGTAATATTTTCTTAGAGAAAATATGGAGTAAAGACAAATACACATACCAATTTCATTTCTACATCCAGGTATGTTTTGAGAATGCCTTGATGCCTTTTGGCAAATAGACATATCCTTTTGCCTCTCTCTTTGGGAAATAGTAATACTTATGTGATTCCTAATCACAGCAACAACATGTAAATAAAACATGTAATACTTTTGAAGAAGTTTGTATTAAGCATTTTCTTATTTGCATTTATAAAATTTCAACAATTAAGCATGTATGTTGATAATTTTTATTGAAATAATTTATTTGCTTTCTTATATTCAATTTCTTGTGAAGTAATCACTAAATATAATTCTACTTTATTTTATATGTAAAAAATGTTTGTTTAAGAAACACAACTATGATAGTTACAGAATAAGTACATTTCTTTGATTTAAACTATAAGAACTTTACTATACTAAAAATATGATTTTCTTGTTTTTAAGTAGCAAAATTTCAGTGATTTTTGTTTTTATACATAACATTTATTCCTTTTTAATTCTTTGCTGGTATGAAAACTGTCACAAAGTACATTATGCCATCAGTTGTTTTCAGGGAGAGAAGGAGAAAGTTGAACCTGAAAATTCTGGGTTTTAATGACTCTTTTGCTAAGCAAGAAAAATATTTATCTTCTGTCAGAAGTTTTATGGATGGTGAAAGTTAGAACAAACCTCCTTAGATTAGTATTGAAAGTGTGGAAAGCTCTGGAGTCAAGACTTTGTGATTTAAAACCACCTTTTGGTAGTTTTGTAAACTTGGGTAAGCTACTTCACTTCTCTCTTTCTCTTTCAACTTATTTATCTCTAACAGGAGAATAGAACAGTACTTCTTTCATAGGACTATTTGGACGACTGATGAGATCAGCTATGTAGCACTCCCAACATAACGCCAGACATACGTGAAGACTCAATAATTGCTAACTCTGATTAGTGTTCTTAAGTGATGTGGGCTAAAAATGGCCATCACAAATGAAAGTATAAATATATATGCACATAAATATGTATCTATACATACACACATATACAGTTTACTGCTTGTGCTAAGGCAGCAACCTGGACCAATAGAATAGCAGTGGCTTGCTTACCAGCTGCTTTGTGACTGGTGAATTCAGGTTCTCCACATTGCTTTTCCCCCACTTGTAAGATGAAAATTTAGACAAGGGGATTTTTATGATTGTAATCCACTTCTAATAGCAGTAATTGATTCAATATTTTTTTTCTGGAGTATACCCATAGTACCAAAGAGGGATATGAGGAATCATAGATTAAAGTCACTCTCGAGAGAAAAACAAAAAACTGAAAAGAGTGTTTGTCCTGCCAAATTCACTCAGCAGCAAGAACACAACCAAAGATTCTAATACATTGACATGGCAGAGAACTAGAACAGCACACATGAAAAAGAGTTTTAATGGATCAAATGTTTGCATCCTCCAAAATTCACATGGTGAAATCGTAATCCTCAATGTGATGGCATTAGGAGGTCAGGTTTTGGGAAGGTAATTAGGTCATGAGGGTGGAATCCTCATGAATCAGATTAGTCTCCTTATAAGAAACATGAGAGCTTGCTCTCTCTGCTCTGTTCTCTTCCATGTGACGATACAATGAGAATATAGCCATCTGCAAACAAGGAAGAAGCTCTCACCAGGTACCAGATCTACTAGCCCCTTGACCTTGGATTTCCCAGCCTCCAGAACTGTGAGAAATAAATGTTTTTTGTTTTTTTTTAAAGCTATCCACTGTGCAATATATGTTCTAGCAGCCTGAACTGCCCAAGACAAGAATGAATTCTTCCAGTCTATTCATTCATTCATTTATGTGAAACTAATGAACACATGCTGCTATATGCCAAGCATTGTAGGAGATGCTAGAAATACCGAAATAAATACTTGCCTTGGGTATATTTAGTGAGACAGGCATACAGTTACAATCATTTTGAAGAAGACTATATCATGGTGATATATGATATATGGTGATATAAGTCATTCATATACCTCTAGGTGAGGTGCTGGGGAAAGAGGCACTCATCTGAACATGGGGAACTCCATTCCATATTTTGTATTTTTTATATATTGTCTATTTCTCAGTTTTTTCTTCTGCATAATGGGGATAATTTTACTATTCACCTTACAGAATATTGTGAGGATTTAATAATACAACACAGATATAGCAATTAGTGAATTCTCTGCCCATGTCCAAATAAGCATCTTCTTGAAGACTTTGGCCTCCAGGCCAAAAAACAAAACAAAAAAAAAACAAAACAACAGAGTCAAATTCTATGTCAGTTAATATCCTTCCTCAAAAGTATACATCCTTACCCCCCAAAAATTAAACATCTAGTTTTTTAAAAATCTAAGAAAATGTGAACAATGCCTCTTCCCAAAAAAACTATTAAGCAATATTGACAGAAATTAAAGACCTAAATAATTGGATAAATATACCATGTTCATGGATTGGAAGACTCAATATTGTAAAGATGCCACTTTTCCCCAAATTAATCCAAAAATTGAATGTAATCCTAGTCAAAATCCCAGTGAGGTGTTTGTTGTTTTTGTTTTTTTCAGAAATATAAACTGAAATGCAAATAATCAAGGCAAATTTGAAGAACAAATTGGAAGACATGCTCTATTCAATACCAAAATAATCAGAGCTACAGATGAATAGTAGGCAGATGGATACAGATGGATAGATGAATAGACCAATGGATCAGAACAGAATGTTCAGAAACAATGTGTATTTCATCTATATCTAACGTGGCACTGCAGAACAGTGGCAAAGCAGTCTTTTCAATAAATAATGTTATGTTAATTGGATATCCATATGGAAAATGAAACTTAACCACTACCTCACACAATAAATAAAAAATCAATTCCTGAGGCATTGTAAAGCAAAATGTGAAGTGGGAAATAATAATGTGTCTAGAAGATAATATAGAGAATATCTTCACAAATGTGGGGTAAACAAAGATTTCTCAAAATATAGAAAGTACTGAACATAAAGAAAAAAATTGGCAAATTAGACTACCTTAAAGTTAAGAATTTCTCTATATCAAAATACACACAGTGAAACCAGGCCATAACACTGAAACCAGACGCTAATAAATTTTTTCTAGGTTTTTAGGGTCTTTCAGGAGTTAATAGGCCTCCTCACAGCTCTCTGCAAGCCACCAGTCCTACCCAGATCAGACAGGTCCTAGCGGCTTGAGAAGGCACAGTTAGCAGCTAAAATGACCCTAAACTGACCTGGAGAGCACAGCAGAACTAAAATTCACAAAACTCAAGTAGCAGAGGTGTTACTTTTACCACCTGGAGCCCACTAAGAAGCCAGGGGTCCCATAATAGGGAAGATCCAATTCAGTGACCAAATTTGGACACACAATACAACTAATCAAATTCTTCCAAATAGGAATTTCTTTGTCCTTTCTTGCCCCTTCCACATTCCTTATCTCAGACCACATATATCCAAGACTATCGATCTAAACCCTTTCCTTAGAATTAATACATATGGACAGCTCCTTCCTAACCTCATCCTTTAAATTTACTCCAAGCCTTTGTCCGGAGCAGACTGATATAAGCCTTGCCTCCTGTCTCCCCATCTGGCTGCCTGACCAATAACTCTTTTCCTCATGGAAAACTGTTACCTCAGACTTTGTCTTCCCTATGTGCAATGGGCATCAAACTGACTTTGTTCAGTCACATTAAGAAAGCAAAAAGGGAAGTTGCAGAGGGGGAGAAGATACAACCAATAAAGGCCCGTATCCAAAATATAGACAGAAGTTCTAAAATTCGGTAAGAAAATAAATCAATAGAAATATGGCAACAGACTTGAAAAGTCCCTCGCAAAAAATATACCAAAATGGCCAATAAACATATGGAGAGGTCCTCAATATCATTAGACGTCAGATAAATGGAAGGTAAAAACATAATTTTTGTAGGTTTGTAGTGGTATGCCACCAGCATGGCAAAAACAAAAACTAAACAGGGAAAACAAAGTGTTGGTGTGAATAGGGAGCAACAGAGCTTCTGTAAACTGCTGGGGAGCGGAGTATAAATTGTTACAACCACTTTAGAAAGCTATTTAGCAGTATTTACTCAAGTTTATCATAAAAGTACTTCATAATCCCTCAATTTAATCCTACATTTATACAGTAGACCCCTGTTATCCATAGTTTTACTTTCCACAGTTTCAGTTACCCGCACTCAACCAGAGTCCAAAACTATTGTCATGCAGGGTGACATGCAGGGTCTCTGGTCCGGCTCCCCACATAAGAATGCAGAATATGGTGAAGACTAAAAGGAACACCCACCATAGATAGTGGAGTCATATCACTATATTCTCACTAGTGGCTGGGTCGGAGACACAGGAAACAGGATCCACATGATCTGCAACCTTCCATCCACTTCTCTGTCAACCAACCAACCACATTTGCTAGCTGCAGTCCACCGTGTTAACTGTAATCCGCGCTTGCTTGCTCAGCCACCATCTTCTTGCTAGCCCCCATTTTTTGCTAGCGTAGCCACGACAGTTATATTAGTGGCCAATGGCTCACTGGTTACAGCTAATGGCCAACTAGACACAGTTGATGGCCATTTACTACCCGAGTGAGCACCTTTCCACGTGAGGGCGAGAACCTGGAAACTGCACTCCTGGCTCTGTCCCCACACTCCACCCCTACAGGGTCTCGCCTCATAAACTATGTGACAAGCATCTTCCATGAGGGGCCCTGTGCGAGGAGCCTGGAGGTGAATGCAATATCCTGGACACAGCCAGTCTCTCTGAGCACAGCCAGGGCTTCTCAGGGCACCACCACGCCTTCTGGGCACAGCCAGACTTCCTGGGCTTCTTAGGGTACCACCAGTCTCCCCGGGCACAGCCAGGGCCTTTCAGGGCACTGCCACTCTCTGTGGGCACAGCCAGACTTCCTGGGCTCAGCCAGGGTTTCTCAGGGCATCACCAGTCCTTCTGGCCACAGCCAGACTTCCTGGGCACAGCCAGGGCCTCTCAGGGCACTGCCACTCTCTGTGGGCACAGCCAGACTTCCTGGGCTCAGCCAGGGTTTCTCAGGGCACCACCAGTCGTTCTGGGCACAGCCAGACTTCCTGGGCACAGCCAGACTTCCTAGGCATAGCCAGGGATTCTCAGGGTATCACCAGTCCTTCTGGGCACAGCCAGACTTCCTGGGCTTCTTAGGGTACTACCAGTCTCCCCAGGCACAGCCAGGGCTTCTCAGGGCACTGCCACTCTCTTTTTTGGGGGGGCTTCTTATATATTCTCGATGGCGGCTGGTCGAGACACAAAAGTAAACATCCACCAGTACCCCAAGGAGGGGACTTCTGCACCCCAACCTCGCTGGTGGCTGGGCCAGACATAGGAAGTAGGATCCACAGGATCCGCAATCCACCATCCACACTTGCTAACCCCACTTGCTAACTGCAATCTGCTGTCCGCTTCTCTGCCAACCAACCAACCCTCTTGCCAGTGTAGCCACGGCAGTTATATCAGTGGCTAATGGCTAACTGGTTACAGCTGATGGCCAACTAGTCACAGCTGATGGCCATCTACTACCCGAGCCAGCACCTTTCCATGTGAGGTCAAGAGCCTGGAAACTGCTCTCTGGGACTCTGTCCCCACAATGTTTTAAATTGTGCGTTGTTCTGTGTAGCATTATGAAATCTTGTGCAGTCCTGCTCCGTCCTGCCCAGGAGGTGAATCATTCCTTTGTCCAGAGTATCCACATCGTACAGACTACCTGCCCATTAGTAACTTTATAGTCATCTATCAGATCTACAGTCGCACTATTGCAATGCTGTGTTCAAGTAATCCTTATTTTACCAAATAATGCCCCAAACTGCAGATGTAGTGATGCTGGCCATTCCAATATGTCTTAGAGAAGCTGTAAAGTCCTTCCTTTCAGTGAAAATGTGAGTACAGTACAATAAGATATTTTGGGAGAGAGAGAGACGTCATTCACATAACTTTTATTACAGTGTATTGTTATAATTATTCTATTTGATTATTAGTTGTTGTTGCTAATCTCTTACTGTGCCTAATTTACAAATTCAACTTTATCATAGGTACATATGTATAGGAAAAAACATAGTATATATAGGGTTCGATACTGTCTGTGGTTTCAGGCATCCCCTGGGGGTCTTGGAATGTTTACCCTGTGGATGAGTGGGGACTACTGTATTCAGAAGAAATGACACTGGTGCACCAAAGGAAAAATTCGCTAATATTCACTGCAGCATTGTTGCTAATAGTTCAAAACTGGTAACACCAAAATATTCATCAATAATAAAATATTTAAACAAATATACATACATAATAATATTATTCAGCAATGAAAATGGGAAAAAAAAAGAGTTACACACAAAAAAGACATTTAGATGAAAGAAGGCAGATACATCACACTAATGCTGTTTGATTCCATTTGCATAAACTTCAAACTGGCAAAAACCCATGGTGTTACTCATATAAGTGTTAACAATGGGTACCTTTAGAAAGAAGAAAAGGATTAATCATTGGCAGGGGTTCCAAGATGGAGAGTGGGTGATTCTGGGCTGCTTGTAATGTTATCTTTCTTATGTCTGTTGTGGTTACACAAGTGTGTTTACTTTGCAGTAATTTATTAAACTATACATTTATGACTTTTTCACTCTTGTTTGTATCTTATACTTCAATTGCTTTTTTTTAAATTTCACAGATTCAAATAGAGAAAGAAAGTGATCATCAAATTATAGTCAATTTTAAAGCTTTTGTGGTGGCAACTTGGACTAGGACTTTCTAGAAAATCTAAGTTTGATAATGTTCCCACTAAGTGACATGTCATTTATGTGTTATCCAATTTATTATTTATGTGTTATCCAATATTCTCTATATTGTTGTAATGTGTCTTTTCAAAAGTAAAAGAGAAAAGGAAATGAAATGGATATTTTGGAGCATAAACACTGTGTAAGTCACAACAATAGGTGCTTTACATTTTAATATCATGGGCAGTTACTATTGTTCACAATTTTCAGATTAAGAAATTGAGACCCATAAATGTTAAGGAACATCCCTAAGGTCATATATCTAAAAGATATATGTTTCAGGACATAGTAAGTGTCAGAGTCTGATTTCATATGGACTACATACACTGGACATAAGACAGTATGATATGAGAAAGACCTGAACTTTACTGTCTGGCTTTCCTGTCAAAAGACGTGAACTCATGCTATAACTCCATCATTTACCACCCATAGAACCCTGGAGCAAGATACTTAACCATTCTGAGCTTTGGTTTCCATATTTCTAAAACAGAAAACTGGAGATGTTGCTGGTGTCCCTCCCAGATCACTTTCAACATCCAGAGCGCCCATCTCTTGTCTGTTGTGAGTATTGGCTGACAATGGCCTTCTTCTGACCAGACAATTACCCCCAGAGTGTTAGTCAAACAGGAACCTCTATCTGTCCCCAGATATCTTTATCGATGCCTGATGGGTGCAAAAAGCCAGCCTCTTGCATCAAGGGGGTCCAACTTGGTAATGCAATTTGTACTCAGAGCTTTTCAGGGAGGTTAGACTGAAACAAATGACCAGTTGAGACTTCTTTCTTGCTTAGCATTTATTTCCAGTCCTGTCCTGCTTCCCTCACTCCTCTTTTTCCTGAGGACACTTTCTCAATAAATTCTTTGAAAAGAATCTCTGTCTCAGGCTTTGCCTTTAGGTAATCTAAGACAAAAAAAATTCACTCAAATATGAGAATAAAATAAAATAAATGTATAGTATGAAACATTTTATTAACTATATAGTATTATCAGAGTTCGATAGTAATACATGCAGAATTATAAAACAAGTAAAATTCATTATTTTTATTCCTTTTCCCTTGAATATTGAAACCTACCACCTTCCAATTACATAGTATACTTGTGTTCTCTCTCACACTCCAGAACAAGATATTCGTGAATGCTTTTATGCCTGGGTCACTCAGCTAACCAATCTAAGTGTTGTGATCTTAAGGTCTTAAGGTTGTGAGGCATTCAAGAGTAGGAAAAGAAAAAAAATGGGTTTGGTCAGCTTGCCTTGGTCACAGTGGTTTATTCTGGGTGAATACATTTTGCTAATCTAGAGGTATTCAATGTTTTTGCTCAAGTACCTCCTAAAATAACTTTTTTAATTATATTTTTCAGTTGTTAAAATTTTATATTGAAGATTTACTAATTAAATATGATTGTAAGTTCCAGCAAGTTGTATATTGCATTTTCACTTTAAACATTTTTTTCATGAAAATGTTAGACAGCAATTTTATTTAATTTAATTAATTTCTGACAAAGAATTTAATTGCTAAAGCCAGTTCTTAATTGTGAAACCAATAATCTAAATTAGGCTTTTTTCTGAGGAAAAAAACAAAACCCTGATTTTGTTTTTCAATCACAATAAACATGTAAATATGTGTCCCCACTAGCATCTCACTTCTCAATTCTAAGATACATCCATAACACTTGTTTTTGGGAGGCAGATAAAGTTATAGGAGTCTAGACACCAGTTTTTCAGCTAGGTAGGAAAGGGAACTGTTGACACAGGAGATCCAAGATGGCTGAGTAGATAAATGCTGTGCTTGCCTCATTCCCATGAACACATCAAAATTTCAACTAAATTATGGAACAATCAACTTGGAGAACCATCTGAAGTCTAGCTGAACAGAAGTATTATAACTAAGGATATAAAAAAGAAGCACGCTGAGAGTGGTAGGAGGGACAGAATCGCAAAATGGGCTGATCCCACACCCATGTGTGGCGGTTGAAAATCAGGAGAGATTATCTTGGCCAGTGAGGTTCCTCATGAAGGCCGCAAACCCCCACACCAAGCACCCCAATCGGGAATATTGGTGCCAGGAAGAGGAGCCCCCACAATTTCTGGCTGTGAAAAAATAGTGAGAATTCTGACCATCCACGTGGGACGGAAGGTTATAGGAAACCCAGACATCCTCTAAAAGGGCCCATGCGGGCACTCACCTGGGCTCTGGTGCAGGGACAGTGACTCTGGGGACCTCGGAGACATATGGAGCAAGACTGAGTTGTGTAACTTCAGGGCGAAGACTGGAGGGCCAGTCTCCATTTTTCCTGTGGGGGACCCTCCTCCTGTGTAGCTGGCAGGCAGGCATCATCTTTCCTGTGTTGAGCCTGCCCCCATAGGCCAAATCTAAATCTGATTGGCTTGGTGAGCTCTGCTGCTCCACCCTGACGACTCACTGAGAACCAGCTTCACCCAACTCGAAGGAAGCTTTATTAGCAGTTGAACCTTATGGAAGCTGCCAGGTGGCAGAAGGCCTCAGCGTATCCTGGCTTTTTGCAGAGCTGCCCCAGGCCTGTCCTGGAGGCAGCTGTCCTCGGTCTGCAGCATGGCTTCTCCCATGCTGCACCTCCAGTTACAGCACAGGCAACAACCAACCATGGATCACTTTGTAACACCTACCAGGTACTCCCTGGGCAGTGACAGGCAGTGGCTGCCCTGGGCCTGCATTGGAGCACCTCTCAAGAGGCCCCAGAACCAACATACTTAGAGGTTGTCTTTAGACCACAGCAGAGCACCACCCAATTAGCCTCACAAGATGCACATATAAAGGACAGTTTCAACATGAACCAGAGCTCACTGGGGTGAATCCCACTCCATGGGGTAAGCCTCCCACACAGCAGTCCATAAGCTGTGGATGTGACCGCACCCCACAGCCAGTCAGCCTCAGGGTCAATACCACCCAGTGACATGCCAACAGTAATCAAGGCTCAATTATAACAGGAGGGCACACACAACCTACACAAGGTACACTCTTGGAGCGCCTGGCTCAGATGACCAAGGAGACTGTAAAACTGGGCTCCACAGGACCCCTACTGCTTAAGGCCACCTGGAAAGACTGGGAAACATAGCAACCCTACCCAATACACAGAAACAAACACATACAGGCAGCCAAAATGAGAAAACAAAGAAATACTCCCAAATAAAAGAACAGAAGAAAACTCCAGAAAAAGAACTAAATGAAATGGAGGCAAGCAATCTACCAGATAGAGAGTTCAAAACAATGGTTACAAGGATGCTCAAAGAACTCAGTGAGAACTTCAACAAAGAGATAGCAAGCATAAAAAAGGATATAGAAACCATAAAAAGAGCCAGTCAGAAGTGAAGAATATAGTAACTGAAATGGAGAATGTATTAGAAGGAATCACCAGCAGACTTCATGAAGAAGAGGATCAAATCAGCGATTTGGAACACAGGTAGCGGAAAACAGCCAATTGGAACAACAAAATGAAAAAAGAATCTAAAAAAATGAGGAGAGTTTAAGAGACCCTTGGGACAGTATCAAGCATAACAACATTTACATCATATGGGTACAAGACAGAGAAGAGAGAAAGCAAGGGATTGAGAACCTATTTGAAAAAATAATGACTGAAAACTTTCCTAACCTAGAGAAGGAAATAGACATGTAAGCCCAGAAAGCACACAGAGTCACCAAAAAGATGAACCCAAACAGGCAACAGGCCCACACCAACACACATTACAATAAAAATGCCAAAGGTTAAAGACAAGAAGAGAATTCCAAAAGCAGCAAGGGAAAATCAGTTAGTTGATTTCTCAACAGAAACTTTGCAGGTCAGAAGGGATTGGCACAAAATATTCAAAGTGATGAAATGCAAGGACTTACAACCAGGGGACTCTACCCAGCGAGGCTATCATTTAAAATTGAAAAACAGATAAAGAGCTTTCTAGATTAGAAAAAGCTAAAGGAGTTCATCACCACTAAACCAGTAATTACAAGGAATGTTAGAGGGACTTCTTTAAGATGGGGGGGGGGGGGGACAAAGTTATGAATAATAAAATGGCTACATATCGATCAACAATTACTTTCAATGTAAGTGGATGAAATGCTCCAATCAAAAGACATAGGGTGGCTGAATGTATAAGAACACAATCTCTTATATATGCTGGCTATAGGAGACTCACTTCAGATTGAAAGACACACAGAGACAGAAAGCAAAGGGATAGAAAAAGTTATTTCACGAAAATAGAAACAAACAAATAAACAAACAAAAGGGTGGGGTAGCAATACTTATACCAGACAAAATAATCCCACTTCTGGGGATTTATCTGACGAAACCCAAAAAGCTACTTTGAGGGGACATGTGCAACCATGTGTTCGTTGCAACATTGTTTACAATGGCCATGATGTGGAGGCAGTGTGGGCATCCATCGATAGAAGAATGGTTAAAGAGGAGGTGGTACATGTATACAATGGAATATTGTTAGGCCATGGACGGGAATAGGTTCTTGCCATCTGCAGTGCCATGGATGGACCTGGAGGATATTATGCGAAGTAGAGTATGTCAGACAGTGAAAGACAGACGAAATGTGATTTTGCTTATATGTGGAAGCTAAAGAACAAAATAAAGAAACACAACGGAAACCGACTCATAGATACAGAGAACATTTTGATGGTTGACAGATGAGAGGTGGGTGAGGGGGTGGATGAAACGGGGAAGGGATTAAGAAGTACAAATTGGTTGTTACACAGTAGTCATGGGGATGTAAGGTATAACATAAGGATTATAGTCAATAATATTGTAATGCCTACGAATGGTATCAGATGGGTACTAGATTTATCAAGTTGGTAGATGGGAGGGGGGTTGGGGGGCAGGTTGAAAAAGGTGAAGGGATTAAGAAGTACAAATTGGTAGTTGCAAAATAATCATGGGAATGTAATCATAGGGGATATAGTCAATAATATGGTAATAACTGTTTAGTGTCAGGTGGGTACTAGACTAGTCAGGGGGTCACTTCTTAAATTGTATAAATGTCTGATCATATGCTCTACACCTGACATTAATATAAAATAATATTGAATGTTAACTGTAAGTGAAAAATTACAAAGGGGGGAAGATGAAGGGCAATAAGTGATCCAAATTTCTAAGTATAAAACAAGTCATGGGTATGTAATGTAGAGCAAAGGAATATATAGTCAATAATATTGTGATAGCATGATATGGTGTCAGATGGTTGCTGGACGTATCATCGTGATCACTTCTTTATGTATACAAATATTGAATAATTATTGTGTACACCTGAAACTAATATAGCATTGTATGCTAACTATATTTTTAATAAAAATCTTAAAAAATAAAAAAAATAAAGAAAGGGAACTGTTCTAATATTTTTACTGATGCCATTCTATCTTTACCATCATGTGATGCTCCCTCAGGGTCATTTCTCAATTTGTTTTTTGTTTGTTTGTTTGTTTGGGACCCCAGAGGATTTCACACCCTGGGATAAGGAACCATACTGATTTCAGACAAATAAGTGGAAGGCAAAAGGGTTTGTGAAGAGAGCTATGGGAAAGGAGAAGTGGCAGCTCACGGAAGATTCTCTGACAGGTCAGTTTTAAGAAAGAGTAAGTATGAACTTTGAGGATCTGGAAAATGGCCCTCTGAAAAGTGTTTCTACCTGGGTAACCTCTGGAAAGCCTTCTTAAATCTCTGGGGTTATGTGTGTCACCGTCTTAATCTCTGGTTCTCCCCTTATTCAGCCAAACACCTGGAAATAAGGTGTCTCTACCCAAGATTTCTCCCAGGTAGAGTTTACAGCTGAGAAAATTTGTTATTCTCAGTTTCCTTTTTTTTTTTTTTATTACTCTAATGGCACATACCTGACTTAAACCCAGCTTCAGTAAAAGATGAGAATGAATGATAAGAATACTGTAGGGACCACTGGACCCCAAGAGCTATCATGCAGCTGAGTCTCAGTAATATAGTGGAGTCAGGAAATGGAATGCCAAGAGTTTTTCTTCTGTCTTTAATTTCTGCTATTCACTACATGTCTGATTCATATTTCTTTCTGTCTTTCTGCAAAAACCCTTTCTCTGCTTTCCTGATCTATAGGTTAGAATAATATGGCTGCTGAAAATACCTTAGTATAAATATAACCTGTTTTCCACAGAAGGACTGAATTCAACTCTGCAAAGAAATGAATCTAATGGGGAAAATGGCATCATGTTCCCAGTCTTGATATTATGGCCCCATGATTCATAGAGAATCATGGGGATGAGTCAGGTTTGAAATGAGGCTTCTGAACAGATAAAACATCCAGCATACACCCAGTGCCTTCCAAGGCTGGGCAGAGGACCTAGCCACTAACACCTGGGACAGATCTCAGTTCTGAGTTGAATCAATGCATTTCCTGTCTTTGGAATATTTTCACATTAGTCTCTTCACAAAGCGATTAAATACTATGTTTTGAGCCTTAAGAATTTCATGCAATAGGAAAGAGATAATTTGGGGATTGGTAATAGGGTTAGGAGTGAGGTCATCTTCCCATGAAACCACATCATACTTACTCCTAGGATGGTAAGTCCGTTATGGAAGTGGGAGGAGACTAATTTGAAGTGCTATGGGAAGAGATATGATTTTTTAAAAAAATTGCACACCTTCAATGAGGTAATCAAGTCATTTGCTTTGCACCATCCCTTTATCCTAATGATTTTCCATCCTGATTAGCAGATGTTCTCTGTGCCCACCTATACCCCCCTCAACCCTTTTCCTTTTCCATGTACAATAGCTCCCTGAGGGCTTTCACCTGCATCTCTGTCAGAGTGCTGTCCTCAGGATTCCTTGGCTTTTGCCTTAGTGTGGAGAGAGCTGGAAGTGCCTAGGAATTTATGTCTCCACCACTGACTACTGGGTAACTACCTCAGCTCCCTAGTACCCAATGGAGGCAGCTTAGAGTTATGACTTACCAGTCTGCAGAGCTCCCCTGCAGGATTGGGCCAAAGTTATGGTCCCTAGGTCTTTGCTTGACATCTCACCCTTGCCTGGCTTCCTTGTCCTACTCTAACTTGTCCTACTTTCCTTTGGTTTTGCCTTGGAACACTCTTTGATGAATTACTTTCATGAATTTTTAACTTCAGGGTCTACATCTGGGGATCCCAACTTTGGATACCTGGCTGTCCATTAGAATTACCTGGAAAGTTAGTATGTTTGGGAGAATACAAATTCTTCACCCAGGTCATAAGTGAGAAAAGCAAAGTTAATTTTTACCCTAGAAAATTAAATCAGGAATTTTGTCTTTTAATGAATATATAATGTGTTCCTATGTGATGTGTTTTGTGTGCATGTGTGTGCCCATGTGTGCGTGCCCATGTGAGAGACAGAGACAGAGAGATATGGATGAATAAAGAGACATTCATTCATGATATTTAGAATAACTGCTGACCTTCAATTAAAAAAAAATACACATCGTAGGTCTTAGTCAGTGTTTGAAACAGAACCAATACACATACACACACACACACACACATTATATATTTATAAATGTAGAGTGTTTATGTGTGTGTGTGTGTGTGTGTGTGTGTGTGTGTATAACGAGATTTGTTTAAGGATCTGGCTCACACAATTGTGGGCTGGTGAGTCTGAAATCTATACAGCAGACTAGCTGGCCAGAAACTCAGCAGGAATTGATGCTGCCATCTAAAGTAGAATTTGTTCTCCAGGAAACATCAGTTTTGCTCTTAAGGTTTTCAACTGATTGGATAAGGCCCATCCACGTTATGGAGAGTAATCTCTTTACTTAAAGTCAATTCATTGTAGATGTTAACTACATTTACAAAATATCTTCACAGCAACACCTAGACTAGTGTTTGGTTAAATAACTGGGTGTTATAGCCTAGCCAGGTTGACACAAAAGACTGTCCATTAAGCTGTAGGACTAACAAAGTGAGAAGAGAAATAATATGTTTCACTGTGTCAAAATAGTACGAAAACAGGGCATTCACAAAAACTGCTTGGCATTTATGCAGTATAATACTAAGTTCACATATTATTCAACTCATCATATTAACTCTTTATAAAAGGCAGTGAGCCACAAAAGCAAACTCTATACTATATGCTGTATATCTATATCGATACACACATCTATTCATATTTCTAGGTAATCTGCTTATATCTTTGAAAACTAAAAAGAATCAGTGGTTCTAGTTGTAGCTAAAACACATGAAGAGGGCATTTTCCCCCCTGCCCATCCAGCAGAATGCTGAGAGTGAGGGAGTAACTCAACCTTGGCCTAAGAGGGAGCTAGCAAGAGCACATGAGGTAGTGTTACCAGGTATCTGGTTTGGGACTGCAGCGCCCCAGGGAAGCTGTAATAACATCAAGACCAGTTCAGGTAGAGTGTATCCGATTCAGCCCAGTAGAGGCCATGCAACAGGGATAAAAAGAGAGGTTCATCACAAGAAGCAGATCAGGAACCATAGTCATGCGGGAGTATCTTGGTATTTAAAACAGAAATATGACACATGCCTTAGTCATGGGTGTGAAACAGGAGCATGGAGGTTCCACAGGGTTAGATGGATTATTTAGAAATGCTGATTGGCATTATTACTGTTTTAAAATATTTGGTTTCCCTCTAATTTTGGACATGTGAGAGCATCATATATCTTGACCCCCTTGAAATTAGGTGTGGCCAAATGAGGAGTTCAGGCAAATGAGTGTAGTCATTCATGAGTGTTACTTCTGGACAGAAGTTCCTGACTGCTGGAGCGCAGCTCTCCTGGGCTCTCCTCCCCTGTCGGATGACTGTGAAAGCATGCACCGATACGGGTGCAAGCTAGATTGCTGAGCCAGCACATGGAGGATGGCTGCCCTGGAGAATGGCCCAGACCTGCAGGGGACTTCAAACTTTGTTAAGCTACTGAGGTTTTCCCATTTTTACTGCAGCACAGCATATAATCTATCTGGTGGTGACACGGAAACAGACAGAAAATATTCAGTTAAATAACTCCAAAACTTCTCTCTCTCTCTCTCTCTCTCTCTCTCTCTCTCTCTCTCCATGCATATAATGTTTTTGATGTTTTCATTTTTGCACTGGGTGTGCTATAGAAAAAACTGAGATAGGTAAGTATGGAAGCATAATATAGTCATTTTTTGAATGAAGAAACCAATTTCTATAAGCACCAGAATCAGAAAGTGTCAACTTTTAAGAACCTACAGAGGGCAGGCTGCTCTTTTTATCTTCCATATAATTTAGCGAGGGGGGGTCTTTGGTTTGTATGGAACATAACTGTTAAACAAGCTCTAGAAAATAGAGTTCATTGTAAGGATATTGAAGGGTCTCATAAATCTAGAAAAAAAATTAACAAGCAGGCCTTACAAAGGACAAAAAGGAAAACAGATTTAGAAATCTCTGTCTCTTTCTTCACCCCTGCTATTTCTGACCTATGGCCCCTCTGGCTTTATCTGTTTACTCACCCTACACATGAATCATTTGCTAGTGACCATCTTAGTCAAAGCGTGCAAGACCCTTCATTCAAACAACCACCACCAACTTTCCTCTGGATTTGTAAGTCAAGCTCTTCCCAGAGAGTATCTGATTAACCTAGCTGACTTTTGCAAATTAAGTCAGGGAAGTTAAAGGTCACTGGCCCTTAGATGTCCTCTAGTTAGATGTTCAACCATTGTGGTCCAATTCCCTGTGATGACAGCCATTGAGTCTGTGACCTCATGTTCACTCAGCAGGTGCTGGGACTGGGGCATTTTATTTCAAACAGGAGCACGAGCGGGATAGGCACCCTAAAGCTTATGCAGCACAATTCCCCCTACTTTCTAGATTTCTTTGGGCTGTGCATTAGGGACACCCTGAAAGAGAGAAAGAAACTCTTTTAAGGGATTGCTTCTAAACAACCAAAATCCAAACCCTGCCTACTTCCTCTCTGAAAATTGCTAATGTCTGGTCTAACTTATCACCAGGGAATAACTTAGATGTTGCAAACAATAGAACTCTTTGTATATTTGGAGAAAGAGGAGTTATGAGTAATACTTTGCCCTCCCCTGGATTTACACACATAATTATTCTCATAGTGGGGATATGTGAGAGACACACCTCATGCTAAAACTAAACTCCTGGGTTCCCATTTCACTTCTCATCCTGAAGGCCTGAGTCAACACTTTTTACTCTATGAAAGTTGATTTTATGACTTAAAAAAACACACAAAACTACACACAAAATTTAATTTTGTTCCTTCAAATGCTTTGAAATGCTTGTTTCTCTCCCTCACCCCCCAGTTTTATTGAGATATAATGATATATAACATTATGGAAGTTTAAGTTGTAAAACATTATTTGATATGTGCATATATTGCAGAATGATTACCACAATAAGTTTAGTTAAGAATTCATTACAATTTTTTCCTTGTGATTAGACCTTTTAAGATCTATTCTCTTAACAACTTTCAAATATATAACAGTGTTGTTAACTACAGTTGTCATGCTTTATGTGCCATCCCCAGAGCTTATTTATCTTATAACTGGAAATTTCTACCCTTTGACCACTTTCACCTAATTCCTTCCCCCACCCCCCTAAAATGCTTATTTCAACTATTAAGAAAATCTGAAAAAGTAACCTGGGCTAGCATTGTAAGTGAAAATTCATTCTTTCAACAAGCATTTTATTAAGCTCCTAGCATGTGCTAGTCATATTACAGGCACTGGAGATTCAGTTGGGAACAAAACAAAGTCCCTGCTCTCAAGGATCGCATCATATAGTTGCAGGAAGAAAGACAAATACATCACACACATAGCATACCCACACATGTAATGTCATCTAGTTATAAACATGAAAAAAAAAGCTAAATCTGTATAAAGAGGCAGAGAGTGATGAGGTGCTATTTTAGGTAGGTATGAAGACTGCTTTGTTAAGATTAACAGTGATCTTCCCTCTAGTCAAAATGAAGAGTCAATGCTCAGTTGTCATTTTTCTCAACCCATCTACACTGTTGACATAATTCACTTCATTTGCTTAACCTCAAGACACCACCATTTCCCCTCAGAGGCTGCTCTTTGCAGTCAGCTTTACTGGTCCCTCCTCTTCTCCTTACTTACTCTCTAACTGAAATAAAGTACTCCTGAGATGCCATTACTTCCAATTTTATACATCACCAGCCTGGCTCTCTTCTTTCAAGTCCAGACTTAGGTACCCACCTATCTACATGCCAACTCTACTTCCATGTATAATATATATGTCAAAAGTAACATATCTAAAACTTGGTTTAGATCGCCACAAAATATGCTCTCCATTTCCAATGTTCCCTTTCAGAGTCAGTGGTAACTCCTACCTTCCATTTGCTCACACCCAAAACCTTGGAGTTCTTGACTCCTCTTTTTTGTTTTCCCACATCCTGTATTCAATCTATCAGCAAATCTGTTAGTTTTACTTTTAGAATACATTTGGAATCAGATGCTTCTCATTACTTCCTTCCAAACTCTATAGTTCAAACCACCTTATTTGTAACCTGGATTATGACAACAGTCTCTTAAGAGGTCTTCCCATTTCTACCGATGCTCCCTTCCCACCACTATATCCGCAGTCAGTTCTCGCAAGAGTGACCATTTTCTTTAAACTTGAATCATATCGTATCATTTTTCTAATAAAATACCTCTCATTTCACCAGAATAAAATTTAGAATATATTTTGTGGTCTCTGAGGCCCTGTATGATCTGATATTACACTATCTCCTGGACCTTATCTTGTACTACTTTCTCCAGTTCACTATTTTTTAGTCACACTGGCCTCCTGTGACAGTTCTTAAAACATGTCAGACTCTTAGTTCAGAGCCTTTGTACATGCTGCTCCTTTAATCTGGAACACTCTTCTTCAGGTAGCTGTATAGATACCTCCCTCACTTCATTTGGATCTCGGTTCAAATGTCACCTTCTCAGAGAGGTCTTCTCTACACCGTGTAAATCTGTCTACAACAGTGAGTAGCACTGCTTTGCCCATCATTTCTTCCAGTGCCCTTACCACTGTGCATTATTTTTATGCTTATTGCTTAGTCCACCTGACATATTGTGTGTGTGTTTGCTCATGTGTGTGTGTAATTGTTTTTAATTGTTCTTTTTTTTCAATCATCAGTCTTTCCTCATTAGAATGTAAGGTGTGCAAGGGGAGAGACTGTTTTTTAAGTTATATTCCCAGTACCTGATATTTATATTTTTTCAATTGAATATATGCTTTCCAATAACCATCAATATAAGTAAAATAAAACTTCACTAATTTCGAGTAAATGGAAAGATGGCTAATCTAAGTACAAGATTCTTTTCTAATAATATTTACTTACAAATTCATGAATTTTCAATCAATAATGGAAAGACTTCCTTCTAGTACGGTTACATTTCTGCCAGCTTTGATGAGTGAAACTCATTTCTAATTACTATATTGGTTATGTATATGCAAATGTACTTTTAAAAGGCTTGACAAACTTTCTCCTAAATTGATTTACTAGGTCTCCTACAATTGGGTAGTACCTTTGTTAGATTACTGTCTTTTGCTATTGTTGTTGAAGTTGTTCTCAAAGCACTTCAAATGTAAACTTCAGCACATTTCAGGTCAAATACTTTGAAATTCTGACTTTAGAAAACCCAGACTACATAAAGTTTTACAGCATGAATATATATTGGATTTTCAAAACAATAGCACAAATATGACTATTTTAAATGTTAACATTTATGACTTGGCACCATTAACCTATTCATAATTTTAAAAATAATAATAAAATTAGAATTTAAATTATCTAGGAAAAACAGCTAATAATATTTTTCTCCAACGTGTGTGTCTGTGTATGTATATATTAGTTATATATAAATATTGACATATATGTATATATTAGTAATATTGAAATATCTCTGAGAGTAAGAACCGTGGTACTTAGCCTAGTGCCTCACATATTAGATGCCAATACATTTTTAAAATTTACTCAACAAAATTTGTTGAGCACCCTACTCTGTGCCCAGCAGTGGGATATGAGATATACAAATATAAATAAAACAAATATGAATAGATGTTTATTGAATCCAAAAATAATGATCACCCATAATCTTGCTAAATTTTATATAAAATATATCTTCTCCATATTAAACTTAGCATGTAATTCCATAAGTTATTGTTTGGTTCCTGATGGAAAAAAATTAAATTCATTCCTGAATGCATTTGGTATAACATATTTATATGTTCTTTGAGAAATAACTTTTCTAAATGAGTAAAACTGCCTTCTGAGAAAAACAAGGCGCAACAAAATTTCAAGAGCAATGCAAAAGATAAACAAATAAGAGTGCTTTAGTTTAAACCTCAAATAATAAAATCCATGATGACTAATATATTTCATAGTGCTTGTATAGTGAATAGGGTAGAACTTGACATGTTAGACGTGGATGTCATGGGAATGAACTCTAAGGTAATAAATCAAATTCTCATACACAGCCATGGCCCCACCAGGATTGGCTGTCAAGTCTGCAGGTTCTTCAGCACTAGGCTCTACTAGCTCAGGTGAGAATACTTGTAGGTCAGCCATAATGTCTACCATCACCTACTCAGAGCAAAGAGCATCCCTCAGAAGAGCCAAAACCAGGAGTTATTTAACTCTTAATATCAAAATGCTAGTAGTCATCCAAGAACTAAAAGAAAGTCTAAAATTTCAAAAGCAGACTATTCTGAAAACAAGACATAAAAATACAGTATCTTTACTTCATAAAAAAATGCATTTAGCAGAGTACTTAATAGCGCACTAAAATATTGCTCATTTACTATGATTTGCACCAATGGAGATAAGCTGTGACTTGGAGCATCTGGATGCATAGATGATGCTGAATTTTCAATATTTTTTTCCACACTTATTTATCTCCATAATTAGTTTTGATGAAGTCAACACTAAAATGAGTTTGTGTCTCCAATAGTGAGAGGAAGGAGCACCTTACACCTAAGTTTTTGCAAAGGTCATATGTGTACAATTCTCATATAAGACTTTGAGAACTTGAACGAAAGATGTAAATCTTTGAAACTTTTACTCTATAAATTTATGCATCATCTAGCACACTACCTTGTACAGAACAGGTGTTCAAAACACAACTGATAAATTAATAATTCATTTACAAAAAAATCAAAACTTGATGCTCATCGACTAAAAGAAATAAGAATATTTTTAGTCTGGTAGTCTGTTATATAACAGGTGCACTTTTGGATTTTACTTTTTGCACTAACATCTTAGATAATCTCTGTGTACTAATTTGGTAATACTAGCTAGCCTAAGAAGCATATCCCCAAATTTCAATGGAGAAACACAATACAAGATTATTTCTTTTTTCATGTAAAGTCTAAAGTAGATTTTCTTGTAGGTGAGCATCATTACTTTATGTGGTAATACAGGCACTTGGTTCTTTCCATTTGGCATTATGCCCTCCCTGGGCCCTAGAAGCCTCTGCATTCAGCTAAAGGATGGGAACCCAGAGGCTATAGAATGCTTGTCTACTGCTTAACTGCCTTGGCCTGAAAGTGATAAAACACTTCAGCCCACAGTCCATTGAGCAGAACACGTCACATGAATCCACTTAAATGCAAGCAGGTGCAGGCCAGGAAGTGGAATCCCTACCTGGGCAGATGTTTCCCAGAGAAAAATATACAAAGGAAGGGGAAATACAATTTTTTAGTAGACAGCAAGTTGTAGTTTGCCAAGGTTCTTTACTCTTCTTTTCCTTTCTTTTTCTTTATAAGCAGAGGACCTTATTAAAGTCATCATCCAAGAATTGCAAGTTCTTGAAAATGTAGATTCCAAGTATAAAGCAATCTTATGCAAGTATAATATAATCAAAGTCTGCCTGGGCAGTCTAACATGATTTAAAAAAAAAAAAAAAAAAAAAATGGCGGTAACAGACAGGACATCTGAAAAAAATATCTGAATAAAAAAGATGATTTGGCCAGTTCAGCAGGCAAGGTATGAGGACATAACTAGTCCGTAGTTAACATGCTGTTGTCTAGTTTTCCTGACAGTAGGGTCCAATTTCGTTTAAGAAGATGTAGCAGTATGGAACCATACACATGCGTTAAAGGAACCTGCTGATCATAAGATGTGTTGTAAAGTGATTATGATTCATAACTCTTTTTTCTACACATACCTCAGCTAGGAGGTGTCCTAGACTTGTAGCGGACTGAAGGGTGTGCCTCAAAGGTGTGCCTTTATTTCCTATCTGTATCATACAACTTTTTTATGGTGCTGACATTTCAAGTCTCTGATCTTGGTTCAAAGATATTTTTCCTAAACCTGAAAAGTGAGTCCAAAAAATGGTGGGAACTGCATCTTTGTTTGCCACATGTGGGAGAGAACATGGTGGGATTGGAAGTGAGCATCGTGGGGCATGGTTTCCTGGTCTCTCCTAAAGTAGGCCCTCTGCTTCACCCACAGGTCTTGACATCCCTGACTGGCTCTGTGCTCTTTGGCCAGGGACCAACTCCCCATGTCTGCCTTAGCAACTAGCTTTGCCATGCTCAGGAGACTGTTTCAACAACCCCCTTCCTTAGACGATACAGTGACCTCACAGAGCTCATATTTTTATGACAGTTCTATTGGACACTAGGCTTTATTGAAGGCAAGGACCATTTTTAAACACCTCCTCTTCCTTCCACACACACCCCACACATAAATTACCTACCACAGTATCTGGCATATAAAAGGAAAACAATACATATTTATTGAATGTACTGTCTGCCTAATTACCACACACTGTCCTGGGGTTGTAAATTGGGCATCGGAGTCTTGGAGCCAGTGGCAGCCTCCCTGAGCCAGTGGGACACACCCTGCATGGTCTCCCTTCAAGACAGGCCTCCACAGAGGTTCATCTGCCTTCTAGAGTGAGCTCCTATTCCTCGCAGGCCACTCTGCTCAAGTTATACTCCAACGCCATCAGTCAATCCCAACGATTTATCAAGTTTGAACTTTAATGTAAAGCCTGCGGGGAAAACACTTATTCAGGTTCCATCTCCTAGCTTCCTGAATCTCTTCTTAGGCCTTTTACTGGGTTCATGGTCCAATTCAGACAACAGGAAAAATCGGATATTGAAAGAATTTGGAAATAAAACAGGAAGGGTGAAGGGTGAGAAATTTATTCAGCTCTTTTCATTATTCCCAAAGACGCTCCAACCCCCTTGCCAGTCCTTGGTACTGAGGTTGGTAGCAGACAGGGGCTGTGCGGACGTGACCTCCTGGCAGAGGGAGACCCATTCTTCATTCTGTGGCGAGGCAGTAAGTCAGAAGGAGAGTTTGGGCCACCGTCACCCTCTGGCCTCCGCCTTGAATTCCCTTTTTGCCCTCATTACAACGGGAGGAACCAGAGTATGGATCCACCTAGGGCTTCAGGGTCCTGCAAGCATTGGGAGCATCAAATAGGTGTCCGGTAATTGGAAAAGCAGGGAAGGGAGCTGTGGTCCCGACCAGTGGCTGCGTGCGCGTGGGCAAATAGGGAAACGGCGCCCCTCTCCGGAGTTTCTCCCGCCCCCTCATTTCTTTCAGGAGTCCAGCAGGGCTGTCCCCGGTGACTCAGAGTTGCCCCGGGGTCATTTGGACTCCCGTCCCATCCTCATCGTATAGCCCGCTCCCGCATCCCAGAGTGCCCCGCACATTCCGCCACGTCCCCGGCCCGCGACGCTCAGGAGTGGCCCGCTCCTCGGAAGGTATGGAGGCAGGGGTAGGAAACATTAATAAGCACCACACCGCCCACACGAAAGCCCCAATAGCAAAAACAACTGTACACGCATCACAGGCGGAGCACGGCTCCCCCAGGTAAGCTGTTTATTCGTCACCGTCTTGGCGATTCTCCCTGGGCAGCTGCGGCAGCGACAGCAGCTGTGCCGCGGGCCGCGGAACTCCCCGCGCTCTTCCTTCCTCCGCCCTCTCTCCGTCGCTTCTCACTGCCCCCCTTCCCTCCTCTTCTTCCCTCCTCCCTTCTTGCCCTCTCGCAGGCCACGCACACACCCGGAGATACTCTCCGCACTTGGCGCCTCACACTGCGGCTTAACCCAGCCGGCAAGGCACGGTGGCCAAAGCGGCGCGGGGGTGTGTGCGGGATCCAGGGGCGGAAGCCCAGTGGGCCTGGGGTGGCCTGGTAGAGCCCCTCTCCTCCCAGCCGCGACCCCTGCCTATTTTCCTTCTGTAATCCCGGCCTGCCAGCAACAGTGACACCTGAGCAGGGACTGGGGCAGGCCCGCTGGACTGGCAGCTGGGAGAAAACAGAGCGGGGGGCGGGGTCCGCGAGGAGGAGCGGGAGGCGGGCGGAACCCCGGTGCTGCCACCTGGTAGAGAGTGACGTGCCTGCCAGCCAATAAACGCCCGTAGCTCCGACGTCGGGGCGGGGAGCCGGGAGCCAGGGGCGGGCTCCGCAGGGAGGAGGAGGCTGCCGGAGCGCTAGAGGCGGGGGCCTGGAGGAGGAAGGGGAGGAGGCGGAGGCGGGCGCGGTGGCGGCGGCCGAGGCGGCGGCGGCGGAGGAGGGTAGCTTGCGCCCCGGACTGTGTCTGCCGAGCTCCGCGGCTGTGTCTGTGTGAGTAAAGGAGCGGCGCGGGGAGGCAAAGGCAAGCGCGGGCGAGCGCGGCGGCGGGACGTCTCCGGCGGCCGCGGATCAGCGGCGGCGCCCAGTGTGGGAAGCGGCGGTAGCAGCAGAAGCAGCAGCAGCAGCAACAGCAGCAGTAGCAGCAGCAGCAGCAGCAGCAGGACCGGCGCCTCTCCGCCGCCGGGGACGCCGAGGCGCGGCTGGTGGCACTGACATCGGCGGCCCTGCCTCTCCTCTCTCGCCCCCGGCCCTCCCCATGTGATCGGTCTTAATCCCGGCAGTGTGCGCGCGTGGGGCTCCATTCCGCGGTGCCGGGTCTCCGAGCCAGGGTGGGTGCTCGTGTGTGCGCTTGTCCTCCCCATCCCCCTTCCCCAAGAATAAAAGAAGAACCAAGAGGCGCGCTTAGAAAATAAATAAATAACCACCACACACGCGTGCCCGGAGCAGAGTCGGCGGGGCTGGCGGCGGCGGAGGAGGAGTGAAGGCGGCGGCGGCGGAGGAGGAGGGACGCGCCGAGAAGGCAGTAACTTTAAAGCCAGCTCAGAGCCCAGACCTCCAGCCGAGCGGTTTGCAGCGCGGCGGCGGCGTTTAGTGTCTGGCCCGCCGGTCTGGTCGGGGTGTACAGTAGGACGGACGAGCAGCGCCTCGTTGTCTCCCGGCGGCTGGAGATGTCCGAGCCCAAGGCAATTGATCCCAAGTTGTCGACGACCGACAGGGTGGTGAAAGGTAAGCGGCGCGCCGCGGTCGCCGGGGTGCACCGTGTGCCGCAGGCACCCGGGCGGTTCGCCTCCCCTCCCCCGCCCCGGGTTCTCTCCGCGCTCCAGCCACGGACCTTCTAGGATATTGTGCAACCCTCGCACCCCCTCCCTCCCGCGCCCTTCCCCCACGCCGCCCACCCAGCCCTACTTGGGGCATTTTTATTTATGGGGGCGTCAGTTGGCAAATGGCTGAGCCTCGGGGAGGCGGCTGCGGGGGTGGCGGGGGCGGGAGGGGGCGCCCGGGGGGTGGTTGCTGGCTGGGTGTAGCTGCTGTGACAGAAATAGGAAGTGGGTGGCTGCTCGCAGGCTTGCATGGGATCGGGTTTATGGTTTTCTTTTGCAGAGGGAGGGGTGATTTATGGCTTTTAAAAAATTAATATGGCATTTTTATGTGGTGGAGGCTTTCCACCGACTGCTTGGCTCGGGCAGGGTTCTCTCGGTGCTCCATTGCAGCAATTCCCTTCGCGCCCCCTCCCCCTTCCCCTGGAAGGGCCTGCACAGGACTCGCGAGAGAGCGGGAGAGCGTGGGGGGAGCCCTGCACTGCCTTCCGCGTGGGGCGGGGGCGGCCACAGGCGGAGGGGGTAGCGGAGGGGACACGCTGGGGGCGAGGGAGGCCGGGAACGACCCGAGAGCCCTGCCGCCGCCTCCCCGGGATTCCCCTGCAGGCCCTGAGAAAAACACGAAAAGCAGTTCTCCAATCTCTCTCGCCACCCCCAGCCTTCCCCCGCCGACCTGTCATTGCTCTTGAGTAGTTCCCTGCTGGAGCACACCTCCCCAGTCGTGAACTTGCCACGCTTGTTTCCCTGTGCCCCTGGCATCCCCCCCTTTATTAATGGGCTATTTGATTCTCCCCGGGCCGGGTAGGTTATACTCCTGGCGGGGATGGCTCTGGGATTTCTGGCGAAGAGAAACCAGGATGATGAGTGGGACGAGGACGCGGATAGACAGTGGTCTCTTTCTCTGGCACGGGGGAATCCGCCGTCCTTATTGTATTTCGTGGTGGACTCCAGGAGGAACCATCCTACGAATCCTGGAAGGATGACAGCAGATCCGCCAGGATTAAGTAGTACCCCTCATTCCTGGGATCAGGACACTGGGGCAGAGCAGAGCTGGGCATGGACTAGGCGCAGAGCTGGCCTTCGAAATTGGAAACCACGCTGGCTGGCTGGTGTGTGTGTTTTCTGTAGAATACAGATATTATCTAATGTGGCCAGAGCAAGCAAGTAGAGTGCAAGGCAGTGAAGTCTTTTGCATCATGAGCCTTTAGGTGAAGTAACCCAGCAGCCTAAGGACCATGATAACAGAAGTCATTCTGGGGCTTCTGAACTGTTCATTGTTCTATTCAGGTTTGCTCAGTTTTTAAAGTGTGTGTGTGTGTGTGTGTGTGTGTGTGTATGTGTGTGTGTGTGTGTGTGTGTGTGTGTGTGTGTTGCGTGGTGATGGGGGAAATGTGGTCTCCTTTTTAAGAAAGAGAATAAAATATTTTGTTTTGGTTGTATTAGAATCGGTCCAGCTTCAGTGCAGTCAGTATTCATAGACCCATCAAAACAAGGAGAACATATCTCTGCAAAAGTGACTGGAAATAGGACTACAGATGCACAGCTGTTTTTTCTGCAGGCATGGGCCCTTTTGTAAACAGTCAATTCATATTCATTCCAAAGAACTAGATTTATATTAAAGTATTCTGTTAACACAATAAAAAATTAAGACCCTTTACTGAAATTACCAGAATAACAAATCTCTCCCTAATGTGTGAAGTTTAGGGTGTAACTCTAATCTGTAGGTTAAGATCACCTATTTTCAAAACAATTAATGTAAAGCTTACAATTCAAATGATAGCAGTAAGTGTGTCAGCAATTAAAAAACACTCGTGCACACACGAAACTAGGTTCTCTGTTTTAAATCACAAAATTATGGGTTCTCACTGTAAATATAAAATTGTCATCAAGTGAAGAATGTAAAAGTGACTGTTCACACATTCAGGCTTGCAGTCTTTACCATTTAATGTGAAAGAGCCCATTGAACCATTCCTTGGCTATTTCGTCTTACTTTTTTTGACAATGCTATGTTATACCATGTTTCCACGAAAATAAGACCTAGCCGGACAATTAGCTCTGTTGCGTCTTTTGGAGCAAAAATTAATATAAGACCTGGTCTTATATGGTATTATATTATATAAGACCCTGTCTTATATTAAAATAAGACCCTGTCTTATATTAATTTTTGCTTCAAAAGACGCATTCAGCTGATTATCCGGCTAGGTCTTATTTTCGGGAAAACACGATATATATTATTATAAATGGTTTTACATTGTAAGTACATACACCTATCCATAATTCCAAAAATTCGGTTTACATATTATTGCAGAATTGAAATGCAAATGTGAGTAATAGGCTCAAAATAGGAAAAGTTAATTTTGCATTTGTTTTGATAGGGTGATGTGAAATTTTGAATGTGAAATTTCTTTTCTAGAAAAAAGTTTTAATGAATCCTGATTTTTAAGGTGGACAACTGTCGCTATTTTTCTCCTTTCTTGTAGACTTTATATTGTTGGGTTAAAAGCTTTATCAAGTATTGGATTCAACATTTTGTCATACATATAATTTTTACGATTAATTATTTGAGGTGATAATCTATTTTGATGATCAGTCTACTCTGAAATGGTTCCCTTTGAATATGTATACACATGCTTAGTGAGTAGAAACTACATGTATGATGACTGGGAAACATTAACAATTTTTCATATTTATAAAAATAAGAAGACATTTTATGAAACCATGACTTACTCTAATTTTGCTAGAACTTCATCTCAGTGCTCTGAGATTGACTTATTCTTCAATGTAGGAAAGGGATTATCCTTGCAGAAATTTCTGTGCTCCGGAAGCTTTCTTTGTTTTTACCACGTACCCCACGTACCGATAGGTATTTGCTTATATAGAGGAGTGAGAGGTGTTTGGATCATTATTGGCATGGCGTGCCGTTTGTTTACAGTTACCTTCATTAGTATGATCTGGTTTTTGTTGTATAACAAATTGCTGTTTACAAATAAAGCTGTGCTTGTGGTTTGTAGTAAATACGATGATGTGGACGCTTTTCTGACATGTACTTCCAGAGTGCAACTTTAGAAAGGTAGGTTGAGTTTGTTTCAGCTAACCAATGTTTCATGTTTGCAGCTTCTTCTAGAGTGTGTTTAGAGATCCTCATCAGTTTTCTAAACCTTAAAAATGAAAGGAAATGAGTGGCAGTATTGGAGATGGAAAGGACTCATTTAGATTAACCTCAGAAAAAGTTACTTCATTTAGTAAAACTAGTACTTTTTCATTTTGACTGTTCTTGGATAAAAATAATGGAAAGTATAAAAATTCAGAGAAAACATCTTGGTAATGCCATTTGTTGGAAATCATAATAATTTGATCCATTTACTGTTTTACATTTTAAAAAAAGAAACATTGCATAATATAAGGCCAAAGACCAAGGGCAATAAATAGAAGAATAACTATTTCTCCCCTCCCCCACAACACAGAGGATGGTCTGGTTTTTCTCTGCAGTGGTGCTTCACAGGCCTTGTTCCAAACTTTGGCTTCTCTTCATTTCTCCCTGCCTGTTCCTGCCTTTAACTCCTGGTCTGGCCCTAACATTCCCTACTGGCTATAGAATTTTGGTACATAACAGTTAAATACTTGGAGGAAATAAAACTGTATGTGGTCAGGTGTGTCACATTGTTACATCTCTTGCCTTTTCCCTCTGTTCTCATCTCCAAGTATTTCGTAATGGGCCTTTTACCTTCAACTGAACTGATTTTAATGGTAGGAATTCCAGATACCATGGCAGGTTGTTAAGAGTAAATTCCTGGGAAGAGTTTTGGGGAATTTGTCAAAAACTCTATGTAGGGCACTTTTGTGCTTTGTGTCAGGTTGCTTGTGGCTGCGGGGAATCCCCCAAAATAAGCTGTCTTTCTGTGTATTGTCAGCTTATGTACTATTTGTGTAGACAAAGTACACATAGGGTGTTCTAAAAAGATATCTAAGATCATATAAGCAAGAAGATGGTAGCTAAGTAAAAATTAAGTAAATCAGGATTCAAGCCACCAGTCTTTCTAGCTGAATGGGACTGGTAATACTACTTAAAAAGAAAACAGAAATATGAAGTGTTAAATAATAACATTTCTTTGCGGTTGTCAGGAAGCGCTTATTGTGAATTTATTTTACTGGCGTTTGTTACCATCAGTTGAGTTATTCCATGTATCTGGTTTTCCATTCGAGTATAGTAAAACCTCGTTAATTCAGTGTCATTAATTGAAACTTACTATGATTAAATGTCAGAGTTTCCTGGCTGAAGATTTTATCCCTGTGGATGTGAAGAAAGGGGTCTAAACAACACCATTTAGTCATGGTTAATATACTTGAGAACAAATTCTTTTCTGGACTTAGTGAACAGTGTGCAAACTAATGCTGTTCATTACAAATTAGATTGGTTTATTCATTACTATAAAGTAAATATAAGTACAATATTTTCAAAACATCCTGTAGACTTAGGGCTTAAGGCAACAGTTGAGACTGGGAATCAGGGAAATTCCAATGATTCCAAAATGCCATCAATTAGAAGAATTATCATTTAAAAAATAATAGCTTTTTGGAGATGGTGGGGAAGAACCTTTACTTTAAATGAACAGTCTATTTTAAGACATCGAGTTAAAAGGTTACAAAAGTAATACCTTGGAATCTAAAAGTTACTCTAAAATTTGTTTATATTAGTTTAAAAATATGCCTTTTTAAATATACTTGTGTCTCTATGAACTATTTTTATTTGTAATTTTAGAGATAGGAAATATGACTCGGATAGACTGTGCTTTGTAACTTTTATAATTGGCCTTTTATGCTTTTCCTTATCTTTTTTGTGTCAGCCGTGTGTAAAGTTGAAACTAATTATGAATCCAAATAAAGAACCCATTTAGAGTGACCTCATTGGAAAACGGCATTTTTCTAGACATACTCTCCTTTTAGCAAATCCAGCTAAATTACCATTTTGAAAGTTTTGTGAAGATTTTGAACACTTCTAGAACCATAAAGAAGGATGATGATTCATGATATGGAACTTTGATAAATACTCA
Source organism: Rhinolophus sinicus (assembly GCF_057876585.1). Lineage (NCBI taxonomy): Eukaryota > Metazoa > Chordata > Mammalia > Chiroptera > Rhinolophidae > Rhinolophus > Rhinolophus sinicus. The sequence goes on along the minus strand of NC_142501.1, from coordinate 179,991,007 downwards.
AAAATCATTTTGTCAGTTTTTTCAGCAACTTTATTCTCTTGCTAATCAAGAGGTTATATACGAGTATAATGAGATTTTGAATTACAACTTTCTGTAATTCCACTGATACATATAATGTCATAGGCTACATTTTCCCGTATGTAAAAGGGCAATAATTGCATTCGTTGTCACTTGTGAGAACCATGGGATCCTCAAGTGGGATTTGAGGGCCTAAATGGTTACACTTGGGTCACTTACCTGGCAATGGAAGTTCAGTCACTGCAGACACAGAATTACAAATGACAACATGTGAATGTATTTTTAGGGTCATTCAAGAATAGTCAGAACCATTAATATTGAAATCCATGAATACTTTGTCTACAGCAGTAGATCATGGTGACACTTATTTTGTAGTTGAAAAAATGGAGACAGAATAGATAGAGTGGTCGGTTACAGGTGGGACTGCAGGTAAGTGTAAGTAAACTTTTTCCTTTAGGAAAGATGCTCATTTCTCTTGAAAATCTGTCTGAAGCTGTTACTTCTTTTGGTATATTTAAGATGCCACACTTTTTTGTTTTGTTTGCTTTATTAGAAGTTTTTTACCTGTATTCAGCAGAAGTATAAATTCTGATGATAAATATTATAATCTGGTTTGATCTTGGCACGAGGTTTACCAAAGGAAAACTGTTAAGCATTGTTTTCAGGTAAATATATACACAGAAATAGAAATAGCATACTTTTTTGCTAAGGAGTGTTATTTATTTACTATTTTTGGAAGGGTGTTATTGTAAGCCTCTTTGCCTGAACTACAGATAATGACCCATACTATTGCTCTGGTTTGAGCATTGTGTTAATTTCTAAAGACAGCTCAAGCAAAAATACCAGCCATTTCTTCTTAGGTATTTCACTCCTTTTTAAAAATACAATCATCAGGTGGGAATGATGTAGGTCCTGAAACAGAATTTTGGTTTATAAACCACTCGTATGTCTTTAGTACTCCTGACATTTGAAGGGCTTTTAACCCTTTTTATTCTAGAATATTTTCATCTCCTGTATTCGTACACGCTATATTCGTTGATAAGCCATTAGTTACATTTCATATAAGAAGTCAGATACGACATTTCGTATTCCTCATGGTTAGGTGTTCTGAATTATGGCTTAAATCAGATGGACTATCAACTTGAGGACCTAGACCTAGTGCTGGGATCTCAAATCCATTTCACAAATGTGCACTCAGGTAGTTGAAGTCTTAGATGTTAAAAAAATAGAAACTCTGAGGAAGCAGTAATTAGTTGTTAAAGTGCTGCATTTTTGAAATTAGATGTGTTCTTGTTGAGACCATAGAGAGGAATAGAACTTTGTTTTTCTTTTTCTTTTTTTTTTTCCACCCCCCTAATCCATGCTTTTGCCTTACAGCAAAATATAACTATTTTTAAAAAATGGTCTATCTGACTTTCTGTGAACTTCTTTCTGTCTCTTGCAACTGGAAATTCTGCACATGTCTGCAAAGAGCAAAACAAGTAGATCAGAGATTTATGTTAATAGCTGCCTCCAGATTATGACATAGCATTTTACAATGTTTGTCAATTTCAGGTACTTTCTACAGTTATGAAACCAGAAGAATGATGGTTGATGTTCAAAGAGAGACTTTTATTCATATGGAGCTAAATTAAAAAGAAAAAAATTAATCAGCTCTAAGATTCTAATGCTTAAAGAGTCTGTTTCCATAATGACTATATAACCCTAACTTTTCTTTTTTTGGGAGGAGCTACTACTTCTTATTTAAAATGTTGGTTAGCTGTCTCTATGTAGCATTAGAATATTTTGGAAATTCTAATATGTCAGTGTCTGAACTATGTCTCCCAGGTAGCTGCATATACTTGGAAGTTATTTAACATCATTTGCTAATACGTGTATTCAAAGTTTTAGTTTGGGAAATACGGTCATTGAACTAGTGACACCTAGCTCAATGCTTTGCTTATTATGTCCTGAATAAATTCCTGTTGAATGATCTGGGCATTGCAAAATTCTTATGTGCCCCCTGAAGCAATAAATGGAGGACAATTATATGTTTATTTTGAGTGTCTTATATTAAGTTCAGATTCTTTGTAAATGGTTCTGTATGGTGACTGGTTAATTGGACTGTTTCCATCTCCAGCCATATCAAGGATTGGAGTATGAGAAGGCGGCCTTAAGAAGGTGACACAATTAGATTGAAAGCAGTTTTGTTGTTTGGTCATTTGGACAGGCTTTGTGCCAGCTGAGTTTAAAAGGCTAAATACTTTTCAACTTAGCATATTAGCTTGAACTTGAAAGCTTTCTTTCAGTTTTTGTTGTATTTCCCCTTATGCTGATCAGTTTCTGACAAGTGAAAAAAAGATATGTTAATCACTCAGTGTTTGATTTATTGGGTGATTTATATATTTTAATTATCGCCCTCACTTGCACTGAAGAGAAAAATGACCTGGCCAATTGCATTAAACAAACAAACAAACAAGTAAAACCGTCTTCCTTTGTTTACATCTCAATTTATCATTTTTCTGTAATGCTGTTGTAATCCAGAAATGCAACCTTCTCCAACATAGCCTCCTGCTCTCCTCAGGCCCCCAAAATGTCATTGGGTGCTATCCAGTGGGAAGATATATGGGCTATGAGAAATTTTTAAAAAGTGGCATCAATTCTGCTGACTCCTTATATTCGCCTAAGTGGGCTTTAAGCCATCCCTTGATATTTCTTTTTAAATATCATGTAAGCTATTCCATTTTATCAAATTAAAAGCACAATAAATTCTCTTAAAATGACAGAACCTGAGTCAGGACTTCAAGTTTCTTTTATTAGTTTTCTTTTACAAAGGAATTATAATTTTTTAAATTAAACCTGACATTGTTGGTCTGTTATGCATATTTAATGCTAATAAATTAAAGTACACTCATACTTTCTCTGTGTGGGTCTGATTATTGGCATGATAACAGTTCTCATTATTCAATTCTCATTATTCAAGCTTCAGTTCAAGTGTCACCTCCTCTGGGACTCACATCTCCTGAGACCTTCAACTGGATGGAGTAAAGGGACTCAACCTCTTCATTCTTGCGGAGGGCACCTTGAATAAAGCATGTTGCTGTGTTGTTGTTTACCTGTCTGCCTCCCCTTCCCAGGAAATAGAGACCCCAGGAGAGTGGGGCCTGGTTCCATGTATCTTTTTATCTTTAGCCCTAGCACAGTGCCTAGTGTAGAATAGGCATTTGAAACATGGTTGTGAAATGAATGAAATAACAGATAAAGGATAAGAGGGATTTAAATTTCTAAATTATAGGGTTATTTTCTTTGAAATTTTGTGGATCTTAAATCATGGGCAGCTCACAGACATCTGATGCATTTCTTGATTTGTGCTAATCACACAGAAGGGTTTTTTCATATGAGTTTTGGAATGCTCTGTTTCATTAATTGGTATTATGTTTTCTGCCTAATAGCCAGTCTGCAGAAGCTTAACTGGCAGAAGTGGCTTGCTCATGGAGTGCATGGTTTTCAGTGGGTCTTTGTCAAAGGGTGTGTACCTCGGTCTTCTCAAAGGTGGGTGATAGTGGTTTTTTTCTTACGAAGATTGGTGGTGACACCGGGTTGGGGGAGAGTTCTTGTTAGAAGCATCTGGGAGACCTCGGTTAGATTTCACAATTCTGTTGCTTACTTGGAGAAATGTGCACATGCAAATGAATGAAAGTAAATACATTTAGGAATCAGAACAGAAACATAAAACATACTGCATGCCCAGCTATGAGATATCTGTGGAATGCTAATCAAAAATCTTCAGGCTCATCTCATGAGTACAGGCTGCTTGTGAGTCAGCTTTTTTCATGGCACGTCTACATGGTGAATATTTTGAGAAAAGCCAGTCCTGGGATCCACATCAACAGAGAGGGAGTCTGGTAAGGCACCTGCTCTCAGCTTGGTTCTTCCAGAGAACCCCTGGACCTGCACGAGCCCAGACATGGTCATACGTGATGGCCCCCATTAAAGCAGGCCAGCCAAGGCTTTTCAAACTCTGGCTTGTGGGCCAGGATTTAACCTGTCTCCCTAACCTAGCACAGAAATGCCTTTCTTTCATGGAGTTGAAGACTAGGGAAACTAACTATAGTTTCCTACATAAAATCTTATCGTTGTCAACCTCTGCCGGTTTGCATTCAGCAGCCAGGAGGGAATCTCTCTGTTGCCCTCCCCTCGTTTCAGAATTCTACTGTGTTTCCCTGAAAATAAGATCCAGTTGGACAATCAGCTCTAATGCGTCTTTTGGAGCAAAAATGAATACAAGACCTGGTCTTATTTTATTATAAGACCGGGTCTTATATAATAATGATGTAATATATAATATAATATAATACATAATACTGGGTCTAATATACAATATAATGTAATATAATATAATACCGGGTCTTGTATTAATTTTTGCTCCAAAAGACGCGTTAGAGCTGATGTCTGGCTAGGTCTTATTTTCAGGGAAAGACGGTACTTGATTACTTTCTTATTCCACGTGCACTTCCAGAAACGTGGAAAATTTGGAGTATGTTTATAAAAAGAGGCCTCCCGAACCCCCCATACCAAGTGATTAAAGGACTTTAAATTGCAACAGGAACTGAGAGATCATTCAGTCTTAAAAAAGAAAAGGTTGAGTGGTGATTTAACTATAGATTTGAAGTACATATTAAAGTGTCACGGTGCATCACAGTCAGATGTTGTCCCTCACCACTAACAACTGAATGAGAAAACACCATTTGGAAGCATCAGGGGTTTGGGTGATTTTTTTCTTTTTCTTTTTTCTTTTTTTTTAACCAGCCAAGGACATTTAACACTGGCATGGATTGTGGGGATCTTCTGAGTGGAGAGGATAAATGATCCTTATTTATTTGCGATGCAAATGTGACCTGTAGCTAAAATGATGAAAATTTGAAGCTGGAAGAAATACATATTGGAATCTATTTCCTGATCTGGTCTGGAGTGAGTCCTCCGATTACGTACTGGGGAGAAGGAGTGGGGCAAACGTGGGGAGCCTGTTATCACTTAGCACTTGCTCATGTCTGAGCCTAAGAAAAAGAACTAAATCAGACTCAGAATTGGAAGGAACACCAGAAATCTAGCTAAGGCGATCCCTAGGCTAGAGCCCCCTGTCCAGCCTGGCTGATGGATGGTAATCCCACTGCTGTGTGAACACAGTTATTGAGAAGGAGTTTCCTACTCCCTAAGACTTCCTACTTTACCCTGGCCGTTTCTGCTGGTCAGATGTTTCCTTGTTTGACCTCAGTCTGGTGCTCTGAAGTACACAGTTGTTGCATGCATTGCCCTGTATACTTCAATAAAATGAGCCTTATGTGTCCTCTGCAGGAGAGCTTATTTGATATAAAAAACAGCTTTCATGTTTTTAAGTCTTCTAGCTTTTCCCTGCATGGCTTGGGTTTTGGGGGTCCTCCCCTATCCAAGTAGCCTTCCTTTAACACCATGTCAGGCTGTCACGACCTGTTGAAAATGGAGAGGTGAGCAAAGGTTAACCTTGGCTTGCCTCTTTCCATGGAACATTCAGCACCTGGGGCTTGGATGTTTCAGTACTCTTGCCTTGCCCTTCTGTGTCCTCATGGTAACCTTTAGACTTCCTGGAACTCAAGCCCTTCGTGGGTGGCCCAGTGTAGCATCTCTTCCTTGGTGTCTCCTGGCTGGATCATGACTACCGCTGTCATGATGCTCTTCTCATGACCTTCCTATTGAAATTCCCTTCAATTCCATCCTCTCTAGTTTCTCTGCGGCTTTACGATGTGCAATACCTCATCTGCTCTATGAGTAGGAGCTTTCCTGAAAACCTGGATAGCACATGCATTTGAACAGTGACTTTCTTCTAGAGGTGTTGCTTTTATTTGTAATGGAAAGACAGCATGATAATACGACACTACCACTACGGTGGTGATAGTGGGGGTAGTTGAGGACAGGCCAATTCCTTTGTTTACTTTTCAAATCACACCAGAAGGGCAGCACAGCACCCAACTTGACCAGCCAAACCTGCCTCTTAGACCTGCTTTTACATCTGGCACCCAGTCTTTGAAGGTTGTTGATAAACAACTCCTAAGGCCATTGAATTTGGCTAACCTGGTAAGTTCAGTTGTAATTTTATAGCTAGTTTAAGTTTCACTGAGGCCTGAAAGAGGTCAGTGGCTTCCAAGTGTGGTGTCACAACACATTTCTGTGTTACGCTCAGCTGTGAGGCATTAACAGCTACTGATAACATACAGAAGTTTGCAAATGACTTATTTTAAAATATCTATGTATAAACTACGGTGGCTTCAAGTTCAATCCTAAGATGTTATTTTCACTTGCTTTCTGATGTGTTTTCTCATACAGGAGAGAATGGAATGGAGCTGCAGCTGTCATGGTGGGCATTTTGCATAACTTGCAGTCTGCTTGATTTTACCTTGAATCGCAGTGGAAATGATATATTCTTGTAATCTGTGGCAGTATGTGCCTTATTTCCATGAACGTTTTTGAGGCTGGCTTATTAGAATCTGGATTCACTCACACTAGTGTTTTGTGCAAGGGAATGTGATGTCATGTTCATCTTGATGGAAGTAAAATGTTGAGGCCTGAGACTAGAGAATACGGCTTTGCTAGCCAGATCTGTGGATTGAATAAATCTTGAAACATACAGGAAGCCACCTCGGGGGTGATTTCAAAGTACCTTATGAAACCGGTCCTTAAGCATCTCCCAGGGGCCATGCCTGAAATTCTCTGATCAATTATTTAGGATAAGATTGGCCATCTTTTATAGAAGTTTCAAAACACTGATCTTTAAAAAAAATAATTTAGTGAATTGAATAAAATTTTCATTTTGCCTTTTGGTGGTATTGAATCCATGAAAACTGTATTTCAGGAGCCTTTTTGAGAGTGAACTTGCATGTCACTTTTAAAATCCATCCCCCATGCCTCTTGTATCACTCAGTTTTCTATACTGCTCCCCTCAATTATGATGTAATGTCTCAGTTGATCAATAGATTAAATAAACAATCCTTTATTGAGTGTTAAATGGCTGTTGAAAAAATATTTCATTCATTTATCTGTCATTCATTCTTCCATCCTGTTCATGCATGCATAAGTTTTAGCACCCATTGCTTGCCTGGCTCTATGCTCTGTTCCTAGGACTTAAAATAAAGTGGGTAGTCTCTAAAGATTACTGTCCAGCCTGGAGGATGAAAGCAAATCACGTTATAAGTTGTAATTATTTTAATAGCACAAGATGCAACATGCTGTGGAGTGTAGAAAAGGGAGTGATTAGCTGTCTTCATAGACTGTAAATTTTTTTTTGCTAAAATAAATGGAAGTGATATTAATTTTTATGTGTGTAGTATATATAAGCACATTGTAGGCTTATTTTAAAAGGAGGATGGCACAAATGCTGCAAAAGGAGTGATGATGATTTATATCTGGAATTTTGTGCCTATGAATGGCTCACCTGCAAGCCAAGTGTGTAAAACAGAATCATGGTTTCTTGAAGGTGGAAGTGACTTAAAAAGTAAGCTAGTTCAACTATATTCCAAAAAAATGTTAAATGGTTAACAAGTTCCCCTCCCTCAGCCCCTAGTATTTCCAGTGATGGAGAGGCGGCATCCAAGTGTGGAAAGAGCATGGGTTTATGGTTTGACAAAACCTGCATTTATTTAATTTTATTAATTTTTAAACTTATATTAAAATTACAGTTGACATTCAGTATTATTTTATATTAGTTTCAGGTGTATACCATAGTGGTTAGACATTGATATAATTTATGAAGTGATCTCCCCGATTAGTCTTGTACCCATCTGGCATCATCCATAGTGATTACAATATTATTGACTGTATTCCTTATGCTGTACTTTATATCCCTGTGACTGTTTTGTAACTACTAATTTGTACTTCTTAATCCCTTCATCTTTTTCACCCAGCCCTCTAGCCCCCTTCCCATCTGGCAGCATCAATTTATTCTCTGTACCTATGAGTCCGTTTCTGTGACAAAACCTGCATTTAAATCCTGCTTTCTGCATGTGCCAGCTGAGTTCATGCGGGAAGTTATGTGACCACCCTGACGCTGTTCATCTTACCGAAAAGTGGAAATGATCATTAGTATTATCATTGCAAGATTGTTGCAACCATGGGAAGGATTGTTAAACACCAGAGGGCTTAACAAGAGCCCTCGTTACGTTAGGTATTATTTTATTGTTGGACAGCTCCTTTGAAAGCTCAGCTTTGTGCTTCTAGAAGTAACCTGCATTAAAGTATATGCTTCCTCTTCTCCTGCTCACTGTCAGATCTGTTGTAGTTTGGGGGTCCCTGCCATTCCTCTGACACAGTGGTGTGGCGAAGGTCACCCATGACTGTCCAGTTGCTGGTTTCTGTGATTTTTGACATGATGGGCCACCTCTTTCTCCTTGAAACAGTATTGTCATTGGCTTTCATGGATTTCCTCTTTCTCTGATTTGTTTGCCAACTCCTCTTGACTGAATCCTAAATGTTGATGTTCCTTTATCCCCTTACGCATTCTTTCAGGCAATTTCTTCTACTCAGAGGATTGAGTACTGCTCATAGGCTGATGACTAACACAGCTTTATTTGCAACCCTGTCTTTTTTTCTAGAGCTTTCTCTCAAACCTGTATATCACAGTTGCTGTGGAGAGGTATGGTGAGGATAAAGTGGGCTATTTGCTCTCCTGTGTTTCCTGTCCTGGATGATGTTACCACCATCCATGCAGTTAATGAAACTTGTCCGTCAGGTCAGGTTTCTTAAATGTTTCACCTTGTGCTACAGAAGCCTCCCAGCATTCGTCTCTTTGCTTTCAAACGTGTCCCCTCTCGTGCATTAATTTTCCCTTATCGTCACAAGAGTGATAATTTTTAAATGAATATCTGATTATGCTAATCCCATATTTGGTGGTTGATGTTTTTCTTATTGATTTGTGGAAACTTTATATATTATGGCATTTAACCCTTACTGCATGAATTTTGAAAATATATGTCACATTGTACAAATTTAAGTCTCTAATTTATTACAATGTAAGATCTTGAGCCCAGGGAGTACATTGTTTATTCATACTGCAATCTGAATGCTTATCTGTGTTTGGTCTATATAAAGTTGATTGTACTAAACTACTGAAATATCCCAAAGTTATCTTCCATGGCTTTGTATTTGTTTTACCTCTGCATGGAACACTCTTGCTTACATTGTGTCCCTCTTCTGTGTAAAACTGCTCTGATCCGCTCAGGTATGGCTGTCTGTTCTGCTTGTACTTGGTACACGCAGTGTATCACAGATATTTGCAACAAAATTTTCTCTAAAAGTGAAGTCATCCAGGGCAAGGTTTTATTCACTTCATCTCCTCAGGGTTTAACATGATGTCTGGCACATAATCATTCCTGCCCCTAACAGATTGATTGGAAAAGGTATACCTGTTCATGACAAAAGCATAGTGATACTAGTACTTCCGTTCATTCTCCCCTCTGGTGTCATACTTTTTATTGTCGTCTAAGTTGAGTTACTTTTCCTAGTGCCATTGATGTGTGGAATACCTGACCTCCTCATCCCCACTCCCCAGGTATTTTCCTGTAAACCTATAAGCCAGGTCTCCTTCACTCTGGATTATGTAATTACTTTATACAATTCTAAACACAAACTTGAAAGTAGCACCTTAATTTTATTTAATCATGCTTACCTTGTCCTCTGGGTCTAGGCTTTTTCGATCTTTTAAACATCTGGATGTTTTTCTCTCTTCTTTTTAGTTATTTTCCCCAATTTATGTCCTTGGTAGATTTGCCTAGGCCTTTACCTAAGCCTGGCAACCAAATGACTTTTTGGAGCTGGTCAATCTTGATGAGTGAGTTCCCAAATCTTTATCATAGATTCTGCGTATGCAACATGGGAAAAAAATCCCCTCCCCACCCCGTGTCAATAAGAAACATGGCTTCTGTAGGAAAAAAAGGAAAAAGGAGGTGCTCGAGTAATTGCTATCCTTGATCTTTTTTCCTTACATAATTGATGTATTTTTCTATAGCTACTTCGGGATGATACATTTGAAAAAAAATGTCCAGTGCTTTTGCCTGCCCTGAGATTTGTTTTAATCTTTTGTCATTTCAGGGAGTGGAAAACATGAATTTTCCAGGGATCATGATTAGAGAGTTGGTGTGTTTATTACTGGCATATGTTTTGGACTGTATTATGTCACAATTATATTTGAAGGGAATATTTTGTTAACTTGTGGGCTACTTTGCTTCTCTCCCGGATCTTGCTCAAAGTAAATAAATCAATTGAATAAATAAATAAATAATTAAATGAATAAGGGGCCTTTTTATAGTTTTGAGTGTTGTGTTCTAAAACAGTTCATGACATTGTACGCCCTGCACGAGCTTTACCTAATTTTATCCTTTCAGGAACTCTGAGGCTAGGGGAGATTCATTCTCTTTCTAAGGCCACACAATGAGTACATGGTGGGACAGGGTTTTGGACGTCAACAGCCTTGACTCCAGACTCTGGCCCTTTACCACCATAGCATTAAGTTGACGTGCACACACAAGGCCAAGTTCGTTAGGCCGTATGCATGTATTGACAGAACATAGACATCATTAGGGACTTATTTTTATACAAAATATTGTTGATTGTGGAAATTATTTTAGTGAGAACCTCATTGGTCTTTCCTGTAGGAGAAAAATCTAGCACTTCCGTAGGCCAGTATTTCTGCTTCCTTTTTAGAACTGCGTCGCTGAGGCTTACAAACAATTGGGCTAGAGTATAAACTAAGCTTTACCTGGTTGGTATTACTGATCTTATCACTGTGTTACAAGACAAACTAATCTAAAACATGAAAAGTGGTAACGATGAGTTACATAAAGAAGATATTTTTAATTGGGCCTTGATTTTTCGTCTATGTTAAAACTGAAGAAAAACAAAATCTAGTGCTAGCTATTGTATATACTGTTAGCCTTTATTTTAGAGGCTTTGCTTCTTTATATTCATTTTCATATTTTTGTCACTAAAGCAAATAAAGGAAGCCACATATAGCTAAAGTGAAAGCCACTTCAAGGAGACGTCACATGAAACATTTTGAGGAGGGAGTTATGTGGTTTGATTGTAACATTTTAGATGCAAATGCGAATTGTTTTGAGAGAGAATTTTTCATTTACCACTTATAACTCTTCTGTACTATGAAGGATGTTTAGGACTAGCCTAGTTGCAGTTTCAAACTGATGTTGTAATTGTTTAAAGGAAAAGAGTGATGATTCAGATTCAGAATTTTAATGCTTCTCTGAGGCAGGTGATTAGAGAAATTTATTTCTTTATTCACATGACTGTAAAACCCTTTTCTGATCCAGCTGATTTTGGTTTGACTGAGAAGTCTTGTGGTTGTGAAGTAGTTGCAGGTCAAAGTCTCCGGTGGAAAGGAAGGTTAGCTCCCTGCCTTGATTCCCTGAGTCTGTAAATTCAGGGAGCTCCAGTTTCATAGTGGGGCCTCTGGCCCTCCTTGCTTCGTGGCTCATATCTCTGTATGTGGGAAAGCTTCTTCCCTGCTGGAATCAGCTTGGGTTCAAATTTTATTTTCCTCTCCTTTCCCCCTTGTAGCATGTTTGTGAACCTTGGACCTTAACAGTAACTTTTTTGGGGTGATTGTTTAAAGTGCTCATTAACATATAGAAGGAAAAAAATGAGTAATTTTAATTCTTAAATAGGAGTACAACTAGGGTGTTTTGATTCTTATTTTGTTAACATATATATTGAAATGTAAGGTATTTCATGTCCTGAAAAAACAATATACATTACAACTTTCCTACCCTGTGTATTTTAATCCTTGAGCCAGACCTTGTCTGAAATAAGCTTTACCTTTTAAGGAAATTGATACTGAGATATGATTATGCCTCGTGTTTATTATTGCACATACAGATATTTTGAATGTTATTCGTATAGGAAAACAACATCGGGTAAGTCTGTGTTTAAATAGGAATATCTCAGTAAAATAAGCAATGACTAAGCATTCCATGTAGGAGCAATGTGAGAAGTATATAAGAAACATGCTTGGATACTGTTTTTTAAAATGTGGCTTTAACTTGTGTCCTAAGAGTGAAATTGTGAAGTAGAATTAACAGAGAAAATGCTTATTTTGAGAATTCCCTTAGTAAATACAACTTCTGAACTCAGTTCACTGTTTTTGCTCTTTCTTGAACGAATGAGGGAGGCTAGCATACTTGTAGTACATTTCAGGCTTTAGAATTTGTTCTTGTGGAAGAGAAGATTCCCTTGGAGTCCTATTCAGTCTCAACATTTGATTAGAATTCATTTGGAATGGACGTAAGTGAAATTCAGTATGCTGTTGCTTCTACAAGTTCTTAAAAAATGGAAATGTGCATTAAGTTGTTTTCTGTGCATCAGCTATTTTTAATAACTTCCCCGTCACTCTTATGCTAAACTGTGTATTATGAAATTGTATACGTACTTTCTGTGCAAGGTTTCCAACTGTGAGGTTTTGTGAATGATTTGATTTATTTCCGGAATGATGGAATTGTCTCCAATAATGTATATTTTTAAGTTATTACATAGTTAGGTTGTAATTCTGTTACAGATAATAAAGGTGCCATCTGTTCTTATTTGAACTTCTGTCCTTTGAAGAGATAGCACCAGAAATGGTATTTTACTTTTGATTATTTGGCGTGTATTCAAGACATTACTTTCCTCCTGAAGTGCTATCCCCAGCCACTGTTTAGAGATTTTCATAAATGGAGTAAGAAGAAAAGCCGTCTTCCTTGTGTTCAGGACAATGGTGTAGCAGCTAGCAGTGGTGCTTGTCTATGGGTCACTGTGGGGGCAGAGCCCCAGAAAGTAGTTTCCAGGCTCTCAGCCTCACATAGACAGGTGCTGGCTCAGGTAGTAAATGGCCATCAACTGTGATTGGATGGCCATCAGCTGTGGCTAGTTGGCCGTCAGCTGTAACCAGTGAGCCATTGGCCACTAATATAACTGCTGTGGCTACGCTAGGAGAGAAGAGAATGGGGCTAGCAAGAAGATGGCGGCTGGGCTGGCAATCGCGGATGGCGGTTTGCGGACAGTGTGGATCCAGCCTCCAGTGAGAGTATAGTGCCGCCAGAGAGAATATAGTGGTATGACTCCCCTACCTATGGCTCCGTGGGTGTTCCTTTTTGGCCTCACCATATCCTGCGTTATGTGGGGAGCGGGACCAGAGACCCCGCAGGCCGCCCCGCACGACAGTCACCTTCGCTGATTTGTGCCATGCTTATGTTAAACCTTTTCATGCATTTGGCTCAGGACATGACATTGTGGAGAATTCACTGTATGCGCCTGTTGCTCCGATGGAATGTGGTCTAGAATGTTAAGGAAGGGCTGATAGAAAGCAGCGAAATGGCAGGACAATGGCATATACTTTTTAGTCTTCACAGACCCACCTGTTTCTATTTTAGAAACATTTTACCATTCTTTCTGCTTTTCTTTACATTGGAACCCTTTCGATTAAAATTAAGTTTATGAGGTAATGGCTTAGAGTCCGTTATTTTTTAAAAAGCTGTATTTGAAAAAAAAAAATATCTGTGGTAATCCTTATGAGGTGGTTAGTATGGAAACCTGTTCTACTGCTGAGTAGTTTGAGGATCCGAGAGTTAGTAATTTGTTCGTGGCCACAGAGCTAATCAATAGTGAAACTGAGCTTCCAAAACAGAACGTTTTAAATTATTTTGAAAAATTTCAACATACATAGAACTTGAGAGAAGAGGACAATTAACCCCCTTGTACCTGTCCCACAGGTTAGTCATTGAGATATCCAGATTTCACTAAGTTTGCTTTATCTATTCCTTTTTTTCTTTAATCTTTGCTGAATATTTTAAAGCAGATCCCAGACATCATGTTTTCAAATGCGCAGATTTTGACTTTGGGACAAGTGTTTTATCTCTGTACCAAATCGTCTTAGTATAGAAGAGAATGACATAATACGAAGACTGTGAGCAAATAGAAACCACACCTTTCTAGAAAACAAGTTTGTATCTGCAATTTAGTTCTCTTGATCTGGGTAGTCATTATTTGCACCTAAGTTATTAATAAAATGGCAGTGAAAGAGCTAATACTTTCTGACTACCAATTCTGGGCTAGGAACAGCTCCTCATGCTGCCTGCATGTTAGCTCATCTAGTTCTAGATAATAACCCTGTGCTCTAGAATTCTTTCTTGTGGGTTTAAGTTGCTTTTAAAAAATAAGTATCTCTTTACATAAAAGTGAAATACTCTACCTTGCCTTAAGTTGTAATACCTTTCCCATTCTTTTCTCACCTTTCATACTGATCGAGGGATATACAGATGGCACCTTTATTATCTGTAACTAATTACCACATAATTACATAATCATTTAAAAATATATACATTGTTGGAGACATTTTCATCATCCAGAAATAAATCATTCACAAAACCTCCCAGTTGGAAACGTTGCACAGAAGGAAAGTGCACAGTGTCACAATACAGTTTAGCGAAAGTGAAAGGGGAAAAGAAGGTTGCTGGTCTAAAGTGTGGTCCATAGACCAGCAGCTTACGCATTGCCTGGGAGCCTGGTAGAAGTACAGAATCTCAAACCACCCCCCAGACCTTCTGAAGCAGACTGCATTTTAAACAAGATCCTCAGGTGATCTATATGCATTTTAAAGTTTCGGAAGTCCTGGATAGCATTTAAATGTGGCTCTAATTCTAATCACCTGGAAAACTTTTAAAGCTACCAACGCTCAGCCCAACCCATGACCAATTAAATTAGACTCTCTAGGTGAGGCCCTAAGTGATTCTTAAGGTTGGCCAGGCTTTAAAAATGCACCGGTTTACTAGGACTAGAGCATCTTTCCATCCTGTGTCTGCTACTTAACTCGGAACAAAACATTTCATCTTGTAAATTATATGTTGAAAATGATGCTATCATTGTAAGTGAGAGTTGAAGATGATAGGGATTCTGGACTTACACTTAATATTTTGATGATGGCAATTCATTGATAACTCTGTAGAAATAATTCCTTTTTATGCAGGACTGAATTTCATTGTACCTACCTTTCCTTGGCACTAGGGAATGGAAACTCGGCCAACATTCAGTGCCTATTTTTTGTTCCATTCTTTCCTTTAGGTGAAGAATTAAACAGAGGATGGCAGGGAGACATGGAATATCAGGATGGATAGAAACTGGACCAAGAGTCATTAAATAAATGTATGAGGTTACACTGGATAGGATTTTAAGTATTTTTGTTCTTAAAATATTTTCCTGTTTGTACATGGATATTTGCTTTGCGTTAAGTCAATGACTACAATTCTAGGCATATATTTTTGTTTGTTCAACTGCAGTTATTGACTGCTTAGTTGTGGGGACAGAGCCAGGAGAGCAGTTTCCAGGCTCTCGAACTCACATGGAAAAGTGCTGGCTCGGGTAGTAGATGGCCATCAGCTGTGACTAGTTGGCCGTCAGCTGTTAGCGGTTAGCCATCAGCCACTGATGTAACTGCCGTGGCTTCGATAGGGGGTTGGTTGGTTGGCAGAGAAGTGGAGGGCAGATTGTGCATCGTGTGGCTACTCCTTCCTATGTCTCCAACCCAGCCGCCAGCGAGGATGTAGTGGTTTGACTCCCTTATCTATGGCTTCATTGTTTTCCTTTTTGGCCTCACCACACCTGCGTTCTTGTGTGGGGAGCGGCACCAGGATCCTGCACGACATTAGTAAATGCAGCCGAATGAACAAAATAGAAGGGAACTGCACAGTAGAGAGAAGTGGAGGGTTTGTGCTCCTTCCTAAGTTGTGTACGGTGGAGTATGTTTAGAGCATGGGTTCTGGAGCCAAACTACCTGCGTTGCACCCTAGCTCTGCTGCTTATTTGCTGAGTAACACGGGGCAAATTAATTATGTGCCTCAGTTGTTTGCTTGTTTGTTTTTTAATCTGTAAAACGGTAATAACACCTCCCTGTAGAGTTGTTGAAGCAGTTAAATGAATTACTATGTGTAAAGCACTAAGAAGAATGCCTGAACAAAGTAAGTGCTATGTAAGTTTTTACTGATAGTATTACTATTATTAAATATCCCGTACCTCAAAGAGAAAAGGTGGCTTATATATGAAAGCACTGCCTCTTAACCCCATGGTTTTAACATGTGAGACATCATGGGGTTAAAATTGGATTTTTGTTCAGGAAAATTGCGTCCCTCATTGGAGCAGGGACACGAGGTTCAGACATGTATTCTGACTCCACGTATTCCTTATTACGCTGGGTAAGTGGGTTAATCAGTCCACCCTTGACTGAAGGGGGTGTGTGTGTGTGTGCGCGTGCACCAGTCACTTATCTCATGTACACAATTAACCTTAGTTTGTTGAAGTACTTTGTATTCTTTGAATAAGAGCCACTGAAGGAATTCAACTTTCAGTCTTTAAAATAATTGCTTTTCCAAAAGCCCTGTAGTAGCACATTTGAGTATTTTTAAAGCCATTCATTAGATTAGTAGCATTTTATAGTTTGGCTTTATTTGAGGAATGGCTGTAGACACGGAGGAAATGTGGCAGACAGATTAGGAGGCAAGCGCTGCAGGCCTGGAGTCATTGGGATATTAGAACTATCAAATATGTTTACTTCAAGAGACTGAAAGATTACATTTTAGCCCAGTGCCTTTATTTCACAGATGACAAAATTGTGGCTGAAATGTGGAGGTTTTAATGTTCTTAATGAGAAGGGCACTGTTCTGGTTTTACTTATTTTTGATACTTTTCTCAAGTAAATACATTATGTATATATGTATATATATATATAAAACATATATACACACACATATATACACACACACACACACACACACGTATGTCGAGTGTAGCAAAAATAATGTAATAGCAACATTGAATATTTTTCTATAATACAGTATTTGTGTGTCTTTTTATATCTCTCTTCAAAGTTGTGATATCAGCTAACTGAATATATCAACTAGTGATTGCATGCATTTTGGAGTAGAGTGCGGTATCTATTTTTTATGGGCAGGATTAGGCATGTTTTTATTGGCATTGGGAAAAATTGCTATGTGAAAAGAGTGACTATTATTTACTTAACATTTAACCCAAAAGTCAAAATGTGTTCAAAAGAGCTCATTTGACAACGATTCTGAGTCAGAAGTATTAAAGGATAAATGAAACGAGGATTTCTTATTCTTAATCAGGGTTGGGGGAAAGGGCCAACCTTCTGCAGAGGAAATGACTATAAATGGTCTTTGCAGTTGAAATACCTTCTGTTGCAACAACTGCCTTTCTGGTTGGCCTGGTTTTCCCCTTTCTTCATAGAGTATTGTTGCTAAAAACACCTTTTGCTGTCATTTGACTCTTCAATTTTCTCTTGTTTCCTGCATAAAATTAAAATTTCTTGCTGTTGCATTTGAAGTTTTGTGCGTCCTTGCTACCAAGCAGCTGGCCTTTGTTTTGGTTTTGTTACTCTCATCTTGGGGACTACTGTTCACTGGTACTCAGTATGTTTGGAAGGGTTTTTCATTTCATGCCAGATGAAAACAACAAATGAATCCTGTATCTTGGCCCATTTATAGTTAGTTTTTTGGAGGAAGGAAATTTAGAGAAAGAAAATTAAAAAAAAGAAAAAATACTGTACTCTCAGCACTGAAGATGAAATGACATTTACTCCCACTGATGGACTCTGGTCCCCGATGATATCTTTAAGCCTTTAGGATAGGGATTGCTTTTCCTTGCCTTAGTGATTTAATATTGGATAACTTCCAACACTAATTTACCTATGAAATGCTCCTGTTATTTGTTTTCACAAATAAGTATATGTGGTTTCTGAACTATTTTTTTTAATGTAATCGTGTAAGTCAGTTGTACCAAAGGACTTGTGTTTCTACCTTGTATTTCAGAGTTAAAAATGCATAAAAAAATAAACATGTAAGGACATGTTGATCTCTGAAGATCTGCTTTCCTAGAGTTTGTTTATAAGCATTATCATCTGTAATGTATAGGTGAGAAAACTGAATCACAGTTTTGGATCACACAGATTACTAGTAGACTGAAGCACAAATCATGTCTATTGTATAAAAGTCTTTTAAGAGCCAATTATATAAATCACATCAAAAATAGACTTTAAACACACACATCAGAATGGTTTCCTCGGTGTTGGCTTTACAATCATGCAGGCTTTTTCCATGTTGGAGTAAAGATACCCACCAGGAAACACAGACCTACATCGTCTTTTCACTACAGGTCTCAGAAGAGGCCTGACCTAGATTCTGTCCAAGTCCATATGATCTCTCTCAGAAGATTCTGATTGCATCGTATTCCCACTCTTGGATTAGTCATTGTGTCCAGGTCTGCCTATTTACAAAGTAATGACAGCCTAATTACAAATAAGAATATTGTTTGTTGAACCCAAGTTTGAATGAATAGCTGTGGTTGTGTCCTGTTTTGATCAAACTCGCTTGTAGCCGGAAAAACAGTGTCCTTTTTCTAGTACAAATACATTTTTTTAAAGAACCATGACCAATCACCTAGAACCTGAGCCTTCTCCACTGTAGGAAACACATTGAAATAATAATAAAATTATTACTATTATTATTTTAATATGCTTATTCCATGGCTGTGCTGATTTGTTTTTAAGGTATCTTCGTTTGGTATCTGTACTGTTTTACTAGCAATATAATATATAATGAACAATTTCGTTTTAATTGATTATATTGCAGGGTAGCTGTTTTTGAGTAGTTTACAGGGAATGTATCCCTAATGCCAATACTAATCTCAAACGTAAACTCTTTTAATCACAATTTGAAATAGATTACTTCTGGATTTTTAAAAACATCCTACAAGTGTATGTATCAATTCCTACTAGTTTCTATATAATAGAATACTATTTCCTGATCTTGTTCTTAGATTGGATGGTTTTTTGTGTACTCTTGAGTAAGACTGGTTAATTCATACAACTTGTATCTTGTCTAGAAATTTGTTGTAATTAAGGAACACTAAACAGATGCTTACGGGTGTGAATGAACCTTAAATGCGGCACCTCCACTAATTTGTAGACTTGTCTTGGAGACATGCCAAACAACTAAAATTCAGTAGATTATTACCTTAGTCACTTTTAAGTAGCCCATTACTAGCTTTTAAAAGTGATAATGTAATATGATCCTCATTCTTTTTTTTTTGGGAGGGGGGGCGCACATTATTGAAGGAAGGTAAGATAACATTCTCTTCTGCTGTCTCTTTTAAAGCCAGGCAGGCTTTTTCAATCTGATATAACTGAGAGAAAATTCTTTGCTCTCAGAAGCTCAGTAGCTCATCGGAAATTCAGTGTATGCCTGCTTTTCTTAAATATTTTTTTTCATTGTTTCTCTCTCCCTTTTTTTTTTTTTTTTTACTTTTTAGATGAGAGGTTGCTTATGTAGCAGAAATGGACCTGGTCTACATTGAGAGGTGTGGAAGCCTGTGTAGAACAATTTAGGAATATAGAGGGTTTGGACAAAGCGAGACTCTCCAAATTATCATTGTGCATTTCTTAGAGTCTAAGTCCTTTTGTGCAAAGTTACATGCAAATGGTAATGTATAGTGGACCAAACTTAGGACTGTTAGAATTCTCTTGAATTTATAGTGGATTTTATGTTCACACTGAAAACAATAATAGAATGCTGTTAGATTCAAGTATAAGGTTTAAGACCCTAAATTGACCAAATCTCAACCTCTTCTATCTTCAGCTATAAATGAACACTTTATTCTGTTGATGGGATACATCTGTCATATTTCTATTCTTGTATCTAGTGCATCTTTATGTTAGTAATATGTGTTAGATATACAAACAGCAATTATTGGTAATATATATATATATATACACAGTCCTAAAAATATAATTTTAATAAGCCTAGTAATTTTAATAAGGCTCCTAGGTTAATGGTTTATTTTAAGATTGGTTAAAGATTAGTAGTTTAAGATTGGTTAAATAACTACCCTGTTTCCCTGAAAATAAGACCTAGCCAGACAATCAGATCTAATGCGTCTTTTGGAGCAGAAATTAATATAAGATCTGGTATTATATTATATTATATTTTATTGTATTTATTGTATTATATTATATCCGGATAAGACCGGGTCTTATATTAATTTTTGCTCCAAAAGACGCATTAGAGCTGATGGTCGGGCTAGGTCTTGTTTTCTGGGAAACATGACCCATGTATGATGTCTACCTCTTAATCAATTTGTCCTAAATCTAAGCACATTATTAATGAAGCTGTATCACTTCCATGATTTCTATTAATTTGCTTACCACTTCCATGGTTTCTTTCAAAAATATTTCATTCAAGAAAGAATATTTCTGTTTTTCCCATGGGAAAATCATTTTTACTTTGGCAAAAAAGATTTAATATTGAAATGCCTTTTCTCAAGTATGCTGTAAACTTATTTAAAAGGAATACTTTAGTTGGTGCTGGGTTTTTCTGAGTCCAGGTCTTTTATAAACAAATGTTAGTAGGTTATTTTAGTGTTTGAATTGTTTTCATATGGTTCAATGGTTTAAATTTTTCTGAATCCGTTTCTTAAAAATACAAATCCAACATTCTCGAGCATGTATGCATGCTATTATTGTTAGTCGGCAGTTTATAGTCCAGAATTGCTTTTATGTATTAATTACTACACTAAACTATTTTTTTCAGAAAGTGAAAAATAATAGTAAGCAACACTTGTTAAGTGGTTATATGTATCCAGTACTGTTCTAACCTATTTACTGTGTAGTAATTTCTTTAATATTCAGAACAACTCTAAGAGGTAGGTGCTGTTAGTGTTCCCATTTTCCAGATGAAGAAACTGAGTCACATAAGGAATAACTTCCTAAGGTCACACAACTTGTAAGTGGTGACATTGGGATTTCAGCCTAGAGACTGGTTCCAGAACCCACTGTTTATTAATATTATGCAGTATGCCTCTCAAAAGACAAATGCTGAGACTGTCATCAAGTTGATCGCCAAGTGGAATGAAATCCACAAAAATCCAGTTTATTAAATAGTGTTATCTGATTTTGAAAAAAAGGGGACAAATTATTGTCAGTATCAAAATATTTTTTGTATGACAAGTAATACCATTATGTGTGTTAAATTTTGAGCCTCCTATTTTAATCATGATGTTTGCATAGCTATCTACTAAATCTAAAGCATAACGAAATATACTAAAACGTATAAAATAGAACCATATAAAGAGAGTTTTTTGAGACAGGGAATGTTTCGTCTAGCATTTAGGATTCTGGGTAGATAAGGAAATTCATTTGTTTGATAACTTTTCACAAATACATGAAATAGAAGGATACATTTTACCATGTTGATTATGGATTCAGTTAGTAGACATCACGTTACTTTACCATTGCAGAAATTGAAGGGTTGTATGTGTGTGGTTGTGTGTGTGTATGCATGTATGTGTGCTGAGCTGAGGAATATCAAGACCGTGTTTAAGAGATAATGCATGACCTGGTTTTATTTTGCTGAGGTCCCTTTGGATGGCTTTGTGTAACTGACTGCAGTCAGATGGCTTGTGGAAAATGATGGTGGGAAGGTTTATGAGTGAGGAGAGGAGAGAGAAGGGGAGGGTGAATACCCTGAGGAGTGGAACGTTAAGGAAACAAGGATTTAATGAGAATTTCAAGGATGCTTGCTTTGTTGCATGCGAATTGCTCCCTCTATCTTCCCCCAAAAACTTTTGTAAAAATTGATTTTATTTGGTTAGTGCTTTTGAAAGTTATATTTGTGTGTTTCTCAAATGCCTCATCATAAAAGGCCAACTTCTAGAAGAGACTGGCTCGTATGCATAGGTGACAGCTGGGACCAAGAAAGCCCACTCACCTTCATGTTACAAATGTACACATTTTCTGATAGTGTTTTAAGTATTAATGTAGCTTAGAAGATATTTGGAGATACGTGTAAATCTGCGTAAATACATGGGCATAGATTATTTTAATTATTGAAGCACCTTTGAGATTTGATTTCTTATAATTTGCATTTTCTCCTGTGTTCTCTATTTGGTTCATGATCTCTATTCTCTCTCTTGTTTCTGTCCTCTGGATATTAGAAGAGTTATAGAAGATAAATGACCGTTTAAACTCAATGGCACCCCCATTGGTTGGTAGACTTTACCATCTAATAAAACATGCTGTATTCTAACCCTGGAAAAAGATTACCTTTTATAAAACAAATCCCACTTGATTTTGTCTGATATACCCAGCAATTCTTTATAATGTAAATGGTGAAAATAGCTTCCAAAAATGTAAAATCACAGGTAGTCATTTGTGTGTGTGTGTGTGTGTTTGTGTTTATAAAGACATAAATCCAATGGAGTTATTATTGTACCTAATACTGGGTCTGCCCATCTCAATTATCTCCGATTGCCTGAAAAATTTGATAATATGAATAAATGGGAGAATATATGCAAATTTCTATGGCAGTTCATCTAGTTTCCTCCAGATATCCATTCTTACCTGCCATTTTAGTAATAATAAAACTCTGGTTTTAGCTCAGCACCTTGCTGCCCCCCAAAAACCACATTTCTCTCTCTTCTTTGTAGCAAGATGAGTGCATGTGACTAAGTTCTGTCTAGTAGGGAGAAGTTGAAGTATTGATTGTTACTTTGAGAAATAGCCTTATAAAGGAGGGTAACACATTTCTTTTACTGATTCCTTCATCCTGTTTCTTGGAACACAGATGTGATGGCTGCAGCTCTGACAGTCATTTTGGATAATGACATTGGAATTACACTCTAGAGAATACGAAGTAGTCAGCTGAAAGGAGTCTGGATCCTTAATAACCTAGTGGAGTTGCCGTACTAAGTCTGGGTTTCCCACCGTGACTTATATTTTGTGTAAGAGAATTATACTTCTAGCTATGTAAGCCATTATAATTTTGGGTTTGTCATATGCAGTCTAATTCTAGCAGATATAGTTCCTTTTCCATACAAAAAGCTAGTGAATAGGGTTTTTTTTTGATACTTTATTGGCTCCATTTTTACGGGCATATTTCTGCATCCTGAATGAGGGGCTCTGATTCCCACATGTAAATATCAGTGAATAATCAGAAGCAACACAGTACATATAAGGGGAAAAGCATGCACTTGACTTTGAATTCTAATTATGTGATCTTGGAATAGTGATTTAACCACATTGAGTCTCAGTTTCCTCTTCTGTAAAACTAGGGTTCTAATGTTTTCAAAAGGTTATTGTTGAATAAATTTAAATACTTGGCTCAAAGTGTAGCACATAGTAGGCTCAGAATTTACATTTGTTACTTCCTGTTTTTCCTTTTTATTAAGGGATCTGAGATCATGTCAAATGGCGTATTTCTCTAATGGCACTTAGGAAAAAAGAAAGAAGCTAGAATATGGATCACATTAAGTCTCTTGGCAGAAGAAAAAGCCAAGGGAACTTAAGCCAGATAGGAGCACAGTCATCGAAGGCTACAGACGAAAAGGTGATTCAAGAATTCAGTGCACTGTGAAATGAATATTGGGTTTTTAGGACTTAGCATTTACTATGTTTTAAGGCACGTTTCAGGGCTTTATGTGTAGACAACAGCCACTTGATGTAAGTTAAGATTTCTTTCACTAAGTACTACTGTGATGCTGAAGTGAAAATATCAATCAAATCAAGAGTTAGTTGTTTTTAATTATGTTTTGAAAAAATACAAATAAAATGTATTGTCCTGCTGCAGAGCAGTTTTTATAAAAGAAGAGAATAAGCAATGATGTAATAAAGGGAGGTGGCCATTCAGATAACTTGATGTAACAGATTGGAGGAATTTTTGTATTTTGCTTCCCGTCTCCTCTTTTGTTTCAAATGAAGAATGTAGAAAGCATCTCATAGGGAATACTTTCATTCTCTTAAAAGTATATTGAGTTAGATATTTTTCACTAAAATATTTAAGATGATAAATAGTAAGAGGAGTGTTTTAGTGTCTTACAGTTTTCACAGCAGAGAAACAAGCAATTTAAGAGTTACCATTTGGAAAATTAAATATTTTGATAACGAGGCAGGTAATATCTCCTTAATTAAAATGTGATAAATTGGAAGCCTAGCTCCAAAATTTATACTCTGACATCAACATATGTTCAAATATCTACAGTAATGTTGCCAATACAAGTGTTGGATAGTTTAGTGCAAACATTTTTGCAAATATCTGATTCCCTTCAGTTTCTGGATTGTGTCCCAGTTTTTAATGTAGTGTAGGTGATGAAATTGTGAGGCATTAAATGCACTTAAAAATTGCGAATGCATTGTATATTCTCTCACAATTACCTGACAGCTTCTGATGAGTGTTTCCTGTCGTACAGTAATGACTGTAGTCTCCTGGTGTTTGTCCCTCACGTGAAGCATGCCTTAGAATAGAAGAGCTTTTGGAATCAGTTCCCCCATTTTTCACGTGCTCATTAATCAGCTAGAGTTGCATTTAATTATTCCAACCCACATATTCACAGACATTTTAAAGTTTCAAGTTTAGTAGAGTTTTTAAAAATCCAAACAAGATATATCTTAAATAACTTTATTTTCGTTTACAATTCTGTTACTAAAAAAGCCAGCATAGCCATTTGCTTATAATAAATCATGCTTTCTTCTAGGAATTTTTAAAGTTTGTTTAATGGGACTCCTGAGTAGGCAGCTGTGCAGTGTGAATTGCCTTAGACTCTGAAAACATTTCAGATGTTAAGGTTCTACCATCATGGAGTTGCAATCTCCACACATAACTGCGAAAGAGGTTGGTTGGGAAAATTAGGGCTGGGATGTTCTCCTGCAACTCAAAACAGAAGATGAACAGAAATTAAGAGAAGTTGTATAAAATCTCCACATCTGCCGTGTTTGCAAATGAGAGCCATATAGCTAAATAGGAATGTTAATTTGAACCTTCAGAAAATGACCCTTCTTAAAATCAGAAAAGGACCCTTCATAAAAGATCCCTTCTTGTCCTTCTGGACAAGAAGATAACTCTCCATTTGCTTTAAGTCAGAACTTCATTGTAATATACAGGTGATGTATTATAGAACTGTACACTTGAAAGCTATATAATTTTATTAACCAGTGTCACTCCAATAAATTTAATAAAATTTTAAAAAAGAACCAGATTGATATATCCTAGAGATTAATTCCATATATTGGACTCTCTAATATTCAGAATTTATTAGTATTAAAAACTAAAGGAGAGATGTTTATTATTTTTAAAAAAATGCATTCCCACTCATGGGATGTTTTTGGAATAAAGAATGATGCAGCTTCAGGACAGTGCAAGAATTTGAGAGGTCTGAGGTGAAGGGTTTGGCTAGACATAAAGAAGAGAAGGAAAGAAGAAACAAATTTCTGAAAATGTTTTAGAATGCTCTTCTCAATAACTTGTCTTATATTTTGGTTTACATTTTTAAAGTGCTTTTTATGTATTCTGTCTGTAGCCAGAATATTAATATATGAAAGACACTGTTTTTGCCTGCCACTGCTTTTTAATATCTCCCATGTTTTTTATCCTCCACAGAAATCGTATGTGCTCACTTTTTATATTTTGATTGTCTTTTATGCATTTTGTTCTTTGTTTGCTGTTTATTCCTGTAGTACCAATATATACATTTTATTTTTTAAAATTGTAGTTAAAGATTACTTAGAATTTCTTCATAAAATGATTTACAGCTTAATTTTTCCAAACATTTTACTAAAGGAGGAGCCATTTTAACTCTTTCATTTTACATAAACTCTCTGTACATTAACAAAGTGAATGGTTATTCATCCAATCTAATTACTAAAATATTCATTAATGTTAGTTCTATAAGAATGTGATAATAGGATTCTAGATATTTTATTTTAGACATTTGCTTTCTCAGGTAAAATCTCTTCTCCAAGGTAGATTATTCTACTAACGATTTATTCACAAAATAATATTTGTAAGTTCTAGCTTCCTTTTGTATGTCTGATATCACATAAAGTTATAATTTTCACACTTTCAATGAAAATTAAATTGAATTTATTGTAAAGATCCATGTTGTATAATATAAATATTTGCATCACGCAATAATTGCGCTATGTAGATATTTATCTTCTTGATCATGTGTGTAGTTCAAGAGTGTAGTTTAAATCAAAAGTATACATGGTCTTTTTGTACTTTTCTCATTCACTTCTAATTGTTTTTTTTCAATTGCTTATACATTATATGAAATATTTGTGTGAGCCACCTAGAGTAGTGCTTGACCAAGAGTAGACATTCATTAACTGTCAACTATTATTTTAATATTTAAATGGCATATAGTAATATATAGTAATAGATGGTAGAGGGTTGAGTCTGGATAACTTGTGAATGGATTTTTTTGTGTACCTCCATAGCTGCCTTGAGTGGAAAGAGATACCTATAAAAAGATATAATAAATTGGCTGGCTAGGAAAAGGTATGAATGTATGTGTTTGTTTAGAACCTGAGCTCTACCAACAGAAAAATTGCAGCATCACTCTGAGAGATGGTACCCCAGCTTTTACTGTACTGCCTCATAATATAGAAATGGAGCATGAGTTGGGGACCAGAACACCTTATAAATAGCTGCGTGGCTTCTGGTAACATGTTCAATTTCTACGATTTTCAAATTCCTCATCAGATAGATGGGAGTAACATGCAAACTGATAGGGCTGGTTGTAAAATTAAATGAAACAACATATAAAGAACAAGGCACAGTGCACACTAGGCACTGAACAAATATTAATTCTCTTCCTCCTAGGAGAGAGAAAAATGGCAGGGATATAATAGAAGAACAAAATTGAATATGTGGCACTGTGTTTTCATAGTTTTAAAAACCATATGGTTTGTATCTCTTAGAATTTTAGCTATACTTGGGTTCACTGGAAATAAGAAATCTTGAAATGATGGATTATCTATTTAATTACTATGACTTATTTAACATAAGTGAAAAGTTGATTTATTCTTGATTTTTTACATTAGTCTCCTTTCATAAAGCTTACTTTTTTTGTGATTTTATTCTTTGCTTAAAAAAAGACTTCAGTATTTTTCACTATTCCATTTAGTATTATTATAATTACATTTTCTACTCATATCTTTAGAATGATGAATTTCAAGTAATCTGCTATTCCATCTAAAGTACATTAATGTAAATTGGATCTTGCCAAGTAAATCTTTAATATTTGTTTAATTTGAACAAGATCCTTTGATTAAAAATATTTATGTATGCTTTTACTGTACTGAGTTTTGTCATAGATTTCATGTATTATTCCCAAGTAATTTTGTTTTATTTGATTGAAGTAATTAATTTACAAAACCAAACATAAATTATTTCTTTTAAAATGGAGTTTATATCATTTACTTTATTATTCTTGCAGGACAAGTATCACTCTTTTTGAAAATGTTTGAAGGCTTGTATGATTATACTAATAATTCCCATGAGCCAAGATGATCAATATTAAAATAGAGCTTAATAATCATTTGAAACTTATTTTTATAGCATTGTATTAGAAATTTTAAAAACCTTGGCGTAGTGAAAAACAAACTAGTATGTAGAAAAACAGGAAGTTAATCATGAAAAGTTTTCTTTTTATTTATAAAATAAAATTATCAGTACTACTGTTAAAGAAAGTACATACTTGCTAAGCTAAAGTAGATGTTACAGATAACTTGACAGTTGGTTGAGTTTTCATAATTATACTTAACTAAGCAAATTTTTATATATTGATCGTTTCATATAGGACTTGGAATACAGAATGAAAGTGTTCGGGTCTATTGAATCATTAGGATAGGTTGATAAATACATACTTTTTAAAATAAAAATATGTAGAAGTATTTTTCTTATTAGGTCAGTGTAAGAATATTTTACAGAAACACTCAGTTGTTTTACACATTAGAGAACAGGACTTCTTTTGATTGATTCTGATTGCTAACCTTTCTTACGTAGACTACAAAGAGAATCAACCACCAGAATTAAGTCTGTTCTTATGCGGGCATATCTGGATTTCTTTTATAAAAATACACAATTGGAATTTTCCCTGGGGCCTACATGCAGATATATATTTTTTTCTTGTAGCTGCTTTATTTTATTCTCAGGCAGGGCCACATTTATTTCTTGTGACTAATGTTCTGTTTTGCCATATTTAAGAACATTTTCTCTGAGCCCTAGAACAAGATGAAGTTTATGGGACTGGGAAGTGG
Organism: Rhinolophus sinicus; assembly: GCF_057876585.1. Lineage (NCBI taxonomy): Eukaryota > Metazoa > Chordata > Mammalia > Chiroptera > Rhinolophidae > Rhinolophus > Rhinolophus sinicus. The sequence goes on along the minus strand of NC_142501.1, from coordinate 179,962,845 downwards.
CTCTGCCCTCCCCACTCCCTCCACTAACACACACACTTTGCTTTTCAGGTTCAAGTGTTTATATAAAACCTACATCACAGTGTAACTACTTCAGAGCCTGGCTGCCCCCACTTCAGAAGGGTTATGTTTCTTATATTCTATTATTTATGGGTTACTGTCAAATAGAAAGCTTTGTCATTTTATAATATCCCCAGAAATAAAGCTCCTTACAACTGAAAGCCATAGGAAGTACCAAGATAACACCTTTCTATTCCCTTAGCTTTTATAAATCAGAGGCCTTGCTCTCAAAGTGCAGACAGGGAATGGCAGAAGTTGGGGCTGGGGCTGGGAGAGTTCTTTATATACAACCCTGGATTCCTTTTTCTGGGAAGTAATTTCCTCACTAGTATAAAAGTTTTATTCTCATGTGTGTATATGTATAAAATTTCACATTTGAGGAAGCATGCTTTAATGAAGCATTTTGTGAATATAAAATAATTTGACTAATAATTTTTTATCAAAAATAAGAAATGTTACATTTGAGGAGATTTTGTGAACATTCTATATGCCACATATGATAACAAAATTGTAAGTACACCATATATGTTGTGCAATGATAACACAAAATATTAGACTTCAGTTTCTACCAGTTTTAAAATCTTTGGCGCAGTTATAGTCATCTTGGAAGAAAATAATTTTTTTAAATGCCATTTGCATAGTATGAAGAGTTTTGAATATGAAGAATACATAAAAATCTCGATCAATTACTTTTAATTTCACATTCCAGGTCAGACTTTAGGAGTCCTTGTAACATGTAGACATGAGTCATTATAAGATGTATTGTTAAGTTGTTTGGGACACACCCAATAGAAGAAAAGGCCAAAAAATGTGTAAGATGCAATTAGGAAATTCTCCCTTGGTTACTCAATTACCATTGTAATTGAGTAGCATTAATTATTTTTGGATAACAGATTCAGTAGATTCATAGGGAGGATTGATACTTTGAAGTAGCAGTTGGTGTTCTTTAATGAAGATGAATTAACCGTAGAACTGGAGTATAGTATAGATAAGATTTTTAAGGAAGAGAAGTGTATCCTTAAAACAGTGAATACCTCAGTTGTAGCCTCATTGGTTACTTTGGTCTGTGGAAAAATATTGAGCATAGTTTTTGCTCCTAAGGAAGACTTCACATACCAGGCACCGAGTGTGCAAGTGTTGGCCCCAAGGCACATCTGATCGATTTAGAAATGTAGGAGAACATTCCAACTAAAAAATGTCATGGAGTTGACCATGTTTTAACCTTTTTACCACTGCCAGTTGTAACTACATTTTATAATCAAGATAGTCACCAGTTGTCACATAATCGAGACAAGTCATTTGTTAGGAGAAAACTTTTTTTAGGGAGTTAGCTTCTCTGCAGACATTCGAGTTCCACTAAAGGAGGTTCATTTTCAGCTGATAAGTCAGCTAACCATGGTGACCTATCTGGTTTCCTCAGTTTGTGCTGCCAAACTACATTCTTAGAATTGTTTTGCAGAGGTGAAAGCCCAGAAATACTGGAAATATGGCAATTATTCATCCTCATTTCAACATACTCTGTGTTCAAGTTCCCTCGGATCAGGAAAAGCAAAGCTAAAATCACAACATAACTGGGGTAAAAGTTGACAAGGCAGATTTCTACCCTCAGACGTTCTTGTTTTCCTTGTAATACTGGGTCATTTGTATAAATACAATATGCCAACAAAATCTGGTTTTCTTCGATTTAAAATGAAATTAGGGCAGTAATTTCTTTAATTTCATTGTATAATCCACAGTCTAAGTTAAAGTTTTGCTGGGAAAAATTATTTGGTATTTTGGTAGAGCTCTACTACTGACAGTGCCATCCCCCGAGTCAGTACTTCAGAGAAGGAGAGAAAAGGTGGTGTGGTCACTGAGATATTCAAAAAATGCTTATGGAGGGGAGGTCAACCAGGGGGGTAGAAGCTCTGTCCTTGACTCACAGTCCTAGTCCAGCTCTGAGACCTGGCACACGTTGTTGTCCTGTTTATCTGTGCTATGATTCTCACATCTCAAACTAAAGATGACAATAACAGAAGAAAACAAATGAGAGAACACATTCACAAAATAAGCAATCAGTATGAAATAAAGGAGTTGGATTTGGTCCTTTAGTATTTCTAAAACTTCATCAACTTCAGAATTCCAGTAAAACTTACAGCAAAGAGAACGAAATCTGTAGCTTGTTTACTTTTTCATTTGCTTCTGCTGAATATTTTTTTCTTTTGGGTCAGAATATGAGCTTTCTTGTGTTCTTTTATTTTGAGAAGAGAGGATGGTAGTGGGTGTACAGCCCATATTCGTTTATTTTTTGTGTAGCTCATATATCAGTTACTACTGTTGGTTCCTTAGTGGAAATTTTTCTTTCACCCTCATTTTGGCTTTACCTCCACATGCCTTCTTCTTCTGTTGGCTGAAATCTAGCACTGTAATTTGTGGCTTTCCGGAGAGGGAACCTCTGTGGTCAGGTGGAGGAGGCAGGCTACGTTCCAACACTGGAGTGGTAGGTGTTCCAGGCAGAGCGCTGATGCTGGAGCGAGCTGGGGTGTGGGGTGAAAGTTGGCTACTAATTCAAGCCTCACCTGAGGCACTATTTTTTCAACAGAAAAGTGCCCTCTCTAATTAGCTGCCCCAATGTGCAATTAGATTAATGATAGCCAACCGATTTAGAAACCTCTTCCAGAGTGAGCTAACCAAACAAGAGATGTTCCAAGGACATGACAAAGAGCTAATTTTCCTGCATTAAAGAATTTGTAGTTTTACCTCTTTTATTTGTGGTGGACTGAGTGCCCCATCATCTTATGAAGGTAAAGCACATTCTCTTTTTTGGGAGGCAGGGTTAAAACTTTTTCCTCCTGAGGATGTCTCCTTGGGGGGCAGGAAATCTATTACCTAGATTTACCTTTCCCGTAAATCCTGTGCTCTCCAAGCATTGTGTAAAGCTTTGAAGTTAACTGGTTTAATAATAAAGTTCTCAGGTACTGGAGATGCAAGTATTTGAAGATTCACTGGATATATGGTCGTTTTTGTGAACAATGAAAAACACTTAAAAACAATTTGGTTGTTAGGCTAGATATAGTTTAGTGATTTAGATAATTAAGCAGATGTTCTCAAAAATATTTTTATACTGTTACATGCTAGAAGAAGATACGTATAAAAGTTAAAACTTTATTATCATTGCTTTTTTCCTGCTCTCCCCAAACTTTTGATAACCCTTTGTTTTCTGCTTTTGAAGTAGGAAGATTTCATTCTGAAATTGCACGTATTATAGAAAGTTTCGATGTTACTAATTCCATTTTATCTTATCACAAGAATATAGCTACCTTTTACCTTTTATATGAAGAAAATTATTGTTGTAATTTTTCCTTCATGCTTATACTCTAAAAGAAGCATATTCTAGGCTTTCTCAGCAATTAGCCTGACCCAAATTAAATCACGGAAACAGATTGGTATAGTTCAAGTTTCAGTAATAGTTCAATATTTGATTTTCTAGAAAACTTCAGTTATGATTAAAAGTAGCCATTTAAGTTCATTTCACATTTTTTCCTGAGTTTTGAAACACACTGTGGGGGCAGAGCCAGGAGTGCAGTTTCCAGGCTCTCGGCCTCACGTGGAAAGGTGCTGGCTCAGGTAGTAAATGGCCGTCAACTGTGATTGGATGTCCGTCAGCTGTAACCAGTGAGACATTGGCCACTCATATAACTGCTGTGACTACGCTAGCAGCAAATGGGGGGTACAGGAAGATGGTGGCTGAGCTAGCAAGAGAGGATTGCAGTTAGCAAGTGAGGTTGGTTGGCAGAGAGAAGTGGACAGCAGGTTGCGGATCATGTGGTTCCTGCTTCCTGTGTCTCCAACCCAGCCACCAGCGAGGCTATAGTGGTATGACTCCCCTACCTATGGCTCCGTGTTGTTCCTTCTTGGCCTCACCATGTCCTGCGTTCTTATGTGGGGAGCGAGAGCAGAGACCCCAATATGACACCCTGCATGACACCCACTATTTCCATAAACTATAATTCATGGGTGCAGACTGTAGTACTTCTAAAGTATTTAGTAGAAAGTATTCTTTATTTCATTTGATCTCCTGTCATGCAGGGTCTTAGCTCCTGCTCCCCGCACAAGAACGCAGGATATGGTGAGGCCAAAAAGGAACACCAACAAAGCCATCGATAGGGGAGTCATACCACGATATTTTCATTGGCGGCTGGGTTGGAGACACAGGAAGCAGGAGCCACACAATGCGCAATCCGCTGTCCGCTTCTCTGCCAACCAACCAACAACCAACCCCCTAGCGTAGCCACAGCAGTTACATTAGTGGCTGATGGCCACCGAGCCACAGCGGACGGCTGTCTGATTACAGCTGATGGCCATCCAATAACCGAGCCGGCACCTTTCCATGTGAGGCCGAGAGCCTGGAAACTGCTCTCTGGGACTCTGTCCCCACATCTTAAAAATGTGACTAAAACTCATAGAAGATGACAGAAAAAAAAGTAATACCTTTTGTGGTCTCAAATAGTTGTTTCCAAACATGAGCTTTAACATCCACATGCGTAATGGTTACTGCAAAGAAATCAAGCAGCTTGAAAACCACGCAGTTTTTCTTGCCTAGATGCTGAAGAACCTTTTTGAGCCATTCCAAACCACTGGGATCATTTGCTCTGATTTCAGATAAGCAGAATAAAATAAACAAACTCTTGCCCATGTTGGGAACTGGTTCTGCTGTCTCTTGTTCTAATTCTGCAAAGCCTGAATGTCTCCCTGGTATCTTTGAATGGGGCTCATTGTTTATTTATTGTGCTTTTCACAAGTGCTTGTAATTTCACCCTTGTTTTACTAATAGCCTTCTTCTGAAGTGGGTTGACATTTCAGTTAATTTTCAATGGCCTCAATGTTTTTCCTTAAATTGGGCCAGACTGATGGGCCTGTTTAAAGTTAGTCTCATATAAATTGTAGCATGTAAAAACAAGGAACACTTATTGGAGACTTTTTAATTTGTTTATAAAATAAGGTCAAAGAGAATTCTTTCTTTCATATTCTTTAGTTACTTTTGTTGGTAAATTCAATAAACGGATATAGAGTTTAGATCCTGTTGAACTTGTTTTTATGCTAAAACCTATTAGATACGGAACTATACATATATACTTATTCATTTTTAAATCTAATACTGTTTAAAATTTTAACATGAGGAATTTAGAGGATTGATCAATGACTTACCTAAATGAGAAAGTTGAACACCCTACGCAACAAATTGTTTACGTTTTTATTGCATTCATTTTAAAAACCATAAGTGAAAACTTTTTCATCTGTAGAAATGAAACTTAAAATGAAATTACAGGAGAATGCTGTCCTTATACCAAGAATTAAACCTTACAAATTACAGGGCAAAATTGGCACAGAAGTGGGCACCAATGGGCAAAATTCCGAAATGCGTTTAGGACATAGTGAAACTTCCTTCAATGATAAAATGACATTTCAATTAAATAGAGAAAGCATGGGTTATTAAAAATTATGTGGCATAGTTTTTAGCCTATTTGCTCTCATATGTAAAAACGTGTATATTAACAATATAAATGAAACGAAAAAGCATTTAAGTAAGAAATATTAGAAAACATAGAATATTAGTAAAATATCCTGATGAAGGTAGTCTTTATAAACTTGCTGAGGAACTTTGATCCATGATGCAAAGACTGCAGATTTGGTTACGTAAAAAGTAAAACATTCTCATTTGCAAAAGACACCATAGACAAACACAGAAAAATATTTGCAAAAAATGTGGTAGACAGAAATTAATATGGTTGTTACAAGAAGCGCTTCAACACATTGATGAAAAGCAAAAGGAAACATTTTAGAAAGGATATTAACACTAGTCAAAATGCAGTTGTAGGCAGTGGAGACTTATAAATGTGCTCAACCTCTTACGGGGGTCAGGATAACAAATGAAAACAATAAAATGTCATTTTTATTCCGTCAGATTGGTTAAAAGGACTTATACTATCTAATGCTAGTAAAGATGTGGAGTAATTGTCATTTTTGTATTCTGTTGATGAGTGTGAATTTTTTACACCTAAAATATATGCCTCAGTGATCCTATCCCCTTTCTAGGAATCCATACTACAGAAAAGACCAATACATAAGGATAAATAGAGTACAAGTATGTCTATTGTTAATAACCTATATGTTAATATAAGTTAGTTGTTAAAAATGTATTTTTGTCAATTGAAATATCTGAAAACTTAGAATCAAATATAGTACACTGAAAGTATGGAATATCATGCAGTTATATTAAAAATGATTGGTACATATCATTGATTAAAAATGAAAGCGTACATGATGTTTTTAAGTGAACAAAGGAAATTACAGATATTTATGTATTTATAAATATATAATCATGTATTTTATATTACTTTTGTCAATAAAAACAATTCTTTCTAAATAAAATGTATGCATGTATATATTTTTGTGTTCACATAGTCAAAATCTGGATATTTTCCTTAGGGTGAGTTAATGTGAGATTGTTGCAGAGGCAGAGGAGAAAGGGATAACAAATATCTATGACATTTATAAATTTAAAATAGAAATTTTGACAATTTTACTGTCAGGAAACATGTTATTTTGAAACAAGTCAAAATTACACAACCTATCAACAAACTATTACTAAATTTAGAGGCAGATACATAAATTCTGCCATGAAGCTTCCTTCTCATTTTGACATAGTCATAGGGGGAGTGAAGCCCTTCTTGATCATGAAACATCCTTCCAGGGTTTCTTAACAAAGGGATGACTTTTGAAGTAGGATGTGGCTTTGAGTAACACTCAGACTAAATTTAATGGCCACTCCCATTTTTTAAGTGAGACACTATTTGGCCCTAAACTTTTCAACTTGATTCCTGCACTTAGTTTATAATTCTGCCGCAGAGTGATTCAGGAGGCCCTTTATTGCCTTACTCCTGAAAGGCAGTGGCTGAGTGAGAGCCAGAAATTTCGACTTGTCATGTTGGGCTCTGTCTTGCTGAGCCAAATTACTGTCATAGCTGTGAGACTCCTCCTTTTGTCAAATGTGAATGATAATATTGAGAATTAAATGGTTAACACTTGGAGATTATTTGGAGCTCTGTAAAAATGCAATGACAGAGGTGGCACATTCTGCTAATTACCGTCTTGTTAGTGGAAGCTACAACAAACTGTCATACAGATCAAGAGTTATTTATTACTCAGGTAGAATGCTAACTTAGAGAAGTCTGTCCTTGCTTATGGGTTATGTAATAACTAAGATGCTTACAATAATATATCATGGCAATTTGATCTTCTCATAGTGTTAGCGCCAGAAGGGACCTTGAAGATGAGGCTGCAATTACATTGTAGAGATGATCAAACTTAGGTGAATTCGTTGTTTATGGTTACACAGCTGGTTAATGACAGACCTGGGACTTCATTTGAGCAACATGCTGGGAAGTATTTCTGGCATAAATGAATGAATAAATTCATCCCTTTACTCTCACTGTGGGTTCTTTCTATAGCATTTATACGTTTTATTTAATACGTATTATGATATTTAATATTATTATACATGGAACAAATATTATTCAGAAGTCTTAAGTAATCTCTACCAGTGAGATTAAAATCTAAAAAAGGTGTACCCTTTTAAAAGCTGGGTAGCTTTGCTTTGATTTTTCCTTTTTTTTCTTTCAAACTGACATTTCTTTAGGATATTCTATAAGCTATGTTGAATGGATCAGTTGTTGCAGAAAACAAATAATATTTACTTATTTGCATGTTTTATTTTAATTGGGCCATTATTTGGTGGTTTCCATTGAGTTCATATGTGGTTTTAATACATATAAATAGATAATTTCTTTTTTAAAGAAATATGTTACTTGGAGTAATCACTATGTCATTAAGTATGTACAACAACAAAAGCTAAATTTTAAAATATGTAAAATCACCTTTTTTAAAAAAACAACCCTAAAGCAGGATTGCTTTTCCTAGAATTAAGCATAGTTGTTGCATTACTTGGCTGAAGAATGCGCAAGAGAATTGAGTGACTCATGCACTAATTTCATTGGAAATATTTGAATTGAGAGGGCCTGATATGTATAACAAGCAGTGAGCATCATGTTTTTGATATTAAATGAACTGGGCTTTGTAGTCTCAATAAATTTTGGACATTTGAAGGCATGAATGATTGCCTTACATGTCATCAGTGTGTGTGTGCAGTTATATAAGTGAGACATATTTTACATACAAGTTTATGTATATATGTAAACTTATAGATAAAAGTTTATATAAATGTGTTTACTGTGTTGGCATTTGAGATGATTCTATTTGTGATAAATGATGATAACTACTGTTAAGGACCTTTGAAATGGTTGAAAGTAAAATCCTATGTCTTAAATTATTTCCGAAGATTGAGATACTTTTAGTTTAATACTTCTCTTCTCCCTCCCCCCCCCACCCCCCATTTCTTCTCTCTCTCTTTCTAAACCCTCAAACTATCCATGAATAGTGATAGAAACAATGATATTCTTAGTATGGAGAGAACTCAGAATAGCTTAGAGATACTCTACTTTTGGGGAGGCAGATATAAAGTACAGTCTAGAATAACATTGAAGACCTCTACATGAAACACAGTCTTTCGTGGCATAAAGTGATTTTAAAAATTAATTTAAAAAGTAATGAAAAAAATGTTTTATCACTATGGTAACACTAATGCCTTTCCCCTAGTAGATTGTCATTATAGTTTGTTTTTGATTTGATCTTTGCCCTTTGTGTGTCAGGAAAATCTAAGCCAAGATGTGAGAGTCTGCCAATCTTTGATCCAAACAGGTTTTCTTGCTAAACACATTTATGTGTACTATGATTCTCATCTTCTGGATACAAAGCATTTATACGGGTAGTTTGACTTGACAGTTTGAAATGTTTAATACGTGCATACACTAATCTTAATAGTTTGTCTCTGTTAAATAAAGTTGGTAATATTTTAGCTTGTTTGTCCCTATGGCCCGCATTATATGTCTCTCTGAAATAGCAGTCAGCATGTTAGTGTGTTATTTGTCTTTTTGCTTTAATTCCTCCTCCTTAGTAGAATATGTTTCTGGAGAGCAGATACCATTGTTTTAACTAACTTGATAACCTAGTGCCAAGCATGGAGCTGGGCACATTTGGATGTATGTAATATCGATGAAATATAGATATAAGTCTTCAATAAAAATGTGTTGAAAGAATGCCTTTTAGAGTAGCTGTAGGGATGTGCAGGATGCCTGTCCGTGATGATAAAGGGAGACAGCAGTATAAATGCGACTTTACCTTTTAATGCTTATGATCTGGTGAAAATAAGTTAGACATTTTGTAATAGAAATTATAAATCATTTACTCAGTATCAGTTATAGATGCTTACTACATGTTTGTTACAATGGGATATTAAGATAGGAAAAAAACCCCAAGTCTGTCCTCCAGCATTTCACAGACATAGAAGATAAAACTATAAACTTCTGATATGTAAAATAAATTGAAGAAAAAACAAAAAAAAGTTCCCTGCCAGGTATAGGTATGGATATGGACAGCTAGGTATTAAGTGACCTTGGATGAAGGCTTCTTTGCCTCAGTCCAGTTTAAAAGGGGTTAGGAGACTGTGTGTGAATAACTTTGGGTTGTACCCTAGGGACTCTTGAATCTATCTGGGGAACACCTTTCTGTAAGTCTGGAATAGAAGGAACTGTGAGACCTACTGGCTTGTGGAACCTCTGGAGTCATTCACTGGAACTGGCCTTGTCCCTGGTGAGAAAGCCCAGCAGGGATGTGACCCTGCACACAAATTAAGTCTGAGCAAGGCCAGTTTCTTTAAGAACTGGTTCTCTGATTCCTTATCTTACGGCTTTGCATCAGCAGTGTGCTTTCCACTCCTGAAATGGTGGAGATAGAGGTAAAAACAGCTGAACTATTCCCACACAGGGAGCTATAGTCAAAACGTTATGGTAAGGCATGAAAAATCAATCAAAGCCACCATCATCGTTTTACTTAGAAATGACTAACACAGTATTCAGCAGACCTTCTGTATCTAAGATTTAGGGCAGGGGATTCTTGTTGCCCATACTGATATTCCTGCACAGAAAAACGGGGGGGAAATCCTGTAGAAGCTTCTGTCATGGTAGGTTATGTTCAGTATTTTCTGTAAACAGCTGGTTATGGGTGGGGGCTGGCATGATTGACCCTTTCCCAGGTCTCATCATCCAGTGGGAAACAAAAACAGTTATCTACTAGAAACCTTCAGGAAAACAAGCCTGTGACTAAAACTTTTAAATAAAATGACATAATCTATAGAAATAATTGCGACATGTGGGATTCCATCTTTAAAGAGAGAATGTACATATTCTTTCAAATAATCAGGTACATAATTACCTGATTATTTTTGAGGAGTTTAACTTAAAGCAAAAATAAGATGAGCTGGTTTAGCAAAACCTGGCATGTAATGAAAATAGTTCGTTCATCTTTTTATTCCTCCTTAGCTTTCTCACATAGCTATTAAGCAATAGTAAAATGAATAAAACATAGCAACTGGGAGAAATGTGGACTATGTCAGACTGTAGGTGAATAATAAACTTAAAAGTTTGCTTATATATAATGCCTATATTTAATTGTAGAAACAAATATACTAGCCTATAGGTAATGGTTAATCCCTATCTTCCACTGTGAATGAGACACAGAATTTAAAATAATTTAAAGCTTAATTGCAATCAGTTGAATTTTGAGGAAAGTACCCGCTTTAACAAGGTTGGCAATTCTTAACAAACTTTGGAAATTCTTCTCATGCGACCATGTCAAAACATCTTTAAAATGCGTAATATTTTCTAAGGTTAAACAGTCAGTGTATCTCTCCTCTTGACTCATTTTGCTTAAAGGAAAATTCAATGAGAAGGTGTGGGGACAGAGCCCCAGAGAGCAGTTTTCAGGCTCTCGGCCTCATATGGAAGGGTGCTGGCTCGGGTGGTAGATGACCGTCAGCTGTGGCTAGTTGGCCGTCAGCTGTAACTATTGAGCCATTGGCCACTAATATAACTGCTGGGGCTACGGAGGGAAGAAGAGCAGAGTTGAGGAGAGTGGAGGAGAGTCGTCGGTCAGTTGGCAGAAAAGTGGACAGCAGGTCGCACGTCGTGTGAACCCAGCCTCCAGTGAGACCACAGTGGTATGTCTTCCCTACCTATGGCTCCGTGGGTGTTCCTTTTGGGCCTAGCCACATCCTGCATTCTTACGTGGGGAGTGGGAGTAGAGACCCCGTAGGCCACCCCGCACGACACCTGTGTTCTTGTGCAGGGAGCTGGAGCAGAGACACCGCATGACACCCTACATGACAGAAGGAACTATTCTTTAGGCCTTAAAATGGCAAAGGAGTTTATCTAAAGTTCATGAGATGTTGGGTCTCGTCCCTCAAAGGTAAAGACTCCACAGTGTTAGACTTGCAAAATTTGAGTGACTTGTTTTTTTCCTTTTTTTTTTTTTTTTTAACACTTTCCTCTGGTATTCAGGACCAGTTGAAAGGATTCCTGGAAAAAGACGGAAACAACTTTAAATTATTAAATCATTATTGTAGATAAGGCTTAAATGGCAAAAAGTTATTTGTAGATTTGCTAATTACCTGGTTATTAGTGTTGACAGCAAAAAGCCAATTTAGACCTTAACAAGAGAATTTTGAGGCAAAGGAAACATATCAAAAGAATTGCCAAATCCCAATTTTGTTGTATTCTCTGTAAACGTAGTCATTTTTTTTCCAGTTATTTGGCCATTAATCTTTTAAAATATTTTAATTAAAATGTAGCTAACATACAATATTATGTTAGTTTTAGGGGTATACAATAGTTATTCAACATTTATATACCTAATGAAATGATCACCATGATAAGTCCAGCAACCATCTGACTACCACACTATCACAATATTATCAACTACTGTGTTTCTCCGAAAATAATACCTAGCCGGACAATCAGCTGTAATCGTCTTTTGGAGGAAAAATTAATATAAGACCTGGTATTATATTAATTTTTCCTCCAAAAAATGCATTAGCGCTGACTGTCCAGCTAGGTATTATTTTCGGGGAAACACAGTATGTTCTCCATGCTGTACATCACATCCCCGTGACTTATTTGTTCTATACCTGGAAATTTGAACCTCTTATTCCCCTTCATCTTTTCCCCCCCTTTTTAAATTTTTCAATTACAGTTGACATTCAATATCATTTTATTAATTTCAGGTGTACAGGATAGTGGTTAAACATTCATATAATTTAAGAAGTGATTCCCCTGACTAGTACCCACCTGGCACTATATATAGTTATTACCATCTTTCTTTTATTCCTTGTGCTTTACTTTGCATTGCTATGATTATTTTGTAACTACATATTTGTGTTTCTTAATGCCTTCACCTTTTTCACCCCGACTCCCAAATCCCTCCCATCTATCATGCCAATAAATGTAGTACCCATTTGACACCATACCTAGTTATTACAACATTATTGACTATATACCTTATGCTGGACCCTGCATCCCCATGACTGCTGTGTAACAAGCAATTTGTACTTCTTAATCCCTTCCCCTTTTTCACCCATTCCCAATCCCCCTCCCATTTTACAACCATAATGTATCTATGAGTTTGTTTCCATTTTGTTCGTTTATTTTGTTCTTTAGATTCCACAAATAAGTGACATCACATTGCATATGTCTTCCTCTGTCTGACATACTTCACTCAGGACAATACCCTTCAGGTCCATCCATGCCACTGGAGGTGGCAAGAACCCATTCCCTTTCATGGCCAAGCAATAATCCGTTGTATATACTCATACGTACCTACTATCTACGCATCCATCGACGGGCACCCAGGTTGCCTCCACATCTTGGCCATTGTAAACAATGCTGTAATGAACACATGGATGCACACGTCCCCGTGAAGTATTATAGCATTTTGGGTTTCTTTGGATAAATACCCAGAAGTGGGATTACTGGGTCCTTCTTTGTCACTTTGCCTTTGTTTTAAAGTCTATTTTGTCTATTTTGCTACCCCACCTTTTTTTGTTTTCTTTCATTTCCAGTTTTATGAAATACCTTTTCCCATCCCTTTACTTTCAGTCTGTGTGTGTGTGTCTTACTGTCTGATGTGAGTCTCTTGTAGGCAGCATATGTCCAGGTCTTATTTTCTTATCCATTCAGCCACCCTATATTTTGATTGGAGCATTTAGTTCATTTACATTACATTTGTTGATAGATATGTAGTTATTGCCATTTTATTAGTCATGTTTTCATTTTTTTTCTCATCTTAAAGAAGTCCCTCTATGATTCTTTGTAATAAGTGGTTTGGTGGTGAGGAACTCCTTTTGCTTTTTCTTGTCTGGGAAGCTATCTGTCCTTTGATTCTAAATGATTGCTGGGTAGAGTAATCTTGGTTGTATGTCGTTGCTTTTCATCACTTTGAACATTTCTTGCCAGTCTTTTCTGGCCTGCAAAGTTTGTGTTGAGAAATCAGTTGACAGTTTTATGGGAGGTCCCTTGCAAGTAACCAACTGCTTTTCTCTTGCTGCTTTTAAGATTCTATCTTTGTCTTTAACCTTTGGTATTTTAATTATGATGTGTCTTGGCGTGGGCCTCTTTGGGTTCATCTTGTTTGGGATTCTGCACTTCCTTGGCTTGTCTATCTCTTTCCTTCACTGGTTTTCCGCCATTATTTCTTCAAGTAAGTTTTCAATTCCTTGTTCTGTCTCTTCTCCTTCTGGTAACCCTATGATGTGAATGTTGGTACACTTGGTGTTGTGCCAGAGGCCCCTTAAACTCTCCTCATTTTTGTCTTTTTGCTGCTCTGATTGGGTGTTTTATGCTACCTTATTTTCTAAATCACTGATTTGATCCTCTGATTAATCTATGGTTGATTCCCACTAATGTATTCTTAATTTCAGTTTTGTAGTCTTTATTTTTGACTGGTTCTTTTTTGTTTGTTTGTTTTCTATCTCCATTTTTATGTTTCCTATCTCTTTGTTGAAGTTCTCTCTGAGATCATTGAGCATCCTTGTAACCAGTATTTGGAACTTTGCATCTGGTAGATTGCTTGTCTCCATTTTATTTATTTCTTTTTCTGGAGCTTTGGTCTTTTATTTGGGACATGTTTCTTTGTCTCCCCATTTTGGCTGCCTCCCTATGTTTGTTTCTATGTATTGGGTAGGGTTGCTATGTCTCCTGGTCTTAGTAGGGTGGACTTAGTTTGGTATCTTGTGGGACCCAGTGGTGCAGTCTACCTGGTCACCAGATCAGAGTGCTCCAGGTGTCCCTTGTATGGGTTGTGTGTGCCCTCCTGTTGTAGTTGAGCCTTGGTTGCTGTTTACATGTCAATAGGAGGGATTCACTCTCAGGCTGATTGGTTGTAAGGATTGGCTATGACTAAAGTGGAGGAAATGTGGTGCAGGGGCCTATCCTGCAGAGCAAGGTTTGCTTTAGCCAGGCTCTGGTGCCTGGCTTGTCTGCCCGTTGGGTGTATTGTCCTTGGAGGCAGTTGGGTGATGCTCCAGCTTGGTAGGAAGCTGGCCACTGGGCATGCTAGCCCCAGGGCATCCTGGGAGGGGATCCACTGCAGGCCAAGTTCTGCTGCAGTCTGAGCCACCAGCTAGGAACCATAAAGCAATCCAGAGATGGCCGCCACCTGTGCTGTGCTTTGGAATGCCAATCAGTGAACTGAGGCCGGCTGCCACTAGTGCCGGGATTAGGGCTGCTCAGCCCGAGGTACAGAACACACCAAAGCCAGATACTGCTTGTTTGGGTTTTGTAAACCTTTGATTTTAGGAAAGTCTGCAACGTGAACAAAAGCATGCCATTTAGATGGAAAAGCCACTAGAAGCAGCTTGGGTGTGCCAGAAAGTTAGGTGGTGTGGGATCTGAGGGAATCACTGGGGCAGGGCAAATGAAAGTTGATAGTTTGATGGAGACTCATGGTGTTTGCCTGAATCTGTAGGTAGGAAGAGGGAGGGCTCAACAAAGAAACAATGGCTTCCAGCAGCTCCTCCATCTGGGATGAAGCTGCCTCTCCAGCTCTCACCCTGAAGCTAGACAATTCAGTTCCCCCATGTGTGTCCCTGGCACTTTTTGAGCTGCTGCCCCAGCACTAGAGCTCAGAGCAGGTGAGTCCATCAGCGAGTAAGTCCATGCGAGGGCTCTTTAAGAGCAACATCTGGGACTGTAGCTGCCCACCATCTCACTCAGCACAATCTGCTGGGTTTTCACAGCCAGAAATTATGGGGAGTTCTCTCCCTGGCACTGGAACCCAGGCCTGAGGAGGGGCTGGGACCCCTTGCTCCTCTGTGGAGGGTAGCAGGGGAGGCTTTGCAGCTGAGATATCCCTCCCGATTTTTAATGGTCACATGCAGAAGTGAGACCAGCTCGTTCCGTGACTTTGCCCCTCCTACCAGTCTCAAGGTGGCTCGTTCTGTATGTCCGTAGTTGTAGAACTTTGGTTCAGTGAGACTTCAAGCGACTCTCAGTAACTTTTTTTGTGTTTGTGTGTGCTTTATTTGTAACTGATGTGATGTCTCTAGACGTAGTCTTGAATCATGAGATCTATAATGACATTTTGAATGAGAGTGTCCAGTTTTCCAAAAGGAAAGTTCTGGAAATGTTATTTACAATTCCTTAATAGTCTTAGAACATGCATGTGCTCATGTTTGAGTTTTTCCACCTGTGTATGCTTTATGTACAAATTAGAAAATAGGTTCCTGTTTTGTGTGATTATTTATACGGTTTTTAAACCACTAACAAATGAGTGAATATTCTTTTATATAATTAGCTCTTTCCTTTAAGTAATTGCCTATTAGTATCATAGCCATACATTGTGTATAATGGATATTTTGTATCCTGAGACCCTAGATTATTAAATTATTTTAATGTTATCCCCTTAGTGGTCCCCAGTACGGTAGGGGTCCCCAATATGGCAATATCTGAAGACATTTTTTATTGTCATAACCAGGGGTAGGGGTCAGGTACTGGTATCGAGTGAGTAGAGGCCAGGGATGCTGCTAAACATCCTACATTGTACAAGACAGCCTGCACCCCCTTACCCCCCCATCACCAAAGGATTGTCCAGCCCAAAGTATCAGTAGTGCTGAGGTTGAGAAACCCTACCCTAGATGGAAGCAACTGTCTGTCTTTCTTCCCTGCCATATATACTGTATTTTTTTATCATTAAAATTCATGAAATATACTCTTAGAATATAGTAGTATTAGAGGTTAAAAATTATTCCTTAATGTAATAAATCATTAAAATTATCTGCATGTAGGACAAACAATTATAGCATTTAGTTGACATGTGGATATAAAATCATTATACTGATGTGCACCTGAAAAGTAATAAATAGAGATTTGGTAAAATTTAGTATGTGTCCAACAATTATATATCGTAGAAGCTGGATGGGGCTTTAATGTTCCTCTAATTTTATGGTGCATAATTGAAGTGATGTGTTGATAGGCACCAATCCTTCAAAATTGTTCGGTTGGTGCAAAAGTAATTGCGGTTTTTGCAGTTTTTAACCTTTTAATCGGCAGTTACTTTTGCACCAACCTAATATTTGAGGACATGCTTTCCTCAAAAAAAAAAAAAAAGAAAAAAAAAAGAATGCTTGGAGTCCCACTCTAATGTAGTCCTTTTTATAACTGCGTCTGATGACCATACTCCAGTCTCCACTCTACTTCCTCTTTGGGAACCACTACACACTTCTACCCCATGTCACATGTAGTCTCAAAGATGCTGGCATCCTGTGGGTGGCAGGTAACGTAGTTAATTGGTGATAGAAGAACTGAAAAAGCAGATCATTGTTCGTTCCCTATTTCTTTAATAGGCTTGCTTTTAAAATGTTGAAATACTGATTTTTCTACTATGTACTTTCATTCTCCTTACACTTACAGAATGCCTCTTAGGTGCCCACCAGGCCAAGCGCTAGCATCTGAGGGTACAGATATAGTCCTTACCTTCTTGTATAAGAAGACAGAGAAAAACACATAGGCAAAAGCAATAAAAGCAAATCTGTAGGAATATTTAACAAATGGGGAAAAAAAATTATTGAACCCAAGCGACCTAGCAATCATTTGGGCCGTGTGAGACCCAAGGAGTCAAATGACTTAATTACATGTCAAGGTGAAGGGGGAAGAAGGGTATGGGCCTCTGGACACAGTTCTGCTCTCCCGTTCCATGCTAGCAGACAGGCAGGTTGGGGAAAGGAGCATCTTCTACCTCTGGAAACAATAATAGGGGATGTACTAGAGGAGAAGTAGGTATTGCAAAGAGAAAGTGACCAGAACTCCTTCCTTTCTGAAGAGGAGACAGCCATGCCTGGGCTGGTTGGTATCCCTTGGAGGTCTGAAGAAGTGACGAGTTCAGTTCGTGAGCTTGTTTCGTCGATTGTACTGGGCTCTAGGCAGTCAGTAGCTGCCCAAATTATGGAAAAGGGGAAGCATGGGAAGGTGGAAAATGGGGATTATAATATTGCCTGGGATAGAGCCAGGGAGTTAGGGAGGAGAGCAGAGAAGGCCAGTGGGATTAGAATGGAGGAAAGACAAGGCCAGGATTTCCATGCTGCTTGCCCTTTCCTGCCCTGTGTTCCCGAATGCACTTCTTGGTAGGCCACCTTGTAAGTGCGGGTTTTGTTTCTGGGCCCGCTTCACATAGCCAACTTCAGCTATAATGCACGTTGACCATAGCACAAACAGTACTGGAGTACCAAATTTCTTTTTTTTAAAACTAAATTTACTTTTGTTATTAGTTTCAGGTGTACAAAACAACATGATGATTAGATATTTACGCCCCTCACAAAGTGATAACCCCAACAAATGTATTACCCCTCTGACATCGTATATAGCTATTACAATATCATTGACTACATTCCCTATACTAAACATCCTGTGACCATGTATATATATATATATATATATATATATATATATATATGCACACATATATACATATAAATATATATGATGTGTATATAAAGAGGGTGCCAAAAAAATGTATACACACTTTAAGAAAGGAAAAAACTATTAATTGTAATACTCAACATACTGATAACAAAAGATGAATACAAGTCACGTTTGACTTCTGCAATTACAAGAGATGCTCAAAGTAGTTACCATCAGTGTCCACACACTTCTGATTATGGCTAACTACAGCTTGAGCATAGATAACATCTCTTAAAATGTGTATACATTTTTTTAGCACCCCCCCGGTATTATACTTATATTTATATGTACTTATATATATGTATATACATATATATGTATAATTATAGTTGACATTTCAGTATTTTATATTAGTTTCAGGTGTACAGCATAGTGGTTAGACATTTATATAATCTATGAAGTGATTCCCCCGATAAGTCCAGTACCCATCTGACACCCTATATAGTCTTTTCAACATTATTGATTATATTCCCGATACTGTATTTCACATCCCCATAACTGTTTTGTGACTGTCAATTTGTACTTCTTAATCCCCTCACCTTCTCACCCATCCCCCTACCCATCTAGCAATTGTCAGTTTTTTCTCTGTATCTATGAGTCTGTTTCTGTTTTGTTTGATCGTTTATTCTGTTCTTTAGATTCCACATATAAGTGAGATCATATGGTATTTGTCTATCTCAGTCTAACTTATTCCACTTAGCATAATATCCCCTAGGTCCCTCCATGTTTTTGCAAATGGTAAAATTTCATTCTTTTTTATGGCAGAGTAATACTCCAATTTATAAATGTACCACAATTTCTTTATCCAGTCGTCTGTTGATGGACATTTTGATTGTTTCCGTATCTTGGCTATTGTGCATAGCGTTGCAGTAAAATAGGGGTGCATATATGTTTTTGAATTAGTATTTTGGATTTCTTTGGATCCAGGAGTGGAATTGCTGGATCATAAGGTAATTATACTTTTAATTTTTTGAGGAACCTCCATACTGTTTTCCATAGTATCTGCACCAATTTGCGATCCCACCGACAGTACATGAGGGTTCCCTTTTCTCCACATCCTCGCCAACACTTGTTTGATTTATTGGTACTCGCCATTCTGACAGGAGTGAGATGATATCTCATTGTGGTTTTTAGTTGCATTGCTTTAATAATTAGTGATGTTGACCATCTTTTCATATGTCTATTGGCTATCTGTATGTCCTCTTTGGAGAAATGTCTATTCATGTCCTCTGCCCATTTTTTAATTGGATTGTTTGTTTTTTTGGTGTTGAGTTGTATGAGATTTTTAATAAATTTTGGGTATTAACCCTTTATCAGATGTATCACTGGCAAATATCTTCTCCCATTCAGTTGGATGTCTTTTTGTTTTGTCGATGGTTTTCTCTACTGTGAAAAAACTTTTTCATGTAGTCCCATTTGTTTATTTTTTCTTTTGTTTCCCTTGCCTGAGGAGATACATCAGTAAAAATATTTATAGTACCAAATTTTTAATATAATATTTTGAAATAGTGGATTATATTTGGACAGTATGACTAGTAAGTTAATTTGTGAAACTTATAAATGACTACATAGATTTGGAAAAAGATTAAAAATATATTTAAATGTATGATATATGAGTACTTCATATGGAAAAACACTTCAGTACAAACTAGATTCACTATTCACCATATGAGAAAAACATTTTTTTCTCCTTTGAATCACATCATCTTTTAAGAATTCATAAAATTTTGTTCAGGAACCTATCGTGCCTCCCCTCTTCCCCCTTTGTTTTTTGGTTAATTGTTGTTTGCTCTGTCTTAAGGACTGAAAGCTGTAGTTAGTTCCACTTAGTTCATCATTCTTTAAAATTTTTTTTCTAAATTGAGAACAGCCTGATTAAAGAGTATTGTGGCAGTAGAAATTCTCTAATCACTGCTACAGAGTAGTGGCTCCTGCATATAGTGCTCAAAATTGAAATGCTCTGAAGTAATTATCTCCTTGTCTCCTAGGAGAACTAACTCGTGTGAGTGAGAGCAAAGCAGGAAGTTACTTTGACCCACAAAGAAGAGGCTGATTTTGAGGCCATGTGGAGATGCCATGGGAAGAGGTGTCTATACTGAGGGAGATTAGATGAGCAATCTGATAAGCTTTCAGCTGTCAAAACAGACAAGAGAAAAATTAGGAGTCTGTCAAAAAAACAGTGACACTAACTAACTAACAGTGACATAATGTATGGTCCTTTTCAAAAGCTTGAGTACAGATCACCCATATTTGAATTTAGTAAACATTTATTGGCGACTTATTCTCTATTACGCACTAGAAAGTTGGGGAAAAGGATTGGACACAATCCTTAGACTCTTTTAGAGAAGAGACGACTCTGATGTTCGGGCTGTGTGTATACAGGACAATAAGTTGGTACCGTCCGTAGGCATAGAGGAGACAGGGCCATCCAGTCATCCAGGGGAGACCATGCCTCCACATGAGGCACAGAGGAAGTTAGACATCATCCAGAAAACTTACTGGATCACCCCACCCTTCATGCTGCCATTGTTTCATATACATCATTCTGTTCCTGAAGCCATGAGCCTGCGTTTGCTTTTGCAACTATTTTTCAATTATTTCCCTTCCTTTTAGAAATGTCCTTGAGAAGGGCTGTGCCTTCTTAACACATTGCGTACAGATCACGAGAATTTCACAAGGGATTTAAACCCCACTGTATGCAACGTAAGTTCTCACTACCTGTCAATGCCTACTATACATATGTTAGATTTCATGACTGAGTAAATGATGAATAGATTAATAGGTGATGCTTTGGGAAAGAGATGGGAAAGTAGGATATGGATATAGATTGGTAAAGAGCGAAGGCTGGAGTGGAAAGTAGAGGAAATACTGCAAACCCAATACAAGGTCATAGTGATGAGCATGACGGGTGCTGGAAAGACAGTTTGTGTAGATTTATATAATAAATTGGAATGCATGTCAGTACCCTCTCATTACATTGCAAGTTATATGAAATGCAGCTCAGAGTGGATTAAACAACACAACAGCAATTCTAACTTTTCCAAATGAGGAAATGGCCCCAAGAGAACTCCTGTTCTTGAATGCAAAGCAGGAAGTTGTTTTGCCCCAGAGAAGAGCTGATTTAGAGGCTCCCATTGCCCTGAGTAACTGAATGGTCCAGTCAAGGGGCAAATCTTCAGATATCCTTGGAAACAGACAATCAAATGATGTATGTAACCAGTGCTGGTTATTTTTTTCTCTTGGGCTCTGCCTTCCAACTTAAGATGGCTTTATTCTCACGGTTGCAAAAGGGCTGTTGTACCTCCAAATCCCGCATGGTCACAACACTAAATAGTGGAGCTTGCCTGCACCAAGTCTCTGAATGAGTCTGATCTTGCTGTCTGTGTATTCCAAAACCACTCACTGAATCCAGGGAGTTGGGATATACTGTTTCGCTTTCGTCATGCTGGTCCCATCCATGAGCCAGTATTTACCAACTGCCTACATGTGCTGTTTTAGTGGCTAGAGATGGCATTTAAGTTGTAGCTATATACCTCCAGTCTCACCCTGGCACTTTCTATGTTCCTTCCCTGTTTAATTTTTCTCCGTAGCATATATTATCTGCTAACACACTATATTTTTGCAGTGGATTGTCTCTCCTTGTTGGAAAGTATGCTTCACCAGGGCACAGACTTTTGCCTGTTGTGGTCACTACTTTATCCCCTTTTTTCAGTGTATGTAGATGCTCAATAAATATTTGTTAACATGAATGAAAGAATAAAGAGACAATGACCTTCCTCTCTTAAGCTGACCTTCTTGAGGGAGAGGACATATGTTAAATAAGTAAATAAGAAAAATGCCAGGTCGTACTAAGTATTGTTAAAACACAGTGATGGGGCAGCGTATGTAGGAGGAGTGGGTGGCACTTCCACCTTGACTGTGGCCGCTAACAGGAGAGGGACAGGTTACCAAAGGAAATTCCTGGGACTGCACTAGCAAGAGTCAGACTGATACAGAGATAACAAAAATGATGGTCCTTCCAGAAGGTGTCTTACAGCTTAATCAAATTAGGAAGTTAGAAAGCACTATTTCCAAGATTTTTGCTACTTGCTTCCTGGCAAGTCTCATGAACTTTTGTTGACTTTTGACTTTATGTCTTTATCTCTTTTAGAACTCGAGGTCCCTTTTGTCTTGGTAGGTACAGTGCTGGTCTTATAGTCTGGGTTATCCATGTGTGCGTGACACCTTTCTGACATCAGGCTAGCTTCCTTCCTAAACGCTTCCTTGTACCCCCACCCCCCAAAAAAATGATCTTAGGGCCTACAGACTCATTTTATTGGTGGTCTTAAAGGTAATCAAAAAGGTAATTCATTCTCTCTGTGTCTCTTTCTGACACACACACACACACACACACACACACAAACACAGTGTTTAAAGTAATTTGGGTATTATCTTCTGTTTTAGGTTATTCATGAATGGCAGTTAACCAAAAATTGGTACAGTATTTAGGTGATGCTGCTAAACTGAATGTATAATTGAAGTCAAGTGATATTTAAATAAGACAGAATCATTTTATAGAAGTCATATTATGTTCATTGAACTCATAGGAGTCATACTTTGAGCTCGTATTTGGATATAGGGGAATATTTAGTGTTGTAAATGAAAGAAAAGTTTAGAAATCCTACTTACACATGACTTGCATTCATCTTTTGTTATTGGTATATACTGAGTATTACAATTTTAATACAATTTTTTCGTCTTAAAATGTGTATACATTTTTTTGGCACCTTCTGTATATATGTATGTGCTTATATATACAAAAGAAAATTTGGTGAAACGAAACTCACCAAATTAACATTGCTGATCACATCAGAGTGGATTTTAAGAGTTGGAAGAATACTGATTTTAGTCTACACTCTGGCAGATAGATGTTTGAAGTTTATCTAGAAGCATGTATTATTTAATTCTAAAAAGTAAAAAAAAAAAAAAAAATAAGAGCATTTAAAAATTTGACTGCAGAGTTGTCTCAATACTGAAATAATTACTGGATATTTAGTTTCACATAACCACTCCTGATATTATAAGTGGGTATGAACATTTTGTAAAGCAAGGATACATTATAGTTACTAAAAAATTGTTTACAAACCTTTTGACTTATTAGGAAGAAATAATTCAACTTAGAAAGGGAGCTGTATTACATGAACTTGTTCATTGCAGGTTTAGCTGCAGTGGGAGACAAAGAATTGGCAACACTGTAAGTGTCCCAACAACAGAACAATGAAAATCATGCTCATCTCCCTCAAATATTAGTGACTCCACCTTAAGCCCATCCTGTAAGAAGAGGGCAAGGTAAAACAAGTAAGCAAGTGAATGAATAGCTTATTAAATTTGTGGATTATTATGACATTCTTAATGAAATTACAACGATAAATATGTGGGGCATATGGAAATGTTTATGATGAAATGTTAAGTGCAAGTGCAGAACAGAAAACTATAAGGGAACCCTGATGACATCTATGCAATCAGTATGTATTCTGATATATTACGATGAAAGCAATAAAGTAATGCATAGTCTAGATTGAAGCTATTTTGGTTGTAACTGTATAAGTATATTTTATTGTAGTTCTATCTTTTTAGTTAAATCGGATTGGCGTTAAATTTATAATGGCATTTTATAAAACGTTGCATTCTCATGTCGTTTTTCTTTTTGAAATTGGAATAGGCAAGTAAGAGCTATTTTTTTTTCTTTTTTCTTTTTTATTGTGCACAGTTCTGGAGTGACAAGATATTTGGTGATGACCCTCACTTTCAGGATTTCCTTCTTGCAGCCAAGTTGGGAGGAAATGCTGCAAATCAAACAGGGGAGAGAGGAAGGGACACAAAGCACTGTATTGTCGTGGTGTGTGTGTGTGTGTGTGTGTGTGTGTGTGTGTGTGTGCGCGTGCTGATGGGCTCAAACATTGCCTCAGCGTGGATTATGTCTTTCCTCAGAACAGTGGATTATTTCTATCCGCAGAACAGTGTATAAACATTTTTTGGGGAAAAAAGCTGAAATGTTTAGACAGCTGCTTCCTTTATTTTTTTTTTAAATATACAAATAATATTTTTACTACCTCACAGACATCATCATGTCTTTGTAACTAGCATACTTTCGACTGCTGTAAACCTCTAAACGTTATTTCTGCTTTGGGTAGCACTATTTTGGTATCAATTCCTTTCTTCTATTTTAAATTATTATCTATGAATTTGTTTGATCTAAGCGTGTCTTCAAGTTGAGATAATAGTAATAATGAGTAGTTCACATCATATTTTGTATTGTGGATTGACAGCCTTGCAATCTTTTTTTTGGGGGGGGGTAGTGAGGGGTAGGAAACTGTTATCTTACCTCAGTAAAATTAATGGCCTTTATAAACTAAGACATGTAAAAAATGTAGACGGGTAATGTCTTTTTACCTGTGATTCTGCAACACTGAATAATCCACTCAGTTGTGGGTTTTCAGCCTATCACGTGGGGATTTTAGTGATTTATTTAAGTGATTAATGTGGTAGGAGAGGTTTCTTCTCCAGCTCCTTCAGATAGAGCCTGAAGTTTCTGTCACCTCTTTTGTGTTGTTGGCCGCAAACGGTGCTTTGCTTTCCCTGGATTCCTTAGACTCCTATTTTTATAACAGGTTCTGCTTTGGTTGCTGGCATAAGTAACCTGACAGGGCAAAGGGCTTTCTTGAAGGTGACCGTCTCCTCAACCTGTCTGATTTCAACAGTCGGAACAAAGGAGGGAAAACATGGGACAAGGCGTCAGGGAATGGGGCTGTTGGAAACTTGTTTTCATTTGCATTTTTTGAGATTGCATAGAACTTTAGTTACCAACCACTGATTATCAAAACGACTTTAAGTTTGTCTTTGGACAAATGTACTGTAGAACACATTTAGGCCTTTTCCCCACATGATTTTAAAAAAGAGGGGGAGGGAGTTAATAGGCAACTATTATGTTTCCTTTTTTATGCCACATGATCCACAAATCTCGGGAGGCAAAAAAAAAAAAAAAAAAAAAAAAAAAATTCTGTGTGTGCTAATGGAAATGGTGAGCACCTTTCTTGCCCTGGATGTAGAATAATGATGGTGAGTCCTTTAAGCAAAAGACTCGGTAAACTTGAATAGGCGGCTGCCCGGAGCATCTGAGCTACATACTCCCACGCTGAGAGCTGGACTGCATATCTGAAAAAAAAAAAAAAAAAAAAAAAATTAAAGTGCTTTGCCACTGTTTTTATCAGAACCTTGTGTTTCTATGCTGAGTATTTTCAAAACAAGAGCTCGGTCAAGAAGAAAAGGTCAACATCAGTTCTTTGTAAAAACTCTCTCTCTCTCTCTTGGTGGTACAGTTCTAAATGTATACAGTAGCAGGAGTGTAAAAAAATGTGTCACTTTTCAGTTGTATTTCTAATAAATACGTTAAGTAATCACAGCTATAAAGCTGATGGCTATTTCAAAAATTTTAAACTTTGCTAAAGAAAGATACATTAGCTAAGGTATTTTTGTTAGTACTTCTTTGTGTTGTTGCTTGTTTTTTTCCTGCAGTTGCTGGGTTTGGGAAATGAAATACAGATTTGAGAAGGACCTTTTAACTTAATTTTTAAACATTAAATGTTTTTGTAAGCACAGCCGTAAAGTATTTTTCCTTCCTTATTTTAAGAGAAAAGATGCATTAATATTACACACACATACTTTTTCCTGCCTGTGTATAGCCTAAAATCTGCTGGAAAAATATGTTTTCCACTAGGAAAAAAAAAAAATTACCAATGACTTTTAAAAGTCTGAAGAAGGTTCAAGTCCCAGCTGTCGAAAACTGATCCTGAGCCGCTGCAGCTAATGCACTCTTTTGAGAGGGTGAACCCTGTCACAGGTGACAGCTGACCCACTTACTCAAAAACCTTGTTAAAGCACCAGGTTCCTTTTGTAGGTCTGCAGATTCTCTGGGCCTGTCAGCCAACTGGGGCTGCTGAAGCTGAATCTCTTATACTTAATTTTTTTATAGCTTTAGTGTAACTAAGTATTGGAGTACTGGTTAATATGCACCTTTGACAAAATTCTGATACATAAAGAGTAACCTGTAATAGTGTTTAGAGTTCCATTTCCAAACCGAAGAAGATAAGGCCCTCAGATGCTAAGTGTTTGGTTATAGCCCCTTCAACTGTGTAAGGAAGTTTTTGTTTTTTAATCAGTGGTTTGACTTTTATTAAAATAGTCAGCTCCATAACTTCCATTCATAAGAAACCATGAATTTTCTACTTTCTTGGTAACTTAATGGTATAATAAATATTTCCAGGTGCGAAACTTTATGACCTAACTAATTCGTGATCCCCTCTGGTGTATGCAAAGGAGTCAGGTGTCTGGGGGAGAAAGCCTTGCCAAAATTGTGGTTGTTAATTTGTGTTCGTTTGCTTTCAGATATGCTTACTGGCTCAAGCACATTTTCTCTAAGGAACATGTGTTTCAGCTGTGTGACTTAGGTGTTGTAATTTAGGCTGCTTTTTTTTTTTTTGTGCGTAAGTGCGTAAGTTATCTGCCACAACCTTTGTTGAAAGGCAGTGTGCATTGTTGGTCTGTGCTCCCTGCACTGCTTTTTTATAATTCACACTACCATTGAGTAATGGTGTGAGTCATAGCAGGGCCTTCCCTTGTTGACTTTGTGGGTCATGCTTGACAACCTTGGGAGAGGTGTTTCCGTGAGATAGGAATAGCCAACACCTGTACGTGTTAGAAAACTGTGACATACAGGTATGAGTGTGTATACACGTTCCGGTGCTTGAAAGGGAAAAGGAAATAGTCTTGGTTTATTCTTTGAAATGTGTATCATTGTTTCAGAAGATTTGGAACATTGTTTGATGTGATGTGATGTGAGGGAAATCTTTGCTTGTTTACACTTAAGAAGAAAAAGCCATAGGAAAATACGGATCTGCAGTGATCTGATATATGTGGGGTTTATAATTTACTCCATTTCTTTATAGACGAGTCATATTAGATGCAAATCTATATAGGGAAAAACATGTAAGTTATCTTTAATGAAGGGGATGGTTGGGAGGTCATAAACTCCTCTGACACTTGACAGCACTTGACCTCAGGGAAGCAAGTACACTGTAAGAATTGTTGAAAAGTAATCCTTTATGTTAAAATTAATATTGCGTGAATAATGAATAGTATATTTACCTGAAAGTAACCTGTAAATTCTCTGTTGGGTGGATGATTACAGATTTCATTGCAGTTAGGTGAGAGACAGTGAATGTGGTGGAGCTTTAGAATCCTGGTTTACTGTCAGTATTTAGATTTGTGTTTTAGAGGGTTTTTTGTTGTTTTTGTTAGAAAGAACGCATTGCTTTATGCAGATGCTCAGAGAACTTGCTTTAGCATGCGTAGGTATGACATTTTAATCCACATATTTTAAATTATGTTTGGTTACTATTTGTTTAAAAGCAACTGAATAAAAACATCTTCAGCTATCCAGATTTCAATCTGTACGGATGACTAATCATGTGGCAGATTTGAACATAAAGGTTCCAGTGAAAAATAAAAATTACAATAAAAAAATGTATTTGTCTGCTCCCTGGTTTGAAAGTACAGAATGTTTTCTGTGCCTTTTAGATATGGGGAACTATGACATTGAAAACAATGGTAACCATGGCGAATGTACCTTACAAAATAAATAGAAAAGGAGAGGTGGGGGTGGGGAGTGGGAAGGAGTTGGTGTAGTAACAGCTTGGTGAGTAAATAAATATTTAAACTTCATGCCTGGTTACTTGTGTAATCATGAGATTTGCAGAGTTATGTTTTATATTACAATTTAGTTGGTATCTTATTTATCTTGTTTCAGATAACCTGTTAAACCAAATTTAAGTGCTGTTCAGAAGCAATGGCAAGTTACAGGCTTTCTGGGCCTTAATTTCTTCATGTGTAAAAAACAGGAAATCAAATTAGATAATGTGGTAAGGTTTTTCCAAGTTCTTAAACTTCATGATTCTGTGACCCAGGAGGTGTCTAGGAGAGACAGAATTAAACTTTAAGTTTTGAAGTGACATTAATACCCAGACTTAGAACCCTTGAAAAGTACCCAGAAATCCTTTACAAGATTTCCAAAAAATTACCATAATGCCTCCTGTTTTGACTCTTAATAGGTGCAAGTATAAAACAAACACAAAACAAACGTACCCGTAAAACCAACCACATCCTGATCTTAGCAGCTTAAGAAAAGAAGCTTTTTAAAAGGGTCTGGGGCAGCATTATTTAATAGAACTTTTTTTTTGATGATGGGCGCGTTCTCCAAATCTGGGCTGTCCAGTTTGGTAACCAGTCGCCATACGTGACTGTTGAATTCTTGAAATATGGTGGGTTCAACTAAGGAATTGATTTTTAATTTTATTTAGTTTCAGTAAATTGAAGCTTAACATTTTCAGTATTGAAAGGAATCCTGGGATTAACAACCATCGATCTTAAGAAGGGTAGGAAGGTGCCAGGGTGGCCATAGTGACTCACGACTGGTTTGGGATCTTCAGAAGGAGTGATGGACTCTTTAGAGCAGGGGTGTCCAAACTTTTTTCAACAGTTTTCACCATGGGCCATATGCAGTAAAATACACAAACAGCCGGGCCACTCACTCGATGTGAAGTATGTATTGCCTCACCTGGTTTTTTTAAGTAAATTAAATATATTTTTGGAATTTGCTGTGGGCCAATTAACAATGGATTGTGGACCGGGGTTGTCCCGCGGACCGCAGTTTTGACACCCCTGCTTTAGAGTGTCTGTTACCATGACTCAGATGTTAGTGGCGCCCAGCCTTTGTTTATCAGATTAAACTGACAGCTTCCAGGGAGAGGCAATCTGATTGTTTTAGCTTGCTTGGGTCTGGTGTCTACCCCCAATCAATCAACTATAGGTTGTGTTGAAGAATGACAGTGTCCGTGGAGGGGTACTGATGGCAGTTCTCAGCGGAGAAGGACGCGGGAGCCAGGTAGCTGTGTTCAGAATTGTCTGCCACATTCCTTAAATCTTTCCTCTTTTCTAAATTTAAAATATTCTTAATTTTGTTAATTCACTCATACTGTGCCTATTTACCTTTTTTTTATTGCACATTAATATAGTTCTACTAGATGTTGATAAAATATGCTAACCTGGGAGACTAATACTATATAACACTGTGTGGAAGGAAATCGTGGAACATTACAGCTACAGGCAACAACATGAGTGTGTCAGCCAGTGCCCTCATTTTACAGGAGAGGAAACCAAGGCTGGCATGCTGTGCCACCTCAGGTCACAAAATTCTTGGCCACTTTAGGGCCCGACACTTGCTTTCATCTGAATCTGTAGTTTTGACCAGTTAAATGTTAAAACCAGGTGTTTGAATACCATTCCTTTTTTGGGGGGGAGGGGCGTGGAATGGTAATGCTTAAAAATTTGTGAGAATTCTAAGTAGTGCAGGTTTTGATTTTCAAGGTTTTTTTAAACATGAAGTTTTGATTGCGAATGTGATGTTTGTGTCATGTGAACTTACAAAATCGCATCTTCTTACATAATATATTCTAACTGAATAATTCTTGACCCGAGGAAATCCAGAACAGGTAGAAAGGAGTGTCCCCCACTTATGATGACTGCTGATTTGATTAACGTGTGAACAGCTGTTTAAAGCCCGTGAAAGTTGTATTGAGGCCTTCCCCTGGGAACAGGCTGCCCTCTCTCTGGATTAGCCATTTTCTGCCCTGAGGAGGGCTGGGAGCCGTGCTTTGCTCCCTGCACCGCAGCAGGCTCAGGAAGGGAAGCTTGCTAAGGTACTAAGCACCCACATCCCTTATGTTCAGTTATCCTAGTACGGACATCTATTGACAGTGGCATTACTTGGAATGCAAAACTAACAGACAGGTCAGGTGAGAAATGAGGTTTAGTGAAGAAGGATCCAGAGCACGTGCGAGTCAAAGACACTAGTTCCCCATGGGAGGGCACCACTGGATGCCCAGACGTCAGTCAGCTCACAGAGTGTATGCTGCAAATCCTCCCGTTTAGCACAGGGCATGGGGAATTCAGAGCCGGATTTTCCATGGGTTTATATCAGTGTGAAGCGAGCATCTGGGAAGAGCTCTAGACATATTCCTTATAGATTGAAGTCTGGAAACAATTGAATTCCCGTGAGGCCTATCTATCACATTTCTCCCAGCCTAATCTTCTTCTCCGTCTTCTGGTGTTCACAGATAGGACAGAAAGAAAAAACGCTGTTTTCTGTCACCACCTAGCTTTGCTTTGCTGCCACCACGTAGGTGTAAAGTGGTGCTCAGTGCTCAGTCTGTCAAAAACACCCCCCACTCAAAACAGGTTTTAGCAGTTAAGCCAGATTTAATTGATTTGGGTAGTGGGATTATATCCGTGCTCATACAGAAGAACTGCCAGATCACTTTTAGACTTGTCATAGATGAGAAAGTAATAAAATATTCTTGTTATCTGGACTAGCTCTTCCCAGGAAAAGGTATGAGGTTGAGAGCTATCAAAATTAAATGTCAAGTTTTGTAGATAGGAAAAGCCCCATGCAGGTGTACTTACAGGCTAAGATTGAATTGAGGGTGTGTTGAATACAAATTCTTCTCCTCCGGTTTCCCTCCTGGTTGGTCATTTGTTATATGGGAACCTAGTACAGGAAGGGAAACCCTTGCTAACTGGCAAGCCTGCCTTTGTTCTATGAAGGCAAACATGTTCACTGAGAAGAAAGTATTATTTTACTGTATAAAATTAAAATGAGGTCACAGAAAACGTGGTACCCGCCGAAGGCCTTGGCATTCCCTGTTCCCTCCGTCTGCCATGCTCTTCTCCCAGATCCCCGCATAGCTTGCCGCCCACCTCCTTGTCTGTGCTCAGATATGACCACTCTCACACCAACCACGTTCTCTTCTTGGTTTTCTCTGTATTGCTTACTTGACATGCTATATATTTGTCTGATGATTATCTTTCATTTCAAGAATATATGCTGTATAAGGGCAGCTACTTTTGTCCATTTTATTCACTGCTTGTCCATTTTATTCTCAGTTCTTATAACAGTATCTGGTCCATAGTAAGTGCTCAATTAATATATATATATATATTATTAATCTCTCTCTCTATATATATATATATTATTAATCTCTCTCTCTCTATATATATATATATATAGAGAGAGAGAGAGAGAGAACGACTACATGAAATCTATTGCCAGAATGATGCGATAGTTGAATTCAGTTCCAGGAACGAAAATCGGAAAGAGCTTCAGTTTGTCCTTTGAGGCTGTGTTTTAGAGAATTTACATCTTTGGGAGAGACAGCAGCCCCTTGCTTTTACAGGACAAATACGAGTGTGTGTCTTTTTCTTCTGCAGCCGCCCCTGAGCAAATTGCTCATCCTAGCTTCTTCTTGGAATGAGTTTCTCCTCCTCTGAACTTCGCTTGGCTCTTTCCTCTTCCAGCTTGGCTTCTGTTAACCCAGCTTAGTTCTGCTTCCTGACCTCACGGAGCTCGCCCTTTTTATAGTAAAAAGCCTGTGGTGATGTCATTGGCTCAGCTGGTTTCAATCAGGTTTCAGACTGAGCACAGTGGAAGCTGGTGAATGATTCTGCAAGTTATCTTCTGCCGGGCCATACTAATTTGGACACAAAACAGCAAGTTACATACAGCACTAACCGTTTAGCAATATTATGCTCAAGAAATAGGAATGTGTTTCTTCATTCCTTCCTAATGGAAATTCTAAATTATTCTTGACTGTCCATACAGATGCATCATGGTCAGGTGTCTGATGCTGCTGGCCGTCTGCTTACTGCTCTCTCTGCTCCTACCCCTCCAGCACCTCTGAAAGTATTGTCGTTGCCCTCCCCCTGTTCTGCCCTGTAGATGTCATTCCTCAGATCCTTATTAAACTGCCCAAAACTCATTCCCCACCTTGTTCTTACTCATCCCTCTGCTGCTCCTGGAACACATGTTTCTTTTCGTCCTTGCCATCTATAAAATGAAATTGAATTGCATGTTTCGTGGCCAGTCTTTCTTCTTCTTCATCTTTTTTTTAATTGACTTGCATTCTAGGTGCCCATCTTTACTGTTAATCTTGGATGCCTTACAACAATTCCTTTTTTTACTTTAGAACATTGAACAAACTTTCTTAATGAGAAGGTGCTTGGCTTCAGATTCTTTTATTCTAGAAGAGTGTTCTCCTAAGTCTGATGCAAGACACTTTAATTACTTTTTTTTTTTAGTATGAAAAATGCTTTATTGGAAAACCACTCAGTTTTCATAAAACAAACCTGTCATATTTACAAACAGCCCTGCGTCGTTTATAGTATGTTATGAAAATTAGTGACTGTAGAACTCTCATCGTCAGAGCTCTGGAAGTTTTTTTGTGTGTTTTGTTTTTTGACAGCCAGTGGCATGAAGGGGCTAGGTGTCCACATGGGTGGTGGTTTAAAGAGATAGTGGGGAGTATGTGGAATGAATAGGTAGAGGGCGGGGGTGCTTATGACCATGGCGACTGCATAATTGATTGTCCAATTCAGGATGCTTTGAAGATGAAAGTACCATAGAAAAACGGGATTGCCTTACGCAAACCCAACCTATGACGTGGGTGAGGCACGTCAGATTATGGATCGGCCCAATTGGCCTTAGGTTCTCAGGACATCGTGTAGCTGACATCCCACCTGCGTGGTGTTCTTGACCTGCTAATCTGCCATATAAATGTCTGGAGAGCCAGACAGACAGATGCACGCATGTGCGCGCACACACACGAAGCACGCAGTTCAAGGGCCCTGAGGTCAGTATGGAGAGAGAGGTCCTTTTCAGAGCAGGTGTTATTTCTAAACCACAACAGATGGGAGCATGGTGAAGGGGGTGCTGTGCAGGGCGTCAGGTTTCTCCTTGGGCCGCTAATGGAACTAATTCTGAGGTCTAAGCGAGAGGCAGAACTTGGAGTCACGAGGTAATAGTGGAGGACTGACAAATGACAGGGAGATTATAAACAAAATAATTACACACACACACACACACACTTACCTCATGATAAGCTTACAGTCCGTTTTAAATTGTATAGGATAAAGTAAATGCAGTGTTAAATTTATTCCAAACGTTACATTTTAAAGTCATAAAGAACTGTTCTTAATTTTGTAGCAATGGCTTTTACTTATTATTCATATTTTGTTTGCTGCCATGTAAGAATTAAGAAGAGAGTCTCTCTCCATATTAACAAAAATGGATATTTATGTATTAGTTAGATTCAACATTGTGACTTCGGAAATATCTAGTTTACTTAGGCTTTAAGAGAAATCAAGACAGATCCTAGGAAGCATAGGAAGAGGACTTATAGGCTATAACATCATCACTATCTTAGTGTTATGACTTATTCCTTCAGTTTTCATAGAAATTTCTGTTTTAGAAGAACATTGGATGTCGTTGATACAGCGACATCCTGAACACTCGGATATCATCGTGCAGTAGAAATTGGAGACCTTGTTTGCAGCCAACTAGTGACTTACCCATAGTAGATATTTAATAAATATTGTTGACTTGATTTGGGTTGAAGGTTGTCATTGGGAAAAGAGGAAGCCAGTGCAATTTACCAATCCATTTAATTTTTGGTAAGTATTTTGCAAGGCTGTGTACATCTCCTCTATAGAAGTGGTGGCTGATTTTGTTGTGTAACAGGAATTGTGTGTATTTGTAAATAGAATGTGCTCCACACTTTATCCCGGATAATGGATGTACTTCTGAATAGACAAGAACAGCTAGAAACTCTTGCATACTTAGTTATCTAAACATTGATAACTAAATGCAAGTGAAAGAGGGAGTCCTATCAAATTAAGAAATTAAAAAACAATCAGGTGTTAGTTTTGTTATTAAAAAATGAACAACTGCACTCCTTGGTATTTACCAAATGAGTTAGAAACTTATGTACCTGTAAAAAACCTGCATCTGAATGTTTATAGTATCTGTATTCATAATCACCAAACATGGAAGCAACCAAGATGTCCTTCAGTAAGGGAATGGACAGGCAAACTGGTCCATCCAGACGATGGAATATTATTTAGGGATAAAAAGAGAGGAGCTATCAAGCCACAAAAAGAAGTGGAAAAAGCTAAATGCTTATTGCTAAGTGAAAGAAACCAATCTGAAAAGGTTACATGGTGTATGATTCCAACAATATGACTTTTTGGAAAAGGCAAAACTAAACAGACAGTAAAAATACCAGTGATTCCTAGAGGTTCAGGTTCAGGGGGTGCATGAGAGAGCAGGAGGGAAGAAAAGGTGAATTGGGATTTTTAGGGCATTGAAACTATTCTGTATGATATTATAGCGGTGGCTACATGCCAGTATGCATTTGTCAAAAAACCCACAAAACTGAAAAACCCAAAAAGAGTGAACCCTAATCTTAACTGTGGACTTCAGGTAATAGTAATGTATCAATACTGGCTCAATTGTAAAAAATATATCACAGGAACGTAAGATGTTACTAGGGAATGTTGTGGAAGAAGGGCCGAAGGTATATGGGAACTCCACAGTCAGTGTTTCATTAAATCTAAAATTGCTATAAAATTGATTAATATGTTTTATAAAAGGGAAAACCCCATTTCCTCATACACAATAGATGCCTAATTCATACGTGGTACAAAATGGGATGAATGAAGAAATGATCCAGGTGATTATGTATGTGAAAGTACCATGTAAACAATAAACTACTTCACAAAGGTGGAGAAAAAGAACTAATACAGAAAAATGAAAAAGTGTGATTGTGAAAAAAATTCAGAGAAAAAGATTGAGATGGCATAAAAGGAATTTAAATTTGAATTAAATACTGAAACTATTTTACAAAGGCCAATCTTCAGAAAAAAAGATAATATTGTTTCCTTTGAATAAAGGTTGATACCTAAGCTTCCAGATTGTGTGAATCAGAGACACCCTCATGATTCACATTATTGCTTACGTGTTTGGTTGTGTTGTAGAGATTTCAGGTTACAAGTTTCAGAGAGGACCCTTTTCTAGAATTTTTTTTTTTTCGTTTTTTTTGTTTTGTTTAATGTGGTCAGGTTTCCATACATTTGATGCAAAAACTTGATAAATATAGATGTGACCTCTACATAACAAGCTTCCAACAAAGAAGGTTGAAAGGCAATTAAAAAAAAATAGATACGTGGATTATCATGTGCATAATGCTGTATTATTTTGGTTGTTTGGTCTAAAGAACATTTATAACTTCTTTTGTTAACTCCTGGGTAAATTTTGGAATGATGTTTTTTTAGTTTTAACTTTAGTAATAACAAGTGCTAAGATGTTGAAGTTGTATTTTTTTGTTTTTTTGTTTGTTTGTTTTGTTTTTGTGTGTTTTCAAATAAGTCTCTTGTATTTGGAAATAATTGTGGAATTAGCTTTGTAATGATTTCTGTTTGGTAGAAGTATGTTTTTCCCAGCCATATTATATCTTCTTTGCAGTGGTTATAGGAATGTGGTGGGTGAATGGTTGTAACACGCTGCTGGCCGTGTTCTGCAGGATTTGACCCGAAAAAAGTCATAATGTCCTATAGGCTATTACAGAGAAGAACAAGATGCTTACCTGTGGCCCTGAGGAGTCAGGGAAGGTGTCTTATTAGAAGTGACAACTGAAGGGAACCTGAAGGACGGGTGGGGCAGGTAGCCAAGTGAGGTGCTGAGGAAGGTACAGATAAAGGAATAATAGCCTGTGCAAAAGCTTGGAGTCATGGCTGAGGTGAGTTTGAAGAACAGAAAGATCTTCTTTGTGGTTGGGATGTATATCGTTGAGTGAGAGGGTTATGAGGAAAAAATGAGGCTAATGAGGAAATTGGGTCAGATGAAGGGCTGGCAAGCTATGTTAAGGAATTAACTTCCGAAGCCCAATTACTGAAAACCATTCAGTTTTATTTTTGAACTTTTAAACATCTTGTGATTAAAAAATAAAAAATGAGATAGTAATGATTGATTTTTTAAAGGCCTTAAATGCTGTTATTGACACATCTTATTATAAATTGTCTTGTTGCTCAGAATGGCTTATAATATAACAAATTACGTTAGATTTGTAATAATCTAAATGAAACTTCATTTTA
The DNA here is from genome assembly GCF_057876585.1 of Rhinolophus sinicus. NCBI lineage: Eukaryota > Metazoa > Chordata > Mammalia > Chiroptera > Rhinolophidae > Rhinolophus > Rhinolophus sinicus. The sequence continues at coordinate 179,926,771 of NC_142501.1, read as the reverse complement.
CCTTGATGAAAGTGTTTTATAAAGTGAAACATTAAATGAATTATATAGACTAGATTTGTGGGAATGAGGGCTTTCTTTAAAGGCAGAAAAACTCCCAAAGATTTTACTAATGTAGAAAATGTATCAGGTATTCTTTTTATATAATCCATGACTTTCATTCCATAATATAGTAAATGGAAGAAAAGATTAAATAAAGAGAGAAGGCATATTTGTGAACTCTGGAAGAATCTCATTTATAAAGAATAAATTGGGAAATCAGAAAGTAATGTTGAATAAATTATGCCCTAAATTACTAAATAATTCAATAGATCTTCAATCTGATTAGTTGAAATAAAATAATTGAAGATTTTGGAAGTTGTAACAAAATAATAGCTGGGACGTCCTTCAATAGTAATTGAATAAAGACTGCAAAACAGACTGAAACTTAAGTACGTTTTTTCATCTATAATGTTCTCTTTTTATCTACCCTGTTATTTAAAAAGTTATTCTGAAGTTTCTTTATGTAAAGCTTTTTACAGGTGTCTAATTTTATATACTCAAATAAATTAACAAAAATTAAGTTATAATACCCAACTTTCTATTGCTTTTTTGTTGGGTTGTTTTCATCTTTCTTTCTTTTCTTTTTTTTTTTTAAGTCTGCAGTGTTGACAGGTATTGTCACACCTGTAGACACGGTAGCACCCTTAGCCATTTTTCTGAAATAATTCTTCTGTTCCACTCTTTCATTCATTCCAATCCTAGATATAGTGAAGCTTGTTTTTCAAAGAGGGAAAATAAAACTTCTTAGACGTGGGATTCAGTTTCATAAATGTGAATTGCCTTAATAAAATAGGTGAGTACTTTTAATTACTATTTTTCTATATTAAAAATAGAATCTTAGAGTGAAGAAATTTGTATTCATTAAGTCTTTAAGAGTAATAGAAACCCTTACGGGGGGGTTGGGAAGTTACCAAAAACAAAAAAAAACAAAAAAAAAACAACAGTTTTTATTTAGACAGTAACATTGACCAGTTTGTATTTTCAAAATACCAAGTAGCGTATATATCATGCTTAAATCTATAACTTAAGTAATCAATTGAAGAATCGTAGTCACAGTCCACCTACTTTGAACTAGGGATGATCTTAACGTCTAATACTAATTCAAATGATCTAAAAAGTCAACCTGGAAAATGGTCTTGTCGTCAGAGGCTCAGGGGGCGATGTCCATGGGAGGAGTGAACCTGGAGCAGTGGTGACTGAGTGCTTGTCTCCACGCAAGAAAGAATTGAAGAGCGAGACAGATGCAGGAAAGCGATAGTGATTTATTGAAAATGAAAGTACATTGTTGAGAGGAAAGTGCGGGTGACCTCAGACAAAGAGTCCCCAGAGAAAGTCAAGATTGGGTTTTGATCCCTCCCAGGGTGGGGAATTGGTGATGTCCCATTGATGTGGTTCATTCATCTCCTCTCCCTGGGTAGGACCCTCTGTTTCCTGCTTTTTCTTCCTTGTTTGGTTCCTCTGGATCTGTCTTGGAGTCAGATGCATGATGGGAGTCATAGTAACCCCAATGTAAGTGAGATCATGATAACTAGGCATGATAACTAGGGAGAGGTCAGGTCCTAGTCATAGGGATCAGCCTAGCTGGGTGAAATTGCTTCCTACTTTTCTTTAGCTGCAGGTACTGGATACAGTCAGTTGTAAGTTGTGTAACCAGTGCAGCTCCTCACCCTGTATCCTGGAGGAAATTGTCAATTTCCTAGGCTACCTATGCTGCCTCAGTTTGAAGCCATTTTAGTTTCTCTCCTGCTCCCATCGGACTCCAACTGTTAGCTCTTCATTCCTACCTGGAAACAGTTTGCTCATTGTCCACACTTTCAACTAGCTTCCTTGCCCTACGGGAATGTTTAATAGTATTTGGGTTACAAGGTGTTTCTCTGTAAATAAAGAACATGTTGTGCTGTCAGTAGAGTTTGCTATTAAGGAACTTGGATACAATCTCTACCATGGAGAGTGTTTTTGTTTATCAAACATTTACCTAGTCCTTACTTTGCCAGGTACTGTTTCAAGTACTTTACAAATACCAACTAATTTAATCTGGAGGTAGATAGTATTATTATCCACAATGTAACAGGTGAGGAAACAGGCACAGAGAAGTAATGGGGGAACTGGGATTGGAACCTAGGTTGTCAGACTATGTAGTCTTTGTGCTGTTGCCTTCTAAGTGTAAAGAAAATACCAGTACTGAAGACAAGCATGTTAATAGTCCCTAATGTTAAAAATATTTTTCTTGGATAAGCTTGTATTGAATAGGTAAGTGAATCTCGATATGGTTACCTTACTGTCCTGTATATTACCCTATACTTTTTGTATACGAGTTTTATAGGATGAGACAGTCCATCCCTGCAAGATACCCAGGCTTTGGTGCTTAACAGAACTGGGTTTGAATCCTGACTGTTTCTTAGTTATAGTTCTTATAATTCCTTATAATTCTGGATAAAGGTCTTCAAATATAAAAGAGAACTAATAATATTTCATACGGTAGTTAATGTATTAAATGATGTAGTGAGTGTAACAGGCCAAGTACAATGAAAGCATTCACTAAATGCTGTGTAGTGTTATTAAGTGCTATAACTAGAATGATAGAACTAGAAGCCCTATAGTGGAGGGTATAAATCTAAAAACAGCGTTTCAATGTTATATATCTACTAAGGACAGTGAGTGCAGTATCCACAAACAAGTATCAAGATACTTAACCTAACTTGCAGGTGTGGGGAGTTGGGTGTCAGGTATGCCTTTCTGAAGCAAAGTAAGCCTAACTATTAATAAAAAAATGACATTATTACCAATTATTAAGTGAATTAATCTTCATGTCATATTATTATGATGATTAGGAATAACTAAGATAATAGCAGAATGTTATCTTTTAAATTTTGTTTTATTAAGGTAAATTGTATCATTTAGCAAGTAGATTTCTTCATTGAGCAGTAACATTTTTGTTATTTATGTCGTGTGTGTGTGTGTGTGTGTGTGTGTGTGTGTGTGTGTATGTGTGTGTTTAATTTTCCCACTGCATTTTTGGGCACATCTTTTACCTTGTTTGTGATTTAGCTCCATTGTGTCATTGCACGGTGAGGAGAAGTTTTCCTCTTAATAAACAGCAGGAAGCTGTCCATTTCCAGTGGTGCTGACTCATGCAGCAACAGGAAGGCAATTGATGCCTGAAGATGGGGTGGGGACCAGAGTGGGATGTGGGGGGAGGGTGCGTGGTGCTCAGACCCCCACCCCTAAAGGGAAAAACTTCAAGCCAGAATTATAAAGCAGTACATGATAGATAACTAAGTCACGAGTCAGAAGTTTTTGTCCTTATTTACGGCATTTTTATTTGTGTTTCATTCTTGATCCGCTGGCATACTCAATGAGAAAACAATAGCCAGTGCTAAGTGTCTTTTAAATTTATGGTTTCTTTCTTCAACTAGAAGGTGAATATCATATTTACACGTAAAGTATTAACTTCCACTTCTAACTGCTGATACGTATGTGGGAAAATAGATAAAATTAACTATACTTACCAGTCATGCTTGGCACCAATAAATTCTTATTGGTTTAATGAAAGAAATAATTGTTGAATGGATTTTAATTGTACAAGATATAACTGTCTAGCTAAATGCAAGAATTGTTAGTATTTGTCATGGGTTTATTGTTGACTATATGCTGCTTTAAAAAAGTTATTTTAATTAAATTTATTGGGGTAACATTGGTTAATTACATATAAATGTCAGGTATACAACTTTCTAATACAATGTGTGTATACTCCATCGTGTGCTCAGTGCCTAGGAAAGTCTAGTCTGCTTCTGTCACCATATATTTGATCCCCTTTACCTTTTTTCATCCTCCCTCCATCCCTGTGTCCTCTGGTAACCATGATTCTGTTGTCTGTCAGTGTTTGTTTGTTTTGTTTGTTCGTTCGTTGCTTTTTGTTTTATATGCCACATATGAGTGAAATGATGGTTCTTGTCCTTTTCCATGTGACTTATTTCACTAGCATGATATTCTCAAGATCCATCCATTTTGTCACAAATGGCAGTATTTCATCTTTTCATATGGCAGAGTAGTATTCCATTTGTGTGTGTGTGTGTGTGTGTGTGTGTGTGTGTGTGTGTGTGTGACATCTTCTTTATCCAATGATTGGTAAACAACTTAGGTTGTTTACATGCCCTGGCATGCTGTTTCTTAATTATTGAGGTTTAGAAAACATGTGGAGTCCTATAAAGAGAAATCCAGAGGCCTTGAAAAGATGGGTAGGGAACACTGATACTTTGGAGAACAGTGTCTGTGAGATGTGAATTCCCTGAGGGACCTTGAGGAGCACAAATATGAAGTGGCAGGTAGATTTGTCAGTGGCTAAAACGAGCTGCCGTCCCTAATCCTGACAGAATCACCCCTGTTTGCATACCTACCTTGACTGAAAAATAATACTGACGAGGAGTTTCATCACCAAACAGGATTTCTTTGAGGCAAAAGAGAGGGTTGCAAGCCAGTGGATGCAGACATGGCAAGCCACGTGCACACTCTGGCCTGCCGGCCAAGACACAGGGGTATTTGTGGGAGGGAAAAGGACGTTACCGGAAGGGGAAGGTAGCACGACAGAGCTTTGTGAGAAACAGAGAGTTCTTCCTCCTGTAGGGTTCTCGCATGTAGGGTTCTCGTGATGACATAGAGTGCGAGAACGTCCGTAAGCGCCACCTCCTCTCAGACCCTCCCGACTGATTACACTTGCTCACAGTTCCAGTGTATCACCTTTCAGGTACGGAATTTCTTCTGTTTCCCGTGTTTGGTTTTTATAATATAACGCATATTATATTTTAAAAATTTAGCCATAGAATAATTTCTTTTAGAGAAAAGTGTGGCCTGATAGAGGTAAAATGAGGAAGTTTTATAGTCAATTTGATAGGCCCCCAGGTCTCGCCTGTTTTGGAAGCCAGGAACTTGGCAGTCCCTGTTAATACAGGGATCTAACAAAAAATCATTAGACTGATTTTCACTTGTAGCTTATAAAACTTCCTAAAAATTCATAGAATCACACTGTATTTAACCTACTTCAGAGTACAAATTTACACAAAGAATTTTTAGGCCATGATTTATTTGAATGCAAATGATAATGCTAATAAAAAATGGATGCTAATCAATTGTTAAAGCCTATGTAGGGAATTGGACTGGACCAGCCAACCTGTAAATTAAGAAATAAAAACTATTCAAGTTAAAGAAAGTGAGTATAAAAGAAGTTGGACGGGTGCTTTTTGCTAGTGTACAGATGTGACATTTCTAGGAGATCTACCTTAATATAACCATTTAACTAGACCAAGAAGGTCTGCTTGAAACAGCTTTTGGTGCCTCATTTCTTGTAGCATATAGTGCATTTCAAATAATGGTTAAGCAGTTGTTTTTTTGTCTCTAAGAAACTTATGACATTATGCAGTGAGTCATTTCTTTGTAGCTCAGAGTCTGAAGGAAATTTAGTTTGAACTTTCTTATCTAGTACCTAATGTTTGACATTCCTCTAAACCTTGTGAGTGAGTAATAGATTGAGGAACACATTTACAACACCTAACAAAGCTTTTACTTTTAAAATGTGTATTTGGTTGTGTAGGTGAATATGCCCGTTATGAATGGTCTGTATTCTTCATGGATTTCATAGATGCTTTTTTTCATGCAATAACTATAGCTATTTTAAAAGTTTCAGATGTTAGATAATAAAAATGTTATAAACTCAGAACCTTCTTTTTCATTTTGACCTCTTGAAATTGTTAGCCATACAAAATGTTCCTCAAAGAGCTTGATTGCCATGTAGCATACTTTGAAGCATCAAAAGTGCATTTTCAATACTATCTCAACATGTTATGTGCATTTAAGTCCATTTGTAGGAATTCCTTCTGACATTCAGTGAAATCCTCAGCAGCAAACTCTATGCCACAGAGATTTCTGTGGGGAAAAACCAACATTTATAAAATGTTAACATGTACCAGGAAAAACCTGTGGCCAGCTTATAGAGGCTACGTAAGGGCTTTCCTTCTACTGATACTACATTTCTGGAGTACTGCCACATTTAGCCTCCTATCATACAAATACTTGTGTGTTATCTTCCTCATGATGTTCATGTTTAAGTACTTAATTATGATAGCAGTGCACTTTCTGTTTCACAGCTGTAAAACAAAGTGGGTAAATATCACAGTATACCTACGTTTCGCACAATCCAACTTAATGAGTGCCTATTAATACAAGATTTTCTGGGTTATGGGGATATAGCAGGAAAAAATACACACACACATACACAATTTCTTGTTTGCATGGCACTTATATTCCTTTTTTTCTTTTGATTAAGTTATTAATTCTATGGGTGGTCCACTGGATGATTATTATTGAACACGTTTTGCATAATGACACTTCTGTGTATGGTAGAAAGCCAAAGTAAATAGCTTTTTATCCTTGCCTTCATGGATGGGAACAACAATTTAATATTGTTTATTGGAATTCTAGAATTTAAGTTAGAAAAAAGTAGATTTAAAAAGATGGTTTTGGGCCGTACTGTGCAAAGCCTTGAGTAACTAAGAAGATTGCACTTAATTCACTTGTGAATGTGGAACTAGTGAAGATTTAGAGCAAAACAGTGGCGTGATTGCTGCTGGATTTCTGAAAGATTATATGCTACCTTCCGGGTATAAGGTAACTTATGGTCTTATAAGTAAGGAATGGTCTAGTTTATGCCTGGAAAGATTTGTTATAACCTGCTCTATGCAATGAGTTGATAACGGTGGAGAGACCAATTGGATGGTATCATCATATTGTAGGTGGAAGTAAAAAGCACCCATAGCAATATACTGGCACCGAGAGATACATTTGAGACAAAGAGTAGAAATATCAACTAACATAAAACCATAATAAATGACTGCATGCATGAGGTGACAGAACTGGATGGGTTTTGGATGACCCAGTTTCTGATTAACTCTAATCTTGCCAGCAGATTAGAGTAGTGGAATTGTGGAAAGACAGGGATGTTAGGAGTTGGGAGAACAATTTAAGCACAGTAGAGGTGGCATAACCAGGCGTTGAGGTGGTGGGTGGGAAGTGAGGAATCAGAGCAGCTGGAGCAGTCTTCATTTTTGAGACATTCCCAGGGCAGGGGAAGCAACCACAAAGGTAGTGCATTGAGAGGGAACAGGATCAGAGGAAAGGTTATTCTTTTTATTAGCGAAGATGAGACCTGAGAGTTTTTGTAGGAAGAGAGAAAAGAGCCAATCCACAAGGAGAATCTGGAAACCTAAGAGTACTATTCTGCATAATAAAACAATGGACTGGAGCTGGCAAAGGACTTTCAAGGAAATGGGTGGAAGATTCGCTTTAGCAAAGAGGAGGAATGCTTAAAACTCAGAAAGGATTGAAGGGAGAGAGAATTGAATTAATGAGGATGGTGGAATCTCACAGCAGCCGGGCTCAATTTTCTTTGCAAAGTTTTTGAAGACAGGCTATAGGATTGCTAAAAAGTAATATTAAAAATGAAAAATGCTGACTAACTTGATAGTAGTAGACATAAATACATTTGGTGATGATCCTTCTATAATTTTTGTAGCAGTTTTCTTCTGGGCTGAACAAATAATGTTTATGAACTTCGGGCAGATATTTAGCAGGAAGTCCTGTGAGCCACTCAGTTACAGGAACCTAATGCCAAGATTGGATTCATGAACGTGTCATAGAAATGAAACCATGATCTCCTTGGCTTTTTTCCCATAGTTGCATATGGAAGATGTCTTCAATACACACAAGTCTGGGGCATTTGGGTCAGAGGTACCCTGTTTCCCAGAAAATAAGACCTAGCCAGACAGTTAGCTCTAATGTGTCTTTTGGAGCAAAAATTAATATAAGACCCAGTATTATTTTACACCTGGTCTTATAGTAAAATAAGACCTGGTGTTATGTTATGTTATATTATGTAAGACCCAGTCTTATATTAATAGTAAAATAGATGCATTAGAGCTGATTGTCCGGCTAGGTCTTATTTTTGGGGAAACAGAGTATGTTACATGTGTGACTAATATATTAATCCTAATGTTTCTCAGCACTTTAACACGTTGCATACGGATCACGAGAATCTTCACGAGGGATTTAAACCCCGCCTTACGCAACGTGTTAATGTGATTGATATGCTCTTAGGATATTACTGGATTTGAATCTCCCTTAGGTTTGTCTAGATGGAGAGGTGAGATGAAGTTGAAATTGTGTTATCTTTAGTTCATAGGTAGTGAAATGATTCCAGTGTTACCCTATGTGTTGTTGACTCTGGTTTGCAGCTCTTCGTTGTGGTACTGACGTATCTAGGATACTCTTCTCGATGAACATGGTTTTATGTGTTTGAGTTGATTCCAGCCTCGTGGTCCCATAGCACCACGGAATCAGAGTAAGCACTGAGAGATGAGTGTGCTTGCTGGAGGCCCACTAATCTGTACGTCCCCCTGGCGAAGGCAGCCACTGAAATGGGACAGAGTTTTGTCTTTCCTCAGATTTCTTTCAGTGATGATTAACTGTGTGCACGTAGTTTTGCAGAAAAGGGGTAATGTTTCTTTCCCATTTGCTTTAGTTCAAAATAATTAAGGAGAATTTAAAGATTTTTTTTCCCCCTTCTCCATTTGACTTTAATCTATGCCATTTTGTATACGTATTCCTAAAAGAGAGAAAATTATTTATTTAAACTGAAAAAGTTAAAAAAAAAAAAAGCCTTAAAAATTTTATTTTATAATTCTAGTTTCTCCTACACACTGTCTGTAGACTCGGTATGTTTTCTCATGTAACTTGTCACTCTTCAATTTACAATACTTTAGTTGTCCCTCTGTATGCTTCCAAATTAAATTAAAGACATTTAATTTCCCTTTCTGCTTTATCGCTCTTCATGTTAACTTTTTTTTTTTTTGAGACTGAAATCCTACTATACTTATGAGAAGACTCAGTTATTTGCTTTCCCAGCATGCCCTGTGCTTGCCTGGTTTCTCTACCTTTGTTCATCATGAATGCCCACTCCACTCCAGTTCTCAAAGGTTTTTTTTTTTCTTTTTTCTTCAAAACACACTTCCACCTTCAGAAAATGTGTATGGAATCGATTGATTACTTAATAAGAGATAGGGCTAAGATTTTAAACTATTAATTGGAATCTGATTTTAGATGTTATACGTATTTAACTGTTGCCAGTATTTAACGTAAAGACAATTTTGAGGCAGTTAAGTAGCTGAAATATGGTAGAAGCAGCTTGCATGTTATTCCTTTGCCTAAAACCTTTTAGTGGTATCCCGTTACTTAAAGGACGAAGTCCAAGCTCTCTTTATTACTGGGTCCCTCTGCACCACCAGGCCCACTGTGGCTTCAGTCTTGGCCGTGGTTTACATCTGCCTGGAACACACTTCCCTCCACTTCTGTGCCAGATTAGGTGTCACTTTCTTTACAACCCATTCCTCAAATCTCTTGACGCCTTCCTCCTCCAGTCTCAGTAGAATGTGGGCTTCAAGTACTTCTGTTATAAACCTTATGCTTATGGCCAGCAAAGTAGCCATCACAGCAATTTCTGTATTTAGTTATTTGATTACTTGATTGCCTTTCCCTCTAGATATAGGGCCATTGTAATCCCAAGTATGTAATACAAGTTTTAGCAATTCCTAGGCTTTGAATAAATGGGTTGAAAAAATCTTTATTTACGTTTATGCTTAATTCATACATATTGTGTATTCCATTGAGTTATGACAACCTTTTGATTTAATGGAAGTAGCCTTTTATTCAACTTATAAATGAACCATTAACTTATCCTATATCTAAGGTACATTCTGTGCAGTGTATGGATTATCTACTAATACGAGTATGTCTTTTTCTCACAAGCAGGGAATTGAGTTCCATTTTATAGAGTCTTCAGTCCGCATCAGTGTGAGGGTGTGGAAATCTATGCATACATGTTATTTATTTCCCAGGTAACTGATGAAGCCCCAGGGCAGAGGCAGATTGCTAAGAAGATGCTTGTTTACCTAACTTCACACCATAGCACCATCAGTGTCTGGGAAAGGACAGCTCTGGGTGGTAATGTGGTACATGGGTCTCAGGTCCTTACGGAATTTGGCTTATTTGAAGATAAGAGTTAGTTGGTAGAGTCTACAGATAAAAGAGGAAAACATCACTAATCAGCAGTTGTTGAGCACTTACTATTTATTTTCGCCTTTCAGAGTATCTGTTCTCTTACCTTTCTTCTGGGAATGTGTTTGATACAAATAACCCTTAATTTAAAATCCTTTCGCAGGTTGAACTCAGGATCAATTGGGAGACTTCAGTGTGGACTGTGTTCCTATATCTCATCATATTGTCTCTGAGTCATCAATGGAAAGCCATTGTCTTTATGTTAGTCCCAACCTTGACTTTTCTTCGTGATTTTATTACGTAATTCTTAGTTATTAGGTTTTAAATTTTGTCCTTAAGCTGTGGTTGGTGTACATTGTGTTGATATCACCATGATTTTAAATAAGGGACATTATATAGACAACTCCATTTATAATAGTGAAACTAATTTTTATAATATATTAGTAACTATCACGTATCCAGGGCCACATCTGAATTTTATAATGTCACTGAAAAAGTACACTTTATAATTGTATTTACTTTTTTATACTTTTGATGCTACGTATAAATTGTACAAGTATAGGGATATATGTAATTATTTTTCTTTTCTTTTTATTTATTTTTGGCTTTACATATTTTGACAGAATTAATGAAGGAAATAAGAGTATGGGAATTGATGAGAGAATACAGAGTTTTGGTGAAAAATAGTGTAAGTGAGGAGGAGTAAGAAGCTTTAAAAACACTGTATAATTATAGTTGTTACTCAAAGGCACTTCCCGTGTTTCCCCGAAACTTAGACCCAGCCAGACAATCAGCTCTAATGCGTCTTTTGGAGCAAAAATTAATCTAAGACCCAGTCTTATTTTACTATAATATAAGACCCGGTCTTATTTTACTATAATATATTATGTAATATATTAATTTTTGCTCCAAAAGACGCATTAGAGCTGGTTGTCTGGCAAGGTCTTAGTTTCGGGGAAACAGGATAGTAAGAAAGTAAACCTGTTGAAGAATAAAATTATTCTACTTTCTCTTTGTATATATAAAGGTAGTTCATCCACAGGAAGAGGTGATGTCAGTTCCCGTGCCCTTTAGTATGCTGTCACAAATACGTTTGTAAAAATACGTTGTTGTTTTTTTTTTTTTTCTGGGTAGACTCTGCAAACTTCATTACTATAGAGACATTTATCTACATCACTTTGCTTGATTTGTTCACCGGAATTACAGAATTAGGTCTTTATCTTATGAGCAAATGACCAATGAAGTTTGTCAGATAGTTCAGTTTTACGTTTTTGGAATCATGTTAAATGGGCGATGTCTGGTTTGAGGCAATGCTTGTATATCTTTTGCAAATCTTGTGTGGTTTTTGATTTATCATTTTACTTTGGAATTTAGCCACTCCTTACCTTTCATTCAGCTTCTGCCCCCAAATGCTGACAAAGACAGAAAGCATGAATGAGCAGAAACTCACTGTTTATATTTATTCATGTTTCTAAGTGATTCATATTCAGTTATCTGTTCCCTGAATCACCATTCATCATCATCATCATCAAAAAAAAAAAGGCTCAGTCTTCTTTTGCCGATGTTCTGTATTTGTTAGCACATTTTTAGAGCTTTGGGCCAATTGAGTTAGAAAAACTCAAGATGAAATATCTTGAGTATCTTAAAGCGGACTCTAATGCATTATTACAATGAGTTGACAAATGGTAGATGACAAGAAAATAAAGTTCAGTGAATACTTAAGGAAAACAGTAATGTACTTTTTTTTTTTGTTCCTCTCCTAAGGACAAAAATATTGTCTTTTAGTTATCTAGATCAGAGGTGAAGGCTGCCTCCCAGCTCACAGAGAATTATTTGGCCTTCAAAGACATTTAAGTAGTTTGCATTAGTTTCCAACCTTCAGGATTCAAAAGTCTCCGTATAAAATCTTTTTATAGCTGCCTCCTGTAATAAGGGCACGTATTGCCAGCCTCCTACCTTGATCCCCTCTTCACTCCAAGTACACTTTCAGTTACTTTGCCTCCCTGGCTCCTATAGGTATTTGAGTTTGCTACCCTTTCTGGGGTGATTAAATGAATTATTTGTTGAATGATTATTTGAATTACAAAACCATTATGACCAAATTGAGGGTCATTGGCCCGTGTAACTGGGCATTTATGATGTAGGTTAACTTGGAGACTGAAGGACAAAAATCAGCACAATACACTGAATTTTATGTACATTTGTATATTGTGCATTTTTCTATGTGTTAAATGGTAATTGCTTGCTGGTTTCCCAAAAAACTGTTTCATGAAGAAAGTTCAAGAGGAATTTTTTTTTCTTTGTAGCCCTCAGAAGTCATTTCAGTTTGTATGTTAATGATTTAAAAAAAACTTCAATTCCTGTTGAAATTAAAAACTCCAAAAATTCACATATCATTGTGAACTACAGTAACTTCTCACTTACTAATCAAGGGCTGGGTCATTAAAAAAAGAGAGAAACAGAAACAGTACCTCGCTAGTAGGAACTTATCATATGGACAGAAAGATAAGAGATGTATGCTTTATTTGATTTAGTTAATGTAAATTCAATACTTTATCTGAAGGTATATTAAAATTTTCTGCTTGTTTCAAAGTCTGTACATAAGAACAAAATTGTGAATTAGTATGAACATCTGTGATTTCAGATAATCTTGTAGAAAGATAGCTTTGGACAGAGACTCTTCCCAGTAATTGTTGTATCACATCAGTTGAAGGGCTCTCTTCACTACCTTCTGTTTCAATCCAGCTGACCTCACTTAATAATTTGGTAAAATGGGAAGAGTGATCAGAAAAAAGATAGGTTGTATAACATGTTTAGATTTTTGTTCCACTTTTATAAAACCCTTGAATGGTATCTTAATAGACACAATATACCATAAAGCTAATGTGGGTTAGATGATAATGTGGTTAAATGGATTTTTCCTTGTTTGATTAAAGGAACTAACTAATTAATGGGTTGGTATCTGTCTGGAGAGGTGTTTCTCTAGTGGTGAGCAGAGGACTCTGACCTTTGTGTACTTATGGGGGAGGGTTGGCATTTTGCCCTCCATCATGACAAAAACAACAAAACAAAAAAACACAAAAAACCCCAAGATGATATTACAGTAGAAATGTAAAGTTGACAGTATAAAATAAGAACCCAGAATTTTAGAAAACTCCCCTCCTTGAAGGTAAGAAGCATATTTTATTTGTCTTGCTTTATATATATATATATTCTTGGTGTTTAACATATTGCCTGCTATGAGTGAGGAGTTGACTGAATTGTTGAATGAGATGCAACGTGTCTTTTGGAATAACAGGTTCAAGAATGGCGTTGATGCCCAGGGCCCCACTCTTAGAAATTCTGATCTAATTGATCTGGGATGGCGTCCAGGCATTAGTGTGTTGTATAAGCTCCACAGCTAATTTGAATGTTCAACCAGGGTTAAGGGATACGAGTTAAGTCATTTACCATATAAGTCTAAGATTTTCTGAGATGGATGGAAGATTGCATATTCTTACATATTGTGCAATAGCTATTACTTAGTAATATATATTTATCCCAGGATTTTGCTTGACAGGAGTGAGAGTTGAAAAAAAATGAAAAATTTAATATGTGATATAAGATATATGTGATAAGATATAATTTTAATATGTGATATAAGTCTCCAGCTTAAATATATTTTCTCAAGTGCATACATGTAACACACCTGGGTGTGTGTATTGGGTGTCAAAGTACATTAACTTCATGTGTGCTGTGGATCATGGTAGTGGGTTCTCAGCCTTGTTTTTCTCTGGCTGCTTGCTCTCCAGGACCTCCTTCAGGCTCCTCTGAGCACCCACTACCTAAGGAGCATCTGAGGGCCATTGGGTCAACCATGGCCATAGAGCTTAATGCACGTTTCTTTTCAACAAGTAGCTGCACCACTAACTATGAGAGTAAGTTGACCAGGTGGATGGTGATAGCTAATATCAACCTGATTTACATTTTTCTAATTATTTTTAGAAGGCATTATGTATATGTAGAGTTGAAAGTTATGGAGCATGCTGTAGTCCCAGGGAATTAAAACCGTGAGTCAGGAGAGCTGCATCACAGTCTCAGATATTTAGGGACCATCTGAATTTGTCTTTGAACAATTTTTTTTTTTTTACCTGCCTTTGCCTCACTTTCTGTAAAATGAGAAGATTGGATTAGGCAATTGCTAAGGTTCCTGTTAGCCCTTACAATATGAGGTGCTACTTTTGTGATTAGTTTAAAAAGATAAGCATTCACTGTAGCTAAATTCGATTTTCTTAACATCAAAAAATTGTAGCTTAAACATACCCCTCTGGTGAGTGATGTTGACAATGGGGGAGGCTCTGCATGCGTTGGGGTGGGGAGTGTATGGGAAACCTCTACCTTTTCAACTTTGCTGTGATCCTAAAAGTGCTCAGAAAAATAAAATGTGAAACAAAATTCCAAGCCAAAGCTAAATAGCAATGAATGACTTCAACAATGTATGAATTTCATGTACACCCTTAATTTGGGGGAATTTTAACTGGAATGTGTTTTAGGGTTATGAGTTAAGTTTACACCAGTCTAGAAGTATTTTTATGATCTGGATGAGGGTGAAGGCTGGGGGTGTATGTGCGTAGTCTTATTATTGACTTCACTTAAAGTGCCTCAATAAAATAATATAGATAACATTACTTTTGATTGCCTGTTTGCAGAGTGATTAGTAAAATAGCAAAGGGATTGGTGAATTCCTCCTTTTCTACTAAAAAAAAAAAAAGAAAATTTAATATAAAAACGTATGTTTAAAAAAATCAGTTTTTGTATTCTACGTTAGCTCAGGGTTAATATTTAACTTACTGAATAGTTTTTATAAAAATATTTGAAAATCATTTTTGGTTATTAATAAAGCAAGGTTAATATTTAACTTACTGAATAGTTTTTATAAAAATATTTGAAAATCATTTTTGGTTATTTATATAGCAAGGTTAATAACCTCTCTAAATGTTTCACACTTTAATCCTATAAAAACATATAAGTAGACTAGATTAAGTATTTCTGAGGAGAATAAACATTAATGCTTGGTTCTTTTGATAAGTGTATTTGTGGGGTTAACAATACACAACATAGGTTAAGTATTTTTTAAATGAGATCTCTATAAGAATGTGTGAGGAAACTCATAATTAATTTGGGAACTTGTAGAGCCCATAGTTAATTACGTATTTTTCAACTAATATATAAACCTCTGGCCAGTGCTTTGCAATGGGATCATTGATACCTTTGCAGAAAATAGAATTCTGACTTTTTAATACAGAGAAAATAATTGTACTACATCAGTAATTTATAAAGGCTAGTGCATGCTTTTTTCAGACTGATGTTCTAAAAGCAATTACTTCACTGTGTGAAATTTGCAAATGTTTTGGAAGAAATGCCATTGTTTGGGACATGCCTTTAAAAGGTCTGGAACAGTTTGAAAAATTGTGGAGTGATAATGTTACATTAAGATAAACACAATATCTTGTTATAAATACTAAAGGGTAAAGAAAGTCACACTATTGCTTCAAATTTAAGGATTTGATTCTGGAGTGCTTGAGGAAAGATATGTACATTGTTGCCTCCTTTTATGGAATTTTCAACAATATCCTTTCACTGTAACTGAAAACTGACTATCCGACTTTTATCATTCTTGAAGGAGTTACCCCCATATGCTGTAAGAGAGCCTTGACTTTGACACTTCTATACCCGTTTTGATCTTGGCATAACTAAAGCTTCCCAGGCCTCAGTTACTGGTACCTACCTCATATAGTTTCAGCAAAATTAAGTAAAACATGGGTATCAAGTATTTAGCCAGAGACTGCTCCATAGTAAATACTCAGTAAAAATGAGTGATAATATTGTTGTTACCTTGCCTGTGAGCTAAATATCATTTGTTCCTTTTAAGATCTCATGTATCCCTAGGACAGTGAAAGTACTTAAATGATTTACTTCAATGGATCTTCTCTTCTAGCATAGTCTAGATAGGAATAATCAGAAAGTAGGTGACAATGTTAATTGAAACAGAAATGAATATCTTTCATGAGAATAGTTTACCTGATAACAATTGAAAAGTGATTGTGAGATTGTCAGAGAGCAGTTTGTAGAGTGAATTACTTTAGATGAGCAGAGGTGGTTGTTAGAGGGGAAGAGGCAGATAATTTGGACTTACATTTTAGAGAGATAGAAAGATACAGTGTGTTACTGACGTTCATTCTTTAGTTAATAATTTGACTCATGAGGGCCTTACCTAACAGTTGAAACCGAACTTGCCTCTAGTGATGAAAGACCATTTGAAAGTTCTAATATAAAAGATTATTTAGATGACATACCTGCCATTCTAGAAAGATCTTGAATAGTCCCATATAGACCTGAATAGTACTAGGAAAGTAAAATATTTTCTGGGAAATCAGATGTGTTATTTGGAGGAATGGGTTTATTAGGTCATGTAGATTTTGCATTAGACTTTGACTTTTTTTAATTTTTTTTTTATTATGAAGTGCTTTGTAAGACCAGAAGTGAAGCCAGTGTGTTAAGAAAATTTTAAGTTATTACATTTCTAGTACTATACACATACACCCCCCCACCACCACAATCACATCATTTTTTTTGTCATCTCAGAATTATCTAAGGGAAAAATTTAAATGAGAGATAGTATGAAACCCCATGATGCCAAGATGTTCATTAAAATAGCAATTTTGCACCTTTCTTGTTGATATGATTTACCCTGTCTTCAGAAGCCTGTGCAGCTGAAGATGAGTCATTAAGAGAAACTGGCATCAGTCAAACTGCGTTTTTACAATAATGCTTTCTAAACTGGTCATCTAGCTAAAATTGGCTGAGGCTGAAAGCAGCAGTTTCTGCCATGAAAGGAAACAGTCATTAGTATTAAAATTGTTCTGGAAGTATCTTAAGTTCTCTGCCTTGACATCTTTTAGCATTTTATTAGCATATATTTTGGAAACAAGTTGTGTTCATAGGGACGATTGTAGGGACATGAGGCTGATAAAATGGAAGCAGATACAGACGGGACCTGTCTCAGAGGAGGCAGCTTTTGCCAGAAGGTTCACATACTTATTTCAGTTTGCCAGTCTGGATCTACTGCCCTGATAAAAAGTCAGCATCTTGCAGGATGGTGTGGTTGGTTTTTTATCCAAGAAATCTAAAACACCGTTCAGAATTTCTAATATGTTAGGAACATAATGATTTCAATGGAGCACTGTGAATAGGTCTGGCGTTGTTTTATAGTCCTAACCAGGTTACTTGTATATCATGCCAGATACACTCAGATGAGTACCTTTGTGAAGCTAGTACTCAGATACTTCATTTTCAGTTCTCATGAAAGAAAATTCTTGCCTGTTATAACAAAGCTGCCAGCTTGGAGGACCAGTTCCACACTGTGGGGACTGGTCAACAGGAGTGGAGGGGGCGGAGATGCTGGGGTTCATCGCGGCCCTTTGTCGAATGAACGATTGATTGCCTACCTGTCAACTGGGAGAGGAGCAAGGAAACCATGAAATGGAAAAGAAGATGCTCAGCAGTAAGCTTTGTAATAGCTGGGTTTATGACCCATGTTCTAACTAGTTTCCAAACTTGAATTTATTTCAAGGACTCACGAGAGGAAAGAGTTTGTATGTTGGAGTTTGTGGAGAGTGATAATAGGAGAGGGACAAAGAACTGGTAGTGGTGTTTTCCTCAGCATGAAGAGAAGGAAGTTACAGAGTAATAAAAGTATTTAAATATAAACTGAAGAAAACCTCTGGTTCCCGTTTTTGGTAGACGGGGAAACCCAGAGCAGAGAGTAAAGGTATAATCTGCTCTCTAGATGGAGAGAGCTGGAGACTCAAAAACAGAAAGCTGAGTTTCTGACTCTGGGCATATACTAAATGCTGCCTTTAGCACTGAGAAGACCTGCGTAAAACTCCGAATTTGGAGTGGTTTGTTCGGTTTCCAGAATCAACTGGATGCTTGTTTGGTTTCTTCGCAAAGAGACTTAATTTCCCAAAGATTTAATGTCTTTCAAGAAAGGGAACTGAAGACTTCATTGTCAGACTTTTCCTTTCTGAGTTTTATCAAAGGCAAGCTTCCTGTAGTGACTGGGGAGAGGGAGAAGGAGACCTGGAAATGAGTGGTGGCAGAGAAGTGGTTTAGCTCAACAGTAGGTAAGTAAGAAAGAGAGAAAATTCAAAGGAATGAATAGTTCCCCAGGAAGAGAGAGATTTAGGGTTTTGGGTCAAAATCACAGCTTTCCCGTCAAAGCAGAGGAATTGAGATGGTATCTACTTGTTCCCACTCTAGAAATCAGTGTCTGGAACAATGACACATTTGAGGGAACATATAGATTACCTTCTTGTTTCTTGTCCAAAAGGAAGACTTGCTTGTGGGAATGCAGTAGCCCTGTTTTCTGGAGCCCATTCTCTTTGTTTGTCAGTGGTTCATTGGTTCATCAGAAAATTGGGGCAAATTGACTGTGAAAGATATAGGCTGTGGTTCCTTCACTTCAGTGATAATCCATTTGAATAGTTCCTTATGTATCCTCTACAATGTCCACTTTTTTTTAGCGAAGTTTTGTGAAGGTTTCCTTAGCTACTATATTTTATAGTGTTTTCGAATCAATAAATTTATGAGAATTCTGTATTTATACTTCAGATTTAGTGTTCTTGAGTAAAGTTGGGATTTTATTTCTAGTTGATTTTGTATTGTTTTGAATGCTTTACTGCTACGGAAATCACACCTTCTTTCAAAAGAATTATTTGTTCATTTATATATTCATTTGTTCTTACAGTAAATATTTGTGGAATACTTATTGTCTGCAGGCAGTTTTGTATGCTTTCCTGTCTCTGGACAAGTAGGATGTAATATTAATAAATTTGTTTTGAGCATTATTGCATTTGTTAACACAGTTGTAAGAGGAATTATTTCTGGTCACTTGGGAAACAAGGATAATACATTCTGAATTTTTTGGATAGAAGATGGATTTAAAAAGCTGAAAGTGTTCCTGGATGTATTGTAAATACAATCAGTGCATAATCGGTAATTACTATTCTTCGACCAAAAATAAATAAAAAGTATGTCTGTGGTTAGGCATGGATCCCTTACACAGCCATTAATATTGTCTGTCAGGAATTATGTAATGTTCTGTATGTTTCATGGATGAAGAGGTACATTATCCAATGTAATATAAATAAATAGTACTTTGCGGAGCATGCTGCATGCCAGACACTCTTCTAGTATATGTGCTGCTGAAGCGAGCACAGACACTCTTCTAAGTGTGTGTTTGTATTAGGTTGGTGCCAAAGTAATTGCGGTTTAAAAGGTTAAAAATAATTCCAAAAACTGCAATTATTTTTGCACCAACCATACATGTGTATGTGTGTGTATTTGATTATTAGGACAACCCTGTGTGACAAATAATATTTATGGACCAAACCAGTAATCCCTGATTTGCACATTATAGGTGAGGTAAACAGAGCCCACAAACAGTAAATATGTGTGGGCTTCACAACAAATGAACAGATTCTAAATGTCAAATGAAATGGCTGATAGTCTGCTCTTTGGATTCAGTCACTGAACCTGGAGCACTGGCAAAATGTCTTCTGTGTGCTAATTGTCTAACTTGGGATGAAGGTAACTAACCCATTTCTTTAATGATTTTCCTTTTGGAAAATTAATACACTTTATCTCTATTAAACAACCCTTCACCACGCATTAATGAAGGAATAAGAAAGAGGACAACAAAACTGAAAGAATCAGGCATGGCTAATAACATGGAAGTATCTTTAGAGTTCACTTAATGATGTGGAAACTGAGTATCAGAAAGGTTAGGCGACCTGTGAAAGGCACACAGCTGGGCCAGGTGGGGTTCTGCAATCTGAACTATTGAGATTGAGATCCCACCCTTCGCTCACTTGAGTGACCGTAGCAAAATTAATCTTTCTTCCTCTTCATGTGTGAAAAACGTAGCAATGATAAAATTTGCAGCATTAATGAGAATACTAAACAAATTAATAAACTTGAAAGTATCTATTTCAGTGCTTTATTTCATAGGGGGTGTGGGGACAGAGCCCCAGAAAGTAGTTTACAGGCTCTCGGCCGCACGTGGAAGAGTGCTGGCTCGGGTAGTAGATGGCCGTCAGCTGTGGCTGGTTGGCCGTCAGCTGTAGCCAGTTAGCCAATTAGCCACTATATAACTGCTGCGGCTATGGAGGGAGAGAAGGAGAAGAGAAGGAAAAAGAATGGGGGCCTAGCAAGAAGATGGCGGCTGGGCTGGCAAGCGCGGATGGCGGTTTGTGGACAGTGTGGATCCAGCCTCCAGTGAGAGTATAGTGCCGCCAGAGAGAATATAGTGGTATGACTCCCCTACCTATGGCTCCGTGGGTGTTCCTTTTTGGCCTCACCATATCCTGCGTTCTTGTATGGGGAGTGGGAGCAGAGACCCCGCGGGCCTCCCCGCACGACAAATGGCGCAGCGAGCAGGGTCTCCCGCACGACAGGGGGCATACACTAAATGACAATTTTCCTTTGTCTTCCCTGTGACTCTTCCTCTCCATGATTTATATCACTATCCTAGGACAGCACCCTAAGATTACCCTGCTCCTTGGGGGACCACACAGTGCCGTTGGCAAACACTCCCAACACAGCACAGCTGGTTCCTAACAGGTCTGTTGACTCCTTCCATCATCAAAATCCTGCAATCATCCCATCTCAGTTTAACTTCACCAGTCTCCTTAACAGCCATTTGAGTGGCTGTTGTGGATGTGGTTTATTTGATATCAGTGACTACGAACGCTAGTGAACAGGCAGCCTGCTAGCCAAATATTTGCCTTCTGAGTTGGCCAGTGATGCTGATTGTTCAACTTTTATAGCACATGTAGTTAGTTACACTTCAGGCAGGTGGACATTTGGAATTTCTAGCAATGTTTATGGGCTGTCGTATAATTAGCCACCTGTAGTAAATCAGCCAGTGGTGATTTGCCAGAATGAACGATAGCTAAGATTGTGCATTGCTGACTTTAATATTGTACCCTGAAAACATCCTTTTTCCTGGTTGGTATAAAACTCTTCCAATGTTAGATGATTTTATAAAAGTTAACTCTGTCGGCTCTGACTCCGATTTGATAGCAAAATAACACAGTATCTGTATTGGTCTGGTAACAGATCTCTATTAAGAATCCATACATGTACCTTTGTTACAATTTGTAATACATATTTTCAGTAAAAATCTTGATATAGCAAGAGTGGTGAATATTAGATCAGTACCAGTTCCAAGGGCAGGAAAGAAAATAAATTGTTAGACATATTGGTATTTCACCAATGATTTGTGACCATAGTGTAGAAAAAAGACAGGAAAGTGACTTAAAAGGATTCATTATCCTATTTTTAAAAAGGGAGAGGAAAGAGAAAGGTACACAGTACAGTAGATTTGAGGATTATTTTATGGTTCCTTAGGATAAAGTAACATTAATACAGCGCTGACAGTGATTACAGTAACAAAAGGGCCAGCTAAACCTCCCTCTAATGTGTCAGTACACTTTTGAACACAGTGTTAAATACATGTAGCACCATACAGAAGTGTAAGATGTAAAAAGAAAAGAAGGAATAAATAAATCTTCAATTTAAATGTTTAAAATTTCACTTTTACCTTCAGAAGGTTAACATTTCAAGAAGAGACTGCTTTTGTGTTTACAGACTTCAGTTATTTTTAGTTGCTACTAAGATGTTAGAATCGGCTTTTTATTAATTTAAAAATAAAATTGATCATTATAAATATGCGAAGTATGATAAAATATCATGAAATATTGGTGAAGAAGGTCTGTCTCTTAATTTGTTTTCTATCCCCATTGTTACCTTCATGCAGGGCTTGGTGTTTCGTAAGTGCAAGGTGAACTATTTATGTTGCTCTGAAAAATGTAATAACCAAAAAATGAAAAATATAATTTTTACCTAAAAGCAGCTGATATATGGGGACACAATATTTTTACCTTTTTAAAAAGAACAGTGAGAGTAGAGAACCGTGGCTTTCTGATGAAATAAGAATTAAAACTACTGAGTTGAGGAGGAGATAAGGAAGGGGCAATAGAGGTGTCAAGTTGGAAATGAGAGCGAGATGCTGATTCTCCTTCACCAAAGTGCCATCTCTCTGAATTGTTGACAGACCTCTCCCCATTTTTTTTTTTTTAACAGAGCAAGATATTCTGCCTCAGTGAGTTACAGGAGTTAATAAACACAAATACCTGGGGTTGTTGGTTATTAAATGTTGCCGTGTGATGTGAGTTAGTTCTTGTTTTCCAGAAGTGACCTCGACTACGCTAAGGAAATGGATGTTTTGATCAGTGATGACAAGGAGGAAGTCTTAGGGCACTTGTTATAAGAGGGATCCTAGAGGCGAGGCCTCAGGGTGGATTTGCAGTGGGTTAGGGGACAGCGTAATTGGGGGTAGGGAGAAATAAAATTGGAAGTACAGGGATAGGCTTTTCCATGTTAGTGCTTTTAAATTGTGACATTTGAAGGTTTCTGGCTCCTCGAAGAAAAGGAAGGAAACATTTTCTTGTACAACTTCACATCTTCATCCTGGAACTCAGGCTTTTTTCCCCTTGTTGTGCTTTTCATGTTACAATGTTGTGGAGGGGAAGGATTTGTTCAATTCCACACTGTTCTTTTCCTGTTAATTACACGTAATACTCTGTATTTCGCGTGATGGAATATACAAAGATTAATTGGATGAAGGATTTGTCTTTCAGAATTGTGTAGTCTAGAGAGAGAAACAAGCTAAGGTCATTAAATGTTGGTTGAGTGTCTGAATAAAAAAAAATATAGACAATCGTAGTCTATAGCAGCAAAACTTGGGCAAGACTCAATATTTAACATTTAGCTTAACAGAGGGAACGGTCAATTAATACTTATTTGATTTATCTTATTAAGTTTACTAAATGAAGTTGATCTTCAAAATCCGATTACACAATGTCCACCCTGATTCTTCTGTATGAAAGATATCAGTGAACACTGTTCCAGTTTTTTAGTGTATGAAGGAATACTTTAAAAAAATACAAATTATATTATTTAATCTTTATTCATAGAGACATTGCCAAGAACTATCATCATTCATTATTATAATAATTAACATTTTGGAGTTTGGAAAAAGTTATAGAGCAATCACCAAATCAGTGATTCTTGCTTTTTAAAAATTCAAAATGCAAGACAGTTTTTAAAAAATGGAAATAAAACTATTTTCCCCCAGTTCAAGAATGTTTATCTGTTTATTTGCTGATCACAGGTGTGAACCAGTATCCAATCGGAAATGATGAACTTATGAATTATATCTGATAATTGTTTCTTTCATTATTCACTAAGTGCTTACTTAATACGTGCTAGGTTCTGTCGCTGAGTGCAGAGATGAGGGAGACTCAGCCCTTGACCTCACAGTTTTACTGCTTCAGGCCGATGTGCAAACCAATACCTTTGGTACAAATTGCTAAATTGTAACTGGAAGAGCAAACTCTGCTGGGAGTTGGAAGAGACTGAATCATACTGAGTAGGTCAGTTTGGATTACATTATTTAGAAAGATAGAGTTATTTTTTATCTTAACTGGCATGGATGTGATACAACTCTAAAACACCTGTCACTGTAGAAATGAAGTCGAATGATTAGAAATTGGAGGTGGGAGGGGCACAGGGTGACTAGAGCGATGAAGTGGTTTTCTGTCCTTTGTAATTTTCTAGTTTATGTGCTTTGCCATATCCCCACCAAGAAATCTGGAATTGGCTTCTCTTTTTCTAAGGTGGATCATGAAAGAGAGGTCTATTTTTTCCCTCTTTTTTTTCCCCATATACACACTGGTATGATACAGCAGGGATTGCTTCATTGGAAAGCCCAGAATAGTGTGAGTGTGCGATGGTGCTTGAAGTGCTGGAGCTCTTATTTAAATCATAATGTTATCAGAACTTGCCAGTTATGGTGTTAGCTTAATCAGATAATCTGCACACATGCAATTTAAAGTCTACAGGGCACGTCTGATTTGTTCAATAAATACTCAGAACAAATGAATTGGGACATTGGCGTTTTTAATTGGCCTAAGCGATGGGGAAATTTAAGAGAAAACTCTTTTTCTAATTAGATAGGATGATACCAGGTGTTTGCGGTTCTAGGCGATATTAGTCAAGAAGGAGGAAGGGTGTACAGAAAGATGTGAAAGTGCAAGAGAGATGTCATATGATTGCTTGGGGTTCAAGTACTGACAGTTATTTTCATGTTTCTGAAAAACCCTAAAGTCACACTTAGATGCTGTTTTAGGACCCCGATATTTATGTAAATGTATGACACCAGATCTTTGAAATGCAGATATCAATATATAAGGCAGGTATGCACTGCTAATGCATATAATATAGTCCTTATCCCCTCTCTTCTTTTCTGGAAATGAAGATCAGCAAATAGTTAACTTTTTATATCTGGGTCTCATTTACATAAATGAATAAAGTTTAGATTTTTTTCCTGGTCTTTTTGTATATGATTTTATAACTCATAATTGTGCATGTGCCTTTTAGATATGGACAGACTAGAAATTGTTATTTAGAAATAGTGGACTAGATAATTAGAGACTAAAATATGTATTTCTTTAAATTTTCTTTTAGTGTCGTGTAAATAGACCCTAGAGTCAAGATTTTGTGTGAATCTTGTCTGAGTTTGAATCCTGACTCTGCCTCTTATATGCTGGGTGACTTTGGGGAAGTTAATTATCTTCTCTGTGCGTCAGTTTCCTCACCTGTAAAATGGAGAAATAATAGTGTTTCTCTTTCGGGACAGGGGAGCTTCTGGGGCATGCAACCAGTGACATCGCACATGGTCTGGCACTCAGAATGCAGCCTTGTGTTGGTGTTTAATGCTCTGTGGTCACATCTCAACATTCTCAATAAATTTTACTTTGGGTTTCCGGTTTGTACTGAGGTCAGATGGGGCCTGGAGCCTTGGCTCACAGGTGGTCCCTTCTGTGCCTGCCTCCCACTTCTCTGGAGGGGTTCTGTGCTGCCCCTTCTCCTGCTCCCTCTGCCTCCCTGTGCCTCCAGTGGGGCCAGGGCTTGGGGACCAGGGAGTCGATCAGCCAGTGGGGCATGTGCTCCGTGTCAGGGATAGGAGAGGGCCCAGGCACCTGTGGATATCTGCTTTTACCCTGCAAATATCTCATGAAAGGGACAGGCCATGGAAGAAAGGAAAAAGCTTTTATCCTGCAATTATAACAAGGGACTTGCATTTTTGTTTTGCACTGGGTCCTGCAAATTACGTAGCTGTTCCTGGATAGGGTGTTTTGAGGACTAAAGAACTAACAGATGTAAAGCAACTGGAACTATGCCTGATATACATCGGTGCGACAGAAAGGTGTGCCGTATTATCTAACATACATATGTAGCATATCGTCTGCTTGATTTACAACTGCTAATTTTATGTATTAGAATACATTTATACAATAATTTTATAAAAGGCAATTTCTTTGTACATTTTGTAATGAGTAATATTTATTGCATTCAGGTTGAAATATATGAGTTTTAAATAAAGGATAGCCTCTAATTCATCTTAAAAATGCCAGAGGTGCCAAGCATATATATATATATATGACTTGTCATCTTTTGTTATTGGTATATATTGAGTATTACAATTTTAATACAGTTTTTTTCTTTCTTAAAATGTACATACATTTTTTTTGGCCCCCTCTGTATAAGGTCTAGTATAGATTCCATTTTGCATTTTTCAGTACAGTAAGTGCAAAAAAGTAAAGGTTACGTGATGGTGCAAAAGAGACCCATTTTTGTACTACAATTGGATATTGAAGCCACAATGCTGTGAAGATTTTCCTTCATTAACACACTTTATGCTCTGTCATAGCAAATGAAAAGCACACAGCAAGAGTGTTTAAACTGTTGTTTTTATTGTTATGTATCCTCTTGTGGTATATGCAATCTATTCTTTGTATCCTTTTTTTTTTTTTTTTCCCCCTCAGGACAGTAAGTCCTCATTTAACCTCATTGGTTGGTTCTTGGAAACTGCTACTTTAAGAACGATGTGTAACGAAACCAATTTTACCATAGGCTGATTGATAGAAATAAGAGTGAAATTCCTGTGGCATATTTCTGGTCACAAAAATATTACCAAACTTCTAAATAAATAAAGATGCAAAACACTTCTAATATTAAATATGGAAATAAATTTGAGCTATACCTACATTTAAGAAAGAATAATAAAAATAAGTAAGATGATTATTTTCTAATCCAGTTATTCTACTTCAGGGTCATGTATGGCCTAATCCCAGCAGCTCAGGGCGGAAGGTGGGGCCCACCCTGGACAGGTCGCCCTTCCATCATAGGGCCACCCACACCCACACTCACACTCACTCAGAGTGGGACAATGTGGGCGTGCCATTCGCCTCATGTGCACGTCTTTGGGACACGGGAGGAAACTGTGGAGTCTGTGGATGAGGAGAACGTGCAAACTCCGCATAGAATATGACCCCAGCCAGGAGTCAATACTTTTTTTTCTCATCAATGACATAAGGAAATGACGTTATTCGAGGACCTGCTGTATAATTGTTACTCTTTTTCTTATCTTGTTAAGCAAATACCTGTGGGGTACCATAGAAATGAATGTTGTTATTTAGATTTTAGTTAAATGAAAATAAAACCCTGATATATCTTAGATAAGTTGTTCTCCTTGAAGGTATTTGATGTATGTATTTCACATGTTGGGACAGTTCCAGGAAGAAGGCTTCGCTTGGCTTCAACAATATTATTGTCTTTTATCTTTAAGTAAAAGCTCTGAACTTGACTAGCTACGCGCCGAGCAGATGGTGGAATGGTGCCAAGTTGACATTGACCATCTGCTTCTCACAGATACAATTTTGTATGCTAAAAAGTAATATAGCAGGGATCTTGTGTTTAGTGGTTGTCAGTTATAGACGCTATATCATTTGGGATAATCATATTTTAACTTCATTAAGTAAACCTAAGCTAAAAAACATTTCTTGATCAATCTCAGTGTGTGGTTTTGTCTATTATTTGCATGTGTGAAAGCTTTTTGTTTCCGATCAGAGCTTGGTGTAGGACCAGGAATCTTAGAAAAGTATATTTGACAGCTGGTTGAGTTTGACCACATACCTTGACAGATTAAAGCGTGTCTTTGCCTTAAAGTATATTTTTCTCCCCAGGCTTAATTTAAGCTGGTATAGAAGGAAAGATGGGTTTTGGTGAAACAACACTTAATTCTTACACATAATGTATAATAGAACAGTAGAAGTTTCTGAACAGATTTATGTCAGCATTAATTAGGAACAAACCCAGGCCATCCTCTTATGGGAAAAGTGGGGGTGGTGAGGGAGAACTTAGAAGTCACTCTTGGACAAAGTAACTCAATCAGGGTTGGGTTCCCAGTCCCTCAGAGGGGTGCCCCTCTCTGACAGGTTTCTCAGAGTCCTTTTCTCTCTGTGTGGGGGGCACATGCCTTACCAAGAGGCAAACTCATGGAGCCAGATGCAGGTAACAGCCTTGGGCCTCCACTGTCTCACTTCCCCCAGATGGTAAATGTGGGCTTGATGGTTTAGTAAGGCTCAGGATAGAGCAAACTGTCAAATAAGATAGATATATCTTTTAAGAATTACTTCAAGGGAGGGGAAAAGTGACATAAGGAATTGAGCCTCTGGGCCAGGCTGCAAATGTATGAAGGATAAGTTAATAATAATAGTAATTTGCTTTGTACTTTCAGCTATCCATTACAAACAGAGTTATACATGGACCTGTATGGGACCAATATATAGTCCTCAGAGGGTCTGGAACTCTAAAGTTACATGCAGCAGTTTTCAGTATAGATGTAGTTAAAAACCATTACCGTGGAGTTAAAAATTTGAGTAGAGGGATTTTCATCAGACCCCATTTTCATCAGTTTTATAGTTGTGTGTTTAAGTTTTCATTGTTGAGTAATCACCAACTGAGAAAAAAATCACATATAAATCAGAAGAAAGGTAAGAAATAATTATATTTGAATTGAGTGGATGTTTATATTTCTTTAGTAATTCTCTACTCTATTTACAACCCTACCAAACTCTTTGTTTAGTAATATGACAGACAAACCAAGAAATAATTCTTGTTTGCCTTATTCTTTTGAGGCTAAGGTGGAGAACTAAGAACAGATTAAAATGGCAGTGTACTGGTAATACGCAGACCAGTATGGTAATTTTGGCTAGAGACGTGGACTTTGGAGTTTAGGTATGGATTCTGCTGTGTATTACTGAGTGTCATTGTACATGTAGGCAGTTTCCTTATGTGGAATTTGGGGATACTAATGTTTACTTCTCAGAATTGGTTTTGTCTTAAAACTATAGTTTCAGGAATGAGAAATGCGGACTGTGCACCTTTTCAGCAAGATGCGACCTTTCCTGAAAGGAGCACGTTTCTAGCATGAGAATCTGGTTCTGAGTTCTGGTTCTGAAGGGACACCTGTTTAATTCTTTGATTAACGAGATAGAGTATGGCTTATTACTATCCTGTGACTCTCATTACCACCACAGACACCATCTTGGTATTTACATGTATGCTTGCTCATAGGTGGAGGTTGACATCCTACTTTGCTTTTTTTGCTTTGGATAATGGCAAACATTTCTTCCAGCTGGCGAAAATTGATATGCTATTTTTGAACCTTTTGGGAAAGGAAAGAAAGAGGGTGTTAGAATGTACTTTCCTTGTAGTGGCAGTTGTTACTGTGCACCTTTGATTCATCTGGGACTTTCACACTGCTTTTAATCTCTACAGCATTTTTGTTTTCTATTATTCAGAAGAGCTTTACAGAATTCCCTGTGCTCAGCAATTATAGGACATGTAATAAACAAATGGTATGTGATTCTAGAGGACAGAAAGTTAGTGTACCATATTCCAAAGGAATAGTCATTGTTGGATCCAACTTAATTTTGGTCCTGTATTACTTATGTGGATGTTTCCATTGACTTTTAACAACTAGATAATACTGTGTATCAGTCATATTTTCACACACTAGAAAAAAATCTCTGGAATTGAGTTTTGTGATTAGCAAAACATGCGTAAGAATATCTAAGACCCTTCATCTATTGGTATCATATAGAAGGAAAAAAACTTATCTTTGGGAGAACATAGAGAGAAATAAAAAAATAAAAAAAAAAATGCATATAACGTGTATTCTTTTGCTGCAGTAAATGAAACTTTAAAGGACTTTCTGTCATTTTATTGTCTCACCATTCTACATTTGTCTCCATATAAACATAATTTTATGAGATAATTTGAGAAGTAAGAAAATCATTGGTACTAGTTCTCCCTCATAAGTTAATGTATAATAAAAAAGTTAAAGATAAAAAATATGGCAATTTTCTTTGGATTCAATGGAAGTACAGTTTCTCTTATAACATTGAAAGTATTCTTCTCTTACAGGCTGTAAAGATACTTTATTTGAAAGAAAGAACAACCTTATTTTTTGTTTTAATCATTGTATTAAACTGATTCTTCAGGAAAAAAAGGCCATCTGGCGATCGCAGTTTGACAATATCTTCAGTATGTAGCAATTGGAATCCAGATTGGCATCTTTAGTGCCTTTGGGAAAAAAGGACAGATAATACTTTGAAATACAAAACAGCAATCCAACACATATCTTGTTAAATCAACAACATTCATTGAGTTGATCCTATGTCTTATCAGTCAGTGACAGTGGTGATGACAAACCCGGTCCCCAGAACACGTGGGTGTATAGTGGAATTTGATAGATGTTTACTATTTACGAAAAGCAATAATAATTACATACATTTAAACATTTGAGAGATAAAAATTCATATTACATTTTTTCATGTGGCAGATTATCTCTGAACAGTAGTTTCCTTTTAATTCAGTAATTGCCATTTCTTCAGTACTAATTATGTTTTGCGTGCCTTAAATGCATTATCTCTAATTCTACCTAGAATAATGCAAGGAAGCAATTCTAATGTAGAAATTGAATGCGCACCCAGTTCTGGCTCTGAAACTCAAGTTCTTTTCACATGGTACTGCCTTCTTATGGCTTCTCCTGCAGGCTAAACTGTAAAGTAACATAGGTTGTTACTTTGTAATTTATACTACACATTATTTTGTGGAACAAGTGGAAGATCAAGGTGAGGGTTACAGGAGAAGGCTGCAAATTCAAGGTTGAATTAATTGGTTTCGGAGTAGTTACCCTTTTCACTTTTGCCTCATTAGCATCACAGTTTAACCAAATGTATTAATATTTATAAATCACAAGCCTAAGCAGGATTTAACTGTATAGAAACGAGGAGGTGGAGATGGACAGAGACAGAACATGAGGAATGGGGTTGGGAAAGAGTTGGGTATTGTAACGTACTTGCAGAGACTGGGCTGTCGAAATCCCAGGTGAAGGAAAGTGACAGGAAGCTGGTGACCATGAGTTCTCAAGGATGGAGGAGGGAACTGAAAGCCAGAGAAGTGTTTGGAACTGATACATGGCAGTAGCATTTCCTAAATGGTACCATTAGAGCACGTTTTGGGGCAAGGAAGAGTCCTTTTGTCAAAAAAAGTATGGGATATGGTAGATTAAAGAATGGTACACCGGTTTCTGCACCTCAAAATTAAAGAGATTTTAATACATTAATGTACACGATGAAATTCCATGAGGGGTATATAGCAATCAGAATATCTCAAACCTAGTTGGCTACGGGTGCCTTTTTATTTTTCCTGTGACAGGTATACTTGTGAAATATCATAGTAGGACATAGATGCAACTGATTGATACAGGTTTTAGAGGACATACTGAATAATGTTTGGGGAAGATAAGTCTTCTAGAGATCAACTGGGTAAATAGAGGAGTAGAGGAAGGAAGCTCTTGAAATGCTTTAGGAGAGGGTTGAGGATGACCGGGTCTAGGGTGGTGGTAGTGACCTTGGAGGAGAGGTAAATTCAAGACCTTTTTAAAACAAACAAACAACAAACAAACCTACAGAAGGTGACAGTGAATAGAGTTAAAGTGATGGTAAAAGTGTATTGTATATAGTGTTTTAGTGACATTCTTGTCTGTATTACTAATAAAAAGGTGAAAAACCAGAAACCCGTCCTAGGTGTTCTGTTCAAGGAGATTGCAGGTATGCTGGCACCACTGAGGTGAGGCTGAGCTGGAAGTAAAGGTGGTGCCGTGTGGGAGAAGGTGTGAGTGAAGCATGAGGCAGGCAAGTGCAGCTGGATAGTGAGACCAGGAAGAATGTGGAGCCCAGCATTGGAAAATGGCCTGTGCCGTCTCTGTGTGTGATCAGATTGCATCTCCTTTTATCTTTTAAAAGCCTTGATGGGAAGCCATTTAAAATGAAAAATCCATTCAAACATGTATGGAGAAACTACTCACCAATCTCATTAAATTTCACACGATCTCTTTGAAATACATGCAGGCTGACAGTTATGATAGTCCCATTTCACAGGCAGAGTCAAGTTTTCTCCCTTTTCTTTTTTGTCAGTGATGTGTGTAAAATTATGACATAGCTGGGAAATAATTTTAAATTGTTTCCTTTAAAGCCATTTCTTACAGAGCCACGCATTTAGTGTCGCTAAACTTTTCACACGTAGGTACTACGGTGCAGAATTGAGTGCTCTGACTTTGTCCCAGTTTGACTTGAAATTCCATATGAGCTGATTCCCGACTTAACTAGATCATGTATGGTACAGCTTCAAGGAACAGCTACTAAAATATTTTAAGCTCCTTTAAAATACAGAAAGTGTGTGTCACGTCAAATAACTGCATCTATTCTGTGTTGTTTGCCTGCATAGCTCTCGTGTGACCCGTGTATGTGAGCTGTTGGCTTCTCTTGTCTGCCTGGGGACAGCTACTCTTTCATGGTGCTGTTAGTCAGTCCTCATTAGTTATTTCTCAACTTCCTCTTATTCCAGGGATTTGATTAAAAATCAGCATGGTACGTGCCCTCAGTAGAATGTGCTGTCAGCACTCCGTGTGCCGAGTTCTTTGTATGCTGTTTCTGGGTGGTTCGACTTGCAGATTGAGGAGGTTAATGATACAGCCTCATTGTTCCACTCTTCTCTCATTATCATTACAAACATTCTTCAGCAACAAAAAAGTCGCAAATCCTATAGCAGTATATAGGCTCTTAACTTTTGTGCAGTGGGGAGCAGACATTGGTGGAGAATTAAGATAGGCATATTATTGGAGGTTGGTCCTGGTGTGACTTTTCTACAAAACACATTTGAAGAAGTAGACTTGTCTACAGGAAACATGTTTTAAAATAGCACACCAGCACTAAAAACCAGGCAGTCATGCACATTTTACGATGGGGATAATGTTCTGAGAATCGCGTTGTCAGGTGATTTCCTCGTGAAAACATTGTCCTAACACCAACCTAGGTGGTATCGCCCACTACACACGTAGGGTACGTGGCATAGCCTGTTGCTCCTCGGCTACACGCCTGCACAGCATGTCGCTGTACAAAACAACATGAGATTACATCAAGCACAAGAGAAAATGATGCAATCGAGAGGCACAGTAAACACGAGATGTATGAGGCTGCTGCCAGCTTCACACAGCATACTGTTTGACAGCAAACTCTTTATTTATAAGTAGAAAAAGTATACTGTAAAATAACAATAAAGAGTATAGTTTCATAAATGCTTAAACCAGTAACATAGTTGTTTGTTATTATCAAGTATGATGTACTGTGCATACCTGTGTGTGCTCTACTTTCCTACAACTGGCAGCACAGGCGGTGTGTTCGCACCGGCACCACCACAGACACGTGTAATGCATTGCACTGTTACCTCATGAGGGCTGTGACATCACTGGGAGTTTTTAGGCCCACTGTCCTATACGTGGTTCCTCATTGACTGAAATGTTGTTATGCGGGTGCATGACTAATATATCAGACACAGTGACTAATATATTCCTCTAATGTTTCAAATATTACCAGTATTGGGAAAATGTTGTCATCTTGCCTTCGGCATAGAGAAACCTACATGCTACTCAATAAGAGACCGTGATCCAACCATCCTGAGAGAGAATATTTTTGATCCTATATAAAAAAAAAAATACCAAAACCTTATCATGTAAATCAAAACTATTCTGTCTCCCTTTGAATTCAGTTGTATTCTTTCACGAATTAAGAGTTTTGCACTGGAAATTGTGTTAGCTATTTCTTCATCCAAGATTCAGTGAATGAGAAGAGTGGAGGTTGGAAAGACCAACCACTCAGGACCACGCAGGCGTGAGGGAAGAAGTGGGATTTGACTCCGGACGTCTCACTCTTGGCCAAGAGTTGTTACCCATACACTTCTTTTCACAGCCCAATTCTGTAACTTACTGTGCTTTTTCTCCACCGAAAGCTTATAGAGGTGGTTCAGAATAGGTAATACGTTCTGTGTCCTGAGGTGTGTGAATAAGAGCATGTGCTGTGTCCATGAAGAGGTGTGTGCATGTGTGCACACATTTGTGTGTGTATGTGCATATGTGTATGTATGGTGTAAGGGAGTGAGCTGCCTGAAACAGATGGACGGGTGGGTGTTGGGCAGTTGTAAGATGAGCAGAAGAAAAGAAAAACAGAAGTTTTCTAAGTTATAGATTGTAAAGGCTGGGATATAAGAGAAAACGGTTTTGCTTTAAATGTTTTCCAAATTTTTGAACCACTGTTGGTAGCGCCACTACCATGCTCACTATCCATCAACCTCTCTGCTCGCTTTAACCCAGTAACAGTCCACTGCATGAGCTGCTGCCGTATTAGTGGGTAATAGATTACAGATTCACTGGTAGCAGGAGCTCTAGTTCAAGGGCCCAGAAACTCAGATTTCTTGATTTAATGCTGATAATGACCCATGCAGATAGCCTGGAAGTCACAGAAATCCTTGATGGGAGAAATGGGTGGAGACTCAGTTCTACTATATTTTATTAAACTTACATATTTTTGTACTGAACAACCTCAAGCAATATGGAGTTAACTTCATTTCTGTTCTCTGGCACGTCTCTCCCCAGAAGCTGACCCTTTCTCTTTCTCTTCAGAACTTTTTATTCAACTAGTAGCCTATCAGTTTTCACTTGGAGGTATGTGGTTTTTTAAAAATGTAATTTCCAAGCTGTCTCACATATATATGTTTTGTGTGTTAATTAGCTTTAAAAATAATTAAGGTTATGTCTTTAATTGCTAGCCTATCCCCATTCAGTACCTAACATAATGCTTGTAGCAGTCAGCAGTAAATAGTTAAGGAACCAATGACTGGAAACATTCACATAATCTAGGGGTCTCTATAATGATTTTTATTTTGTTTAAGAATTCCACATGTTTAAGCATTTTCATATTTAAACAAAACTAAAGATAGACAATTGTGAACATATCTGCAGTATGGAGAAGGAAGATTTTGAAGGCAGAGAGAAGAGTGAAACAAGGAGTCCATATAATAGATACAGTGACGTTGAGTTAGCTCCAGAATATAAAAGAATTATGACTGTGTAGCACAATTAATGACGTTCCCAAATTGATTTTGTCTGAAAATCAGACACTTACCAATTTGCCACTGGTTAATGAATTCATTGTAGTTTAAAAGCGTGGTTACTAGAGCCATACTTTTTAAGGCTTGAATTGAGTCTTCCACTTACAGACTCAGTAATTTTTGATAAATTACTTAGCCCTGTATTGTGAGTTAGGCAATCTTCTTCATCTGTAAGTAAAGATTTATAGATGAAGTAGATTCTGATATTAGAGTCTGCCTCAGGGAGGTGTTGTCAGGTTAATATTTGTAAAGTCTTTAGAAGAGGGCCTGGTAAATAGTAAGCAATATCCAATATCTGAACTGGATTAATATTGGCAATTATTATAGATTACTAGAACATTCCAGAATATAATGTTAATATAATGTGACGTGTTGGTGTCATTTGGTGATCTGGTCTTAGGTTTTAAAAATTATTTTTAAATGGTCATTCTTTCAATCAACAAATATTGTTGAGCGCTTGTTTTGTGGTAGAGACAGTAGCACTGATACTGCATCTAATATCGCTATTACCTTTTATCTGTATCGTGCTCTAACATTTACAGAACCCTTCCACATATTATCTTTATGTGGCTTTCCTGTCAAAACTATGAGGTAGCTAAGAAGAATGATATTGATAATGTATTGATGAAGTAACTTTTCATAGGGATGCAGAGATTTGCCTAATTACAGGAATTAAAGCTTGGGTCATTTCTCTTTTCACTCTGCCCACCATCACTTTGTAGGAAGAACCTCACTTACATGCCCACGGGGCTTACTGTTGCCTCTGAAGGTTTAAATGTGGGTCACTTGGACTTAGGACATTAGTTTGTATTCTTGGGTTGGACCACAGAAATTCCAGCCATAGTTTTTGTTTTTGTAACTTTTAGAAAGATCTTCTGAATATTACAAAATTTTAAGTAAATTGAAAATAGTTGACTTATTCTCAAACATTTTAATATTTTTTATGTTTATTTGTATACACTTGTGTCTTTGGCTTATCTAAATCCTGCTTTTCTTTTTAATTTTTTATCCTATTTGCATATCTGCACTTCCAGCACTCCAGATTTAAATTCAGAGACCAACCTGATTATTTTTCCTTCAACACAGAAAGAAATCTGGATAAGGACGAGGAAAAAAAGTCAAGCTGCCCCTCAGACATGTAGTGGGCCTCCTTGATGTCTGTTGAATTGATTACTCTAGCAGCTCACCCAGTAGAATAAAAAGCGTAAGGCACTCAACATTTAGTTATAAATTTATTCATTGCAAAGAGCCACATTCCATTAATTTTATGTAATTTAGTAATTCCCGGAAGCTGCTGCTAAAGTATGTGGTCCCTTTTGGTTTTGTGTAGTGATGTTCTCTGGAGAGAGAACTCTATTGTGTACAGAATCTTTAAAAGGCCAGAAGATTTTCATAGCATTCACCATGTTAACTGTTGCTTTATCCTGCTCATACTCTCACTCTTAAAAACGCTTTCTTTCCTCTACTGTTATTTCTGAACACAAGTATGTGTAGAACTTAGAGTAAAATGATGCACAAACCAATTATGTTCCAGTAGCTTCCCAAAAAAGCGGTTGGCTGTGTAGTTCCCTTTTATCCTAACCCTCCTTAACCTATTCTAGAAGATTATGTTCACTTAAGTTCTAGCTAATGTCGGTGTACAGTGAAATGTGCTTGAACCCACCACCACCAGGGAGCTCCATTTTAACTCTTATTGTGTCTGAAGAGTGAGCTTTTGGACTGGTTTGGCATGCAGATACAATCCCTGTTGTAATTGGTTACCTAAAGGAGTAGTGACTTGGATGAGTCAGGTTTGCCAGTGTTGGAATATCAACATCTCCTGAGTGCCAATTCTGTGTGTACAAGGCCCATGGACCGCCTTCATATGTCTTCCCGTTTTTGTCTTAATGGAGAAGAGTTGGGAAAGCAAGGATGAATCATTAAAATGATTACCATTTTTCTTAGTTATTCATGAATTAATATTTAACAATGATTCTCATGTTTACCATCTACTTGATTTTCTCCATTGCTTCTTCTTGCTTCCAAATTGTGATAATTAGATATCCTAATGCTCTCCAGATCTTCTCCCATATCTGAGTAGAATTGTTTTCTCCAGAAATTGCTTTTCTTCTGTTTGTGAAGAGAATTTTAAATTCCTTTTTTTTTTTTTTTTTTTTTTTGCTTGGTGTGTTTGTTTGTTTTAAATTGGACTATTGAGATTTTTGACATTACTGAGAAAGAGAAAGGGAGTAATCGAGTGTGATATCAATAATGCTTTAAGGAATAATATTAAATAAAATGTTTAAATTTTGTTGGAAAGTAGAATTCAGTGAGACCACTACTTTTTAAGAAAATGATTTAGTTCTATGCTTCTGCCAAGAGAAAGATGTTTGTATTTGCATATAATAGGGTGCAAAGGAGGGCAGGACAATCTAAGTTGCATATGTAGCCTCTTGCTGTTACTGGCATTAATAAACTTTTGTTTCAGGTTCTGCTTATGGAATTCAGTAACTCTTCACAATCTGTTTCCTGACTTTCAGTAAACTTTCTTTGAATAATAGTGTTTGTAGGTAGAGGAAGTTAATTTAATTGTGGGCAATAGATGTGTATGTTTCAGTGATACTAGGGAATACTGGCAGACCAGAGGGTGGTTACGTTAGAGTTTTGATCCTAAAAATAATTATGAGTCATCAAAGTGCCAGTAAAGCAATAATTGTAAGGCATTCAAAACATCTTAGGTCAGAGAGAGACTTAAGTCTCAGAAGGCTAGTTGAGGGATAGGTGATAGGAGGATATACTTGAGAACATAATTCTAGTTGTTGGTGAACAGAGTAGATTCTCTTTTTATATCCATTAAAATTGAAGAGCTTCCCACCAAAACAATTAAGATTGCAGCTTGTGGTCTGAGATAAATATTGATTTTTGAAGTAGAAAAACTATACTTTTTGAATCCCAGCTCTTTAAACTATGCACTTTAAGACTGTAAATAGCCCCAGGAGGACTTCAGTTTTTTATATGGAAGAAAATAAGCTTGAATGTATTTCCCGCACCACCATTTTTAGTATTTCTCCTTATTTTTTTATCTTAAAGCTAAAACTTTCCTTTTTTTATGTATTCAGTTTTCATCACCTTATGTAATAAAATTAGAATACTGAAGAAATGTAAGCTACTTTTTCAATTTAAAAATATATTAACTTGTCTTAAAAAACTGAGCTTTTTATTGCTTGAATTAAATCACTTTTGCCTTTGAGTAAACATTAGGCCTATTCTTATGAAAAAATTAGTTAGGTGTGGAAGTTTGAAAGAAATGAACAGGTTCAAGACATTTATTTTAACCATATATCATTTTCTCCATGAAAATAAAAATAATTTTTTTTGAAATTCCTATAGAACTAATGTCATCTGCCTTTTAATTGGTTTGTGGTCTCAAATTGGAGGACAAGATACTAAATCAGATAGTAATTCTTTTTGTTTCACAACCTAACATTAAATTAAATAAATAGTGAACTGAAATGGTAGGACTATATTTGTAAAGTTTATTGACATCTTTATTACTAGTTTAACTGTTGGCTATGCCTTAAGAATGTGTTTTTCTTTTGAAAGGTATGTATGGGTCTAGTGGCAGAATCATTCATTCATTCTACATGTATTTGTTGGGCGGTGTCTTAGGACAAGTTGCTGGGAAACAGTCGGAGATTTATGCGCAGGAGGAGAATTGGTGAGCACCTCTGTGAGACTGGAGGGAGTGAGGACGGAAAGAAGAAGCTGAAGTGTGAGGCAGTTACAACAGAGGGGTGAATCCATGAGCTCTGCAGCTGGGATGGCCCTCCAGAGTGGTTCTGAGCTTCGGGCAAGGAGGCTGGGCGTTGGCTGTACTACATTCATGCAGCCTTGAGTGGTGCAGTTATGAGAAGTCAGCAGCCAGTGCGCATGGAAGCTGGGAGGAGGGGAGCCACCATTCTGGAAAGGAGTCCTGGCTGGAGCATCTGGCAGTGCCCCATCGCACCCACTGGAGTTGCCCACTAAGATTCTGACCTCCATCTAGGCACTGGAGGTACTGTGTTGAGCAAGAGCAGACATGCTCTGTTCTTTTAAGGAGTTGATGTCTAATCAGCGACAGTGTTTTTTTTAAAAACGACACAAACAAAAACTTGTGGTTGTTAGATGCTAATACATATATTAGGTTGGTGCAAAAGTAATTGCAGTTTAAAAGGTTAAAAATAATTGCAAAAACCACAATTACTTTTGCACCCACCTAGTGTTATGAAAGCATATATTGAGAAGCTGAGAACCTGTTATTGAAATTATAAATAAAATACCTTTTTTATTTTAAGGAGGGCACAGCTCACAGTGGCCCACGCGGGGATCGAACCGCAACCTTGGTGTTATCAGCACCATGCTCTAACCCGCTGAGCTAACCGGCCACCCCATAAATAAAATACTTTTAAAATATATATTGATGGTGATCTAGCTAATCCTTATGCAAGCTCATTACTAGTTTGCCTTCTCTAATACAAGTTCTTCCTATGTTACATTTTTCATGCTGTTTTATGTGGACATTGTTTAACTACTCAATGACTGAATCTTCAGGTTATTACTCACACCCTCCACTCCCCACAATGCTGGAGAACGGTAATTCACATGGTTCAGCTGACACTGTGAAAACGTTATATTTACCCACTTTATTGATTAGATTTCATTAATTGGGAAGTCACAATTGCAGTTGTGGTATTTTCTACTGGACTTGAGTTTTCCAGGATAAATTATATTTTTCAACTCATAGAGAAAGGATAGCCAATAAAGGAAGACTTCTGAAGCTGCCTTTAAATAATAATTTAATTAAAAGAATGGTAACTATTACTTTTGATTATAATGATGCAGTTGCCAAGTGCTTTATATGGATGATTTTATTTAATTCTTACTCGCCTAGTGTTCTAAGGAGGTTTACACAGATTATGTGATATAATCTTCATAATATCTCTAAGAAATGAATTCTATTATTATCCCTACTTTACAGGTAAGGACACTAAAACTAGTCTTCAAAAAACGGGTAAGCAGGAGAGCCAAGATATAAAAAATGCGCCATCTGAATCTAGAGCTTTTCTTAGGGATATATTGATTATATTTATTTGAAATAATGTGTTGTTAGTAGAAAAATCAGGGATGGTTAAAAAGGTATTCAGAAATTCAGAGGAAAAGAAACAACTTTGAAATGTGCTCCCTTGCCTTATACAGATGGTGAAATTTAATAAATGTACAGACGGTGAAATTGAATAAATGTATCAAGGCAGGGGTTTGGCCACCATCAGTTCCCATCCTTGCTCCCCAGTCTCATTCCCCACATGGCAAGGAGAGATCTTCTGTGGCATCTTATTGGTTCCCTGCTAAAACCTTTTAATGGTTTCCTGTTACACGTTAATATACATTCTTTGGTGCTTACTCCTTCAGCCAGAGATGGTGTCCCCACCCTAACCCCCTTCATCTTTGCTCAAGTAACAAGGTTTCTTTCAGTTCTTCTAAGTGCTAAGCTCTTTCCCACTTGAGGCTTTTGCACTTGCTATTTTCTATGCCTAGAATGTGTTTCCTTCTGCTTTTCACATCACTGAGTTTTTGTCATCCTTCAGATCTCGACCGAAATGCCACTTCCTCATCACAGCCTGTCCTGACCATACTATTTAAAGTTGGTTTCCCCTTTTTACTCTTTATCTTTGTACCCCATTTCCTTCATAACACTTGCCATAATTTGTGATTATATTAGTTATTCCTTTGGTTATTTGACTACAATACT
Organism: Rhinolophus sinicus; assembly: GCF_057876585.1. Taxonomy (NCBI): domain Eukaryota; kingdom Metazoa; phylum Chordata; class Mammalia; order Chiroptera; family Rhinolophidae; genus Rhinolophus; species Rhinolophus sinicus. The sequence goes on along the minus strand of NC_142501.1, from coordinate 179,886,342 downwards.
ATAAACTCCGTGAGTTCAGGGCTGGTGTCTGTCTTGTTCCCTTTGTGTTTTCAGAGCCCAGCCCAGTGTCTGGCAGAGTTCATATGTATTGTTTGAATGAATCATCAGCTGTGATAATATAATGGTCTTCCTAGTTGAGCCATGGTGAATTTGACTTTTTCACTCGCTGTCCATTTTTTAGATGCTTTAGAAGTAGAATATAGATTTAAATTTAAATATGGGAAAAATTGTCATTTTTAATCTGAAAGTCATGTGGGTCCTGTACAGTGAGTGCAAAGGGTGTATTCTTGTTGAGTTAGTATTCATTTTAGTTAAAAGTTTATGTGTTACCTTCTGTAACAACAATGGGGAAAACATCTTTCTAAATATGAGATACAACAATTTTAGACAAGGTGGCTGTCACATGATTATCATACTGTGTTGTTTTGAGATAAATACTAGTATATAAGAAATTGCTTCCCAAAACAAATCTGATTCTTTCAACTCGTTCTTAAAGTTCACAAGTATTTACCATTTACGATTATTCCAACAGACAGAATTTCAAAGACCATCATATGTTCTATTAATTAAAGATGTTCACTGACCATCTATTGATGCCCAGGCACTTTTATAGGCTTTAGGGAAATGGAAGAAAATCAAAAGCAACCCCTGTCTTCGGAAAGCTGATCGTCTAGTGAGGGGATAATGTTTTCATGAGCACTCATTCTTCATTGCACGGGATTTTACATTCATGTCAGTGCTAACACTGGTGCAGACACACATTATCTCCATATTGTGTGGGTGTGTGTAGAATTCTGATATTCATGCACATAGAGGTCTGCTAACCCTTTCACACACCTGTAGTGACAGAGATTGCCAGTGACTGGTAGGGAGAATGGTCAACCTCAGTAGTGTTCTTTGAGGCCCAAATAAGGTGCATTAAAATGTCCTTGTCATTTAAATCTTTTTCTAAGGCAGTTCAGCCCCACACTCAAATTAGTCACAAGCATAGCTTGTTTTAAAAGGGTTTTGTTCTTAAATTGTATAAATTATGTATAATTTGGGTGGTTTAAATGCAGGCATATAATTTTTTTTGAAAAAAGTTTTATTTTGAAGTAATGTCTAAAACAATATCTTTTGTGCATTAATGATCTATGTTAAAAAGCCAATTATTTCTGTGTTTTATTTAACTAGTCATATGTGTGTGATTGAAAGTTTGTTGTAAAGAAAGCCTGTTTGTAGTAATTATTCGTGAATAACTCCTGAAGGCTTCACATTTCTTCCAAACAGAGTAGTCCTTTGCTTCTTTAATAACTTTGGAGTAGTATTCAGACTCTGTGATGTCAACATTAGAAAACAAACCACAGGAGAATTTTGTTTTCTGGCACAAAGATATGATTAAGTAAAAGGTAATCATACCATGCTAATATTTATCTTTGTACGTTTTTCTTTTTTCTAAGGTTTTTTATTGGGGAAGGGGAACAGGACTTTATTGGGGAACAGTGTGTACTTCCAGGACTTTTTCCAAGTTAAGTTGTTGTCCTTTCAATCTTAGTTGTGGAGGGTGCAGCTCAGCTCCAGGTCCAGTTGCCATTATTAGTTGTAGGGGGCGCAGCCCACCACCTTCCCTTGCGGGAATCGAACCAGCAACCTTGTGGTTGAGAGGATGCGCTCCAACCAGCCGAGCCACCTGGGAGCTCAGCTGCAACTCAGCTCAAGTTTTATGTTTTGTACGTTTTTCACTTTGAACATGTAAATTTTTCACTGCCTTAACTCGTGTTAAAATGGACAGGCTTTCCTATTACTTTTAACAGTTTGCCAAGAATTCAGTACCACTTTGCAATATAAAAAATGAAATTGTATTAATAGGTGCTTTATGTAACCTAAATCATTTAATAAAAATGACCTGAAAGTTCTTCTGTTAAGACTTAACAAAATTTTCATTTGGGTTAAATAACTGATAATGTAGTTCATTTTATTTGTTTTTCTTGACTTTTATTAAACTCCCACATAAAAGCCAGTTAACTTGGTAATAGAAAGTGAAAAGTAAACTTGTAGGCTGAATTCCCCTTACAGACTGGGTTTTCAAAAGCCTTTTAGGGTTTATTTACATTTTCCTTAAAATACGCAAACAAAATAAGTATTATTCTGAACTGTTTTAAAAAATCAAAATGTTAAACAGCGTACATTATCTCTTTAAAATGTTTATGATTTACTTTTAGTTCACTGCTTTATAAAGAGATACTGAAGATCTAAGTTTTAGTTGGCTATGTCAAGTGGGGAGACCAGTTGGTCCCAGTGTACGGGGACTGTTCTGGTTTTAGAAATGAAACATGGGCGTTGGGAAAACGTCCTCCTCAGTTCATGCAAACCAGGTTGGTTTGCTCTGCTAATGTCAAGTTTTACATCCTTGCCTTGTACGCTTCCATTCATGTGTCTAGGTAGCCGTTTTTCGTATGTACAGATGTTAAAATTCTTTCTAATGTAAGTTTTCAGAGGTTCATTTATACTTTAGGTATAGTGTCTACTTATTAGGAAGGTGTTCTTTTCCTTGAAAGTACTCGTAGAATAAAAAAACAAACCAAAACCACATTTTTGTAGTTCACATTAAGTTTAGATAATTTATCTTGGGAGAGGGCAGCCTAGTAAGTAAAAATGATGAATGAATGAATGAATGAATAAGAAAATCAGAGATAATGAGGCAGTAGTGAACTGAAAAATGTCATTGTGGTATTTCATGTTGGTGACATTGCATGGAAGCAGGATGTCAGTTTACATGGGAATCCTTTAAATGAATATGAAAGGAACAGCCTGATTTTATTTCATTGGTAGATTTAGTTACTTAAATAGTATTTTAATAAACATCAGTAAATGTGTATAGTATTCTTATTTATCACTGAGGATTTCTTTTCTGTTGTTGGAATACTAGAATATATACTATTAAAAATGGAATAACATCAGTTACTAAAGTTGGTATTTTCAGAATAAATAAACAAATAGTATTATTTTTTTTTAAATTTAAGGTCATGAAACTAATTTAAAACTCAAGAGTGTTAGGCAGGAGGTTTTATATGACAATTGGGAAGCAGAGACGTAGTCCTTTTTGTATGAAGCTGATCCACGGTACGACCAGTCTGCAATTGGAAGGAAAGCATGTCATATTCATCTCCTAACTATTTGGTTTATATGTAGTCAGATATACTATATTGAGACCTAAAAATGACTCATGTAAGAAGGAATTAGAGATGATAAGAAGATCTAAAGGGTCTCAACTAGAGACTAAGCATTTATCACTACTGTGTATGCTCTTCGTTATTTTATTTTGGCTCTTAGTATTGTCACATTGAGTAAAATAGCCATAATGTTTTTAAGAAAAAAAATGCCAACTCTACTCAGTGGCCAAAAATTCTATCTGAAATCCTGGCGGCTGTTTGAAAAATTGTGCCATTGATCCCAGGAGGACCCAAATGGTTCAGTCAGCACAATGCATCATTCCTACTGGGAAAAATAACTCCGCATGCCTGCCCTGCTCGTGGTGAGTCAGTGGCACCGTATTCATATACTGACAGCACTTTTTTCTTTTTAGGAATTACCTTCTCTATCCTGAGCCAAAGCACATGGCAGTAAGATTAAATTGGGTATCAGTGTTCCAAAGAGCAAAGGTTGATATGTTAATTTTAAATTAGTAATTCATTCAAAAATATCGGTTTACCTTAGGTGCTGAGGTGATGACAGATGTCAGTCTGATATGGGTCTTAACTTTGAGGAGCTTTTTGCTTTTATAGAAAATATGAAATATATTGAAGTAATTTCTTTAGTGTAGATCGCTGAGTTGAGTGGCAGGTATTTAAGAGGAGGGAATGAGTACTTTTGGTTGGGAATGCTTCTTTTATTTATTTAACAGAATAGGAATTTCTAATGTAAGATTTTAATAAAGATTTAATTGTAGCTCTAATTGGTCCAGTAATCCATCAAAAATCTACTGAACACCTCAGTAAATGAGATATTTAAGAGATGACTAATACACAGTTTAGTCTTTTAATTAAGTGATGGTCCATTGGAGGGAGACAAACATGTAATGAGAATTTATAGCAATGTATGATAAGTATAACAATGCATCTGCAAAGGATATAATTTCTTGCTTATGGCATGTTTTATATGTGATATAAATAGCTGTGTGTGTGTGTGTGTGTGTGTGTGTGTGTGTGTGTGTGTGGTCAAAGTCTACAACACTGATTTAGTTCAAATTGGAAAATATCCACCACATTATCTGATTAATATAGCTAGTCTTCATTTGTCAAATCAGACTTCAATTTTGGTAAGAAAATCTATGATTTCCTTTTTTAATTTAAATAAACTGTGCACCCTTCCCCAAGCATCTCATTTCTGATTTCTAATACTGAGATACATGGACTGACTGATAGATAGTCTGACCTTCAGATAGGTACAGAGTCTGGCAATGAGTTAGTGGCTGGGTGAACTGATCGCTGCCTTCCACTTTTCTTGGTTTGCTCTTACAGGACCCTCCCTCCAGAAAGAGAGGTCTGAGTAGTCTCCAGTTGGTTTGTGCTCTGAAGGTTTTTAAGCCCTAGACAATGTGTCATTGTAAGATTTGCAAAGTGGAGAAGAACTTTGGTGAAAGAAAAGGGGCAGTAGTGTTGACGGGAAAGAATAAGAGTGTTCTCAAGGAAATAGTTGTAAAAAAGATATCTGGGAATTGAAGATTTGGAAATTGACTCTTATAAAATTATCCAAACTCCTGGGTACCTTGGAATGACTTTGTGTTTTGAAAATGCTTCATAAAAGACAACTTATGAAGGGTGAGTAGGATTTTCCTAGGTGGGGAGGAGACACAGTTCATAGGAAGGGGCAATTCACAGAACACATAGAAAACCTTGAAAAAAACATGCTCTATTTATGGAAAGTAGAGATTCTGTTGTGACTCCAGGAATAGAGTTATATTGTGGGAGTGGCAGAAGGTGGGACCAGAGAGCTGATTGGGTTTGGTCTGTGAAAAACTTTGTGTGCTACTAATATCCAGTTTAGATCTTATTTAGGCAGAAGGAGACAGTGGCTTTTCTGATTGGACAGTGCTCTTCCATGCAGGTAACTCATGGGGCAGAATGAAGTTTGAAAGGGAATTTGGGAGATGAGATAGGAGGAGCCAGTTGAGAGACTTCATCTGTTCTAATGAACATATTTTTTTCCCACACACATTTCTAAAATTAGGATGTGTCTTAGAGTTGATGAAAGTTCTAAATTGTTTGGCAGTATGTTTCTCTTCCTTAGAGATACATGAAATAATAAATAAAGTCAATGAAAACTGTAATTCAAAAAGAAGTGATGTTGGTCTTAAAAGTAAGATAGAATTTCAAGTGGTGATAGGCTTTCAGACCTATTTCTGGAGGGGATAATTTTGACTGATACAGTAAACTTGTTTTTTGACTTATGATAAAGAAAATGTTTCCAAAGATTATTAACATTTAAGGTTGAAGAATTGTCAAGACTTGATAAAAATCTTTTATAACTCAAGTCAGCATGATTTCACGGAAGTCGGATTATTTTTTTTAAATCAATTTTGTAGTTGAATAAAATTTTAATGGAGAGAAAAATGTATGTATCAAGACCATTTATCAAGACCAGTGTAAATGGTTTCAAATATAGATTTTTTTTACCCTCTTTGGATATCTTTGAGTATCTTTCCATCGTTTTCCCATTCCTAATGCTTTTTCATCTATCCTTCCCTAATTTTCCTTTGTTGTTTTCTCCCTTTCCTTTCTTGCCCTCTTTGCATGGAAGAGCGACTACTATGACTTTGAAAGCACCTACCGACTGTTTAGTACCCTCTTTTTCTCCTCTTCCTTTTGCTGCTCCCCTTTTTACATGCCGCATTGTGGACAACACTTGGAATGTTATATAATACCAAAGGAGCATTTAATTCAACATTTGGCCCAGGGATTAAAGTGGACACTGGACTAGCTTCTGACTAACTCCTGAGGGCTCAATTTATATAAACACGCTGTGTTTTTAGATTCACTTTTTTCACCTGATAGTATACTGCCAAACTCCCTGTTTATTTAGGGCAAGGTTTACTTTTGCAAATAATGCATAGATCAAAATAAGAAACAAATACAGTTCTTGAAAAGTGCCAGTTTGAGAAAAGAGGCTATCACAAAATCAGTTTCGCTCAAATGGTTATGTTTCTCATGTACTTGGTAAATGAATCTTGAAGAACAGTCAGTTTCTTTGCACAGAGGAATCTGCAGTGGCAAGACCCCTCAATAGGTAGCTGGCTTCCTAGAACTATCCTAGAAACTCAAGCTCTCCTTAATTTGGGACTGGACACTTGCAAGTCCATTATCTCCCAAATGTATCATTTTTGTGTACATGTAAATAATATTTGTAAAATAATGAACACAAATCTTAATTCTGAAAATTACATATACCCTTTTAGTGTTTCATTGTGTTGCTTCTCTGTTGTTTCTTAAGTTGTCTTGAATTAGTTTTTGGTTGGTGTCTAAAACAAACAAACAAAAAACTATGTTTTGTACCATTCTGCAGTACAGATTTGGAGAGATAATTATTTATTAGACTCATTTTATCATTCTACTTTATACTTCAGCCATTTGCAAGTTCATATTACATTACTGTAGAAATGGCTTATTGTTTCAGTGCTGTTAAGGGGAGTGTAGGAGTTTATAGGCTGGGTGTTCAGTCAAAAATAAATTTCCAAGAGTCCCTCACACTTTTTTAATTGGAAAAATAAAACTAATATTTAATGATGCAATACTGACTGGAATTTTCTGTAGAGGTTACCTTTGTAGAGTTAGTATCCACTTCCAGGTCTTGTCTAATTAAATGGTTCTCTTTCACAATAGTTACTTGCCATTGCCTGTTGTTCCCTGATGATTAATAAAGGACAGTATTTTACCAGGGATAGAGTTCACGTCTATTAGTGTTGCCTGGCCCTCTTCTGGTCCCAAAGTTTAAATCTTTACTAGTTGGCTCTTTGGGAAGTTCAGCAAGTGCTCCAAATTCACAAAAGCATCTTTTGAAAAATAGCCTGTTGGTGTGAAGGACTTTTTTTTTCAGATATGCCTGGATTTTGTTTTGATTTCTCATGTACCAAATGAAAGAGTCCTAACTTACAATAATTTGAAAAGATAAAATGTAAAGCTCCTTATTGCATAGTGTCTTTAATCAAGGCTTTTTATGTTATTTAAGTGTTTGGCTTTTAAGTTTCCATATCTTAGATTGAAATGGTTTTTATTTAAATTACATTACTTTGTACATATTTTTAAAGACATTATGTACGCTGTCCATTCACAATTTTGAATTGTGATTTAATTCTCATAAGTTTCCACATATTGTGTTTCCCCCAAAATAAGACCTAGCCGGACAATTAGCTCTATTGTGTCTTTTGGAGCAAAAATTAATATAAGACCTGGTCTTATTTTACTATAAGGTATAATATAATATAATATAATATAATATAATATAATATAATATAATATAATATAATATAATATAATAATATAATATATAATACTGGGTCGTATGTTAATTTTTGCTCCAAAAGATGTATTAGAGCTGATTGTCCGGCTAGCTCTTATTTTTGGGGAAACACAGTATTAGCATTTCAATAATTTCCATTCAGAATTTGAGATTTGTATAGTTCTGTAGCAGTCTCTGGAGGTATATGCTGAAAGAATAGTCTCATGGTGATTTCAAGGAGAATTCCCTGTTTAAGTGCTAGGGATTTCATATCATGAAAAAGAAACTGTGTTCTGGCTCCCTTGAAAAACAAGTATTTTAGGTATTTGTTCTTTAGTCAGGAAAAGGTGGTTGCATTTATTTAAAATTATTTATGTTACATTTTATGTGGTATATAACTAACCTTACTTGGTCAAGAATAGCTTGAATCACTGAATAGAGAATCCCCTTGAAAGGCCTGTTGGATGATGAGAGGAATTGTGTTCACTCTTCTTGAAGCACCAGTAGTGTGATTAAAACATGAGGAAGAGAAGTTAGAATTATTTATTTACTCTTACATTTATTCACTTCGTTAATTCAACAGATACTTAGTGAGCAGTCTTCTATGTGTGAGGTACTTATCTAAATATTCACTGATATATGAAGTATTTCTTGCTTTTTCAACACTTACATTATAGAGTGAAAGACAGTTGATGAATAATTGTACCATTATGTATGATAACACTGCACAATCCTGCATATAAAACGAGAGAGGAGAGTTTACAGATTATGAGGACAAAGCAAGGGTTAGACATAAGTTAAAGATTACTGTGGGTTGTAAGTTATTCATAACCCAATCAATCTCTTGAGAAATTGATGAGCATTTATTGTCCTAAGAGGAATTAAGTGTGCAGTGAGCTTACTTTCCCCCACAAGTGTATTATATTTATTATATAATATAATTTATATATATATAAATTTTTATTTTTATATTTATTATCATTTTATATATAAACATATATTATATATTTATATATTATACATATAAATTATATCATTGTGTATATAATTGTTACACAAATGTTTAGAATTTATTTGTAATAAATCAGGGTCAACTATAAATGAGCATTCCAAAAATAAAATGTGACACGCATTTACCTGTTATACCTATTATAATAATACCTATTATAATAATAGGTAAATGCGTGTCACATTTTATTTTTGGAATGCTCATTTATAGTTGACCCTGATTTATTATAAATAAATTGTAAACGTTTGTATATTTGATGTTATGTATGCTCTGTCCATCACATACAAAATTAATCCCCCTGAACCAGGGACAAGTTTGTGGCTATATGTGTATTTTCTTTTCTCTACTTGAGGTTATGATGTTTCAAAGATTTCTTCCTATCAGAAGATGCCACGGCTGCAGAGACGAATGATGTGATGATCCTGTTCTTCTGGGTTGCATGAGAGATAATAGTTCTGAGGGGCCCTTGTAAGTGGGGATACATTTTGAAGTCGTGTGCTTTATTATGAAAAATAGTCATACAAACATTTCACCGTCCTCCAAATACATGTGTTTCTTTTAATACAAGAGAAAAGATCTTTCCTTGTTAGATCTTTGAGTAAAACTGATGCTTAAGAAAGATGTATCAGGTTGTAATGACTTCCTGGTGCAAGAAACATGGCTGTGCATTTGGAACTTTAATTCAGTGATATTCTACACTGGTGAGTTCACTATATTAGAACTTGTTTTGCTTTCGACAATTGTTGAAAGGGTCCTTATAGAGACTCATTCACCTAGCCAAATTCTTTCCCAAAGTCAAGGGTCTGCTGCCCGTGACTTTGGTCATTATGTTACAGATTTGCATTATCTCTCTCAAGGAAGCCTGGGCAATCGAAATACGTGATTGGGTTCTAGCTAAACATACCAGATGTCAGGAAGTGCTAAGTTTTAATTTTATCACTTCTTTTGAGAAATTTTGCCTAGGTGTGGATGTAGTAACAACTAGGATGGAGGAAAGAAGGAGACTGTGTGTGTGTGTGTCTGCAAGGATCCTGGATTTTCAGAAAACTTGCAACTCATGTTTTAGCACAGCTGTCTCAGCACAAGACTGTTCACCCAACTATATTAAAATCCTTCAGTGCTCAGGTGCAATATCTATAAGGTTTTTTCCCACATAGATAGAAGAGTAATATTACTGTAGTGTTAGAATCTCAAAATTTCAGGTGTTTCGACATCAATATCATGACAGTGTTATACAGCACAGTTTGTTATCCATAAGTATTTTATATTCAAAGCAAATATGAATTTTGTATTTGTACCTCACCATTTTTTTCTTATTTCCCACACTCATACGCAGATACTCATCTTGATCTGAAAATTTGATTATCAGTGTTTCTGATGTTGATATTTGCATTTTTATTTAGTTTGACACAAAATGCTCACTCTTAAATCTACATTTATCCCAGATATTTCAGAGACAAAAGAGGAAGATCTGTGTTTTCCTATTAGCATTTTATGTATAACTTCCTTTGAGTATTTTATATATAACATACCTAAAGGAATCTTTATTTTTTGTATTGTAAATTTCCCTTATCTGTCATAAAATGCATATGTTTAATATTTCTTTTAGAAATATCCTTAAACACATAATACAATTCTAATTTGCTGTACCTGTTACTAATCAAAACATTCTAGAACCAAATACATTCTTTGAAGTATAAAGAATTCTATATTTCAGAGACACCCAAAGGGGTATTTAACAACTGGCCAGCATTTTAATTGTAAATTTTAAATCATCTGTAGGCAAACAAGGTTTGCAGAAGGATTTGTGACCAAAGTGCCAGATTGCCAGCCATTTTTGAGAGCTTAGTGCATTCAATGTGTTACACTCCTTATATTATTAATTTATTTATGTATTCAACAAATTTTAGTGAGTTTTTTGGTTTGTTTTTTCTCGGCACTGGAGATATAGTCGTGAACACATTCTATGAAAATACTTTTGTCCTCATGAATCTTACCTTCTAGTGGGAACAGGACAGAAAAAAAATAACATCAAATAGTGCTTTTTGTAGAGAACAATAAAGCTAGAAAGGAAGATGGGGATTGCTGGGGAGTGTACAATTTACAATAGTGTGGTTAGGGAAGGTCTCACAGGGGCGTCCTGGGGGAGGTGAGGGAGCAGCCTGAGTGCTGGCTCACGTCGGGGAGTGTTCCAGCCACAGCACATTTTAATCCCTGAGGCCGCAGTGTGTTTTATGGTTCTGGGAATTTCAGAGGGTTGGGTTGGCTGGTGCCTAGTGAGTGATGGGTGAGAGTACGAAAAGAGGCGGTCAAAGAGGTGTTGCTGGGGGTGAGAAATGGGGGGAAGTCATATAATATTTTGGGAGGGCTTTGGCTTTCCCCTGTAGAAGACGAGAAACCATTGGGAGGGTTTAAGCATGCAAGAGTTCATGAAAAAGTCTTTAGAAACCCTAACAGGACTTTGTGTAGTGAAACTTCTTATGTATAATATTGACTAGTTTTTCTACCCCTCCCCGCCAAATTTCCTTATTTATTCTGAATAGTGAATTTCAGAAAATGTTACGTTTTTAATATACCTTCCTGAAATTAGCTATAGCAGACTTTTCAAAGTTCAGGTTCAGGCGATTTCAAATATGAGAGTGGTGTATTAGTGCAGGCAGAAACCAGACTGCTGATTGCTCCTCCGGGCTCTGGCCATGACATTTTGAAATGGAAACAGAGGTCATAAAGCTGAGATTGTAGAAGTAATAGCTTTTAAAGGAGATTTTCAGACTAATAAACGTTTCTTGTCCTAGTTAACAGACAAAGTCGGACATGTAGAGAAGAAGGCGTTAAGTGGTTTGACTAATATTTTCCTGGGTTGTAAGAGAAGTAGGGTAGGAGGCAATGAAGGAAAATAATGGTGACCTAAAAAAACAAAAGCAAAAACAAAATCAAGATGCTTAGGAATCCTTGAAAAATATCTGGCTGGTGAAGACATAAACTTAAAGTGACCATTTGTCCTGTTTATTTCCAGGACAGTCCCAATTGATGTCTTTGTCCCAGTGCGATTATTAATAGCACTCCTTTTATTCTCCAAAGTGCCCTGATGTAGATGATAAATAATGTGGTCACCCATCTTGTAACTCCATAATTATTTGTGCTTCATGTCTTTTATGTTATTCTAAATCATTTACTTTTTGGTATTTTCATAATTTTAGTTTGATTTGGGGCATTGGTTCATCAGTTCAGTATTTTGTTTTCTCTTTAAGAATTTTTTACCCCTATGGGAATACTTTTATAGATTGGTGTTTAAAGATATTGGAGGTTCTTCACTTTCTAGGCAATTAAGAAAAATATGCCTTTCATATTTTAGAAGGTGCTTGTATTTAAGTTTATTTAGCATTTCTGTCTGGTGAATCAGAGACTATTGTAGATTCAAAGTTACATGTAGTTCCTGGAGTATTGCTATTAAAATAATATTAAATAATTACATGTAAAATTGTGATATGTTATTGATGTATTATTTAAAAAAATTAGAGTTCTGGTTTCTGGAAGGAGATTGAAGAGAAAAATAAAGGTTTCACTTTATAGGGAATTTTCTGGAATGTGTGCTTTTAAACATGTGTCCAGAATTGCTTTACTAATACATTACCTCAATTGGAAACATCACTACACTGTAAATATTGCTATAACATTCTTGTGGACATGGCATTGTGGAGTCAGGGAAAGAGAACAAACTGAGAGTCAGGAAACTTGAATTTTAGTTTTGTTTTATCTAGTGAATTGCATTATAATTTTGCTGTTATCATTTATTCTATCCTGTCCATGCCTTAGAGCTCTCTGGCCTAAACTAAGCCATGGACTGTTGTGTGGAGCCAAGGAGCTAATATGTTTGAAAGAATTTTATAAATTATAGTTTTCTATCTAAATCTGAGATTGCATTAGATCTGCAGAAAAAAGGAAAGCCCTTTTAAGTGAGTCAGTTACATTTTTTTTTCCTGAGGAAGTTCTGAACCAGTAAGTTAATTACCTCTTTCCCCTAGGGAATGAATCAGCTAATTATAAAGAGAGAGCCAAGGTCAAATTTAAGCCAATCTTCCTATTAGTCTAAGAGACTACTTAGTTCATCTCTTCCATGGGGGTAATGCAGAAGCTAATGTGAAGGGGTTGACAAGTTTGGAAGCCTGGGCAAATAGACCTGAATAGACTTTTTAGAATGACTTTATAATTTTATTGAAAATAATGCGCTTTAATAGGCTTTCAGAGATACCCAAATATCTGTCTTTCAAATACAAATACTTTTTGGATTATGTGCCCCAATGTCTTGCACTATTGGCACATATAATTGAATTTTAACTGTGTCTTTGCAATCAATCCAGCTTGATATCCATATTTCAGTGTAGGACATATCTTTTATCAGATATACTGGAGTAAGAATACCTCTTCAAATAAGCTTAAGCGTATTCCTTTTTAATAATATCCATTCATATTTTTATTGTTTGATTAAGAGTAGATCCTCATTCTGTCCTCCCAAAATTGGCCTATCTTTGATGTAAAGGATATTTTTATGAACCACATTTTCATCAGTACAATGATTCATCCATTCCTGGGTACATGCCAATAGATAGTGATTACCTTGGAATAAAATAACAATTGGGAAAAATAATCTGATTTCCATATGTGATGTTGGGTAATGTAAAGAGTATAAGGTGTGTCCTTTCTTTAGTGCACATTTACTCACATACAGAAATGAAGGAAAAATTAAGTTAATCTTTTGTGTGGTATTATTTTAAAGGACTAGAAAAACAATGACTAAAAAGAGCAATTATGGTGTACCATTGTTATTGAATGTATTTTTAATATGTGTTTGGGGTGGAAAGATTTACAAGCTGGATATCTGATTCAATGTAGAAATGAATTCTGTCCATATATGTGTTTCTCATATATATTTTGAAATGAAGTAGCTCTTTCTTCTACACTAAAATAAAATAAAAAGTAAGAAGAGAAAGAAGGGAGGGAGGGAGGGAGGGAGGGAGGGAGGAAAGAAGGAAGGAAAGGGGAGGAAAGAAGGGAGGAAAGAAAATGAACAAAAGCTCCGAATAAGTCCCGAGATTGCTTTTAGTATAGCTTATTCTAGGTTTGGTGTTTGTTTTACTGACCTGGTGGTGGTGGTGCTGGCAGTGGTTGTGAGAAGGAATGGATTTACCTTTAAATAAATGTGATGTATAAAAGTAACTACAGATTTTAACAGTAAAGATTTCAGTAGGTAAGGATTTTATAATGCTCAACAATTCATCCTTAACATTACATATCATTGGATCAAGCAGACAGGAAGTTGCATGATTGCAAGAGAGCATTAACTGAAAAGTAGATTGAAATGTGAAAATTATGAACATAGTAAAAATGTTAAGCGTCTTGTATAGTTTTCAATATAGAAATTTTAATAGTTTTTTCTATAACAGTATTCTCTCGATGTTCATTGTTAAGGAAAATAATCCAAGGATATTTAGTGTTTTGCCCAGTGTTATCCAGAAATTGCTCCTTTAAAACTGGATCTCTGTTATTTTGGGTGTAGAAGATGAATTTCAAATATTTGTTCTATCCATTATCTAGAAAGAGGGTTTCTCTGATCTGCTGTTTTTCGGCTTTACCTAATGAAGTTGTCATGAGAATCTAAATCAGATAATGCATGTTGAAGCATCCAGCACTGTGCCTACCTGGTGAGCCCCGTCATGCTGGGTCCTCCTTTCATCTTTGATGATCAGTGCAAATACCTAGAGGAAGTCCTGGGGTTATGTAACAATGTGCTTGGCACAAGGGGACCCCTGTTACTTCAAAGGACACCTGAAGTAATATACACTAACACAGCAATGATTTTCCAAGGGTCTAAGAAGTTTGATAAATGTTTATGACGATTTAAAGTATTTTCAGAATTCACTTATAATCTGAGTTCCTAAGTTTAAATGCAGGTGATTTTATATCTATGAAAAAGAGTGAGAAGAATTCAATAGAGTAGATCTCTAAAGAAAAAAAGCAAATTAAGGATTAGTTGGATCTTTCCTCTTGGTTGGATATCTCCTATTTTTAAATGTGTTTTGATTGTGTTAAGAAACACCTCTAGAAGAGAGAGCATGTGTGAAGTTTAAATTATCTTGGCTACCAGGTAGTGACTAAGACACGTATTTGTTTTCAGGGGAGAGTGGATTTTGTTCCTTGAAGCAGTTTAAAAAATAACTAACTGGTGTTGTTCAATATTACTTGTATACAACAAATATGTTTAGAATTATAAGTATTATTGCATACTAGAAATGTGTCCACTCTGGTGTTACGCAGTCATTTCTAACTATGGGCACTCAGGAACCACAAATTGTACTTACATTTCTATGTGCCAGTTGTCTAGGTTGGACTTGATTTTGGAGGTGGTGTTTCCAAATGTCGGCTACTTGAAATAATCTCTGATACATTCATGTTTTTCCGTGAAATGAGCATAAAACTTGAATTCCAATTTAGAATTGTTACGGGGTTTTTGTTCATTTGCATCTGTGAAGTGGTGCTGACTAGCATGGCTTTTAATTCTCAAAATATGATTTGTCTTTGAAACAAGCTTTATAAGTGATGTGACCTAGACTATATCAGATGAGAAAATAAAAAATCTTTTACGTGATGTAAAATATTTTCCATGATGTAAAATATTGTTTTACTAAGCATATTTCTATAAATAGACTTATTTACATCTATTACACAGAGTAACTACAGAAGCAGCTGCATATTTCATATAATTCCATGTGAGTCCCTTATAAGAGGCACTATAGTGTGATTCTTTTAAAGGTCCTTGGGTAACCGGTCACCACATTTCATATATTATACAATGTACAGTTGGAATTAGTGCTTTCTACCACTTAGCAACTAGTGGAAAATATGTATATATGAAACCTTGAACCAATAGAAGCAAGTCATTTCCTGGAGGAATTTGGAAAGCTTTCTCTTATCAAATTATAATATGAATGATTTTAGCTTAGAATTGTTTAATTCTGTGTGGCTTCTTTTTTATTTTTATTTTTATTTTTCCAAAACAATGTAATAGACGTTTCACCCCTCACAAAGTGATGGCTCCCCTCTCCCACTGTATTGCCCCTCTGACATCGTATATGGCAGTTACAATTCCATTGACTCTATTCCCTATGCTGTATCCCAATTGACATCATTTTTGATTTAAAAAAAAAATTCCCTACTCACTGGAATTTTTGGTAAAAGACTGGTGTGGAGTGATTTGGAGTAGAATATTTGGACTTTCTCATGGTTTGCTTCAAATGGGACAATCTGTTTCAATAAAACCACAGGAGGAATTTAAGACAAAGGATCATTTGGGTTTAGCCAACATTTCATAATGCAGATCTTAAGGTAAATTATAAATTGACTAAACTTACTGAAGTGACTAGCATACATGCCGTAATTTAATATGAATGGATAGTTTAACCTTTGTGTGTGAGTGCATATGTCAGTTGATAGAGACTGTATAGAGGGCAGTTAGATAACAGATGATATCCTCATGTAAACAGGGAAATTGGAAAAGTAAAATAACTGAAGTGTTGCATTTGTTTGTATATAGTAGGTGTAAAGAATAATTAAACCAAAAAAAAGAAATTTTTTCTATAGTGCCAGTTGCACCCAGACAAGTATATTTTTCCTTGAGTATCAGGAAAGCTAGATCATTTTATTAAAATGCATCAGTTAAATAAAATTCAGTGTCAGTACTGTCTATTTAAGAGATTATATTTTAATTTTATTATTTAAAAAAGGATTGAAATAAAAGTAGAAATGTTTCTGGTAAAAGGATAATAGGGTAATTTCCCCTTTCTCATTGGACTATTTTTTTAGTAAATAAAAGAAACGAGGAAAAAGGAAACCCAAAACATGCTCTCAAGTAATTGTGAAAAACAAAGCAGTGGGTATATATATATAGTATTATTGTAAGAATGTATTCTTTGAACTTGTCTCAAAGGATTTGACAATTTAATATAAAGTTTTGGTTACTAAATAATCTGATTTCCTTTATGATAAAAATATGCATATTTGTAATCTTAAGTATATAAGTGTCAGTGAAACATGTTTTCTTCCTAAGTGTGATCATCTGTTTTATATTTAATTGGAGAAAATTTCTTCCCATTTTTTGATTATAATGATAATATGGCATGCAAGAAACAAACCAGAGCATGCTAATCAAACCTCATGATTGTAAGTATTTAACTTCATGGAAAATGATCATTATGGATGTTCAATAACATTCATTTGGTCACATTTCATGTAAAGTTAGTTTCATTCTTAATGCTATAAAGTTGTGCATTTGTATAACTTGTTAATGAAGCAAATTTGGAAATCTTCTGATTTTTGAGTTTGAATTTTCTCACTTCATTTTGTAACTTAATGCATTTAAAAAATCAGTCTGCATTGTTATATGGAATACATTTGTTAACTGGCCTCTTCTAAGATGACAGTACCAAAAACTGTAATGTGTGTTGAATATTCATTTAATTCTAGGTGTTGACTACTTTTGAGATTGCTTTAATTTAAAGAAAATAGAGCTTCAAGGGATAAAAGTTTTATTGTTCACCATAAATGATTCAGAATAATGTAATTTAGTTTCCCCTTTGAAATAACTTATGAATGATATTTCCTTATAGGCAGGTCTACTGAAAGCTTGATGAAAGAGAGAATATGTGTTTAACTTAATAATGGGATTTTTATTATCACAGTAATTATTTTTTAAGAAGAGATTAATTCTGTCTGTCTTTGCTTCCATGCTCGTTTTTAATATTATTCTTAAGATTTGGTTCGAAAGCTGTCTCTTGATAATAATATACCAGAACTTTACTTTTAACTGTACTTCTACTTATGTACAGTGTTCATAATACTGTAGAATACTTTTTAAGGGGAAAAAAGATTTTATTAATATATCAGGCCTATATTGTCCATTGTTTGGTGATCTCTTCTAAGAAGTTGGGTATAAAATATTGCTGATGTCGTTAAGGAAGTCTGAGTTGGGAATGTCATAGATATACCTAATGACCATCAAGGCAATTATATTAGTTTTTATTTTTTTAATGGAAATAATGTCAGTGGTGTTCTGTATATTTTTTTAACCACTAACTTTACCTTCAGATTTTCTTTAAATATCTTACTGTGGTTTTAGGCATTTCTGTGCTTTTCTGTTAAGAATTGGGTTGTGACTGCTGTGTACATGGATATTTGTCATTAACTCAGGTGTATTCAAAATATTTTTTACTGTGGCAATTTTCCTAAGTTATCTTCTCCTTATTAGTAAGCCCACATTATTAATGACTTTTCAAATTATCCTTTAATATTATGTTTTCCAGATGTGTGATGAAACATTTAGGAAAACTTTGAGCACAAGATGATAACATAGTTGCACATCAGACCTTGGCAGTGACTATGAGAACCCCAGTCTCACCCTTCCATTATTCCCTATTCTTATACCCTGAAGCAAAGTAGGAATATTAACATGGATTGTCCAACAACTTGCTCAGTGTCTGACTTAATCTAAGAGACACTTGAAAGGGGTTTTTAAATTAATACACTTAGATGTCCAGCAGATATTCCTTGACAGGACCATGTATTTATTTGCTATAAAAAGGAGCATATGGATGGATATCAGTTAAAAACTGTGGAGGGTAAATACTGATAGAGAACATTCTTCACTGGCTGCTGACTGCTTATGTCTAATTTGAGACAAAAAAACCCAAAGCATAATAGTGTCCATTTCAGCCCACAAAACCTGTCACTTTCCCTTCACATCCATTTACTCCATTAGTTCTCTGTTTCTTTTTCCCAGAGAGCAGTTTGTTTTATAGGTGAATCTCCACTGCTGTAATAGTCTTATTATTTGTGTTCCTATCTTATCTAGATATTGGATGAACTGTTTTTTTCCATTGTTACACATGATATTTTTCCCTTTGTTTTCTTTAAATGAATTGTTTCTAGAAAGGAATCTAAACTGTGGGTAATTATTATTCAGCCTTCCTAGTGTTTGTGAAAACAAAAGTTGACCTTATATAGTGAAGAGCTATGGGAAAACGTGGGTGTAACACAATTTTTTTTTAAGTGAAGGGAAAAATAATTCAACAATGAAGGTGCAAGAGTATGCTTCAGTTTTTCCACATTTTAACTCTGAAAACAAGTTATTCCATAAAATAATGCCGTTTTTAAGGAATTTTTCTTAGAGTACTTAGTAACTCTCTTTTTGCCTTCTTTATCTTTTAACACTTTTTTTGGGTCATTTTTCTCCCTCTCTTTTCTCCCCTTTTCCTTCCTTTAATATTTATTTACTAAATCTTCTCCTTGATGAACTCTTCTTCAAGACAGGGGTTCATCTTTAAGCTCCTCTTAAGTGAAGAGGAGTAATTGGAACCATTGCATTAATTTTCTTGTCCAACCTCAACAAACAAATCCTTTATTAAGATGTAGACCCCTTGAGCATCCCTCAGGGTCACAGCTAGCCTGTGTCTGCTCTATGCAGGAAGTGGGAAAGGTACAGGGTTTGACCTCATTCAGTGGGGACAGAATTTTGGCCCTCAGTTTGTGACTCATCCAAACATTTTTGTATAATACCCACACCAGACAACTGAATGCACAGGCCGTCTTATGCTCATTTCTGCTTTTAAAAGTGTTCCTTCCAAAACTGTAGCCTGGGGAATGTCCCGATGCTTATTAAACAGGTGAAAGAGGTGAATACTTGAAACCTCTGCGTAGCTTGTGTTTCCAAAATGAAAAGGAATCTGGGGCCTACTGGTTTATTCCATTTTAAAAATAAGGAAACTGAGCAGTTCAAAAGTGAAGTTAAATAGCCTTTTTGTGGTGGAGTCCTGCCTGACTCTGTCAGCTAACTCGAGGACCAGTAAACGTTTCACACTGTTTCACTCACTCAGCATATAGACTAAATTAGATTTGATAGTCTAAAAATGAAATATGTTTTTGAAAGTTATTTTGAATACCAATTTTATTTAATAAATTAGGGAATGTAGCATGATACAGGGTAAAGCGTTGAAACTAGATTTACCTGGGTATGTATCCAAACTGTAACTTAAGTTTAGAGTGAACTTGCACAACATATGTAACCTTTTTTCTTAATCTGTCCAATGGGGACAATAAACCCTTATTTTTTATGGTTATGGGAAAGCCAGGTCTCAAATTCAAGTAATGAAACTCTTGACACCAGAGCAAAGTGCTCCAAGGGTTCAGTGAAATCCATATAGAATGTCTAGCCTCAGTTTATCCACTGATGTAGCTCATTTCTGCAACAAATCTTAGAAGCATTTCTAAGAGTGAGCACCATTTAATTGATTTGTGCTACAAAACAGCATCCTTTACTTACAGTTACTGAAACATTTTTATTTTCCCTGATCCTTGAAGGTATGTTATCAATACTTGGATAATACTTTAGGGAAGGGATTTTTCAGTAGCTTCACTTGCAAAATGGTTTTTGATATAATTTACCGCTGATGTATGTGGCAATTTTGTTTAATTCTAAGAAGTAGACTATTATAATCAACACAACATTTTTTTTTAATAGCAAATGAGCATTTCTAGAAAGTAGTTTGAAAGGACTCCCATGTTTTGGGAATGCAGGACTCACAATATTGTCATCAGCTGGTGAAATATAATATATAGCACCATGACTGGCAAAGGTAAAGAAAGTTCAGGATTCAAAAAAACTGTCATTGTACTCATTTGTTGTCGCCACAATTGTTGTCGCCACGAGTTCCTTGATTTGGGAGTGTCATTAATTCTGCAAATGAGACGAAACATTTTATATAATTGAAGTTCATTTGAGGACGATGTTATTTCCCTAACATGGTGCAATGGCTAAATAATATGTTTCCAAATGAGAAATCAGTAAAGTGGTGCAATGTATTGATGGTGAAATGTCTTTCCTTTGCATTCATATGTATGTAGGTCAGCCAAAAAATTCACCTCAAAAAGTACCTTCGTTCTTAGGTTCTTCTATTAGATATTCCTTGTTGGCATCAAAGTTCAAGACTTGGGGACTTGTTTCTGTTAATAAAGCCAGATACTTGTTTAATAAAAGATCCTCTAAGTTTGGTGATGATACAGCCTGTCATCTACTGAATCTGTCTTGTGTTTCTCCACTAAAGTGCTGCTCTTGTTGATCCTTGATAACATAACTTGAATGTTAAACTGATATATTTCTAAATCTTTGCTCAATGGAAAGCGTTTTTTATATACTATATAGGAGAGTACATCACACACTTGAAATAGATTAGTGATGTTTTAGAATAAATTCAATATCTCAGCAATATGAAGTTTGTTCTGGAACAAATTACACACTTGAAATAGGTTAGCGATGTTTCAGAATAAATTCAGTATATCAGCAATATGAAGTTTGTTCTGGAGCAAATTACATTAGTTTTATTAAATTATGAATTTTTAAAAAGGCTCAAATGAAAACAACTGAAGTTTCATTTTATTTAGTTAAAAGGGACATTTGGATAATGGGGAACAAGTCCTTGTTTCTGAAACACATACTGAACTTTCCTTCCGTTTCACTTTCTTTACCAAAGGGAAGAAAATATTCACATAGTAACAAATTAAAAAGAAATTACAGTTTGCTTAATAGGTAACTGGATGGTTAATAAGTAATTTAGTACAAGAAAAAAATAGAGAAAAACTTTTGATTCCTTTTCTAATTTTAGAAATGAGGAATTTGGAAGAAATCAATATAATCTGTATTAATTAAAGCATTCTGTGTTTTGGTAATAACCTTTTTAGTTACGTACCAGTATTCCTTAGAAAATGACGTATGTATTTATATTTTTATATTTTGCTTGATGTCTCTTAGATAGCTGAATAGGCTTTTTTTCCTTCAATTTTATAGTAATTTGAATTTATATTAAAAATTTTTGAGACAGTTTTCTTGAAGGCACATATTACATCCGGTAAATGTTCTATTATATGTGTACATTATTAATTATATGATTGTAAACATTAACAATGTAAATATATTGGGCAAAATGTCAATCCCTCAGTGCAAACTCAATTCAGTGAATATATACAAGACAAAAATCTAATGAAAGGACTTGAGAATTTTCTTAGCAAAGAGGTACATAGTTACACATCATTATTCCATAAGCATGAAAACATTTGATTATTGCTATTGGATTGAAAAGATTGTGTTCTAACATTTTTCTGTTATATTTTAGCTAAGGAATTATATTTGTGTGTTTATTTTTATTTAAAGTTTATTAGGTTAGTGTCACGCGGGGCGTCAGGCGGGGTCTCTGGTCCGGCTCCCCACATAAGAACGCAGGATGTGGCTAGGCCAAAAAGGAACACCCATGGAGCCATAGATAGGGGAGTCATACCACTATACTCTTGCTGGCGGCTGGGTTGGAGACGCAGGAAGCAGGAGCCACACTGTTCGCAACCCTCACTGCTCCGCTTGCAGGCTCAGCTACCATCTTCTTGCTAGCCCCCATTTTCTGCTAGCATAGCCATGGCAGTTATATTAGTGACCAATGGCTCACTGGTTACAGCTGATGGCCAACTAAGCACAGCTGATGGCCATCCAATCACAGTTGATGGTCATTTACTACCTGAGCCAGCACCTTTCCACGTGAGGCCCAGAGCCTGGAAACTGCACTCCTGGTGCTGTCTCCAAAGTTAGTAAAGTTACATAGGTTTCAAGTGTACAATTCTGTAATACATCATCTGTATATCACATTGTGTGTTCATCACCCAGAGTCAGTTCTCCTTCCATCACCATATATTTGACCCCATTTACCCTCATCTACCATCCCCCTCCCCCTTCCCCTTTGGTATTTTATTAGTTTAAATGAAAACGAGAAATTACTAGAAGGAAAATTGCTGTGGCTAGTTGTAGGCATGTGCCAAATTCTGCCAGTGATTTTGGATTTCTGTGCACTCAGAGCTTATCAAAGTGAGACTTTCATAACATAGTTTGGATTTTCTTTGCATTTGATCACTGGTTATTTCAGTGAGCTCACCCAGGTGATTTTGCTGGCTAGTCACATCAATAAACTAACCTAAATTGCTTCCCAGATCACGTTGGCCTGATCAGGGGAGCTGTTACCAATTATTCTACTATAGGATGAGTCACGTTCTTTTTTTATTTTTAATTTTCAAATTTAAAAGGTTCAAATTTAATTTCGTTGTTTTTAAACAGTCTTGTTGAAATTCAATTTTAATTGTTTTCAATTTAAATGAACAAACAGCAGACCTCCAGGCCTTTTGGACTCACTTTCACTTGGTCCTAACATCCCCAGCCCAGAGGAGCCACATTCTTGAGTTTTAAATTTTGTTTATCTAATAGGTAGAAAGAGAACTTCCTCCATGGAGAAGTTCATCAATGCTGATAGTGAAAACATACCTTATGTCATGAGAGTCATCTCAGAATGAAGGCCTGTAATGATTCCTGATGTCTTTCCTGGTGAATCACAACTCAGGGAGCTACTAGAGTTTTTCTGGTTTTGCTCCTTTTAACAAGTCTCATCATTATAATACTAAGCACTTACTGAGCACTTAGTATATGTCAGGCATTGTTCTAAGTTTTTGCCTGATGTGTGTTATTGAATCTTCACAATAGCCATGTGCAATAGGTGCTATTATTATCTGCATTTTACAGATGAAGGAACGCAAGGGAGGTTAATCACCCCCAAAATTGAAACCTATTAGGTAGCAGAAAAAAGGATCTGAACCCACTTTGTGGGGGTCCAGAGCCTTGAAGCAACCACACCTGCATTACCTGAACTTCTTTAATGTAAGTCCTTAAAATAAGAAGGAGCAACGGTTTTATTTGAGGGCAAAAATCCATTGTAATTGTTTGAGTAAACACTTAAATGACTGACAGTATTTGTTGTCTCTGACTGGCGTGCTAAACGGTTAGTCTGGCCCCCAGTTCACAGATCTAGAATGCCAAACACTGGGTTTGAAAGTGAAAGGAAGGCATGGGAGATGCCTTGTGGCTATGGCAGTCCTGCTTGTCAAAAACCAAAGGTTTCTTTCCTTTGGTTGGAATTCTTTGGTTTCCTTCTCACTTAATTAGCTTCTTAAAGGGAAATAAACAATTGCCTCTGACAAACTACAATTTGTAGGCATTTTCAGATTAATGTTGTGAGCTTTAGTGGAGAGGGCATGGGATTTGGAGTCAAGACTCTAGGATTATATGTTGGCTGCGTACACTAGCTATGCTATCTTTAATGTACAATTCAAAATCATTTGTTATTATTTTGATCTGTGAAATGATAAACATTGTGATACCTATCACACAGCATTATTATGAAGATTGAATTAAGTCATACATATTAAAATGTTTCAAAAATGTAAAGCACGTACAGATACCATTTTCATGTTTAATAATTTTTTGAAGTCGTAAAAGCTTATGTTTGTTAAATAGTTCTTTGTCCCAAATGACATTTCTGCCTGCCAGTAGAGCAGTCAAATTAACACAGCTAGAGAGGTTTTGAATTGAGGTAGAGATTTATTTACTCATTATTGATTTTAAGACACCTAATAGCATTTGGTATCTTCAAATCATATTTGACTGAAACTATTATATGGCTGTAGTAAAAAATCATTAAATAAATAATATGTGCAGTATAGACTAAGAGATGTTGATTTTTATTGCGTGGTTCTATAATGTTCAGTATGATGCATATGTAAGTAGATAGACAGGTGAGTAAATAGCAAGTTTTCTATCTTTTTTTGGTTTGGAAATTGATAGCAAAATATATACTGTGTCCTTAGCTAAAACAAACTAATGTGTTTACGGTTTTGACTTAAATTTCTGGCCAATTTTGTTGGCCTCTATTGTTAAATATTCGTGTGTGTATGGACTGACTGACTCACTTTGTCAAAATAATTGATTTGGTTATTTGTTTGTAGGAGGCTTTCACAAAACATAATGTCAAAGGAAGATGGAGTTTTGTGGGGAAAAAACGTTGGGAAATGAGGCATTAATTTACCTCCTAGGTAGTCATAAGACACAATAGCATATTCAAATATCTAAGAAAACGTGCCATAAATAAGCCCACTTAACCATGTATAACATAGAATTCTGGAGCTTTTTTTGTCCCCCAGAAAATATTTTTTTTATAAAACATCTATTAGCCCAGAACCGGAAATGCTGCTGTACATATAAAATCTGATGTTTTTGGAAGGACCAGTAGTCTCTGGGCTTCTGTGGGAATTACTCCTCTGAATCTTCCACTAAGGTCACATTATACTCATAGTAAGAATTTCATATATGCCCGTGATGTGAATGCAGTTCTTGATTAGACAACCATCCTGGGGCCATGTTTAATGTCACTTGGCAAGGTTAAGTTGCTTCCTGTCAGGCTGCATATATAGTACAAACATTTATGTAATCTTTGGTGTTTTCTTGAGGTATAAATGGGTCAAGTGTAAATGAGAATTTTCAGGTGATGCAACAAAATGCTGGCATATGGAACAACAACAAAAAAAAAATCCTGTGGGAATTTACTGAAGCAGAATAATAACAAATAACACAAAATGTACTTAACAAATTTGAGTTCATATTTCACACGAAATATTGCACTAAACACTTTTACAAGTATGATCTCATTTAATTCTTTCAACAGCCTCTTGAGAGGTATATATCACCATCTTACAGGTGAGGGAACTATGATTTCTCAAGGATTTCTTAAGGATACATAACTGCTAAAGCCAGAATGTGAAGATAGGAGACTAGGCACTTGAGAACTCATGACAATGGCACTTTATGGTTTTTAGAGCTCAGATTGGGCTCCACGTTGCTGAAAATTGCCAATGGGAAGAAGACTAACCAGGCTTTTTAAGGAGTAAAGATGGGGGAGGCACACTTTAAACAAAATCACAGGCCAGTCTGAGAGGCGGCCAACAGTCTCTGATGGAAAACTTTTGGGCTTTGGCAAGAAACCAAGCTCGATGCTCATATGTGGAAATACTTTAGAGGCTCCTTCTGCCTTTGGACCAACCCATCAGAAACCAAATTACAACCAAGACCTTGTACCTTTTACAAGCTGAATAGTGAACCAGTTATTCCTTGTAATATTTTGGTCTCTTTCAAGCTGGGAGCAATTAAATAAGAAGACAGAAAAACCAAGTAAGGTGTTCAAGGAGCAAACTGCATTCCGGATAACTATTACTGTATTTAGAGAATTACGTGATAAGATGTGAATTGCACATTAGTAAATCATCTGACAAATGTTTTTTGAGTGTCCATCACTCTGGGTAGGGAATAGTGAGGTCAAAAGGAAACAGCATTGTTAAGGGAATCCAGACAACTAAGTGTGTACTTCAGGTTTTGCCTTTAATTATCTTTGGATTATTGGATGAGTCACCGCTTATTTACATAGGCACTGTAGCAAGGATTAAAAACTCAACTCGAGAGCCCTGGGGGCTTGGTGTGAGCCCTACTCATTCCTATGTGAGCTTGGTAAAGTTCTTGAATTTCTTTGTGCCAGGGTTCCTGTGTGTGGAAAATGGGATAATAGTATGCATATCACATCACAAGATTTTTATGAACATTAAATGAGTGTTTAGAGTTATAAAGTGTTTAGAATGGTGTCTGGGATATAGGAAGCGCTGTGTGTCAGTGATTATTATTATTTTAATTATTATCATTACTATTCTCATTCTCTTTGAGCCTCAGCTTCTTCAACTAGAAAATTGGGGGGGGGGATTAAATGATATTTAAATACATCATTTCAGGTTTATATACATTTATTGAACTTAGCATAGAACTCATCTAATGACTTGGGTGTTTCGTGAGTACAAAAGTATGAAAATTAATACAGGCAGCAAGTGCCTTGTGTTTTAAAGGCAAAGATAAGCACAAAACAAATACAAAGTAAACAAACAAACAAACAAACTTTGTGTTTTGGCATTCAGGGGACTTTTTATTAAGTATTCGTTATTCCAGGATGTAGAATTTGGATGGATAGCAGGCTTTGGGTCTTGTCAGAAGTTGTGACATTGGAATAGGGATAACTAGGAGGCCGCGTGGTTAAGAAGATAAGCAAGACACTTGTTAATCCCGGCAAATACTAATGAAGTATTTACTGTGCCCATAATGTTCCAAGCACTTTACAAATATTAGTTTATTTAATCCTCTCCATTTACAGATCAGGAAACTGTAGCAGAGAAAAGTTAAAGTACTTGCCCACGATCATACAGTTAGTGAAGTTGGGATGTAAAGCCAGGCAGCCTTGCTGCTGAGTTCCTGCTTTTCCTCCCTTTGCCTTACTGACTCTGAAAGGCTTGAAGAAAGGTGTGAAATTACTTGGAATACTTAGAGTATTAAGTAGTTGGGTATGGCCAGGCCATAGGGTTTCAGGATAAGATGGAATAAGGGGAAATAACGGGGGATTTGAAAAAATAGTCTGACCATTATCTTAATCTAAATAAGAGTGTAGTTGAGGAACTAGACTAGACTGATTATCACAGTAATGGGGAGGGGAAGCCTTGATGGGACCAGATCTTAGCCTCATTGGGTCAGGGACCCGTTTGAGACTGTTAAACTGTGGACATTCTTCCCAGAAATTTCTGCAACATACAATATTGCTGCAGAATTTCAGCAAGTTCACAAACTCTTTAATTTTTTTTTTTTTTTTTTGATGCTTTAGAAAGCTTGGTTTTCTTTCCTTGTAATAATGCCATATTTTCTTGAAAGTCTGTAGTTTTTCTTTACTTTGTATTTGTTTTGTGTTTTCTTTTATTAACCATATTTTTAAATATTTCTTTCTTTAGATGCCTGTCCTTTGATTATTAACTTTTACAAAATATGATTTTGATGAGTTCTTGATGACTTGATCAACTTCTTATCTCGAGTGTATGAATGCATATAAACAAACGATTGCTGTGAAATTTCCTGTAATTTTCTTTGTTGCTTAAGTATAATGGTGGTGATAGACCTTGCAGGCAGTAGATAGTCTGTACACTGATCCACATTGTTCTGTGTTTATTCATGAACAATTTGTTATTTGAATAGCTGTATCTGGGGTGGGAAAATGATTTGCATTAAAAAAAAAAAAAAAAGCGAAATCAGTCCTATTTCCAAAATGCAACTGAAATGGCCTCTTGTGGAGAATCATATTCAAAATTCTGTCTTTGCTTCTAGGACAGACATTTTTCTCTCTTGGGTACTGAAACCCTTAGAGTAATTAGAGTCTAGAGGTTAGGGAGTTTAAAAGAGGTTGCTTGACTGATTATCATTTGTTTTGTTTATCATTTGGTATGAGTAATAATTGGGTCCCCCTTGGCTGGGTGAGGAGTAAGCATTGCCAGTACCTGTGGGAAATTGCTCTAGTAAAGTTACATGCTATTTAGGATTTTGTTTTTTTTAAAAAAATACAATCTAACTTGGTGAGCTGAATTCAAATTTGACTTCCTCAAGTGATGAAAATCAATAGTTTTTTGGTTCTTTTTTTCCTTTAATTTTCCTGAACTTTAATTGCATTTTGCCCTGTTGAAGTCTCCATTGCAAAAGTATAAATTATTTTTCTGTACAAATGTAAACATTCTAAAAAATCATGATGTTATTGATCCAGTTAGTTTTGAAGAACAATATTATCAGAAAAACAAAGGTTTCTTGTTTTCTCAGACTTTAGGCTTATAAAGGAAAGTTGCTTTTAGTTAGTTTGTATGTATGTAATGAATAGAATCTTTATGACATTTTTCTGTCTCCAATCCTTAATGTATATACTTTACATATCATTTCAAAAAATTTACCTGATACATAGAGTATTAGCAAATCAAAGACTATGTTGGGTTTCATTATGAATAACTTAATGGACTTTTTTGGGAATGAGGACTTTTCATGATTTGAACTTTATTCCAAAAGGAATTGACAATATATATAAACCTTTATTTATGTGCTGTGATCAAGGAAGGAGATATTTCATTGAGAAATTATCATATAAGTAGACATATCTTTTTTAAACATTAAATCATTTAAAATTCTATTTAATAAAAGTGTATCAAACTTGTATTGCACCTTTTCCTCTTTGTAACAATGTATTATTTGATAATCTGGATTGAGAGATACTTATGAAATGTAGAATGTATACTGTCATAAACACCATGGACATACTCTGTTACCCCTGGGGCTGTTGTGAAATATGGAGCTATATAAACATATGTTCATTTATGTCAGACTACCATCCTTTTCTCTTAAGTTTATTGAGAATGGCTCCATTTCTTTCCTATGGAGTAAGGGGCATAGATTTTGTGGAGAGTGTTCGCATCCCTGTTCAACTTTTTTATTATCTCTGGATGAGTGATTGCACTATGGTTGGTGAGGCTGGTGGGTACCAGAACTCTGAATAAGTGGGACGTGATCATGTATCAAAAGACTTCAAGTCCATTGTTAGAGTAATAGACACCATTTGGTGTGTGTGTGTATGAGGGAGAGAGAGAGAGAGAGAGAGAGAGAGAGAGAGAGAGAGAGAGAGAGAGAGAGAGAGAGAGAGATTACTTTTCACTGGACATAGCCTATATCTTACATTTGTATTAACCTGGTGGTAGTTCTACATCTAATCATGATTATTTCTTGAGTGGGAATTTAAGACAAAGAATGATTTTAAATGTTGTGGTAATAAAATATGCTGTATGTCTAGTGTGCCAGTTATGAACTCTGCAAGTGTAACTTTAAGAAAAACACAGTGCTGCCGAAATGACTCACCGTCATGCCTAAATGAATGTCTTTAATTTGGACAGTGACAAATTTATGGAACTGAAGTTTTTTGAATCTTCTGGGGAAGTAACCCAAAGTCATATATCATGGGATTATGTTGCTCTGTTTGCTATTCTGTATGTGCTTAGCATGAGTTAGATAACCTAGTTTTTAGCTATTCTTGGCTGCTGTATTTCACAATCTATTTTTCATTTTGTGTTTCCTGGTAAGATTTGGATTTGCTCTGACTGGTAGTGATAATTCCTTAAACAGGTACTAAAAGGAAGGGAAAAGAGGCCTTTCTCCTCCTGAACTGCTTCTGACACTTAGTGATACTGAGAAGGTATTAGTCTAATAAGTCTCATATATCTTAAGTTTAGCAATTAAAAAAAAATGTATTTTTTACTGAAGCATACTTCAATAAATATATGTTAGTAACATTCTTTTTAAAGAGAGTGTTGGGATTTTTATTCCATTTGGTATCCGGTAGCATTCTTATAACCTAGAAAAATGTTCTTTCTAAAGGAAATATTTGAACTGCTTTCTGAAATTCTATGCAATATCACTTTATGAGCTTAAAAACACTAAGCACTGTTGCCCCGATACAATATGATTTTTATTTTTATTGTGTCAATTTTACATCACAAATAATACATTTTATTGATGTTCTTGTATTCACATATGGGATTAAAGACATTTAGTACTTCAAACTTTTTGTAGTGATTTTTTCCCCCTTCTCTTTTCAGTTTTCTATCTGTTGCTCACTTTTAGACCACGTCTATCTGTTTCATCTTGGGGATGGGCCACTAGCTCCCACCCCACTGTCTGACATCCATGGTTTCTTTCCTGTAATGAATACGTTAAAGAGATATCTGTTAAATGAAGGTCTCAGTTTCTGAGTTATTTTGGGTATTGACTATCGTTTTTATAATTACATGCTTTTAGATCTGAGCAAGGCCATTTTTTATTTCTGTTCTCTCTTTTTAAACTACTTCTAGCACCACAAAAATTTTACTCAAATTCTGAGTGAACAAGGAAAAAAAAGTTTATTAATTTTTTTTAACTCATTCAAAAACACATTGATTGAATTCTAGCAAATGCCAGGGAATTGGACTAGTTGCTCAGTGGAACTTGATTGTTGATCGCTCTATATGTAATAATTCTGATGAGTTTTGAGTAGTGATTGGTTCATTTAAAGAATGAGATTTGGTATTATCTGTAAATTTGCAGTTGGCATTATAATCCCAGCAATCTGTTTCCCTAGTTATTTGATAATTTTTTTTATGCACAAAATATGCTTTACATAAGAGCGGAAAATCTCTTTTAACGGTGGCTCTTTATTGAGGAAGGGCATGCAGTCTTTTGCAGCTTTACTATGAAATTAGCCATTTTCCATTTGACAGATTAAGAAACTTATGTTTGCTTTGAAATCAAAATTGATTTACAATTTAAAGATAAATGAAAATGAAGTTTGAGAGGATACAATTGTAGGTGGTATTTATTAAAGCATTCCAATTTTTAAATAGATGTGTGATTATGATTTGGGAAGTACACATTTGAGGTCCTGATGCTGAGCACATATTTGATGGATGTATTATATTTTGCAAGTTTGCTATTTTTAATACAGAGATTTCTAAATTTATATTTATTAAAGAATCTCTAATCAAATAGTTCAGCTCCAATATAGGTTAAGTCTTTGCTTATATCTCATGTCTTAGGCCATTGAGGTGAGGATTTCAGAATAATAAAGTGTATCTTGGGTTAACTAAAGTTTTACAATCCCTGGATAGTCTTCATTTGTAAAGGATAATTATTGTGTTCAAAGGGACCTACTCACTTGGGAATTAAATTCAAATTGTCTTGAAGTATCTTGTTTGTGTCTTAATTTTAATCTGCTCCTGTGACATTTCTCCAGAGAAAAACAAAATATTCAAGACAATAAATAGATAGATAGATAAACAAAGGTTTAAGCTTATCCCAGTGAGTAGTATTTTATGCATTACTATAAGTTCACTACTTTAGAGATACTATAAATTTTCATTGGCTGAAAATATTGCTGTAATCACTTCATCCAATACTGAGATCAAATATAGTTGGGGTACCTATTGGTATAACTTAATATAGCTGACTATATATTTTTAATTAAAAAAACACTATAGAATAGACCCTTATAAAACAACACATTTTCAGTTATAAAAATTTTTTAAATATTTAATTTAAATATTTAAATTAAGCACTTAATATTAAAATTCTTAGTTTAATCTAAACCGTCAATGTCATATTTCAAAAGCAATAAAAATAATTTTGCTTCTATCACATACATGTATTAAAAAATTTGATTGGCATTGCCCCCATGTTAATTGCTGGGCTTGTGCATATAACTTTTTTATTTTAACAACAACAAAAAATTAAATTTTATTTAAGCTTTTTAATAATACTGAAATATTCTGACAATCTTACAACTTTTATCAAATGGTCTTTCATGTTGAATCATTATTACAAAATTCATTATGTAAGCCACTTGCAATTTTTCTAGTGATCAAATGAACTAACCAGAATATCAAAACTTCAAAGGAGTTTTGTGATAGAACTACCCGAGACTACATGTGGAAGCAGTTGTGGCCTGTTACCCATTCTTGTGTTCTGAGTCCTTAGACTGGAGAATGTATAGTAACTAGAGAATAAGAAAAGCTGTGCAAAGGGTAAGGAGTAGCTATATATCAAAAAGCATGTTTAAATGCAAATTATTTTGAAATTTAGATGATAAAAGAAGCTCTGACTGTACTGTTAAGTACTCATTTTCACTAATTATTAATTCATTGTAGTTGGAACAATAATTCTTTTAATTGGTATCTGAACTTTGTTAAAGAATTGCTTGTAACACATTTCAGATTTTGGTTAAAAAACTACTGTGTATAACATACATTCTGTAAGTCAGAGGAAAAAAGATCTCTTATTTGAACAAATGCTTTGAGTACCATAGTGCCCTTTTATTAACAGTTTTGGGATGTCACATAAAATACCGTTGTGCTATATTTGCCTGTAAACATTCAGGCCAACCAAATGAGGTAGGCGTTCAGTTTGCTAGTGAAATGATCATGTGTTTGCTAGTGAAATGAAATGTGTTTAATAATTGAATACAGTGTAAGGCTCAGGATTTGTGTGGTAGTATTCAGAGGGGGTGGGTAAAGAGGACTCTGCTAAGTATGGACGAGGTCACCATAGCAGTGGGAAAAAACACACCAGTAAGTTAATAAATTGGGGTTTTATTTATAGACCTACTGTGAAGAATTCTTATAGCTTAAGTGGGACCGGATATTTCTGTTTGTAAAATTAATATTCACTTGAGATGGGCAAGCATATTTTAATTTGACAGGCATTAATATCTGTAATGAAAGCCAGAGCCTTTCAAACAAACAAGTGACAAGTATCTACAGAAGTAGCATAAATAGGACCCTAACAAATAAGTTCCTACAGTTTTTCTTGAAGACTAGCTGTGGTTTAATTTTTAAGCTCCCTCTCCCATACAATGTGGTTTGCATATATTTACATATAGACATTATGTGCATGGATAAACATGTATCCCCATACTGATAGAATTTTTTAAAAACCAGAAGAATGTAAGTCAAACCTAATTGCTCAATATTTGAACCCAAATAAAATTTAGTGAAATGTCACTAGTGCTTCCTTTTGTAGATGTCTTCAGTCTTTATTCAAAAGAGGGATCAGATTTCACATATTTTAATAACTGATGATGGAGCTACTTTTGTATGTTTTAGCTGGAATATTATATCTATAATTAGCATATTCTATTTTTTATTACTTACCTTCAAAACAGAACCTTATCTTCTGAAGTCATCTGAAAAATTAGATTATTTATTATATACTTTAGACAAAATAATTGTGCAACTGCGTCAGAGTTTCTAGGAACCCAGGCATAACCTTAAGGTAGATAAAGACCCTTTTTTTTTTTACCTTACTGCTTACATTCTCTCATTTTCTTTAAATTTTGTTCTTCGGCTTTGCAGTTTAACACTTTTCCAGCTATATCAAGCACAAAGTAATAATTATACCACATGGTAAGCTCTTCAGAGTCTGTTCTGCTTCTGTTTGTTCTCTATTGTTCACTTCTCCCCGACCCTTCACACTGGCTTGCATGACAGTGCATGGTGGGTGCTTAATAGGTGCTTGACGATTGACTGGTTGATTGATGTGGTTTGACTAGAATAGTAGTTTGTGACATACACAAATGTCCAGAAGGGAATAGAGGAAGTGCCAATCTATGGACGTCAGGCCAGAATGTGTTTTAAGTTGCTTCTGACATGTGATATCCATAAGCTGTTCTCCTAACATGTGCTGACATAAGTTACTTCGACAGCCTTTGTGCAGACAGTAGCCACATGAAATATGGGACAAGAACCAGTTCATTCCTGTACGTGTTCTGATTACAGAGAGGGATGAAACGAACGTGTCTGGACTTGCAAAGACATTGCATCTGCTGTGGTTGATTGACATAGTGGAACGTGTTTCGGGGTGGGGGGGAATTAAACTGTCTAGCATTTTGTATGCCCTTACTTATAGTATAGTTCAGTGAATACCAGTCTGAACTTCACGTTAGTATACCCTGGGTTTCTTTAAAAACACGCCACCCTAGACAAGTTAGATCAGAATCTGTAGAGGTTGGGCCTGGACATCATTTGCTTTTAAAAGCAGTTCCAGTTTTGAGATAGTTTGAAGTTTTATAGGAACCAAAGTTAGAAGAGAAGAAAGATTAAAGGATATAATTTCCACTCACTCTGTTCTCGCTTGTTGAGAAAGATGTACCACTGTCCAACAATAATCTAATACAAGCCTTTTATGCACTTTAAAAAGTTCTAGTGGCTCTATTAAAAGCGTAAAAAGGAATAGGTGGAATTAATATTAATAATACATTTGCTTTAGCCTAAAATACCTCAATCTTACTGTTTTCAACACTAATTAATAAAAAAATATTACTGAGATTATTTTACATTCTATTTCTCCCCTTGTATGACATTTTCTAAATCCAGTGCATATTGTAGAGTTGCAGCACGCCGCAGTTTGGAATAGCCACTTTTCAAGTGTTTAAAAACCATACGTGTCTTGTCAGTTCCTTATTGGACAGAGCAAATCTAGAGGGTAAAGTGCTGGAATACAAACCAGGAGACCTAAAGTTTAGTGTTGGTTTTGCCACTGACTAATCCTTTGACCTTGAGCAGTTCCCTTATCCTCTCTCGGGGGGGTTCAGTTTCCTCTTTAATATGAGGGATCAAGAGTCACTCTAAATTGGGAGTTTTTCTAATTTTGCTTCAAAGAGCCCCAAGATTTTGTGAGCCATTTTAGCGGAGAAGACAGGCAAGCAAGCCTGCTTTAGGCTGTTTTTCTTTGGATATATTTGAGTTTCCAGATGTCATTTTATTTGAGGAAAAAAACCCAAAAATTTGTTTTGAAGCAAAACAAAGGTTTGAAAAAATGACTAGGCTAATTGTTCTCTTAGGTGATTCTCTGATGTCAGCAGCATTATGACAGTTACTCTAGGAACAGGTCAGGCAGCAGGTTTCCTGCTTTTCCTTCCAGTGAAGGTGTCACCATGACAATGATTCTTGGGTATTTCCTATCAAATTAGGAATCCCCTCAATAGCGGCTAAAGTGGATTTGACGAACAGAAATCTTGGATAGCTAGAGTGATAGCAGGTCACTTATGGTTACTGAGGTACCTGGTGGTTGTCTAAAACTGACCAAATTGCAAGAGGAGACCCCTGACTCTCTGAGGTGTGGTCCCATAGTCAGCCATAATTGAGGCCTAGGATCACTCTGACTACAAGCCTTCTGACTTGAAATGTGTTTCTCTATTGGTGAACGCATAATAGACAACAACTTCAATAATTGTCGTGTAGGTGACAATAATGCATACACGTGATTTTGTTCCTCAGACTAGAAAGCTTTCTCTATATCAGATAGATGAACTTTCTGTGGCAACAGCAAATAGAAAACTACCATATCCTGTTCATTGGAAATCAGTTTCTGCCACTTGTCCACAGTCAGTGACATGGGAACAAGATCCTTAAGCATGTTGTTTGCCTTTTAAAGCCTCCTGTGTTGGTTTGTCAGGAGTCAGTCAACGACCTACCTGTCCCAAATTTTTGCTCCTTTGCTGTTGTATTTGGGGTGGGGGGATTATATTGAGTAGGAATTGTGAAGTGGAGAAAGCTGAGAGTGTTTCTATTTTTAGAATGCTTCTAAGAAGTGTATTATAACACCATATTCCATGCTTGCTAGGTAGTTATCCTGAGACTATTGTGCCAAGTGAAATAAGTCAGAAAAGGCGAGAGCCGTATGATTTCACTCATATGTGGGATATAAACTGAGAGGAATAAGACAGACAAATAAACAAAAACTCATAGACACAGATGATAGTTTAGTGGTTACCAGAGGGTCAGGGGGTGCGGGGGTAGATGAGGGAAAAGGCGGTCAAATATATGGTGACAGGAGATTTGACTTTAAGTGGTGAACACACGATGCAATAGATGGATGATGCATTATAGAATTGTACACTTGAAATCTATATAATTTTACTAACCAGTGTCTCCCAATAGAGTTAATAGAACAAAACAAAACACAGAAAATTGTTTTAGCCCAAATATCAGCAGTTATCTCTGAATTTTTATTAGCATGCACAAACTTAATTCTTCCCATCCTGGCCTGCTCATGTATCAATGAAAGCAGCTGCTAATACTGAAAGCAAAAGAGAGAAATGGAAATCCAGTTTCATTGTAGTGTATCAAGCATAGCTACTTCTACAACAAGTTAATGAAAGAATGTTTACTAAGCCCATTGGATTCTTTAGTCTAAGTATTTTTGCTCAATATTTGACACAGATTCGCATGTAGGACTCTGGGTAAACAGGGAAAGCAAATAAATCTGACCTTTGTAAGGCTGGTATTTTTTTATGAAGCCAAAGGGTGCACAAATACACAAATATTAGTCCACTCTTATTTTTGTGCCAGAAATCTTCTCTCTGGCTGATAGCATCTATGTTCGATCTTTGGCATCACTGCTGCCCATCTTGGTTCCCTGAAGGCCTTACCATCTGTTGAACTGGTAAAGGGTTCCATCTCCTCAGTTTCCCTACCATCCAACTGGAAACAGACCGTCTGCTTGGCCTTGGCCCTCTCTTCTCGTTCCTGTTCATTTGGAACCAGCTCGAATATCTCAGAGTAGGTGGCTTTACCTTAGCCAGTCACCTTAGGATTAGCAATTACTAGAAGGTAAGAGATTGGCAGCGACAGGTGGAACATCTGTTATTGTAGTGATCTTGGCTTTGGAGAGTCTGGGAACTTGGAGAAAGTGTAATTCGTGAACATGGTTCCTCCATCCCTGCGGTGCTCTCCTTTGGCCTCTCACCTTCTTTATGTAAACATATAAATGCTTGGGCTTTTTCAGGTTTAATCCTTTGGTCTATCTTAGTTTATTTAATAAGACCAGTTAATGCATGAGTGGCAGAGACCCGCTGCTTTTATCGGCCTGACTAAATCAGCTTCTTTCCCTTCGATGCTTCTAAAATACTTGCCTGACAGATCTGCAGTCACTTAAACCATCACAGTTGTCCAATTCGTATTTTGGGAAGTCACTCAGGGGAAAAAAAAAGAAAAAAAATCACCTCTTCTTTCCCCATGTGTCCTTTTGAAGTTCTCCCTGTCCACCCTCTATCCTATATCTGGGAAATTTTGAGGAGTCGCCAAGTACGATGTTTCCTACTTTCAAACCATACATGAAGACCTGAGTAAAGAAATGTGGCCATTGAAATGTTTTCAGTTTTTCCTAACAAGCATATACCGGGGGTGAAAAAAAACATCTATACACATGACTTGTATTCATATTTTGTTATCAGTAGATATTGAATATTACAAATTTGTTTTTTATTAAAGTTTATTGGGGTGACAATTGTTAGTAAAGTTACATAGATTTCAGGTGTACAATTCTGAAATACGTTCTCTCTCTCTCTCTCTCTCTCTCTCTCTCTATATATATATATATATATATATATATATATATCATTGTATTACAATTTTAATACAGTTTTTTCCTTTCTTAAAATGTGCAAACTTTTTTTTTTTTGGCACCCTCTGTATGTTGGGCAAGAAAAAGGGGGAGAAGCAAAGACACAAAATGAACAAAAATCTCCAAATGCCTGTAGTCTAATGACCTTATTTCCTCTTTTTCCTTCTCTTTGTCTAATTCTTAAATTTCCTTTTTCTTGTTTCACACTATGCTTCAGCATTATACATTTTTGTCCTTTGTTTTTCATCATAATTTTTGAATTAAAAGCGGTGTTTTAAAAAACACCTCTCAATATTTGTTAGAACTTCAGTTCTCACGTGTGATTTGCTCATCACTTTTTAATTATTAAGCATTGTCTTAAGTGCTTTCTGGGAAGGAGTGTAGCACAGTTGTTAACACATAGACTGACACACGCTGGAGGTTACACTCAGTGGGTCTACATATACATTTCTATGTGATTATCTTGCACAAGGTGCTTAATATTTGTTGAGTATCAAGTTTCTCTCCCACAGTAATGTTATGGGGACTAAATAAGTTTATATATAAACATGTGTACATACGACTTACTCATTTTACAGCTTTACTGTTCTGTCTGACTTTATTACCCAAGCATTGCCTAGCATAAAATAAACACTCTTTGCATGTTAGTTACTTCTGTTAGTATTTACTTGAGTTATTACATCAATACTCAGATAGACAGAATTCCCACTTTACAGGTGGGTAACAGAAGCCATAGGGGGTTATTTAACTTGCCCAGGGTCATGCAAATGGTGAGTGAGCAGAGCCAAGGCTCATGCCCAGATTCGTGTGACCGCAAAAGCCACGTGCGCATTCACTGAATCTGCCACTGCCATTTCATTTTCGCAGCATAGTTAAATAGACATGCCTGTATTGTTAGCAAATTATTAGCATCTATTAGAATAGGCTTATTTCCTGATTCTTCTTTTTCTCTTTAAGTAGTTATAATTTCTCTTGGATAACTAACTAATCAGTGCTATTAGATGGCACAAAATTTCTTGGCCTAGGTCTACCATAAATCTTGCTTCTTTGAGACACTTTTAAGGAAGTAAGAGGGCCAGGTTTATTCCTCAATATCAAGTGTTCTTTTTAAGAGAGATAGCATCATAAGGAGATGTTCTTATGCATCTATTAACAGCATAATGCACATGGCAGATGGAAATTGCGTGAAGCTGTTTTATGCTCCTTCCAGATATTTCTAATAGATGTGCATTGTCCAGTTGATGAACCCTCATGTGAAATAAAGAAATAGTGAGTTTCCCTATTGGGATGGGGCTTACTGGCCATTTATCAGTTTTAACCGCCGTGATAGCATCTCTGCCCAAGGACCTGGGGATGTCCTAGCACATTGTAGGAATGTCCTGGACAGCCTGCAGCTGAATGTGTGAAGAGGAATGTATTCCCAGATATGAAGAACGACAGTAGCTACAAGAGAGCTTCTTACTGTTACTAAGAAGGCATGGGTGATATGGTATAGTGAGTGGTTGGTTCTAAATCTGAGCAGTAAGTGGAGTTTGTCATTGTATCATATTCCTAAATACCTGTGTCTCCTCACTGATGTCATACTGTCCCCTCACTCTTCAAGATGTCCCTTCAGTCCATACACACACAAATCCTGATTCCCTGTTCGATATTCTGTGCGATTTTGCCTTTGTTGCTCTCGGATTCCTGCTCTCCCCTTACACAGCAAGTCCTTCCATTTACTCAGAGAAGTGACTCTAGTTGAAGGGGCAGACCTGGTCTCCAGACCTGTTCCCATTCCTCCAGTGCCAGTGGGGGCGCCTGCTTTGTAATGGGGGAGCATCTTCCACAGGTCAGTTATGGTCGGAAGTATAGGAACTATTTTCTTTCGCTGAATTTATCGTTGCCAAACAGAAACAAATGTCTCTCCTTTATTTGTTATTAACTCAACATTTCTAGATGCAAGACATAGGTACTGGACAAATAAGAACTATAAATTTCCTTGCAGCAATCACTTTACATCTGGAATCAAAGGAAGCATTTAATGCTTGATAGCCCTTCATCATTTTAATGCGGGAACCCTTTAAAATACTCTAATAGGTGATTAGTGGTAAAGGTAGATATTTGGTGGTTATTATTGAATCGTTTGTTGTTGAGTTTGGGCTCATGTAAGAATTTGACTTTTTCTCTTTCAGCTGTCCCATTTCCTCCGAGTCACCGGCTTACAGCAAAAGAAGTGTTTGATAACGATGGGAAACCTCGTGTGGATATCTTAAAGGCACATCTCATGAAGGAGGGCAGGCTGGAAGAGAGTGTTGCGTTGAGAATAATAACAGAGGGGGCTTCAATTCTTCGACAGGAAAAGAATTTGCTGGATATCGATGCACCTGTCACAGGTATGTTCTAAGGATGGAGGCTGCCCACTTGTACCCACACTTCGTTGTTTTCACATCAAATCAACAGCCCAGTTAGTCTTCAAGTAGCATATTCATCTTACTCCTTTACTATCAAATCTGTACATTAAGAACTAAAGATACTATATATAAAAATATTTTTGTTTTCACAAGTTAAATATCTGCACTATTGTGATGCTCTAAAAAGTGCTGTGCAATGTAGAGATGATGAAGATATTCCAAAGTAATGCTTTAATTAAGAAGTGGCATTATTTGTCAGTAACACTCACTGGCCCAAACAACATAACGTAGTCATCTAGAAAGTTTGGGCGAAGTATACTAAGGCTTCCACAGCGGTTGAGTGAGAGACTGAGTTAAAGCAGTGGATCTCAAATTGTTCTCCCTGAATTAGGGTCATCATCATCATCATCACTGGAAACTTGTTAAAATGTAAATTATCAGGCTCCACCCCGGAACTACTGAGTCAGGTTCTCTGGGCGGAGGTGCACCGGTCAGTTTTATGCACCAGTCTAGGTGGTTCTGATGCACATTAGAGAACCACGGAACTTCAGGCATTTGGTGCCTAGAAAGTGTGTCTCTAAGTTTTTGGTGCTTTCGATGTTCCTTGTGGGCAGATACATATTTTGCATAAGTTTAACTTCTCTTAGACCATAACTATTACATCTTGTCAAAAATGTGTCTGGTACAGGGGGTCCAATATTAAACCTGCCCTTTGTGGAGTTTGTTAAACTTGCGAGTTTTCAATTTTAGAGAAGCTGAAAAACATTTATTTTCTCCTTAATTATTCTCACTCTGGCAAAGCGGAAAAACATTAGAAGCAGAATATTGTGCTTTTTAAAATAAATGGGACATTTAAAAATATTTCATATATACTAATTGCTTTTTCTCTCTCAAATCTTCATTACTTATATTATTGACCTTCAAATATGTATTTGAACGTGACTGAGAAAGATAAGCTGTCTTGAATATCAGACTAGACCTTGTCCCTCTAATGACTCCTATTACAAAGAAATTGATATTATTTACGTTTTATTTTTGGTTGGCAATGCTATTTTTCTTTTTTGCAATTCAGAAAAACAATGAATGTGTTGGGGGCCAGGCAGCAGGAGAAATTAGCACTAGTTGTGGTCACTCAGTGTTGGACCAGTGTAAAGAAATCAAGCAGCACACATACCCTGTGTATAACTACGAAACCCTATTCCATGTGTTAAAATGGACTCATGCATTATTATCTCCAGCTCTCTGACACTGGAAAATATAAGGGCAAAACAAATGTGAACATGCTTTACTTTTTTAGGTACTAACACACGAATTGTTTTAGTGTGTAAATATTAGTTTGGAATCTACCAGCCAAAAACAGTACTTTAAAATTGACTATGAATTCCAGTTATAAATTAATGGTAAACTATTAGCTTTAAATATTTTTACCATTAAGCTTGTTTTTGGTAAGAATGGATGGCATGATGTTTTATTTTGAATTTATTTTTTTCTCCATTTCACATAATAATGTGTCATTTTTAATGAAGAATTCATGTTAAGTTCACAAAAGAGCCCAGTAAGTGTTAATGGAGGTGATAATTATAACTAAAAAGGAACATGCAATGAAGATAT
This sequence comes from Rhinolophus sinicus, assembly GCF_057876585.1. Classification (NCBI taxonomy): domain Eukaryota; kingdom Metazoa; phylum Chordata; class Mammalia; order Chiroptera; family Rhinolophidae; genus Rhinolophus; species Rhinolophus sinicus. Next base: position 179,845,070 of record NC_142501.1, on the reverse strand, counting down.
TTAGGGCAATGTGTTTTCTGGGATGCAGTCAGCTCTTCTGTTTGATTAGGCTCTGCCCTGAAAGGAAACATAGGGGGGATTCTGAAAGAGTCAGTTTCTGGTGTTTTATCCTGGAACCTTTCTGGAATCCACAGACTAATTGCCTTCATATTCAATAGGGATCATACCTGGTACTTTCTAGTGAGATCCTAGTGGGCAATGTGGCAAATTTCAAGATATAAATATGAAGAGTTTTTGGAAATCAGGACACAATGATGTGTAACTTTTCCCTGGGGAAGAAAAAAAAAAGCTAAAGTTTTTAAGATAGTGACAGAAGTAGCTATGGAGATATCACAGACAATGTAGCACTAGAAAATAGAACCAAAGCAGGAAACACCTTTCTCTGGAGGAGTGTTTATATTTCATAATGAAGGCAGGACTCCAAGGAGCCTCTAGTACATTCTATTGCAATGATCTCTTTACCTCTTTTCTGGGAATATAGGGATATGGAACAAAAGTCGCCGAGAGGGTGGAGAAAAATGTATATTAACATTTTGATAAAAGGAGGGGGGAAAAAACCCCTTTGCGTGTAATTCATCAGAAATCTGAATTGAGCTTCATATTCCCCTCATGAATTTATGAGCAAAAGATGAACCTGGAGTACTGCCCAATAAAAGTAGGAGCATTGCTCCAAAAAATGACAATTTCTTTGTACTTCAAGATACTTCTTATAATTTATTGGTAAAATTTTATGGTATATGATTGTGTTCTGAGATTTTATTTTATCTGGACAGCTGAATCAGCAGTGCAATATTTATTTTTAAATTTAGAATATTTATTGTTTTGGTAACTGAATCAGCAAAGTTGTATTTTATGATTGATAACTAGGCTATGCAATAAAAGGCAGAGTTTACATTTAAAACTCTTCAGAGTAGAGTATTGTTGATGTAGTTCAGAATTCCAGACTTAGAAAGATGGAGAACTTAAAATTCAGAGGAAGAGGAAGACCAACAAAGTAGATGAGGAACGGGGCAAGAAGGAAAATTATATAAATGAGAACGTGTGAAAAAAGATGAAGCAAGAACTTTTAATGTAGGAGGGGAAAAGCCTGCAGCTTGACTATCTAGTGCTTTTAAAGTGATAATGGAAATTGTCTCTCACCTGCATGCGTCAGAATCCTAAAAATGGCCAGGTGAGTGGGTCTGGGTAGAAACTGGCCAGGAACCAACATTAAGTGTAGTAGATAGGTAAACTTTCAAATGAAACAAATAGCAACACTTTTATAATTTTACAGGAAAGTCCCTCAGCTTTCTCTCTGCTCCTCCTCCTCTTACTTTTTATTAATACAGATAGTTCATTCTCAGACATTTAGTGAGACGTTAATGTCTGTGCCATGCTTTGCTTCCATTTTAAGAAAAAAATTAGAAATGAGTGTTGTAATCATTGGCAATCTGGACATTCCTTTAATGTTTAAATGTACAAAGCTAGCCAACTCCTCTCCCCCCCTCATCGTTCAAGTGTTTATAAATTAGTGAAAGGTTTATGTTCATTTGGGATTTTTTTCCCTACAAATTCAGTATGTTTCATTTTGAGAAGACAGAAGGATCAGGAAGCTGCTTGCAGGTGTCCCTCTGGAGAAGGGGATGCAGCTCTGTGCACCTTGCCCTCCAGGAGCGTGGATTTAGATAAACCACAAAACATCTCCGTGGGCGTAGAGCTAAGTATTACCTCTGGGTCCCCCGTCAAAATAAGGGCGGTAGGGGCACGTTCTGCTTTTTTCCCTGAACTAACTTGTCTGATTAGAACAGTAGCTGTTTCAGAGATTGAATTTGAAGAATGTGTTTCTGTGTTGGAGGCATTTGTGAAGGAAAGTATTTTCCCTCTGTGACTCTTCTGAAAATTGAATTGAATTATTTTTGTTTCCTTGCAAACATACAAATGGATCATTAAAAGATGTGGCCACATAGCAGTGTGGCCACTTGCTATGGACCGAATGTATGTGTCCCCCGATATTCATATGTTGAAGCCCTAATCCTCAATGTGATGGTATTTGGTGATGGGCTCCTTGGGGGGTGATTAGGTTTAGATGAGGTCATGAGGGTGGAGCCCCCAGGATGGGACTAGTGCCCATATAAGAAGAGGAAGAGATGAGAGCATTTTGTCTCTACTTCTTGTTGTGAAGACACAACAAGAAGATGGTCATCTGCAAACTAGGAATGGGGCCCTCACCAAGCGCTGAATATGCCAGCACCTTGATCTTGGACATTCCAGCCTCCATAACTATAGAAATATTTGTGGTTTAAGCTGCCTAGTTTGTGGTTTTTGGTGAGAGCAGCTAAACTAAAACACAACTCACTTGGGGAATTCAATTTAACAAACATTTTATTGAACGTTTATCTGGTACAGGTGCTGGGGGTCACACACAGCTGAATAGGACTGGTTTCTGCTCTGCAAGGGCTCAGAATATACCAGGAAAACTCAAATCGCTATTTGCCCAAAGATATGTACAGCAAACTATTGACTAAATTAAAAGATATGACCTAGATTTAGTCAAGCTAATTAAGAAGTATCCAACTGCATATAGTTAGACAAAAGGTTTTCCTATCTTCTAAATGGCTTAGTTTTCCCTGACAGTTAGTGCCCATTGATGATTATATTCCATCTTTGAGTTAAAGAAATTGTCGGTAGCTGGGATCGCGCCTGTCCTGAATATGGATTGAGTCCTCTTTCAGAAGGTGAGGAACTGTGAATGATATGTGACATGAGACGTAGTTGTTGACTGCAGTACTCATGGTCTGTTTGGGAAGTAGGTACATAAACAGATAATTACTATATAATCTGTTAAGAACTGTAATGGCGGCATCTACAAACTAGTATGGGAACTCAGAAAAAGGAATGCAGGGAAGCCAACCAAGTCTTGACAGATTACATGATATTTGAACTGGATTCTATGTGATAAGTAAAATTATACCAACTGAAACAGCTAAGGAAGGGTATTCTGGGCTGAGACCACAGCATACTACAGGCACTGGGGATTTTTGTAAAGAGGCAAGGTGTGCTCGTAGAGGTCTCACAAGGGTGTGAGGGGTGGTCTAGGGGGTGACATTGAGTTTGGCCAGCAGAGTCAGGTATCGGTCTCTTGTAGGAAGCTCTTAAACATTCGGATAGCATCCTGTAGGCACTGGGGAGTCAAGGGGGCTCTTCTTACAGGGGAACTACATGATCAAGCTTGTGGCTAGCATAGCATGAAGGATGAGGTGAGTGGACTGGAGTGGAGTGGGGTGTAGAGTGAGGGGGGAGAGGGGAGGATTAGGAACCTTTCATACTTGTCCAGGGCAGGCATGAGGATGACTTTGTCAGGGTAGGAGGCTCGGCTTCAATTTTGATTACAGGGCCTTTGAAAAATGAGAGTTGAAACACCTGATGGGTTTGTGCAATCCAATTTACTACATTTCTCCTTGAAGTTCTCATGTTTTCCTGTTTTCCCTTTGGCTTAGCAGAGAACATTTCCCACATTTGTAAAGCAAAGGCAGACCCGGAGCTCAGGTTTTTGAATAGAATGATTGAGAACTCATTTTCTGCTCTGTGGGCTGAGGGGATAGGCCAGCATCAGCTGGGCAAACTGCTAATCTCTCCGGTTTGTCTGTTTCCTGCAGTGGGGGATTTGTCCCTTGGGCAGCAAAGGATTCCCTCCGTGGCTGTGCCTGCCATTTAGCATGTCAGGCAGTTGCCAGGAGAACCCTCTGGCTTTGTTCCTGGATGTGAGAGTGGACCAGTGGCCAAGTCTAAGGTCACGGCATTCCTTCCCTTACAGCAGCTGACGTCAATTAGGAGAATTCCCCATGCCTTTACTCTGGGGAGAGTTCAGTGGGGATAAGAATCCGGTGTCTTTTGAGACCTAAAAGGTCAGTGTTTATTCTCCTCATACTATCGTTTGTCACTATCAAAGGAACATGGCCTCCGTTTATATGGGGATAAAATATTACTTCTGAGGCATTTTGCCCACTTGTGATTTCAGTGGCCAACTCTTCAGGGCCTGCCCTGCAGCCAGAGGCCTATTTTGGTACCTGGCCCACTGCTGGCAGTCAACACACTTCCCTCCCAGTCTGTGGCAGCAGCACATCATTTTAATGTGCTTATTCCCCTTAATTTGGGCCCTTGATTAATAATAATGATGATGATGATGATGATAATGATAAATGATCACTGTGTGAGAGCCAGCGTCCGTTTCCTTATTGTTTACTTTGGTTTTGCAAGGTTGGCCTTAGGAAACCCATCTTACAAATAAAGAAGGGGGGTCTCAGAGAGTTTGTCAGTGTGTCTCAAACTTGAGCATGAATCGAATCACCCGGAGGACTTCATAAAACACAGGTTGCTGAGTCTTCCCTCCAGAGTTTTTGATTTCTTAGGTCTGGAGTTGGGCCTGAGAATTTGAAGATCAAACAGTTTTCCCAGTGATGGTGCTGCCCTTGGTCTGGGGCTACACTGCGGAAACCACTGGGTTAAGTACCTGGTTTTAGGTGCACAGCTGGTAAGCTGACCACCTTTCCTTGTACAGGTACCCATCTACATAACTCATGCTATTACACCATATTATACTCGTATACACTGTTCTGCCTCTGTATTGGGCTTAAAAAAATAAGGCGTTTTCCTTTCATTTGACTGGAATTTTTTCTTGCTTATTATAGAAGAAAACACAGTAAGAATGCTGTTGACGGTCTCAAAAAACAGAAAGAATACATTACTTTGTTGATTATAATTCATTATGTTTTAAGTAAAAATGAATTACTATAATACAGAGGGGCAAGACAAAACAATAGTGCTTTGCGTAGTTACGGCACAGAGTTTATCCATATTGTTTTTCCCAGTGAAAAACCTTCATACCATGTTTCCCGGAAAACAAGAGCTAGCCAGACAATCAGCTCTAATGCGTAGTACCTTGTTTTTTAACAAGCTTTCTTGTTAAAAAGGAAAGCTACTGCGGGGAGAATTTGTAAAATAAAATAAGGAAGATTTGTATCAAAGCATCTTTAAGTGAAGTATGTGGTATTGAATACAGCATTACATTAAGAAGAGCTGAGCCATGGTAATTTAGCACTTGATACAATGAACAAGTCAGTAATAATCTGTTAACATCAGTAAACTTATAATACCACCCAGAGGAAACAGTTGACAGTCATAATAATTGCATTATAATTACACAAACAAATATTTTGCTTTAAGATACAGAGTACCCTGCCCTTTTCAATTTGCCATAAATCAGGACTTTTCACAAATACCGTAATGAAGTTTCTAAGCACCATTGGTAAGAATACCTATAATAGTTTTCATAGGAAGGTACAAATCCCCAAGACTATTATTCTTAAAATCTGAAGCTTATCACTTGCAGTAATAATATCCTGATGGTTTTGGAGGAGATTGAAGTATATTATAATCAATACTACTGTGTTTTTAAGAGAAATAATGTTTCAGATAATACTGAAATACGTCCAGATGAAGAGAGCATTCTTCTTACATACCATGACGAAAAAATGTAGATGCACTTTTCTTTGTCTACCCAGATTAAATCCATGTTTCCTATCTCATCTCATGTTTTATTTCTCATTGAGGTGTCCCTAATAATTTCAGACTCCATTGACTTTATTGTCCTGTGAGCAGTAATGTTTATGGGCTTTAATGAACATTCCCAAGTACTGGTCACAGACTGATACTGGTCTATGACAGATTTTTTTCTGGTCCAGAGTGAAATGATCTTTTTCATTTTGTGAGACTGCCTTCTTTTTGTATATGAAACTATGATGGCAGTACATGGTAATTGTTTTCTTAATAGCTCTTTGGGGGACAAATTAATGAGTTATTTTTGTTGTAAGGCTAACATTTTTTAAGTTCTTGTCTTTTGCCAGTCACTAGTATAATCACTATACTTTCTACCTCACTGTACTTTCATAGGGTTTTCATAAACCCTATGAAGGAAACACTATTAGCTCCATTTTACAAATGAGGAAACTGAAACTCAGTGAAATTGAGTATTGTATCTAAGGTTGCCCAGATAGAAAGTACCGGAACTGGTTTTGAAGCTCAAGTGGTTCAACCACGTCTATTCCCATTTTATTTGGGGGTAGAAGTTAATTGAACAGATCCATGAAATCATTAAATCTGGGAGTAATTATATAGCGTGGCAGTTAACTATATTGGACTGATTTTTTTTTTGGGGGGGGGCTGTTTCATGCTGTCATAAAATGTTAGAATCTGAGGACATGGATCTTGTGTCATGGTTTTGTGGATTTCCCCTATTTCAAAATAAATTTAATGTGGATGCACTGCTGATTTGCCCGTAGTAAATTATGGTAATATAATGGAAATAGCTAAGATATTTAGAGAAATCTCTAAAACAGAATATGTATTTGTGTGGATGTGTATATGTCAGTGTAATCATTTAAATAACAGTTATATTTTTTATTTTGTTCTTTTCTCCTGAATAGCTATTTGTTGATTTCTGTCTTAAGTGGAAGATTTTGGGCGTATGAGATCCTGGATAAATAAAATATATAAACTTGTCAGAAGTAGTCTCTCACAGAAGAATCTGTGGTTCAATTGGTGGATTAATAAAGAAAGAAATAATACTAAGTTTTGAGACAGCTGCTTTGCCACTATTTAAAGTGACTATTTTGGTATATAAAATGTTTTAAAATATTAATTCAATGACTTCATACACACATTCTTGCTAATGTTACAGCCTATCTCCTCAGAGAAGGCCTTTAGGCAATTCAGTCCTGGCTTTGCTTTTGTCTTGGGGGTCAGATAGCTTGTCCTCCCACTGTTTTGTCCAACTTCTCACCATTGAGTGCACATTGCCTCAACAAGTGACGTGAGAGTCCATGGAATGTTTGAGACTTAGGTCAGCCTGTTGAGGAGGGGGAAAAAACTCAAAAAAGTCCCATGTTCTTTTTCTAATATTTAACCCTAAAAGGTATATGTGTAAGATACTATGTATGTATGTAAATCACTATCCAAGAAAAAAGTACAACCTGGTAACTGGTCTCCTTAAAGTTGCCCTCATCATAAGAAAATAATATTCTTAAGAAAATGTGTTTTGTAAAAAATATGATTTAACTGGCTATGTATGATGGTAGGAGAAAAGCAAGAACCAAAAAACCAACCCCATAGCCAGGGTATAATCAAAAATCTTTCTTATCAAACAAAATTGTATTTTAGTATTCTGAGCAAGATTTCAATTCCTGCTATCATATGCTTACTCTTTGACTCTAGTTTGGTGTATAATGTGCTTTGTGATTAATTTCTGTTCGTATTTAACATTGTGGTCCATGTATCAGCCAGTTTTAAGCATAGCAGCGTTGTTTCATTCTGTTTTTTATGACACCAAGAATGTTTGTTTAATGTTTGGACACCAAGATTTGAACTTCAAGCTCATGAGAGTCATGTATGTAGGTGAAAGGAAATGTGACCTGTTTTATTCTTTCTGTAAACTTTTCTTAATTTTCTTTTCTAGAGTTATCTGCTCTGAACTGTTTTTCATCATGTTTATAATAAACAAAGGCCCGTGAAAGAGTAAAATTAGGATCAGTGGGAAGGAAAGTTATAGGTAAAAATGAAGAAAACATGAAATTATTAACAGAACATTCTTTTTCTCTTACAGCTCCATTTGTAATTTTTTTTTTAAAGTAAAATGGATGTCAAGATCACCACTGTATAGTGTCTTTCTTTACAAATTATTCTCTTTTTTGTTGTTATATTTAAGACAATGTTGTTGGGTTCATTGGATTTTATGATAGTGTCAGGTTTTAATATTAAAAAAATCTATTCATAATTCATGAATTTGATTCCATTTGAAAAACGCAGTTATGTCTCTCAAGATCTCTGAGTAAGCTATCTGATTTAAAATGCCATCTGGTGGTCTGCATTTGATATATCTAGTTGTACTTTAAACTTCCATCAGCCTTTTATCCTTTATTGCTTCTGAAGGAGAATATTTTTGAAAGGATTTGCAAAGACATTTGTTTCCATTTCAAACAAAGGATTCTTTGTGTCTTACTTTCTGTTTTCTCAAATGTGCATGTTTGTTTTAGTCTTTATTAGCATAATCTGATTCTTTCTTTTAAAAAAATTGACTGAAAATCAGGCTCCAATTCTGAGCTCTCAGTTTAGTTCACAGAAATTTGTAGATATTCGGCATCCTCTTTAAAAGCCTAATTACATGCTTTTTTTAATTTAGTTTTTAAATGGTGGCATTTGATGGCTATTTAGATGTTACATGATGAGTAGGAGATTATCAGGTAATCATAAACATGAAACAGAAATTATTCATTTGAAATTCTTTCCCTCACGTTTTAAGCATTAAAAACAAACTCCTTCAAAGGTAGACCCTAGCTTAATCTTAACTACTTTCTTTGCCTTCTTCAAGCTATAAACTGGTAATATTTATATATATCAAAGCTAGGTTAAAATTAGTATATTGTCTGCATTATTGATATAAAATATCCATTCCACTTAAGAGTCTGAATTGAAGAAGCGTTAAAAATACATGATATTTTTTGTTGTTGTTGTTTAGGCCCTTTCGAAATTATTTGTGACTGGTTTAGCTTCGTTTTTTAAGGGCTTGGTGGCAGTGAGACAATTTATAGATTCTTTTCCCACTGTGGTCTCAGATTATGCTCAAGCTTCTGGCCCAGCCCGTTTCTCTGAGGGAAAAATAGTGAATGGCATGAGAAAAAGTAAGAAAAGGAAGTGTGATTTAATCCCTGCTGTGCAGGGCACTTGAGGTATATCTCCTAATGACAGAGTGACAGTAACTTTATTTTCACCCTATGTAGTACTTCTTGTATCAGGGTTAAAAATCATGGATCTCTAGATTAGCATCCTGGATCTGCGTTTCCTAGCTGTTTACCACTGGGCAAGTTATCTTACTTCTGTAACCTCAGCCTCCTCCTGTCTGTTGCTCAGATTAAGGGAAATGCAGTATTTAGAGTAAGTGCCCGGGAAAGAGTAGTTGCTTTGCTACCCTGGCTTGAACCTTTTTCATCATGGCTGCTATGTTATGTAGCTAATACCTCAACTATCAGTTCTATCCTGTCGTTTTGGTGATTAGGACCAGAGAGAAGTTGTAACTACATGAATTCGCATAATACAGCAGACATCACTTTTCCCCTCTTATGGATGTAAGTAAATACGGAGAGGCTGTGGAGTGAAAGAGAACAGACAGGTCCTTTTGCCTGCGTTCTCCACTGCTCATCCTTTCTAAATTGCAAATGAGTTTTAATTTTAATTAAAGAAAAACAAATGTTGTTTTTGTGGACATTTTGCATGCTGTCAGTACAACACTTAGAAAGAGGAGAATGAAAAAAAAAAAAAACACCTGTGAAACATGAGTCATTGAGATGTCTTTTAAAGGTAGAATTAACCAAATATGGGAGGGTAGGCCTTGCTCAAGTATCCCATGTCAAGTAATAATTCTTCATTTTGATGACTGAATATCATTCTGATGCAAATACATTTTCATTTCAAATTTGGGTGATTGACTTTTTAAATAACAGTTCACAGGAACTACCAACAAAGTGTCCAGGGTTGGATTTTACATTCCTAAATAATGTGCAACTGTAGATTGTTCTCTGACATTTAAATCAGAAAAATATGACAGGGATTTCCAATGATTTTTTTTCCCTCCCACTGGCTACTCTGGGGCCAAAAATCGTTGATAAATGGAATTTGTCTGATGCATTCTACAAATAACATATATTGACACATTAGATACTTTTTAAAGTTTTTATTATTGGGCATTTACCCTGATACAGGCACTGTGCTAAGCACATACATACAATGGTGTTCATTTGTTCTTAGCATTAAGTTGCAAAACCTAAGATGGTTTAGAAAGTCTTGCGTATTCCATTCCCTATATGTCTTCAGTACTATGCAGTACCTATTTTCCTTATTATCTCCTTGTTTTCTGTGACCCATCTACACTGGTATTTTTTCAGTGCCTTAAATGTGTCATCTTCTCTTTCAATAAGAAACTTGTCACATGCTGTTCCTTCCTTCTTGAATGCCCCTTACCCTAAACACACACCCAGTATTCTTGAATAGTCAGATATCAGCTTAAATGTCCCTTCATTAGTTTTTCAGAGATTTCCCCGACTATCCCAATGTAGTACCATGTACCTTCAAAATATGTATCAAGTAATAATGTTGTTATTTGTGCGATTGTTGTATGAAGGTCTCTCTTCATCACTTTACTGTCAGTTTCATGAGAACAGACCCTTTGTCTGCTTCTGCCCTCCATTTTATCCACACCGTGTAACATTGGGGCCGTCTTTTGGTGGATATTCATTAATATTTGTCAAATGAAGTGATGAATGCATCATCTCAGTTTATAAAGTGTATTAATATTCCTTATGGATCACATGGCACGTGAAAAGAGAACCAGAGTCAGGCACCAGTTAAAACAGATAAAAACTGATGTTATTCCTAAACTGTTGTAATAGGGGAGAAGAGACGTCAGTAGAGAACGGAGCTCAATTTGGAACCCAACAAGGAAAAATGGGGATTTATAGTCAAAGAGCAAGTGAGGGTGATCAGTGGATGGAAAGTTACTAAGAGGAGACATCAAGGGTGGGGGGATTCTTGCTGAAGACAGGCCAGGGTGGTCAGGTATTGAAGGTGATCAGATATCAAGAATGGGCAGATTCGTGCTACAATTGGACTGGACAGGCTGAAGACAGGGTGCAAAGGATGAGGCCTCGATAAAAAGAGGGCTTAGAGGAGCCTGTCTGAAGTCTGGTCAAGGAGAAAGTTTTTGTCAGCCCTTCCTCTTGTTTAAGGAGAGAAGCAGCATTCTTTTTCTCTCTAAACAATGTAAGTTCATATTTTCATTCAGTCACTTTTTATTCATTAAAGACCAGCTGAACCATCAATTGAGACTCGTTGACGGTTGCCACTTGCTGTACTATGAAACCCAGAGACATTTAGTGAGAGCGATACCTCTGAAAATGAACAGAAAGACAGAAATTAGAGGCTGAATCAATGTATATGTCCAACTTTATAGGCCTTCAGGGGTCCACCAGAAGTCCCAGAGCCGGTCATCTTTTTTGGTGGTGTCAGCACGATGGCGGCAGTGCAAAGAATTTCTTTGTTCAGCTCCCGAAGCTTCCTGCTTAGTTAGGCCACTAGGACAAAGCTGCGGCGGTTACTTCTCTCCATATCCAGGGCGATGCGATTATGGAGGACAGTGCACCGGGTTTCTCATCATTGTCAGGTCACAGATTCGAGACCAGTGGTGACACTGTCCAGGGACAAGGTGAATCGCTTCAGTAGTAACTCGGACATGACTGTGTTGTTGAGTCACACCTCTTCAGCTATGCGGTAGATTCTTTGGGATGGTATCCAAAAGGTTGCAGACCTTTCCCAAAAAGTAAGGAGGTTGTAGATAGAATTTAGCCCCAATCTGTAGTTGTTTTTTTCTAAATCACCTCCCAAAATATTGAGATTACCTATAAGAAAACCTGTGATATCCTGGACACCTTTAGTTTGTACAGTGAGAATAAGATGAACGGGAGGGAGTGGATGATTGTTTTAGAGATAGTTCAAGAAAGAATGAAAATTGTGGAGGAGGGAGTATGATGGAGGAATGAGTGACATCAGTGAGTTAGCAAGATCCAGTCCAATAGGCTTGGGTTTCACAGACAAAGTAAGAATCAGGAGCTAGCCAGGGGTTGTAGAAATAATTATCTGTTGGCTGAGGTACAAATCCTGAGTATGCGGAATGGATTTGTCAAGATGGTTCCTGTGTGGTTGGGTTGAGTTTGAGGAATGAGAGCAGGAGGGCCAATGGGGACATTTCCATTGATAATACAGATGTCTGGGGGGCCATAGTGGCTTGTGGACTTTATGTTGAATTTAGTGATGGTTAGGTCAGTGTAATGACAAATTCTCATTTCAAGAAAGGGACTGGTGGTAAAATTAAAATTGAAACAGATATGACCCTTACGAGGATAGACTGGAATAGGTTCAGGGATTCACTAACGATGGATAATTTTCCAGTTTGGAATGACAGAGGGAGAGGAAGGGTTATGGTAAAATAAGCATTATGATTGATCAAAGAAATCTGGGAAATGTCAGACGTGCCCACAGATAAGGAAGCACAGTATCAACAGGCTGTCGGTAGAGGTCAATAGGCAACAGTGTGTCTGTATTTGTCAGATAAAATAAATTATTTTAAATAAAATTTTAAAATATAAAACAAGGTTTCTTTTTGAGCAGATTTTTAATTTTCTTTTTAAGTAAAGCCTGGTGCTAAAGCTGTTAAATATTCGTCATGCTACTGGCCAATAATGAAATTCTAATATTTGTGTAGAAAGTAAAACTGAAATGGAATATGGATATGTTTAAGCTTGTGTTCTAGATTTTTTTTCCAAGTAACATCTGCATTTTGTATGTAACAGGAATGTTGTCGGGATATGATTCTGTCACCTAGTGACAAAATCATTGGCTCTAGAATCAAACAGACATAAGTTTTAATTCTGCTGTTGACAAGTTACCTAACACATCCATCCCCATTTACTCATCTGTATAAATGATTGAAATAATTTCTACCTTACACTGCTGTGAGACTTGAGAGTGTTTGAAAAGTTCCTCACACAGTATATGACATGTAGTAGGAATTCAGTAAACAAAAATTATCATTTATTTCCTTTAACATTGATGCATATACACTCATACCCCCAAACCCTTTGTACATGGATAGATAACTATACTTATATTTAGTTAGAAAAGAAAAATTGTATTTCCTCTTATGTAGCGGCCTTCACTGGACAGTGATAGTCATTGTGATAATTGGAGGGATTGTGTTATTTTGTTTGCTAAATTTAACAATCATTTTTGGTAAAAAAAAAAAAAAAAAAAAAATCAAATAGTTGCTGATTTATTCAGTGCTTATTTCATATTTGCCCTTTGGTGAAAATCAGAAATTACTAAAATAATTTATCATTGAAAGTTCAAAAATTCAACCCAGAGAATGTATATGAACTCGTGTCTTGTTTGGTGCGACTTCTTATCATTCCACTTTTCATCTGGCTCACATATGAGTTCCTTGAGATTTGTTTTGGTTCCAAGTAGATTAATAGTTGTTTTGTTTAGGATCTTCTTGTCATTATTGTGCTAAAATAATACCCTTTTCTGAGCCTCACAGGAAAAGGAAGATGAAAATAATGATATTGATGAAAACTGTTGTTTGAAAGCTGATAGAATGTGTGTAGGACTGTGAATCAGGAATCCGGAGAGGTAGTGCCAGTTCTGACAACAATTTCTTCCTGTAATTCATGAGGAGATTATTCTAGATGATCTCAAAACCCTTTTCAGTTTTGATTCTGTGAATGTGTTTCTTACTCAGAGCACACAGTACCTAACTTCAAAGTGAATATCTTTATTAGATAACTTCGTTAACCTTAATCACGGTTTCCTCCTGCCACCCTTTTAAAAACATCTGTGTCAAAGTAACAGATAACCCCAACTTTTGTTATTGTGTAATTTCCCTTCCCACCATATAATGGTTTCCTGAACATTTCAGAACCACTAGTTTTATTTTTGTGAGTTCTTCAATACCCAGAATGACTTTCTGTCGTTAACAGTATAACCTGTGTTGTTATAGCTAAAGCTTCCCCATCCTTTGCCACACGTGTTTCTTTTCCTTTAAAATACAGAAGGGCTATTTTACTAAAACATGTTTCCTTCTTTAAGTATATGCTTTTTACACTCTTCTAATATAAATAATAAGTGAATGGATTGATTTTTAATTTGAATAATTTTATTGTAGCTATAGAAAAAAAGTATGGTGCACAGGGAATGGGTTTGTGAATTTTAAGTAAAATATTCTGATCTATCAGTCCAACATAACAAGAAATATATTTTTGGTCCCTGCCTCCCCGGTTCCTGACATAGAGGTTCCTACAACCCTTGTAACTTCCTGAGTAATGGTGGGGATAAGAGTGTCTCACACAGCTTTCCTAAATCCCTTAACATTTCCGGTGTGATAGGAGCCTCTTTTGTTCTAAGGAGCCCACTCTTGGTGGGCTCCTGCAAAGCTTCAGGATGGGGCTGGTCACCAGAGAGACCACACCTCACCCCCATTCTCCAGATAGGGGAAAGGGGATGGAGATTGAGCTAATATCTGTCATGCCTGTGTGTAAGCCTCCATTGAACATTCCTGAACTAGGGGGTTCAGAGAGCTTCTTCTGGATTGGTGAACACAGCCCCACACCGGGAGGATGGGGCACCTCAACTGTAAGGACACAGCAGGTCCTGTGCTCAGGATCCTTCCAGACCTTGCCTTATGTGTTTCTTCATTTGGCTGTCCATCTGTATCTTTTGTAATATCCATTATAATAAACCAGTAAATGTAAGTAAATGTTTCCCCAAGTTCTGTGAGCCATTCCTGCAAATTATTCATCCTGGAGCAGGGATGAGCTATTGCGGGAACCCCCAACTTTGTAATTAAATCTGACAAAAGTGTGGGTATTCTAGGGACCACTTCCATGCAACTGGCATTTAAAGTACTCCACTAACTCAAGGGAGTTCATATCAGAATTGAATGCAATTGCAGGACACCCAATTGATGTCAGTCAGGAGGGTTGGGAAATTGGTTAGTGTGGTAGGAAAAAACTCCATACATGTGGTGTCAGAAGTGTTGTGAATAGAGAAACATTTTTTCTTTAATGAAATAGCTACTGATATTTTATTGGATGTTGCCCGCTCTTACCGTTTTCTTTTTTGTTTTGTTTTTATTGCAGAGGGGGAGATTTTTGTATAGTAGTTCTATGTTAGTAATAGTAATAATTTAATGAACACTTTCATTATTCCTCTAAGTGTTAGTGATTTGCTCATATATCTGATAACTGGCCATATCACTGCCTATTAAATTCTTGGTTTTTAAAAAGTACTTGAATTTTTTTCCCCTGTGATTATTTTCCTGGAGTGAATAGCCATATAATTTTATTATTGGAATTTTATTATTAAAACTACTCTAGCTACCATCCTCACAGATCAGGAAACTTAGGGTCATGGGTTTGGCCTGGTCTGGCAATGTCACTCACAGCTAGTTAGTGCTGAGTTAGGCCCAAAACTCTGGTCAGCTCCACTGCCCTTCTTTGTGCTGTCATCTATTTTCTTGTGAACAACCATGGAGAACAGTCATGATTTTATTTCTCCATCATGTCAATGTTATTTTTGCAATTTAATTTCTGTTGCCTTTATTAGAATTTAATGTATATTTACATACATTTGGCACATTTTAACAGGTATTCTTTGGCAATAGATTTGAATTTTCTACTCTCACGTAGCCTGTAGATCACATATTAACTCACTTTTCCTCACTAACCTTTAAATAGAGTAAGCCCTTAATGTCCTTCTCATTTTGTCCTTGATCTTGAGCTTTCTTCTGCTTCTTACATCATATTTGGCAGCAGGGCAGAGGTAATGACCTGCAAGGCGTGATGTTTGTCCATTCCATGACTATCCCTATTTAACTGCTGGGAAAGTTTTTCTCATCTTCCCCCATAATTACCTTTAAATGTCTTGAGACTTGAAAAAGTAGGCTTTTATGGAGACCACATAATGCTAATGGGAGTCTACCACAGATCTCCAGTCTATTTCCTGTGGAAAGTAGAATAAAATAGAATGTTTTTGGTTTCCCTAACTTACCCCTCTGTGTGGTAGAATCAACCTTATTCATTATATTTGTGCCTAAAGAGCAAACAACAGTCTGTCCCACTCCCTGTGAGGTTTCTTCTTGGCCATCCCTCTCAATTTGAAAATAGAAGGTGTTTCGTACATTAAAGACCGTTACTTTCCAGTTTCTTCTTGCTCATCAAGTATTTAGAGCAGATTTAAGTATACACGTCTTCATATTGTTTCCAGTTGCAGAATTACAAAAAAAAAATCAATGTGTGTGTATCCTAGACAGCTTTGACTCCCTTTGATCTCCTTAGACATTCCTTCTTTAGCAAACACATAGAATCATAAAATATACATATATATATATATATATATACACATTATATATATACACACATTTTATACATATATACATTATATATATATGTATATATATACATACATATATACACACACACACACACACACACACACACACACACACGCTAAATCTGGAAGACACATTAAGGATAAAAACTCATAGTGAAAGGAATGGTGAACTTGTCACTATTCAGAAGGAATATAACCTTGGAGCAAGTCACTTCCACAACTATGCCTCAGTTTTCTCATTGATAAAATGAGCCAGACAGCGAGGTGCAAGAACTACCTGGTCATCACTTTTCTTTGGTTTCATTCACTTAAATTAAGTTGCGAATGTTTCCCAGGAGTCTGCGACTTTCAGCTCTAAGTGCCAATATAAGCTATCAACCTTGAACGCTTCCTTTCATTTCTCAGAAGTAAGATTTTCCTCCTTCAGGCCCCGGATGATTTCTATAGTTTCATCAACAAGGAGAGTATCACTCCACCTTCTTCGAGGAAGTCTTGATTTCCTTTCTTGAGTCTACATTGTTTTAATCTTTGCTTCTAGGCCTCCCCATCACCTTGTCTTCCATTGTGACAGATTTCTTGGATCTTTTTCATGTCTCCCAATATTTTTCAGGACTTTAAATCTTACCTGAATCCTCTGGCCCTCCCTGCCACTCCCCTCCCCCACCCCATTTCACAAAGCACAGCCCTTCCTAGCTACCTGGTGTCCAGTCTGAATCCCAACTCTGTTCCCTTCCGGCTCTGTGACTGTTCAGGTTTCTCACACTCTCTGTGATTCAGTGTCTGTCTCACAGAATTGTTGTGGAGATTAAGTGAATTAGTATTTGTAAAGCTCTTAAAGCGCTGTCTGGCACATGTATAGTGATTGCTGGCTATTGTGACATTACTGCAGGCTTGTTCCCTTTTCCCACCTCCCTATTCTTGGCCAGCTGAGGGTCTCCTCTTCCCCAGACTCTGACTGCATGTCCTATTGTGTTATTTTAGATAATGAGGTACACATAAACTGGTGCCCCCAAGCTTCCCTTAAATACTTCAAATTATATATAATATCCTCATATTTAGAATCTCCTCATATTCTCTACCTTCTAAGAAACTGAGGCTCAGAAAGGGTTGTTTCATTAAAAGGACATTTAGCTAGGTAATAGCTAAACTGGAGTAGAAATCAGCTGCCTTAGTTCCTATATAAGCATGATTTCCATACTTCAGAGCACGTTTGCCCTTTGAAATTATGGTTGCTGTTATCTATAATTATTTGGAAGAGCAGGTATTTAACAGCTGGGACTTTGATTGCTCTGGGTTCAAATTCTGGATGGGCCTGTTCTGTCAGGTAAACAACTCTGCACCTTATCGCATGGATAAGATGATCTTATCTGTGAAGTAGGAATGATTCTAATGGCATAGACCTAAATCAGTTCTTGTAATGCTGTCACGTCAAAAATGTTATCGATTATTAGCATTGATACGGTCATTGTCCATGTTATTATATTTAGTGAGCTAATTATTAAATCAGGAATTAATCGAATAATTTAAAATCACGCTTAATTTAAATTAAATTGGATGAAGAATCTCTTTGCCAAACTGTTATTTAAATCTTACGTTCACAGAGGGTTATCATCCTCAACATCTGCATCTATATGTCTGTCTCTGTCTCTACTTCTGTCTATATAAACCCTGACATCTCTGCCTTTCCTGGTGCATGGGAATAAGTATGTGATATAAATATATGACAGTTTGCTTTTTAGCTGTTAATAAAAATGTATATTGCTAAAGCTGGATATAGCTGTGGAAATCACCTACTGATTCATTTTATTGTTGCAAAAACTAGGCCCACTAAAGATCAGAGTTTTTTCCTTGGCACACTGGGTTGGCACAATCTTGTACATCCACACGCTGCCTTTTGCCTCCTGCCACAGGCTAAACAAACCCTTTGGCCCCCACACACCCAAGGATTACTCACAGCCATGTAGCTGGGCCTACAGGACATTTTTCACGCACCCCCTGCCACCACTCCTCCAAACAAATATAACAAACAAACAGCCCTGTTCCCTTAATTCCTCCAAGCTATTGTCAGTGCCCAGAATCCATCTTCAGCATCTCAGCCATGCTGCTGCCCTGGTCTCAACAGCTCCGTTCCTACACTAAGAGGCAAAGATGGCGGGAAGGAGGACCTTGAGGAGGGAAGTGGGTATGTGGAGCTCGGTGTAAATTATGGACCCTCACAGATCTGGGAATGCTGAATTTAAATGTTCAGGCAGCTATGCCTTAGCGCAAAGAAATCTCATGTGTAGCTAGGTAGTGAATTGATTTTATTAGTCTGAATGGTAATAATAAAGCAGTGCTGTAATTTCGTAAACCTTTTTTTATAGGATTGTTATAAAATGTATGAAAGTGATGCCATGGTTTTTAGAAAGAAGGAGAACTTAGAGAACTTAGGTTTAATATGTCTTATGGGAATGAGAAAGCAAATGAACTTCTGGTGCAAGTTAGAGTCTGTCCTGATTTAAACATTAAATCTGCCCCCTTTGCATTCCGTGAACTAGGTGATTTCATGGAAATAGGTCTAAAGCTCCCAAGACTTACATAGAGTGGGCCACATGACTTAGAAGGAATATGAAATGGGGAAGGGGGACAGAGAGTCCCTTTCAAGATTTTAAAGGGACGGGGAAGTGGGAATAACGTTTTAAGAACATTTAGTCTGAAGGGAACTGTGACTAACTGTGTGTTACTCACAGTGCTAGGTACTTTTATACATGTTTTCTTACTTAAGGCCTTTAACAGCACTGCAATTCAGTAATAACTTTAGTGCCCGCTGTATATCAGGCACTACTCTAAGTATTTGGACTATATTGGTGAATAAAAGGCGTGATTGGTATATACCTCTCTTTATAAATGACTTAGCTGAAACTCAGAGCTTCAAAGATGTTAAGCAGTTTCCTAAAGCCACAAATGGAAGTGGCAGAAATGGGATTTTAATACCAGTCTCTGACTGAATCCATAGTCCAAGTTTTGGGACTGTAGCATGAGTTGCTAGGCATACGCCTGCTGAGTGTTTTGCCTACAAAATATGGTTGATACGTCCTCTGGCACCCATCTCTTGGGCTTTTTGTGAGAATCAAGTGGTACTTGGATTCAGAGGGTTTTAGTTTCTCTCTTCCTGTCTCCCACTGCTCTCTATTGGTATTTTGATACATCATTAACACTTTGAGTTCAGTGTGTTTATAAGTATGACCCCTCTAGTAAAAAATGCACATCTGCATTCCATAAACTGTCATTCATGCATTCATTCAGTCACTTGGTCAACAAATAGTTATTGAATGCTGCCATGCATTGGGCACTGGGCTGTGTATGGGACGGGATGCCACAGTAAATGAGAGCCATGCTCATTTTCACATGATCCTTATGTCCCAGCAGTGAAGGGTGTTACACAGATTACACAGTTGTTTATATTTGTGGTAAGTATTACAGAGAAAAAATAGAGATTCTTAAAGCAGATGACCCTGATTCATACTCCAAGGTAAAAACTGATGATTTTAAAATGACTCAGAAAGGAGAATGCACACATGGCAGAGCAGGAATGTCAAGTACTGACAACCACCCAAGGACTTTGCTCAATGTACCCGCCCTTGAATATTGATAGCCACTTGGAAAAATGTGATCAGTAAGCAAAACAAATACATATTTAAGAATACCTATACATTTTAGTTAATTCTTTTTCCAAGTGAATTTAATTTTTAATATTTTTTCAGAATACCAAAATGAGTTGTTAATTGCCCGAATAAGTTTGATTAGTCTAGAATGTGAGCTCCTGGAGGACAGGGATTTTTGTCAGTGTCTGATGTGCTGGTAAACAGTAGGTGCTCAATAAATAAGAGTTGAAAGGAGTCAAGTGAATTTTGAAAGCCTTAAGTTATTTTGGAAGGGATAAGAAGGATTAATTATAGTCTGTGTGATAATTTCTAGAGAAAGTGAATTAGACATACGCGTATATTGATTATTTTGTCATTTTTCTAAGTAAAATCCTGGTATAGACATATCAAAGAAAGGTGCAGAGACATAGAGAACAGATGTTAGATGTGAGGATGATTTGAGTATGATGGACATTTTGGCAAATACAGAAGTTTGTTCTTTTTTATTTATTTTTATTTTATTTATTTATTTATTTTTTACCACCTCTCGCCTCATCCCTGTGGTGCTCTTTCTTAGGTCTAAGATCCTTTTCAACTAGTTAAATTTGAACTAACATATAAAACGCTTATTGCTTTTGTTTTTCAATTCTGACTGATGTTCGGTATTTATTATATGCTTAACTGTGGCTTGTGAATTATCAGAAAGAATTATATCAGGAAGAATTATAGCCTTGTAGGGTCAGGGAGATTAAAGCCAAACATCTCAGGTACTTTGCAGTGTGTTCTGGCTTTGATCTCAAGGTGTGATTTTTCAGTAAGAAGCAGGATTTTTTCTTTCTTTTTCCTTTTTTTTTGGTCCACTTTTTGTGTAGCTTTATATAATTATGAGAAAAATAATGTCTTGAGGCTTTAAATAACTGAAATTTCTATGTGATTTGTTTTCAGGCACCAATTCTTTTGTGATTTCAATTGGTAATACTGAAATTTTAAACTTTGTCTGTGGGTGGGTAATTTGAAGTCGCTATGGTATCCTGTGTTATGGTTCTTAATTGAGCTGTGATGAGGATGCTGCAGATGAGAAAACGATGGAAACTAAGAACTGGATATTACGTGGAAAATTATAGAAATGAAACAAGCAACTTGATAATTTACTGTCTTGATTTAAAGGGGGTGGGGGGTGGGAGATGAGGATAAGGGGGATCAAATATATGGTGATGGAAGGAGAACTGACTCTGGGTGGTGAACACACAATGGGATTTATAGATGATGTAATACAGAATTGTACACCTGAAATCTATGTGACTTTACTAACAGTTGTCACCCCAATAAATTTAAAAAATAAAATAAATAAAATAAAATATGCCTCATGGCACTCATTGTAAAATGAATAGTCTTTTGTCTCTTAAGAATCAACAATGACTGCCCATATTTAAGAGGATAATAACCACCAGTGTGTCTTGAAAACATGACTTTTCACGGTTTCTGAATCAGCATTTCTTAGAGACGTGTGTTATAGATTGACTTAAGGTTGCATTTGCATGATCATTCCCTGCCTTCTGGAAGTTTATAATCAAATGCTGAAAATGTATTATGTTCACATGTAGCAAGGTAAAAACTGTGAAACTGACATGTAGACATTTAGTAATTGTCTCTTCCTTCAAGACATCTTTGTAGGCCTGTTTTCAGTGTATATTGATCTCAAAGTATATTTAGCATGTGTATGCCATTACTGTGATTGCTTTTCAACTTTAGGATAAAGTCAGAGGCTGTCTGATACTCCCCAGGGCTGCCACATGTGGATGGGAAGGTTTGCATACACATGTCATGACCTGGCAGCCTAGTGACCAGCGCCCTCTGCAGTGGTTAGGGCACCACCTGCACGGTCCTTTGTCATAGCTCTGGGCATGCACACCATTCATTCCTGTCTTCACTGTACCTTCTCTAGGTAGTGTGCTCAATCCATGTGGAAAGTATGAGTGATGAATTTCACCTAGCAGTTTTATTAGGATTTAGGTAAAATATTCAGTTTGCTAAATTGCCCACTTGTGATTACCATACTAGACACTCAGTTTGAACTTCAGTGAGCAGGCAAGCCTGATTGTTGACTCTTGTGTCTAGAAATAATTGCTTAGCTGCTTATCGTAGTTCCTTGTAATTAATTGCCCTTGTGGGAAAGTATCTCAATTTCCTGTTTGCGGTTGACATTAAACTCTATGAGATAGCTTTATCATTGCTTCTTTTAATGAATATTATTGATTATCCAGCAAATAAGTATAAAGGGGAGGATAGGATTATCAAGAATTAGTTCATAGGGTTTGCCATTGCTTTTTCAGGCTAAGATGGTGGATTTGGCTGATGTGTCATTGTATCTGTATAAGCAGAATGTAGCAAATACAAAAGACCTGGTGCACATAGCTAATAGAATATTAAAAGATTTTACTTGCTAGACATGTGGGTAGGATGGCAGAGCTCCTAAAAACCAATTTTTAAAGAGTAGTATCTGTGGTCTTACTAGATAGGACTCAGGATTACAGTACCTAAACTTTTTTTATTTTGGCATCAGCCAAGTTTTAGTCCTTGTCTCATTGGACTTCTTGGCGAGTTGACACTCCTCCTCCTTCCAATACTCGCTTCACTTGGTTTTTAGGATACCCCACTCTGCTGTTTTCCTTCAGCTCACAGCCTTTTTTTTTAAATTTTTTTTTTTTGTTATTTTAAATCCCCTTGGTGGTTCTTCCTCCTTTTAGAGTGTTCTAGGGTTTAGTCCTTAGACTGCTTCTTTCCTTTATTTACACACACTCCCTTTGGACATCTCGTCCATTCTCTTGCTTTCAAAACCATCTTCAGTCGGATGCTTCCTAAATATATCTGTACCTCTAGCCCAGTCCTTTCCTCTAACTCCAGTCTCACATTTCTAACTGCATGTTTATCTCCGTTTGTCTGTATAAGGGACATCTCAAATCTAAACATGTCTAAAACCATACTCCTTACCTTCCTTCATAAATCTTCGTGTTGTCCTTTCTCTTGGTACACAACAACTATATTCTTGACATCTGTCTTTGGTTCACATCCTGTGAAAAATCTGCGTGACAATTTTTATGGTGCTGTCTTTAAAGTATGCCCAGAATTTGATCGTGCCTTACCTCTCCCCTTCTGCTCTGGCCTGTACTACTTGGCCTCTTCTTGCCGTGGCCTATATCTAAGTTCGCCAGCTTCTCCTTTGCCCCACATTCTAAACCCAACAGTCAGTGTGATCCTGGTAAACCTTGAATAGGATTACACTACTCTTTTGCTCAGTCTTTCAAGTAGCTTCCCTTCTCACTGCAGCAGCCAAAGGAGGAGTGTTTGCCTTCATCCGTAAGACCTCACAGTTTCTAACCCCATCTTCCCCCATTCTGCCTATATTTTTCTTTAATTACATCTCCCGTTCCTTTCACCCTCATTTATGCACTTCAGCCTCCTGTCTGTTCCTCACAGATGCTCTGCACTGGCTGGAGAGCTCTTCACCCGTATATCCCCACAGTCCTCAGCTCCTTTGTGTCTTTGCTCATAGGTCACCTTCTCAGCGAGGCCTTCCCTGACCACTCAGTAGAAAATGGTGACTCCTGTTCCCCGCACCCTCACCACAGCATGCACTCCTATTTTATTTCCTCCATTGCACTTAGCATCCAACGGCACACTGTGTAGCTCAGTTTTTTTTCATCTGTTTATTATCTGTCTTTCTCATTAGAACAGAAGCTCACGGAAAGCAAGGATGTTTATTTTTCCCATTGCTCTATTCCCATTGTCTAGAACAGTATCTGGAATATATTTGGCACTTGGTAAATACTTGTTCACTCAATTAATGACTAACATATTTTCTAAGCCCGTTTTGGATGCTTTATACCCTAGCTGTCTAGCTGAACGAAATTGTCTGTCTGGTAACCATGTGGCTGGGATTTACCTCCCCAAACATGCTGCTGTATGTGCATCTAGAAGCAATTTGATCTTAAGTTTCCTTAACCAAGAGCTTCTGCAGTGATGGCAGGAATTGTCTCTGCTATCCAGGAAAGACTGTGGCTCCTTGGGCTCTCATAATATTGGCCATCCATAGAGCCTAACAACTTATTCCTCCTACATATATTTTCGTATTTGTCCCACTTTCTTCAATTAATGATATTCTAAATAGCATACTCAGTTGAAAGCATGGAAGTTTGTAGTATGACTTTAGGTAAATCGTTTCTCGCCTAATTTTCTCCTGAATTCAGGTTAAAATATTCAATCACAGGTATAATTAAAAAGGAACACCAGGAAAGAGTGAGAGACTGGTCACATGCTATTATTTGTTTTTAAAATTGTCTTCTTCTTCTCCAGTGCTCTAGTTCTTGTTAATATCACCAGTTGCAAGGCAAATAAGTCAGTGTCTTGGCTTGGACACAGGTAGCAGGCTCGCAAATGTACTTAATGTACCCTAAGGAAGCAGAAAAATGTCCATAGGGGTCAATAAATGTGTTCATGTTATTAATGTTGCTTAGGAATCCTTAGAGGTACGACATTTTTTATCCATCTTTTAAACGATGGGGTAGGTACTTTTGGATGATTGGCTTAATAGAAGGGAACAAATGTATGTGCAAATGCAAACTAACAGAAATATTCTCTAAAGATGTCAACTGCGCATTGTGGACTCATGGGGGCAGGGCGTGACGCATGGCGAGCCGCACAGAGTACCACTTGCAAGTATAATTTAGGCAATGAGAAACTGAATTTAGGATTTTCCTCTTCTTTTTTTTTTTACTTTTCTTCTTTTTTCTTTTCTTTTTGCTCTTCTTTGGAAGAAGAAGAGTGTTCAGGAAAAAAAATATCCTTAGGAAGCAAGGGAATTGCTAAAATAAATAAACATGGAATGTCTGTATTGAGACTGAATTTTGTATGGTGAAAATCTTTGTTGGGTTTGGGGCATGGTACACTGTACTGTTCTAGCAGGGCAATTGTGTGTTACTTTGGCATGAAAATTGGTCATGAGACACCATTGGATTATGTACTTCAGAAAAGCTAACAAAGGAAAATGTACTCAACTGAGTTTAGTGAAACTCAACTGAGTTTGGGCGAGACTATGTTGATGTTTGGTTGCATGTAGTAGAAGGGTTTCTTTGTCTCAGATTTCTTCCTTCTTTTGTATAAATGATTGTTGTATGTGTCTCATCCTAAAATAGTTTTAAGTCAGAATATGTATGCAGACTCAAGTTCATCTTTTTAAAATCTGCTAAAAATGAATATGTACTCCAGCTTCTACCCAGTTGTATTCTTATCACCCCCTATATTTTGAAATTTTACTTAACTAATTTAGCAACTCTGTAGTCTTCTACCATTGCTCGGTCCATCATATTTTCATCCATCCACTTTTCTCTTAATTAACTAGGTGAGACAAGTCTTATTTAACATAGGAATCATTTTTTTGTGTTGTTATTTAAAAATAGGAATATATATATATATATATATATATATATATATATATATATATATATACACATATTATATTATATATACATATTATACACACACACACACATACACACATATATATATATATATATATATAATATACTACATATTGCCTGGGTGTCACTAATAAAAAAGCTATGCCAGTTTGAGTATATATAACTTGATAAATTACTCTTATTTTTAATGTAAAAATGCCCACTGTCTCATAACTGATTGCTATGTGCTTGTGTATGGCCAGTCATCTTAAGAGTAGGTACATTTTATTGATGTACACATATATGTTTTGTAATATTTGGACAACTTAGTCGGTATAGGTATTGAAGAAAGCAACTTCTTATTTTGGGGTAAAATAGTGGGAAAAGGGGTTTAATAGCAAATTTTAAATAGTTAAAATTGGATAAAAGAATAAGGAACTGCATAAAGCACATTTAAAGGTTGATATTGGGTTCCTATTTCTGTGGCTATCTGAAAGATTGTACAGATAAGAAATTGATATAGCAAGTATTTTACTATTTGTATAGAAGATAATTTTTTATTCTGTATTATCAAATAGCACTTAATGTTGTTGAGTTCAAAATCTGAAATGTTTGGGAGAAAAATGTTGCCCTTATGCAAAGAGAAATGTGGAATAAGGAACAGAATATGACAGTAAACCACACACAAAGTTCCTTACTGTCATATCAGTAGGGGACAAACACAAACATAAATAATAAATGCAAAAATATAAATACATCAATTATATCAGATATTAGAAGGTGTTAAGCACCACAGAAATAGAAAAAGTAGAGTAGAGTACGGGGAGGCCAGGGTGAGAGCAGGTGGCCTTGATAAGTAGGGTGGTCAGAGTAGGCCTCAATGAGAAGTTGGGATTTAAACAGGCTTGAAATAGATGAGGAGGTAGCCCAGAGACCCATGGAAGAAGGGCTCTTCCTAGGGTGAACAGCTAGAGCATGGTTCTAAGGCAGAAATATGCCTGGAGGGTTCAAGGAGCAACAAAGAGGCAGGTATGGCTGACATAGAGTGAGCAAGCTGGAGAGTAGTCGACCTGACCACCAAATCTTTTAATACTATCCTTAGAAATGTGTCACCCTAAAAACATCCTGAGTTTCTTTTATTTAACTTGTTTGTTTTGGTAGGATGGAAACTTGATATGTATTAACCCTGAATTTAAATTAAATTATGTAATCGTGGCATGTAAAAAGAACAGCATTTTTATCAATATTTTCTTCCAGTTGTGTCAAAATGAGTTTCACTGGACATGACTTTCATTGGAGAAATTGGTGGCCTGGATGTGGAATTATAAATACCAAAGTTCTGTCATCTACCAGCTTTACCTGAGATCAGGGGAGGAATCTATTTATTTATGATAAATAGCTATCAGCTGAGCCTTTGGTCTTAAACCTAGTTGTAGTGCCTGAAGAACTAGGCTGAGCCAAATGGAAAACTCTCCTCTGGTCCTCTGAAGTAGACTTAAAAACAACGGAAGATCTGCTTTACCTATTTCTACTCCTAAATTCAACCAGAATCTTTAAACCGTAGAGGGAAGCCAGAAAAACGAAGAGGATGGTGAACAAAATGTGTATATCCCAGTGCCTGTAGCTATGCTTCCATAACCCAGCCCAAGTCTTTCACAAGTGCAAGGAGGTATTAGAAAGGGGGAGAGGCAGAATAAGAATGAGAATGAACACAATCGTCCAGAAGGTGATGTAAGCCCTGTAGAAAGTGTGGGAATAAGAAAGGACAAGAGAATAATGACCTGTCCTCTTTAAAGCCTCCACCAAACAATTGTGGAGACCACACATAGGTATGCTAAATGCTTTTCTGGGGTCTCTTTGAAAACCCCATAACCTCCACCTGTGAACTAATAAACATCCTGAAATTTGATGGATCCAAATAGCTACTTTTTTTTTTGGAAGAAAGGGTTCAGGGCAGAAAATGGAAATGCTAGCTATTTCACAGTGAATAGGAATTTAAAACAATTAAATACTCACAAAATTGTTGAAAAGAGTAGAGTATCAGTCAGAGATTTTTTTTGTTGTCATTTTTCATTGCACTGCAAACTGTAAACAAAGGTCCAGGAAATTACTGCTGCCATCCACAAATGAAGAAAAACACTGACAAAATTATAACTGCTCCACAGCAATTAGTGACCTAAACGGGTCACTGGCAGTGGAAGTTGGAGTTGTCCCGCACTGAAAAAAGTTTATCAAAGCCCACAGACAGTAGCCATGTCAGGTGCTGGGGTAAGAAGGACTTTTACCTACCTTCACTTTTAACATCACATGAGTACCAGTCATTGGCTGAATCTAAGTGTTATCCAGAAGCCTAATGCAAAGGATCCTGGGAAATGTAGTTCTTGAGCTTCTATCCCTGGTAGTACAGGGGAGAATTCAGGAGTGGTAGGTTAATGAGTGTGGACTGACTAATAAAAAGTTTGTCAAAGGCACGCCCATTTTCTAAAGGAAGAAGTGAAAGCTAAATGGAAATTCTCAAAGGGAGAGGATGAGTCAAATTTACTAGTGAGAAATTTTGACCCTAGGGACAAGATATTATAAACTGTATACATAACTGTGTGCAAGCATGGGGGTACCATTTATTGTCTATAAATTGTCAGAAAAAGAGAATGTTTAGCTAATGTACATAGATATATCTATATCTATCTATCTATCTATCTATCTATCTATCTATATATCTATATATATATTTTTTTTTTTTTTTAAAGAAATGTGTACTGTAAAGGTAGTCTTTTCCTACAGAATCCATGTATAGCCAAGTCATTTACAAACCTGCCTGTGAAAAAATATCAGTTTGCCTGCTTCAGAGCAACTCCTATTGGTATGCTGGTGAAGACACTGCCTTCTCTTTTCTTTTGGGAGCAAATGAGTTTTCTCTTACATACCAACTCCATCTGTTCCTTTTTCTGGAGTCTTCGGAAATTTGCAACTGTAGTTGAATTTATTCAGAATCCTTTACCAAGTATTGAAGGATCTACACAGTTTTCACCTTTATGCGTTAAAAGATTTTAGAATTGTGTAACCAAATTGTCAACTGAGCATTGTTTCTCAATCTCTATATTTAAATGATTCTTGGTACTGCCAGTCTTCTAGAGCTAATGAATTCTTTCGCCTTTGGCAGCAGAAAGCTTACTGCCAGCCCCTTCCCATCTGATAAATGTTCCCATAGCAACACTAAGGCAATCTGTTTAGTTTCGTTAAATGCCAAAATTATAGCCTGAGAAAATGCATAATGTATTATACCATATACCACCTAGTGAAAGGAATCATGGGTGATTGAATTCATTGTGATTTTTGGATGGGGTGGAGGGAGTTTGTTCAAATAATCTATAAAGATATTACTATTTTTTTTAGTAAGGGAGAAAAAGAAACCTTTGAAATCTGAGCTGTTATTTTGAACTTCAACAAAGATTCGGATTTACTCTTGATGTTAGTAAATCTAAATTTCCCGAGCTTGTTTCTTTCTATTCCTAAAACCTGTCCTCTTATTATCTACGTGGATGCTTTCACTCAACACGTGTTCTAAAGAACACCCTCATTTTTCTGATTTTAAAAATGTTTTTAAGGAATAGATACACTCTGGGTATACAAGAAGAAATGTCTACAGATTTATGAAAATCAAAAGTGCACCACTATCTTTTCCTGCAGTAAAGTGTTTGCTGCTTGAGATGGTTGATGTGCCTGTTAAGCAAACCAAATAAGGTCTGGCTTCACAGAAATGAACAAGATGCGGGGAGAGGTCAGTCTTTTGCAAGATGTATTTTGCTTCCAAGGGATCCACCACAATTATCCTATAGTGAGCATTTTTTTTTCATTTAACATGATTGACTCCCACATAATTTATTTATACATAAATTTGGGGATATTATTTTTTGACTGGGTAGATGAATATTAAAGCTTGAAGAGACTAAAGAAGTCATGTTGGCTATTCCCCTGTTTCTTGAGATAAAGAATTTGGGATAAGATTATATCTTAAATACTACAATATTCAGTTGGTGGTATGCCTTAGTAGAGCTGAGGGGCGGGGGTGGACTTTAAAAAACAAAATCATGGGGAAGAAAGAATAAGTGATTTGCCTAAAGTGAGCCAACGCTTATTTGTAAGGAGAAGTATTTACTATTAATGGTCTTTGCCAATGGATTTTCCATGGAGAAATAAATACAAGCAAGTATGTCAGAATTTTGTTAACTACTTCATCATTGCAGTTAGTGTACAGATTTATGCTTACCACACCATTACATACATGGCATATAGCAGTTCAAACTACAATGTGGAATGTAGCAGACATGTACCAACCATACTTTTATATTCTACTATTTTACTTTTTCCTTTGGTACTTTCCAAAGGTAGTTGTCGCCTTGTCCTATTTTGATTATTTTGATGATGTATATACATAAATATTTTTTCTATTAGGCCTTTTTCACACAAAAAACAATGCAGCATATTTTATAGATAGCTCCAATTTTTGTAACTCTACGAATAATACTGCCCCTAGCAGTGACCCCATTTCTGTGTACAGATGCTTTTGATGTATATATTTCAGGTATCTGGAGCAATGCAGAAAAAGGCACTCCTGGTTGATACCTATTTTAGAATTAGCCCTACATCCATAAATGTATATTTTTGAAAGATTTCTTTCTGGAATCATGCAGTCCTATAATAAGACTAAATTTTGTTCTGTGAATTTTAAAAGTAGTGACACTGTACATATAGGATAGGGATCATTTTAAGACTAGGGGTATTGTGAGGTTTTTCTGAATCTATTTTACTTAATAAAAACACAGCTGTCCATTTACACAATAACCGACCATTAATAAACAAAGCTGTTTTTCTGTTGACATTAGAAAGAAGGCTAGTCCTGTTCACTGAATTAACTTCTGATAAAAAAACCTATCATAAGACTAAACCTGTCTCTTGAATGGAAGTGTCGGCTTACTGTAAAATCCTTGTTCTCTTCCCCTGAGATAGTGTAAATCCAGATGAAATCGGGCCAGCCATTGTTCTTATCCTGGGGTGAGAGGGGTGAGTCAGTGAGCGAGTGGAGGCTGAGGAGGAAGAGAGGGAGGAAACCACCAAATACCTATTTAGTTCAGCGTGGTGTGTGGGAAGAGCATGGATTTCTGAATTAAAATGCCTATTTTCTTGCTCCAACTTTCCCCTTCCTTGGGAGCTCTTGGTGGGCCCTGAGGCCAGACTGCCAAGATTGGTTCCTATCTTGGCTGAGTGACTGGCCAGCCTTCAGAATTTGGACCAGTTACCTAAAACTCTCTGAGCCTCAGTTTCCTATATGCATAATGGAGACTCTAATAGGACATTCCTTAGGGAATTGTGAGGATTAAATGAGCCAAACCCCAGAGTTAACTAAAACAGCTATTACTATCAGGGTTTAAATTTCTTAACCATGCTGGGCTTTAGTTTTCCTCATTCATAAAATGGAGTATCATGATAGTGTGGGGATTACATAAAAATGGATGATATTGGTTAAAAGTTCTCATCAAATATTACTGAGATGTGAATTGATTTTTAGCTAATTAAAATGCTTTAACTTTTATTCTTGATTGCATCAAACATTTGAATGAGAAAACTTTCACTGCAGTTTATTCATAGGACATGCAGGTTTGGGGATTTGGTTATTGAATGTTACAGTTGACTGGATTTTTCAGGCATTATTTATCGAGCACTTGCTGTGGGAAATCACAGTAGAGGCCGCAAGTGAGTTCACTGAGGCCCAGAAAACTTTGATCCATCACGTGACTCCAAGTTTTAACTAACTCTCATTATTTCTCAGACATCTTATTGTGATACGGTACATAGGACCAAAGCTCCAGATACTGAAACTAAAGAGTGACCCTTAATGCACAGTTGCTTTCAAAATCCATTTTTTATTTGAACCACGGAAAAAAAAAAAAAGGAAAAGAAACCTGTAAGAATGAAAACAATCCCTTTCCTTTTAAGTACTGCTTTTAAAACCATTCGCATTGCACACTGCTACAGCTTTTCTCCTCTCACCAGGCTGCGTTGGTGATCCTTCTGAAATAACTATTTGCACATAACACGTTCTCTGTTCACTGCTGATCTTCCCCTGAGCTGCGGCTGCTTCCCGTGGGGAATACAGATGAGGTTGGTGATCCAGGAGGAGCAGCCAGGGGACACTGAGATAGTAACTCTTTGTCATTGTGAATAATTCCCTGAGTTTGAAATCTCAGCAATTAAACAGGTTTCCCTTGGTGGTTTTTTTTTTGTTTTTGTTTTCACCTTCTTGGTATATATCTAGCTTTAATAATTTCACAAAATATTTGTCACCCTGAAGCTTTTCCTGCAAAACAAAGACAAAAAATGAACACAGCTATTTCACCATTGGCCTTTCTCCATTATGATGTAGTGATTCAACATGACATTGTTATTTAAATGCACACAAGTTTAAGAGCTTGTTGCTGTTAGGTACTGATGGAAAATAGAACTACCTGGAAACTAGTGAAAACTGGGAATTTTTGCAGCTCTCCGGGAACTGTTTGGGATTCACAAAGTGTTTTTGAAAATAAGAGGCAGAACTATACTATTTTGATTTGAAAAAAAAAAAAAAAAATCAAGAAATTAGGGTGCCCCAAATCTACAGCAGTAAAGGAGCAGAAGAAAGTGTTGAATAAACTCCATGTCCTCCAGGATCGGTTTCAAAGAACCATAACATCATCTAAGTCACTTCTTGTCTTCCAGACAGGAGTTCACTTTATTCCACCTCTGAGATCTTTATTCAGTGCACACAGATGACTGTCACATTTTCCGAGGTGCTAGGTTCCTTCTCGGTTTCTGATTTCTCCTCAAGGCACTAACATGCTCCCTTTCACCTAAGCGTGAAACTTTAGAGCCCCTCTTAATTTCTCCTTTTCCCTCACCCCCCCCCCCCATCGCTGGCTCCTTGGCCCTGCCTGAGGTCCTGCCGTTTCTTTCTGATGTCTTTTTGTATCCATTTTCTCCTTAACTACCATATTTGGGTTGCTTTTTTATTCCTGAGCAATACCTAGAATGTGGCAAGTACAACAGCGCCTGCACATTGCTGAGGGATGAATGTGTAGAACTTTGACAGTTCAATCACCCATCTCATTACTATATAATTCACTATTTCTACTCCTGTAGTTGTGATTTACTTGGAGGCACTTTGTATAAAGAAACATATTTCATCCCTTAAGTGAGAATGAATGAGTACAGGACCCTGGTGTAGGAGAAGAAAACACAAAACCTCACTGAGAAGCAGAAGCACGGTGCTAGCTCACAACTTGCTTTCACAAATCGACCTCATAACTCTGATTTTGCCCTAGAAAAATTAGAAATGAGAACATTTGGAGATCGCTTGGGAAACCTTGGGATTGTAAATGTTAAATCTGTGATTGCTAAGGGGCTATGGTATTTCCTGCCTCTTTTGCCTGTAGTTTCTCTTTCTCTTCTAATGTGTTTTTTTTTTTAATCTGCTAGATTAATTTTGCTAAAATATCATTTTGCATTCCTTATCCCCTGTTTCAAAACCTGCAGTGACTCACCATTAGTTTTAGAAATCAATTCAAAGGCCTTAATGAAGCTGGTTTTAGGCCCTCCACAATTTGGCCCGGGACACACCTATCTTTTATTCTCCTTCATAAACCTTTCAAATTTAGTCAAATTGATTTGTTTTCGTCCCTGTAGTATATATTTTCCTACCTCTGTCCTTCTCTGAATTTTCTTTAGAATAGGTTTCAAATCTGATTCTCATTCTTTAATGTCTGCAGTGTCTGTTTCAGACCCTGTGGGCCTGGCCAAGGAACCTGGGTGGTTGTAAAGACCACGCCGGTTGAAATGTGGGGAGAATTCCGTGACATAAGCGAATGTCATTACTTCAGTTATTGATGATTATTGATACAAAATGTTAATTGCATTAGGACTGAGGGACTGACCACACACTGAAAAGGACCACTCAAGAATTCCATAATTGAAACCATTCCATAATTGTTTATGTTTGGTGATCCTTCCTCCTTTAGTAAAGCAGGCTTCATATGTGTATTTTCATATGAAAATCCATAGTTGGATCATAGAGCAGGTACTAGAATCAGATTGTCTGGGTGTGAAACCTCACTCTGACTCCCAGCTGTTTAATCATGGGCATAGTTTCCATGTCTCCAAATGGGTCTGATGCTAGTACCTACCCTCGTGAGGGTGATTGTGAGGGTAAGACCAGTGTCCAGCGCATAGTAAGAGTTTAATAAATATTGGCTACTGCCATTCGTATTAGTAGTAGTATTAGTATCACTATACCTATTTTCTGATGAATTTGGTATTTTTGCTTTCAGCATTTACTTCACCACATTTAATGTA
This sequence comes from Rhinolophus sinicus, assembly GCF_057876585.1. Lineage (NCBI taxonomy): Eukaryota > Metazoa > Chordata > Mammalia > Chiroptera > Rhinolophidae > Rhinolophus > Rhinolophus sinicus. The sequence goes on along the minus strand of NC_142501.1, from coordinate 179,811,583 downwards.
TTATATATGTATGTGTATATGTATATGTATACGATATGTATATCTTATACATATATAATAAAGATATTTCCTGCTTTGAGAATGAAATCTTTTTCAAGTTAAAATAAAAATCCATCTAGTATACCCTTAAGCAATAGCGAGGCATTTAGAGCACTGAAGTAGTTCTGTGCTTCCCAAAGTGGGAACTTACAACAAAGGAATCATTTAAGCTTAACAATTCCTTATATTAGCCATGTAATTATCCCTTCTTTTAGAAGCCTGGGGCCAAATGGATGTGTTCCCAGGAGAAAGAAACTCTCTCCTAGCTGAGCAGAGATTTGAGTATAAAGGCTATCCACTCACAGATCTGCTGCACAGTCCCTGATGTTGGAATGCCTGCCTCTCCCATGAAAAAGAAGAGCAGCTGAGGCAGCAAAAGCAGAAAGGGCCTTTTCTCTTTCTTGAAGCCAATCTGAGGCCTATGATGCAGAAAGAAATGCCTACCCGAGTTCTTCAAGGGAAAAGGACCCAAGGATGGTGCACTGCATGTGAGAATCTGCTCGTCAGTCGTTCATACTTTTATCTAGTCTTTTATTCATTCAACTCATCAGCCATTTACTGAGCATATACCTGGTGCCAAGCACTATGCTAGGTATTGGACATTCAGAGGGAAAAGAGTGAGATTTAGTTCTCTGCCTTGAGGTTATAGAGCTTTTTGTTTGTGCATGTGTCTTTTAACATAGCAAGTCAAATGAAATCTTAAAATATTTCTTCTGGGAATCACCACTTTCTGAAGCAGGTTTACATTTGTTAAAATCAGTGCCCAATGGAACAAATGTAATGCATATTTAAAATTCCTAAAATGGAAGTACTCAAGCAGTTGGGAAATTTTATTGAGAAGAAGAAACCCAGTTAGAGTGGGAGTCATGATGTTTGGGTACCTCTGGGGTGGGCCCTACCAAGCAATTTCTAAAACCCAGTCACGCTGTGTATCTCTGTGATAAAATATTGGCATTCAAATGTTACTACTAGGCCACATGAATTTTGCATGTGTAGAAAATACTTCCATTGCCCCGTAGCATAGCTTTAGGAAATCTGTCCCACTCTTTACTCAGCCTGGGAAAAGAACCATTTCCAATTTCCTGGGCATTATAAGCCACATGCCACTTTGATTGTTAGGACTAACTTAAGTTGTGATCAGCTTTGTTAAGTGTTGTAGCCAGAATTGTGTTCCTGGGGATTTTACTTTGGGTTTGCAATTTTTCTGTTGTGTTTTCATTGGTAGAGCGTCTAAGTTTGTACAGAACAGCAAACGCTATTTCAACATTTTAAACGTTCTCTTATTCACTAGTAGGACCATTTACAATTTTTAAAGCACTCTGACCCTGAAATAATTTGAAGAGGAGGAAGGAACTGTTTCTTCTTCAAAACTTAGAGGCAGGCAGGCAGCATTCGTGAAATTTATCCAAGTAAACATGGTACTCCATAAAAAATTGTGTTCATTCCTTTGTTGGGTAGAAACTTTCTTCCTGTGAATTGCAAATTTTATTTTTCTCTTAAATGTGGCCATGGACTTTATTGAACAATTTCTATCAAAGAGCAGGAGACAAGGCCATGCATTGCTCATACTGGTCTAGTATTAAAAAATGACTGTGCTGGTAACTTGGAGACATTGCAGAAAGTGTGCCTAAGTACACAGCGGCTGTCTTCTTCATTATGGTTCTGGGAGGATGATTCTCCTGGGGCTTGGCTTTGTTGACTTTAATTTAAGCCCACCAGGAGGAGGTCACCCTTAAGGTAAAACATTCCTTTTTGTTAGCTAGATGAGATGGAGGTGCTAGCTGGTTCTTCCACATCCAGGAGAATACAGAGTTGAGGTGCTAATAGGATCCTTTCTTTGGTTTTCTAATTGGAAGCCCTAATTAAGCTCTGACAAGATCTCTCTCTGTTGATGTTTTGACACTCTCTCTGTTGACCTGACTCTTTGTTCAGAGACCTTTTAGCAGCTAAACAAACACATCTGGGGTGATGACTAGAATTGTATATTACATGTGCCCAAGGTACAATTCCATTTTGCCACTAACTATGATACCTTCAGAGTCATTGCTGTATGTGTGCTGTTGAAATGTGTGTGGTTTTTTGTTGTTTTTTTTAAAGAAAGAAACGTAGTATTTTTATTTCTTGCTCATAGTTGAACTTAATGAGGGATGCCCCTTTGTTTGGTACAATATCATGCTTTGTTTAGGTTCCATATTGAGAAGCCTGAATTCTTCCTTTCACATAATGCCTGCCTTACTCAGACCCACGCACAAAAAGTTCTGCATACACATGTCAGTCCCGTGCTCCTGCACAAAACCCTTTAGTAGCTTCTCTTTGCCCTTTGGACAGAATCCAAACTCCTTATAACTCCGAATGCCCAGAGGGCTGCTTACTTCTCCAACCTCCTCTGAGCCCTTTCCCCTTACTCTCCATTCCCTAGCCTTACTAGACACTTTATAGTTCATGGAATTTAAGCTCCCCTGTAAGCTCCCCAGATAAGTCTGATTCACCCTTTGGGTCTCAGCTTAAGTGTCATTCCTGCAGAAAATCTTTCCTTATTCACAGAAGCATATGATCTTCTGCCTTCATACGCTTCCTTTTGCTAAGATTAGTGCACCTAAATTTATTTTTAATCAAGCATTCAGTGGCCTATTGTCTGTGTTTGCTTCTAGACTTTTGTTGATTTCTTGCAAGGAAAGGACTGTATCCATCTTTCATTGTCTCTCTTCCCCAGTGTCTAATATGGTACCTGCCCGATGGTCGGTTATTTTAAATATTTCCTGATTGCTTTGTAATGAGAAAAAAATTATACAGGTATTTACTACATGTTGAAGAAACCTGTTTCTAGTAGAAATTAACTTGAGTCACACTTATGCCTTTTGTTGTCTGTCACATCTGGGTTAACAATTGCCTACTTTCTCACTTTAAATTATAAATAGTATTTATAACAGTCTAATAGTATTGTAATAGTCTGTGATTTATAAAGTAAATATCTCCAGTAATCACCTACTACAATCTAATGTGGTCAGTTAGACAGTTTGAACTAATAATTTTTAAAGATAGCTCATGAAAAGAAAAATCATTTTTCAAGCACCCAATGTCTTATGTTACTTTTAAACAATTGTGCTGGTAATTCTCAGTAGTTCTTAGAAAGCCCCATAATGACCTCTGCTAGTATACTATCTCATCCTAGATCAAAGTACCTTATGCATTTTTCAAGTATTTAATTGCATTTTATATGTGTTTAATCATTGATCTGTCCAGTCAGTGCTTATTGAGTGGAACAATGATAAGTGAATAAATCCATTAATTAAAAAATTTAATACTAGGTTTGTAAGTTAATGAGCTTTTAAAAAGAAATATAAATACTGTCTCTGCCTTCTAGAAATATTTAGAAAATATTTTTAAGGTTTGAATTTTCAGCAATTCGGGTATACTCCATTCTTCTAGTTATGCTGAAACCATGAGGTTTTGCTACATTTTATTTCTTGAATACTAGAATATTTGAATATATGTAGAAAAATGTCAAACTTTGGCTTACCTAAAGTTTGGGAACAATCTATCTCCTCTTCCTTGCTATAGAAAAATGAGGGTAAACATTTCTGTGTAGAAACGAATCTATTGAACTCAAAGTAAAACTTACACAAATGAATATTTGGTCAGAACTGTATTGTTCAACCCTTATATTCAAATCCACGGTCGTGATGCATGGGCCAGCAGTGAAGTGGCACTCTGTGAAGAGCTACTGACGTTAATAGTAATGTCTAATGTCTAACGTTAAAAATGAAGTCATACTATTTTAAATCTTATGAATTTAGTTTTGTGGCATTGTAGTTGTAGTTAGTTATAATTATATTTATTTTGATTGTAGGCCTCCTTTTTTTTTTTTGTAAACAAAATTTTGTTGACTACACATGGTATATGGCATAGCAGGCTAGCCCTGGAAGATACACAAATGAAAAAGCCATAGTAACTCTTCCTAAGGACTGGGATTCTAGGGAACCTAACTAATGTTTCCCCCGAATAATATGTTTCGTACCATGATAGGCTCCAAAAATTAAATGAAGAAGAACGTATTATGAGAATGCCACTGAGGACGTGATTAATATGAATTTGTAGACCGAGAGAATGCTCCATATAGAAGATGGTAGTTGAAGGTTGAATACCATTTCAATAGACAGATTGTGGGAGACAAGGTTCCAGGTAGAACAGAATGGTAGAACAGAACCTCTGGAGCAAACAAACTACTGTATGCTTTGTATTCAGGGACTGGGACCATCCAGAGGGCCTGGACAGGGTATGTTTGGAAATGGGTCTTGGAGGTGGTAATAGCAAGCCTGATTATGTCCAGTGGAGGAGAACTTTGAATAGGTTGGACTTTATTTGTTAGCTCCTAGGGACCTACCTCTAAAGATCTTTTAACTGAAAGAGACTCTAGTAATCATTGAAAATGACCACCCAAAATTTCTTCCCTTCCTGGCACTAAGTAGGATTACACATTTGCATCCCACCTTCCCTGTTATTTCTGGTTTGATGGGATCATGTAGCTACTTCTGAAAATGGTGTTGGGCATAGAATTGATGGAGCATTCAGTAACCTATAAAAGGCTTTTTCCAGCTCTCTCTCTTTCATTTGATATATTTGAGAGAGTGGTTGCCCCATATGAGTATAGAACCCCCGTGCTGACCAGTGATTGATGTATAGTTTGAGCAAAATATATAAACCTTTGTTGTTTGAAGCTGTATACAGAGCTTTGAGAGTGGTTTATTATCGCGTGCTGCCCTGACAGATACAGGGATGATGTCAAATCCTTGCTTTAGAATGAGGATCCTGGTGGCAGTCAGTAGGATTCATGAAAATAAGAGAAATCGGGAGTTGAGCTCACTTTTAAGAGGCTAGGCTGGTGGATTAGTCCTGACAAAATATAATGGTCAGGCAATGGCAGTGAGTATGGTGAAGAAAGAATCATCAAAGTACCTTAACAAATTAGATAGGGGGCAAGCATAAGAGGAGAGCTGAAGTTTATTTCCAGCAGAAATTCTTATCATTTAACTTCTGAAACTTCCCCCACTCATACGTTTCTTTTGTTTTTGTGTTTTTCTCTTTAAACAAACTCCTATTTTTTTCCAGAGTTTTGATGGAATTAAATTGATTTATTGTCTTTATTTATCTACATGCACTCACAATTTGTGATAACTATGTAGACTTTCTTCCTTACTGCTTTATTAATTATTCTACAGCTGTATCACTTAGTAATATTTTAACTTCAGTAAAAAACACTTCTGTTCCAGTGAGTTAATGGGAAAAAGTGATAGCTCTCAACTACTCTGTAAATCTACAGCATTATACTGTAATAGTGATGATAATAGTTACATAATGAGCTGTATTCTTAAAGCAATTTAGTACGCGTTCTCTTAGTAACTAAATGAGGCAAGCAGGGTAGGAGTTAGCTTCATTAAGTGAATGAGAAACATGAAACTTAGAGGTATTAAGTTAATAAAGAGTAAAACCCATCTTAAAGCTATGTCTTCTGTCTCCATGTTGACCTCTCTTCACATTACATGATGCTGGCTCGATCTCCCAAGACTTGGGAACACAGAGAAGGCTCAGGATTATTCTGGGTACAAATACAGAATTTCTACCTACGAGTATCTCCAGACAGGCCGAAGGAAAAACTCATTAACCTCTAGAATAGGCTGCCAAGTATAATATTTTGACCTGTTTTTAATAAGTATGGGCCTATTGTGATTCTTCTTACTTCCTGTAAAGCTCTGATAGTCCTTCGAGTGTTTGTATAGTGCGGTTACAGTGCAAGTATGTGCACTGTCGTTCTACCCCCAATATTAATACGGGTAGGACAGGCTAGAGGTCAAGAATATGGACTCTGGAATCAGATGGCCTGCTTTCAAACCCTGGCTCCCACCATGAGTAGCAGTGATTTTGGTACCATTACACTATTTCTCCTAATCTTAGCCTCTAAAATAGAGTAAGAGTTATATGTGGGTAATAAGGTTATTGTGAAGTTTAAATGTGGTAATCTACATAAAGATCTTCCTACAGGGTTTTGCACATTGTGAACTCAATAACCTAGCTATTATTAGGTAATGATCTAACAGGATGGCTGAAATAAGCTGATATTGCCATCGTCAGTCCCTTAAGTTCTAAATTATAATTTCACAACTATGCCTGATAATTTGTTAGTGTTTGATAAATGAGAAATTAAAATATTAGGATTCAGTTTGCTTTGCTCAGTTCTTAACTACTGGCTAAAGAAAACCATGTCAGCTAAAGTACAGAGAAACATATAATTGTGTAGATTTTCAATGCCTAATACTTAGTGTGAAAACCACATGTAAAGGCAAAAGAAACAAACATTGCTTTTGGTTTGGTTCTGATGCTGAACTTATAACTTCTAGCAAAAATCTTTCATTTTGGTTAATGTTTGACATTCTCTTTTCCCTGGAGTGGAATTAACACACCATTTCAACTGCTCATCTTTTAGTTATATAAGCTAGAGAATGAAACCAATTATTTTTCTTATTTTCTGATTAATATATGTTTGGTTGGTTTATACTCTGGGTACATTAGTAATGTATCAAAAAGCAATATTTTCTAAAACAGGTGAATAACGTAAGAAAGTATCTGAAGCCAAAGTTACTTTGTTCAGCCAGCATGCTATATAGCTTTTCTAGTTACTAGCATCCCCATAAGGGTAAAGAAGTTGCTGCAAGGGTAAAGAAACATAGTGCCTCACACATACTAAGTGCTCAGCAAAAGTTACAGTCATCTCGATTTCAATTTTATCTGTTTTGGCCTTAAAAGTTTTTTTTAGAATTTAACATTTTATTTTGGGTGTGCTCATGATTTCTGAGATAGAAAATTGCAGTGTTTTCTATTAGCAATATTTTCAAAAGTATCAATTTTTGAAAATCAATGTTTTTCATCACGTTTTAAAGACATTTAATAAATTAATAAGTAGCTGAACTAGGGCAACTGAGTTAAATGTTTAGAAATAATTCTACATGAATAAAATCACATTGAGAAACAATCAAATGTTACGGAATGAATGCTGGCATCCCCACCAGAATTCATATATTGAAAACCTAACACCCAATGTGATGGTATTTGGAATTTGGTAGGTACTTAGGGGTAGATTAGGTCATGAGAGTGTGGCCCTTGTGATGGATTAGTGACCTTATAACAAGAGGAAGAGAGAGGTACAGAATTTCATCTTGGACTTCCAGCCTGCAAAGCTGTGAAAAACAAATCTCTGTTTTTTAAGCCACTCAGACTATGATATTGTCTTACGACAACACAAGCAGACTAAAACAAATTGTAAATGGGAATATTTACCTTGATATAGTTGTTAAAAAACTATGCTTTTAATTTAAGTTGTCAGATCATTCATAAATCACATTCACTTTTCCTAGAACTTGTTTTTATTTCACATCTAGCTCAAAGGGAACTTTTTTACCCAGTTGCATTTTTTAAATTTTATAAGACCCAAATTTTTTTTATGTCATGATGAGATTTAGGTCTGTATTTTAGTAATAATTATGCTTTTGGTGTATCCTAAGGAAAAAGGTTCTTTTTGTTTATATTATAGATGAGAGCGTTGCGATAAACATTTTAAGAAGGAATTGATATTGCCTGCACTATGCCCAAAATCCAGTGAAATTACACGATTGTGTCTATTTCAGGCAAAAACATGGATCTTATTAGAAGACACCACGTTACTTAATAGATTGCATTTTGGAAATGTTCATCTGTCCTCACAATGACTAGAGACCAATGACTACTTGGAACGATAACTCAGTTAATTTTCATCTTGCAGTTTTTAAAAATGATAAATACTAGCTACTTTATGGCACAGCTTGTTAGTAGCCACAGAAGAAAAGGAGCATGATATATGTATATGTGATTTGAATCTCTCTCTCTCTCTCTCTCTCTCTCTCTCTCTCTCTCTCTCTCTCTCTCTCTCTTTCTCTCTCTCTCTGTGTGTGTGTAGGGTGTGGATGAAGCATGGCAGAGTACTGAGGGGAAAAAGTGGCAATTGTAACAAATGAATTGAGTATATTACATTCTTAAAAGAATAGCTCTTGGAAAGAATTCAGATTGGTCCAATTTCAAGTAGCAAAGGTAATAATATCTGTGAATTACCTGTATGCCAACATTCCTGTATTATATTTCAATGGACTCAGCTTTTTCTCCTCAGTGTAATAGGAACTCTGTGTCTTTTTTTAGTTAGTGGCCTTTGATATTCTCAGATAAAAGGCATCCTTCTGAATTCTTTGATCATACACTACAGTAAGCCAGGAAACTCTCACTCATTGCATCTTTGAAAAATGCCCGTATTCTTCAAATTCATTTTAAATTATTTAATAATAGAGTGACTTTTTTACAGAGTGTAAAAGAAATTAAGCCACAATTTAATTGCGTGCTCTAAAGCAGAATCGAGGAAATAGGAAATTATTGGCCAGGAAAAAAAGAAAAAAAACAACAACCCTGAACTCTAAATCCAGCACATTATCAATTTTCAACTATTCACTACCTTTATTAACAGTAGAGTCCAGTGGGAATGGCCTAGGCTTAGGGAAAAATTGGGTTCAAACTGCATCTCTACCACTTTGTAGCTATGTGCCCTGCACCAATTATTTAACCTGTTTCCTGCGTTAGTCTCGTAATCTGAAAAAAAAGGGGCCTAACAGTAGTACCTGTCTCTGAGGGATGTTGTACAAATTAAGTGAGATAGTATATGTAAAGCAGAAAGTAAATACATAATAAAATGAGGTTCTTTCCCTGGTTTTGATACAATTCCTGAATTTCCTAACTATATTCTGAATCACGTTGCTTAGTTCTTCTTTTGTAAACAGAGGCTAACACTGACTTTTGGGACTGTCGTGACAATTATGAATGCCACGAATGACCTAGTGTGTTGCCTGACGTGCGATAAGTGGTTGCTCTACTGTAGAGCTTATATGCGATCTCAACTACTTTTTGAGGTGTTTTTGGATAAATCAGAGAAAGTCAATTTCATTACCTTAAAAGAGTGGCAGAGACTAAAACACAGGAAATACATGCGCATATATGTATGTATGTGTATACACACACGAGACTGTTACAGCTTTAAATGTGAATGGAGAAAAACTTCTTAAATTTGAACTCTCCTATATTTAGATTCCTGATACTTACTTCTGGTCTGGGCTGAAGTTTGCTTTGAACATGCCTGTCAATAAAGGATTTATCAGACTAAATTAAATGTGAAAGGTAATTCAAAGGGACATAATTAGCATTTAATATACTTTTTTAAATGAATTTAAGGTCATAGTTTTTAAACAAAATGCTTTTCTATATATTCATTAAAGCCAGGACCTTCACATATTTTTAATAGTTTGCAGCGATTTGTATACTTCAGAGAAGTAGCATGTTATTTCTTTTTAAATAGTCTATAATTTTTTCTACTTATTTATATGGATGTTCCTATAGTTTAGACAAATGATAAATGTTTTCCAGTAATATTTATGGTTAAATATTAAGTAAGAGAAATGCTTAGCTAATTCAGAAATTTAAATTCCTTAAGTAAGATTTTTTTCTCAAACACCATATATATACAGCAGTGTTTTTCAAAATGTGTGTCACAGTCCATGAGACATGAAAGCAATTTACTATCATTAATCCAGTATTTTTTAATATAATGATGCAAATGACTAAAATAAAGAAAATATCAGTCTCTCATACAAAATAAGAAGTATCCATAAACCTTTTGTTTATTTGTACATATGTATATTTGTAATGATCTATGATGTAAAATATATTTCTAACCTTCGTTTGTGATCAGATAATTTTAGAAAACACCACCTACTGCATAGGACCTTGCACAGAAGTCCTTTTGTTTAGAGAGATAGCGCATAGGAAATACCATGAAAGAGGTTTCCTCAAGCATAAATAATCAAACTCAGAATATCTAGAAGTCAGTTAAAGTGTACTAAGTAGGATAGTCATTCTTCTATTTCGTTCAGAAATATTTATTGAGCAATTACATTTCTAGGAACTACAAGCACAGAATTGATAAAAACAGGCAGACCTCGTTTTATTGTGCTTCGCTTTTCTGAGCTTCACAGATGTTGCGTTTTTTACAAATTGAAGGCAAGACCTTCCACCGGTGGAAAGATTGTGACTCGCTTTATTGCGATCCTCTATTGTGGTGGTGCAGAACCGAACTCACCGAATCTCCAAAGTGTGCCTGTGTATAGCCTCTGCCCTTAATAATATCACGGTCTACTAGAGGAGACAGATACTGAAATAAATGTGTGTGACAGGATAGACAGTGATGCCACCATCCAAGATAGGATATATGTACAGGGACAGATTTGTGTGAGAAGACAATGGACTCACATTAGACAGGCGGACTGTGAGCATCTTATGTGACACCAGGCAAAATTACCAGTTACCTGCTGTGTACACATTTGTCTAGACTTCAGCTGAGAGATCTGGATTAGAGGTGCTACTCTGGAGCTATCATTATGTAGGCAATGGTCAAGTCATGAAAATGGATGCGTTTACTAAGGGAAAGCTAGTGGAGGGGCAGTAACAAACCTGGGGATGATGCCTGCATTTAAGGAACAATCAAAGGGAGAGAAACAACAGAGAAGATTGAGATACTGTGGGTAGAAAATAAGTGTAAAACTACTTACTTTTGTGTGTCCCTCCTCCCCTCAAATTCATATGTTGAAATCCAGTCCCCAGTGTGATGGTATTAGGAGGCATGGCCTTTGTGAGGTGCTTAGGACAGAGCGTGAAGCCCTTGTGAATGGGATTAGTACTCTTATAAAAGAGACATCACAGAGCTCTCCCGCCCCTTCTGCCATGTGAGGACACAGCGAGAAGACAGCTGTCTCTATGGAACAGGAAATGAACCCTCACCAAACACCAAATCTGCCAGTGAGCTTGGATTTGCCAGCCTCCAGGACTGTGAGAAATAGAACTCTGTTGTTTATAAGCCAGCCAGTCTTTTGTATTCTGTTACAGCAGGCCAAATGGACTAAGCCAAAAACCAAAAAGGATAGAGTTAATACAAGTTGAAGAGAAAAGGACTCAAGAATGGCTGCTGGGTTTGACAGTTAGGAAGTCACTGTCCACAGAAATGAAATAGAGTGGCTGGGGACAAAGCCAGTCCCGTTCCAGTCACCTGAGAGTCATTAGGGATGGAGGAAGGGAAGGCACTCAGGGTAGATCCTCTTTCAGGTAGCTCGACTGAGGAGAAATGTCCTGTGGCAGCATGGCAGGATGACAGGGACAGGAAAGCCTGTTGGACCATGGAAGAGACACAGGTGTTTGTAAGGGAAAGAAACCAGTAGAAAAGGAGAGGTCAGAAATACAAGAGCAGAGTAGATTATTAATGATGGAGCATGAACCTTGAGAAATTAGGCATGGAAACGCTGATGTACTAATTAGCTTTCTGTAGAAGTAAAGGCCTTTTGAGACCAGAGGGGGAAGAGGAATGGATGGGTGAAGAAGAGCAGGGCAGTGTAGGGAATAGAGTCAGAAAACGAAAGAATGTAGTTCCCAGCTTACTTTCCGTCTTGTGAAGTAGAAATTAAGTTATGTGTTAAGAGTGAAGACTTAAAGGAGGTCCAGAAACCTGGAGATGGTATAGAAACTTCCTAAAGGGGATGTGGGAAAGTGAGGTGACCAGCGGGAAGGTAAAAAGTAGAGTAAGTATAGTACTGGGGCCAAGGCATATGGCCATGGATTTCTTGCACAGCCCAGCTCTGGGTAATGCCACACCTCCCCAGCTGTGAATTGTGGGCACCCTGATTGTTAAGTATTAACAAGGTATTTCCCCAGCTGCCTTTCTGTACAGAAGTGAATTCTACAAGGTGATTTATAAGATTATTTCCAGTGTAACTTCCCTTACTGGAATGCGTTATGAAAGTTCTTCTTAAAGGTGTCTACTTAGTTTTTAAAAAGTTTGGGAGGAGAGTATTATGAGTCTTAACGAATGTTATGAATGTAGAGGTTCTATGAAGTGTGGTCCTGTGATGGGTACTGAGTGAGTGACAGGTATTATTATCATTATTGTTATTATTCATTCTGAACGTATCACTGCCTCAAGTTTTCAGATGATATCACTGCTCTCCTCTCACTTCTAATTCAATAATCAGTTCCTCCATGTAGGTCAGAGTCAAGTGAATACTAATATGTTGAGTTAAGCATATATTTACTGAGCGACATGTGATACAGTCATGAACAAAACAAAGTCTCTGTTCTCAGAAAGCTGTATTCTAGTGGAAGAGAAAAGCAAACTTATAGGTAAGTTTTAAAAACACATAACATATGAGGTAGTGACAAGTGCTATTAATATAAAGGTTAACTATTTCCTCAAGCTTTCTGCATGAATTTAGTATTATTGGATACTTTGCTTCTCAGCCAATAGTTAAAAAGGTATTTAGGTAAATGAAGCCTCCTATTTCTAGTATATTTTGCTTCTTTGCACATTTCTGATTAGTGCCTTGAATATACTATGTTTTCTTTACCCGACCAGGTAATTTATAGTGAATCTCAATAACTTCTGTTTTTTTTTAACCTTGGTTCCCCCCCCCCCCCAGTGCTCTGAAATGATTGACATTTGGTGCTTTTTAATATAATCTTCCATTGTCATGCTATGTTTAGTACCATTGTACCACAACTAGGTGAAATTTATGAGATTATAGTCACTACTTTGTGTTACAACTGGAAATTCAGCCTTTGTTTCACCCATCTTCTTCATTCATTCAGTCAGTCAGTCAGTCAAGAAATATTTTCAGCGAGTCATGGAGCAATATATTGGGATACAGCAGTGAGAAAGAAAACAGTCTGTTTTCAGGAAGCTGTGTTAAATCCTCTAGTGAAGGAGGCAAACAACCTGATAAGTTTGAAAAATACATACCATACGAGGTTGTAACAAGTGCTCTGAAGAAGACTAGAGAAGGCAAAGGAATGGAACGTGTCTGGTAGGGAATGGAAGACAGGAGAGCAGGGAAGGTCTCTCTGAGAAGATAACGCGTCAGCAGGGTACTGAAAAAGCCAGAGGACAGAAGAGCACTGAGCACTAGTTTAGGGAAGAATTCTCCAGGCAAAGGAGTAGCAAGTGCAAAGTCCCTGAGGTGGGAGTTTGCCCTTGGGAAGGCGAGGCCAGTGTGGCTGAAGCAGTTTGTGCCTAGGAGAAAGGGAAGCGGAGGTTACAAAGGGAGCTGGGGGACCAGAATATTTCAGGCCTTTTCCTCAGCCCAAATCGGATGCCCCGGGAGGAGCAGAGATGTAAAATGTTGGTCAAAATGTTGGACATCGTGAGAGATTACTTCTTTCCCAATTATGATGTAGCCACTTTTCTGAATCATGAGCAAATAATCAAAATTACTGAGTCTTCCATGAAAAATGTACTACTAGGGAATGGGGCCTCATAGTAGTTTAAGCTCAGATCCCTATGTCTACCTATTTTTATTCATGTGAATAGAATGCTAGAAGCATAATTTTGTGTCTGTTCAATCTAATCATGTGTTTAAAAGAAATGTGTATCTGTGGATAGAGAGAGTGCCAAACAGGTCACAGCAGTACGGTGTTCTTTGTCTGTAAAAAACAGTATTTATGTCCTGGTCACAGATACATTTGACTTTTACTAAAAGAGACTTTAAAAAAGGGCAAACTTGAAGTTTTTTTTTCTTCTTAAGTAATAGCATGTTAGAGCACATTTTTTCCATGTTATTCTGAATCACATAGTTAATGCATCGTATCCAGGAAAGATAACACTGAAAAAGGGAAGAAGAGGGAATAGGAAAGTATCTTTGGTGTCTAATAGGGCATGATTAATGTTGTAAGTACCATTGAGGAGAGCTGTTACAGTCTGCCACCAAGTACCTGTTACTTGTCATTAATGTGACAGAGAAGCTACATGGGGCATATAGTTTGTCTGCTGAGAGCTACAACTTGAAAGGGTAGTATTTTGCAAATGAGAATATTATCAAGTCATTAGTGCTGAATTCTGCACTCAGAACTCAGCATGGATATGTACTAAAATAAAGTTAATTTGTAAAGTAAATTGCAAAGAGATATATATCATGAGTTCCACTTTACCAAAGACGAACAAGCATGTTTAGACGTAATCTCCTTCAGCAAACTGAGATAGAATGAGACTTAGATAAATATCAATTGCCTGTTAAAAAAACTGCTGTGTAAGTAAATGAATAAATTGCTCGGAATGGGGAATTCTTACTTTAATCATTCACTTCCAGCCAGAAATCTATGTAAGCCAAACGTAAAAATACTATACAAAATTCATTGGAAAAGCAATGCAGAAGACATAATTTGGACAAAATCCTAAAATTATAGAGTAATGTCATTTTGCCAGAAGGCTTAAAAATACCATAAGAGAAAATGAAATTTTAACAACTTGATGGAAGTAAGTGTATTGTCCTATTTATGTTGGCATATTTTTTTTCCAAGTAGTAGGAATTGTTGGAACAGTTTTAAACCCAAAGTCAGTAGAAAACAATGAAGTTACTCAAAGTCTTTATTTTATTTGTTCAGTAGTTAGAGGACAAAAACAAACAAAATACCTGCTCTGGGTGGAGGATCCATTCCACGTTGTAAAACCCCCAGGCAGGACTCTCTTCAGGTTCACTCTTTGATAGTTTATACCTACAGCACTGGTCACACACTGGCCATATTCTTCGTAGGGACCAAGCAGAATACTAGTGAGTTTCTACAATGGGCAAATGCAAGACAGACTGTTGGCTACCATAGAAGACACAAAAAAGGCTATCTTTGTCCTCTAATTGCCTTATCAAATTACTGTGCAAGGAATCATAAGTGTCCTGGGCCTGACCTCTCACTAACCAGCCCAATTACCTTTAACAGGTCATGTAAATCTAAGACTGACTTTTCACTTTTATAAAACACTTAGACCGTTTATTGTGAAAGCTTTCTTAAAATGTTTTTCATGTCAGATTTTTCAGATTATTTTATATCATTTTCATGTCAATCATCATTTCATTTCAGTTCCATAACATTTTATAATATGAAATTATTAGCCATATATGATTACATATGTAACCTTATGCATATATAACTTTATAATTATGTATAAAGTTGCATATGTAACCTTATATGTAACTATATATAAATGCATATGTATGTATTACAAGCACAGAATGAGTAGTAGAAAGAGCAAGCCTGATAAGATTTCAGAGAAGTGAGAATGCAGAGTATAATGCTTTGTTAGGTGCCATTTATATACAGTTACTATATGTCATGTAGTATGCATGGTAATGATATATAATATCACACATGAACCAATGAGTATTACCCTCGTTTTAGGGATGAGAACTTTGAAGTCCATTAAGGTTTAGTTGCTTGTCCACAAATTACGCATTTAATGGCAGTAAAGCCAAGATTCGAATCACCAAACACCACTTCTCAAAGAGACGAACTGGAGACAAGGCTAGAAAGATGGAATAAAAAAAGATTGGCCTGAGAGGAAAAGATGCAGTGGTGCCGTGATTGAAAATTTGGAATTTGTCATTTATTCGAAATACAATTGCTGATATTAATGACCTGTTTTTCTATAACACAGAATAATAGAGACAAAGTCCTTGCTGGTTTGAGGTTTTTATTTGTTTTGTGGGAGGTTTTTAATTTTTTTCTTTGAGGACTGACAGCTGTGAGTTATAATGGACTTCTCAAATTTATACATGCCCACTCTCAGCCCACGGAGAGTAGTAAATTGCTCTCATTCTCATGACACATTTAGATCAGAAGAAGAAGGAGGGGGTGCAGCATTGCATTGACTAATTAAAACTAATGTGGATCATGAACCTCCAAAAAGAATTAAGATCAGCAACGATGAAAAGAAAAAAGAGCACACACAGGCAGGTACCTAAACCAGAGGCAGTGGTGACTCAG
The DNA here is from genome assembly GCF_057876585.1 of Rhinolophus sinicus. NCBI lineage: Eukaryota > Metazoa > Chordata > Mammalia > Chiroptera > Rhinolophidae > Rhinolophus > Rhinolophus sinicus. The sequence goes on along the minus strand of NC_142501.1, from coordinate 179,795,626 downwards.
CTCCTCCGGGGGCTTCAGCCTGCCCCTGAGCTGGGAGAACCCAACCTTTGGTTTGGTTGGGTGAGGAAGGCGGAAGGTGGCACTGGGGTGGTCCTCAGAGAGCCGTGGAAGTGACATAACTCCCAAAGACATACCTGAGAGAGTGGGGACGTGCTTATGTGTCTTCTTACACTAGGCTGGGCATGGTCCCTGGGAATTGCAAACCAATCCTCAGCCACAGCGATCACCAGCTTTGTGATTCTTTATTTCATGTGTTATTTTAGTTGCATTTCAAGCCATGATCTGTCATATCTCTCGTCCCTCCCGCGATCTTACTTTTTAATTGCTTTGGGATGTACGAATCAGAGGTTCAGAAAGTAATTTAGCAGACTTCTGCTCTAGGCAATACCAAAAATCCCCTCTGTAATATTCCTGCCAACCCTTACTCCATTAAGCAAATATTTATTATAGAGTCCTTCTTTTATGTAAATACAGGGGTATGTATCAAGACAGACACTTCCTTACAGTTGAGGAAAACTAGAATGCAGTAATCAAGCAGTTGCGCATTTCACCAATTCTAAAATGTGCTCTTTGCATACTCTAACTTCCCTGGTTTGCCTGGGCCTCACGATCACGGGACAAACAATAGCCATGATACAGTTGTCATTATCTACACATTCACAGACTTGGTCACAGTTCTTATTGTTGTCGCTTTGAGTTATGTGCCTTGTTGGAACTACTTGAGTTGAGTTTAATTGCTGTTTACAATGTCTTTAAAATATTATTTGGCATTGAAATTAAATGTTGTTATGTAAAAAGGCCCAGAAACAGGACAGTGAAGTACATACACATTTAATATTGGAGAAGAAAATATTTACTTTTGGAGGGCTGTCTACTATTTTCTATTTTCATGCAAAGCAAAAGCCATGTGCTTTTCAGGTCCTGAGGAATAACGATTACCATAATCTGATGAAACCCATCGTATTTTCTTACCAGCATACAAGCAGAGGATTGCCTAATACACCAAACAAGAAAATCCAGCAACAAAATCCTGGTTATAATACCGGAGCACTCCATTAAAAACAGTGCATCACGAACACTTTTGATAGCATACATAATGATATTTGGTGAAAAAACGTCAGTGACTGATGTGAAAAAGGATTCTGATGAGTCAAACGCAGGGAAAGCAGATTTAGGAATATATCAAGCAATATTTCTCTTACGACGTATAAAGATTTTTAAGTGATAGAAAAACATTTCATTACTTAATTGTTTAATTAAGTGATACCTAAAATGCAGGTATATCTTATCATCTATGGTGTCTTTTTGTGTGTGTGTGGCTAAACAAAAACACACTTCTTTTTTTATTGGATAAATTTGACATGTAACATTGTGTTAGTTTAAGGTATACAATGTGTTACTTTGATACATTTATATATTGTAATATGATTGCCAATGTAGTGTATCACATTACATAATTATACTATTGTTTATATTCATTATACTGTACGTTAGATCTCTCTGGCTTATTTACTGCTCATTACAAGTTTGTACCCTTAAGCACCATCACTCTTATCCCCCCACCCCACCCACCCTATCCTCTGGTAACCACCATTGTGCTATCTGGTTTTTACAAGTTTAACTTTTTCTATTCCACATGTAAATGATATCATACAGTACTTGTTTTTGTCTATATTACTGTTGATCTCTCCATTTATGTCCGTCAATATTTGTTTTATATATTTAGGTGCTCCTATGTTGGGTGCATAAATATTTACAAGGGTTATGTTCTCTTGTTGGATTGATCACTGTATCATTACGAAATGTCCTTGTTTGCTTCATTGTAACCTTTGTTTGAAAGTCTGTTTTGTCTGACATAAGTATTGCGATGCCAGATTTTTTTTTCATTTCCGTTTGCATGAAATATTTTCTTCCATCCCTTGCCCTTCAGTCTGGTTTAGTCTTCTGATCTGAAGTGGGTCTCCTGTAGGCAGCATATATGTGGGTTTTATTTTCTTTCATTCAGCTACGCATGTCTTTTGATTGGAGCATTTAATCTTTTTACATATAAAGTGATTATTGATAGATATGTAGTTATTGCCATTTTATTATTCATTCATATGTTTTTGTTTTTTTCTTCTTAAAGAAGTCCCTTTAACACTTCTTGTAATACTGGTTTGGTGGTGATGAACTCCTTTAGCTTTTTCTGGTCTTTGATAATTGGTGGTGTCTTAAGGTCATTGAAATATGGTAGCGGCAATCACAATGCAATATGCTTTTTAATCCTCAAAAAGCCCTACAAGGTGAGATATTATTTCAGTTTTACAGGTTAGAACATTGACGTGACTAGCTCAATATCTTAGAAAACTAGTAGTGGTTAAGAAACTGATACTTGGTTAATGTGGCTGCCATTTATTTGAACCAGAGTTCAAGCTGTTTACCCAAATATGTTGCTTTAAGTGAAGAGAATCATTAATCCAAAAGAAGAAAATTAAGGGAGGACACAGGGCTATGATGAAACAATAATAGCAACTTGGTGTTTCACATTTAGCTTGGATATTTCTAGTGTGGGTGAGCTCTTTACACCATACCACCTTGCCATTTCGTTCTGAATGGTTTTCTTGCAAGAAAGGAATCATATATATATATATATATATATATATATATATATATATACACACACACACACACACACACACACACACACACACGCACGCACAAACATATATGACAAATAGGCTTACTTTTAACTTTCATTCATTTTCCTTTATTCTGCCCTCAAAAACACACAAACAAACACACACAAAATCCCAGGAAATAAGCCTGATGTCTCATCCACAAAAGCCTCTCAAATACTCGAGAACAGTTACCATGTCACCGTGTATTTTGGACTAGACATTCTGGACTAGGGAACCCCTGTTTTTTCTCATGCAGTGTGTTTCCAAGGCCCCAAATAACGTTTATCATATTCCCTTAGGGTATTCTGTTTTGTTGGTATCTGTTTAAAAATACAGAGTTCAAAGTGAACTGTTGCATTAGGATTTCCAGCACAGACATGACACATGTTGAGTACGTAGTCATCTAAACCATTCAGGACCTTTTCAAGAGAGTGGTTATGAACCCAGCCCTTTTTCATCCCCATTTTTTCAAAAAAGATTGTTAGGTCATCTCTCAGGGCACACAGCCTACCTGTTAATGGGAGAGGGCTGACTAGAGACATCTGCATGTAAAGGACAGTTCACCATAAGACTCAGGGGCTTGCGGTTGTAGGAGGACGTGTGTACATGGCAGAGATGAGGTGTAGCAGACCGTCCTGAGTCGCACAGGCTGCACAGTGGGACTGCCTGCACATGAACTTCACCTCTGCTGCTTATCAGCTTGGTGAAGGTACTTAACCTTTCTCAGTTCTGTCTGGAAAATGATGGTAAATAATAGTCATACCTCTTAGGCTTTTTGAGGATGAATTGAACGTAAGCAAGTCAAATGCTTAGAAACACTGCTTGACTTACTTCAAGAGCTCAAAGTGTTTTCGTGTGTGAGCATGCACGCACGAGTAGAACTCACATAATTGAATAATAAATCTAGTAGATTCATTTCCTAGGGCTGCCATACAAAGTCCCACTCACTGGGTTGCTTCAAACTGCAGATATTTATTGTCTCACAGTTCTGGAAGCTAGAAATCTGAGGTCAGGGTGTTGGCAGGGCCATGTTCCCTCTGAAACCTCTAGGGAAGGATCCTTCTCTGCCTCTTCCCGCTTCTGGGAGCCCCAGGCCTTCCTTGGCTTGTGGCAACATGAGTCCCATTTCTGCCTCTGTCTTTACATGGCCTCTGTATCTCTGTGTCCATAGTTTATGTTCTTATAAGGACACAGTCGTACTGGATGAGGGCCCACCCTAAGGGAGTATGACCTCATGTTAACCTGATTATATCTGCAAAGACTTTATTTCCAAATAAAGTTACATTCATAGGTACCAAGGCTTAGGACTTGAGCATGTATTTTGGAGGATGCAATTCAACTCAATATCTAGTATCAGACAAATTCAAAACAGAGGAACGGATGTCCCAGAAGCAAGGAGAGTTCAGCAACGGAGGGTAGTGAGAGATCAAAGAACAGGTAATATTTTCAATAGGCATTAGGGGTTTCTGTCAAAATGTAATACAGCCCAAACCAAACTTCTGGGCTAAGATAAAGGAAACTAAGATTCCAGTCCCCTGTAGGGGCAAATTTGGGCCCACATCCTAAAGGACGTGCAGTACTGAACAGGATGTACATCTTACCGAGATGGAAGCTGTAAACCCAAGTGGGCCCTCAGGACCCTGTTCACTTTTGGAAGTGCCTTTCCTCAAACGTGGAATAAACAATATCTTGACAACTGAGGTGTTAATATAGTCTTAACAGCCTCGTAAGCGCAGCATTATAGATTTAGATTGCCTGGCCAGTTTCCAACACACACAGTTAGATTTCACTTATGTAAGATGCGTTTGAATTCTCCCAGGGATGAAAATGTGTTTGCTTTATGATTGAAACACTTAACTAAGAATTTGCTCTGTATAGCCATTAGACATTGTCTGCTCTTGAGAGTTTTACTGCTGCATAAGCATGAGACTGTTAGGTTTGTAAGTTTTTTAAGATACTGTGAATAAAAGGTACATCATAAATAGAGGTTTGTGACAATCATCTATGTGTCTATACCATCAATATTTCCAGAGTAACCAGTCTTGATTTCCCAAGTTGAGGATTTTGACTGAGAGTAAGAAGCAATATGACTGAAATGTTAAGAAACTCATCTCTTTTGTATTTCAGTCAGAAAGTCTTGTAAATACCATGTTAATGACAACTGTGGAAAGAGAAATATGGAAAGTGTGCTTAACGTAGAGTTCCCTAATCCTTACAGGAATTTGAATCAATGTAAGATTAGATCATCCCCTCAGTGGGTTTTTATATAGTTGTTTCGTTTCCAGTTTTCCATGCCTTTCTAACACTTGATCTTTGTATGAAAACGGCTGCCATCTTCAGAGATATGAGTCATGGTACTTAAAATGTTTTCACCATATTTTAGACATCATAGGATGCAGTAGGAGAAGAGCAGAGTCTTGGCATGCTCAATTTTTGCATTCTAAGACCTGACCTTTCACAGTGGTTCATTACATGTATTAATTTAGCTCATGCACTAGGCTAGCAGACTCCACAGTGTCTAATTTCATTTTGGCTTTTTTCTTTTTGTAAGTATTATGTGTATGTTTGCCTATATATGTATATGTGTGTGTGTGTGTGTGTGTCCGTCCGTGGGCACACACAATTCTGTGGACACAGTGATTGATTCTGGAGTGAGCAGGGGACAATTCACAGTTGTTCCATGGCTGTTTCGCTGGAATTGGTGGGTCCACCTCTGGTTTCAGCATGCTGGCAGAATGTGATGTGGCGGACACTCAGAGTCAGTCTAACTACTACAGCAGGAGAAAATAAGACGAGTGCGTAGAGAGAAGCGGATTTGAGAGTGAAAGTGAGGAAGCGTCATTGAAGCCCAGATCCATTTATGCCTGAAGCCCATGTTTGTATTTTACTGCATTGTATGGGGGGTACTATGCGTAGTGATATTTGTGAATTACGGATGTTCAAAGGTCTTGGGAACAGATCCTTCTTGTGGCTTAAGGATGTGTAGCATCTTATGCCCTCCCACTGATGTGCAGACAAGCATTTAGACTTCACGGCTGTCTTTGAGGCTTTGATGAATTCTGTTTCTCTGTGTTTTAAGACACATTGAAACTCCTGCTTCATTTTAAATACATTATATTTACAAACCGTGGAAAAAGCATTGTGTGCATCAATTAATAATTCAGAACCTGTGAATGTTTAGCTACTTTAAAATAATGAATATCAGTTAAGGGACTTCATAACTGATGGAAATTTAAAAACGTAATAAAAAATGTGCTGCTACTCAACACCAAAATAGTAATTTCAATATAATTTATTCATATGTAATTTCTATTTTAAATATTTCTGCAGTTATTTTTTTTTCTGATTCAGTTGTATTGTTTGAAAAGAGGTGAATGAGAAACCAGTGTCACTTTTCTTACACTTTGCATCTACAGATGTAAAATTGAGACCATCAGCTATCCATTAGCTAGGATTAAATAAAAGAAGGCAAAATACTAATAGAATATATACAAAACTGTTTATCCAGACTGATGCTCAAAATGGTATTTTAACGTTGAAAATATTATTGTGGTCAATTATTGAGGGAAACAGCTCCGATGCAGCACAGCTAAAGAGAGCTGTGGTATCACAGACATAGGGAACTCACCTTGAGTTACTAACCCGGCCACTTACGACATAATCAGATTTAATATTCACAACGACTGTGCTTGGGAGCTGTTGCTGCCCTTATTCTACACATGAGGAACGTGAGGCTTGCAGAGGTAGAGTGACTTACCAGAGGTGAGGTAGAATCTTTCCTCTTGCCCAGATCCCTTCAATGACTCCTCGTTGGATGAAGTTCAAACTTCCTAACTTGGATGACCAAACCCTTACTATCTGCTGTGTTAATTTGTACAGGTTTATCTCTTCATGTCTGACCTAGACTCCCAAGTTTACAGGTCTTTAAGTTGCTAAAATTTGTCACAAGTTTTGTCTTCAGTTGTGAGCAGTATTCCCTGTTCCCGACCCCACCATTCAGTGACTGCCTCCTTCATTCTTCAGGTTTCAGTGTAAGCACCACGTCCTCCAGGAAAGTTCACCAAGGCCACCATGCCCATTGTATTGTTCATTCATTCATCAAAGGTTTATTGAGGATCCCCTTTGTCCCAGGCACTGTCCTAGGTACTAGGAATGTGACAATGAACAAAGAAGAAAAAAACCTCTGTCTTTATAGCTGGTACTCTAGTATTATTATTTAGTTCAGTGTCCCTCATTCAATGCTTACTTCAGTGAGGATTGAGTATGTCTGAGTTGTTCTGTTACATTCTCAGGATCTAACACAATAGGATATTGCAGGAATGTAACAGGCATTTAATATTTATTGAATTGGAGCACAAGTGAATAACTTCATTTACTATTTAATTTCCAATGTTGTGTCGAAGTATAAGAATGTTCTGTTGGCCCCTTTATCTCTTCACACTGCCACTATCAAAATACAAGACTTCATTGTCTTATGACTATTATTGTAGTGAATCTTTAATTGGAAGTAACCTTGCTTTCAGATTTTCTACATCATTGGATTCTCCATAGAGCTGTCAGATTTATCTTCTTTCATTACTTGGGTTGTTCTCTTCCTTAAAACTTCTCATGCTGAATTCCAAGTCCCCTTCATAATCGAATGTCACCTTTCTGCTCTAATTTACCTTCTGTTCTTTCACATATACTTTCTAATCAGTCCTTTTTTTTTTTTTTTTTTTTTTTTTTTTGCAATCCACTTATTCTGGTTCATTTGCACTTTTCTACCCACAGATCCCTTCTTCTTATTTTCAGCTTACTACAAATTTTACCAACATTGCAAGTCACTTCCCTTTAGTAAGTCTTCTTTGACAATGTCAGCTAACCTTTATTTCCATAATTTCTGATTTCTCATAAGACTGCTGGCTGTATCAGTAGTATTCCTAAACAAATTTTAAGCATCAGAATCTACCCCCCACTTTTACCACCACAGCACACACACAGAGACATGCATGCGCACGCACACACACACACACACAGAAAGAGAGAAATAAACTGTATATGGAACTCCAAGATAAAAAAATAATAATAATAAGAGCAGAGCTTATTGTAATAATGACTCCTAATGCTCTTCATGTACCATTTGCAGAACACATTTGAAGCCAATGTGTGACCTCAGTCACACTGGTCTTTGCTTAGTCTTACTGTTAGCAAGAGAAGGTCAAAAGTGGTAAGGATGACTTAACACTGCTGAGAGGAAAATTACTTATTCATGAAATAGAGGAAAGGATCATACTTGCCGTGGCAAACATTTCAAGCCCCGTGCTTTTGGCTTCTTACCACTTCCTAGGAAACATCTGTAGGAAACAGAGAATAGAGTCTGATTTTATTCCTTTCTCTAGTTCTGAGACATTTGAAATGTTAGAGAGCCTCTAGGCTAGGTCTCTCTGAAACTGTTCTAGCCATCACATGTCACATGTCCAGAGGCCATGGAGTGAAGTCCATGGTCCAAGGCTAGTGTCTTCTTATTGATAAAAGGTCAAATCAGCAGCAGTTAAGTAGTTGGAAACCCCATTTGGTCCCTATTTGTATGTGTAAGTCTTATATCCCAAGTATACCTTATGTATCTTGAGAGAATTGTATTTGTAGTCCTTTACTATAAAATTATGTATTCTTTAATTATTTCATAATACTATAAGCTTGTCTTCCCACCTATTTGAAATAATGACTTTTTTAATTCTCCATAGCACCTATCACATAGGAAGTACTTAATATTAGGTTGGTGCAAAAGTAATTGCAGTTTAAAAGGTTAAAAATCATTGCAAAAAACGCAATTACTTTTGCACCAGCCTAATAACTGCATGCTAATTAAGACTGAGTAAATTTTCCTAGTTTATGAAATTGTTGTATAAGATTTTTCACAATTTGTCCACTCTGCCATGTGAACTCTCCATATAAAGTAACAATTCATCATCATAAGACAAATCAAGTGTTCTTGTGTAAAATGTAGTTCAAATTGTGACATGACTAATAACAAAGAGATTTCATATTTAAAAAGATAGCCTTATTATGTATTAAGAACACTTAAAAATCATTGTTTAAAATACATTAAACAAGGAATATAGGAGATGGAAAAGTTCTGGAAATATAATAAAGTAAATCTGTAAGGAAATATAACTTAAAATTATGTGATTTTATAAAACAAACTTTTCCTTAGTAAAAAAAAAATCAGGTTAACTCACCAAACACATTATGAACATGTTTTTTATTTTTTTTTTACATTTTTGTCAAAGGAAAGGAAAAAAATTGATTGACAACCTTGATTGGTCTTTTTAGCAATTCAAATACATATCAAACATTCAACCTTTTTAATTGATGAAAATTAAACTAAATTTGAAATTATGATTACTAATGAATCACAAGTTATGATGACTTCGCAGCTATTTTCTGTTTTCCAAACACCTGCATTAATTTGCCATGATCACTCAGTTTATATGCCATATGTAATAATGTTAGACAAACATGATTTTTGCATAATTTAATTAGATATTTGTCAAATGCTGAAAAAACAAGAAACATAAGATATGTTCATGTTCAAATTAGAGACAAGCATATATGTAAATGTACAGCATATACAAAGATTTTATGGATGCTATGATTTGAGTTAATTTAGGTAACTGTGACCCCTGTTTTTTTCATAGAGATAAATAAAACTAATGCTTTGTATCACTGTGAAATATAATTTCCATAAAAGAAATCTTCAGTTGAAGGAATATGAGGTCTAAATTCAGATTTGAGATAACCTGTCACAACTTTTCAAAGTTTTAAACTGATACCTCCTTCAGATAAACAGAACAATCTCATACCCTTTCTTAATATAGTTTGAAATTTCAAAATAAAAACATCATTACTAAAAGTAAATGCAAAGTACGTATAATTTGACATTTATTTTGCGAAAAATTGTATATTCTCCTGTCTCTGTTAAGAAATTTGGCAGATTAGGTAAGCAGGCAATGGAATGATTTACCCATAGAAAATGTTTACGGGAGCCCTAAGTTTTAAACTCATTTTTCTTGACCATAAACCAGTGCTCAGAAGTTTCAGAATGGAGAGGGAAATACTCTGATGTCAGGAAGCCAATACATTTTAGCACCATTTTGTGAAAGTACGCATATGTCTTCTCATGTAAAGATGCTGTAAAGTTCTTGAGACCACATTTCAGGCCTTCCATTTTCTTCATTGTACCAGTATAAGAGAACACAAGTAAAAGTAATCAGTCTTTGATGTTGTTTACACATCCTTTTAATATAGCATATTTAGTAAATATTTCATGTTTCAATGTTTTATTCATTTTTTTTTTCAGATACTAGCCGAATAAATCTGAAATATCTGCTTAATAAAAGATAGATAAGGAAATGCTCTATTAAAGAAAACTAGGCAGACTTAAGAAATAAGCTTAATTGCTTTGTTAGAAATATTTTCCAGAAAATACTTTTTCTTAACTAATTTTCAAATGAATATGTTCTAACATGTCTGAGTTGTTCATATACTTTTAATAATTGCTGAATTAAAACTTCCATTTCCAAATATGCCTCATATAACAAAATAAGTTTGTATATTTTTACTGAGGAAATGGTAGCATTCATTTAATCCTTCTTTTTATTAAGTCATTTAAGGTTTTTTTGTTTGTTTGGTTTTTGGGATAGCACTTATTAGCTTTGTTCACTTATTAGTCGGCATGAATAGAGCTGACTACTTGAAAGTAGTGATAGCATAAAACCCCTTCTAATATACCCACTGCCTGTAATTGCCAAATTAATGATGACTATGTGGACTTTGGAATTAAATACCATTAATTTGCTTTCCTTGAATTTTAAAAATATTGAAAACAAAATATTTTAAATTGTTAAAATTTGAGGAGTAAGTATCATCACAAGATAAGATGACTCACCTTTTTCCTATTTAGCAGATTTTTCTTAACTGAATTTTCCAAAAATCTAATAAGCGTTGATGTTTAAAAAAATCCATTTGCTGAAATACCTTGTATTTCTTCGATTTACTATGTCACTTTCTGCTTTTAAAATGTTACTACCCTTACACAGCCATGGAACAGAATGGTCTTATAAATGAGCTTTGCTACAAGAGAATATGAGGCTCTCTGGAAACTCGTCACGGTGCTGCTCCCACTGAAAGATCGGGAACATCACTAAAGCCATTTGGAGATATTTCCACTCTTAGAAAATGGAACTTGGGGAGCATGAGACCTAGTCTATTTGATTTCAGCTATAACAGCTTTCAACATATGCTAGCATGTATTTGGATAAAAAGTTGACAAAAAAAGAGCAACTTTTTGTATGTTTTATTTATGGCTACCTTGGTTATAGCTACTTAAATCACCTATCTAAATCTGGCAAAACATTCAAGATATTTCTTAGGTAGACAACCTCTGGAGTAGCTGCCATGTCTACGATTTCATGTTGTGTCAATACATTCCATGTGCCACACAGCATGTTAAGCTTTTTTTCCTCTTATGTCATTTAATTAAACCTATGTTAAAAAGGTCTATTATGAAGCCCCTTACAGATGAGGCATCTGAGGTCTCCTATAAAGATTAAGTATCTTGTCTTACTTACGCAAGTGGCAATTTACAAAGTAGGATGGTCAAAGCCTAAAGAAATGTCATAAAAAGAATAGAGTGTGCCTATATAAAGGAGGACACTGGGGAAAGCAAATTGGAAAAGTCCATGGGTTCTATACATAATAAAGCTGATTCAGGGAGAATGAATAAGAAAGTGATTAACGAACAAGCCATAGCTTATTGACTAAGGTCAATCAGGAGGAATACACATACAGCCAAAATACTAACAAATAGCAATTATGAAACCGAGAGGTGTAGCTTCATACTCGGCATTCTTAACCATTACACTATACTGCCTCTCCCCAAGGAAAAAATAACATCCAGGAAAAAAAGAGTACTGTGGCCACAGCTCCCAAACAGTTAAAACAAAACAAAACAAAAAAACTCAAAAATTTAGGTTTGAAAGGCCCAGGACGTGAACATTAAGGATGGATCTGTAACTCCCAGATCTGATTACAGTAATTAGAGTCCATCTTTCAGGATTCTGGAGGGAGTGTTCATGGGAATCTGAAACCCGGGATTAGTATTTCAAAAAGTGAAGAGAATAATCATTCATTTATAAATAAATATATACAAGTACTTAAGTTATCAATTTTTATTTTTTTTTTTACATTTGGCTGAAATTATATCAAATCATAGTGTTCATCCAATACTCTTGATTGGTGATGACAATTGGGGGTGTAGTGAACTACATAATGTAAACAAATCCACATATCAAGTAACCTAGTTTCCAGGACTGACCAAACTTGGACACATGAACAGAGTGATGACAAATTCAATTAAATACCACTATAAGTATCATATATACTTACTTATTACTTATCACAGCCATGACGATGACTTAAATAGTTCCGTAATGTTACTACGAATCCTTAATAATTAGGCACTTTCTTAAAATCTTGATTGTTGCTGAAATGGAAAAATCATGATAACAGATGGAAAAAAATGCATTCTTGTTCAATACATTAAGTTCTTCCAGTAAACAAAATCTTGTAAAGCATTCATCCCATGAAGGGGGGAAAAAAAAAAAAGAAAACTAATCTCAATGGTGAGAATACTCACCTTTAGATTAAAAAAAAAGATAAACACAAGTTTCAATAATTTATTTCTCTATTGATTGGAACGTACTGTGGACACACCGTGGTGCTGTGTATGTTTGGTCCTATACAATCGGTTTTAAAATGCAGACTATTCTAGTTTTTTTTCCATCTGGTTTTAGTTATTAATTGAGATCTAAGGGCTTCATGAAGGACTTAGTACTACTGGATTGTTGTGCTTTTTATTACCTATTGTAATCTACAATATATTCTGCTCTTGTTTTTTCAGTTGTCCTGTTAACATTTCTCATTAACACCGGCTAACAGTTTACGTCTTCATGAAACAGCATTATAAATATAAATAAATGTTTGAAATTATTGCGATTAATCTATACTGATGCCATTATTGTTTTGTATTTAATTTCATAGTTTCTTTTTTCTTTTAAAATGCTTGAAATTTTGGTGTTTAGGAAACTTTTATTTGATTTAGAGAGTTTTTGTTACTGTTTGATGCTAGCAAACAACAGTACCCTGGTTAAAAAAATCTATATTTTGTTTTTAACAAAGTACCTCATAATGTTTAACATTTGAAAAATAATATTCAGCATGGGGAAATATTATTTTGAAGTGTACCTCTTTCATGAATTAAACCCCTCTTATTTTTTGTTGGTTAGTTTATTTTACAATTGAAGATTTCTAAGGGTAAGTGAATGCTGTAATAAAACTTACTTTTATCTCAGTAATTGCCTAATTTCAGAAGTTTACACATTCTGCTAATAAACTACATATATTTGGGCTGGCTATTTTGTACTTGAATTTATCATCCACTAAAGATTACATAAGCCTCGATTATCAAGAGTGGGAAACAGATACCGGGTATGTACTTGTGTACCCACTGTGTATAACCTCTAAACACAAGATCTTTCTCTGCAAAATTTCAGATTTTGGGAAAGAAAACAGCGTTGTAGCAGATAGGGCATTCAAAATCCAAACCAATAAATTGAATAGATTAATCCTCTCATGCTGAGAATTAGACTTAATGATAGTGCCTTAACATTAGAAATTTTATTTTCTTGGGAAAATGTGGCTATTATGGAAAAATATTGGTTTGAATTAAATAAAGCTGAAAGTAGAATGGAACTTTAATGGTGAAAATTGCTCGGCGATTCAGTAATGTCTTTTCTAAAAGAAAAATTACAATCTATTAGTTTAGTATAAACTGGAAAAACTGGTAGAAGAAGTTATTCTATTTCATGCAAGTCTTCCAAGATGATAAAAGCCAGTCTTTTGGAGGAACTAAAAGGTCTTTATAGAAAAATAAATAGTGAGTCAAAAATTAAAAGCACTTGACTTCTAAATCATAGTACCAATGCAACTTTGAAATGTTGGTCCATTAAAAATCTATTTTTCATCTGCAATTTATTGTTTGATAGTTTTTTGTTTGTTTTTTAACAACTTACTCCTTTATTCCCAGGCATCCTGATTTGTATAAACTTTAACCTGGAATTCTATGATATTATGACATTTTTGCTTAGCGTTAGCAAGAAATTGAACCAATGATGTTCTTTGATGTATTTCCTTTTTATAGCCAAATAAACAAGACCAAGTGTGTAAGTCTGAGCATTAATTAAACGTTATTTTAAGTGTTTTATATGAAAGTATATATTTTATATTACATTTTAAAATATGTTTACTACTCAGTAGGATGGCAGTTTTATCAGAGTTTTTTAAAAGCTATCAGTTGCATAGCAATCATACTGGGACTTCATCCTAGTATGTTCAATACTGCCTACTGTTTACATTTTCTAATGTAATTTCATTGTCAGTGTGAATGTAGAAACAATGGAATTCTTTCAAAAAAATAATTTATAATGGATATACTTATTTGCAGATTCACTAAATTCATTTAGACATGCATACCTAATTACACATATGATATATCCATGGTTGTTGTTTTGAACACCTATCCCTTCTCATTGGAGAGTTACAAGCATTTCTCTAGTCAGGAGATATAAGGGAAAGTTTGTTCCTGGTTGTAGTTATCTTTCCAACTTCCTCCTTCCTCGGCCTGAGATTATTTTCTGAAGGGCCTGTTTGTCCTCAATGCGCTGGCCATTATCTTCTCTCCTTAGCAATGTGCTGGTTTTAGGGACTCTCAGACTTGCTCTGTGACTGTTTCATTGTCCAGCTTACTCAGCTCCCTACAAAGAGCCCGTTGTTAACTGCCCCAGCTGTTTATTGCCATTTCTCTTTAGCACTACTTTCCTTTAATCTACTGCGAGTAAAGTCTTCAATTTGTTTAATGACTCCCTAACTGCTGTACTGACCACTAATCTCCAAATAATTCCTCCTTTGTGGTGGGTGGCTTCACACACACACACACAAACACACACGCATATGCACATTCATTCATGTTTATATATACTTGAACCCCCTATGCCTGTGATTTCAAAGCTCAATAACTAGGTCACCAGCAATGACATTAGAAATAAAGACAATTCCCTTCCCTAAGAAATACAAATTTCTTTCTGTATGTTACTTTCTGTTTTCTACTTCAAAATTCTGTACTCCCCTTCAGACGACTTGGATCAAAAGTTGTTGGCACCATTCATGTGTGAGAATCGTTTCCAATACTGTTTTATTTTATGTGGGCTAGACTCATCAAAGGAAGAAAGTGATATTAAAAGGCAATTACTCAAAAGTAATTGTTTGCTTAGGTATCACTTAGCAGTTGATTATTTTGGCACAATTTGTGTGTCTCCTGCTAATAGAAGAGAGAAATGTAAGAAGTGTGTAAGCATCGCAGGACGTTAGTCACTCTTGCACCGTTAGTTGTCCTGAGGATGTTAGAGTAGCCATATTCAAAACCAATTTAGTCACCTCATTTAGGGAAATAACCCAGACGGAGATAATGACATTGCCACTGTCTCACCAAATGGATTCAACAGCTCAGTGTACCCGGTAGTTCTTACTTCTCCAGTATAAAAACAACCATCATGTTGTGGCACATTATGTTGCCAATGGGTAAGGGTAGCAGTGATCCAGAAAAGAGAAAACAAAACCCTGTGTTTTATTTTATTATTTTTGGTGTGCTCATTTCATTAAATGACATAATTCTACACATTTCTGATGGAAATATGTACAGTTCTGTTAATAATCTATTGAAGACATAATTTTTTTAGCACGTTCAGTCACATGGATTGCTCTTCAGAGAGATTAGAAGTGCTGTTAGACTTGAATGATGGTCTTGTATTGTGGTTATGTATTGATGATTATGTGTTGGTCCTGTATTGTGTACGGGAAGCCATTGTCAGGACAGAATATGGAGAGGTCGAATGGTTTCTTATAGGCAAAGGTATCAGACAAGGGTGTATTTTAACTCCCTATTTTTTTAAATTTGTATGTAGAACATTATCGTATGAGAAACTGGGCTAGACTCATGAGAGGGGGGAATGAAAATTGGTTGAAGAAATATCAATAACTTAAGATATGCAGATGACACCACCTTAGTGGCAGACAGTAGCAATTTGAAATGACTTCTGATGGAACTGAAAGAAGAAAGTGCCAAAGTAGGACTGCATTTGAACATGAAGATGTCAAAAATCATGGCTACAGAAGAAATACACATTTTTAACACATTTAATTTGAAATTGTTAATTATTTTAATATATTTATTTATTTAATATATTGTTAATATATTTAGCTTACTTTGGTTTAGTCATCAATCCAAATGGAGATTGCAACCAAGAAATCAAGAGAAGGCTGAGACTTGGAAGCACAGCAATGAGTGAATTAGGAAGATCATCAAGAACAAAGCTATGTCATTAGAGACTAAGGCTAAGATCATCCAAATCCTGTTATTCCCAGTTACTACCGTGTTTCCCTGAAAATAAGACGCAGTTGGACCATTAGTTCTAATGTGTCTTTTTGGAGCAAAAATTAATATAAGACCCGGTATGCTATATCATATCATATATCATATCATATAAGACGCAGTCTTATATTAAAATAAGACCGGGTCTTACATTAATTTGTGCCCCAGAAGACACATTAGAGCTGATGGTCTAGCTACGTCTTATTTTTGGGGAAACACGGTATGTACGGATGAGAAAGTTGGACAGTAAAGAAGGCTGATAAGGAAAAAAAAACCTGATGCATAGGAAATACGGTATTGGAGGAGAGCTCTACAGATACCCAGGACTGCCAGGAAGGTGAAGAGGTGGGTCCTAGAGCAAATTAAGCTTGAAACATCTCTGGAGGCAAAAATGGCAAAACTGAAACTACACTACTTTGGACACATCATGAGAAGGCAGGGTTCTTTGGAAAAGACAGTCATGCTGGGAAAAGTGGAAGGCAGCAGGAAAAGAGGAAGACCAAATATTAGGTGGATTGACTCCACAAAAGAAGCCATAGGCTTGCATCTCCAGGAGCTGAGCAGGGCTGTTGGACACTGTGGACATCGCTCATTCATAGGGTCACCAGGAGTCGAAGTTCACTAAACATCATGTAACAACAACAAGGAGTACCTTTATTACCTGTATTGTGCTTCTATGCTTTTGGGCGCTTTTTCAACATTGTGGTTCTGTCATTGCTGGCCCCTATTTGGGTACCCTGCCCACCAGCAGTGTTCCATTGGGAATGTAAAGCAAATAACGGGAAACTAGAGGAATGCAGGAAGCAAAAGTGTATGTTGGTGAAGAAAGAGCTTGCCTGAAGGCATAATAGAACTTGTCAAAGCATGGTTGTTCTAGAAGTGCTGTTAAAACCAAGTGACAGTGCAGATGAAATGACCTAATCTCGGGGAATTGATGACTGTGACAGCCAAGCAGATAGCTTACCTTATTAGCTGGCATTTGTTGTACTGTACTTCTCTTTGGACACCAGTGTCTTAGGTTCTCAACAGGATGGAGGGTGGGGGCCATGACATTGCATAACGGTAGCTTCCACTCTCCATCCTCTTGGGTACCTCGGTTTGATTCCTGAAGTTTGATATCAAAATAGTGCATGTTCCCAGATACCAGGACATTGGCATAACTCTGTTACCTTAAAGGTGAAATGCAACAGGCCTGAGCAATAGCTACCCTCAGAGGCCCCAAAAGAAATTTGATCTTTGTTACCATTTTTGTTAGGTTCATCCCTCTCTCCTATATCTCATCAAAGAATTACTTCAGTATTATCCTTTCACATAATAGGAAATCCTTGTCTCATGGCAACCTGGAGTAAGCACTGAAAGTAGTTGCCTTTCAAATATATATATATATATCTCCCCCAGGTATAATTTATGTGAGGGGAGCCATGCAGACTGAGTGTGCCAAGACAGAAACTCAAAAGTATAGATAAGAATTATCTAAGAGCTTGTTATAAACCTGTATCTCTGAAGATTTTGATTCAGGGCAGAGAAGTCTATAGTTTCAAAACCTCCCCAGGTGTTTCTGATGTAGTACCAGGTGAGGAAATCACCATACAATGTGTGGGTACCCCACATCCTACTCCAGTCTTGAACATTGTTTTGAAAAGTGTTACTTAAAGACTTAAAACAAGCACCATCTCAGACATGTTGAAAGCCTTTGGCTTCCACCAAAGCAAACCACAGACCTGTCATCCATCTCTGCCCATCCCAAGGGCACCTCAAAATCTCTGACATCTTAGTTCATGGATTTCTAAATTAAGCACGGCACAGGCCTACTGGGAGAATCCTGGGGCAGCACATGTTTCATATGTACCTACTGGGTGGTAGGCACAGTTCTTGACACTGGTGAACGAGACTGATATGTTACCCAACCTCTTAGAGGTTATACTCCAGTGGGGAGAATCAAAGGAGGAATACACATGCCAATAAATCAAGATAATTCCTGTGAAGAAAGTAAAACAAGGTAATCGGACAAAGAATGATTTCAGAGAGGGGTAGCTCCTTTATTTAAGGTGGTCAAGAAAGACCTCCTTGCCCATGTGCCATGTAGCTGAGACCTAATGGATGAAAAGGAGTCAGCCTGTGAAAATCCAAGGGAGAAAGAAACTTGACTTTTTTGAGACAGAGAAAACTGGCTTCTAGGGAACAAGATGGGTGAATGGGATGGTAACTAGCTAAAATGGCTTTATCTTAAACTGATCTGTGAAATCCTTTGGTCTCCTAATAAAAATCTCTCCATTCTTCAGATATATTTTATTTGAGTTACTGTTTTCTTTTGTTAGGCTTTGAATTTTGTTATAATTACATGTGGAAGTTGTTTTCCTTTGCTGAATGTTATCATAAGTGGTCCTTACTGTGTAAAAGCATGATTTGAATTGTGGGCGTTCTAAGGTAAAGTGAGGGATAATGGGGCCTTCATATAAGTAACTGGATTTCAAGGTATTTGTTTTCCATGCTGAGTTTATAGCAATTGCTCTGCTGTTTTATATCATCAAGTAAGATCCAATAATTGCACTGATCTAGTATATCATTGAGATTATCTCTTTTCACGTAGTTATTATAGGCCAGAAAGAAGAGCTCACTTTTCGGTTTTTATAAAATTGCATATATGATAATCTACTTCTGTCCTCCAACAAAAGAAAAGATATCCTTAATGTTTGCATTGCCTAGAGCCCATTTATTTGTAAAATTTTGTAATTCTGGCTGCCAGATTATGCTATAGTTGTATGTCAGTTGCTAAAATCACTTGACTTCTAACCCATAGTCCACAACCTGAATTAATGTCTTAGTATTTATGTCATTGACATAGAGAAATAAAAAAATAATTGTCCTTGAATTTTTAGCCATGGCCAGGAATTAAAATAGAGGGATCAAAAAGAGAAAAATGGATAGGAAGGATGAGAAAGGTAAAGAAGATGCTCCAGGATGCCTTTCCCTCCTTCCTCCAACCCCAAGCACTAAAATCCCATTTTCTCGGGCACCTTGATATATTAGATACAACTATTTTGAAATGGCACTTTGATATAACATTTATCAAGTTCATATTAGGTTATAGGACCTCTTCTATACCCATTACAATAGTAACATATTTCTCACAATAGCCCAGTAAGGTAAGACACTATTCACTGACACATTCATACTATGATCTCTTAGTGTTCAAGAAACAGCCAGTGATGTTCATGATTTAATTGCAGAATCATTATAAAATATTCAATATCTTTACATATATAAAACATAAAATATTAAAAACATAATGTGGTTTACAGCAAAAGATTTAACTTAGGCAAATCTGAATTTAAACCCTGGATCATCCATGTTTAACAGTGACCTTGCCTAGCCACATAACGCTCTTAGCTACATAACCTCTCTTAGCTCTTTTACTTGTATGACGGGTGTCTGTGTGTTTGAGCTTTGAAAAATAGTAAGTGAAATAGCAAGTAGTGAATAAGTGGTTTTTTAAGAGACTACATAGCTCTTTCAAGAATTTTGGTTTGAAAGAGAAGATGAGAAAATTAAATATGAATTCCTGGTGATTTTTTGTACTTTTTTTTTTTAATGTCATGATTTATTTTTTTAGTATTTAACATCTGATATTAGAGTGCATCTTATAAAAAATGGTCTTTTAGAGTTTAAATTTAATTGTTTCTTAGTGTATATAATATAGTGATATGTTTTTTAAATATAATTATGTGTTTTATAGTTGATGGCATTTTAGATTCAATTGACTAGTTTTTATGATACATATCAACAGTTTTTTTTCTTCAGGAAGCAGTAACATTTAGTAATAATACAGTCAGACTTCAGTTGTATATAGATTATGTCAAATTCCTGAACCTTTATTGTCCTCACCTCTTATCTGCAAAAGGAAACGTCTATCCCACAACATTGTTAAATTAGAAAATGTGTATACATTTCTTAGCACCATGTCTGATGTGGAATTGTTAAATACACAACAGTAATAGCCGTTATTGTTATTATTATCTTTATTTTTCCAGTCAATCTGTGAATTAGTAGACCTGGATACTAGAGCCAGGGTTGCCACTAATTAACTTTGGAATCTCTGTCTCATTTTCCTGTTTTGCAAAAGAATTTTTTGGCTAAGATGACCTCAAAATTCTTTCTGGCTTTAAAATTGTATAATTTTATTATCTAGTTCAGAGTCTGAACATAATGTGACCATAAAATAAATTTCTTTGTTTCTTTCAGTTTGTGGGGACATTCATGGACAATTCTTTGACTTGATGAAGCTCTTTGAAGTGGGGGGATCTCCTGCCAACACTCGCTACCTCTTCTTAGGGGACTATGTTGACAGAGGATACTTCAGTATTGAAGTAAGTCATATCGTTTCTTTTTAGCTGCTCAGTAATGGATCAACAGTATCTTAGTAAAATAAAAGTTGTAAACATTATTGCCTTAAGGAAATCCCTAGTCTATAACCATGAACTTTAATACACTTAATCTGGGGATATTACATATCCCATTATCAGTTGATTTACATATCCTTTTTAATGTGTAGAGATGTTAAGGAAATGGCTCATGATGCAAACATTTACATTAGGTAATTCCATTTCCTTTTCAGAACTAATCAAAGTTGATTTAATAAGCAGGAATGTGTTTGCATGGTTATATCTTATAATTATGAGACAATAAGTTATCTTTGTAAATCGATAGTGAAGTGCAAGTGTGTTCCTTTGTTCGTGTGTGTACGTGTGAGTGTGCTTACAAGTGCTGTGTTTTGTCTTTTTTGACACCTGTCATCTAACTAGGGTAATTTGTCAAACTCGTTAATTAAAACAAAACAGATAACCTGTGAGTAAAGGTTCTTCCTTAGCCTCCCATCTGCATCTGCTTCAAGTAAGTAGAAATTACAATCAAAATAAAGGCAAGGATCTTGTTTTATTAACATGTTTGTTCTTCGTGGTGCTTGACATGGTGTCATACATAGAAAGAGCTCATTCAAATTTATTTTAAAAAATGGTTGAAATAAGGATAAGTTGTAAAGAAACAGAGCTCATGCTATAGTAGCTGAGATTATAAGTGTTATTGGAAGAAAAGCATTAAAAAGAACAGCAATTTTTCTTAATTAAAGATAATTCAGATTTACATTAAGTCTCACACCAACATCACATATTTATAATAGTTGTATAAAACAGATTCTAGGTTTTTAAATTTTCATCATAATATTTTATTTACTGTAGGAATATTTAATGTTGGAAAACATGTCACTCCCTTAAACAGCTTTTGTTTTTAAAACTAGCGTACTAACTTTGTTTTTTTGGTTATTCAATTCACCTTGATTTACTGACTATATGTATATATATATATATAATTTTATATACATATATAATATTATATATATAATATTTCCACCAATATATTAATCCTTTTTTCATTTAAGGATCACACGTTTATTCATGATGATAAGGGAAAGGGAGGTGGTATTGGTAAATAAATTCAAAAGGAAAAAGCACATTTTTGGAATTTCTTCCATTTGGCAGACACGTATTATCAAGTATATAAAATATATATCCACTATGATCAGGACTGTAGAGAATTTGAAGAAATATATATATATATCTGTCATGCGGGAGACCCTGCTCACAGCGCCATTTGTCGTGCCGGGCGGCCTGCGGGGTCTCTGCTCCCGCTCCCCACACAAGAACGCAGGACACAGTGAGGCCAAAAAGGAACACCCACGGAGCCATAGGTAGGGGAGTCATACCACTATATTCTCTCTGGCGGCACTATACTCTCACTGGAGGCTGGATCCACACTGTCCTCAAACCGCCATCCACGCTTGCCAGCCCAGCCGCCATCTTCTTGCTAGCCCCCATTCTTTCTCCTCTCTCTCCCTTCTCCCTTCTCCTCTGTTTGCGTAGCCACAGCAGTTATATTAGTGGCCAATGGCTCACTGGTTACAGCTGACGGCCAACTAGCCACAGCTGATGGCCGTGCAATCACAGTTGATGGCCATTTACTACCTGAGCCAGCACCTGTCTATGTGAGGCCGAGAGCCTGGAAACTACTTTCTGGGGCTCTGCCCCCACAATATCCTTGCTGTCTAGAAAACTAAACCTAGGTAGGAAGATATAACTATAAATAAAAGCTATATAGAATCAGTAGCCTAGAATAGGTGGTCATCCAGGATTAACTTATTATTTGAACTGATTATTAAAATCTTGTGATAAAGTAGGTACAGAAAATAATTGCCATTGGAGTGTAGAAAAGTGAGAGACTATTGAGAGCACACACATAGCTGGGGAAGACTAAGTCAAAGCACAAGTAAGATTTAGCTTGGAGGGAAACCAAGTGAGAAAAGTACAGAGAAAGAAACTAGTAAACCTCAAAAACCTCATTCATGGGCTAACTTGACCAACTTGTCAGGGAAGTGTGATTAGGTACATTTAAGACCTTTGTATCACATTAGGGCTCATACCTGCCAAGAATAAGAAAAGAAAAAACAAACAAACAAACCTGTGTAATGGTGTTTCGAATCAGATAGAAATTTATTTCTCTCTCCAGTAAAAGCCTACAGATGGGCAGACCAGGCTGGTGTGACAAACATGGTGCCAGGGCCCAGGCTCTTCCTGCCTTGTTGCTCTGATGTGTGTGGCCTCATTCCCAAGGCAACCCCATGACCCCAAAGGGCTACACCAGCTTCAGACATCATGTTCCTACATTACATTCAGCTAGAAGGAAAATGGAAAGAGAAGGCTTGTCCTCTCATTTAAGGATGTTTCCCAGAAGTGGCACAGTCACTTCAACTTGCATCCCATGGACCTGATTTGTTCATATGGCCGTAGGTGATTCAATGTGTAGCCAAATGTAAGAAAGACTGCAATAGGCAGAAAACAGCAGGGGACGTAAAGAGCTTCTGCTACGTCCCTTAACTTAGGGTTATATGGAGTCTAAGTAAGTATTTTAAAAAACTATTTTAGTAACTCTAAAATTCATCTTATTTATTTAACATTTATATGCTCCTATGAAAGGTTCTGAGGATAAATGAAATAGGTATTCTACTTTCCTTGAAATTTACCTTCTAAAGCAACGGATGCCCAAGACTACCCTGTTGGGAGTGATTATTTTTATCAGCCAAATGATGGAATGTTATGTGGGAAATTTTTTTAATATCATAATATTTGTGATTTTCACCTTAATTTGTCAACGTTGTTTTTTACCTAATTAAAGACCTAATTTAAAGAATTAAACTGTTTCTTATTAATTTTGTAAGAAAGATAAAGCATTAAATCATGTGTTGCTTGAGTAACAATGGCACAGTTGGACTTCTTTATCTCATCAATTCCATTTTTTTAATATTTCTTAATCTTATTGGTCTTTATTTACCTTTTATTTATTTACTTGAAGAGTTCAGTCTTCTGAATGTCTGGCCTCAATCCATCTGTGATTGCCTAAACGCTCCCTAATTAGAACTGTTTAGAACGCTCTTTCTTTAAAGTAAAGAAGTTGAGAAGCAGTAATCACTAATTTGTTCTCCAGCAGGTTTTCCTTAGTATACAATTAATCTAGGTGTTTGAACTATGAAAGTTGTGATATTCCGTGTAATACGCACCTTTTAAAATTCAAGCAAAGGATCAAAGAATGAAAGCAAATGTTGGTGACATATCAAATGTAGGTATCATAGGACATTTGAAAGTTCTGAGATGTATATATCAGAGTCCCCATCATCAAAAAGAGCTCTTTAATTAAGCTCCAAGAGTCTGAGAGTACAGCTCCAGGGATTTGCCACATGAATACAGAAATGACGAAAAATATGATGGCCTCATATGTAAAAATGATCCATTTTAATTAAACTGTGACCTTTGAGGGACTTTGGGATGGCTCAGTGATATTGTCATACTTAATACAGAACAGATATTTATGTAAAATATACTTACTGAGAATACTTTGTGGCTTTTTATTATGGATTAAGGACGCTGCCATTGTTTGCATGCTGTAAACGCTATTGTTTGCAAGGTATAAATGATCTCATTTTTTCCTCACTGCTCTGCAAGGAACATATAAATGTCTTTCTTTTATGTGTTCGGAAACCTAGGCTCAGAGAGAGTCACATACAAAGTAAATGGCAGTGCTGGGATTCAAAGTTTGTGCTTTTTGCACTACACCCCATGCCTCGGCAGTGTCTTCAGTAAAAGAACCACAAAAAATGCACACATCAGGAATGCAGAAATGGATACACACTCTCACAGTCGCTCATGCGTATGCAAACATGCACACACAGCCCTCTCCCCACCCATAATATTCTGAAGGTCACAGCATTCACTATAAAATATTCTCTGAGTAAACTGCTGTTGGTTTAAGAAAAATCCTAAAATAAGAGCTCAGTTGTCCAACATATATTACCCTGTTTCCCTGAAAATAAGGCCTAGCCGGACCATCAGCTCTAATGAGTCTTTTGGAGCAAAAGTTAATATAAGAGCTGGTATGTTATGTGTTGTGTTATGTTATGTTATGTTACGTTACATTACGTTATGTTACGTTACATTATACTGGGTCTTATATTAAGTTTTGCTCCAAAAGACACATTAGAGCGAGTGTCCGGCTAGGTCTTATTTTCAGGGAAAATGGTATCAGAACAGGCTTCAAAGTTTCTTGATTCATCTCAAGATTTCAGGGCACCACTGCAGGTATTCTCCTTTGGCTCTTCTCTGGGCAAAGAAGAGCACTTCAGTTTAATTTTTACCAAATCAGCTTTGAAGAGTGGGTTCAGATTATATTCAATCTGTGTTGGGTAGTATTTACAGGCACTCGGTAATGTTACTGTGGGCAGTGCATAGAGCTCATTTTGTATACTAGCTCCCTGCCTCTCTCCTGTCTTCTCTTTTTGCCAAGATTAGAAACCATTCCCCACAAAGTTAGCCCAAATGAAACAAGCAGGCTTTTGAGTAGTGATGAAAGGAGTAATTTTGTTTGGGGTAATAATTTGTCACACACCAAATACCATCCTCTTTCTGGTGATTGCATTATAGTACCTGATCTCTTTGATCAAGCATATGTGTATATATAGGTCCATGTGTGAGTGTATTTGTCTGAGAACACAGGGAAAAACAGAATTGCAAACAGGCACACACAGCTGTTTCCTTCTATTCACTTCCTCAGGCTCCCTTTCTGCCTGGTATTGCCTGGAGCTGAGCAGCAAGCTCGCCCCCCTGCTGTACTTACATCCAGAACTCAGCCCAGGCCTCAAACACGTTTAAGCACGAAGAGTTGTGTTTATTAGCTGTGAACTCATAGACTAGAATGAACCACAGCACATCAAGCAATGTTCCATGCTTCTGCCTGAGAATAACAAGCAAACGGTGCAGCGAGTGGTGTTGGGTGACAGAGCAATGCCACAGACGCCAGGAAGAAAGTGTATGGCTGTCTCCTTTACAGTGCAGGGCTATTTCATGCTGCCTCTGCGTGCCTGTCAGACCAGGCAGACGATGTCTTAGAGGAGCTACATTTCACATTTCAGGAGTTTGGATCTTTTCCCAATCAGTGCACGTCCTTCATGTAATTGTCTTATGATTGAGAGAGCATTTTTGATTGGAAATGTGTCACAGCATGGAGAGTTATTTTAGACAGCTTATTGATACATGTTTGAAACTGTGTTTTCTCTTTTACTTGCTTGCTTCCTCTTTTACCTTCTTTACTCCCTTATGCAAGGTTTCAAGAGTACTCATTAAAAGTCATGAATTACAAAGTAATTTGTTGCACTACTATTATCAACAAACCAATTAAACTGATAAAGAAAATGATATCCTTAGTGTTGCTTCATAGGGGAAAACAGACAAATTAAATAGGAGAAAACTATGTTTATGATGAAAATTCATGAAAAGGTAGAGGGTGCTCCATCTTTCATTTGAACTAACTAATTTTAAATTGTTAATAGTTCAGTGATTTAGAGTAAGACTGGAAAGACAGTCAAGGTCCAGTTGAAAGTGATTAGTGCAACTAATTTACATCTCACCATGCACCATGCAAAAAGGCCAGCATAACTTGCCTCGGTTTCCACCTTAACCATTTAATTAAGTGAAAACTTTACTCAAATTAGCCGTCTGATACCACGTAGATGAAAATAAACAATTATTTAGCTGATTTTTATTTCATTGCTTAGTGATTGTGATAATTCTTTTACAAGAGACTTTCCTTTTTAAAAATAATACCAGGTTATGATTTTGTTTAAGAGCTTCAGCTCTCCAAAACGTTAGAACTTAAATGGCAAAACAGTTGCCAGCAAAACAGTGTTGTGCTTGGCAGCTTCTCCCACCAGATGTTGAGGGTGAAGGCTGGCAGGGCTCCATCTCCAATCCACCCTTGCCCTTTCATTTACCATGCCACTTCTTCCATATTGGCTGCATTTGTGGTTTTATTCAATGTTTGGGAAGATATTTTATTCTTGCCACAGGGGAGAAGGAAATAAATGTGAAAACAGGACTCTTATTTTTAGGGTATTTTGAGCCAAGAATTTGGAAATTGAGTTCTGTATTCTTTCTGTCTCTCTTTCTTTCTCTCTCTCTGTCTCTCTGTCTCTCTGTCTCTCTCTCTCTCCCTCTCTCCCCCCTCCCTCCCTCCCCCCCTTCTTCCCTCCCTCCCTCCCTCCCTCCCTTTCTTTCTTCCTCCTCCTCACCATCCTCCTCCTCCTCTTCTCTCTCTTACTTTCTCCCCCCACTTTTCTTTCTCTCTTCCCCCCTCCCCTCTCTCCTTCTGTCTTTTCTTTCTTCTTCCTCTCCTCCCCTCCCTCCCTTCTTTCTGTGTTCCTATCTTCCTTCTCATTTACAGGAAAGGAGCTGATATTTTTTAAACTGCTACTATATACTAGGTGCTCTACATCCATTAAATAATAAGGGACATTAAATGTGTACTAACTCATTTAAAAGGTAAAAATAAGTGTGATAAGAACATCATAGAATATTTCTGTTTCACTCTGTGAGATTTCAGTTATGAAAGAGCTACAGTGATAAAGCCATGTACTAATGTCAAAACAGGATCTGTAACAGATGGTAAAAAAGAAAATATGGGTCCTGTAATGTGATCTCTCTAGTAATATTTGAGTAGGGTTAAAAAAATGCATTTTAGATTTTAGTTGGAGAAATAAAAGATTTGCTTTAAAATAAATTGTTACTGACAAAACTTATCTGAAGACTTTAGAACTGTGGTTATATTTCCAAAAGAATATTGACTGGGAGAGGGCACAAAGTAGCCTTCTTGTGTGCAGAAATGTAACTAGATTTGGGTAGTTGTTTCATGGGAGTACATGTACATAAACATTCATTGACCCGGTACATTGAAAATATGTGCACTTCATGGTATATATTATACTCTTAGTAAAAACAAAAAAACAAAGAAAACCTTCGTAAAATGTAGCTACTGTTCACCCAAATGTATTCTTCCCCCAATATATAAATAGAATGCATTAAATAGCAATTTCAGCAAGCAAATGCAATTTTTAAAGACTTCATATGTTCATTCCTATTTGAAATTAGTGTTAACAGCCAATTTGGAAGTGTGTATATATGTTTATATGTAAGTGTATATGTGTGTGTATGTGAATTTTCATATTCAGGTACATCTTATAAATTTTAAATTGAAAATATTTCTCTTATTTATATTAATAATGGTTTATAAATATCGTCTATGAAATGTGAGACGAGTTTGAGTAATATAAACTCTTTTTATGAAAACATGTAAGTGCATTGATAAAATCTGATACATAGTTATCAGTCTCATTGAGCCATCTTCCTACCCACTAAGATAACATGGAACTTTGATACAAACAGCTCATGATGCTTTGAGAATTATTTGGATGAGCCACTTGATCAACTTTTCAGAAATAATAATATCATTTGTCTTATGAACTTTAGCTAATAACTGTAATCAGAAAATGGTAATTAGAAAATTAATTAAAGCAACATATATCTGTATACACACACACACACACACACACACACACACACACATAATTTGATGTCAGCCCTTTATTTCTGCTTACTTCACAGTTACATAGTTGGAGACAATATCTTACTTGAAAAACACAATAATACATACCTTTTTCTGTTAATTAGTATTTTCTCCAAAACATGGGCTGTATATTCACACATAGTAATGTCCACCCATTTAATAAATTGTCACATGAGCTGACAGACATGATTATTCCTCACAGGTAGAACAACAAATGAATTTCCAGTAGCTTTTTCCTACGGACATTGTCCATCACATTTACTATATGTTGGAAAGCTCTTTATTAAAATGTAAATTTTGCGTGCTTTTGGTTTCAGATTTTAGCATCCACAATCAGACTTTTCTCAATATTTTTGTGGTTCTGTATCTTCTTAGCTTCACTTTTACAACATAAACTTAATGAAGAGAGAAAAGCATACTTGTTTTCAAAGAGTGGTTTTCTGTTCCCTGTAGGTTCTTAATGAATGCCAGTTGAGGATAATGAAATTGATGTTAGTACTTGAGTATCCCGTTATCTTAATGCACATTTCAGGAAGACCGTGTTCAACATAGGTTTCCTCTAAACCTGGTGAATTCATGGTTGGCCCTCATTTTCACACCAACTGCAATATCCAAGTAACTAATTTGGGAGTTTTAAGGTACATGAAATGTTTCCCGTAGCTATTAGCAGCATGTGTATTGAGATTCCCTGGCTTCAGTTTCATTATATTTATATATAAAACAAACCAAAAAAATATACCAATGGCACTGAAATAAAAGACAAAGTAATGGGGGAGAAGGCTAGTGAAACAGAGAACATAATGGGAAATACTGACAGAATCCAAATCAACCTGAGCTTGTCAGGATTTGCTTCCACATGTTATCTTTCCTTTCTTTTCCAATTCTTCCATTTCTGTTACCTGATTTAAAAAAAAAAAAAAAATTGCTTTATAGAGAGGTGTCTTTATTTTATTTATTAATTGCTAATCACATAATTGCCATGCTTTTACATCAGCATATTTTCATTTTTAGTGTATTTTCAAGGCTTCTTCCAATAAACTATTTGCAGCCCATGGTTTTCTTGTGGTGTATAGATGCTTAGTGTATATTTTAGGTATATATGAACTTTGGCTTTGTACCAAAGTAATGTTTCTGTTTGATTTTTAATTCCTCCTTATTAAGGCCTAGCCTTTTGGGGACTTTTGGTCATAGTAGCACATTTGGTTCATGTCTTTCTAATACGTCAGCAATGGGATGCTTAAGTATAATGGAAAAATATTTATTTGTATATTCTTATTTTTTTCTCAGTGTGTGCTGTATTTGTGGGCCTTGAAAATTCTTTACCCCAAAACACTGTTTTTACTCCGTGGAAATCATGAATGTAGACATCTAACAGAGTATTTCACATTTAAACAAGAATGTAAGTATATTTCAAGTCTCTTCCTTTAACACCATAAGTCCTAAATAATCATACATTTTAATCCATACTAAGAGCACATTACAACATGATCCATTGCTTCAAAGTCAAAAACTTAGGAAAAAATCACACTATTTTATGTCATTCCATATTTATTTCTAAGCATGAATAAAAAGAATTCAGAATCTTTTAAAATTAGAAATTCTCTATAAAATGATCTAAAAATTTGAATGAATATTTGATGTCATTTGTCCAAAGAAACCGTGATTAAATTACCTTTTAAAAATAGCCAGACCATTGTTGTTTGGGATAATAACCCTACCCTTTAATTTCAGATGTCTCAGGAAAAGTAAATGGAGGGCAGATTTAACCTTGTGCCTCTCCTGTTGGACCCAGTAAATTTACTAGGTTCTAGTGGCTTTTACAAAATTAAAGATGATTTCTTCCTTTTGACATAGTAGGAGTGAGGAGTATTTCATATACATTTGACTTCCATCCTCTCTTAATTTTCCTCATTATCCAGCAAAACTTAAAATTCCATTTGTCATTCAGTCCTATATTCAATGAAGCATAGACTTCTCTCAAAATGTTATCTGTAAGTCAGTAAGAGAAAAGCAGTGTGCAGTGATACCAAAACAACTTTAGAGAATGTCTTGCCCTCTGCTTTTCTACAAGATCATTCAGGTAGGTAAATCAGCCAGCCTTGTCGCCATCCTTTCTGTTGGTCTCCTAGTTGTTTGTGTATATAGTTTTTTAGATATATCTGCAGATAAATAATGAGGATGTGTACAAAAGTTCTCTCCTGTGCTATATAAAAAGTTGCTAAAAACAGGAAAGTATGAACAACAACAAAAAAAAAACAATAGATAGAAAGGTTAATATATAACTTTTTTTAAAAGTCTTATTCATGTTTTGGAACTTTGCCGTGTGTTGTTAGATGCTAATAATATGATTCTGGCAACAAAACGTTTGAAAACAAACAAACAAAAAATACTGTTTCAATGAAATGATCCTAGCTATGAAATCATGATAATAATTTTTTTTAAATGATGTTTTAAAAGGTAAAATAAAGTATTCAGAACGTGTCTATGATGCCTGTATGGACGCCTTTGACTGCCTGCCCCTGGCTGCCCTGATGAACCAGCAGTTCCTGTGTGTACACGGTGGTCTGTCTCCAGAGATCAACACTTTAGATGATATCAGAAAAGTAAGTTCTGTTATTTTCCAAGTCAAATCATTCTGTGTGCTTTAGTAATAAATAGAAGACATTAATTTCCCTGCCTTTATCACTAACTTTATCCTTTTGAATTCAAACGATTTAAAGTGGTTGTGATTACCTTTTATGTATTCATTTTTTATTTATTTATTTATTTTTACCTAGAAAGAAAGATATATTTATACTTGGAAGAGTTTTCTTCTTAAAAACTTCATCTTACCATATGACATGTGTCATTGGAAATGTAAACTATTTGATTGCTAAAGAAAATATGCCTTTTCATTTCCCTTTGGTTTGTTTCAAACAGAACCCATTGTTCTGTATTCATGGTATATTTATTATAGTTAGAAAATGTTGCTTTGCTCTTGGGGAAATATCACAACTTGACCTTTAAAATGTGTCCACATTATTATTTTTTAAAATCTATTTGTTACAGCTTAAAACTTTAAAGTAACAACCTAATAAAGGCAATGAGGATATTCTATTGATTGTATTGAGTGGCTAGGTGAAAAACAGTCTATTTTTTTGAGAAGTATTTTTCTACTTAATTTAACATTGGCTATTACTGTTGTTTTTGCCAACAAACCGATGAGTAAGATAGAATGTGGAAATACAGTTTTTCATGAGAAAATGTAATAATATGGGATAGTTTCATGTAGTGGAAGAAGCCATCTTTTATCTTTTTGGTTATGCTTAATATTCTTCTAAAAGTTGATTGTTTTTTAAAGAAATGCTAAATTTAGAGAAGTAAAACATTCAAATTCTACCTCAATACTCTGTTATTAAGGTTCAAGTCTTCAAGTGTAGAAATAATATTGTGTTTACTTTCTATTAGAAAGCACATGCATGATTTTTATTTTTAAATTCAAAGTACATTAAGTAAACCTTTGTTTCCTGCTCTGTGTGTCAGTGTCCTCTTTTTTAAAACACCTTTACACATCTGCTTCTGGAGTTCTGCGGAGCACAGAGCATTCATATTTGCTCTATGTTGAAAGTACCGTAGAGACAGGACGCTGAAATGTAGTCCTGTGCAGTTCAAGTATAGAGTGGTCCACTTTCTGCTTAAATGTAACTAATTTATTCTTCTACAATCTGATGGATTCTTGAGATAACTAAACTTCTCATCAATTAAGCAGTTTTTAAAAGTATCACCCACTGTCCCCAAGGACTGGCATGTTTCGGATATTATGTTCAATTTTCGCATATGTCATTAAGCTCTAGACTTAGCCATAAAATGGTTTTTAGGTTTGCATTTGACCATATGTCAATAAGAGTTTCCACCACATTTACTTTATTTAATGAACTTTTAGTTTACTTATTCTTATTGTAGATGGTATTAATTTTAGAATGCGCTTTGCAAGTTTTCCAGAATAAATTCTGTATTCTGCTTGCCTTACCAAACCTTAAGCTGGGGATTCATATTAATCTTCCCTCCTCTGTTGTTCTACCCATAATAATAAGTTCTTACTTCTCAGAAAGAAATTCACTATTTTTATGCACAAGTATTATTTTTCCTCACTGAATTATTCCAAAACTGTAAATTATTTAAATCTCTTAAACAAGTCTAAGCTTGCACTGAATATTTTATGGATAACATAATGGCTGAAATATAGTCTTGTCTTACTGAAGTTTTTCATTGGGTGTTGAAAATGTGAAATATTGCTTCATTCTTTTTAGATATTAGTAAAAAAAAATGGTGTATAGCAAAACCATGATTTACATCACCTTATGTCGTAGGAAAAAGGGAGGATTTGATTGGCTGTCTTATATATTCATCTGTCCAACTGCCCCTATGGGGTTTTTTAAAATATTAAAGTATTGACTATGAAGAATATCAGTTCTTAATGGGTTTTCATAGCTGTTTTATACTTTCCTTTTCAAGAGACTATATCTGCTAACTTCAAAAATCTTTTAATTGCAGTTAAGTCAGAATAAACTAAAGGAAAGAGACAGTGTTATAAAATTGTTGGTGAAATGTCATTTATATTGCTCATACCTTCCAAATGCACCTTTAAAAATTGAAATATGTCTTTGCTAAACGTTTATAGCTGGAAAATAGATTTCATATGAGGCCTTCAGGTAAAACTATAAAGCTTAGAACTGTGAGCTAAAGAATGACCATCTAAATTCGGGTTTATTTTACTGCTTATCATTACTCTTGGTTTGTAACCAGTAAGGTAAACTATGATAGGCTTATACTTTACTTAGAAACCAAGGTAGCCCCTAATGAGTGAATATACAAAATATCATATAGCAAGTCCTACTCTTAAAATGAAAGTCATCTGTTCTCAAAATCCAATTGTTAACTATAAACACCATAAATTGTTCTCATCCAGATTTCTGTATCACAGTTTAATGGAAGCAGTAGTAGATATTTCCCCAAAGATAAAATAAAAGCTCCTCCTCAAGAAATGAAACACAGAGTCACATTAACCTGTAATGACTAAAACACTCAGGTGGAGAAAATAAGTTAGGGGAAGCAGAGGAAAATGAAAAGGAAAACCGGAGAAAGGAGAAAAGGGGTAGAGAGTAAGAATTAAAGAGGCAAGAGGGACGTAAAGGGTTAGATGAAAGCAGATAATAACTGAGCTCGTCAGAAGGAGGAAGGAAGGAGAATTGGAGGAAGAGCGGAATGGGGAGGAAGGAGGGCAGAAGGGGAGCAGACAGGAAGAGAGAGAGGGAGAGGGCAGTTCACCTTGCGTTGTGGTTGGGGAGAGGAAGTGGGTATTGCAGAATGCTGGTTTCTTCTATTTGCTGAATTCCAAGTTTCCAAAGATTAGTATTTTGCTCTCTGTCTTCTTTTTTTCTTAGTTAGACCGATTCAAAGAACCACCTGCTTATGGACCTATGTGCGACATCCTGTGGTCAGACCCGCTGGAGGACTTTGGCAATGAGAAGACTCAGGAACATTTCACTCACAACACAGTCAGGGGATGTTCGTACTTCTACAGGTGAGGATGGAGCATGTGCCTTCCGGAGCACATGGTTCCTAAGTGTTGTAATATATCTGTCGATGTGTTTGATTTATTTATGATGTTTGTATAATTTCTCTAGGAAACAAGTATAAATAAAAGGTTCACTTTAAAAGCCTGGTTCAAATGGGTAATTAGCACTTCCCAAATGAAAATATAAATAAATAGATTAAAACTATATCTATATAAATAAATATATAGATATAATATCTGTGACGACTAGAAAAGGCCTAAGAGTTATGTGGTATCAGGGTGACGAAACAGCTGAAGAAGAAGATAGTAGGATTTAGTAGAAAATTTGTATTATTTCAAGAATTGTAGGAAAAAATCCAATGCTAGCCTTAATTTTTTTTGGTTAATTATTATACATAGTAACTTTACTTTTTTTATTTACCAGTTTTCATAACTTAGATCAGAAAAACAATTTAAGTCGGTTAATTAATCGGTTAATATATTCAAGTTATCCTTAAATTTTCTTAAGTTCATCAGAGTTCCTGGAAAATTAAAATCAGCAGCAACTTACTATATAGGTACCACAATAAATTTATGTTTAGCCCATTGCCAAGCCATGTTGAAAAAAATTTATAGCAATTTTTGTATTTGCCAGTGTGTGGGGATTTGCCCATTCCATAACATTTCAGAGCATTTCAGAAAGAAATCGACAACACAGTTGGGTTTTTGCATGTCCTCACAATTTTTCTGATATCTCAAGTCAGTTTTAGCCTACTGTAGTCGATTACCCTCAGTTTCCTTTATCATCAGACATACAGTTTATGTGAAAGGGGAGAAAAAGTCATGGAGAAGCTGAGATCAATTTTAAATTGTAGAATACATCGTCTTACCTTATGTTGACTGAAGTTTATGCTCAATTCCAGCCCTGGCAGCTAAACAAATGGCAAGTCTGGAAGAACTCTGTATAACATAATCAGCCACATACCTCCTGTCTCTGGAGTAAGCAGATATCATCCTTCTGCATAACATTGATCGGTTTATTCAATGGTGGAACATTTTGTTCCATACACTCAGTTTTCCTTGTGGGGGAAAAAAAAATAGTTGCCTTGTAGTCATTCATCTGTTGATGTGATTGGGAAATGGAAGTTGCTGAACAGAAAGTCTTCTACACTGTAGAGCATCATTCAAAGAAGAGTTTTTGTTACAAATACATAGGTTTATTCCAAGCTTACTTATCAGAAAGTTTACAATTAATGTCTTTGTTTTGGAAATTTGAGTACCAAGTCCAATGAGTCTATTTCGGCTGAAATGAAGAAGCATGGTACAGTGTTTCCGAGAAGACTCAGGTTTCTTTTCATTAATTAATTTGGGAGTAATCTTTCATTAAAGATGTTCAAACCTTCGGTGAAAAGTTAAGTATTGTTGAAATCTATCAAAGTCAAGTGTTCAAATCTGGTGTTTTTTTCAAGGCTGGTGTTAAATCCTAATTACACCATGAGTGTTTAAATTACCTATTTGATACTACATAGGTGTGCTTCAGTAATATAACATCAAACAAAATCCAAGCCTCTTGATTTTGATACTGAGTAATATTGCATTAATCTTTCTTTAATACATAGTGTAAAACTCTTCAATTAGTTTCCTGTTCAAATAAATCATAATCTAAGTATTTTAAAGCCTTGTACTAAACTTACGTAAGTTATGGTATTTTTGTTTTGTGACTATAGACACAGATGTATTTACATCATAGATAAAGGCCATCAAGTAGATAATTAGAGGATTATGCTGTGTTTTCACATTTTGTTCTCAACAAAATGATTATTTAACTCCTCTCATTAGAGGTTATTAATAGATAATGATGTTTAGCCATAACAAATGCTGAATATCTAAATCCACAACCTATAGACTAATGGCAAAGCAGTCTGGATATGTGTTATCTAAGGAAGAGAAAAATGACTTTTATTGTCCTAGAGCTTTTTGATCTTTTTGTTTTTAGTGCCATCTTGAGGGTGACAGGGCATCCTTTTGTGGTTGTGGTTTATAAAGGTGACCTGGAGGGGCACAAGGGAACAAGAAAATTGCTTGAGAAACTTGGTGACAATTACCTGTTGGAGTTATTGTCACTTATTTTGATCCACAATTCGCAGTTATAGTTTACGTGTTTATATTGTATTTGCATATTTGCTATGGCACCCTATTCGTGATCTGACATATTCTCTGGCCATGGTTTAAATAAAATGAAGTTATACAGAAAAATGCATCAGTAAGAATTTATTAATGTTTTTCATGAGTTATAGAAAATAGGCAATGTGACAAGAAAGAATCCCTGAGAACATTATTTTTGCCAAGTGCTACCATTATATCTTTATAACCTTAGGCCAGAATTTGCATACGCAAATGCCTATAATTTTGAGGCAGGTAATTGAGATACTTGAAACAGGCCAAGTGTTAGATTGTAAAGATTAATGAGAATTTTGACAAATTGGAAGTAAAATTTTCATTTTCATGTAGTCCAAACAAAACTGTTGGCTGGATTAGGTGCTGGGGTTGTCAGTTTGTATGTCTGCTTTGGATGAATCATGCAAGTTTTGTGTTCTAGGCTTAGCTTGCTTCAAAAGGAGTTAACTCAGACATCTGAAGTTCCTCTAAGCTCTGAGATTTGAAGAACATCTTAACAGTCATTTTAAAAGTGTTTTTGAAGTTGCAAATTGAAGCTCATTCAAATAACTACTGGTCTCTTCATCACAGATGAGCAGCCTTTCTTCTGTTCACAGGCTGCCAGCTCTCTTCTGCTGCTGACACTCTCATCAGCCCCTTCTACCTTGAAATCCTCTGATTCCTCCTTTTTCACATACCCTGATTCTCCTCCAACTTCTGCTTTTGACATCGGTTTCTTCACATTTTCCCAGGAACTTCAGTTACTCCCTTAGCTTCACTGGAGACTGTTAACCTCTGTGGTTTGATGATCAGATTTATGTCTAGCCTTTTCATTTCTTTATCTTTCCTGAGATTGAATTCTGTATTTCTAGTTGTCTGCTGGAATTTATCTAAGATGCCCCATGGTCATCTTCTCCTAAACCCACCTTGCCTAAAAAAAGCTTAACACTTTCCCACTTGTTTTATCCCTGCTAGAGAGTCTTCCTGGTTTTTCTATTAAGAATTCATTCTTCCAGTCACGTAGACTACCAAATATCTTCCCTTTTTCTCCTTCCATTGAAATGACCACCAATCAGTCATTACGTCTTATAGACCCTTTCCTTGTAATATCACCAGTGTCTAGACCATCCTGCCTTTCTTCCCTCCCACTCTAAGTTCAAGATCTTCATTTTTAGTCTGTTGAAATCACACCTGATTGAACAACATCATTCTCACCCCCCCCCCCAATTCATACTGTCCCATTCATGGGTATCCTTTTGAGAATTCATTCACTCATTCAGTTATAACAAACATTAGCTAAGCACATGCTACATATATATGCCTTCTGTGAGGTTTTGTAGATAACTCAGAGTCCCCACCTTCAAGGGAATAATAGTCTAGTGGCAGAGACCAATAAACAGAACTTGACAAATAAAATGCAAGGTGTGTAGTGTTGTGATAAATGTGGAGGTTATCACACACACACACACGCACACACACACACACACACACACACACACACACACACACACCTGGAGGACCTAATCCAAACAAGGATGGATTGGAGTTTACGGAATTCCTCATGGTAGAAGTGTTCTTGGGTTTTAAAGGGCGTACAACATACCCAACCTGAGTCATTGTGAAAACCTCTTGGAGTCAGGGAAATGGTGTTCAAGAAAACACGAGGGGAGATGACATTGGGAATTCTAGAAAGATGACCACCTGAATGGTCTCACTTTACTTCTAACCCCAGATTACATTTAGCAGTTTCAGTATAAACTGAAGCTGAACATTCATATAACTAAGCTATTCTCTTATTTCTCCATCCACTAGAAATGTGTACATAGGTGTACCAAAAGGCATATACAAGATCGTTCATGGTAGCTGTATTCATAATAGGCAAGAAAGGGAAACAACCCAAATGTCCATCTAGTAGAATGAAGAATAAATTATAGTACATTTTACAACTAAATGCAGCAAATGAGAATGATTTAACCAAAACTGCACATAACAGCATGGATGAATGGCACAAGTGTAATGACGAGTGGAAGAAACCAGATACAGAGAGCATATGCTGGGTGAGTCCATTGAAATAAGAATTCAGCGTTAGAGAAGCTAGTGTATAATGTCAAAAGCCAGGATGGCAGCTACCCTTAGTGAGGAGCTATGAAGAGTTGCTGGGGTTCAGGTAACATTATGTGTCTTGATCTGAGTGCTAGTTACAAGGGTGTTTACTTTGTGAAAGGTTATCAATTTGTAATCCTCAGATCTGTGCAGTTTTTTGTATTGATGTTACACTTAAGTAAAAAGTTTGCCTTAAGTAAAAATTGGTTACTGCTCTTGAGGCAGCTGGCACCCCATGCAAGTGAAGACTTAGCTCTGGTGAAGTTCTGGCAGGAAGAGTTGGAGCCCTTCCAGACTTGATCCCTAGTGGGTAAAATGAAATTAGGTGGAGAACCCTGGG
This sequence comes from Rhinolophus sinicus, assembly GCF_057876585.1. NCBI lineage: Eukaryota > Metazoa > Chordata > Mammalia > Chiroptera > Rhinolophidae > Rhinolophus > Rhinolophus sinicus. The sequence goes on along the minus strand of NC_142501.1, from coordinate 179,757,311 downwards.
GCAAAGAACAAAACACAGCAAGTCCTAGGAAAAGGTAGTCCTGACAGTATCTGGGCCAAGCCAGGACACCCCAGGGCGAAGTACCCATTGCCAGGCCCCGGAAAGAGAGGAGGAGAGGAACAGCTGGGCAGAGCCCTCTGTGCTGTGGGGCTGCCAGAGGGGAGGGTGGGGCTTCCTCCTGGTCCCTTCCTGTCTGCCTCTGCTTTGCCGAAGCTGATGAGGGAAAGAAACCCTTTGCATCCCTCACCTTGCGGAGGCCACTCTGGCAGTTGTGTGTGAACTCCAGTAAACTGGCAGATGGCTGCTAAACATTTAGGATGTGAAGTCAAAATAATATTCTCCTCTTAAGGCATGTACTAGTGCCAAAGAGCAGATATATAAACATAACTTACACTACAACATAGCAGGTGATATATTGGATCTATGTGTTATGGGAACATGGTGGATCCAGCAATTTTGTATACTTTAGAGTCAGGTAGGTTTGAAGGGAAGGTTTCACAAGTGATAATTTAGTTAAGTCTTGGCAGAAGAGTAGGACTTTCCAGGAGGAAAAAATACTGAGGGAAAGTATATATAGGGGCATAAAAGAATAAAAAGCATTTTAACACGTTGCGTACAGCGGGGTTTAAATCCCTCGCGAAGATTCTTGTGATCCGTATGCAACGTGTTAATAATGCCTGGTGCTGTAATGAGCCGGAAATCTGGGAGAGTGAAATGAAAGTCTAAAATATAGTTTAATATCGCAAGAAACAAAGATAAGAGAATTAACAGAATGAGTCCAATGATAGATATTTTTTCTAGTGCCAAGCCAGTTTTTCTACCATTTCTCACATTTTCGTCTTTTCTATCTTCTTCACCTTTGTTCATGCTCAGTCTACTTCCTGTCTGCCTCCCTCTCTTGGTGGCATTCTAACCCCTTCCTATCTAATAACCCCATACATCATTGCCTTTAGTATCCAACACAAGTCACAACTAATAAATGTAACAGCTACTATTAGAAGCTGGGGTCACTGGCTCACCATTCTTGATGCATTCTTTCTTCCACACCATGGTGATAGGGAGACAACGAAGATTTGTGAAATGTCCACTACTGTGAGTCAGACACTGGACTAGGACATTTACATATAGTGCTAACTCATTTAATCTTTATCTCAACTCTATGAAATAAATAATACTGTCTGCATTTTTACAAATGAGGTAATTTATTTGTATGAGATAAGCAAAGAAGTTAAATAATTTTCCAAAGTTTACACAGGAAATTGGAATAAGGACCCAGATCTAGGGATCCTCACTACTCCATGGAAATTTTCAGCTACCTTTCTACTCAGAGAAGATGCATTCTCTAGGGCTTATGTTCCAAGAGAAAACAGCATTTTCAGAGAAGGTGATACACCTTCCCCAAACACAGCAATGTGTGCTGGTAGCGTGTTTCCCCCAAAATAAGACCTAGCCAGACCATCAGCTGTAGTGCATCTTTTGAAGCAAAAATTAATATAAGACCCGGTCTTATAATAAAATAAGACCGGGTCTTATATAACATAATAAGACCCAGTCTTACATTAATTTTTGCTCCAAAAGACACATTAGAGGTGATGGTCTGGCTAGGTCTTATTTTCAGGGAAACACGGTAAATGAGTATTACAAAGCTGAAAGCATCACTGGCCTTCACCAATCCTTGCAGCAAGTCTGGTTTAAGACATGCTCAGGCCACTCGGTTAAACAAAAGCATTCCAGGGTTACCCTCTACAGATAGCTTGTGCCTGACAAGGGTGTCCATGAAGGGGTGTGAGCAGGGCTGAGACCCAGCCGGTGCTCTGCTTAGGCCATGGCCCCGACTTGGACTGATTAGCCTGGAGGAAGAGGGGTTCTCTCTCCTTGGTGGGCACAGAACACAAAAGTTTCACCTTATTAATGCAAAGAGGAGGAGGAAAAGAAAAGATCTGATATGAGATAGATGTGTTTCAAAAATTTTCCTCAGACCCATGTGCTTTCTTGCTTTTTGTCTCAAGAAAACTTGTACCATTTTATCTTAAATGTATTTTATTCTTAAGTAGTTTCTTAAATTACAGAAACATGCTTTACCTTCCTACCTAGATTGTAAATACCCTCAAGACAGAAACCGCACCTTACACTTAACATACCACCCATCATTGTGCATAATACAATCTTCTAACAAATGGAACAAATTCACCAGTGACCCTTAGATAAATTATTGATGAATAAATGATTTTCAGCTCTCTCTATGGTGGTTAAGGTGTTGTGAACTCTGCTTTTTCTACCATTCTACATATATCTTAGTTTAAATGCTTTTCAACTTGAACACTTTTTGGTTTATCATTTCTATTAAAAAAGCGTAAAAATATTATAAGGATTTTTTCCCCTTAATGTTATTAAAACCTTTACTGTATCCTAGGCAGGTAGTTTACCAATAATGGGAATCTAGTTGATACTCAAGTATTTTCTAAATTTATTTAGAAAAATGTTTGTAATTCTTAGGAAGTTTGAGTATTTGCTTGTGTATGCTTTTAAATTTCTAAATATTTTCTTCCAACTGTTTCCTTCAAGAAATAATACAAGTGTATGCCACTTTATGCTGTTAACAGAATGCTGTTAGGTTAATTTTATTTTCTTCAGATTTCCATTAAAAATCAGAGATACATTTCTGTGGAGGAAAACTTAGTTTAAATACATAAAGTATCAAACTTAGCATGAAGAAAATATATTAAAATTATGTTTTCATAATATTAACCTAAGTTCTTCCAAAAGGAAAAAAAATAAAATAAAAGCAGCCAAGCTATTTCCCCACGGGCAAAAAGGTTACAAACCTAGGCAAACAATCTGTCTTACAGTGTAAAAGCAAGGCAATAAATTGTCTTTTTAAAGAAGCATTGTGAGGGCACAAGAAATATAAGTAAATGGCTTAAAGTAGGGACAGTATATTTAGAATATTCTAGAACGCACATACACGTGTGCATATACATGCAAATGTGTGCACATGCTCAAAGACTATTTTTTATTTCACATCCCAGTTTTGTCAAAGAACTGAATCCTTTTTACAATCAGTATTTCTATAAGGCTATGCCATCTTTATGGTATTTTTTTTTCCTATTGATCAACTATTTCTTACAAAATCTGTAGAAAAAAAATTATGTTCAACTTCTCTTTTATAATAAGTTATTTGAGTGACATATGCTATTAAGTATTACCGCAAAGTGCTATTTTTATAATTGCTGAATTGTTTCCTATAGTATATATATATATATACATATATACATGTTTGTGGATATCTGCAGTTTATTTATGTGAAAACAAGTGTGGGTTTCTAGCCTTTGAAGTATCTACAATTGATTCATTTTTATGACATACTTTATCTCATTAAAATTTTTTAGAGCAGAGACGAAGTGATTGCAAAGGGTTTTTCAAGCTTAGTGTGTAATTTGAATTTCATTTTTAATGAAGTTCTCATCTTTGGTTTTGAGACTTTCTTAATAGACAGTACATGTTTCCCCGAAAATTAAGACCTAGCTGGACGGACAGTCAGCTCTAATGTGTCTTTTGGAGCAAAAATTAATATAAGACCTGGTCTTATTTTGCTATAATATAAGACCGGGTCTTATATAATATAATGTAATATAATATAAGACTAGGTCTTATATTAGTTTTTGCTCCAAAAGACACATTAGAGCTGATTGTCCTGGTAGGTCTTATTTTCGGGAAAACGGGATCATCTTGATTGAATTTTTATTAAATCAAGATAAAGAATAAGTCTTAAGGTAAGGTTCTGCTGATCATATTTAAAGTACACATTTTAAAACCTTGTGAATTCCATAATTCTGTTTAGATTTTGGGTGATACAATCAGTTAATGTACATATAAGTAAGTTGTTAACTTGATTTCGCAGAAGACTTGCTCTCTCCCACTCCCTAGCCTAAGCCAGTCCTCTCTGTGGCACCCACAGGCTCTCACACACATCCAAATGCAAATCATGCTGTATTTGAGAAAATTGGGGCTTATAATTTAAATTCCATTCTCATGTTATCTTTATGCTTCTGTTCACCTTGTGTTTAAATGTAGCCTTGATAATATTGATTTTTCTCTATAAATGGACATTTTTCTAGTGTTGTTATATAATGGCCTGTGTTGTTTTTCCAATTCATACACCTCCAGCCCTTTCTGATTATGTAAACAGTACAGCTGTGGGTGCTTTTTCTGCCACAGGGGAAAACCTGTCCTTCGAGAGCCAAGAGGCTTATTTCATGAATGATGTATGTTTGATTATGCTGGATTCAGTCACATAGGTCTGGATGGTACAGGTAAATGTGCTACCTTTGATGATTTCATAACAGATGCTTTTCTTTTTGTCTTTGGCAGTTACCCGGCTGTTTGTGAATTTTTACAGCACAATAACTTGTTATCGATACTCCGAGCCCATGAAGCCCAAGATGCAGGGTGAGCAGCTCTGGGGGTTTATGAGAACCATGTATTGTCCCCCTTTGTCACAAATCCCTCACTCTGTTCAGACTGTGGAGGGTCCTGGGGGATGAGTAGCTGCACACGTGTTGTAAAGTCCCCTTTAAAGCTCTTCCATTTTTAGCTTGAACAGGTACAGTTTTCAGCTGGCTTTTGTAAACACTGTGAGGATAGTTCCTCTTCTTTCAATTCCTGCTCTTACCACTGCCCCAGAAGAGTATAAATTACCAGCTACTTTTCAGTCTTGGTTAGCAATGTGAAAGAAAATTACACATGAATATTGAACAGATATTGTATGTGGCACTGTTGTTTCAAGAAGACCATTCCTGATCCCTGTAGAGTTTTAAAGGACAAAAACAGAGACATTTAAGTGATGGGGGAAATCCTATATTCTAACTAATAAATGCATAACATGATTTGGTAATATCTGGTAAATTTTAAAAACGCGGAGCAATTTTAAGGCTTTAGAAAACTAAGAAATATCATATATTCACTTTGATGGTGAATTAAATCTGCTTTAGGGAGAAATAGGTATAATTAATGTCAAGATTGGAAGTCCAGTACCCTTCCCAGTAGGCTCCACTGAAAAGCATTGTTTCCCTTCAAATCTTAAAATCGTTCCTTCATATTCTGAATTTTCTAAAAAGAAGGTGTCGTGCGGGGTAACAGGCGGAGACTCTGCTCCCGCTTCCCACATAAGAACGCAGGACATGGTGAGGCCAAAAAGGAACACCCACGGAGCCATAGATACGGGAGTCATGCCACTATAGTCTCGCTGGCAGCTAGGTTGGAGACGCAGGAAGCAGGAGCCGCACAATTCGCAACCCTCACTGCGCTGCTTGCTAGCTCAGCCACCATCTTCTTGCTAGCCCCCATTTGCTGCTAGCGTAGCCACAGCAGTTATATTAGTGGCCAATGGCTCACTGGTTACAGCTGACGGCCAACTAGCCATAGCTAATGGCCATCCAATCACAGTTGATGGCCATTTACTACCTGAGCCAGCACCTTTCTACGTGAGGCCAAGAGCCTAGAAACCGCTCCCTGGGGCTCCGTCCCCACAGAAGGAACAGGGTTTTTTTGGGTTTTTTGGAATAACCTGCATGCTGAAATTGGAAATACAGATGCCAGCTCTGAAATAAGCCTATTTCTGTGATGATCCTGAATCAAGGCACATCCTAAGTTTCTTTCAAAAATTAGCTTTTTATCAAGCAATCTATCGACAGGTTTGAACTGATCCCATATTTTGTGCTCAGTGCAGTTGTCGCTGATGTTTGAAGGAACCTATGGATATACTGAACCAATCAGGTCCTCAAATAATAATTATTATTACTTGTCAGGGGCAATGGTGTCATCATGCATTGTTGACTGACTGTCCCTAATGAACATTTTAGGTAGATTTATCTTAATCACACTTCAGACCTGAAATGACCTGCCTGTTTGAAAATCTGTTAAGTGCATCAATTAATATCAACAAGATTGGTTAAACTGAGCAGTTGATTGATTCATTAGGGGAAATTGAAGTTATGTCATCCAGGTTGTTTTTATTTGTCGGCATAGCCAGTAATGATTTATAAAGCCAGGGTACTAGGTTAAGAGAGTTACGAGCTTTCACAATCTGATTTTTTTTTCCCCAAAGTTCAGTCCCATAAGCAGAATAAATACTTCCAGAACATTTCAAAATATTTTAAGAGGTAGTTTCTTCTGAGATAAGTAGTATCAAATATTTATAAAATTATAACTTTTAAGGTGGGTATTTACCTGAAGGTACTACCTGAGATACCTTTAGAACCCAGGTGAACTAATCATGCCAGAAGTAACCGACACGGGTTACCCAAGGAATGATAGAATTTTGTTTTATGAGTATGCTTTGTAGGATTGTTTCTAAACTGATAGTTCTGAAATCTATTACATAGAAGTGATGAGATACTTTTTCACCTTGGTTGAAAAGAGCCAGAGGTGCCTGTATTTTTTTTAATTTTTTTAAAGATTAGAGTTCCATTTTTGTTCCATTTAGTAGATGAAAAGTAACTGGATTGTTGGTTATTACAAGATCTTGCAGATGTTCTGTTTCATTACTGACTGATTAAATATCACCCTGCTGAGACAATGATCTTTGGCCTACAGCCATCACAAAACATTGGTAACAAATAAAATTCTAAAGCAGAAAAAATTTCAAGTCCTCAAACCCATAGATTGAACCAAACTTTCTTTGAAAAGCAAATCACTGACATAGTCTAGGCAAAATGGCTATACAGAACTGTAACAGAATATTGTAAATAAATAAAATAATCAGCCTGGTTATTAGTGGGAAAGATTTATATATTGCTCTGCTTATTTAGTCTTTTTATGTCAAAAATATTGGTCAACTTCTGAAAAACATGGTAGGTACAGGTGTCTACCTGTGCAAAAAGTAGCCTCTGTCATCTCTGTTGAACACATGGAAATTAATTGATTTTTCCCCAAAATCCACCCTCCCCTATGTCAGCTAAACTTAAAAATAACCTATTTGGAAATTGAACGTATGTTTGTGTGTTTTCATTGTCACCTCTGAAATGAACTGATGTCTGTGTATAACAGACTTTAGGAGAAAATTTTGTTTAATATTAAGTAATTGAGTTCTCTTTGAATGGTAAAACTGAACTTTAATTTTCTGTTTCTAAATCGATAATTTGACATCATGTTTTTCTCCTACTAGCCTTGTTTTTAACTTGTGTTTATTATTTTTAGGTATCGCATGTACAGGAAAAGCCAAACAACAGGCTTCCCTTCTCTCATTACAATTTTTTCAGCACCAAATTACTTAGATGTATACAATAACAAAGGTAAGTGATTTTAAATCCCTCTTGCACTCTTGTATAGTATGTATAATAATTCTTAAGCTGTTTGTATTTGGTTTGGTTTAATTAAGCATTTTTTAACCATTCTTTTTCCCTTTACTTTTTCATTTATTGTTTGATCCAAATTTTGTATCTCCAGAGTTAAAGATTCAACTAGTCAGAGGTGGGGCCCAGGTGCTGCTTTTTTTTTTTTTTTTTTTAACTGTTCTCCAGGGTTGACAGCTGCTGATCTGTAGATATAGGCTTTAAAAGAAATTATAATTGGCAGTAATCCAAAATCATGCTCCTTAAGAAGGATGTGGATTTATATAAGAATAGTGTGATTGTGCATTTAAAACTATCAAGAGAAGTAAGCATAAAGAAGCTATAGCTTAAAATTCAAATTCAAATTCCATCTGTTGAGAACCTATGATGAGTCAGATCTCATGCTAGGAAAGTACATATTCATTTATTTGTAAAAAATTGTATTAAACTTCGAAGTAAATATCACCAGTCCTCAACCCACTTTTAATATGCAAAGTGAGTCTCTGGTTAATTGCCTTGCACAAGGTCACTCAGTTAGGTAGTGGTGACCTGGGGTCCGACCCACATCTGGTTGGGCATTCTGCATCTCCTGTCTGAAACGCTACACCTGTGTGCCTGAAAGAGCCCAGGAAACAAGAAGATATTCTTTACTGACTATAGGGAAGAGAGGAGGAAGAGACAAGGGACACCTTATCTTTTATCATCAAAGTAATCACCTTATTTGAAATGATGAGAAGTGTTATAGGTGTGGCAGAATGGGTGATAAAATGTCTGAGTGTCACTTTCTGAGATTCAGAGAATTGGAGACAGAAAAAGCATGCGAAAAATATATGTGAGGTGAGATACAGCCAGGAGAGGCAGGAAAAGACTAATATCAGAACCAGTCTGAACGCCTGGATTTGGGAACGATTCCTATGCCTAAGTGAGTTGTGATGGGTGCTTCCTATCATAGGCTGGTGTCCAGATGCCTGAGGCGGGATGTGGCCTTCTTGATTCTCAAGCACCTGTTCTGTGTCCCTCTGTCCTTATGAATAGGTTGTTGCCTTTGTTTCAGACTTGTATTCCAGGTTCCCTGTGAAAAGGAAGCCTCCTGCTTTTGTCTGTGCCCTGATTTCCAGTTTAGTTAGCATTTCCCACCTCCTTCTGCCCAGGGCTGGACCCTGACCCCTGTACCTTCTGGATCTATCAAGGATCCTGCTCCAGTGGGCAAACCACATGTAATTGCAGCACCGTCACACATCTCTTCCTGATCCTTGCCTCTGCCCAGTCCTATCTGCTCTATGACAGAGAATACATGACTCTCATCCTCCTCCCCTGTAGCCCATAGAGCGATACCTGCTGCATGGAGTTAGCTGCAGCCACACAATATCGTATTGCCATATCACCATATTACCATATTGACTGTGGTGGGCTCTCCTCTGTGCCCATGGAGCATGGTTATCAGTAAGCATAGTGCAGTTTATTTCACAACCATGGATGCCGGAGGACAAGGGACCGTTGTTCCCCTTTCCTAGTTGCCTACTTCCTGAAAAAAATGAGAGAGAGAGAGAGAGAGAAACGCTGCCTTTAGTACGCTGTGATAAGATGCAGGCAAAGTAAAAAAAAAAACACCACCAAAAAAAAAAAAATCGTTCTCTGCATGCCAAGTGCTTATAAACCAGTTGACTAGGACATTTGAGTGATTGAAAACAAATAAGACACAATGTGATTAAGTAGAAACTAAGAGAGTCAACCACTATGTACATTCAACAAGGGGTAATTTTCTGTAATGTTCTGAGAAGGCCTTGTTGAAGGTAAAATATAATCTGGACATTAAAGAATGGTTAACATTTGTTTAGAAAGAAGAAAAAAGAAAGTCAAGACCAGTGTTTTTGATGTTTTTCTTTTTTACTTTTAAGCAGCAAGCACTTTTTATTCCCCAGGCAAAATCTCAGTCTTGAAGCCTTTTGTAAAAAAAAAAAAAAAAAAAAAAAAAAAAAAAAACTAGTAGAGCTAATTCCCTTTGATTGGGTAAGGGTTTCTCACCTGGTACCTGACAGTTTCCCTGTGGTACTTCCAAGTAATGCAAGAACTCAGAAGGTCACCTTGCATATCCCCCCATGATCCTATTATTTACCAAAAGTATAAAAAATGTGAACACTAAGGTTTTTATAGTTTTATGGCATTAATTTTTTTTTATTAAGCTTAGTGAAGGCAGTGCCCAAACAAGTAATTTTCTTGACCTACGCTGATTACTAAGTAGCATGTATCAACAAGTTTTGTAACAATTAAAAAGTTCAAACAATTTTTAAAAAAGAAGAAACTTGGGATTTTACTCCAAAAAACAGACTTAGAGCTTTTCCATTCATCATCATGCAAGGTAATGCAGTTTTGCTTGAGACCAATAGCTGTTCCTCCCATTCTTCTTTGTCTGTGGTTCTGATTTAACAAGCTGCAAACTGAAGAAGAATAGACATCAGTGCACTGCTATCTTTGAGGTTCTGTAGTTCTTTCATTCACTGTGTTCTCTGGCCTTTGGGGTAGATCACAATCTCACAGGAAAGGGATAGGAGCATTTCATTTTGGGAACCTTTTCATAAAGAAAAAAGTTCTCCTGAGGGAAAAAGATAAATTGATAGGAAGAAGAAAGATCCAGTCTTCAGTTTGAGCATAATTTCAAAAGGCTTTTGTGTCAAGTTGCTGAAGCACTTTAAAGCTGCTATGCTAACACTGTGTACATTATACGGGAGAGGGAGTCACTGGTGAAGTGGGGATTGGTGTATTTGAATAGAATAAAAGTTAACAAGAATTTTAAAATGCAGTGCAACCAAACTAGGTTGCAAGCACCTCCAAAACACAGTCCATGAAAAGCTGGTAGTGAAGAGTCTCTGAGTTAATCATTTGATTCTTAGAAACAGCTGACCTTAAAAGGAATTATAGCGTAATAGTTTCAGTGTATGGTTTGATTTTTAAGGCTTCTATTAAGGCAGCAGTAATAGCTCTCTGACAAAATGAGAGAATGAGAAAAAAATAGATGTGTTCTGCCATCTTAAAACCAGTAAGAGTTGTGTGTGATCAGCTTCATGTTTAAATGTCCAGTCGTTCTGATTCGCAGCTCATACTCGTCTGCAACTAAAAGCAGTATTCAGAAAGTTATGACTGCAAGTCCCCATCCCATGGTGCAGCCTACTTTAGTTCCCTCAGTTCTCATCCTTTCCAGTCTGCACTAACACATCGGTCTTCTCACCCATCCCCCTTTCTTGTTTCCTCACTCTGATAACTCCTGCTTACTCCTGCAAGATGCCAGGACAAAAGATGTAAACTTGAATCACAGCGCTGCCATTCAGCAACTAAGTCATCTAAATTTATTGGCACGTAGTGACACCTCTGTAAAATGAGAAAAACATTCTGTTTGTGAATAATAGATGAAATTGTTTTGGAAAAAAAAAGTGCTATGCAGTATTAAGATATTATCATCATTGACTATTTCATGGGGCTATTATTGTGTCACGTGTCAGTGTGGGGCTTCACAGAAGCTCGTAGCAACACCCCCTCCTCCTTCTCAGCCTTGTCGTTATAATCCCACTTTATGGGTCAGACCACCTTTACGACCTCTGTCCGCTGCTCTCTGGGTGAGCCCTTTCCTTTTGCCAGTTGCGCTGCTCATTGCCCCAGATGACGTTTCACTTTCCCTTTGTCCACATCTTTGTCTACACAATTATTTCCATCTCGTATACTTGTCTCACTCTACTCTGCCCATCTAAGTGTCCTAGACCCACTCCAGCCTGTGTTGCCATGAAGACTTCGGTTGGCAGCTCTTCTCTGAATGCCTCCAATGCCAATGGTTTGCCCTTGTACTTAGCATTTACTTCTTTTTTTCTGGTTAGCTTTTCCTTGATTTAACATTCCTATAACTTCCTAATCAGATTATTATAAGTTTGAAGCAGGGGCTTTTTGATACATGCTGGCAAGCCAAGTAACTGTCATTCCTTATAGCTAGTAGGCAGGGATTGATGGAAGCATTTTCCTTCTGGGAATTAATAGCAAGACAGTGGCCAATAGTACCCTATCAGTATTGACCCACCGAGTTTTATCTCTCTTTAAGTTACTGCCATCACCAGTGCAGGTGCCCTTTCCACATTGGAGTTAAACATTTGCAGAGCACTTTTTACATTTGAATTGCTTTTCTCCTGTGACTCTGTAACCCTAAGGAAAAAGCAATTTCATAGTTGCCCAAATACACCAAACACAAGGCAAATGTAGTAATGAAACATTGCTTCTCCTCCTCCTCCTCTTCTTTGTCTTTTTCGTTTGCCCCCTGTAGAAGTGACCTCAACCTCATCCACTCACCAATAAAACAAACCTTTATTGAGGACTTACTATGTACCAGTCACCCTGAGAGGCGCTGGGGATATGAAATAAACAAGACACATATGGTCTTTGCCCTAGTGGGGTTTATAATTGGGTAGTAGGATAGACATTAAATAAATAATCCCACCAATAATTATTTAAATATATTTGGAAAATACTATTTAAAAAAGAGTGGAATGAAATAAAGAGTGGAAGTTGGTCTGTGAGAACTAAAAAGGCTTAACTAAGGAAGTAACATGTAAGAGTCAACCTTACAATCTTAGAGTAAAATCTCAGTATCCAGAATACAATGGCAGATGTGAACTCTGCTTTAAACAATTCAGTTTTGGCTGAAAACGATAATGAACCTCTGGAAAAATGTGTTTTAAACCTTATTGTGAGCAGTTAAATCTTTTATCTTTCAGTGATATACCTGTGATTCAAAAAAATCTAAAGTAAATTACAGTTTCCATGTGGTACCAGTTCTCTGAAGTTTAGAGGAATTGTCATATATGCGGGCGATGGTTGGGTGGGTGGAAACATGATATAGATGTACAGAAATATACATACCAGGGGTATATAACTCAGTTCCAGGAAAGGTTACTCACAGTAAAATTAAATAATTAAGAAGAATTTATTAAATGAAATGTATTTTGGATTTCAGAGGAAAATCTAAATGGAAACCAAATTAGTTTAGCAATCAAGACCAGAGATTAAAATGACAACCAGGAAAAAAAATGATTCAATATTAAAATAGATTAAGGAAGATAAAGGTGGAAAATCAGGTTTCAATGATGGACAAGAAAGGCATCATTTGCTAAAATTCTGAGCCAGGATCTGAGATGCAAACATTTACCCGTTCTGATAGCGAAAATGTACTTTGATGTTTTAGACTTTTAAACTAGGCAACATGATAGAATTACTTACAAAAAGCATTTTAATCTTGCCAAAACTTGACATTTTCAACATCCTCAGATATTTTCCGATCAAAAAGTAGTCAGGGGCTTCAGGAAGATACCATTTATAAACAGAAAGATATTATAATTTATGGCTCGATAGGAAGATTGGGTTGCTAATATAGTGAACTAAGATAAAAATCTTATTGGTTACCATGATATGAACATATAGGAGCAGATGCAGCGTATCTGAAGCCGGTTTGCCTTGGACCCCTGGCTTCTAGCAGGAGCACTAGGCCAGTGCTGCCATCACCACAGTGTGGCATTGCCAGGCCTGAGAATCTCATTCCATACTGTACCACAGGTCTCTCCCACTAGGAGCTTGTTACACTGTTCAGGAATAGCATTCACAAACTTAGAGATATCTGGCACCCACCTGGTTCAGGAGCCAAATGTGGAACCACCTAGATCATATCCTTATCCTGGGTGGAGAGGGAGCTGGGGGTTCTTTGGAAGGGAGTAGAATCAGTGCCCGGGCAATCTGGAGTAGCGCTCTCTGCCTCTTTCTCTATAGCGTGTGAAAAAGCTTCCCACCCTGCAATGGTGCCCATGTGTTACAGCAAGGGGCCATTTTTATACAGTCTTAGGCCTGTTTTAAGCATGGGCACAACTTTTGGCATTCACATAAACATTTTTAAAACATTTGTACTATCTTTACAGCCATAGGCATAAATATGATCACTAGTTGCTTTACAAATTGGATAAAAATAATCCAGATACTGTGTCCAATGGAAATGATTTTCCCAACCCTTACTTTTTTCCTACCATCATCTCAAATCTAAAGATTCTCTGAGCAACCGTTTTCCCAGATCAGTTATTTTGACATAGAAAATGTAAATGCATATCACCACAGCATTTTGTTATTTGATATTTGCTAATAAATTGTAGGCCAAGTAGTATTTTTTTGTTATTAGTATAAAATAATTAAGTAAGATGCCACCAAAAAAAACGAAATGTTATTTCTTCATTTACTTAATAAATATTTTTATCCTTTAGCCTGATGAATAGTGGTAGAATTACACACACTAGGAAGATAATTTCTTCATAATGATTATTCAACCTACTGAGAAATGCTTTAGAACATAAGAACTTATGAAGGAGCAAAGCATAAACCATGAACAAAACTCTTAGTCTTTACTCTTTTTATTATCAGTATGAGGTGGTAGAAAAGAAATTTATGTAGACATTAAAGACTGAAGAGAATTTGAGATTAAGAAGTTCTGATTGGTTTTCAGGGAAATCACCTCTCTGAGATAAATGGATAAAATTGACTGCAGAGAGGTGTCAGCAGAGTGTTCTCTTTCACTGCCTTTTACAGACAGGACTCTTACTATGTGACATTAATCTGTGATTTTAATTTCCTATACCATTATCATTATCATTGTCTTCTTGAGTGATATAATTTGGTACATTTTCTTTCAAGTCCTAGATTGGTAATAGTGTTTATTTAGTAAGCGTAAATATTTTCCTTCAGTTGAGGTAGCGTGCTATACAAATGCTATTTGTTTTGTTCCTATAAGTAAGGCAAATAATAACAATAATAATAGCTAACTTTATTGAGCACCTCCGATTGCCAGACACTGCTCTCCATTGTGTGTAAATGTATTTAGTCTTTCAGCAACTCAATGAATTACATTATAATCTTGATTTCACTGATGAAAACGGGGGCCCAGGGAGGTTACATGCTTTCCCCAAGGTTCCTACAAACTAGTCGCGGAATAGCACTGAGATTAAAAGAGCAGACTGACTCCAGAGACCACAGGCTAACCTCCATCTGTGCCCTCAGCTTCAACTTTGTTACCTGGAACCTTTCAGTTGGCACTGATCCCCATTCAGTTCACGGTTTCAGTGTATTTAGGTGACTAACTATTATGCTTCAGTAAGAAAAGAAAAGCATTTGAAATGAAGTGTCATTTGTCATCACTTTAAAATTACATGAGCATTTACATCCAAGTATGTGCATTGTTAAAAGAATAGACTATTATTTATACTGTTCTAAACTAAATAATTTATCCCATTAAAAAGTATCCCCTGAAATACTTATATTTTTTGGCTTTTGTTTGTTCTGTTCCACTGTGAAAGTGTCATTGTTTGAGGCCATTTTCTAAATAGATTAGTTTTAGTCCAGCTGTCAGCTTGCTTACATTTTAAACATTTAATTGATGCAATAGATGCTAAAATGGAAAATAGAAAATCTATCAAGCTTTGATATTTAAGAAGTACTCTCATTGTATATTTTAATTGAATTAATCTACACATAATCGATGTATCTTGGTTTAACAAATGATCTTCTCGATTTCTTAATCATCATCCCTATATGATTGTCAATTATAACTGTTAAGTAATTGTGGAATCTCAACAAAGGAAGTAATAATGCAGTGGGTGAGACGATCCTTGCTTTTCACGAAGCTTTGTCCATAGAATGACAGGATTCCAGGACTCAAAGTTATATAAGACCTTCAGTGGTGATGGAGCCAGGATCTGGTGCAATGTGGAGTCCTCCCCATAGATCCATTGTCAGTGCTGTTCTGCTGCCAGTGGGACAGGATCAGTTCCGGGTTGCATCTGGAGGTGTTCCATTTTTTAACAGATGGTTTAGGAGATTCTTACACTGGATCTATGTCTCTATAAAACATTTAACAAGGGGGAAAAAACAGGGATGATGGAGATTATGTATGTATAAAGACATGAATCCATGGGTTGTTACTTGCTATTCATTATCTAGAAATTCTAGATCTGCAAGAGACTATTGGACTTGACCCTGACAATGTCAAAAAGTCTGCAGTAACATTACTTCTATGAAAAATAATGTAGATATCAAGTGATATCAAGTGTATGGGCTTAACATTAACTCAGTGCCAAAGCTATTTTGAAGATAGTAACCTAGAACCATTGTATCCTACAGTAATTACTGTACCAAGCAGAAAGTTGAAGGTGAAAAGAGTGTTCTATGGTTTAAGTTTTCGAGGTCCCTCCCACCAGGGTGCAGTTTGGAGCTGGTAATTATCAACTGCAATGAATGAGAACAAGGCATGGGCCCAGTGCTTGCTGTGTTCATGTCATCTCCTCCAAGTAGCTTAAAGCTTCAGCTAAACCTCTCTTCTATTTAGTCTAGGGTCACTTAGGCCTTATTATAGCATTATAATAAGGAATAGCACTTATAGGGATATACCTGCTAAAACTGGTAAGGAATTCATAACTGATCTTTCCTGTTGACTTGGCAAAAATCATTTCATGTAAGAAATTTAAATTCTCTATGTGAAATTGTAACGTTAGAAGTGATTCACAGTGTTTTACTGGACTTGAGTAAATTCCAAGGATCAATTTTTGGCCCAAGTTCTTTGGATCCTAGTATTTAGATGTGACACATTCGGTGGGAATTATAAAATGGTAAACTATTAAAAATAGATAGCCCTCCCCTCCCTGAGAAATTTGAAACTGAGTTATGATGCTTTACATTTTTCAAGTGTCAAATATTTTATCTGATTGTATGTATAATTGTGTATATCAATCTCATATTACTTTATTTGGTCTTCATGTTTTGAAAATGACAGGACAAGTGTTATTCCTACTTTACAAGTTTGGAAGGTAAAGCTAAAGAAGTAGAAATATTTGCCCATGTTCACAGTTACCATGTGACAGAACCAATATTATTTGGTTCTCATCTATTTTAGAGATTTTTACAACGTTAAGACAGTTAGCCTCTGAAGTGACATATTACCCTTTTCCTAAGTTCCTTTGTGCTCCCTTCAGCCTTAGTCTCTGTGCTGTCAGGTCTGCTCTAAATTATGATTATTAATGTGGGGCCAAGATACATGTCACAGTCCCCCTCCAGGCCTCTGATACAATTGTTAGATGACACTAGGTTATGTGGAATAGAAGAGTTCCTTGATGGGAGACCTTGTTCTTTTTTTCTCTCTCTGTTTCTCAGACAAGGTCTCAGGAGGTGGTCTCGAGTGATTCCTGAAGTGCAGCCATTTGTATTATTTATATTGCACTGGAGATAAACATCTTTCAAGTACTTCAGAGGAGAGAGCACTGTTAGGGCTCCAGTTGAGTTTTGTAATCCCAGTGACAGTCAGAGGCAGGTGGCGGGGCGGAGGATGTGGGAGGTGGAAGATGAAATGTTAACTGTGAATTTCGTGACTGCAGATATTTGGGACTGTTTTGGTTTAATTTTTTTGCATGTATCTTTGTGATTATATATATATATATATATATATATATATAAAATTTATATTATACAAAACATGAAAATTCATGACAATGTTAGGTTATTCGAAAAGTATTTTTGCTTGAATATTTTATGTTGCTTAAGAAAAAAATACAATACATATTGGTGTATTTGCATTTTTAAGTTAATTATTTTTAAATCTATAGAAAAATAAGAACAAAAGTTCTGCTAATAGCCTATCGAATTTTCGAGAACATTAATCAGTCATTCCATTAACGATGAGGTCTTTGTTCTAGAAGTTCGTTAACATCACTCAGATCAAGAAGAAGTCATAAATTATCTAGACAAATCCATGTAGTTAGGTGAGGTAATTGAGACCTAGAGACATTTAGTGGCCTTGGGTCTCGTGAGTAATTAATGACAGAATCTACCTAGCATCTGGGCTCTTGGCCTTCCAGTTCAGTGCTCTTTTTAAAAAAGACTAAGTGTAGAAGGAGAATCTGTGTCCAAAATTTAGTAGGCATTGAGTGATTTATGCAATTAGGATGAGAAGATCATGAGATGCTAGAAAGATCAGGGACTTTAGATTCAGGCCAAAACTGAGGTTTGCTGCTTCTCAAGTGTGACCTTGGGCAAATAACCTCTCTGGTTGCTTATTTTCAAAGCATAAATGGTAAGAACCACTTTTGAGGGATACTGTAAAGATTTATGATTGTGTTGGTAAAGAACCAAATACAGTGCCTTGTATATAGCTGATGCTTAGTCAACATAGCTGCTGTTAAAATTTATTATTTGTGCTGTTAATAAAAAAAAAAAAAGTCTGAAAACAGTATCTGCTTTGTTAGTAGGCACTCGGATAAATTGTGTTGAGCAGTGTCAAATGAGTAAATGCTTTATCTCACCAGCTACAAAACAAGTGTTTTATCTACAGGACAAGACTTACCCTCACTTGTGAATTTGTTTCCTATTTCATTTTTCTCAATTATGTATTTTGGCAAAAGTTAAAATGTCTTTAATTACGAATACCATATTAAAAGTCAAATTAGTATGACAGCTAGGACTAGAATTCATAGATTTCTAATTTATGAAAGACAGAAGGGAATGGTAAAAGGCAATGAATTTGGTGTCAGTAAAAGCTGAGTTTAAATATGAGTGAGACCTTTCAGTTACTTGTTGGATGATCTTGAGCAAGTCACTTCATTTCTCCACCTCAATTCCTTAGCCGGTAATATAAAGGCAGTCACACATGCTTCTCAGATTTGTAGTCAGGATTAAATTACATATTTTATAAAGCCTCTTTCATTCCTCCAGGGCCCAGTTAGTTGTAACACTTATTTTTTTTCCTCCTGCTTTACCAACGTAATGTTTATACAAGTGAAGGAAACTTAGAGGCTAAATTACTATTCAAAAACATGACTTAGAGCCTTAAAACATTCCTTTGAAGATGTGAGGATACAGTCCTGCTGTGAAAATGCAGTATTCCAAAACAGTAAAGACCTTTTACTACGGAGCCTGTACTCAGGTAGCACATAGCAAAGGTGGGAAATACTTTACCTTCCCCATTTGGTAGGTCAGAAACATTGGTATGATAATTTGCCATGATTTATTTTATTTTATTTTACGTATTTTAATACTATATGAATGTATCCTTAGCCCAAATGACAAATGGCATAAATGATAGGATAATGGAAAGAAGAATGCGTTTCCAGAAATATATGCAGGATTCAGAATTCCACTGGAACCAGAGAGTAACTCCCTTCATATCACTGCTGATCGCACTAGCTGCAGTTCTTGGCCCCAGCATGTCTGTAATTCTGTTCCCTATAATTCCCCATAGGTCCGGCAGAAACATGATTCAAAGCAAAGACCTTACTGTTCTCAAGTATGATTTTAGTTGTTCTCAAGTATGATTCTAGTTAACTGCAAGCTGCTGAAAGCATCAACATATTATTGGGCTGTGATATGATATATGTAGTATCCAAATCACAGAAAACTATCTGTCCTCCCCATACTTTGCACTGATCAAACCCACCAGGATTGCATTAGTTCTGGACCCACTTTAACAGTGGCGTTTCCAGTGTGGCATGCATCCAGAACAGGGATGAGGAGGATGAGGAAAAGGCTCGAGAAGCCACCTCATATGCGAAAGGGTCAAAGACATTAGAAAGCATTTAGATCATAGGGGAAATATCAGGATGTTTCCTTAGCTTCTGAGCATCTATGCTGAGAAGGTCGTATGTGGAGCACAAAGAAATAGAAAGCCTGTTGTGTGGTACTTGCCCTTTAAGAAAGAGAGAGAAGTTGTGTGTAAACATATATACATATAATAACTGACTAAAATTGAATAATAAAAAATAGAAGTATAAGTCAAGGACTTTTGGAATTCAGAGGAAGGTTACATTCATCAGAAGAAATCAGAAAAGATTTCACAAAGGGGGTAGTGTTTGGACTGGATGCCAAAGGATGGTAAGGGATTAGAGTTAGTGATTTCTGAGAAAATATTCCCAGTGGAAGAGCAAATATAGAGTTGTAAAAGCAATGTTATATTAAAGATACCATTAAGTACGAAACTAAGTGATATTAATACAGACATTAATGTAAAAGCTTAAACCTAGTTAACTTTAAGTAACTTCAAAAATATAATTTTAAGGACTGCCTTTGTTTTATTATCTATAATCACATGCTACAACACATCCTTATATAAAAGTCAGTCTAAAATTATTAAAGTAATGAAATAACTAATTTTTCTATGTTTTAGACCCCTAAACAAAAACCCGTTTGACATCATCTAGGATCTGTTCAGTAATCTACACTAATAAAATTCTGGTTATGCCATGATAAGATAATAAAAATGAAATCTTGCCAAAGTTCAGGATGGTATGATATGCGAGTATTGTCGTTCTCAATATTTTGAAAACTGGCATTTAGAAATATACATATATATATATACACACACACACACACACACACACACACACACACACACACACACACACACACACACATATATATATATATATATATATATATATATATATATATATATATATATATATATATACTTGTTCTGTATTTTTCCTGAAGGCAGAACTAGGATCATAGATCAGGGAGTGGTAAAAAAGTTTAAATTCAACCTGACAATTTCCCACAGCTTAAAATTGCTTATTCATAGACTAGATGACCCCATTAAAACAGGTAGCATTTCCTTCATTGAAGGTACTCACAGAGACCTGACAGTCCTGTGTCAGGATTGCTAGAGAATGAATTTCTAAATCCAGTTAGAGGTGAGACTCTTAGAATCTCTGCAACCATGACAGTCTTTGTGAGCATGTTTCTAACTTAGAGACACCCACAAAGCAGAGAGAAACAGGCAGATTCATCTTCCTGAGTCATGTGAGGTGCCTCCTTTTCAGAAGTCAAGAGTGGAGTCAGATACCAGCATATTATTTTATGGAGAATTCAATCCAAACTTTTTACATTGTTAAATCAAGAATGCAATCTAATTTAAACTATTTTGTACAACTATTGTTGTTGGGAGTTCTTGGGAAAAGTGTACTTTAAAAAAATAGAAATAAATTATCTTCAAATATTTGAGATTATTAAATTATGTCAAACTAACTTAGCTATGCCACTTTCATTAATGTCATCAGATATTAAATAAGACTAGAATATTCTTGACTTCAAAAGGAGCTTGATTCCATTCCTTACAGACATTTGGTTAACTATAAATTATAATGCCATTTCATAGTTAGTATTCGTAAGTTGTATGGTTCCATATTACACCAACTGAACGTTAAGCCTTGAAGTCCTGTAAACAGTCATGACCCAGTAAGCTATTTGCATTCATGGTTTGGAACTTAGTTCAAATTGTTGAATTTTCTTGATCAACTAAAGCCATGTGGAGAAGCCAAAATGTGCCTGTGAATCCAACATCCTTCTTCTTGTTTTTTCAGCTGCGGTATTGAAGTATGAGAATAACGTGATGAATATCAGGCAATTCAACTGTTCTCCTCATCCATACTGGCTTCCAAATTTCATGGATGTTTTCACTTGGTCTCTGCCATTTGTTGGGGAAAAAGGTGTGTTGTGGGCTCCTGAGATGTTCTTAATAAAATGGTATAGGAAGGAGATGTGGGCTATTTTATCATGCAACACTCAGAAAGAGAAATAACTTGAGCCTAACCAATAAAGCTGCACCGCCAGAAAAGTGATTTGAAAGTGAGTCGGTGAGGATCCTATTAATAGAATACAATGAATGTGTGAAGAGGCTGCCAAAGAAATGAGGATTCATACAATCTCATTAGAATAATATAACTCAAAAATACCAGAAATGTAGTTTTCACTGGCTTCAAGCTATGACTATTTATTTTTTCTTACCCCTTTGTATTATAATTTAAAAGTACCATTTTGTTTTACAAACTGCCTGTCAAATTACAAGGTTATGGTAGCAATGATTTCCTCACATTTCTGATGTTAAGGATAATCGGTAGTGATTAATGGCTACTATATTTTAAAGGACTACATTGTACAACAAAAAATAGCTCTTTAGAAATACAGTGGCCATTGGTGTGTTACAAGGTGAGACAAATTTACATTGAAAAGATGTATATTAACTTGCCCCAGTTTTCCAGAAGAATTTGTCTCCCTCTTTCCCTCCATCTCCCCTCCCTCCCTTTCTTCCTTCTCCCTTTGTTTTGTTTTTATATTTTGACATAAGCTTCAGCAGAAATTTTGAGGAAAGGCCTACAGCCACTGAGCTTGAGCTTTTGGTTCAGGAGGCCTAATAGCGATAGAGTGGCTCTTTCCTCATGCGTCCTCTCACGTATCACCTGGGAAGGCGAATGGGCATTGTAATAAAGATGAGTTTGCACACAGTTTGGAAAAATGGTGTCCTATGAGGGGACTTTAGAGAAATACATGTTTCTGAAATCTTTGTTTATTTGTTGTATAGACTTATTTTGTATAGACTTATTTGTATACCAAAATAAGTCTGAAGTAAATTTTAATAGTCTTTGGTAAATATTCCCAGTACTATTCCATGTCACCATTTTCTTGCATTGATTATATCACGACACATGTTAGGTCATCTACTTTCTTCTCTGGAAACAGAAGCAATGTGAATCCTGACAACTACGGGCACAATGTGAACACCTTTAGTAATGTTGTTTCCATGAATTACTCAGATTTTGAACATCTATGACTTAAAAAAAATTAATATATTTGTATACATAATTCCCTTTTGATAAGTAAACTGAAGCTCTGGATTAATGTTGGCTCCACTGCAGTTTTACTCTTTATCCTGTATCTTCAATTCTAGAAGAACATTGATTTTAAAACGTAACTCTTGAAAAAATAGTGGACAAGCTTCTTTTCACAGTCAGGATAGAACCCAACCTAACTTCTCAAAATGTTAAATGTAAATAGAGTGCACTTTAGTGTAAAAGTGATGTAATACTAATTATCTGTATGTAACACTTTTATATAATCCTATTATAATCTATATACTCAACCAAATTTCTTATTAAATTTACATAAACTATTTTTAAAGCCTTTTTGAAATTAAAATGTAACACCATTTATATAAAAACATTCAGTTTTTAAATTAGTATCCTCAGAGTGACTTCAAACATATTAGTTAATCAATCAACAAATTTTATTAAATACAAAACCACATGGCTACCACTGTATTAGGTTCTCCGGGGAATTAAAAAAAAAAAAATAAAAAGAGACATCCAGTATGTAGTTAGTCCCTGCTGAACAGAAGTGTGTAATCTGGCAGCATCATTGTACAAATGTATTAAAACTCAAAAGGAACCATTTCACCTTCAAGATATTCACATCCACATCTTTGATTTGTTCGTTGTCTATTGACCTATAACTCGTAAACGTTACCATTAGATTTCATAGGCACCAGCTAATAATTTTGTCAACATAAAGTCTACAAAGAATTCCAAAACCTGTTATCTTTTATGATCTGGATTTTATAGATGCTACTTTGCAGGAGATTCTATGTACAAACTAGGTAAGAAATGTTATCACTAAGCTTGCTCGTTAACAATTCCAGAGTAATAATTAAGGTTACAACAGAAAATATGAACTCCTTTTTCTGTTTTTCCTTTTTAGTGACTGAGATGCTGGTAAATGTCCTCAACATCTGCTCAGATGATGAACTAGGGTCGGAAGAAGATGGATTTGATGGTAAGGAGCTTGAGCATTTATGCTTATGCTATCACTATGGTGTCTCATAGATAACCCTAAGGATACATTTCTAAGATTTGGATTATATTTAAGTTATAACATACTATTGAGAATGAAAGATATTGTAATTGCTATTTGCTTTGAAGAAATATACAAGACAAAAACCATGAGAATTTTCCTGTTGCCCAGAAAACATTGTTGAAGTAGGGAACTATTTTAATAACCATCTTTCAGTACCTGACAGTTGCTAAGTGACTTCTTTTTGGTGCCTTGATAAAAAATGTCATCATTTTCTAGCAGATATTACCGTTCACTGAGTAACTTTTGAAAGTGTCTTTGGTGAGATTGTTCCAGTTAATTATTCAAATGTTGATGTCTATGATAAAAGAAAATATTTACACATTGATATATTGATATTTATGTCAGTCCCAATAGTTCTTTTCATATCTGTAATAGTAATGAATAAGCTGTGAGATTTTTTATTATTATTTTAAGATAACTATTTGGTATTCAGTTACCCTCAAAGAGTGCATTTTCTCTATAAGAACAGATTTATGAGCTTAAATATTGCGAGGAAAAAATTACTCTGGGTCTTACAAAAGTACCCCCAAATCAAAGAAAACTAGGAAAAAATGTAGTTAGAGGAGGGAAATGCAAGAACATACTCTACTTCCATAATATTCGTAAGTACCTGCTCTGTGTAGGACTCTCAGGATTCCAGCATGCTTTAAAGACCTATGGTTTGATGAAGTTGCAGTTTGGTTAGAGAGACTGATGTATAAACAGGTAACATCAATAAAATAAGACAAATTATAAAACACAGGTGAAGGAGGCATGGGAAACTAGACATTGTGGCAAATGTAAATTGATAACGTTCTTACCTTTAAGCTGCACTTAGGTAAAATGAAAAGAGAATGTGGCCCTTTTGAAAGTTAGTATCTGAATAGCATGATTTAAGATTACATCTATAAATGCAAAATACCTAATGCTGCAAGCAAAAGTGAAGTACCCATACACTTATATAAATAGAATTCTTAGACTTAAGTAAATTTAAACTTCACAATTATTCCTACCGTCTTGTTTTTCTCCCTTCTGTACCGTCTCTTGTCTTCATTACTTGTCTCCATATGCTATTTTTTAGTCATGAATCACATTGGTAGGGCATGTACAATAGAAGGAAGAAGAGGGGGTAAAAATTATTTATATACATGCATATACATACATATGTATATACTTACTAGATATATATATATATATAGATATATATAGATATATATAGATATATATAGATATAGATATATTTACTAGATTAGAATTAGCTAAAGAATAGTTTTAAGAACTTAAGTAAATATATTAACACATTTTGAAATATTCAGAAGATTAATGGTTATATTATTCTTTATTAAGAATCTAGATGTTTCATGTGTTATAACCACAGTTTGCTACTGTTAACTTTTCCAAGGATAGTGATATTTAAAAGACAATATTTTCATAATGGCAGAGACTTATTTCCTAAAAGAAGAATACTGACTGGTGGAAACTAAATCTTAAAAGTCAACATTTTTCAATAGATGCCTTTTACTAGATGCCCTTTATTCCTCAAAAGAAAGATTAATTAGCATTAATACAATGATACTCTTCAGTTAATAAATCTCCATTGTATTCATGGTCATTGGCCAATAAACAAAGACAATATAATACAAATATAACATTGTACAGAATGACTAGACCTATATAGATAGGTTTATAATTATACATTAATCCATTTGCTCAGCAAATATATATTGAGCACCTATTACGTGTCAGGTACTGGAGCCAAAAATGCCTGCACATTTCAACAACACAGGTGTTTGCTGCACAGTTAAACATTACCAAGACTCAGTGTTTACTTCCCTGAGAGTGAGTTCTCTCTACCGACCCTCCCAGTCACTTACATGAAAGGATATATTTTGAGACTTTACTCTGCTTTAAAATAATTACTTGCAATCAATGTACTCTGCTCATCGGCAGTTACTTTCAAGCCTATTAATGCATTTATCATGACACAAAAACTATGGATTTCTTCAAAGGTGCTCAAAGAACAACTTATAAAGCTTCCCAGAACTCTCTGACTCTCTTCGGGACTACAATTTATTGAAGTTTCTTTTGTTTTCTCCTTCCTTCCTTCCTTCCTTCCTTCCTTCCTTCCTTCCTTCCTTCCTTCCTTCCTTCCTTCCTTTTGTGTGTGTGTGTGTGTGTGTGTGTGTGTGTGTGTGTGTGTAATACCATGTTCTTTTCAATCTTAGAAATAAGTTTCCCATCCTCCCACCCGACCCTCCTGCATGCAGCCTGCAGAGTCTGTGTCTCCGGGGGTTGGCCCTCTGCTCTGCCTATCAGTCTCCCAGGCTTATTGACTACAGAGGTGAAAGTAGGAATCAGAAGATATCAAAGGACTTAATTAAAGCTCTTCCTTAAATTGCTACTTATTCTAAGGGGGAGGGTCATCTCTTCATGAGTCTTTATCAGGCCCTTCTCAATATTTTTCTCCATATCCCATGTCAACTGAAAAGCCAAAGGTAATAATGGTGACATTATAATCCAAGACTATCTTTTTATCGTATCGAGTTGACTTCTTAGTGTCTATAAAATCTATAGAAAATAGGGATTCTTCTCATTTCCCTGAGGAATAAAAGGTATGGGATTAATTTTGCTTCTTCAGTTTCTGTCAGCTCCCTTTCACCATTTAATGATGATGACCATAGCTAACATTTATGTTAGGCATCATTCTAAGTTATTTGTATGTATTAACGCTTTACTAATTTTACCTTTATCACCAACAAAAATCTATAAAGTCTATAATTATTAACTGTCATTCATTTTAAATATATATAAATATATACATTTACTAGGTGATTTATATTATTTCTAATCCTCAAATCGACCTGTTGATATCGGTACTGGGATTATCCCCATTTAACATACGTAACAATTGAGACAAGGTGAGGTGACATCAAAGCCTGAGGTCACACAGCTAGTGAAGCAATAGAGCCTGGATGCAAACTAATGTCTGCCTGGTTCTCAGACTCTTGAACTTACTACAGTGCTTGAAATCTTTTCTTTGAAATAGCATGATCTTTTTTTATTTTTTAACAAAACAACATTGATAACTAAATATACTTTAGTTTGTTCTGTTAAGTATACTGTAAAATAAACAAATAGATTCTTTGCACTATTATTTGGCCATAAGACTCAAATAAGCTGCAAATAAAACAGTTTCATTGTCTTCCATTAACTATAGTTTATTCCAGGAAGTTACAGCTGTTTCATGAGGTTAAACATTTTGTTGTGTGTGAGCCGACAAAAAGTCCTCTGGCTCACCTAAGCTACTGCTGGGTAGAAATCACGTCATGAATATCTTCTCTTTAGCTTCTGCCATACAAAATAAAGGAATTCGATAGCCTATCTAGAAAAAAATTGCTGTTTTCAATTGGTCTGTGGTTCTTTTATATTGAAAATAAAATGCAGAACTTCTGTTATCTTGTAAAGTTTTGAAGCAGTTTAATGCCAATGAATGTCTTTTGAGGATCTAATGTGTATTGGGGTCTTTGCTTCCTGTTTCCACTTCTGATTTTGCATAATAAAATGATAGTCTGGTTTCAATTTGAGGTTGGTATTTGCCAGAACGTTTTAGAGAATGTATCTCATTTGGTAGTTGAGGCTCGTTAATGAAGAGGACTCGTTTCACATCAAGGATTAATAAGTGATCCCAGAGTGGTGGGGGGAAGAGCTGACAGAAATCAAGCGATCTGCCTCCCAAAGGTTCCTTTTACGTTCATTATTATAATGAGGAAGTCTGGAGCAGCAGTAAGCATTAGAAACCTAATGGCATTTTCATGAGTTAGAAATATTTAACTTTATTTGAAGCTTTCTTGTAAGTCCCCAAATCTTAAACTCTGAGGTCACTTTTATATATATGTACAAATTATGTGTGAAGCTATGATATGTGATAAGTCTGGCTAACAAGAATGAATGGTGGAGGTGAAACTGAAATCCTATAGACTGAGAAAGGAAAGAAAAAATTGGAATACATTTCAAGCTAAATATAGTTTCAGGCTGCACTGGAAAGACTAATACTAAATTAGAATTTATGTCTCTGCTTTCATCTAAAGAGCAAACCGCACGGTGGAACTCTTCTCCTTTCTCCTCATCTTTGCCTTATCCTAACGTTAACCACAGACAAGTCACTGAATATGGGAACAGAGAAGTTTTTTTGCATGCCTTTAAGAAACCATGACAATCGTGTACAAGAAAATTATCTCCCATCATCTGCTTTGAATTATCAGATAATTTTTTGTATCTCATGTCAAGGGTTCCAGAGTGTCTCCCCCACTTTTTTCTGTCTAGCTTTAAAAAGTCATACGGAACTTTTAGAAGTGCAAAGTTGAAAAGTAGTGGGACTGACGTGGCATCTTATCGGTCCTTGAGGAATAATACCTCTATAGGGGTTTGGTTATATTATTTTTCTATCAAAACTGTAATAATTTGCCATGTTGAGTTTTGAAACGAATTTCATCTTAAAAACTCCCCTCTGCTTTGTGCATCTGGCAGCATATATACTAAGAGCCATTCATTAGCTTAGAGCTCTCCTGTGGCTGTAAATTATTGTCATTTCTGAGCAACTTTTTTGAGCATTCTATATTTTAGGTTCCCAATCTGGGAAAAAAAAAAAAATGTATGTCCTATACTAATTGACAGTTTGGGGAGAAAATATCAAATTTTAATATTAAAAAAAAACAGAAAGAAATGTTTACATATACCAAAAAAAGAGCTCTGAGGATCACGGGGACAATATGATTCTTGTTCTGTCATCACTGGAGACTAACCTGAAGTTGTTAAGCAGGGGAGTCACATAATGAAAGCAGTATTTGAAAAAAATCAAAATACTTTTTCCAAGCTTAGAAAAATGCTTGGACAAATGAACAAAGAATGAGGGGAATATAATTTAGGAACTTAATAAAGTATTTGCAAGTTGAGGTGACTTGCAGTGATAACGTAAAGGATAAAATTTTAAAAGGAGCTATTCCAAAGAGCTATCCAAGACTTGGAGCCATGGAATCAATGGGGCAAAGGAAGCAAACAAAAGTTGCTTTGGATGGTTCAAACCTAGGTGCCTCAGAGGATGAGAACATTTATGGAAAAATTCATCCGTTTCAGGAGAAAGATGAGTTCTGTTACAGACATGAGTTTGAGTGAAAGTGACACACATAACTCTGGAAATATCCAAGCAGGATTTGGATGGAAATGGAGTCCTGGAAATTGGGAACAAAGTCTGGGCTTGTGACAGAGGCTTGGAATTAAAAGCCACAATTGAATCTATTAAAAAAGAAATAGGCCTCCAAAGTTGCTGATGTGGAAGGAAAATCAGAAAATTGAGGACTGATCCTTAAAATTAATCCTTCTTGATGAGCATGGAGAAGAAAGATAAACCAGTAATGTTAAAAGAAGGAGTAGTGAAGGAGAGAGCATAAGAACTAGGATCGTGTTAGCAGTTCAGGCAGCAGTTGTTTAAAAATATATGCACTGAATGCAGAAAAATTACTGTGCCATATATGTCTGGCCAGAAAATAAAATATTAGGACGTAACTTTGGTTGTCAGATAGCAGATTATTTAGAGGAGGCAAAGAGCAAATTTTATTTTATTTTTATAATAGCTAGAAAAGAAAATTGAAATTGTTGGAAAAGGGCCAAAGAAATAAAATGTATTAGAGTATCTCAATCTAAATAGCATGTTACATTTCTGTTTTATTTTATATGTTATATTTTTGTTTTTATGTAAAATACTCGTGGAATGTCTTTTTCTGTGACTTTAGTGGCAGACAAACTTGTGGTCGCTGCCTTCATTGAGCTGAGAGTCTATTGCAACATATTTACCAATTGTAAATATGCTAAGTAGTCTTACAGAGGATTTAGAGAGTTGGGAGAAGGAGCATGAAATATTTGATAACTAAAGAGGGAGACAGAGAGGACATCTTTCTTATCCTCTTCTACTTCTGACATGGGAAAGAAAAACACTTCGTGTATTATACTGCTTTAGGAATTATGGCCCTGTGAGAAATCCATATCATTTTTCTAGGAAATTATATGCAAAGATGGGTATCAGTGTACCAGTTTTAAGTTAAGAGTATCTTTTTCTAATAACTGAGTTTGTGTGATGTGATTGGAGAAAGGAAAAGGAAGATATTTATAAAAGAAAGGTTAGTCCATATTTTGTAAGAGGCTGTGTACTTTCTTAGGCTTTTGTTAATTATCTTCCTGTTTATTGTTGATTTTATTCAATTAATATTTTAGTTCATAATTTAGAAGGTAAATTATTTTTGTCACTATAAATGTATCCTTTGTATTCTGTACTCTTTATAGTACAGGTAACTGCTTTTTTCATCATGGTTATACCATAAAAAGGAAAAGTTATATCCAGTATATCATTAAAACTGAAACATATCCAAAAAATGCATGGGCATTTACTAGGTAGTGGGGAATACATTCCCATCTTATTTATAGCTATTGATGTTTTAGAGCCTTGACTATCAAACAAGAAGTTGCATCATTAGCCACCATATTATAATCAGTATCATCGAGTCTGGCTTATCATATTTGATTACAATAATTAAAATCCTTTTAAGTTTCTAATTAAAATGACACAGTAAAACAGACATTAAAAGTATTGATTTTGTTTTTGGTTTTTTTCTTCATATTATACTACCATGATTTTGCACTAATGTATTTCTTTATTACCTGGCATAGTTTTCACATTGGATAAAAATGCAGACTTTGCAGAACATACTAAACATTAAAAAACAGCTGTATCCCTGTTATAGCTAACTGGTTGGATAATGGAATAAGGTTCGCCATTGGCTAGAATATTATGCTCTCAGTAAAACAGTACTCGAAAAAAATACGTTAGCTTTTACACTGTGTTTCCTGAGACACATGTATTATACACATATAATATTTTCACATAGTTTTAAAAATCATTGATATTTATAGCACTTGAGCCTTCCTTCAGTTAATGGTGACATTGGTCAACTTACATTAAACATTAGCTATTGCATATCTAAGCATACACTTCAATTAAATGTATTTATGGAATTTATTTGAGAAGGAAATCCATGTTGCATAATAAGAAGTAAAATAAGCATGCCCTCTATAAACCTTAATGTATTTTTTATTTGAAAGGCATTGAAGCAGAGAGCTCTCTTTCTTTAATGAACGCAAAGATTTTGTGGATATGTGTGTCTCTGTATTTTAGTAAAATATCATTTATCACCAAAAAGGTTGAGGTAACTGGCATGTGAAAGACGCATTCTTCACAGAGGGAACTATAGTGGGTAACGTCAGCTTGCTGAAAATTGATGCCATAAGAAAATTAGATACATTTTTCATATGCTTCTGGTGGAGCTTTCATGATTCTTTTTATACTAAAGCATTTTATAGGTCCAAGTTCTCAATCTGAAGATTTACTGTTATGAGAATAATTAATAACTGATTGAACACCTGCAGACAGATTTGTTATTATGAGTTCAGAGTTTGTAAAGCATTCTCTTTTGAGCAATTGAGCTCTGATGACAGGTTTAAAGGCTATATGAAAAAGCTTAATAAATGCTCAGAAAACCTAGAATTTAAAAATGTTTTTTATAGATAGTCTGTATTCACTCTTCTAAACATGTTTTATTATTTTGTCTTTATTCTTAATTCATGAGAAGCTATAAAACTTTTCTCCCAGTTTTTCTCAGAACTCTATAGAAATAGAAAACTTGATTCTGTTTGGTCAGCGCATCTTTTGAGATGGTCCTTTTTTTTTTTTTCTTGACGCAAAATCAGCCACATCCTGACCGCTAGCATTCACCCCTAGTGAATTTGCCATCATCAGGGGTCCAGCCTTTAACCTGATGGGCACCAAACACGAATGAGGCCCCACTTTAGGCAGCTTGATAGTAATGAAGATCACACAACCAATCTTTTAATTTACAGTGAGAAATGTAACTGTTAGAAGAACTGGAATACCCACGTCTCCCCAAGTACTGTCTTCTTAATAATAACAGCAAACATTTTTGAGTACTTACCAAAGGTCTGTGCTAAGTGCTTTAGCAGGTAACACAGTACTTGGCGTGTGTGTTTGTTGAATGTTGAGAATGAATGAACACTTTACTTATTTAACTCTTCCACCTACTTCTGAAGTAGATCCATCAACCCGTCACTGTACTGAATCCTGGCTCTGGGTCACCACTTTCTAGCTGTTGACCTTAGGCAAACAGTTTACCTTTTCTATTTTAGAATCATCCTAAGGATGATGGAGACTAACAGTACCTCCTCGTGGTGGTTATGAGGATTATGCAAAATAATGCAAATAAAGCACCTAGAACATTCCTCATTTTATATATGGGGAAGGGGAGACTTAAAGAAGCTTAGTAACTTGCCCAGGGTAGCACAGCTGCTAAATGGGGGAGCTGGCGCCCAAAGGTAAGTCTTTTACTCCAGAGGCAAGTTCTTTACCACTGTCCTGTTCTGTCTTGCACATGCTGATTTATTCATGTCTCAAAAGAAATGGATGAGCCAGGTATTGTGATCTGAAGCCTTGCAGTAGAACACTTGAAGGCCATTGGCCCCTGGACAGAGCTTCCCTAGACATTTCACATGTTTGCCTCCACGTCTCTGCTTTACTATATCTCCAGAGCTGACCAATACAGTTTTGATTGGCATATCCCTTTCTTCTGATAGGATAATAATTTGTTTAAGTGATGTTAAAGTCTCATGACCTGGGAACCATCCTGAGTCTTCAAGGTGCCTGTGCACTGATCACTGGCCAAAACGTAATGCCCATTTCCCCATTTTTCCTTCTTGGGTAAAACCTCACTGCATCCCCCACTTAGTGACAAAACACCCAGCCCAGGTCTTCAATAGCATCAGAAGATCTTTGAGTGACTTTGTTTCAGATAAGTGCGATACATGCCAGTACCTCGGCCATAAAGGAGCTGTATTTCTTTCAATTTGCTTTTTCATTGTGCTGTTAAATGATACTCAGTTAACTTTCTATCTAAGGTATATAATACATGGGACAATCAAACATGATTTACTATACTTGTCCATTTTTTCCTTCAATTTGAGTAATTTCAGAGAAAGCATTTAAATATTCTAGTATTTAATACATTTATAAATATGAGTCCACAATTAAGTTCTAGTCGAAATGCATTTTTACAGCACTTAGCATGTATGCACAATTAGGTCCTTAATAATACCTTCTGTTACATCTTCATCTATATCCAGAGTAATTCTTGATATATTAACTATCCAGGTATTATGATTGTTACTCATTTAGACAATGACTCTACATTATTAACTTGACATTTGTTATTTCATTCCATTTTGCTTTTGTCAATTTATAAAACTGATATGCTTCTATCATGAAAAGAGGCCCATCAAAGTGGGATTTCATGTGCTATTGGTTTCTTTTTTTAGTAAAAATAACAAACTGAAGTGTCCTTTGTAAGGCATGGGCTGACTATGTGATAGTTTCTTGAAAAATCAAGGGAAGCTTCCTATCTACTTTAAAGTCTTTAATTTCCACCCAAATTATTATTATGCTTGCTAATAGTTGATTTGTGCAGCTCTATTGAAGAGTCATTGAGCATATGAAACACAGTGTCTCAGAAAACGAAAGTCCGTGGGTCAATTAGAGCTTATCAATAAAAGTAACTTTTAACTAAATAGAAAGATAATTAAATATGACAATTTTTTTTTAACAGTTGGGTGTAGTCTGTACATTTTTGAGACTTCTGTGCAAAGAATTCAGTTATATTTTATGACAAGAGAAGTGGGGGAAGAAACATAATCTGGGCTATAGTGGCCTTCCTTAAAATCCATTACACAGGAGAGACTTAAGTATATATATGTATATATCTTATGTTGCTTCCAAAATGGGATATAAGACAGAATAGCCTTATGCCAAATATTACACCATTGTAGTTTCTATTACATGCTGAGATTTTAGTGGAGCTAAAAAACATATGGAAGAAATTCAGAATATGTGGTTTGGAGTGATTTGGAATGAGTAGCCATTATATCCCAATTTTATCATTTACGGATATGTAATATAGTAGAGTTAGAATCAAAATTAGAAAGGTATTCCAAACATTTTAGGTTGTAATCCTCAAAAAAAGATTAATTTTTACAGGGATTTTAAAGTTGTGTTATCCAGAAAGTGGTTTCCTCTGCCTAGCAGAGTAACTTACGTAAGCATACGTACAGCTATTTTGTGAGGGCCAGCACCTAACAACCTTTTTGGACTAGCTTTAACCAGCACTGACCTTTGTGCCTGAATATTTGTATTACTGGGGTTCCCAAAGACATTTCAAGAAGAGTTGTAAGGGAATCCATTTGAACAGCCTCAGCTTCCTTATGTCCTCTTTCCTAAAAGTGAGCAGCCTGGGGACTCAGTTGAGCGGGAGACCTCATTGCAGCTGCTTCTTTCTCACCTCCTCCTTCTCAATTGCCCTTTTCCCATTTTAACAGAAGGCAAAGGTCTCCCTAGATATAATCACTATGAACATGACTTTGAGATGTTTACTACTAGAGTACTAAACAAAGAGATGCTGGAAAAACTCTGAGTCTGGGAAGTCTCCTTAATCAAGGCAATATAACCTCGCTTTTCTCCCCATCATTAAGGGATACCATCCAATAAAATTTTACTTCTGTGCTTTTAAAATATTTACAAACATTTATCATATTATTTGTCCTATCTAGCTCAATTACGTACAGCTAATAATTGTAATCCTAATTACAAAGGAATGTTAAACATATAGAGCCTTATTGTGTTAGGAAATTTTTAAAAATACGTTTAAATTTCTAAACATATTTTTCACAGCAAAGTACAATGAGGTGATAAAAATATTTTAAAGTAGAAATATATAATTAGCATAAAATCAGGGGAATTGAAAGAAAAAACAATTTCAAAAAAACGAATGTAAAATTTCTAAATATCAATGAATGTCTTGTTCATGGATTTTTTTTTTTCTTTAAAAGGATGATGGGATGAACGTGCTATGATACTTATAGGCCATTGGTACAAAAAAACATTATAGTCATTTTAAAATAACAATATATGCAATATTCTAGTTTTTACAACTATTTAAGCTTGGAGATGGCAATAGTATTCTTTGGCGGATATTCTGCAGATGCATGAGTAAGAAATGTAAAGACAAGTTTTAATGTCAGCCTGTCAGACTGGACACCATTACTCAGTGCTTGTGATGCTGTCCCTAGATGCAGGACTCAAGTGCTTGATGGTCTAGAAAAATGTAGTGAAGCACTCGTCACACTCAGAGTCAAGGGCAAAACTAGATACAGGTCTGAATAGCTTCTGGATAGCACCACTTTGTTGGGATAGAGAAGCTCAAGATTTATTATTGTTAAAGTAGGTCAGGGAAAGAAAAGACAAAAAGATAAGGTTTAGGGATTATATAGCACAGGGTTTTGCCCCATAGTTTTATAGGGGCCAAATTGAATCATGTGTTCTCCTAAATAAGAGTCTGTATACTCATAATTTTATCATCGTCCAAGGTTTTTAGAGGCACCTGATATCACATTCCTCCTTTTCATTGTATCTCGTATATCAAAGGTGCCAATTTTGGATTAAACCCAACCAATTTTTTTCTTTAATATTGACCCAACAAAGATATTTCTTATCTCAATACCTCATGCTTTGTTCCATCAATAGCCTTTATTCAAATTCAGTAACTGCTGTGTTTAACAAAAAATAAATAAAAATAAAAAAATCTGGAGGCACATCTAATAATAGCAAAAGATTTCAGGCCAATATAATAATAGAAAACAACTTAAAAACAATAACAATTTTTAAAAGCAGGCTGCTCACATTCAAATAATAGGAAAACATTTCTATCTTAATATTTGAGTATAAATTTTTTATGTAGCTGGTCATCTTCACTTCTTATAGTTGTAAAAAGGTATTGAAATCAATTAGAATCTGTTGGATTGGGATTATAAAACAAAATTTTACCAGTCCATTTTTCTCTTGGGACTGGTTGCAGGTCTGGGGTGAATGTAACTTCACCAGAGAGCTTTTCTGCAGTGCCTCCTCCAACAAGCTCTTGCAATTCCCATATATAACATGGAGAATGGAAGGGATAGAGAGACTGTTCTTCCCAAAGCTCCTATCTCTTTTCCCTCAAAACCAAGCTCTTCAAGTAGGTTTATTTTTTGGCATTTTATTACGAAATGTTTCAAACACATATGAAATGTTGAAAGAATTGTGTAGTGGATACCCATCACTTTCTACAATTAACATTTGACTATATTTGCTTTGTCACTTATCTGTCTCTCTGCCTATCCATCATTTTAACTTTTTTTTTCGTTTTCTTTTTGGGAGATGAGTGACAAAGTAAGTTCTGTTTATCTCCATTATGTTTATGCTAATGTCTAAGCTCTTATTTTCTTGTATTCCTATGCTAAAGCCTTTACAATTCAGCCCTGGGCATCTCTTGCTTCTCTTCTCACCCTACTCTCATCCTAAGGTACCCAAACTGCACTCATAGCAGACTTCTCACCCATCATCTGAACATAACGTGGATCATTGTGGCCTCCACATGTTTGAGAATTCTCTTCCTTATGTGGAGAATACCCATTCTCTGTACTCTCTGACTCTTACGTATCTCTCAAGATCCTTCAAGATCGTTCAACTATCATCATTTCGGTGAACATTTTTTTCTCATGCCTCCAGGCAATTAGCACGTCTTTCCAGTGGTGTGCTGTTAAATTTAAACAATCTGTTTAGGGGAGGAGGGGAGAATGGCCCTAGTTGGTAGCATTTGCAGATTTCCATAGTATAAATTCTTTTCCCTACAGCTGATTTCAGGCTAAGTGGTGGAGTAAAGAGATGCACTTAGTGTACTTGCACTAGCTGACAGAGCTCTAGCACACCACTGCTGCTTCCTCTCTGATGTTCGACACAGGCCAGTGTGGTCGTTCACATAATCTCCCAAAGCAGAGACCATGCTTTATTCGTATTTCTGTTGGTAGCAGTTAGTTCATGGCAGGCTATATAGGATAGGATTCACAAGAATACTTGATTGATTTGGGTAATACATTTTATCCTATATGGCACCTTCTACACATGCCTAATTGAGATAAAAATGAGCAATTTATAGTAGGAACTGTGGGCCAGATGACAGAGCCCACCTCTCTACTGTGCGGCAGGTATCCCACGAGGTAAGAATCTCTTTTCACTCCACATGTAGGCCCTCGACTGTGTGGTGCTGCTCCAGTTTCCCAGTTCCCTTCAGAGGCTGAAATCACCCTGTGGGGATGTAGCACTCAGCAGGCCATTTGGCATAGATACCTTTACAACTTCATGAGAAATCAGCAAGGTACTAAGTTAAGGTCGAGAAGGACATATGTTAAAAGCAAATCTTTAAAGATTCCCTTGATCTTCTCCCCTTTGAGAAAAAGTGTGCAGGGTTGCCTAGATTCTGGAAATAGTAATATGATTCCCCCAGGCATAAGGAATATTAGAGCTTAAAAGTTGAAAAGCAAGAGAGGCCCCAAAAAGAAGAGATAATTATTTCAATGGAAACACACAGTGAAATTTTACTTAAAATTACTACTTTTTTTTTAACGTTTAAATGTTGCCTTTCAGTTTTGGACTTTCAGTTAAAAATAAGTGATTATATCTTTTCAATGAAAAATGGTTACCACAGTTTTAATGTAAAAAGTATTGTACGTGCCTTATTTAGTTATTTATTTTTAAAGATTTTTATTAAAATATAGCTAGCATAGAATATATTATTTTCAGGTGTACACAATAGCTATTCAACTTGTATATACCTGAAGAAGTCCCTCTAAGATTCCTTGTAATTCTGGTTTGGTGGTGATAAACTCCTCTAGCTTATTCTTGTCTGGGAAGCTCTTTATCTGCCCTTTGATTCTAAATGTTAGCTGCTGGGCATAGTAATCTTACTTGTAGGTCCTTGTTTTTCATCACGTTGAATATTTCTTGCCAGTCCCTTCTGTGCTGCAATGTTTCTGTTGAGAAATCAGCTGACAGCCTCATGGGAGCTCCCTTGTGGGTAACTAACAGCTTTTCTCTTGCGGCTTTTAAGATTCTCTTTTTTCTTTAAGCTTTGGCGTTCTAGTTATGATGTGTCTTGGTGTGGGTCTATTTGGGTTCATCTTGTTTGGGACTCTGCGCTTCCTGGGCTTGTATATTTATTTTTTTTCCCCAGGTTAGGGAAGTGTTTTGTTATTATTTTTTCAAATAGGTTTTCAGTTCCTTGCTCTTCTTTTCTCCTTCTGGTACCCCTATGATGCAAATGTTGGTACACTTGATTTTGTCCCAGTGGCCCCTTAAACCATCCTCATTTTGAGGGTTCTTTTTATTTCTGCTGTTCTATTTGAGAGTTTTATGCTACCTTATCTTCTAAATCACTGATTCAGCCCTCTGCTTCATCTAGTCAACTGGTGATTCCCTTTAATGTATTCTTCATTTCAGTTATTGTATTCTTTATTTCTGAGTGGTTCTTTTTTATGTCTTCTATCTCCATTTTTATTGCTATCTCTTTGTTGAAGTTCTCCCTGAGTTCATTGAGCATCCTTATAGCCAGTGTTTTGAACTCAGCGCCTGGTAAATTGCTTGTCTCCATTTTGTTTAGTTCTTTTTCTGGAGCTTTATTCTGTTCTTTTATTTGGAACATGTTTCTTTGTCTCCCCATTTTGGCTGCTTCCCTGTGTTTGTTTCTATGTATTAGGTAAGGCTGCTATGTCTCCCGGTCTTAGTAGAGTGGCCTTATGTAGTAGGTATGCTGTGGGGGTCAGTCTCCCTGGTCACCTGAGCCAGATAGTCCAGGTACATTCCTTGTTTGGGTTGTGTGTGCCCTCCTGTTGTAGTGGAGTCTTGGTTGCTATTTGCACATCAATGGGAGAAATGGATACATCGGCTGCCTGGTTGTGAGGACTGGCCATGACTACAGTGGTGGAGCTGTGGTGCTGGGGCTGACCCTCCAAAGCAGGATTTGCTTTGGCAGGGTTCTGGTACCTGCCCAGAATGC
The DNA here is from genome assembly GCF_057876585.1 of Rhinolophus sinicus. NCBI lineage: Eukaryota > Metazoa > Chordata > Mammalia > Chiroptera > Rhinolophidae > Rhinolophus > Rhinolophus sinicus. The sequence continues at coordinate 179,719,231 of NC_142501.1, read as the reverse complement.
CCTATCGGTGTGTCATGTCTGTAGATAGCTGCGTGATCCTCTGGATGCGTCTGAAGCTGGCCACTGGGTATGCCAGCCCCAGCACCTCCTGGGAAGGGCCCCACCACAGACCAAAGTTAGCCGCAGCTTGTGCCCTATCAGGAGCCACCTGGCATGAGCCACAAAGCATTCCATAGATGTCCAATGCCCATGCTAGGTTTGGAGGTGCCTTGAGAGGCCAAGCCATGAACTGAGCCTAGCTGTTGCTAGTGCCAGGCTTAGGGATGCTCAGCCAGAGGTGTGGGACCTGATGAAGGCAGGTGCTGCTTGTTTTGGTTTTGTGTACCTTTGAAAAATTCTGGGAAAGTCTGCAGCATGAGCCAAGGCAGGATGTTTGTATGGAAAAGCCACTGAAAGTGATTTGGGTGGGCCTGAAAGTTGGGTTGAGCTGGGTCTTAGGGAAACAGTTAGCCAGGTTGATGGAGACTCAGATATGGTGGCCGCCTGTGTCTGCATAAGGAGGGAGGTCTCAACAAAGAAAAAATGGCTTCCACCAACTCCTCTGTCTGGGAGAAAGCTGCCCTTCTATCCCTCATCCTGAAGCCAGAAACTCGGTTCTTCCCCCTGTGTGTCCTGGCACCTTTTGATCTGCTGCCCCAGCGCTGGAGCTCAGAGCAAGTGAATCCATCAGCGAGTAAATCCAGATGCAGGCCCTTTAAGAGGAGTGGCTGGGACTGCAGCTGCCCTCATCTCACTGAGCTACAATCTCTGCTGCTTTTCACAGCCAGAATTTATGGGGACTTCTCTCCCCGGCACTGGGACCCCGGGCTGGGGAGCCTGGTGTGGGGCTGGGACCCCTCACTTTTCCGGAGGGGACCTCCACAGCTGAGCTATCCCTCCTGATTTTTAATGGTCACACCAGGTGTGGGAGCAGCCTTTTCTTTATCTCCACCCTTTGTGCCAGTCTTGAGGTGGCTTCTTTTTTATGTTCTTAGGTATAGGACTTCTATTCAGCTAGACTTCAGATGATTCTCAATGATGGTTGTTCTGTAGTTTAGTTGTAATTTTGATATGGTCCTCAGAAGAGGTAAGCACAGCATTTACCTACCCTGCCACTTTGACCAGATCTTCTGCCTTCATTATTTAATATCTTGAATTTTAATCTGAGCTACTGTGATACATTTCCACAACTTAAACAGAGCCAGTACCAAGAGTGTTGAATATGACATTATATTTGCATACTGCAGCTAGTAAAATTCTGAAAAACATACATTTTCCCTTGATCTTTCTATTGATTTATGGACTGTGAGGACTTGCAATGGAACATAAGTATTCAAAAAAGAGTTTTAATGATCTTTGGAAAACAACAAAACCAAAAAGAGCAAATATGAAATATACAAGAACCTTTATATTTGAACTTAACTCTATCCTGCTGTTGTTCAGCTCCTTTAAGTTCAATTACATAGTAATTCAGACGTTTTATTTGAATATTTTAAATTTTTGTCAGGTTATAAGTGTGTAGTATTAGTTTAATTTCGATTTTGATTATTTGGAAAATATTGAAGGTACTTACCAGGATAAAACTTTGAGACATTAGTTTTTAATGTCTCTTCCTACAGTTTATGATTATGTTATTTGACTTTTTGAGTGAGTATATTCCAATTTTATAAAAATAGTAGTAAAACCTCTTACTTACATGGAATATTGAGAAATTTTAAGAGACAGCATTTCCTCATTAAGAACAGTACTATAATATGCAGTGAATCACCATTGTTGGGAGTACAGCTATGAATACATGAAGTAGAATATCTGTTATACACACTCCAGTAAGTCATTTGGTCTGAAAAAAGTAAGATATGATAAACTAGCTCTGACTATCAAAATGTCCATTTTACATTTAAAATTTAATCATTATTTGAGCATTTTCTGAACATCAGCTAATACTGAGCTTGGAAGGACAGCTCTACATAATTTATTTCTTTCCCCTTCCAACATAGTGTCTTGCCTTTTTTTGTTCTGGTTGTGGTTTTTACAAGTCCTTTATTGAAAGTTTTCACGGAGATTATCCTTTTTATGTATTTTTCATTGTATTTTATATTTCCCCCTTCTCATTTCTCTTAAATATATACAATTTATTTCTAGACATTTAACTACTCCTTCTTCCTATTTTTTTTGTTGAACTTCTAAATATAGTCAGGATTTTTGGAGCTCTCCTACACTTTCCATTCTTTGTGTCTATTAGATGGATTTTACAATCTGACCATACTGTTTGCTATAGAGGGTCAGAATCTTTTCCCTCACTTAGCACATCATGACTTGAGTGGAGTGGGTCGGTCACACTGGGGAATATTAAACATAGAATACTAATAACACAATGTTAGACTAAAAGCAACATTTAACTGAATAACTGGAAATATATATATATATATATATATATATATATATATATATATATATATATATATATAGGAAAACCACTATAAGGAGACTAATTTCCATTCCAGTTTTATTTTCCCCCTAACAAATGTCTTTTAGTAATCTCTCATCATAAATTATCTAAAATCCAAGCACAGAAATGTCAAACTTTTAGATGGTCTCAGGACAGGATTTATTGTATAAAGAATCTTAATTACAAAACATAGATAATATTTCTAAAACCTCAGAATAAAGTTTGAGGCAAGGATCCTAGACCCACCCCCATTTTCCCCTCCAGTGTTCCAGCCAGTAGAGTATAATTCTAGGAACCAATAGTGAATAAAAATCCTTGGTTCCACTTGGTCATCAGAAAGACTGGATTGGAGAATGGCTTTCTCCCGTATAGATTTAAACATAACTCTACTCATTTGCAGGCAGAATAGCGGGCAATGATAATAATAAGTCCTGCTGATCAGATGTGTTGGGAGATAACTGCCGTGGTGTGATTGCCACAAGAGAGAAAGAAATGGGCAAAATATGGGTTGTTTGAGGGCATTCCTGTCACAGAGAAGGTGAGAGGAAGCCAGCTCACTGGTGCACACCTTCTGGGGAATACCCACAGGCATGTGAAGTGGGTGTGCATTAGTATAGCCTCTGACAAATTAATGCACTCAGGAGAAGAAAGCGGCCCTTTATGTTTTGACTTCTTTGGGGTGGAGAAAAAAGCAGTGGCCTGTCCTCCAGCCATTTCAAAATGGTATGAGAGTGCTGGCGTGAGTTTTCTTTCTTGTAGAAATGTTAGGGTGGTGATTAATTGTTTAACCCAGTCAAACAATGAAAAAGATTCCAAGTCACATTCTTAGAAGCCCTCTAGGAGAAACAGGAGACTCTTTCCTTCCAAAAAGGTCAGAAAGCTTGTTATTATCATGGATTAAAAGACAAAAACTTATACCAGTTACCATCTAGAGACTACATACAGTCTTTGAACAAATTTTGTGACTTAAACTGTTTATTTGAATTAAGAACATTTCTGATATCTGAAAATAATATTTTGGTTTATTTCTATCAGTGGCAGTAGAATTAGAAAGACAATCTGCTTGTGTTAACACTTTCTACAAAATCCCATATAATGTGTAAAAACCACAATTTATTCCTGTTACCTTGGATTATAAAAATCTTACGAAGAAAGGTGTGTTTCTGTGATTCACACTTTTCCAAACATACCTTCGAAAGAAACTGTTTATAGTGACCATCACCTACATAGATTGATTTTTTTTTTTAATTTGGAAAATGTAATAATAAAATATGTAACTTCCTTATATAACTACTAAACTACAAACCATGTATCACCATCTCTCACTAAATTCAATTTAGTAGTTTACTGCTTTTTCCTCTAGAACCTGCAAACCAACCAAAAGATGAAAAAGTATCAGGTGCTAAAACAAATGTTTTATGGCCATTAAATAGTATAGACAATGTTCCAGGGAGCATAGTGATTTGAGACTCCCTGGTTTGATCACTTTGAGGGAAAACTTTTGAAAAATCATTTCCTAAAGTCCTCTTCCCAGCATGGAGACGGGAAATGAGTAGAAGATCCTGGTGACTCACTTTATTTTTCCTGCCAATGCACGTTCTCTTTATATAAACAGAAGAGAAGGGAACTCAACTAGAAGAGAAGGGTAGGAACCTGCCCTGTCTGCTCAGGGATTTTTCAGTTAACTCTTTACCTACCTACCCTTGGAAATCCCAAAAGTTACTCTTTGGCATTTCTGGGACCTGTCAAGAATCACATCTAAATATTAATGGCCAGATGCATAGGTTTTCAAATTGATTTATAGGTAAATCCTCTTGGTGGGGGTGGGGGAACACTGGTTTTGCTTCCTACAGTCTATTATACATGAAAACTTGTAAACGAATTAGTTGTATATAAAGTCACTGACTAGTCAACTCTCTGTTTTACAATATAGGAGCCACAGCTGCAGCCCGGAAGGAGGTGATAAGGAACAAGATCCGAGCCATAGGCAAAATGGCCAGAGTGTTCTCGGTTCTCAGGTGGGATCATCTTTCCTCTGTTTCTGTTTTGAATTTGATTATGTGTGTCATTTAATTAATACGTTAATACTTTAATCTGATGACTTAAGTATTTTACTAGAAGACATTTGCTTTACCGTCATTTTTTTTCTTTTAAATGCAGTTGTCAGTTCCTCACTGTTTCAGTCAAAATGAAATATACTGAATTATTTCTGTAGAGAAAGCCTCCAAACTGTTTCACATTTTATCCTTCTGTTTGCTGCTGGACTTTAAAACATTTATTTCACAATAGGTTGAACATGTGAAATAGGAAAGCTATTACAACCTTTTTTTTTTTTTTTTCATTCTGGCTCTGTGGTAAAAGATGAGTTTATTATGTGCATTTCATAGATTTCTGGGAAATGAACATCAACCATAAAGCTTGTTCATGTGAATCTATAGTATTCTAATAAATCACTGAGAGAAACAAAATAGTTATTCAATGTTTTAATTCCCATATAGAAGTTATGTTTTAAATAGGCCATGAATTATGTTATTATTAAGCCTGGATTTAGAAAACAGGAATTTTCTTGAAGAGAATTAACTATACTTTTCTTTACTTAAATTTAATAATTTAATCTTGGGTAATGCAAAGTAACTATATTTCTCTTCCAAAAATTAGTTTAAAATATGTATGTTTATATGTAAGGAGTATATGTAGTCAATTCATAATTACACATTAAAAAGAATAAATAGGAAAATCTTGGGAAATAGTCCATCTACATATTTCATATAATTTCATAACCTAATTTTTGCCAAATTTTTGCCTCAACTCTTGCTCATAGAGTAGCTACACTGGCTGTTTCAATTTCTCCTCTTGCTATTTCTACCCTACTCCTGGTAGAGTCACTAAAATGTAACCAAATAACTTGATGCCACAAGCAGGGAGCCATAAGGAAAATGAAAAGTATTACCGTTCTTTCTCCAAGACACCAATCAAAGTCAATAATAGCTCTGTGGTAACCAGTCAACTCTTGAAAAGTCATGTTACAGCTGAACATAGAGCAGCGTTGCTCCCTACAGCCTAATGAATGAGGCAGCCTTTGCTCTAACTGAACTTTTAGCACTCATTCCTTCATTCAGTAATAAATAGAATAAAACTTAGGTTATCAGTTCTGTACCATGAAGGAAAAGAAAGCAATATAAAGGTATAGCAGGTGGGAGATGAGGCCCTTTTTTTCAGTATGTGGACAACAAAGAACTTTCTGATTAATGGCATTTGTACAAGTGTGGAGATGACCTTCATGGAGAGATGGCCTAAGAGTGTTCAAAGCCCAGAAAGACAAATGCAAAGATCCTTAGCTAGAAACTAGGTCAGCAGATTTGAGGACCAGCATGGATGCCTGTGTGGCTAGATGTACTGTGGGGCAAAGTACTATAGAAAGATCAAGCTCAGTTTATACCTCTGCACAAACACTTATTTATGGTGCCTCAGATTTATCAATAAATAACTCCTTTTCCTATCTGAAATCTCTATAAGGAGAAGTAAAGACAGCCCCAGAATTTCCGTGTGAAAGTACATTTAGGGATAAAGTAGAAGCCTTTCTTAATATAAAAAATTGTTTCTGTCTTTGTTAGTCTTCAAACCACATGAAGGTGGTAGGAGCAATGCTATAAATCATCAGTAGGTCTTTAACTAGAAAGTCTCTCTGGTCCCCTGCCTGTTGGTACATCAGATGTAATTATTCCCAGCTGAAAAATGGTCTATTTGAACCCAGTGGTGATCAGTGACTTTACTAAGATTGCACATGCTGATAGAAAATAAAAACAAGGTATATTTGATTGCTTTTCTATAATAAAAGTGTCTCAGAAAATTTGCAGAACAACAGGGATTCACATCCAGAGAAAAGTAAGTTAAGCTTGTAAGTTAATATTGAGCATTAACTGTGTACCATATACTGAGTTAGACAAAATGAGCACTAAATTGGAATGCCAGACATGGAAACTATTATCATTCAGTGAAATATGTGGTAGATATATGCAGGTAGGCTCTGCTGTGGAAGAGGACAGCGAGGAGCCCTTGTATTTCCTGAAAGGAACGCTCACTGAGGCAGAGGCTGACATTGCAGGAGGTTTTGAAGGATCCGCTGGATTCCACTGGGTGGAGAATTACAGTGATGGCATTCCTAGAAGCTGAGAAATCGTCAAGAACACAGTCACACAGTCCTAAGAGCAGCGTTTTATGGGGTGCTGGTTAAGTACCAGATGCCATACCCCATGGTGTATGCACTTGACAGGAATCCACACAACGAACTTGCAAGGTCAGGTTGACCTCAGTAAGGAAACTGAAACAGAGAGCCTGTCACTGGTCCAAACTCACTAATGAGCATCTGATTTGAAAGTGAACTATGTAGTCAATGAATTCCAAGTATTTAAAAGAGCTGGATAGTTCAGACATGAAGGTGAGTGAGGAATCCAGTGTAAAAGAGGCTGAAAATGTATTTGAGTCCAGATCCTTGATGGCCTTGCATACGAAAGCATTTCATTTTTTGTGCGTAGGGAATGAGGAACCGGAATGGTTTTCCTGGGATGAGAGGCACACTCTAACCCAGGGTTAGATACTCCTTGTTAATGACAGTGTGAAGATTGGATAGCAAGATGACGTATTGGTGTCCGGAAGAACAGTTAGGAAGCTATTGACATGATCCAAGCTAAACTAGGCTGTGGGAGGAAAGATACAAAGAAAGGGGCAAAATTAAGGAATTTGTGAAGCTGGCGGTTTTAAGCTACCGTGTATGAATGTGGATGGTGGCACAAAGCGGCCTTTGCAGGTAAAGTGTAGGCGTCCACCAATCACATGGACGCACGTAAGACTTCTGTTTTGAGGTGAACGTTGTGAGGAAGCAGCAGGTGCGGAAGGCGATTTCTCTGTTACGTGTGGAATCTGAGGAGCCAGCAGTAGACGAGCTTCTTTCTCTGCATTTTTGGGGGCTAACCACACAGCATCAGTATGGGCTTTGGGTGTTGGTTCTAAATTGCGGTGGCAGCATTTTCCAAAGTTTTTCTGGAGGCAGAACGTTCTGTTAGGTTGGTGCAAAAGTAATTGCGTTTTTTGCAATTATTTTTAACCTTTTAAACCGCAATTACATTTTCTTCGGGAAGGGGAACAGGACTCCACTGGGGAACAGTGTGTACTTCCAGGACCCTTCCCCAAGTCAAGTTGTTGTCCCCTCAATCTTAGCCATGGAGGGTGCCATTCAACTTCAAGTTGTTGTCCTTTCAGTCTTAGTTGTAGAGTGTGCAGCTCAGCTCCAGGTCCATCCGCCACTGCCACTTGCAGGGGGCACAGCCCACCATCCCTTGCGGGAGTCGAGGAATTGAACGGGCAACCTTGTGGTTGAGAGGATGTGCTCCAACCAACTGAGCCATCCGGGAGCTCCACGGCAGCTCAGCTCAAGGTGCCGTGTTCAATCTTAGTTGCAGGGGGCGCGGCCCACCGTCCCTTGCGGGACTCTAGGAACCGAACTGGCAACCCTGTGGTTGAGAGCCACACGTGGGAATCGAACTGGCAGCCCCCTGAGCCAGGAGCACGGAGCTCCAACCGCCCGAACTACCGGGCCAGTCCCCACAATTACTTTTATACCAACCTCATAGTCTGGCTCTCTGGATCCGTGAGCTCTCTTATACTCTTTAATACACCTCTATACTGTTAAAATTAGCCAGAATACAAGAACCCTGACCTATGCAGGAGGTGATGAGAGAGAGAGGAATAGTGTAAGAATATTCCACAATTAAGAAGATGTTAGTATTGTTATCTAAGAAACAGGAAGTGTTTTATTGGGAGGACTATGGTAGGATGAATATGGCACATTTTCCTCTGCGATGCTGGTGGAACATTCATGTGGAGGCGGTTAGACATTCTGCCTTGGCGCCTCAGAGAGAGGCGAGCGTTAGAAATGCAGACATGGGAGTGAACACAAAACAGAAGCTGCATAAGCCGGAGAGAGTGAAGGGAGAAAAAGCGTCTTGCAGAGCAGTGCTTCCCAATAGAAATGTAATATGAGCCACATCTGTAATTCTTAAGTTTTCTAGGAGCCATTTTAAAAAAAAAAAAAAGGAAGAAACAGGTGAAATTAATTTTAATAATGTATTCTATTTAACACATTCAAAATTTTATTGCTTCAACATATAGTCAATATAAGACTCATTAAAGACATATTTACATACTTATTTCCGTGTTCTTTGAAATCCAGTGTGACTGTTACAGTTACAGCACATCTCAAGTTATGTTTCAATAGGTTAAGAGACACCTACAGCTGGGGGCACCCATATTAGAAAGCACAGGTCTGGACATAGAGAAAACGATCAGCCAAGGGACTGAGGAGGAGAAGCACTCGGGGTACAATCCAGGACACAGAGTCTTTCAAGAAGGAGGGCCTGGTCATCAGTGGGAAATATGGCAGAGATGTTTGTTTGAGTGAAAACTCAGCAGAGATGGTTGGAATTGAAAATGGGGAATCTGCTAGGAACCTTTGAGAGCATGGGTGTTTTGTGACTCAGAGTGGCTGTCAGAATGTAGGTGAAGTAGGTGAACGGGGACGAGAGGAACAAACTTCAAGTTATGAAATAAGTACGCCGTGAGAAAGTAATGCATAGCATAAGGAATATAGTCAATAAAATTGTAACAACTTTTTACAGATAATTACTAGATTTGTCCAGGTTATCATTTTGCAAGGTATACAAATGTTGACTTACTATGTTGTACACCTGAAACTCATATAACATTGTATGTCAGCTATACTTAAATAAAAAAATAAATAAATAAGAACATAGGAAGAGAAGAAATATAGCTGAGTGAAAAAGGGAAAAGGGGACAAAGAAACCTGGTTTTGAATATGAGTTCAAAGAAAAAAAAGTTCACTTCATTTTTCCAAATCAATATATTGGCATTCAGAACATTTCTTTTTTATGGTTTGACAGCAGAAGCCTGAAAAGGTTGAAATACCTGCAGGAAAGTAAACAGTGATTAATTCACCATCTCAAATCTAGTATTTTAAGTAAACTCTGCAGTGAAGAATACAGAACTATAAAATATGCATTAATACTGCCATTCTCCATTCTGTTTTCTTTTGACTCACGCGTTTAGGAAATGTTTTTTCAATGTCGGCTGTGTACCAGGGGCTGTTCTGGTCTAGGCATTGTGACGCAGCAGTGAGCAAAGCAAACAGAAGCCCCTGCTCACCTGCAGCTTCTCTAGCAAGGGTGTAGTGAAGCCCCCAAAAGGAAACAAATGACCTCTATAGTTTTTCAGGGGTGATAAGTGCTTTAGTTAAAAAATAAAATAGGCAAGGGGAGACAGGGGGCATGGAGGAGCCTGTGATTTTAAATAGCGTTCTCAAGGAAGTCCTCACTGGAAGGATGAGCTGAGTTGAAGGCAGGGAGACAGTGAGCCAGGCTGATGTCCACGGAAGAGTGTGACTAAACAAGTACAGAGAGGTGGGTGTGGGGTGATGAGGGGCGGCCAGGTGTATTTGAGAAACACAAAGGTAAGTGGACGCTGGTAGGAGATGCTGGTCTGAGAGATGGGTGAGGATGGAAGTGTGTGGGTCAGGGGCTAGTGTTTTAAAGCTCTTGTCAAAGGTAAAGATTTTGCCTTTCACTCTTACTGAGAGGAGAAGCCATCGGAGACTTTTAATAGAAAAGTGACAGGAACTGCATAGGTATTAAAAGGTTCAGCCTGACTGCTACACTGAGAATAGTTATGGGGGAGGTGGGGAGGGAGAGGTGTAAGAGCATGGCAAGAATGGAGCAGAGAGACTAGTTAACCAAGCCAGGTAAGAGATGCTGGTGGTGGTAAGTGAAAGAAGTCAGTCATAAAAGGCACGGTTTGTATGATTCCCTTTATATGAAATTCAGAGAAGCAAACCTGTACAAAGTAGCTTAGTGGTTATACAGGGCTGAAAGAAATGGAGAATGACCTCTAAAGGACAAAGGGTTTCATTTTGGAGTGACAAAAATATTCTAAAAATGACTGGTGATGATTTCACAACTGGGTGAATATATTAAAACCATTGATTGAGTTGTACACTTTAAATGAGCGAATTGCATGGCATGTTAATTATATCTCCGTGAAACTGGGGTAAAAAGAGATGAGGGAGTAGTATTGTGAGAAATGTTAAGATACAGGAAACATGTCGAGGGTAGAGCCCGCAGATTTGCTGATTGAGGACATACGGCATGAGAGAGGATGGAAGGAGTTTAAGAGGAGTCTTTTAAGCATAACTAAAAGATGGGAGTTGAAGAAAGATTATGGAAGTGTAGCAAGTTTGGGGGGAGTTTAAGAATTCTGTGTGGGTCATGTTAGATGACGTAAAAATGTGGATAGGTAGTTGCACATATTATAAACATTGGATTTATAAAAATGTAAATATTTTTTTGGTTACGTAGGATTACAGATATGAGGTTATTACTATTTCATGGTTCTTTAAGCATTATGATTAAGTGCTACGATTAATAAATATAATTGAAATAATGATGAACACAAAATTGATTGTAAAACATTCATCATAATAAAATGATTTTATATTGGTGAAGCAGTGGGGAAACAGGCTGTGAAAAAGAAAAGCTGGGGAATTTTACCAGTTGCGTTATTGGCTGGTGTCATTATTTTGCATGTTTATCATGTAATGTCAAAATTCCTTAACAGCCCCCCAAATGTAACTTTTGGTTTCCTAATCCATAGATGGATTTTTTTTTTTTTTTTATCCTCCCATATACTCTCTGGTTTTCTCTCCCAAGTCAAATCAGCTTCATTTCTTTTTGCTGAGCCTTGGTGGGAAAGCTTGCATCTTCACTCCCCTTGGTTCATTTTGAAAATATGTGTGGTGCCACGAGGATGCCCAGCAAACACTTTGTATTGTAGTGCCTGGTTACTAAATCAGAATGACTTTCTGTGTCTTTAATACTCAGAAGAGACTGAACCATCACAGTTGCATAAAGGTAAACTGTATCCTAGTCATGTCATTCACATAACATTACATCTAGATGAATGTAAGAAAATATAGTACGTTTTAAGAAAGAAAAAAAATCCACAGAGCCAAGATGTAAATGTGAGTTGTTACATGCATTGTTTTTCTTTCCAGTCTTTTCTTTTCCTTAAAAGAAAAGAAAAGCTAATGTCCTCCCCCTACTATCATTGTGCCTTTGCAGAGAAGAGAGTGAGAGTGTGCTGACGCTGAAAGGCCTGACCCCCACCGGCATGCTCCCCAGCGGAGTGCTTTCTGGAGGGAAGCAAACGCTGCAAAGCGGTAAGCAGGCCCATTGGTGTGACTGTATGCCCAGAGCAACTCAATCAGCTGTGTTGTTAGAGCCCTGAGTTATTCATGCATCTCAGATCGGTCTTAGTCTTAAATTCTTCTAGGCTCAAAGAAGGATGGAAACCCCACATCAGCTTGACCAGTCATGTCCCACACAATAGCTCCCTCATTCACTGGAATAGTCTTTCCCCACCCTGCACTTCTTCATTTACATGTTGACCACTCCAGGCCTCTCCATAGGACAACTCATTTAGGTCACCTACATGCACAAACAGGTTTGACCACTTTGATTCAATCAGTTGCTAAAAACAGAATTTTAGTTATGTTTTACTAAATGCTCTGATTGTCTATATGATGGATAAACACACACACACCACACACACACACACACCCATAAGTCTAGATTTTAGTGGAAAATGGAAAAGGGTTCTAAAAAGGATGATTTCATTCTTTACTTGAATAGAAATTGAGAGTCCTGTATGTCTTTTCTCTGATTTATACACCCAAAACATAAGAGACTGAGTAGAACCACATTTTATTTTTGGAAAGAATGAAAACATTTCCTTTAAAAGAGAGATTTTGTATTAAAAGATGTAGCTTTCTTGGACGAGTGCTGTCCAATAGAACTTTTTGTGATGATGGAAATTTGTATGTCTGTACAGAAGCCACTGGCAGTATGTAGCTACTGAGCACTTGAAATATGGCTAGTACAATTGAAAAACTCAGTGTTTTATTTTATCTAATTTTCATTAATTTGATTTAAATACCCACATGTGGCTAGTGGCTACCTTATTAGATAATGTGCTACTATATACACTGTTTCACTTTTGTTACTTTCGTTATCTATTTTAACTAATACTATCATTAGAGTCCAGTTTTAACAATACGCTGTGGAAATGTTGCTGTTAGAGTACACTTTAACAGAAATAAAATAAAAACAAAAATACACTATAACATTTTCAAAACAATCTTAGCCTCTTGCTTATTTTCCTATATATCTTTTCCCTGAATCTTTTTTGTGTTCTTTTTTTTTTTTCTATCTCTGTCCCTCAATCTAGAAGATCCAGGTGTTCTTATGCTCCCCAGCATGCTCCCCAGCATGCTCCCCAGCTCCCCAGTTTATGATTACATTATTTAGACATATCTCTTTTACATAAAGCACTGTTCAAGTTCATGAATACGATACTGCTCAATGATCACATCCTAGCAGCATCACTTGAATTTTTTTTATGTTCATTTGAATTTATTCCAAAATCAGTATTTTTGAGTTTCCACAAAAGGAGAACATTTTCTAAATGAAGGTAGGAAAATACATAGTATTGTAATAAATTCCCCCTATAGCTAAAAGTTATTTTAATAGCTTTTTTAAAAAACCCAGAATTTTTTCCACCAAAGTAAACATGTCATCTAAAAAATTAGCATAAATGGATCATTGATATGCACCAAATGCACAGCTACCTAATTGACATCTGCAGAGTTTTTGATAAGCACATTTTAAGGTACTACAAGTGTATTATCAGAAACTATGGCCACATTTGCTTTAGAAGGATACATTTAATAATGGGTAGTACATATTTCTAATATATTGGTGCTGGTGTGGTTCCATATATTTTGCTTTACTTTTAAATTTAAGTTATTTAAGTTATTACAATTCTTTGTTTTGTTTCCAGATTTTCACTGGTATTTTAACGTAGGTTATTCAGTTTCCTTTTCTGTTACTTTATTTGAAATCCATAGTTTGTGTTATTCTGTGTTGAACTCGCGCACACACACACACACACACATAACAGAAATAAGTTGGAACCTTATTAGTCCTGAGAATTTGAAAACAGTATATGTTTTAAACCACATACATTAATACAATTTCAAAATCCATGGCCTGACGCCCCTCCTTGTCAAAAAGGAGAAACTAGTTAAAGCTTTACTATTTCTTCTCCATGGTGGTAATCATCCCACTTTCTTATCATGAGGAATTTAGCAGGTACTGTAAGTAAGTTGTAGTGCACATTTGGCAGTTGCCCCAGATTTATAACCTTAAATTATAAGAAATATGCAAATTAAAGTCAAAGGGTAGGATTTTAATAATAAACATTTTGGAGTTACAGAGAAGTTTTGCATTTTTTCACTTAACTAGGGAAATAGCAACTAGCCTTAATAACATAGCAAGACTCATATACCTGTACAGTGGAAATATAAACTCTAACCTTATTATAAAAATTGCTGCTAAAGCAATGGGCTTTTAAAGTTTTGCCTCTGAAATATGCTAATGTTTCAGTACTTAAGCAGATTTTTCTTTAAAATGCTGATAGAATTATTGCTGCTATTGGCATGTTACCACTTGATTGTAACATTTCAATAGTTTTGTTCCCAAAAATGATATTCCAATAAGAAAAACTGATTTTAAATTGGATTGCTTGGCAAAAGAAGTCCAGACTAGATCATTTTCTCTTTCTTCCTCACCCCTCTAATCATGCTCAGCATTTGTCTTTAAAGAATCACTTGCATTATCAACTCAGACACATTGATTTTATTCTTCCTCTAAATTTACGCCTTCTGCTTTTCCATAGCAGTAGGAAATCGGGCTATTTAATATTAAATAGTGTGAATTACCCCACTGACTCTATGACATTGCTTCAAGTTCTCCCATTTTGTCTGGCATTTTAAAACTGTAAATCACCAAGCATAGTCGTGGTTTTATTGAAATTTGTGTGAATCAAATGCACATTTTAGATTGACCTCGTCCCTCACCCACTCATCGATTCAATCTAAGTAAAAGAAAACTTTCCTCAATGTTTTTCTAAAGGGTTAATCATTTTGTCACTTATTTAAGTGAGCAAAAACCAAAGCAATTCACTCAGAGAGCTGTATTCATCTCATAAATTAAACTTATCATTTTGTTGTGTTTTTCATTCTTTTTGGCATTTCTATTTTGTTGTCTGTGCCAGAATCCAGCACTTACAGGAACATGAATTCTCTTAGCTCCCTTGGTCGTCACTAATTTGTTCTTAGAGTTAAAAATCCTCTGCTCATTTTTCTCATTCATTTTGCACCCCCTTTCTTCTCTTCAGCTACTGTTGAGGCTATTGAGGCTGATGAAGGTAAATTGGCCAGTCCCCTTTCTGTTGTACCTGCAACAGACAAGGGCTCTGCTGGGTGTATTCATTTTCTTTTTGCTGTAGCTTGTACAGAGTGTGTGGGTGTTGGGCTAACAGTTGTGGCTCAGTATTAACCAAAATGTTCTTGCTTTAAAGGGGAAAATGTCCTTTTATGGTTTGTTTGTTTTTTGTTTTCTTTTTTTCCTTAAAGCTATGTTTGACTTTGTATACGAAGAACCTAGGATAGTCACAGAAAACAAAAGGATTATATATCTTGACCAATGTGGGGTGGGGGTTATGGCAGCTGTTTTGACAAATAACGCATAAAACAATATTCTTTGAGCTGAACCATGTCCCTCCCTCAAATCACTTCAGTCAGCACTGAAAAGGAGAGAATAAAAATAGCTTTATGAATTCTAGTCTTCAGAAGTTTCTAGCGAGAAAAAAGATGTCCATTGGAATAGTGCTTTGTTGTAGTTCAACATAATTTATGTTTCTAAAACAATATTCCAACATGAGACAGCTGTGTAGGAGATAAACAGTTCTGCTACTCTTATCAAATTTTAACCTACTGGTATTTGTAGTACAGTGGGCACCAGCAAAGTGGCTGTGGAAGTGGCCGGTGACAAGAATAGTGACTATCGAGTAATCACTCAACTGATTGATGTTTGCTGAGTGTCTGCTTTGCGCCAGGCCCTGTGCTGGGTGCTGCAAGGGAAGTCACGACATGTCCATCACCAACTGTCCTGGCTCTGCTCAAGGAAAACAGAGTTGACCCTTTAGCAATTACTTTTTAATTGAGTGCTTTTAAAATATATAGTTACGAGAGAACTGCTTATCAACCTAATTTTTAATGTTATACATACCATACCCGCTGGAAATTTGAAAAAGAATAATTTGAAGTTCCCCTTTAAAACAAAATTCTTCAGTTGTATTTTGTTCTTGCAAGATAACTTTTTATTTTTCCCAAAATTGTATGCATATTGTCCTTTGATACGATGTAAAAAGTGCCACTTTAGACTCTTTAATTTATATATGATTTGGATATGGTAGGGGAAATGATAGCACTGTAAGAGAAAATACAACTGCTTCCTAAATAGCAGTGAGTAAACTGCTATTTATGTGGGAATTCTCTATTCCTCTTGGCAAATTCTAATCTGCAGTGTGCATTCTTGTTGATAGTTTGGCTGTTTTCTGTGGTTTCTGTGACTCTGTGTTGTGTTAAGTATACTACCAATGTAAATTGCTAATACCCATTGTCTGACCAGCAACTACAGCAGAGCACATTCTTCTGTACCAGGATAGACAAAAAATGATTAGAAATGGAGCCCCATTCCAAACATACTCATTGTCCTAACTAGATTTTGAATTTCTACACTCCCATCTTATTGGCTTTTAAAACCTAGAGATTCCACTTTTATCATTGAAATTAATAAAATCGCTTCTTAAATGATCATGATGATGAACTTTCTATATTTATTATTTATGATGAAATTGTATTCATAGTAGTTTAGAAAAAGAATAGAGTACCACTTTGTGCAATTGTCCTGTCCCTCCAAATAATTGAGTTAGTTTTCAGGGTGGGTACTCATAAGACAGCTCTATTATTTTGCAATTTATTACTAAATTAGAGAAGAATTAAGAAGCTTTGCTTTGGGCCTTGGTCTTTCCCCATTTCCCCATCTTCTTCCTCTCACAATTGACTAATCACCATGATGCTAACCTTTAAAATGCAGAGGGGGAACGAAGTATTTCTCATCGTTTAATGGATTTAGAAGCAACTGTGTTATGTCTTTTAAGAATCTCATCTGTACTAATCAAAGGCACTGCACATTTGCGTAGGAGTGGCTGGCAAAGTTTCAGCTTGAAACTGCTTTCCTTTCTTTCCCAAATAAGGTGGGGGGAGGACAAAAGGTACCATGAAATTGTCCTTGATGAGCCATGGAGATGCAGGCCAATTCAGCATCGGTGATTGGCCCTTCAAAATCTGGCCTGCACTTCACAGGAAGTAAAGCAAACTGATGTCATTGGTTCCCCATTTACATACTTTATTTTCAGCTTACTGGTTGGTGTACCCACTGAAGAAGTCATTAAGTTTCTTGCACAAATGCCTTATCTATCTCTGGAGCACAATTAAGGGTCACTGAAAAACAAAATCAAATTTCATTGCCCCCCCTTTAAGAATTCCTTGGTTTCATTGAATAGGGCCAAAGCCCATCCTATTCATTTTTGCTGAAAGACGTCAAAGGCATTTTCACCGTGTTATTCTTGAAGTATCACTAAGGTCTGCATTAATCTACCAACAAAGAGCTTTTCCTTTGATTTAGGCAGGAATGGCTACCAGATAAACATCAGTTTGGCCTGTTCGCTGCTGAAGGGCGGAAAGTTTTCTACTTAGTGATCTGATTTTGATTTTTCTGAGTTTCTCTTACCTTGTCACCCACTCCACATGCCTCCAAAGTTGAGTGGAGAAAGTGGGAGTTTATAACTTTTTTTTTTTCATGCTATCATTGATTTCTTTGCCAAGAAAGTCTTTGTAGGATTCGGAGATGGCATGGAAATGCCCCAAATTAATTCCTTTGATCTCCTTTTGGCTTCTGCTCTAAGCTCTTTACCAGAATTTTAAGTATACCTGCTTCAGTGACTGTACTGAATTTGCCATGACTAGCAGAATGGAATGGTCAAAGGAGGGCTGTGTTCCAGTCTAAGTCAGGGCGTTTGATGCAGGATTCCGGTAACGATGGGGCCAGTTGACACTGTGGTGGGTCCAGAGACCGGTACCTGGTAGCAACTTTCCTCTTTACATATCCGCTTCGGATGTTGTTCATCTAAACGTTCATGAAGACAAGAGAAATGTTTACATCTTACTCACTTGAAGAGGACATTTTGGTTGGCAAGAGACATTGGCTATTTTCAGACCTTTTGGTTATCTTCCGGTATGGTAAGGAGTCTGTTGTGTTGTGTTCGGGTCCCGTCACTTGTTCTCTAACTAAAGGATTCCCTCTCTCACTGCAAAATCTCTAACATCACTTGATGCAACAGCTGGGCCTTTTGTCTTCCTCTGGCTAACCCGATTTTTTCTTTTTTTAATGATTTTCTGTTTAGCTATCAAAGGATTTTCACCACAACATAAGATCACTAGCTTCGAGGAGGCCAAGGGCTTAGACCGAATTAACGAGAGGATGCCACCTCGCAGAGATGCCATGCCCTCTGACACCAACCGTAACTCCATCAACAAGGCTCTCGCCTCAGAGACTAACGGCACGGACAGCAATGGCAGTAATAGCAGCAATATTCAGTGACCACTTCTTGTTCACTCTTTCCTTTCTTTCCCGTTTTTTTGTTTTTGTTTTTGTTGTTGTTGTTGTTGTTGTTGTTTTTGGAGCTGCAGGGCATGGTGAGGATTGCTGCATATCAGCAGTTGGATGTTCTTGCCGCTGAAGGTAGCTTATTTGCTGTGGGGGCCAGGAATTGGATTCAGTTTACACTATCATTAAAAAAAGAGGGAGAGAGATTAAAAAAAAAAAGCTATATTTTGGTGAGGGTGGTGATTGCACACCTCTTTTGGGTATGCCTTTTAAAAAAGCTTATAGGAAAAAAATTAAAAAGAAAGCTAATGCTAGTATACACTGCAATGTTAGGGAATGAACATGTTTTCCTACTGCATTGGGAACTTCTAGATAGGTTAATGAAAGGTCTTTTATTATGTTACTGGACACGAAATCTTTGTCTAATTTCTTACTCTATTGTACGTTTACAGTTGCAGCACTAAAAATGGATGACATCAAACATTTTTAACAAAATGATGTACAAACTAAATAAGGACTATTTATTGATAATGTTTTGCTACTCTTGTCAGACAATGGCTATAAAATGAATTAGGCAGTCTTAAAAAAAAAAACAGAAAAAGATAAAAAAAAAAAAAAAAAGAATGTTGCAAATTTGTTAAAATGCCAAAAAGGACAATTTAATTTTGTACAGATTATGCTTACCTCAGGTTTCTTTAGTGTGCTTGAATGCCCTTCTTTCAATATAACACTTATTAATTTAGCAATGAATATTATTCTGTTTCTTTTCTTTAAGTTTTAAAAAACTGGAATAATTACATCTATCCTTTTTTGCTGTTTATATTTAGGGGTTTTGTTGATAAATCAAGTCTTGGTTGTGGCTTGCTGAATTAAATATTTATGAGTGGTACATTTTTAAATACAGTGAACAAGACACCATATTAAGTACAGTGATAAAGCATCTATATTCTGTAAAAAAAAAAAAATCTGCCTATGCATGTTTTTTAAGAAAAAAAAAATGGCTGTATCGGCCTGTATGGGACTGTAATGCGCTTAGTGGTCTGACATATACTGGAAATGTATGTATACTGGCGTACTTTATATTCTCTAAAATGCTTAATGCCTTTGAAATTTTGTAATCAAAAAAGCTTTGAAAAAAATCTAAAGGGGAGAGTATTCTTAAAAGTTTTTAACATAAGCTTGTCAGTGCACATATAGATGGTTAGCATGTTTTAGCAACCTTGTGAAATTTAAATAAGTTTGTAGTTACATGTGAAACTCTAAATGCATGGTAACTGTTAATGTCATAATGGGTTAGTTATTTTGTTCTGTTCTGTCATGTGCCACAGATGCGTACTTTTTTCACTTTTTTCCCTTTGTATATCAGTTACGGGTTACAACTGGTTCATTCTGAAAACAACAACAAAAGTCCATTCATATTTTTTAACAATTGTATAAGTGCCCAAGTAATTCACTACAGCCTAAAGCCTTGCCTTTGTAATTTGACTTCTGAAATGTTGGCAATCAAAGCATGCACTTGTAACAATGACAAAGAAAAAGCATTTTATATTACTACTCAATAAAATGTGCATGAACTTAAAAAACTCTCATCCTTTCACTGAGTCTGCTGAAGGGATTTCTGTGCACAACCACCATTGCTGTCTTGTAGGTGCTGGGCCCACCACCGTGCTTCACAGATTTACTCTTAACAGGCTTCTCTGAGGGCCTCGTGATCTCAGGTGTGGTGCCTACTTCTGCTGTAAGAAGCTTGGTGGCTTTGTGTCTCAAATCAGACAAGAGAAATATATTTAAAGAGCAAATGCCATCTTCTGGCTTCCTCAAGTGTGGGAGCCAGTTAAGAAACCAGAGCATTCCTTTTTATTGGCAAAACAAAATTTGTTATCAGGTTGTTTCAGTTGTATTGGATGCCCTATCTGCTAAAGCAAAAAGAACTAAGCTACTAAGTGCATTTTCATCACAGAAGAGAGTTGCATTTGTATTGATAAAAAATTTGTATACCGGCGCTTCAGCTGATATCTAATCACCCAAAGATTTAAGATACAACAAATTTTGCTTTGTTTCTAACATTGTTCATTTTCAGTGCATTTTGTTTTATGTAATAAAGTATGCCTGTTATATTAAATAAAAATATGGCAATTAGTGTTAGTATACCAAAACAAAGGTATTCTAGATATACTCTCTGACAAAGACTATCCCAAATTTATTTTAATGAATCCAAACATTTTGCCCCCTGTGGATATTTTTCCATCCAAAAAAAAAACAAAAACAAAAGATATTCAAGGAAAAAATTTAGATGCAACTTAGTAGAATGATGTGAAACAAATGGTAATTCTGGTACCAAGGTGTTTAATTTATTTCTTATAACTGCAGAGAAAATGCCTGACAAAAAAAAAAAAAAAAAAAACACCTTTTTTTTTTTTTTTTTTTTGGATTCCTTTCTTTTGCAAATTGTGCTGAGGCGATTATGGCATAGAAATAAACATTTGACATTAAAATAAGCAGTTGATGTGAGTATTGCTTGGTCTTTCTGGTCAGTAGTTAGGACAGTAATACTGTATATTTTTGCATAGTAATTCAGCCTATCAAATACATCAATGTGGAAATGAAGTTATTTCTCCAAAAAAAAAGGGTAACACTGCCAGACCATCGGTTATTAGGTCTATTTCCTTCGCTTTGGGAGAACCTGTTGAATTCTGGAGTTGCATATGCCAGTGAATCTTCGGCTATGCACACACACACAAACAGCCTCCTGTCCCCTGCCTTCCTTCACCCATCCCCAAGGTGACTTACCTCTCATGGGGTTCAAACTCAGTGCTTAGTTTTCATCTAGTTTTTCGAAGATTAAGAGCTAGATTTGTCCGATCTTACCTCAGCAATTTTTCTTATCTCAAACATTCTCTACTTACAGCCTTTTAAAATATTTTCTGAAGCAAAGAAAGAAATATAGTCAAAGACTGTGTGACTAGGGAGCCAAGTGGGAGGGGGTGGAACACTTCTGTGCATGGACGTGGAGTACCCTCGGGCGGAGCGTCAAAGTGGAAACGTGGTGTCAGCCCAGAAAGAGTTATGGCGCTGCTCAAGCCCCAGGACGATCTTGACGTGAAACGTTTCTTTCCTTCCTCCCTCCACCACATCCACAGGAAATAATAACTTTTAGTACACACCCATTTTTCTGCCCCCAAACCGGGGCCACTGTGTGAAGTCGGCACCATGATTGGGACAGTGGGAACAGCCTTGTCTCATGCTTTTCCTTGACTACGTGCCCCACTCATTGGGTCCCTCCTGTCACACTCCGTTAAGAAGCAGGGACCTTCCAGCTTTCCCTGCCTGCATGCCTACACTTCTTCAAGACTGGAAACTCCTTGAATTGGATAAATCTGAGAATCCCCAAACTAAAAAGCCTTCCTTTTCCCCTGGGATGAGGCCTCTCACTTTATTCACTCCACAAACATCGATCCTCTGCTATATTCCTCTCACTATTCTAGGTTCTTTTTTTCCCCACACAAAAAATGCCTGGCAGTCTTGACAGCATATCGGTTTTCATTATGATGTTAAATGTCAGCATTCCATCAAATAGTGAGTGAGTCAGTGTCTAGCTTAACACTAAGTTGCTTTTTAATGCCATTTTTACTCTCTGCTTCATGGATGTTTTCTTTCCTATGTATTTTAAGGTAATGCTAACCAGAGAAGCCTGTGACGAGGCCCTTGCATGATAAATTCATTTTTTAAAACAAAAATACATCCATAGTAACAGGAGGCAAGAAGTAGTGAAAGAAATGTACCTATTTCTGGTGACCGCATCTTCACAACATGGACAAGTTGGAATGCCTGTTGGAGAACTGAGACCCACCAGAGGAGAGGGTCACTTTTAAGGGAAGACCAAAGAAACCGAAAAGGGGAACAGAAAGAGACCTGATAGCTACAGTATTGAGCTGCTTATTCCAAAAGACCTTGCTTAAATCAGAAGATGCCGACTTATCATAGAGTAGAAGTTGCTAATGAATGAGCAGTTTAACCAGAGCCCGTTTAACTTCAGGAGGAGGCCTCTTGGGTGCCTCCCCTTCTCTGGATGTAAGACCAAGGCCAGCTAGACTCAGGGCCACCAGAACCTTCTGAGTGACGCTGCGTGGAAGGAGTTACGCCAGACAGTGGAAGGGACCCGCTTCAAAGAATAACAAAGTGACCTTTAAATGAGTCAGTCTTTTGGGCGCATAGAGAACTTTGATTTGCAAACTGTTCCCTAGGACCCCATGTTTACAGAAAAGGCTGAGCTTTCTGCATTAACTGAAGCAGGTTTTTATCTATTTTGCACTTTGAGCTTCTATATAACTTAGCAGCTGAGAAGTCTCCATCAGTGAGATTCACACAGCTCGAAACATGGTTATAGGCTATTACATAGCTGAGAACAAAGTTGACTTAAACCCTAGTCCTGTGGCCTTGTCAAGTTATACTTTGAAATGATCTTATACCAAGTGCTGGAGATATCTAGGTGTCTTCCCAACAACTCTACATTGTCTACAGGACTAACCAACATCTTAAAGATGGCATGTAAGGCCATTCATAATCTGAATCTCACTGGTCTCATCTACCTCCACTTTCCCCCACTCGACCCCAAGCTTCAGCCAGGCCAGACATAGAACAATGCTCAGCAAACACCAGGTTTCCTTAGTCCTTTGTGTCATACGTCTTCTATGTGGAATGACCTTTCCCTTGCAGATGTCAAATTTGCCTTAAATACTCAGACAAGGTGTTTCCTCCTCTCTTAAGTCTGTAGTATCCTGTAGTAACCTCTGTTTTAGCACTTAATCCACTGTGTATAACTGTTCATTGTTTTTGCCTGGCACTTCAGTGAGAATCGTCGCTTTGTTTTCTCAGATGTAACACTGCCTGGCATAATGTTTCTTGGAAGAAGGGCAGGTAGGGAAAGAGAATGAAATGTTTTTCAGCATGGGTCTCGTGATATGGATTACCCCAGAGTCCAAGCCTTTATTGAAGAACAGCTGCAACACTTACCCCAATTCAGTATTTCCCTCTTTTCTCATGACTATCTCCTGGGGCCTAAAGGTCTGGAGTGGAACCTACATTTTAATAAGCATCCACCAAAATTCCTATGATCAGACTGGTTTGAGAAACCATGTCTTAGTTTATTTCTATAGCAGATTTAAAATTCAGTCCTATGTTTCCAATTCAACAGAATTTAACATGGACAAAAATATTTTGCTGCTTACCACTGCTGCTGCACGGAATCACATAATTTAATGTTGGTTTCCAGTTGCTTAATGAATATGAATTTAGATGAAAATACAAGAATTATTTGTATGAATCTTAACATTCACTAGTAGATAAGTTATAGGGAAGAGGCGATAGCCTTTTTGAGTTTATAAGACTTCACTTGGAAAAGAAGATTAAGGTGGTAAAATATCTGGATACTCCTAAGTGAAGAATGAATGAAAAAGCTTTGTGTCTTGGAAGAAAACGAAATGCTTTCATATTGAAAACATTGCCTCTTTCACATCACTTCTCCCACTATAACAACCTCACCCACCATCACCACAAACTTGTCATAATTTGTTCAAAAATGCTTTTTGAATATATTTTCAACAGCTTCAAGAATCTCGTAACGTACCAGAAGTTTTACCGTAAGAAAGTCATTCCTTTGGGTTCAATAGCACTTTCTCCAAAAGTCTTTTTTTAAAAGATACACATTAGAGAAGGAAACTGCAAGCCATTGTCAGTTGCTAACATCTTCGTGAGAATTAACATACCACAATTCTGACAGGGCTGATAAAGGCTAGTAAAGACTGGTGTGTTTATAGAGAAGGGAAGGCCACAGCTAGAGCCTGGAACTGCATTTTCAAGCAGGCGGGAGCTCTGGCACTCAGAGGAAACGACTCCTATCTGATCATGGGGAGCATATATTATGGAGCTCTCTGTGCCAGGCACGTGCCAGCAGACAGGAAAATACAATGGAACTCACAACACAATCTTGCCTCGCATAATATGCAATGGCAGTGAAAATAATTCATGTTTTGTGCTATACTTGCTCACTTCTCTGTAACATACTCTCTCTGACTTCCAGTCTGGAGCCAGAACTGGGCTGGAATGTATAGCTCTGCTACTGACCAGTTGTCTGTGTGACCTTGAGAAATTGGCTAAGCCTCTTTAAACTTCATTTTATCCTTAGTAAAACAAAGACAATAAGAGTAACTAATGTGTAAACATCACGGAGATTAAAAAGGACAGCACAAAGAAAGTACTTGTTACGGTGCCTGGCACAAAATAAGCACTCAATAAACCTTAGCTTTTGTTGTGGTGTTCAACAGCAGCTCCGTCACACGAGCACCTACAATAAATATTCCGTACATGAAGGGGGGTGTGTAGGGGGAGAGGGGCGGGGATGGTATGTGTATTCCGAAAATCCTCCTAGAAGAAATGGTGTGGGGTTGGAACCTTCATCGGAGGATGGGTTGGTAGGACAAGGAAGTTGGGGAGGGGACGGGAAGGCACTCCAGCCGGGGAGAAAAAGTAAGAGCACAAAGAAGACCCAGAAGAAGAGTGATGTGCGTCGCTGTGGTGAAAGCCTAACAGGTGGCCAAAGGAGAATGACAGGTGAGAGTGGAGCCAAATCAGTGATTTGTATCGGGCATCTTGGCTGCACGTAACCAAATGCATGGCTAAGTGCTCACACCGTATGGACATTCACAGCTACTGGACAAGAACCTCTGGGACCGTCTGGTCCCAGGATTAGTTTAATGGCTCAAGCTTATCAGCAAGGACCTCGGCTCTTTGCAGGTTTCTTCTCACACTATCCTTCTGTTTGCTTCTGTTCTAATGGTTGCAAAGGACGGTCACAGCGTCTCACGTCACTGTCTTACACAGCGCTGTCTGACCACTGGGAAACACCACCAAAATAACCTGGAAATCAAAGCTGCATTTGCGGCCTATCGTCGTCATGTAACCAATACCTTGGCAGGGTCATAATAAATCTAAAAAGGGCAAAGCAAAGGCACGATATTTACAAGGGTTTTTGTTTTGTTTTGTTTTGTTTTGTGTTCTGTCTGAGGTGGATATTTCTATGCAGGAGCCTGATGAGGATTGGGCAAGATTTGTGACGTCATAGTTTCACATCGGTAGAAACAGCACAGAGAGGGTTACTAAGTGAATTTTGAAGTCAGCAGTAAATATCTGGGTTAAAATAATACACAGTGTTTTGGTCTCTTAAGTTACCTAAGATATGTATGACAATTAAAAGCAAAAATTATAAAACTACAAGATGCTGATGAAAGAAATCATAGGAGACCTAAATACATGGAGAGACGTGTTGAGTTTGTAAATTGGAAGACTTGATACACAGCCATGCATCACGTAATGACGGGGCTACACTCTGAGCAATGTGTTGTTTGGCAATTTTGTCCTGTGCCAACATCACAGAGTGCACTTCCACAAACCTGGACAGTAGTCTCCTTCCTATAGGCTATTCCTAGGCTACACCTGTACGGCATGTTATCGTTATCAGCAAGTGTAAAACAATGGTATTTGTGTCTCTAAACATATCTAAACATAGGAAAGGTACAGTAAAAATGCAGTATAAAAGATAAGAAATGGTCCACCAGTATAGGCCACTTCCCAGGACTGGAAGCTGCTCTGGGTGAGTCAGTGAGTGAGCGGTGAGTGAATGTGAAGGCGGAAGACATTGCTGTACACTACTGTAGACTTATAAACACTGTCCCACAAGCCCTCCCCCTACAGGGTCAGAAAGAGAACGTCAAAGCTGTCAGTGCTGCTCCATGAACAGGGGTGTGGACTGGGTTGATTAGAAATATCAAGGAGAAACTGCCCGGGGAAGGTCTAGATCACTATAACAGTAACTGTCAAGAAGGAGTGAAAGGTGGCCTGAGAATCAGTAGGAATAAGAAATCAAGATGGAGAGGGAAAGGAACACGGGATTGTCGTGGCAATGTGCTTTTGGCTATTGCATGTTGGAGCAGTGGTCCGATTAAGGAACTCTGTGGTATTTGACATGGAGAGGGTATAAAACTGAGGACTCAATATTTTGACTTTGGGAATTTGTTTTTGGTTCCATTGACCCTGTCTGGCACAAAGGGCTCTCTCTGGCATTAAATTGATGGAAGAAATAAAACTTACCTATGGTTTACATCATTGCAACCTGAAAATATTTCCAAATTACAGGGACAGGCTGGTTCCACATTACCACAAAAATTTTTTGTCAAAATGGCATTTACACTTAATGCTTGTTAAGGTGGCTCCTGTGGACCTGTGTCCTTGTGCAGTATCTTAGATCCTCAACAAAGAATTTACAGCAATGCACTCTGCAGACCATCAAGCTAGATCTGGGAGGGCTGTAGCGCCCTCTGAATATGTAGCACTAGGTAGACAGACTCCTGAAACTGGTCAGTAGCTGACTGATTGGGGTGTAATCTGTGCCCTCAAAATTGAGGCGCTGTGAGTGAGAGGGAATCTATTGCCAAGTCCCACAGATACTGCTCTCATCAGAGAAAAAACAATTCCTCCTGAACCACGTATCCTTCCATTTCTTACAGGAAATTCAAGTCCATGACAATCTTACGGGGCCACTGTCATATATGTGGTCCCTCACGGATTGAAACATCTTTATGTGGCACATGACTGTACTTACTATGCCAGTTCTTTTCAAATGAATCTATACATTTATGCAATCCCAATTAAAACAACAGCAGGATTTTCATGCAGATACAGACAAGTTGATTCTAAAATCTATATGGGAAGGAGAAAGAGCTAGAATAGCCATAACAATTTTGGCAGTCAAAGTTGCAGAAGGGCTCATACTACCTAACTAAAAAATCACTCTAAATCTACTGTCATCAAAATAGTGTAGTACTGATGAAAAGATAAAAACATCAACTTATGGAACAATAAATTCCATATACAGACCCATACAAATAGTCAACTGAGAAATGTGCAAAGACGATTCAATAGAGAAAAGATAATTTTTTCAACAAATAATGCTGGGACAATAGGAGACACATTGGCAAAGAAAGAATTCAACCTCACACCTTATACAAAAGTTAACTAAAAATGGATCATAGACGTAAATTTAGAAATTTAAAACTCAAAGTATGAAATTTTTAGATAAAAGCATAGGAGAATATTTTTGAGACCTTGGGTTAGGCAAAGATTTCACATGTATGACACCAAAAGCACAAGCTATGTAACAAAATGATAAATTGAACTTCATTAAAATTACAATGTTTTGCCTTGCAAAGGACATAGTTAAGAGAATGAAAGGACAAACAATAATGTGAGAGAAAACATGTTCACATCACATCTCTACCAAAGAACTTATTACAGAATATACATAGCTCTCTCCAAATACAACAGCAACAAACAAACCAATTAAAAATGAGCAAAATATTTCAACAAATACATCAAATAAGATATATAGTTGGCAAATAAGCACATGAAAATATACTCAACATCATCAGTCACTAGGGAGCTACAAAATAAAACCACAATGAGATAGCACTATATAGCTATTCAAATGGGGGAGGGGGAGGGAGAGGGGGTGAGAGAGAGAGAGAGAGAGAGAGAGAGAGAGAGAGAGAGAGAGAGCAAGCAAAAGAGAACTGACAATATCAAGTGCTTGTTAGGCTGCAGAGCAACTGGAACTCTCATATATTGCTGATGGAAATCCAAAATGATACATCCACCCTGGATAATTCTTATAAGGTGAAACATTTTCAGATAAAGTTATCATATTTCCCAGCAATTCCATTCCTAGGTATTTACATTAAAGAAATGAACACTTAATGTTTACACAAAAATCTGTACACAAATGTTTATAGCAGGATCACTTGTAATTACCCCAAACTGGAAACAAACCAAATGTCCTTCAATCAGGCAAATGGATAAATAAATTGTGGTACTACAGCCAAGCCAACGCGATATTACTCAGCTATAAGAAGAAACAAACCATTTGAAATGGGCTGACATGTGTCCTCCCAAAAAAGATATGTTGAATGGGATCTTATTTGGATATAAGCCATTGCAGTTATAATTAATTACGATAAGGTCACATTAGAGTAATGTGGAAACTTAATTCAATGTGACTGGCGACCTTATGAAAAGGCAACCCTGTAAAGACAAAGAAAGGTAAAATACCATATGATGATGAAGACAGAGATTGGAGTTGTGCAACTACAAGCCAAGCAACACTAAAGATTGCTGGCAAGCCCCCAGAAGTTAGAGAGAAGCAAGGAAGGATTCCCCTAGAGATTTCAGAGGGAGCGTGGACCTGGACACCTGATTTCAGACTTCTACCCTCAAAAACTGTAAGACAATAAATTTCTTTTGTTTTCAGCCACCCAGTTTTTGGTACTTTGTTGCAGATGCTCTAGGAACCAATACACAACTGATACACACCATAGCATAATAAATCAAAATGCATTATACTAAATGGAGGAAGCATCAAGAATTGTGAAAGGTTGGAGGTCTTACTCTGCTTACAAGTTGACAATTTAGCCTGCCACAGGTTTGTAGGTGCTGACAGAAGAAAGGAGACTCCTGGATCAGAGACAAGGGACTTTATTCCAGCACAGCATCCAGCATGAGCTTCATGTTGGAATCAGTTCCCCTAGCCCCCAACCCATGGGCACAAGGCAGAGGCAGATCCAGGTTAAGAAAAATACAGTAGGTTTTTGTCACAGCTGAGGAGTTCCACTTTAGAAAACCCTCAACCTTATAAAGGACGCTCCAAGCAATCCTGTCCAACATTTGCCTTGTAGGGAGACCTAATTTTTATAATCCAGGTCAGGAAATAAATCTGCCCTCTGCCTCAGAGGGAGATGCTACTTCTATCACAGCAAACAGCTTTGAAACAATCATAGCAAAGAATCTCGAAAAGGTAATCTGGAACACAGCTGTCACAAGACATGTAGATACACAGTGGAGAATTGCCTCCCAACAGAAGGCAGTCTCAAAAGATTACATGCTGTTTGATTCCATTTACAGGACATTTTGTAAAAGGTAAAGCTACTGTGACGGGTTCTCAGGGGTTAGGATTGGAGTGAGGGTTGGGTCAGGATGAGGGAATCTTTTGGTGTGATGGAACCATCCTTTGACCTAATTGTGTTGGTGCTTATATGAACCTATACGTGTATTAAAACTCAAAGCTATACATCAAAACAAAAGCTAATTTTACTATATGTAAATTATAATATTTAAATATTAACAAAAATGAAATGTTAATAAATTAAAAAATGCTTATTGCAAAAAGAGGTCACTGGATCTGAAAGAGTTACAACCAGTCCTTCTATTTGGAGTCCACTAATAGTTTCTGAAGTACGGCTTCCATTTAAGGGATCAGTGGTTAGAGGCAGCCTGGTCTGAGCCATTTACACAAGCCTAGGAAAGTTCATGTACACAGTCCACAGGAAACACATACAATAAAGTCTTTGAGAATTAGAAGACAAACATTAGCTTTTTAATGTCTGGTTCTGACATTTGCTCAATTTAAGAGGAGTGAGTCTTCAGGGGAAATCGTTCTCCAATTGTGCCAACTTTCAATTACTTTCAAGCAACCAATTACATGATCTATTTCTTAGAAGATAAAGTTTTGACCTAACATCCTTGGCTGAATGAGAACACCAGATTTTCCTTGCCAATATGAAGGTATTTTTCATTTTAGAAATAAAATGGAATACTATATTACACCTGACCTCTTTTCCCATCACAAACCAGGCCATCTGTGCTGAAACTCTTTTTCTCCCCCATTTATTTTCCAATATGCTTTTTTCTTTTTTTAAAAAGATTTTATCGGGGAAGGGGAACAGGACTTTATTGGGGAACAGCGTATATTTCCAGGACTTTTATTGGGGAACAGTGTGTTTTTCCCAGGACCCATCAGCTCCAAGTCCAGTTGCCGTTGTTCAATCTTAGTTGCAGGGGGCGCAGCCCACCATCGCTTGTGGGAGTCGAACCGGCAACCCTGTTGCCCAGAGTGCACACTCTAACCAACTGAGCCACCCATCCGTCCTGAAATATGCTTTTTCTCTGTCAAGAATACTACCACTTTAAACCCTCTTAGACCTTCTCCTAAAGCAGAGCTGATGCTTTGGGAAAACTGTTTAGAAGATGGTTAATTAATTTCATAACAAATGCTTTTGACTTATTACCAAGGATTTCTGCAAGGAGTAAATATTGTGTGTAAATTAAGCCACTTATGTCAATAGATACAGTAGCTAAAAAAAATGACGAAATATTGTTGTATTTAACTTAGCACATAAGTCTAACTTCTCATCTATGACTTGTTTTACAACCACAATGATTAAAGCAATTTCCTCAGCCTTGTTGTTTCTTAAAAAAGTGAATAGAAAAAAATAATAACTATCCTACTGCACTTAGGAAGTCACCTGAAAACACTGGGTTAATTGCTCTTGATCCTAGATGCTTTCCCCCAAAAACATTTTTATTTTCCTCTAGGTTCACTGTTGAGGTCAGTTTCCTTGGGTTGCTTGCAATCCATCCTTCGCACAACTCTGCCACATCCATTGCTTATAGATCATGCAAACCCCAGACACATATTTCCTCTGTCATCTGTTTGCAGACTTAAGCTGACATAATATTTTATTCTTTTGTTATTCCATTTGTTTGGTTCTTTGTAACCTTTATATGTTCAT
Organism: Rhinolophus sinicus; assembly: GCF_057876585.1. Classification (NCBI taxonomy): domain Eukaryota; kingdom Metazoa; phylum Chordata; class Mammalia; order Chiroptera; family Rhinolophidae; genus Rhinolophus; species Rhinolophus sinicus. The sequence continues at coordinate 179,688,434 of NC_142501.1, read as the reverse complement.
ACCTATAGTTTTTATTAAGTATAGCACAACATTTTTGACTATAACAATTTTGGGTACAATTACAATCACAAATAACTTAGAAGGCAGAATTCCTGATATGAAAAACTATGACTAGGCCTCATGTAATTAAGGGAAATGTTTTGCACTTCAGTTATCTGAAGACACTCCAAGCAATCATGGAAATGTGACTCCAGGTCTAAGGCTGCCTCCAATCTCACTGTTCTGAGGGAGAGACTGGAATGAGCAAGTTTTAGCAGTAAAGTAGAATACTTCCTTGGAAATTGAAATTAAAAGAGTAGTGAATTCCTAGCAAATTTTTAACAAAAATCTATAATCAGAAGCCACAGCTTTTTCTCTTAGATAAGTTGCGTTTAACTGAACTTTGGAGGAACAAGCCATTGCCGTTTCCAAACACAGTTAATATAGAGCATTTGCTCTGGCTCTTCAAAATTGACCATTGGCTTCACAGTTACATCCAATTTAATATAACATTTTGGCCATCACTCTCAAAGTGTTCCTACATCTTTGCTCGCCCCTACCTTTCTTTATCTTTCACCAGAGGCCTTCTTGTTGCCTTCTCATGGTTTCTTAATGTAATTCCCTCAAAGTGTCTTCCTCCAATTAGCCCAATATCTTTAAAAAGTGATTTTTAAAAATATTAGCAAAAAGAACAATCCAAGATGGTGGAGCAGATAAACACTGTGCTCCCCTCAGACCATGAACACATCAAAATTACAACTAAATTACCAACAAACAACTAGGTGAACCATCTGAAATCTAGCCGAACAGAAGTTTTATAAAAAAGGGTGTGAAAAAGAAGTCCCGTTGAAACTGGTAGGAGTGGAGACATGAAGCAGGCTGGTCCAAAACCTCTGTGTGGCTGATGAAAGTTGGGAGGGATATCTTGACCACAGATGTTCCCCACAGAGGAGCAAGGGACCCCAGCTCCAACCAGGCACCCCAGCCCAGAGTACTGCTGCCAGAAAAGGAGGCTCCACAACATCTGGCTATGAAAAACATTGGAGATTTCAACTTCTGGGTGAGATGGAAGGCTCAGAGATGGGAAAGGCTCAGAGACAGGAAACCCAGACATCCTCTTAAAGGGCCCATACAGACTCTCTTGCAAACACTCACCCTGGGGTCCAGTGGAGGGACAGTAACTCAGGGAGCATTGGAGACATATGGCGGGCAGACTGAGGTGGAAGATAGTCACCATTTTCCCTATGTAAGGTTCTTCTTCCAAGCACCCATCTTTCCTGTGTTGAGCCATTCCTCACTCTCATAGCCAAATCTGAATATGAATTGGTCTGGTGAATACCTCTTGCTCTACCCTGGTGACTCACTGAGATCTCGCCATACCCAACACAAGGTTTTAAAGACGGCTGAACCTTAGATTAGATGGCAACTGGCAGCAGGCCTCAGTGTGTCCTGGCTTTTTGTGGAGGTACTCCAGACCCAGTATGGTGGCAGCCATCCTTGGTTCATAGTGTGGCCTCTCCCACCCACCTCCAGGACCAGTACAGGCAGTGACGAACCAGAGATTGCTTTGCCCCTACTAGGTACTCTCTGGCCAATCATAGGCAGTGGCTGACCTGGGCCTGCACCAGAGCCTCTCCGAAGAGACCACAGAACCAACATACTTGGAGGTTGGCTTCAGACCACAGCAGAACACCACCCATTAGCCACACAAGCAGCACACCCAAAGGGCGGTCTCAACAGGCACCAGAGCCCACAGGGGCAAATCCCACTCTGTGTAATAAGTGCCTCTGCACAGCAGCCCATAAGTGCTGGATATGGCCAAACCCCACAGCCAAGCAGCCTGAGGCTCAGTCCCACCCACTGATGTGCCAATAGCAATCAAGGCTCAAATATAACAGGAGGGCATACACAACCAACACAAGAGACACTCCTGGAGCACCCCAAGCAGGTGACAAGGGAAAGTGTGCCAGGGCCCCACAGGTCACCTACTACATAAGGCCACCTGGCCAAGACTGGGAGACATAACAGATCTACCTAATATATAGAAACAGAGAGAGCCAAAATGTGGAAACAGAGAAGTACACCCAATGAAAGAACAGGAGAAAACTCCAGAAACAGAGCTAAACAAAATGGAGGCAAGCAAGCTACCAGACACAGAGTTCAAAACAATGGTTATAAGTATACTCAAGTAACTTAGTGAGAAATTTAACAAAGAGGTAGCAAGCATAAAAAAAGCATACAGAAGCCATAAAAAAGAACCAGTCGTAAGTGAAGAATACAATAACTAAAGTGAATAATGCACTAGAAGGAATGACCAGCAGACTACATGAAACAGAGGATCGAATCAGCTATTTAGAAGACAAGGTAGCAGAAAACACCCAATCAGAACAGCAAAAAGAAAAAAAAGAATCCAAAAAAAAATGAAGATAGTTTAAGAGAACACTTATTTGAAGAAACAATGACTGAAAACTTTCTTAACCTGAAAAAGGAAATAGACATGCAAGTCCAGGAATCACCGAGTCCCAAAGAAGATGAACCCAAACGGGCCCATACTGAGACACATTATAATTAAAATGGCAAAGGTTAAAGACAAAGAGAGAATCCTAAAAGCAGAAAACAAAAACAAAAACAAACACACACTCAAAACAAACAAACAAACAAACAAACAAACAAAAAATGGCAACTACTAATTTATGAGGGAGCCCCCATTGTCAACTGATTTCTCACCAGAAACTTTGCAGGCCAGAATGGATTGGCACAAAATATTCAACATGATGAAAAGCAAGGACCTATAATGAAGATTAGTCTACCTAGAAAATCTATCACTTAGAATTGAAGGACAGATAAAGAGCTTCCCAGATAAGAAACAGCTAAAAAAATTCATCACCACCAAACCAGTATTACAAGAAATGTTAAAGGGACTTCCTTAAGAGAAAAATAAAAAAGATCAAAAATATGAATAATGGGGCAGATGGGTGGCTCAGTTGGTTAGAGCACGAGCTCTGAACGACAGGGCTGCTGGTTCGATTCCCACATGAGCCAGCGATCTGAGCCCTCCACAACTGGAATGAAGTCAATGAGCTGCTGCTTAGCTCCCGGGTGGCCAGATGGCTCAGCTGGTTGGAGCGTGGGCTCTCAATCACAAGGTTGCTCGTTGGACTCCTCGACTCCCGCAAGGGATGGTGGGCTGCACCCCCTGCAACTAACAATGGCAACTGGACCTGGAGCTGAGCTGCGCCCTCCACAACTAAGATTGAAAGGACAGCAACTTGACTTGGAAAAGTCCTGGAAGTACACACTGTTCCCCAATAAAGTCCCGTTTCCCTTCCCCAATTAAAAAAAAATATGAATAATAAAATGGAAATAACTTCATATCTATCAACAATTACTTTCAATGTAAATGGATTAAACACGCTGATAAAAAACATAGGGTGGTTAAATGGATAAGAAAACAATTGTCACCCCAATAAACTTTAATTAAAAAAACAAACAAACAAAGAAAAAATCCCTTATATATGCTGCCTCAAGAGACTCACTTCAGATTAAACGACACCTACAGACAAATAAAAGGATGGAAAAAGTTATTTCATAAAAATGTAATGGAAAAAAAAATGTGGGGTAGCAATGCTTATATCAGATAAAATGGACTTTAAAACAAAAACTATAACAAGAGACAAAAAAGGACCCAGTAATCCCATTTCTGGGGATTTATCCAAAGAAACCCAAAACACTCCTTCAAGGATGCTCATCCATATGTTCATTGCAATATTGTTTACAATGGCCAAGATGTGGAGGCAGCCTGGGTGTCCATAGATAGATGAATGGAAAAAGAAGGTGGTACATATATACAATGGAATATTGCTCAGCCAGGGAAGGGAATGGGTTTTTGCCATCTGCGGCAGCATGGCTGGATCTGGAAGGTATTATGCTGAGGGGAGTATTTCAGACAGAGAAAAACAGATGCAATGTGATTTCACTTATATGTGGAATCTAAAGAACAAATAAACAAATGAAACAGAAACATACTCATAGATGTAGAGAACATTTTTATGGTTGCCACTGGGAGGGAGGTTGAGGGAGTGGGTGAAAAATGGGAAGGGATTAAGAAGTGCAAATTGGTTGTTACACAGCAGTCATGGGGATGTAGGTATAGCACAGGGACTATAGTCAATAATATTGTAATAACTATGTATGGCATAAGATAGGTGCTAAATTTATCGGGGTGATAGATGAGAAGGTGGTTGGGGGACAGGGTGAAAAAGATGAATGGATTAAGTACGTATTAGTAGTTACAAAATGGTCATGGGGATGTAAAGTACAGGATAGGGAATATAGTCAATAATATGGTAATAACTATGTATAGTGCCAGGTGGGTACTAGACTAGTAAGGGGGATCACTTTTTAAATTATACAAACATCTAACCACCATGCTGTACACCTGAAATTAATAATAATATTGAATGTTATTATAATTGAAAAATTTAAAAGTGGCTGGAAGGTGAAGGAGAATAAGAAGTTCAAATCTCCAGGTATAAAAGAAATAAGTCATGAGGAAGTAATGTACAGGATGGGGAATATAGTCAATAATATTCTGATAACATACGAGGTCTGACAATTAAGTTTGCAAAGTCATCCTAGAAAAAGTGCTACACACCTCATTGCTGAATATCACTATGGTCACCTTCGAAGTACTCCCCTTGGGAAGCTATGCACCGACACCATAGCCTAGTCCACCCTTCAAAGCAATTTTGGAACTCTTTTTCTGGAATAGCCATCAAAACTGTCATCATATTACCCTTGATGTCCTGAATGTCATCAAAATGTCTTCCTTTCAATATTTCCTTTATCTTTGGGGAAAGAAAGAAGTCATTGGGGGCCAGATCAGGTGAGTAGGGAGGGTGTTCCAATACAGTTATTTGTTTCCTGGCTAAAATCTCCCTCACAGATGGTGCCTGTGAACTGGTGCATTGTCAAGATGCAAGAGCCATGAATTGTTGGAGAAAAGTTCACGTCATTTTCGTCTAAGTTTTTTTGCAGCATTTTCAGCACTTCCAAACAGCAAACTTGGTTAACTGTTTGTCCAGTTGGTACAAATTCACAGTGAATAATCCCTCTGATATCAAAAAAGTTTAGCAACATCGTTGCAACACATTCATGAACTTAATTGTCAAACCTCACAGTATGGTGTCAGATGGTTGCTGGACTTACGGTGATCACTTCTTTAGGTATATAAATTTTCAACAACTATGGTGTACACCAGAAACTGATATGTTGTACGTTAGCTATTTTTTTAAATAAAAATCTTAAAAAAAAAAAAAAAAAGAATACACTGGGGGCAAAAATGCATTGTCCTTGCTCTTGTGGGCATTTGGTAAATCAAGTAGAATTAAATCTAGTTGCTTTCAGTAAACCAGACGTTGAATATATGAAAGGAGTGAATGCTGTTTTAGTTTGGATTTCCCCAAAGCAGAGCAGGCAACAGACTTAGGATGCTGGTAGTTTATCCCAGGGGGCAGGAGTAAGGGAACAGAGAGGGTGCTACTGAAGGATTGCTAATGTAAGCCAGGCTGGCTTGATTCTACAAGGACCAGGGTGGGAAAGTGCAGAATGCCTCCAAGAACTGCCCCCTTGAGAGCTGAGAGATGGGTCTATACATCCACCCACTCCCACTGTTTGAGGGCTGCTCCCGGGGGGCATGAACTCTCCTAGATTCTCACTCTGTTTGCATGTGGGCTACAGGAGTTCCAGCTTTGTCTAAGAAGGAAATGAGGCAGAATGCAGAAAGACATCTGCTTGCTTGGGGACTGACACTAGGTGAGTCTATGTGCAGAGGGAAACGCCCACCGCCTCCGCATTGAAACAGGACTGCAAGGCTGAAGAGATGTAACAGAAGCCTGAGGCATCAACTCCAAGAGGCATTCTAAGGCTGCTTTTCCTGATGCTGAACAAAAGTATCATGATTGAAGTCTCCAAAAGAGAAAAAAAAAAAAAAAAAAAAAACTCAGTAGAATGTAAATCTGTTCAACTGATCTTATAAAATTGGTCAGGGGATGAAATCCAGCCTCAAAATCATTTCTCGCCATTAGTTATTTCCAGCTTGGGAAATGTGTTGGCAACATCCAAATCAAATATTTTGGTCCTTATGGCTTTCTTTTCTTTCTGTCTTAGACCCATGGTCCTATGGCCTTATGTTGTTTGAAGAAAAATTGACAGTAGGATAAAGGAAACACATAGGCGTGAGGCTACAGATAGACACAAACAGATTGATCACATAGGCTCTGCCAAAGGAACAAGCAAGACTATTTTTATCTACAAGAATTATGCTCTCATTTGTATTTGAATACTGTGTTCTAACTCATCACCAAAGCAATCTACTGCTGTTTTTTCCCTGAATAATAGTGATGGATTTACTTTCATCATTCCACACTTTACCCTGGATGTTTTTTGGCCAGTAGCAAGTATGTGTAGTCCATGCTCTGGGACTAAGTTCACAGATATTTGATATATTATTCTTTGTAAGTGCTGGTATGATTAAAATATTTCACAATAATGTTTACAACTTCACAAAATGTTAAAAATGTGTGAATTAAGGTGAAAGCTATTGTTTATTATTTTTACACCATTTCTGTAAGTCTAACATATATTTTTCAAGATGCAATTTTAGAAAACATTACGCCATACATAGCTGCATAAGAAATACATGATTGGTGAAATAGGATAGAAAGTGTAAATACACAGGATAAAAAGTTAAATCAAGAAATATCACTGCCCCAAAGAGATAAGCAGCTTCTGTTATATAACCTTCTAAATTTTGTGTGACCCATAAAGAAGAAATCAATCAATCAATCAACAATTGAAACAGACACAGAGCTAACACAGATATTAGAATTAGGAGGCAAGACCATTAAAAGAATTACTAGACTGTATTCCAAACTAAGCAAGGTCAGTACTTGCACATCCCTGAGAATGAGTGTTTTCTTAAATTTTGTGCCCTAGATACATCTCATGCCTCACCCTAGTACTAATCCTGATTCCAGAAGTTAAAAAATTAAGTTGAGACATAGAAGATATAAAAAAAACTCAAATCAAAGCTCTAGAAATGGAAACTACAATGTGTGAGATGAAAAAAATATATTCAATGTGATTAATGGAAGATTACATACTGCAAACAAAAAAGTTAGTTATATTGAAGTGATAAAAACAGAAAGTACCCAAATAAAATAACTTTGAGAAAATGGAAATAAAATCTGTGAACTATGGGATTATTCAATTAGCTTAATATGTATATAATTCGAGTCCACAAGGGAAAGAGGGACAGTAAAAATATTTCATGAATAATGGTCAAAAAAATTCCAAATTTCATGAAAATTACAAAGCTATGAATGAAACTTAATTCCAAGCATCAAAAAATCATAAAGAAAACTAGACCAAGACACATCATAATCAAATTGCTCATAATCAACAATAAAGAGAAAATCTTAAGAGCAGCCAGAGGAAAAAAATATATTATGCATAGAAAAATGATAATAACAAATGTTTCACAGGAAACAATACAGGCAAGTAGATAGTGGGAAAATGTTTTAAACGTACTGAAATTTTAAAAAAGAAAACTGTCTCCCTACAGTTCTGTACTCAGCAAATATATCTTTCAGAAATGAAGGCAGAATAAAGACTTTCCAAACATACAAAAACTAAGACTTAATTACATGCAGTCCCACAGTTCAAAAAGTGTTAAAGGAAGTCCTTCAGGCAGAAGGAAAATACCAGATGAAAATTTCTACATAAAGAAATGAAGAGACCCAGAAATAGTAATTATCAAGAATTGTGAATGATCTGAGATTTCACCCTTTTTGCATGTAATAAGTTACCCTTCCACAGTTTCATGGGTGCTGGCAGAAGATACAAGACTGCTGGGTCAGAAACAAAGAAATTTACACATATTTCTCACAGCACAGCAAACAGCATGAGCTTCATGCTCATGACAGTTCTCCACAGCACCCAAGTCCCATGTGGTGAAACAGGTTGTCCTAGATATATGATGCACATCGGGTCCTTGTGTCACAACTAAGAAACCCTGAATTTAGTAAAATACAATTTTTTATAATAGTCTGCAAGCAAGTCAGTTCAAACTTTGCCCAGGAGGAAGACATTATCTTTAGAATAAAAGACAGTAAAACCCAAGCCCTCTGTCCCAGAGGAAGACACTATTTCAGTCTCGTCGAAGACTGTTCATTATATCAACATTGTCATGCGGGATGTCATGTGGGGTCTCTAGTCCTGCTCCCCACATAAGAACGCAGGACATGGTGAAGCCAAAAAGGAACACCAACGGAGCCAGAGATAGGGGAGTCATACCACTATATTCTCGCTGGCCGCCGCACGAGACACACGAAGTAGGATCCACACGACCCGCAATCCGCCATCCACTTTTCTGCCTGCCAACCAACAAACCAACTAATGTAGTCATGGCCGTCATATCAGTGCTTAATTGGTTAATTGGTTACGGCTGACGGCCAACCAGTCATAGCTGATGACCATCTACTACCTGAGCCAGCACCTTTCCACGGGAGGCCGAGAGCCTGGAAGCTGCTCTCTGGGACTCCGTCCCCACAAACATCCTTGGAAAGATAGTCTAAAACAAAAGCTTTCAGTGCCTTTGCTCACAAGATATTCAGACATATGGGAAACCTGTAAAGAGTTGTCTTACAATAGTAACTAGATGAGCAAATACACAAGTTTTTTTTTTCCTAATTATTTAAATGTTTTTATAAGGTCATGGACTGTTTAAATAAAAATAATAATAATGTAGTGAGAAGTTTAAAGCATATGTAAAATGTAAGACAAAAATAGCACAAAGTTCAGGAAGGAAGAAATGAGTACATGGTAAGAGTCTTATACTATACCTTGGGTGTTTTAATGTCATTTGAATGCAGACTATGTAGGATAAAGTAACAATGCATACTATAAATCCTAAAGCAACCACTAAATGACAAAACAAAGAGTTGTAGCTAATAGGCCACAACTGTCTTGGGTTTCTTAAATTAAGGTGGAAGTAAATAAGCCCAAAATAAGTAGAATAAAGTATACAACAAACAAGAGAGTGAAAATAAATAAAATAGAAAACAGAATGACTACAGGGGAACAATTAATGAAATTAAAAAAAAAAACACTAATTTTTTGAGATTTATAAAATTTATAAACTTCTAGAAAGACGAATCAAGAAAAACAAGAGAAAAAAATTACCAATATTAGGAGTGAGGAAAGGGATATCTCTGCAGATATTAAAAGGACAAGGAAATTTTACAAACAACTATATGGCAATAAATTCTTCAACTTAGATGAAATAGAGAAATTCCTTGAAAGACACAAACTACCAAAACTCAGTTAAGAAAAAATAATCTGAACAGCCCTATACTTACCTTAAAAATTGAATTTGTAGTTAAAACTTTACCACAGAGACAACGTCAGGCTCAGATGGTGTCATACGGGAGACCCTGCTCGCTGCGCCATTTGTTGTGCGGGGAGGCCTGTGGGTTCTCTGGTCCCGCTCCCCACATAAGAACGCAGGATATGGCCAGGCCCAAAAGGAACACCCACAGAGCCATAAGTAGGGGAGTCACACCACTATATTCTCGCTGGCGGCATCCGCCTTTCTGCAATCCGCTCTTGTTAGCTCATCTTCTTGCTAGCCCCCATTCTTCTAGCAATCTCTGCTTGCCAGCCACAGCAGTTATATTAGTGGCCAATGGCTCACTGGTTACAGCTGACGGCCAACTAGCCACAGCTGATGGCCATCCAATCACAGTTGATGGCCATTTACTACCTGAGCCAGCACCTGTCTATGTGAGGCCGAGAGCCTGGAAACTACTTTTTGGGGCTCTGCCCCGACAGATGGCTTCTCTGCTGAATTCTTAATTTAACCAAATAAAGACTAAATAATACCAGTTATACACAAACACTTCCGGAACACTGAAGGGAAGGGAACAATTCACAAACAATTTTATGAGGTGAGCACTATGCTGATACCAAAACTAGACAAAGATATTACAAGAAAAGAAAGCTATAGACCAATATCCCTTGTAAACATATATGCAAAAATTCAAATCAAAATTTGGCAAATTTGAATCCAACAATATATAAAAAGAATTATACATCACGACTAGGCAGTTTTTCAAGAAATATAAAGCTGGTTCAATACTGAAAAACCCATTAATGTCATTCACTATATTAAGAGGCTACAGAAGAAATGTGAGATTATTTCAATCAATGCAAAAAAAGTATTTGGCAATTTCAGGATGCATTACCGAAAAGGAAAAAAAAAAAAAAAATCTTAGCAAATTAGAAATAAAAGAGAACCTGATGAAGATCATGGGCTTATTACCTATATAGCTGACACCATGATTAATGCTGAACGATTGAGAGCTTTTGAACTAAATTCAGAAAAAAAGTCAATATATCCACTCTGGAAACTTACTCAACATTGTACTGAAAGTGCTAGCCAGTAGAATAAAGCAAGAAGAAGTTATCAAAGGTATCTAGATCAGAAATGAAGTGAAACTGTTTTTATTTGCAGATGATATCATATCTACATAGCAAATCCAATGGAATTTACAAAAAACTCCTAGATCTAATAAATGAATAATAAATGAATTTAGTAACATTTCAGAGTACAACATCAATATATAAAAATGAATTATATTTCTATATACTAGCAACAAATGATCAAATATCAAAAGTTAAAATACTATTATTTATAGTAGCATAAAAATATGAAATACTTAGGGATAAATCTGACAATGTTGTGAAAGTGTTTTATACTGAAAACTAGAAACCATTCTGAGATAAATAAAGCAACCCTAGGAAAATGAAGAGATATACTACTGTGATCATGGGTGGAAGACTCAAAGTAGGTATGTCAATTCTCCCTGAATTGCTCTATAGATTCAATGGAATCCCAATTAAAATCCCAATAGGCTTTTCTACAGAAATTAAAAAACTGATTCTAAAGTTCATATGGAAATGCAATGTCTAGGCTAGCCAAAACAACTTTGAAAAAGCACAAACTGGGCATACTAACACTACCTGATTTCAAGACTCACTATAGAGCTACAGTAATCAAGACGATGTGGTATTGGTTTAAAGACAGATATACACATCATGGAACAGAATAGAGAGTACTCAAAAAAACACACACACACAGAGGATGCCAAAAAAATGTATACACATTTTAAGCAAGGAAAAAACTGTATTAAAATTATGCTTTTAGCACCTCTTGTAATTGCAGAAGTCAAGCGTGACTTGTATTCATCTTTTGTTATCTGTATATATTGAATATTACAATTTTAATGTAGTTTTTTCCTTTCTTAAAATGTGTATACATTTTTTGGCACTGTGTGTGTGTATGTGTGTATGTGTTTTTCTCAAAGATGCAATGGCAATTTAGAAGTTAAAGACAGTGTTTTCAACAAATGATCCTAGAACAATGGATACCCACTTACAAATAAATGAACTTGATCTATACCTTATAACACAAACATACACAGACACAGACACACACACACACACACAGACACACACACACACACACACACACATGCACTCAAACTGGACTGTTGACTTAGATATATATCCAAAACTCTAAAACTTCTAGACAACGAACATAAGAGAAAGACTTTGTAATCTTGTGTTAGCCAACTCTTTCTTAGATATGATACCAAAGGCATGACACATAAAAGAACAAATTGATTAATTGGATTTCATCAAAATTAAAAACTTACAGTCTTTGTAAGACACTATTAGGCATGCTGCAAACTGAAAGCAAATATTTGCAAGTCATATAACTGATGAGGGACTTATACCAAGAATATGTAAAAAAACTAAAAAATTCAATAATAAGAAAATAAAACCAAATTATATAAAATAGAGCAAAAGATTTGAATTGCCACTTTGCCAAAGACGATATAAAGATGTCAAATGTACACAGTGAAAGAAAGATGCTTAACATTATTAGCCATTAGAGAAATGCAAGCTAAAACCATGATATACCACTATACACCCACAAGAATGGCAAAAAATAAAGACTGATCATACCAGGTTATGGCTGGGATCTTGAAGAACTAAAACTCATACATTATTGGTGTGAATACAAATGGTACAATCACTTTGGGAAACACTTGGCAATTTCTTAAAAAGTCATTTTTACCATATGATTCAGCCATTTTAGTCCTAGGTATTTACCCAAAAGGCAAAAAAAGCATATGTTAACTGTAAGACTCATACATGAGCATTGATGAAGCTATATTTGTAATGGTCAAACAACTGAAACCACCCACATTTCTATCTACAGGTAGATGGATAAGCAAACTGTGGCATGTGCATAAAATGGAATACTAGTGTCTTAAGGCTGCTATAACAGAATACAAAACTATTTGTCACAGTTCTGTAGGCTACCAGGGTGCCAGCATAGTTGAGTTCTTGGGGAAGTCCCTCTTCCTGGTTTATAGAGCGCCACCTTGTTGCATCCTCACATAATGGAGAGAGAGCTAGCGCTCTTCCTCTTCTCACACAGACACTGATCCCATCACAGGGCTTCACCCTCATGATCCAATTACCTTCCAAACGCTCCGCCTCCAAATGCCATCACATTAGGTCTTCAACATAATGAATTTTTTTGGCAGGGGTGGGAGGGCTGGCAGATGAACACAAACATTCAATTGACGGCAACTAGCCATCATCAAAACAGAATAAACGATTGATGTGTGTGCTATAGCATAGATACATCTCAAAGTACAGTGGTACCTTGGTTTTCTAATGTAATCCGTTCCGGAAGACGGTTCGAGTTCTGAAACATTCGAAAAACTGAGGCACGGTTTCCCCATAGAAAGTAAGACAAAATGAATTAATCCATTCCAGACCTTTCAAATCAACCCCTAAAACTGCAAGTTTAGCATTAATTTTACTATCTAATGATACCATAGATCCATAAAAATGTACGGCGTTCATAAACTGAAATGTTTGTCAACGGAAACGTTCGAAAACCGAGGTGCCACTGTAATGACACCGAGGGAAAAAGGCCAGATGAAAGACTACATCATATGATTTAATTCCAGTCATATTTCAGGTCATGTTTGTGGACATGAAGGAGTATTGGGGATGATCATGAGAGTAAGATTTCTGAGAGGCATGAAATTTTGAGGTGATTAATATGCTCTTTATTTTAATAATGGTGATCATTTTACTGGTGTAAACATATGTTAAAACTTAGCAAATTGTGTGCTTTAAATATGGGCAGTTTATTATAAGTCAGTTAAACGTCACTAAAGCTGTTCTTTTTTAAATGGCTACCGGTACCTAATGCTAAATTTTGTCAGCACTACAGTCGAGGGCTGGCTTTTCCTCATCTTTATGTAGCACTTGCCAATTGGAGAGATGACAGTGACACCTCATTATTTTACTTTGCATTTATTCGACTGCTAGTAATACTTACTTTTGGTCAAATATTTAAAAGATTGTTCGTGTTGTTTTCAAATACAGAGGGTGCCAAAAATGTATACATATTTTAAGAAAGGAAAATTGTATTAAAATTGTAATACTCAATATATACCAATGACAAAGGATGAATACAAGTCACATTTGACTTCTGCAATTACAAGAGGTGCTCAAAGTAGTTACCTTCAGCATCCAGACACTTCTGATTATGGCGAACTACTGTTTGACCAACTTTGTGTCCACTTGTATACATTCTTTGGACACCCCAGTATAGGACAGAATTTACCTAATACTAACTGGCTTTGGTTATTACATTTCTGGGCAGGATTATGCCCCCAAACCCTTGGATTCTGAATTACTTGCAATTATTTGTATAATTTGAAAAAAAGGTGAAAAGACTGACGATGAGATGGGACAATGTATAAATGCAGCAAGTTGAGCAGATTGTTTTTGAACCGTTGTGAAATGCATTTGTGCATTAAAAGAGACTTGCCTAACTGAAGAGAGGAAGCAAATAAAATTATCTTTGTTTTCTTGATTCTCCTCTCATCTGACTGATCCTCTGAATCTCACTTCTATTTCATTTTTGGACAGAAGAAAATACAGTGCTCCATCCTCATGCACAAAGACCTCCATTTACCTCCCCTTTGCTGCCTCATAATGGTGCTAAAATATTTTTGAAAATCACTGAAGAAATAACAATGACCTTTTTAACAAGTGCAGCTGGGCTATGGCATGGAGTCAGCTGGAAGACTTCATCTCCTCATGAATATTGCCAATCATTCCTGGCAGGAGGCATCACTGTCTGCTCAACTCCCCTGGAAAGCCTCATATAGGAGAGTTCACAGAAAAGGTGTTAGTTCTGGGAGCAGAGAAATCGTTCTATCTGTGAAATCTACTTGCAGATCTTGGGGTTTCAGGCTGGGAATGCAACAGATATGGCCCTTGAGCCCAAGAGTTTGGAAGTGTGCCATGTGAGGATAGCTAAGGGCCAATTAGGGACCATAATATTGGTCAAGTACCAGAACAGGGGGCCAGGTTAGAGAAAGGTCTACTTTTGAGTTATTCACAGTCTTGCCACCCTTGTCTTCAATTTGGTATTCTTTTTAAAATAACTTTTTATAATAGAACATTTCAGATTCATACAAATGCAGGGAGGATAGCATCCTAAGGTAACTCTCACCCAGCTTAAACAGCATGTTTTATTAAACCAAAGCTTCTCAAAATTCAATGAACAGAAGAATCAACTTGAATATTATAATGAAGTTTTTTTATAGTTTTGCTCGGGCCTGCAGTTCTCCATTTTTAAGAAACTCCTAGATGATATGGATTTTGCTGGCCAGTCCATTATGCTTGGAGTTGGGGGCTCTATACCCTTACCCACCTTTACTTTCACACACTCATTATTTTGAAGTAAACTCTAAATATTATGTCATTGCATTCATAAATCCATCAATATTTCAATGTACATCTTTAAAATATAGGTTCATTTAAAATAAGTAGCCATGATACCATGACTCTACTTTAAAAATTTGTAATTCATCAATAACATTAAATGTTCAGTGTGCAAATTTCCCTGATGGTCTTATAGTTGTTTAATTTTATTCCCTCACAGTTTGTTTAAATAAGGTTTGAAATAAGATCCATACATGGCCATTAACTGATGTTTCTTAAATCTCTTATAATCAATTTCAAAATGGAAGTTTGATTACTTCATATGCTTTGAAGTTGACCAAAGGAAAAAAACATTTTTTAGTGTGTGTGGGTGCGATACCATTATGAACACACAGATTTAATTATGTTTACAAATTTCACTCCATTGCAGTTATTATTCTTTTTGATGCTTAAAGTATTTTATCTTTGTCCAAAATAGCCCTCTTGAATTAACTCCTGTATAGTGTTATGCTGGCAAAGAGGTGCTCAAAAAGAAGAAAACAAAGGCCATAATATGTAGTATTTGCCAATTTTTTTGGTGTAAATTCTCCCAGCATGGCTGACTTATTACGAGCTACCAATATAACAATAGGGTTAGAAAATTCTGGATATTTAATAATCAGCTCTACTGAGCCTATATACATCCTGGCTCCAGCCCACCACTGCTCCTGATCTTGTTATAACATGGAAGGCTTTGTTGCCTTATGTGAAAAGATATTCCAAGCTTGTCCTGCACATTTCTGGCCCCGGGCCTAGAATTGGTCTTTACTCCATGCAGAAAATGAGAAAGCTGCTGGTTCACCCTATCCCCAGAGATTTGGCCTTGTTCTACATTTAGGTAATAACAGGCAAAGGGAAGAGAACCTCAGGCTCCTTCCTCATAATGCTGGTCTCTCCCACACACACTGGAGCGAAACCTCTGTGATTTCACAGGCTGAGAAGTCCTTTAGAGCCTTCTCTGCTGCCCACCATGTAAAGACTGTCAGAAAATGAGGAGGTGTTGGGCTGGGCAGAAATTACTACTAAAAATAAAATAAAATAAAATAAAAATTCCTCACTGTATTCAAGAGGAATAAATAGTCGAAATAGCTGTCACATAAATATCTGAAGATAGAACATCATATTCTAAACAAAGATTAATTATGAAGAAAAGTTGCTTTTTCATTCCTTTGAGGATCCATTAGCTCATTTCTTCAGAGGAATCATGGGGATTAATCTCTAAACTAATGCAGAAAGTGAAAACAAAATGTGGAAATAGTTACCACTGTAAATCTCTTAAATCAACCCAGAGTATCCTTGGTCCTATGCATACAATGCTGTACAGTGATTTCTTTGCAAATTCAGAATTTGAACAAAAGAAGAAACAAAATTGCTGTGTGCAGCTGTCTGAGCAGTCAATTCATTTTGTTTTGAAGTTATCTATCAAATTCCTAGAAGTTAATAATAGATGAAACAAATCTAAAGTTCTTTTGCATACAGGATTTATGCCTTTCTGACTCAAAATTAAGTCACCCTTAAATATCAAGGCTCATATTTAGATGGTAAAAAAGAGGTAAGAAGAGACCAGTCATTACAAAGCTTGTTCTGATTGGTTGGTGCTTGTGTGTGGTTATTCTCTTTGTTAAATATGTGGTTGTAGGAATCAAAGGAGTTGAAGTTTACCATATACAACATGTTGGGTACTTCAAGTTACAGGGCACAGGAAATAGTGTTTGTATTTTATAGTATTATTTTCCTTTCTGATAAAGTATCTTTGCATATCTCAGTCATCTTCTTAAGTTATCGTGACCCAAACTGTATACCAACAAAGAAACATGTGACTAAGTCAAATGAATTGAGCTGGCTCTGCCCATAAAGTCCTAGGAGCTTGTTTAGCTAATTAAGATCAAAAGTTCTGAGGATTGTCCGTAAGAGATGATTTTGGAGACAAGCCTGTCCTCATGCATGCAATTTCCTGTTCTAAGTCTGGATGCTTGTACTCTGTGAAGCAATGTTAGTTTCTGAGTTGTAAAGTTGCTTAAGCCCTCACGCAACTGAGAAGCAGAGTTAGTGGCTTACAAGCAGTGGAAAAATAAAGCTGGCTGAGAAATGTTTAGGGATGTTTTTAATACTTTTGGATCTTTTGCCACAATATGCTTTCAGTTATTGGATCACCAAATGTGCACCCTTCCAAAATGTGCCTTTTCTTTTCCATTGAAGGATTTGCATAAAGTATCTGTTTGACTGGACTGACTACCTGGAGAGTCTGCAGTAAAAAAAGAGCACAAAGTTACTGAACTGTATCCACACTGAGTAAGGGATTGACAAGCCCATTTGTAACACCCCAAGATTTAATGTTGATTCAAAAGCCTTTGGTGGATCAGGAAATTGAGGGATCCATTTGGGGAATCTTGGGGAAACTTGAGAATAGAGGGCTCTAACCCACTGACTCCACACTCCCCTCAAACCATGTGAACCAGTAAGCCATGGGGGTCAGCACATCCTGCCCTGGTACTGTCACACTGAGTGAGTGACCGAGTGACTACTGTCACGTGAGCACATCTCTTGGGAGCTTGTCAGTGGCACACCGGGATCCTGCATGATGTTTGAAGCAGGACCTGAGTGTCAATCAGAACTTAGTTTTCTGATTGACAATTACAAGTTTTATGCCCTTGGACAATTTACTTAACTTTTATAAGCCTAAGTTTTCTTATCTGTAATTGGGAGTAATCATAATACCTACCTAATAGAATTGTTGGAAGCATTAGATGAGACTTCTTACGCAAGTCACTTAACAAAGTGCTGAACACATAAGAAGTACTCTGTAAGTGTTCATTAACTGTGTATTTTTAAATATATTAAGAAGAGGATTGAAATTTAAAGATGAAATTCAAAGAGGACTCACTTATCTCAGGTGCCCCATGTCTCTGTTGCTTTGAAATCAGTTTATTATGTGAGTGAACTAAATATAATTGCTGACAGCTTCTGACCTGTAGAATTGGCAGCTTTATATGGTTCAAGCTAATGAAATTGTGTCAAAGAAGTAGAGACAAAATATTAACTTGATGATTAAGAATTTTGCAAGATGTCAATTCTATGCAAAATATTTACTATGCATTCACCCCAGATCTCAATTGCTTGTATACCTTTCTTCAGATCTAGGCAATTAGTAAAAACTATGTCTGCACTAGAATATCAGTCCTTTAGAAGATAGTTCCTTGCTGTATTTGCTCCTGAAAATAGGGCCTCCTTAACATAAAAATCTCAATGCCATAAAAAGTGTAAAAATTCCCTCAGGAGAATTCTTAGGATTCCAAAAAGGACAGAGGGAAAGGAAAGGAAAAATCCTGCTCCTTACTTGCTTTTTTGTACCTCATGCTTTGCCTTTATACATCCCTGTGGTTTTCCTAAGCAGGAATGATCAGGTCATCACCTATGCTAGAAAATAAACTTTATTTTCAACCTATTGTTCAAAGCATCTTATTTTCTAAAACACTTTCCACTGGAAAGAATGGAAAAAGAGTGCGTTATGTCTTCCATGCAAGCATCAGGAGGCAGAAACTTTGGAATCCACACCAAGTATCTCATTTAGAGACTTTGGGCAAGAATCACAAAGCAAACGTACTTGTGGCAAAAGCCAAAATGAAAGTCAGTTCTTTCTCCTTCCTTTGCCAATTCCAGTGGCAGGCCCTGGCCTGCAGATCTCAGGATTTTTAAATGTCTTTCCAGCAAATAATTACTTTCATGTTTGTATCCTTATTGCTAAATCTGGATCTCTTCTCACAATGCCCTTCTTGCATCGTGTCCAGGAGTCCTTTTTTTTTGTTTGGAAGAGTTCTGAGTTTCCTGTTAATGGAAACCAAGGCCCCAATTTGCACTGATCTAAATGTCTTTCCCGCCTCATACATTGTGGAACATGCCTTGCCAAAATGCATTAAAGAGCAAACTCTGCTTGAATAAAGGCCATGAAACCAAACTGTTTATGAGCCTTCGCATTCTTGATTAACTACTTCTGAATTCATTTTGAAATATTTCAGTGTGGAAGCTATCAAGAGACTGTCACCCAGTCACAAATAACAGCAGAGAGTAACAGCCCGAAGTGTTACCAAAGTCTTGAAGGACTTGTGATGCCTTATCTTCCAGATGTCTTTCTTCTCCATTCACTTTACTACATTCTAAAATTAAAGCCTGTGAGGTTTTGTAAGCAGAAGACTGTCCAGAAGTCAGAAGAAGAGCTTGAAGAACTAAATCCAAGCTCGGTATTGCTGCACGTCTGTTCTCCTTCCTCAGTAGGCACGCTGATGCAAAGACAAATGAAACATACTTCTTGCCCAGAAAGATTTTCTCATCCAGTTAGAGAGGAAAAGAGAGGCATGAAGGATTAGGATGCAGGAGTGTATAGGTTGCCATGGGGAAACTAAGGGAGATTACTGAAGGGTTGCAGGAGAAGATACTTTACCTACATCCTACGAGAAGAGCTGGGGAAAAAAAATAACAGAGATGTAAAACGACACACTTTCACCTAGGAAAAAGCACGTGTAAAAAGCATAGTAGGTGGCTAGGTGGCTGTCTTAGTCTGTGTGGGCTGCTAATAACAAAATCCCATAAATGGGTGGGTTTATAAGCAACAGAATTTATTTCTCACAATTCTAGAGGCTGGGAGTCTGAGATCAGGGCACTAGCATGGTTGGGTTCTGGTGAAGCACCTCTTCCCGGCTGCAGTCTGCCAACTTCTGGCTATGTCCTCACATGGCGGAAAGAGCAAGGAAGCTCTCTAGGATCTCTGTTATAAGGGCATCTAATGTCATCCCTGAGAGTTCCACCCTTATGACCCAATCACCTCCCAAAGTCCCCACCTCCCAGTACCATCAGATTTGGGATTAAGATTTCAAATATGTGCTACTCATGTTGAGAATCACTGTTATCAATTGTCCCGTCTCTGGACTGGAGCTTGTGAGGGATGAGTAGAGATAAGGCTTGTAAAGTAGACAGCATCCACTGGATTAAGCCTAGACAGAATAGCAAGGATAACAGAATCATACTAAGGATTTTGTACAGGGGAATGGCAAGATTAAATTTCTATTTTAGAATGAGAACTTAGCTAGGTGGCAGTTGAATGGATGTGATATTGTGAGTGTATGTGGGTAGATGCGGTAGGGAAGGGGATGACCCTGGCAAAGAGGAAATAGATTTCTTAGAGGGAGACTGGAGCTGGGCATCAGGAAGGAAATGAGGACAGATAATACCAAAGTGGCTGCAGGGCTCCACAACTACGTATTGTGGCCTGATAGAGCAGTGACAGGAGATGAGCATGGGAGTTATTACTTTGGAAATTTCATCCATACACCACATTTTCCAGGGCTTCAAGATAAAGGGAAGGCTTTGTCTGATTTACCTGGATAACTGCCTTCTGTGCTTTCCCTTATTTTGCTTGCAGAGAACAGTCCTTGGGGAACCGCTGCTGAGCTCAAAGCTAATCAGAGTGGTAAGCATCTTTTAATTTAAAAAAATGAGGTAATTCGGTAGGCCTTTCTTTCTTTCCTTTCTTTTTGCAGGCCAACATGCATTTCTTTGCTTGTACTACCTTTGGACCTCTCAAAAAGCTGCAGCAATTTTAAATAGGTCATTTATATGAGTTCTCTTGAGAATCTCTTACTTACTACCAACCAATGGGGTAGAGTCAGCAGTCCGGTGGTGCTAACCCCACCAACTGTGTTGGCCCAGAGGCGATTTCTCTTTTCTCACAGAAGAACTTATTTCTTCTGGTACAGTTCTTAAATAGCTAAAGAGCTCACAAGTGCCCTATCAGAATAATTGTGGCCAGAAGAGATGTAGAAATGGTTTCTGGCTAATTGGCAGGGCTAGCTCTGGCTTATGTAACAGTTACCTCTGGCAATTTGTCCCAACACCCCTTTTGGCAGAAACACTGTGGTATTTTTAATGGTAAGAGCTTGGCCAGTGTTCAGCCAACCAGCGTGTTCATTTTGCTGGCTGCAATTAGAGTTACTGTTTCTTTCACCTTGTTTCCAGCCAGACCTGGTTCTGTAAATATGTCACTGGGGATTTGGATGGAGCTGTGTTCTGCCTCAATGATTTAAATCCATTATTTCAGTTCAAAACGTCATTTTACCTTTGCACACAGAGGCTCCATGATACATCTGACCTTAATCCCAGGTGTCAGTTGGACCCGCAGAGAGAGTTAGATGTTCCAGATTTGAATGACACTTTACAATTTGGAAAGAGGACTGGCAACAGAGAAGAAAGCAGCCTGGCCGTCTGGTGTTGTGCATTCACTGGGAGCTGCCTTCTGTCCCTCACGCCACTCATCACCTGGTGGTAGTCAGCGGCCATAATGTTTCCTGACAGAGTGCGGAAAGGGGACAGGAAGTTCCGTTTGCCAGAATTCAATGTCTCCTGTTTACCTTTATCGCCCCTGCCAGGATTTGTTCTGGAGTTGCTGGTACTGACGGTGGATAAGCAACAGAGCTTCCTGAGTTACCTTCACAAGACCTAGGGGCTTTCTTTAATGTGGATTTGATCTCAAAGGGGAAAAAACGAGGTGTATCGTGTAAGCAATACACTTAAAAAAATCACAAATACCTTTCTCCCCAGAGAGGAAGTTAAGATGTCTTTTGTCTTGATTTTTCTGAGAAATTGAGACAAAAACAATAGGAAGAATTCTGAGTTACATGAAAAGAGAAATTCTGCCAGGACATCCAGGCAGGTCTGCTCTGTGTCGTCACTCCAACCACCTCCATTAAGGGCCTGGGAGGTCATTTCTAAATTCCTCTACAATAAAAATTTCTCTAAGTAATTGTCTAGGGTAATGTTTGGAGCAATAAATAAATAAATAAATAAATAAATAAATAAATAAATAAATGAAATATTTATGTTACTACAGATAATTTGGGCCACATAAATAAAATAGCCTTCGTAAGTGTTAAGGATAATTTTGAATGAATATATTTAGAAGTATTTCCTATTCCAAATGATCAAAAACAGTTTATCTTCCAATTTCCAGAATGCCTCTTTTTAAAAAATGTATTCTTACTATTCTGATGATACCACTGTGATTTTTTTTTTTTTCAAATAGATAATGACAAACTATGTAAAGCCCGTTAATCTCCATTTTTAACAGGGAGGATCCAAATATTCCTCCTATGCCATCAGAAGCAATTCTGGAAATTGGGAAAAGAGAGAATAATGAAAGGACCCTGGGGCACAGCAACAGAAAGTCTATCAGCTAACTCTCCTCTATGGTTAACCTTGCCCAGACCAGATTAAAGGACTGATCGGCAGGACCACTTGAATTACTTGGCAAAGTAAATTGGTCCCAATCCTGCTGAAGTAGTCAGCACTCTCAAGCGGGAATTAAAAAAAGAAATCTAGCTGGCATCCATCTAAATGGGTGTTTATTCTGGCACACATGTGCAGGCAAAGTAAGCCGAAATTATAAAACTAAATAATTCATGAGCATGCCTAATGCTTTCTCCGGAAGCTATGATTATTTTATTATCCAAATTTTAACCCTTTAACATGTATCGCAAGAGGTGTATTGGTTAGGAAAATTTCAAAGGAAAATCGATTGGAGTATGAAAACTATAGCACCATGGAGATGTTATACTGATTTTGTTCATAACATGAGTTTTCTTTGGCCAGTAGAAAAAAATTTAATCAGTGACGGCACAAAGTTTACTGCTTGGTGAATTACCACAAAATGAAGATAGCTGTGTGCGCCTCCCAGATAAAGAAATAGAACATTTCCAGAACATCAGAATGTTGAGCTGCAGGTTCCAACCTTGCCATAAAGAAAGAGAAGGAAATAAAGTATGAACAGATTTTGAAAGAAGGAAATAAGACTCTCATTTTCCATACTGATATTATTGTATATGTAGAAAATCCAAATTATCTGAAAAGAAAGTATTAAAATCATTAAGTAAATTTAGTAAGGTCATTGAATACAAAGTCAATATACACAAATCAATAGTATTTCCATATATAGGCAGAAAACAATTAGAAAATGAAATTTTAGATAATAATTATATTTATAATAGCATAAAAAATCAAATATTTAAGATAGTCAT
Source organism: Rhinolophus sinicus (assembly GCF_057876585.1). Taxonomy (NCBI): domain Eukaryota; kingdom Metazoa; phylum Chordata; class Mammalia; order Chiroptera; family Rhinolophidae; genus Rhinolophus; species Rhinolophus sinicus. The sequence goes on along the minus strand of NC_142501.1, from coordinate 179,665,470 downwards.
TTTCAAGGTATGGTCCAAGGAGCCCTGGGGATTCCAGAATTCCATTCAGATGGTCCCCTTTTTATTTTCATTCTTTCATAAGTGAACAGTAAAGTTTTCCAGAGATACTTTGTGTGTGATAAAACAACAAATTGAAAGCAGAAGTATATCTGAGAATCTAGCCATTTTCTATTACACAAAGCTTTAAAGAGATTTGCAAAATTGTAAAAAAATGCCAGTTGTTTGCTCTCTCTTTTTGTCTGAACATACTATAAGTCAATAGGAGATGTGTGTTAAAAATGTCCTTGGAGTTGTGAATTTGTATATTTCTTATTTCAGTGTTGATGGATTCCTCCTTTTAGTTTTAGATTTGTTTTAAATATTTTAATTTAGATTTGCTTTATCTTCCTGGTGAAGTGAACTTTCTATCCTTATGAAACATCCTTCTCTACCTTTATTACAGATTCTTCCTTAAAGTTTTCTTCTGGCATTGGTATAGTTACAACTGTTCATTCTTTGTTAGTATTTTCATGGCATATTATTTTTATCCTTTTGCTTTCAGTGTGTGTGTGTGTGCTAATACAGAAATATTTGTTTTATAAACAATGTATATTTTTATTTTATTTTTTGCATTCAGTTGGACAACTTTTGACTTCTAATTTGAATGCTTAATCCATAATGTAAATACTGATATATTTGTGTTTACATCTAAAATCTTCCTATTTGTTTTCTATTTTTCAACTTGTTCTATGTTCCTTTTTCTCTCATTTTTTATCTTTTTATGAACTGATTTTTTTATTATTTCATTTCCCACCTCTGTTTATTCTTTGCTACCTCAGACACTGTAACTTTCATCTTTTACTTATTAGAGTCTAATACACATTAATTTTATTCATTCTCATACAACGCGAGGATCCCACTTTCTGTGTTATTTTTATCATATATTCTAACTTTACATGTACTTTAAATTCCACAGTACATTACTATTGTATTAAGTCAGTATTTATTTCTATTTAGTCACATATTTACTCTTTCTGTTGAATTTTATTTCCTCTCGCATCTCCATGCTTCCTTCTGGGATCATTAATTCCCTTATGCTTAAATAACTCTCTATATATTTCTTTAGTGTAGATCTGCCAACAGTGATCTCACAGATTTTAGTTGGTTTGAAACGACTTTTTGTTGCCTTTGTTTTTAAAGGATATTTTGGGGGGTTTTGGAATTCAAGGTTGGCAGTTATTTTCTTTCAGCATTTTGAAGATATCATTATATTGTCCTCTGTCTTCTACAATTTCTGTAGAGAAGTCAGCTCTCAGTCCTATTGCTGTCACTATGAATTTGAATGGTCTTTGTTATATTAATATTACTAAGATTTTTTTTTTTTTTTTTGTCTTGGCTCTAAGTAGTTTTATGTTGATTGTTCTTGATGCAGTTTTATCTGTATTTGTTAAGCTTGGGACTCAAAACTTCTTGACTCTGTGGCTTAATGTCTTTCATCACTTTTGGAAAATTTTCAGGATTATTTCTTCAAATGTTACTATCATCCTATTCTCTCATTCCTCTTCTTCTGAGATTCCAATTACAGATACGTTAGACCTTTCACCATGTTCTATATGTCTCTTATTCTCATTTGTGTGTTTGCTATCAATTTTTCTGTGTTTCATTTTGAATATTACTTTTACTGATATAACTTCCAATTTACTAATCTTTTCTTCCATTTTGTCTAATACGCTATTAAAACCAGCTATTGAAAATGTTATTGCTGCGTTTATTTTCCAGTTCTTAAATTTTTATTTGATTTTTATAGGCTGCTTTTGCTGAAAAGCTCTAACATATCAATCAAAATTATTTTAAAGTTTATGTTTGACAACACAAATGTCTTGATAACTTGCAAATCTGTTTTCCTTTTGGTTTTTGATCAATTGGTCCTATGTTCTGGCATGCATGGTAATATTTTATTGACTGCCAAATGTTGTGCATAAATAATAGGAAAGATTCTAAATGACGTTTTCTCTTCAGATACTATAATTTTGCTTTTGACAAGTAGTTTGATAAAGGACATATTATGTAATCCAGTCTGAGATTAAACTGATAAAATATGAATTTCATTCTGGGAGTTTTAATCTATTTCCAGTTCACCTTTACTTCTGTTAAATAGTCTTTCAGGAGTCCCAACAGAAAGTTTATGATGTTTATTAGTTCTGCCTCATCTTGGTTGGCCTTGAACTTTATGTCTCTCCAGTATTTATGAGAGTGCCACTCTGTTGAGATTCTCTGTCTCTTTATGTTTGGCTTCTGAGGTTCTTGGCTCCAGTCTACTTATGAATGGCAAATGCATCTAGGGGAAAGCAGTGAGAATATTTGACTCACCTCAATGTATTTCTTTTTCTCTGGACTTTGATCACCTCAGTCCTGGCTGCTTGGTAGCTCTCTCCGGTCTTCAAATGATTTTTCCTTTTTCTCTTTTTAAATCTAGCTTTACTTCCTATTTTTGGTGTGAATTTGGTTTGATGCTGGCTAATCTATATAACTGGATATAAAGTCCCTGGAGCTCATCATTTTCTCTCCCATTCCTTATATCTAGTTAATTGTCATGCTCTGAAACTTGTATATGTATACATGTATCTTTGAAATCTGCTCCTTCCTCTCCATTCTGTGTGCCACACCCTTTATTTCAGGCCCTAATCTTCTACCACCTAAATTATTATCAAGGGCCAGCTAGTAAATACCTCTGCCTCAATTTTTTTTTTTTTTTTATATTCACATTAAACATTACTTCCAGGGTGAGTCATAACTCCCCTAATTAAACCTATCTTAGGCTTTATAGCACCTATAAAATAAAAATCCAAGTTTTATATGAGGTGCATGGGCATTGCAGTAGATAAATGATATGCAAAAGTAAAAGTTATAAGAGTTAATTGATAGACAAAGAATAAAAAACTGAATGAGATAATTGCATAAAGCAGGATATAAAACTGTGTTCTCAGAGGTTAATTCAAGATTTCTGGTCTACCAAAGTGTCCTGTGGAAATATATAGCTAATGCTGGTACTACCAATGAGTAAAGACAGTTGGGGGTAGAAAACTCTCCTTAGTCTTCTCAATTTTTTTTTTTTTTTTTCAATATCATGTGTAAACCTATTCTCAACCCCTGACTCATAGGTACTATGCTGGTTCCTGGCTGACCAACTCATCAGCTGCAAATAACAGATAAAAAAGATACTATTAATCAATTCTGAGTGTTTACTATGAGATTATGTGAGTCAGATTTTTCAAGGATAGCATCCTTTAGCAGGTCCAGATTTCAAGACTATCTGTTTTCTGTTTTCACATCTTATTTCTCCTCAATACACTCTACTCTCTGCTTTGCCAAAATACATGCCTTTCTTTTGCTTTTTTCATACATTCACATATATTGTGGCTTCTGTCTGATGAACCCTTCTCCACTTTTTCCTCTGGAAAATCTGTAATTTCCATTCATGAATCAGCTCAAGTGCTGCCTCTTCTAGGAATATGCCCTGAACCATCTTTGCCTCACATTAAAATTAGACCCTTCTCATTCTCTGTTTTCCTACTACTTTGCACATTACCTCTATTGGGGCATTTATCTCTTTGTGATTATTTATTTTTGTCTTTCTGGCAAAAATGAGAGCTTTTTAAGGGCAGCGGTTTCACATCATTTTTTTATAAACCCATGACCAACACAGTACTTAGAACATAAAAGGAACTCAACCAATATTAACTAAATGAATAAGGTTTTCAATATTATCAAATCAGATGGCTCAGCAACCAGTTAATTCCTTTATTTGGATGAGCTATCTGGCAGGGAATAGGTACTCAGTAGATTTTTGTTCAATTGATGAATCATTTAATCATTGGGAAGAAATGTACTTCATTCTGAAGGTGTAGTATTTTTATTTGTTTGTTTTTAACATAAACAGAACTTCTAAAGAATAAACTCAAGTTTGGAAGAGAGAGTTTATGGCCTCATCGTTAAAGAAAATAATCTTGGAACCATTTTTCTGGAAATAAAACCTAAATTCTTCACAAAACCAAGATTAATTAAGGATAAAATCATTGAAGCATATATAATTTGAGAAAAATCAGTTAAATATAAGGCCACAAGAAAAATATGTCAACTATCCAAATGCGTAATTTATCTTAAACTTTTGACTAGTGAGCCACGAATATTATATTCTGCCAATGTTGAAAAATTAAAGGGCACCATGTCTATTCATGCTGCTCCTAAACTCTATGAAAGCTTCATACTGTGCAAGCAAGGCTCAACTGCCATGGGGCTATATATGGACACTTAATCCCTAGGGATTTAAAGGAGCAATTTCTGCTCAGTCAATGAAAAATTGTTGGCAGAACTTCTGGGACATATTTTTATGCACATAAAAATAGTTTCAGAGATATATAATTGTGGATTTTCATTACAGAATCTTCAGGTTAAATTGTATTTTACCAGAAGGTGCTATGAGAAGATTTTAAACCCATGCAAATGAAAAAGATTGCTTTTTACTGCTAACGAAGCTTTCAGTTGCTTCTTTTCAGGAACTAAAATCAGGGCAGTTGACTGTTTTGCATCCTATTCAATCTCTGCATGTGCAAGAAAGTTGGAATATACATGTTAGATTGATTAGACCACACCCTCACTCTAAACTTGACTGTCTGTATAAAGGTAATTGCTGACTATCTATATGAAGGTAACTGCTGAGTTCACAGACTTTTCTGTTGATCCTAGAGCTGACATAACAAAAGGGAAAACTTATCAAACGTGGATTATACTAAAAAACTTTGACATCAAGATGGTTATATGTTCTGCAAATATTTATTCAGGCATTACACAATTTAAAATAGATTGTGTTTGAAAAGTCTTTTTGACCTTAGTTATTTATAATATTATTTTTATATGGATAATATTATAAACAATCACTGCGTGGCCAGATCACTAGCCAGAAACTTATTGAATTGACAAAATTACTGAAAAATTACATATTTATAATGAAAGATGTACATGAAATATAATTAACACACTAGGAATTAAACAAATTTAAAGTAGTACTAAAATTTAATTAATTTTTATTATTAAAAATAGATTCTTGAAAAAAATTTAAAAATAGCAACAGAAATACAAAGCTTTGTGGGAATTTGTTAAGAAACTTCTGGAACTGCTAAAGGAATTTATATTTTGAGAGTATCAATTCTTTCTTGTTTCCCATTTTATGTAAAAAATATCAGGGTTTTATTGTAATGGAGATCCATCTCTGCCCCATGTTATCAGCCAAGATTGGGTTGATATTTGGCTCCCTAATGGGAAAGAAATGAGATAAATTGAAAGAAGAAATAGAAAGAAGAAAAGTAACTAGTATAGAAAATGAGTATACATTTCAGAAAGAGATTAGTGAAGCGTTAGTGAAAGATCAGATATAAAGATAGGTCCAGGAGCCCAGAATGTTTTAAATCTTACCAGGAAAGGAGGCAGAATAATAGGAACTGTTCATGTGAACATCATATGCTTATAATCCAAAAAGTATAAGGCCATCTATAAAATGTGCTCTTTATTATTCTCAAAGAGATTATCTATGTTGTGGTCAACTCCTGTCCAATCATGATTTCAAATATGTTGCCTTTACCTTCTCTGCCCAGGTGCAGGATGATAACTGCCTCTATTGATGTTGCTGGTATGTTTTTTTCCTTCACTGACATTTCAAGATTTTCTATTTACTTGTTATCATAGAATATCTTTGAAACTATTTCCCCTTTCTAAGATTGTTTTTTTGAATTAAAGATGCGAAACCTTAATAACTCTAAATAAATAGGGTGAATTAGGTTACATTCTAAAAAACAAAAAACAAAAAAACAAAAAACAAAATCAGGGAATTGAACAGCTTTCCAGTTTTTCCAGCTGATCTTCCCAATATAGTATCAACTGATGCTGGGTGGGACATGTTCATATATGGTCATGCGGCTGAGCTAAGAGAGAGCACGAAGCATTACGAAGCAGGAGTGGAAACTACTTAATGGCTGGGACTATGGGTTTGGGTTGGGATATTGTCAAGGATTTTTTGTCCTTGAGGCACATAGTAGCACTACATCAAGGGACTTATCCCAACCATTATGCTGCTGCTTCTAAGAACCCCATTTCCCATACCCACTACCTGCTTGTCCGTGATCTTGAATCTTGACTGGAATTCATTTTCTGCTGCAGTTTTCTCGACTAGAGTGGAGAATAGATTGTGGGTGATGTGGTTCCTCCCAGACACGCTTTTTCCTACAGAAGGAGGTAAGGGAGGGTGCTGGCACAGAGATCCATTTCTCCTTGCCTGCCAGCAGCTGTGGTAGGTGGCAATCTCAATGTTCATGCCATCTTGATGGTGAAAACCTTCCAGTAGTCATACAAGTGCTGCATAAAATTATTCTATGTGTCCCACCTGGTACCTTCTTGACTCCTTTTTTTGCTTTGAACTGAATACAAGAGTATTCCACACACCCATGATCAAATATAAATATCTGCATGGAAATAGTTCAAGCCAAAAATGAAAAAAATTTGAATGACACAATTCTGTGGAATTATCTGTAATATATCCCTTTTCTCATTATAAGTAGCAGCTATTTTGATATATGTGTTATATACATGTGCATATTTTTATGCACCTTTTTTTTTCTGTGATGTTGGCAAAAACTCTCAAAACATTGCTTTGGAGTTGTTCTTTTGATTTTATTGCCAGAGCATTTGTTCAAGAGAATAAATTTGGCCATTTTCAAGCTGTGACAATATAGAATGCATGCATTTTCCTGCTATAAAATTCCTTTTTGGTATATATATGAAACTCAAAACAGATGCATCCAGAAAGTTTACACATAGAAACACAGATTACTGAAGGCAGAGAGTCAGTTCTGGCTTAGAGAAGTTATTGGTATTTTTATCCTACAAACATTTCCAATGTGTAAAATTGGTACTAGAAACTTGGATCCAATGGTTGAGTTTTGGGGAGATTCCTACAAAGAGGCATAAGAAGAGCATCTGACTACAGAGCATTTCAGCTTTAAGTCTACAATCTTAGGCATAACAATGCTTATTTTTAAATTGAACTGGAGAGAAATCAAAGGTTGTTTCTACAAGATTTTCTGAAGAGTGGTATATTGTCTTGTCTGAAATTACACAAAGCTTAAACGTTGAATTTTTCTAGCAGTTGATCAAATGAACAATATGGCAATCTAAATTGACTGCTAAAATAGAAATGAACCTTTTAAAAAATGGTTTCTGAAGTGCATAATTTATCATGCAGGCCACAGATTCTCTTTATGGTGCAGTTACAGAAATTAGACCTCGGTGTTGGCCCGTAGATTGAGGTACTGAGGTGCATGAGTTGCTTTCTTGGAGTAATTCTACAGCTGCTATAAAATTCTCATCCATTTGCCTTCTGAGAAGAGGGAAGTCTAGAAGACACGTGAAAAGGTGAGTAGGGACTGGTGTATGTTTTGGCTCTAGCAATATCAGGAAGTACTTAAGTACATGGTAGCTGTTAAAGTTAATAAAATACAACAGATCCTTGATACTTACTCCCCAAAGTTTTGTTCTTTCCTTCATTAAATAAATTGTCACATTGTGTGCCTATATCTCCAGTGGATCATAAATTTAGAACAGAACTGGTCTCACTCTTTCATTCACTAGATATTTGTTGAAAAATTACTTTGTGGTAGGCACATGTCAGTGTTGCTTAAGGGGGTATTTTGTGCCTTTTCTCTTGCTCAATTAATAAGACTGAAAACACTAATTCCGTTTATTAAAAATTCACTTTTCTATTAAAATCTGGTAAGTCAAAATAACCACTTTAAAGGGCTTTAATATTTTAAATTTTACTTATCAGTTAAGATATTTAATTATTTTAACTATTTCAATTATATGACTAACAAAAAGTTACAAAGTACTTAAGAAGTTCTTTATTACAACTCTAATAATGTGGGCTTATAAATACAGTGTGTATGAAAATCACAAATGTAAATTGGCAATTAGATGTTTTAAATTTTACTCACAACTCTAATATTACTCTAAGTATATGAAATAAAATGTACAAAGATTTTTCCATAGGTTAATGCAAAATTATTAATACTATGGGTTAATTTAATTCATCATTTCTAATCTTAATTCTCAATCTTCCCAGGGTTAAAGACATTTTTACCCACTAATTAAATGATTCTCCTTTTTACATGCAATTTGTTATTCATTTCAAGCAAAATTACCTTTTCAAGGGGCAAAGAATTTGGCTATGAAATGAGATGTGTATCAGCTGACATGTAGCGTGATTTTTCTCATCATGAGAAACAAGTCAAATCCCTTCTAAATGATGAATTGGATTTGGGGATGGGCATCAATAATAAATACAAAGTTTTTGGTGTGAGCAGCTGGGCAGAGAATGGTACCATTTACAGAACTAAGAAAGATGGGAAGGAAAGCAGATTTGAGAGAGGAAACCTTGAGCTGCGTTTTTAAACTTCCTAAGTTTGAGGGGCCAGCAGCCATTGGAATGGACTTTTTAGGAGGCTAAATAGAATTCTTTGGGGAGAAGGATGTGCTGAAAATTTAGGTTTGGAAGTCAAAGGGGTATAGATGTTCCTTAAATCTATAGAACCAAAGGAAAGGGTAATTGGGACAGTAAATAAGAAGCCAGAGACTGAGCACAGAATGGGTTAAATTTTGAACTTAGGGAGAAGAGAATGAGCTAGAGAAGAAGACTGAGAAGTAACAAAGATGCAGGAAGAAAACATAAAGCCAACAGAAGAGAATGCTGCAAAGAGGAAGAATTGCAAAAAGGAAAAAAGAAATCATCATGGAGATGAAATCCATATTTAAACAATTAGAATAAAAGCAAATATAAATGGGAGAGCCTGTCAGTACGATTGAGGGAATTGCACAAAATGAAAGAGAAAAATCCACAAAGATATAGCCATAATTTCAGAAAAAGGAATACATGGGATGACAAATAGGGACAGAAGATATAGAGAACTAACGAGCTCAGCACATATGGACTAACAGCAACAAAAATGTCCAAATATATGAATAATGAAAAACTTTCCTGGGATAAAAAACAAGTTGAATCTGCAGAAGACTGAAGAAAATGGATACAGAGCTCACAACAGAAATGTATATCTTAGTCAGATGATTGAAATTATTGACATAAGGATAATACAAGAACTCTCATAAGGTTGTTGTGAAGATTATACAGGGGAGGCATGAAGATTTGTGCCTAAATTACAATAAGCACTTGATAAATGCTGCTGCACCTCTTGTTTTTCCTCCTTCTCCTCTATGTTTATGCATTACTATTCTTGTTATCATGATTCTTATTCTCCTCTAGTCCACTATTAAATGTTGGTATTGTTCAAGACTGGGCTCCCTGTCTTCTCAGTGGATTCTCTTCCCTGAGGCAATCTATTCTATACCCATGATTTCAATTGCCCGCTGTTTATTGATGACTCCCACAGTTACATCTCTACTTGGATGTCATAAAGCACCTCCACATCCAACACATATTTCATGCTCTCTTCCCCTTCAGTGATTCCTTAGCTATGTGTCCAGAAAGCTCAATCCGCCTCCAATATTGTTGACCTACACAAATGGTACCATTGCTCCCAAGGTGCGTGGGTCAGATGCTTAGGAGTCACCCTTGACCTCCTTCTACCTCATCCAATGCCTGCATCTGCTCCTGGCTTCAACAGTATGTTCCTCATACAACAACCAAACTGATCCTTAAAAATAGAAGCCAGACTGTGAGATTCTTCTGCACAAAATCTTCTAATACATTTCACTTTCACACAGAGTAATGGTTTATGGCCCTTATTTTTCTCTGGCCTCATTTCTAACATTCTCCCTACTTGCTCACTCCACAGCAGCTAGAGTGGTACTCTTTCTTTTCCTAAAATACACTAAGCAGGCTTTCACTTCGGATAACTGGCTGATTCCTGGGCTTTGAAAGCTGTCCACAGCTAACCATGTGCCTCCATCCATTAGGTCTGTGCTCAGATGTTACTTATTGCCTGATTTCTTTCTGTTTGTCTTATTCTGTGATTTTCTTCTGAATACTTAACCACCAACTGACACATTTCATGTGCATTATCTATTTACTTGCTTTCTGTTCTCTCTCTTGAGCTCTCTAAACCCAGCAGTTCTTTCTTATTTTAACAATTTGCTCTTGCCATGGGGACTTTGCACATGATGTTTGCTCTACTTGAAATATTTTTTTCAACCTCTTCCCCTGTACGCACTCCCTGCCATTTTACCTAGTTAGTTCCTTCAGCTATTTTTATTTTAGCTCACGTCACTTCATTAGGAATGCTTTTCCTGATCCATAACTCTTGTAAGTATCCTTTATTTACGACTTTATAAAAACATTTCCCTTAAATTTATAGAACTAATCCATATCTGTTACTACACACATAATTGTATGTATAATTATTTGACCATTACCCCACTAGTTTTTTGCTCAACACTATGGTAATCTCTGTGCCTAAGTCATAACGACACATTCAAGAACTCAAAATATTTGGCAAATGAATAAATGAGCCTTCGGATCATTGTAATAGTCTCTCTTTTTTGTTTAATGGCTTTCCATCCCACCAACAGTTCACTTTGCAATAACTCACTATGTTCAATTTCTCTTCCTTCAGCCTCCCTTACACACAGTTTCCAAACCAACCTTCCTAAAACACACCTCAAATCACATCCCACCGATGGCCTTCCATTTCTTTGAAAATAAAATAAAAACTACCCAACTCCAAGGCCCTCCTTCCTTTCATTTTCAGTCTTACTTTCTCTGTATGGATAGTTCAAGATCAAGTGTAGATTTTATTAGTAAATAATTTGTTTCATTGTACTGGCCCCTAACATCTACTAAAAACAAACATAAATAAGGTTGCAGGGTGATATGATTTGTGTAATCTTGAGAAAGACACGCAGGATTGGAATTGTTTGTATTGGGTCGTTTCTTAAAACACATTCCTAATGAGATATGCAGCATAAATAGCACTTACTGCAGAGACTATTGAGTATCCTGGCTTTGCTGGAATGTGATTCTTTTTTAAGAACCTTTCTCCTATTTCAGTGTTTGCTTTCATTATAGCCCATGATTGAAGAGAAAATTATTTTCTTACTCTATAAATTAAACATATTTTCCTTTGTTTTGTGGTTTATTTTCTGTTTTTCTAGGTTTTAAACCTAATGGATCTCTCTTTGGCATGACCTGATATCCTGCACATATTTTGATAATGGGCTCATCCTAAGAAACAGAAAGTAAGCTGTTTTGTTGGCTGATGGAGTCAGAGTGAGGCAATGCCTCTTCTGCCGTGACACCTGATGATTAAAATTTTGAAAACAGTTTTTACTATTTTAGAGCTGTTACTTCTCTTATTTGAAACAAAATAAACATTACTGCAAAATGTTAACATACCATATGAATTTAGAGTGTGAGCATCATACTCCTTCATATTTTTGTAAAACTTTACAATGTACAATACTCTGACATGCAAAGGTTATTTTTAGATATCTTTTAAAGTATGTAGGACAGACTCAATTTTAATGTTTTATAGATACAGACCCTGAAGCCCAGGATGGTTATAGGAGGCAAAGTGGAACGCTGGTCCCGGTCTTCTAATCTGAGCGTTTTTTGCATTGCACCCCAACAACACTCAACAAAGTGTAACCTTGCTAATAGTACTTTTAATTCTGACTCATGTTGCCACTCTGAAGCTCTCTGTTATAAGCACAGGGGAAATAAAAATGTAGAAATATAGTCTGTTTGGTGTTTTTTTCCCCAAATATATGGATGTAATTTTCCATCTCATCTCCCTTTGGTTTCCAAAGTGGTCAAGTAGTTTTGCTCAAAAGCTGGGTTGTTGATCTGGCTTGCGGTCTACTCACAATATTTGTATCTACCCAGAGGATTCACAAAACTTATGACTTCACCTGAGCTGCCCCTAGCCCACATGGCACCTGTCTTCTAGGCCAGTGCAGTCTTGGGATGAACACCGTGGCGAGTGAGTGAGGTCTGAGACACAATTCAGCCCTGATTCGCTCTCTCCCAATACCTTTCTGCAGGTCACTCCCAACTCACCTCAAAATACAGGGCCTGCCTTTAAGCAACATTAAAGGGGAGAAAGGTTCACTTATTATCAGGCTATGTTGCTTTCCAAGAACTTGGTGCTATTAGATCTCAGAGGGTCTCTCAAGAGTCGACTTAATATTTTCTTCATCCTACACATCACCACACAAGTCCTGGAGCTGTCTCATCCGTGCAGTCATAGGATCTTGACATTACCCAGACTCATTTCTTGGAAACTTCATGGATGCTAAAGACATTGCTTGGAAGTTACCTGGCTAGTATAATCGTACTACTATTTTCTGGATGCCCAAGGGTGTCACCAGAAGGCAATGATCACCTCTTCTGAGCTTCACCACGTTGATTATGGAAATTCTGCTCAGGGATCCCAGCGTGGGTCTAAATGGAATTCACGCCTGATCTGGTCTGAACAACTCATTAGAAGCCTGTTTGCGTGAGGACAGAGGATCTTCTCAGGAAAAACTCATCCTGAGGGGAAAAAAGACCAAGGCAGGGGCTGGGTGACAAGAAAGAACTAGTCACCTGTATGGCAGTGGTGTCTGCATATGATTTGCTGGCTGCCGTCTGAATCTCTCTTGGACCAGCCCCTGGGAAAATGTCTGATTCCTTGGCAGAAATAGAGTAATAAGCAAAATTTAAAAAGTATTCCACTAAGAACTTTACAAATTTGAGGTGGTGTTTCAAGCCACTTAAAGATGAGGCTCTTCTGATAGAACACGCTATGGATGGGAAAAGGCATTGAGTGCACACTTGCGTTAATACCCCATCATAATGTTTCTGTAAGCGACGATTGTGTGAGCGAGCAGATGAGGACACAGTGCTTCTGTGCACAACTGCAAGCAAGCACATGCCCCCTTAAGTGCCCCACAAGTCTTTTCGGATGAAAATGGTAAGGGATTAGGAAGAGGCACCAGTGCTTCTCTGCTTAGCAAGACTCCTGCTCAATTAGTTTGAGGAAGAGATGAAGCTACCTTTGCTAGCTACAAATAATGCTCTTTCATCCTAGAAATCTGGTTTATTTCTAGTCTCATGTCCTCCATTTATGCTTCTCATACAGGCATATTAAACACAAGGCATGTGTGCTCTTCTCTCTAAACATGCAACCATAGGAAAGATGGCTGATCCATTATGAAACTGTTTCCAGAGTCTGAACCTGGCCTGAGTAGTTTCCTCAACACAGTGCTCCAAGAAGATACTAGCAACTAATTTGCATCCCCTGCTGTAATATGTTTTGGAAAAAAATTATGGTTAGCTCCTACCAGCGGTAACATAGATTTGTTTTTATTCGAAAGGACTTAACTTTTTATGTCCTTAACTTTTTATGTCATGGCTCCATTTATGCAAATAACCTGTTTAAGGTAGCTGCTATCTACAATAGGGAATCCATACAGGAATAAGAAAGAGTCTTTCCTGAGTCCAAAGCCCCCATCTAAATGTAACTGGAATTTGAAAGGTCCTAGCCCATGTTCAGATTATATTTCGCAGCACTCGAGATGCTGAAAGCATCTTTTAGTCTGTGGTTGCTAAATAAATATGATTTGCAATAATACATGTCAGCTCACCTTTGGTTTTCAGAAACAGGTTAAATAAAAGGGATTCAGTAAAATAAAATAAAAATATGTTGAGTATAGTAGAGATACAAATAAGTGATTTTTCTGCTCCAGCCTTCTTAGATTCTTCTAAGAAGAAGTTCCACTCCTGAGTCCAACACAAACTTGTGTGTGTGTCTCAGGATACAACCAGATAAAAGTAGTGGGTCCCTGCTCATTAAGGTGCATACAAACCACTCTCTCCCCAAGTGAATGACTTTAAAGAAGTGAGATTGTTCTAATAATCTCTTTAGTGTGGAACATAGTTTCTAGTGGTTCATTCAGAAAGGTTATAACCAATCCCTGGTCAAGACAGATACTAGACTAATCTATTAGTTGTTGAAAAAGAAAGGGTAGGAAATTCTGTAACTAGCAGCGGAACCATCCTTGGTTTGCATTACAATTGGGTAAAGAGAGCAGGCAGTCAGGAGGTAGATAGAAATAGCAAGTGAGGTGTTGTATTGGTTGGGCCATTTACCAGCCAGGAGAGACAATGTATGATGAGCACGGAATTTTGGTTTTAGGATGAGTGGCATATTGATCAAAGAGGAAGGGAGAGATGTTCCAAAATGGATGCATATTTTTTTAAAAATATCAAGAAGATCTTATCACCTTTTTGATACTCTGGTGGGTTGGTTCCCCTGGCAACTAGAGCCTACCTCATGATGTGCAATCAACAGCAAATTTAGATTACTTTTCAGCTGATGTACCAAGATTTTGTCACTCTTAACTCAAAATTCCACTCATCTATGTGCTGTGTTTTTAATATTCCCTCATCTGACAATATAGATGATTTCTATGTAGCCGAGATATGATATACGCAGCAGTGGTAGAGGAGAGATTGAGCAGCCTGGAGAACATTCAAGATCATAACTGAAATCAGATACCCCTGGCACTTACTAGTGGAATGACACTGGACTAATTACAAAACCTTGCTAAGCGTCAGTTTCCCCTTTAATAAAACGAGGGTGAAATAATAATAATAACAACTACTTTATAATATCGTTATGGGAATAAAACATACATTTTGCATATGTCTTGGATAAGGTTGCCAGATAAAATACAGAGCATCCACTTAAATGTGAATTTCAAATAAAAACAACTTTTTTTAGTATAAGTATGTGGTGTGAGACATTTAGGATAAGCTTGCATGAAACATTTACTTGTTGCTTATCTGCTTTTTTGTTTGTTAAATCTGACAACCCTATTCTTAGAGAGTGAGTGGGCAGAAGAGCATCAGCTGCCAGTGTGGCTGGTACAGCACAACATGGCAGACAGTGCCCAGGCCAGTAGTAGCAATGGTGTGTTGTCATTACGGGGCCTGTAAGATGTTAATGGTCTTGGAAGCAGATGTGAGAATAGGGATCTAAAGGTAAAGTGAAAGAGCAGAAAAATGGTGGCATCTGTCTGGATAGGTAAAATGCTATGTTTATGACACACTGATTACCACTCACTGGGGACTCCTAAGATTGAGAGACTGGAAAGGGAATGGAGATTCCACGATGAACTCAGGAGCCCAAGATACGAAAAAATACTGTTTATCAATTAAAAAAAAAAAATCCCCACGCAATGATGTAGCTTGAGGAAACATAGGTATGTAGGGAATAGGTTTCCTCTGTGTGGCTCATAGACAAACTCTACCTGTGTAAAGAGCATGGCAAAATCAGAGTGTTGGGTGAATATTTATGACAGAAATGCAAAGCAACTCTAGCTTCCAGTTTGATTTAAAGTGGTTAATCCAGTGTTTCCTCCCCGATGAAGAGGTACGATTTAATAATTAGAGTGTAGGCTGTGATTTTCCCTGGTGCTGTCCTTATGGAAGGTGGTCAGCAACATGACTCTCTCCTGGGTAATGTTTGAATTTAATTATGTTCAGGGACTACACAGAATGCATCAATTCATTAAACTTGTTTACTTCAAGACACTAAATTGATGCACTTACTCAAAGACGGTGATTTCATATACTTATCCTAGACCTCTTACTTGCAAAAGAAAAATGTCATCTTTAAGCAGGTAATTATTAGCCCAAAGGCATAACTAGGAAACAAGGCTTTAGAAAAGAAGCACTAAAGATTCTATTAGCAACCTGTCTTGGGAGAACCAAAGGATCTGGCTAACACATTTTAAGCAGGGTGACCCACTGTGGCCCTCCATCTATATGGCTCACACTGCCAGCCCATACACTCAGTATGGCTGCCATGGCTTAGGTTTTCCAAACTCTAATTTCTACCCATCAGAGATGGGTGATCAGCCTGACAGACTTCTCACTTGGGGAGCAAAGGTTTGTTTTCCAACAATCTCAATAGAAAAAAATTGTTTCTGCATGAGGTTCTATTATTCTCTATTATTTTGCCTGTTGCTCTAGAAAAACTTCAAAGGGTACACCCTGTCTAATTCCACGTTCTTATGACCACAGTCACTTTAGGGAAGCTTTTCTAAGTCCTGTTTCCTTCTCCCCCTTTTTATCCAGAAGAGCCCCTCTCGTAACTATCTGCCTTGACCCAGCAATAATTCTAGAGCATCTAAACTTAGTGCCAGCCAGGTGGGCTCCTGGCTACTCTAAATCCACTGACTTCAGACCTCTGGGGTTTCTGGAGAAAATTGGTCCAGGTCATATTTTTCTGGATACCTTAATTCCAAACTGACTTTGTACCATTCAATACTAAGATGATTTCAGTAGTTCACAGTGGCGGTAAGAAGCCTCCAACCTGTAAAATGAAAGTTTCCTGGTTGAACTAATGCTAAGGGTGGCAGGTGGCACCTGTCAAGATACACACATCTCTAGCCTAGGTTGTTCTTTATCCAACTTCTCCTTGAACTGTCTTCCTTCAAGTTGACACTTTCAAAACCCAGTCCATTGCACCCGCTGTTGAGGCTCTGCAAACAGTCAGTTCTGTCCCAAGTAAAATCTTTGCCATGAAGGAAGGGGACAGTATTTTTCTCTACTCCTACCCATCAGTGATGAATAAAACATTGGGCACAGAGTTGGGGCTTAACGCATGTGTTCCTGTTTCCTAATACCTACTTAGCCCAGAGCAGAATGGTCTTTACCTGACATTGGCGCTGCCACGCTATCCATATCTGCATTCCTACACTTTTTCTTTGCTGAGAAGCTTCAAAATTCTTCTCCCCACAGCACTCAAGACAGCCACTACCACATAGAACTTCCCGGCTAGTTGAAAGAGCTATAGAATGAGAAGAATACCCTTCCTGTGGGAAAATCAGACAAGTCCCCTCACTTCACTCTGACTCCTTATTTTTAGGTCCAATCACAGTGAAAACAACAACAATGTGTAATAACAATAACGTGAGGCACATGCCAGGCACTTCTCACACATTCTCTCTGATCCTAGCAGGCATGTAACAAGTACAGAGGGGACCATGCGGCCCACAAACACAACAACGTGGTCAAGGGAATACACCTGGGAATTGGCAGAGCTGGATTCACTCA
Organism: Rhinolophus sinicus; assembly: GCF_057876585.1. Lineage (NCBI taxonomy): Eukaryota > Metazoa > Chordata > Mammalia > Chiroptera > Rhinolophidae > Rhinolophus > Rhinolophus sinicus. The sequence goes on along the minus strand of NC_142501.1, from coordinate 179,648,330 downwards.
GGAACATCTGGGTGCAAAGCTGGTGCTTTTTTTCCCTAAATGATGCTGTTGCCCTAAATTATGGAAGCTGTTTGCTTAGGAAAAATTTGCACATTAATTTGCAAAAGAGAGGCTTTATCCTTTTTTTTTTTCCCTGCCCATATAGAAAACCACAGGGCTGGTATCTTTTCAATTCCCTGGCTGAATTAAGGCTTCCTGCTTTGAGTTAATACGTAAAACATTACTCTGCTTAACACATGATTTTGTTTCCTTTAGCTCTTCCCCTTTTCCCCTTTCTTGATGGAGCACCCAGCCAACTCTGTACTTTGAATCTGCTTCTAATAAAGGAGGCAGATAATGCAGTTTTCATCTGAAAGAGAAAATACAAGCAGGTTCTCTGTCACTGATTTGTCTCAAGGCACATACCAGCAAGACGTTTTGGTAGAACTGAGGCCTAGACCTTGGGCTTGTGCATTGATCGTCATTTCCTCTGATGTCCAATCCTCTTAGCAGGTTTCCAAAGCTGCGTTGTGATATTGCAGAACATCTTAGGCAAAACTATTTGTACTGTCAAAAGGAATGTGCTCCCACACATTTACTTACTGCCGAAGAAAGAAATATTACACAGGAGATTGCCTCTAAGTCTCAGTTTCTTCATTTACAGAGTAGTTTCCGAACTTTTTAAAACTAGAGGTCTCTTTTATAAAATAAAATCTGACGCAGAAAGTCCCAAATATAAAACCGATAAAAACGGAAAGGCTGTGATTGAAAAGCAGGGATGGGATGCACACGCAGAGCCTCAGCTGGGAGGGCCCTTGGCTCACCTCCGTAGTAGCTTTCGGGGCACTGCATGAGAAGCCATCCAAGACACAGCGTGACAACACTAGACAAGATTTTCTTGAAGCTTGTTTCCAGCTCCGGCAATCAAGGACGTGTGGATTTCCCTCCCTACCATATGGCCCTCTCATCGGTGGCATGGAAGGGTGTTCTTTCCCCCTCCGCAGGGGAGACTATAGCTCTTCATTCCTCTCTGCCAACTTTCGCACTGCTCCTACATTCTGGAAGGCTGATAGTAGCTTCTCCCCTACTCCCACCACACTGATCCCTGAGAGTTCAGGGCGCGGGCTTTTCCCACTGCCTCCATTTCTCCACGTAACTGCTATTACTGATTTGCTCTGAGAAACTTCCTCTGAACCTCTAGCTTCCTTCTTCTCATTACATACAGAGGCCAGGACATTGCATGTCCTTAAACAGTTTTCAAGAACCACTTCAGCACAATCAAGACTTGATGGTCTGGGGAAGGAAGAAAGTTCTACATACTTCCTTGTAGAGATGGAGACCTCAGCTCAAAGCAAGCCAATGATGATGACTTGAAGATCTGGTGTTGGGTTCAGACTACTACTGCCTCCTAGTGGTCCTTTAGGAGGATTGCAGTAGTGATCTTCCAAACATGGGGATGAGTGCTAATGAAAAAACAGCTGATCCAACTTAATGCAACACGGCTGAGCCCTTATTTGTTGATACTTAGAAGTAGCACCGTTAGAAATGGGTTGAGTATCTTCTGAGTGAATGTGTTCTGGAATCTGCATTTGTATCTCAACTTTGTCAAATTACAAGCTGTGTAAAATAAGGAGAATAACTTAACCCCTCTGAGCATTGTCTTTTTCTGCAATGGAGACACATGTACCTTGAAAGGTTCTGTGAGAATTAAATGACATGGCATATTAAATTCCCCACCAAGTGCCTGGTGCATAGTTGGGGCTCAATTAAATGGTAGCTACAGCCTTTGGAATGGAAGGGATGCAGCTACAGACACTGGACAAACTTTGTGAGTATATCCGGTAGCCAAAAGCAGATTGATAATTTCACTAGTGTTCAGTAAAGGAAATACCATGATTAATTTTCCCTCTTTTCAGGCAAATATTCACTAACACTGTGAACATTATGCCATTTTAGAACAAAGATGAGTGTGGTCCTTAAAACTAAAATAGCCAATGATGTAATTTTTCCCCAAAGTGTATCACATTTAATTCTCTTCTCAGAAAATAAAAGAAAGAAATAGAGGCTTTGAAAAACAAAAGATCACATGCTTTTAACAGTGTCATATAGTATAGTTCAATCCATAAATTGTTTTTGTTTTAGATAAATCTTCAAGTAAAAATTATTAAAAGAATATTAGGGATATTTCTTTGTTGAAAATCATGTTGTGACAACTTCTTTTCTTTTTAAAAGTTCTTCTAATTTGCTTTAAGTTGTTTTCTTAGCAATTTTATCATAAGGAGTCAGTGGGGTGTGGGAATACTATTTGAGGATACTCTTTCAAGAAAAATGATCCAAAATACTCCACAAAGATGAGCCAAATTAAAAAAAAAAAAAAAAAAAAAGCATTTGAAAGGTAAGAAGCTAAAGTGGTAAGTTTTACAATTCATATTCCACACACTAAGAACTTACTGACAAAAGCCAGCACAAATTATTCTTTTCACATGCTGATTACCACCTGAAATTTTATCTCTAATATTGCTTCCAGGATCGTAACAACTGACTGATCAGAGACACATTACTTAGAAAAGAAAATGTTAAAGAAAGAATTTACAAACATGAACTCAAATACCCCATTTCAGAAAAATATAACAGGCAAATTTTATATAAGCTCCAGGAATATTATGTGTGTGTGTCCCTTCTGTAGCTAATTTGGACTGTACTTACATACAGGGCTATGTTTAAGCAAAACCAGTTGCCATGGTGACACAGTGCCCCCTCTAAATGCAGCATGTGATATCTAATTCTGTCTGTGTGTTAACTATTCAGTTGAAAATGGGGAGGATCTTAGAAGCCACAGACAAACTGATCAAGAGTGTCTAGGCTTCTTTACCTTCACCGTACCTATGTCCTGGTCAGTCTCCTCTCCCTTTAGACCAAATATTAATTTTTCTCTACATGATTAAATGTATGACTATTTTGTTTTTTTCTGAATCTGACTGTACATCTTCAAAAATAATATAGAAATGGCAGTTATTTCTTCTGTTAGGCTGGGACAAAAGTTCAATATATTAAACAAGTAAATTCATTGTTAGAACATTTCCTTGTTAGATCTCATTAGAAATGGCATTTTCAAAATAAATCCCTAATATTAGAACTTGTTGGTCTCTCTAATTTTAGTCTTTTCCCTCCCACACCCAGTCACGAGTTTTTCATTTTAGAGTCATACTCTCTGGCGGAAGCATGGGGAAGCTGTTTTGTAGGAAAAACGGAACACAAATATATGTTGAAATGAACAGGAATGTATACATTCCAATCTTTTAAAAAAATTTTTTTTAAAACTCAATATCTGATAAGAGCTCTTTCAATATTCATAAGAACAACTGATAACCATGAGGTATTTTTTCTATGATTGTGTGGTTAGGCATTTGCTTGGATCACCTTATGGGCATTTCCAGGTGAAACTATGAAATAGGAATGAAAAGGCCAAAGAAGACCCTGATTAAAGCAGAGTCTTCGTTAACGTGTTCTAATGGGCAGGAATGTGTGGGCCATGAATTAAACACATTGTCTCCAGCTGAACTTCCTATAAAGTTATTTATAAGAACGAAGTTTAATAGTTGAGTTTACACCGCTTCTCTTTTTTCCAAATTGTGGTAGGTTTCCTTATAAATCAGGCTTCCTAAAAGCAGGTACTGGATGAACTGAAGAACTGAAATATTATACTTTATCAGTGGTCAAAATACAAAATTATGGCCAGAAAGCCTAAGGAAGCACAGTTGCCTGTCAATTTTGTGTGATAAATTTAGTCTTCACCAATTGAACTGATTGTTTTTGGCAATGTGCTCCACTTAGCAGTGCTATTGGAAATTAAAAAAAAAAAGAAAAAAAGATTCCATCTGGTTTTCTAAGCACTCACAATTTAGTGTAGAAATAGGAATATACAGTTTTGTAGCTAGGTATAAAGTGCTAATCTTTGTGAATTTGATGTTTAAAGTGTTGGGAGTCCATTTACGTAAAAGGAGCAATTTGTTCTCTAATCTGGGAGTCTTTGAATACCACAGATAATCACAGAATTTCTTATTTCGATAGGTCTCAAGCTATTTAAATTAGATCGTAATAGAAAATACAAATTTTAGTGCTGTCAATGAAGAGAGCTAATTTATAGCACGTCGGATGTGGTAAGTATGAGGTGTGTAATCTTTTTCTCTTTATGTAAGTGATCATTAAAACTTATGACATATCTATATCATTTGATTGCACAACTAAATGAACCAAGAAATGAGATAGAACTTGTACTGAAGGCTGACAAAGTCAAGTCATCTTGTCTGCTAAATCCTATGTGCTCTGTCAAACTAACCATGGGTGAAGTGAAATGTACTGGTACAGGGACCTATTAATAAGTATTACCAGTACAATAGAGATTTTTCCATTGTCTATGCCAAATAAAGTTTGCCCAATAATTTTGTCTGTGTCAGGCATCTTAGAGAACATCATCCTATTTTAATTTTCTAAATGAGCCTATCTCTCTCGGTTACCAGTCTTGTTTGCTTCTATTTGATTGTATTGTATTTTATAAAATATTTTCTTGTTTACATCTTTTTTTCATAGGATATAAACTCTTTGTAGCAGGGACCTTGATTCTCTGTTCACTGTTTTTTACCTAGCATCTGAACAATGCCTGGAATATTTTTAAGGAAATTTGTTGAATGCAACTGTGGAAATTAATGGAACCTAAGATTTGGCAGTCAACAAAACCAACTTTTAAAGGTATCATGCATTTGTCCATCTTCCATACTTTTCTTTCTCATGTCACAAATGTATTGTTTGAATCTCAACCATGAGTTACGCACTTTGTTAGGCAACAGGAAAGTTATGATAAATTAGAAACATCCTCATCCTGGTGCTTTCACAAAAATGTTACTGGACTGAACTAGGTCCAGTTACTACTCGGTAGTTGCCAGCCAAAAGACAACTCTGAGAGGATTTTATGAGAAGGAAGTACTTTATTGGGTGCCTGCAGCAAGGATACTGGGGGGACTGTGGGGGAGATGGGGCGGGAGAAGAGGGCAGAGGTCACTTCCCCAAAGGAGGGGTCCCTGAACAGAGGATCTGATCTGTCTTTGTTCAGGGAAATTATGTACAAACATCAAGGGGAACTTCGTCATCATGTATACAGATTGGGACATTCCTGCCCATGCACAGTTAGAAGACGTGCCTATACATACAGCTCATGTTCAAAAGTGGTGGAAAATTTCCACTCTTGGGAGGAGATTTTAGTATGAAAATGAGGGACTAATGAGAAAAGTTTATGAGAAGGTCGGTGGAGGGTCCTCCAGGCGGATTGTGCATCTTGTGGCTACTACTTCCTGTGTGTGTCTCGCCCAGCCACCCGCGAGACGGGGGTGCAGGAAGACCCCTCGTTGGGGTACTGGCGGATGTTTGCTTTTATGTCTGGACTGGCCGCCAGTGAGACTATAGTGGTATGATTCTCCTATCTATGGCTCTGTTGGTGTTCCTTATAGATCTCACCATATCCTGCGTTCTAGTGCAGGGAGCGGGACCAGAGTACCTGCATGACAGTTAGTCTATGTTAAGCTACCTACAAGTATGTATGTGTGTACACACACACACACACACACACACACACACGAGGTATGACAATTAAATTCCTGAACTCATCCTAGAAAAAGTGCTTCATACGTCATTGCTGAATATCACTACAGTCACTTTGGAAGTACTTCCCATGGGAAGCTATGCACTGATGCCAGCACCTAGTGTGCCTTTTAAAGCAATTTTGGAATTCTTTCTAGAATGGCCATCAGAGTTGTCGTCATATTACACTTGATGTCCTGAATGTCATCAAAATGTCCTCTTTTCAATATTTCCTTTATTTTTGGTTAAAGAAAGAAGTCTCTGGGGACCAGATCAGGTGAGTATGAAGGGTTTTCTAATACAGTTATTTGTTTACTGGCTAAAACTCTCACAGACAGTGCCGTGTGAGCAGGTGCATTGTCGTGATGCAAGAGCCATGAATTGTTGGGGAAAAGTTCAGGTCATCTAACTTTTTCTCACTGCCTTTTTAGCACTTCCAAATAGTAAACTTGGTTAACTGTTTGTCCAGTTGGTACAAATCCATAATGAGTAATCCCTCTCATACAAAAAAAGGTTAGCAACATCATTGCAAGAAATTCTTGAACTTAATTGTCAGACTGTGTGCACATATGTGTGTGTGTGTGTGTGTGTGTGTATGGGGAGGGTGTGCCAAAAAATATGTATACACATTTTAAGAGATGTTAACATTTTGGTCAATGTTCCTCAAGCAGTAGTTCACCGTAATCAGAAGTGTCTGAATGCTGATGGTAACCACTTTGAGCACCTCTTGTAATTGCAGAAGTCAAACGTGACTTGTATTCATCTTTTGTTATCGATATATATTATTACAAGTTTAATAGTTTTTTCTTTTCTTAAAATGTGTATACATTTTTGGCACCCTCCGTGTGTGTGTGCGTGTGTGTATGGTTACCGGAAGATAGTGATGGAAAATTAGTGTCATGCAGGGTCTCTGGTCCCGCTCCCCACATAAGAACGCAGGACATGGTGAGGCCAAAAAGCAACACCCATAGAGCCGTAGATAGAGGAGTCATACTACTATAATCTCGCTGGCGGCTGGGTTGGAGACACAAGAAGCAGGAGCCACACAATCCGCAATCTGCTGTGCTAACTGCAATCTGCCTCTCCGCAATCCGCAATCCACACTCTGCGCTTGCTAGCTCAGCCACCATCTTCTTGCTAGCCCCCATTTTCTGGTAGTGTAGCCACGGCAGTTATATTAGTGGCCAATGGCTTACTGGTTACAGTTGATGGCCAACTAGCCACAGCTGATGGCCATCCAATCACAGTCGATGGCCATTTACTACCTGAGTGAGCACCTTTCTGCGTGAGGGTGAGAGCCTGGAAACTGCACTGCTGGCTCTGTCCCCACAACTAGACAGAACAAATATCTTAATGCACTAAAGGAAATTAGTTCATAGGATCTTGTTGAAACTCTAGGAAAGATAAACATTAATATATATTTTAAATATATATATTGTAGATATGATCTCAAAGATGACAAAATCTACTTTTCTGAGGAATTTTATAGTTAAGGATGGACTAAACTACGGTAAAAAATAGATGCTTGTATTGGCTCAAAACCAATAGGAGTTGATTTCTTGCTTGTCGTAGAATGAGGGTGATGTTCTCTGTCAGCTAGCAGTTCTCTACACAGCCCCTCAGGGAAATAGTTTCCTTCTTTTGGCTCCACCATTCTCTAGGCCAACAGTTCAGGCCAGTGGTTCTGTAGCTGTGGTCACAGGAGCAGTAGCATCAGCGTCACCTAGGACCTTATTAGAAATGAAAATTCTTAGACCCCATCCTACTCCCACTGAACTAGAAACTCCAGGGGTGGAGTCTAGGAACTCACATTTTAAAATGCTCTCCAGGTGATTGTGATGCCAGGTAAAATTTAAGAACCACTCTTCTGGCCCTGCATTCCTGTATTGTTTGCATTCAGTGGGTGGATGGGAAAAAGGAACACCTGCTTTTAAAAGCCTTGACCCAGAAATGTTACACATTAATTAGTTCCTCCACATTTTATTGTTTAGAAATCAGTAACTGAGGTTAGAAATGGCCAGAGTCTCCTCCACAGAAGCCTTAAATGCAAATTCACATACTATGTAGAAAAACGTGTTTTGTGGATGAGGTATTGCTGCTGATGGGTTGTTCTGAAACGTGACACTTAGGATTGGGTTGCAGATCTGTCGTGCTTTGTGGTGGCTCTGATACAATTAATAGACCCTAACAAGATTTGGGGGTAGACAACACGTCTCTTGTATTTTAGTGATCTGTGGTAGGAGAGTATATGCTATTTGAATAATGTTGGGTAAAGTGGCAAGTGGGAAATATGACTCCACCATGAGGAGCAATTAACTAAAAAAAAAAAAAAAAAAGAAGAAGAAAAAAAGAAAAAGGGAGCAGGAAAAGAAACTTGCAGTAGCTGAATAAGGGACCACCTTAGCCTAGTTATTTCTTGGAGGGGGTGGAAGAGGACGTGGAATTAAGAACAACTTAAACTTGAGCTTGCCTCAGACTTGTCTAGAGGGCCAATCAAAATGCAGATTACCCCGCTCATGCCCAGAGTATCTGATTCGGGAAATCGGGGATGGAGCAGGAGAGTTTGCTTTCTAACAAATTCTCTGGTGATGCTGATGTTGCTGTTCAGGGACCACACTGGGAGCATCACTGTTAGTAACTGTAAAAGGAACATTTCAGAGGAAACCTGGATGGGGGCCTGGGGAGGAATGTTCTCTTGCCCTGAGGCTTTTTGACAGATGTCCCTGTGAAAAGCGGACAAGAATTTTTTTTTAGTTTTCCTGGCAAAGTAAGATGTGTGTTCCTGATCTGAAGATTGGAGAGTAGATGTTGGCTGCTCTCCAATGGAAAAAAACAATCAACAACTCTGCACCTTTAGGGAATGTTTATTAATCCTCATTATACCAGCAGTTCCTCCTATAGTGGGAATAAAGCCGTAGCTTATTTCATTAGACAATCGTTTTGTCTGTCACAAAAGGATTTTATTACCATTTCTTCCTTTCTCACCCTACCCATCAACACTTTTGAACATTTTCAAGTATACACAAAGACATACATACGTAAATGAACACACACACGCACGCACTTCCAATCTCTTTCACCTTCAGAAAAAAGGTTTGTCTTCATGTAGCTGCTAAGATATCAATCTTCACTATGATAAAGTAAATGCATTAGGATCACGAAATTATCTTGCTTCATTTAGCTTCCTTAGTAAGTATTTTTTCCTACAGTTTAGGCTGAGTTTGTAAATTAATTGAATCCAATTGCTCTTGCTGCCTTCTGATCTCTCTTTTCATTGTTGATTCTGAATTAATATTCTGTGTTAGCTGCAGCCCAACATTTTTGCAAACTGCAAGAAGTATGTATTTTCCTTGTGTGTTATTGTTATAACCATAGTAATTATAATATACACTATCAACTCAATGTCATCATTGTCCCAGGATTTGTACTGAGCAAAGATTTTGACAAGGTCCCTGCCTAGAGATTATGTAAAAGCCACTCAAGTAGAACTGAATTAACATATGACTTAGGTTAGTGTAGCTAAACTTGAATATTGATTGATTCTTTGGATGTAAAGTGAGTTTGTGAGAAAGCAAAAGAAATTAACCCTACAAATTTCAGTATCTGTTTTTTTGAAACAACCCATGATTTCATATAAGGACTTGGTTGCCTCTGTAGAAGACAATCCTCATTTATCATATTATGTCTTGGAGTTGAAAAGTAGCGTCCATGGACTCAAATTAGCAGTAGGGGACTGGGAATGATGTCTGATGTTTTAATAACCTCTGTTTTTCTGTCTAACCACGTGACTGTGCTCCATATACTTAGCTTTAAATTCATCATTCTGTCCTTGTGTTTTAGGTAGATGAGATGTAGCTCTTTGTTTCATGTTGACAAAGATTTGAAAATTTCTCTATTTTCCTGGGGCACTTTCCCTACCATATTTAATTTTTTTTTTAAAACTGAAGTTCATTATGCATATGAATATAGTACATAAAAGTGCACTAAATGTAAATGCACGGGTTGATTTATTTTTTCAACGTCTACACCTATGTAATCACACCCAGCTGAAGACAGAGTATTCCCATACCACACAAATTTCCTCATTTTCCAGTCAATATCTTCCACAAAGTGATCACTATTTTGATTTCTAACCTCTTAAGTTAGTTTTGTATGATCTTCAACTTAATCTAAATGTGTCATACAGTGTACTTTTTGTGTCTGGTTTCTTTTGCTCACCATAATGTGGATGAAAATGAGGACACATACTAAATCTGACAAGCTCAGGGGAGGCCAGCATGGCAGGCCATGCAAACTCAGAGACCGAAATTAACCCCATAGGATGGTCTGAACATAAAAATTCCTAACAAAAAGCGGGTTGTGTCCAGTAGTCACATCCTTGGCCTGCAGGTTCCTTGACAAAGGTCAATCTTGACCTGGAGTGAGCCTGTCTATTGTCTTTTTTGCATCTAACATATCCTTGAAATGTCAGTCATCCCTTTTTCTGGGTCCCTCAGGGCACAACTCCCCACACCAGAGCAGGAAACTACAGAATTCCTCATTGTTATTGTCTCTTGGTTACCATCTCTATGTGCTATTAACTATCCTGTACCCACCATTGTAAAAGAAGTATCTGTCTCTCCAATTTACTTTCATCCAGTCCCAGAGATTTCCTAGCTTTGCTTTCTCCCACCCCCTTAATCTACCAACAACGGATTTCATGTAAACCTCTTCCATTGATTCTAATGTATAAAATAAGTTGCAAAACTGCCATTTTCCAGAACATTTTCTCAATCTGTTGAGATTTTGCTTCCTGGCAGTTGTCATCAGTTTGGCTCAAATAACCTCTTATAAGCTTTTTCTTAGGCTGGATGTTTTTTTCATCGACAACATCTGGGAGAGTATGTGGTTGCTTGTCTATGGTTGTATTATGTTCTTTATTGCTGTGTAGTATTCCATTTTGTGAACACATACACAACTTATTTACTTGTTTTCGTGTGATTGGACATTTGGGTTGTTTCCCATTTGGGCTGTTATCAATAAAGCTGCTATCAATATTTTTGTACATTTTTTGGTGGTCACGTGAACTCATTACTCTTGATTTTGAAATAGGCATATGATTAGCTCTACTTTAAAATACCAAATGATTGTATTAATTTATACTTCCACCAGCAGTGTGTCAGAGTTCCAGTTGTTCCACAGTCTCATCAACTTCTCGTATTATAAGTTTGTAAAATGTTAGCTATTCTGTGGGTATTCAATAGTATCTCTCTGTCAGCCTAGTTTTTTCATCAGTTAATGGAGCTTCTAGATCAAGTGAAAAGAATTCCTAAGGTTGTTGAGAAAAGGTCAGTTTGATCAGCTGTCAGTATTAACATTTATTTATTTTTGTTCTTTAGCTTTCAATATTTCAAAGTCATAAAAGTCATCTACATAGTTATTAATTAGCCAGTTCAGTGACAATTGGTCAGCTGTGATTTGCACAGCAAATTATTATTTTGATTAAGTGCTTGCTAGTTAACAAATAAGTTGCTAAATTATTTATTTATAGTGACTCACTTAAGGTGTCAAGTTTTGTATCAGACATTACTAGCATTGTTTCTAAGCACACTGCATTTTTGGGCTGCTTTTGGTGACTTACTACTATTTAGATGTCCTCACTTTCCTGAAAACAATGAATCCACTGCCTTCAGATTCCTAAGTACTTTGAGAACAGAGCGGGGAAATAGGGAGAGGTTGGTAAAATGGTGCAAATTTCATTTATAAGATGAATAAGCTCTGAGGATCTAATGTATAACATGTGTAGACAACACTGTACTGTATAATTGAAATTTGCTTAGAGAATAGAATGTAAATGTTCTCACACACACGAAAAGGATAGATATGTGAAGTCATGGATATGTTAATTAACTAGATAGGATGAGCTTTTTCATAATGTATAAATATATCAAATCATTACGATGTATACTTTCAATATCTTACAATTTTATTCATCAGTTATACCTTAATAAAACTGAAAAAATTAAAACATTATTTAAATGTTAAAACAATATTTTAAAAAAATTTTCTCCTGAATCTTTAGCATTAAATGATCATTATATTTCAACCCCCATTCCCTCCCAAGAGAAAAAGTCAATGCAAGAGATTGGTTGCCTTTGTTTGTTATGGACACATTAATGGAGAGAGAGCTGAATGTGGAGAAGACAGAGGGCGAAAGAGAGAGGGGAGAGATGAGAGAGAAACTTCAATTTTTTTGAACAGATTATTCAAATAAAGTAATCAATCCAAATCTTCCTCCATCCACTTTCTTTCCACTCCAGATTTTTAAAAATTCTAAATCAACCAAAAGTGCAGTAATTATAAAAGTGACTAGTGTTAGAGCCAATACCCTGATTTCAGTTTTTTGCCTCTTTAATAGTACAATTGAAGTTTTCATTTTCTATGTTTTTTAGTACACTGGGGTTTGTGTGTAAACATTATATAATGCACATTTAGGGCCATTTTTTTAGGACTTAGAATGTTATTTGACAAATATATTTTGTTAAGGGTTTATTACTGTTATATTTTTCCTTCCATGACGTACTGTGGGGCATTTTTATTATTTGTTTGGATTCTGTATAAAAAATAAACTCTCAGACATCTAAGGCAAAATATGATTTGCTTTTAACCTGATTTCCAGGGATGCACTGGGATGAAATTGAAAGGCAAATGAAATGAAAATGAAATTAGGATGAATTGAAGTACAGGCAGACCCCTGATTTTAGATTCAAAAAATTCCTGGAGATCAAACTTCATGTTCCCTGCTGGCAGGAGAGATTCTGGTCATCATGGGTTGATGCTGGACAGTACAGCTGCTGAGGTTCTGTGTAGCTGGGTCAGCAAAACAGCGAGCATGTTGGTAGAAAGACAGAGTTTTTTTTGGTTTGGAGGCAAGTGAGTCATGACCAAAAGATGATGCCTCTCTATATTAATGACTTCTTGATTTGAACATCTAAAGTTAACTGTCATCATCAATTACCAATAACTTTGGAGGAAGACTATTATTATTTTATTATTATTTTAGTGAGTTATTTTTTCTTTTCTTTTTTAATTTATTGGGGTGACAATTGTTAGTAAAATTACATAGATTTCAGGTGTACAATTCTGTATTACAGCATCTATAAATCCCATTGTGTGTTCACCACCCAGTCAGTTCTCCTTCCATCACTATATATTTGATCCCCCTTACCCTCATCTCCCACCCCCCACCCCCCTTACCCTCCGGTAACCACTAAACTATTGTCTGTGTCTATGAGTTTTTGTTTCTCATTTGTTTGTCTTGTTCTTTTGTTGTTTTTGGTTTATATACCACATATCAGTGAAATCATAGGGTTCTCTGCTTTTTCTGTCTGACTTATTTCGTTTAGCATTATACTCTCAAGATCCATCCATGTTGTCACAAATGTTCCTATATCATCTTTTCTTACCACCGAATAGTATTCCATTGTGTATATATACCACAACTTCTTTATCCATTCATCTATCGAAGGACATTTTGGTTGTTTCCATGTCTTGGCCACCGTAAACAAAGCTGCAATGAACATTGGAGCACACGTGTCTTTATGTATAAATGTTTTCAGAATTTTTGGGTAGATACCCAGGAGAGGGATTGCTGGGTCATATGGTAATTCTATTCATAATTTTTTGAGGAACCACCACACTGCCTTCCATAACGGCTGCACCAGTCTGCATTCCCACCAACAGTGTACCAGGGTTCCTTTTTCTCCACAGCCTCTCCAACACTTGTTACTATTTGTCTTATTGATGATAGCCATTCTGACTGGGGTGAGGTGATATCTCATTGTGGTTTTTATTTGCATTTCTCTGATGATTAGTGATGTTGAGCATTTTTTCATATGTCTATTTGCCATTAGTATGTCCTCTTTGGAGAAATGTCTCTTCGGGTCATCTGCCCATTTTTCAATTGGGTTGTTTGCTTTTTGTTGTTGAGTTGCATGAGTTCCTTGTATATTTTGAATTTTAGCCCCTTATCCAAGGCACTGTTTGCAAAAATCTTCTCCCATTCAGTTGGTGGCCTCTTTATTTTGTCGATGGTTTCTTTTGCTGTGCAGAAGCTTTTAAGTTTCACACAGTCCCATTGGTTTATTTTAACTTTTATTTCCCTTGCCTTTGGAATCAAATTCATAAAATGCTCTTTGAACCCAAGGTACATAAGTTTAGTACCTATGTTTTCTTCTATGCGGTTTATTGTGTCAGGACTTATGCTTAAGTCTTTGATACATTTTGAATTAATTTTGGTACATGGTGACAGATAGCAGTCCAGTTTCATTCTTTTGCATGTGGCTATCCAATTCTGCCAGCACCATTTATTGAAGAGGCTGTCTTTTCTCCATTGTATGTTTTTTGCTTCTTTTTCAAAAATTATCTGTCCGTGTTTATATGGTTTTATTTCTGGGTTCTCAATTCTATTCCATTGGTCTATTTGTCTGTTTTTCTGCCAATACCATGCTGTTTTGATTATTGCAGCCCTGTAGTACAAGCTAAAGTCAGGGAGTGTGATACCTCCAGTATTGTTCTTTTTTCTTAAGATTGCTTTGTCTATTCGGGATCTTTTGTGGTTCTAAACAAATCTGATGATTTTTTTGTTCTATTTCTTTAAAAAATGCCATTGGGATTTTGATGGGGATTGCATTAAATCTGTGTATTGCTTTGGATAATATGGCCATTTTAAGTATGTTGATTCTTCCAATCCATGAGCACGGAATGTCTTTCCATTTCTTTGTGTCTTCTTCAATTTCTTTAAAAAAATGTCTTATAGTTTTCAGCATATAGGTCTTTCACATCCTTGGTTAAGTTTATTCCTAGGTATTCTTTTTGCTGCAATTGCAAAAGGAATTGTTGTTTGTATTTCTTTTTCTGAGATTTCATTGTTAGTATATAGGAATGCAATGGACTTTTGTACATTGATTTTTGTAGCCGTTAACTGTACTGTATTCGTTGATTGTTTCTAATAGCTTTTTGGTGGAGTCTTTAGGGTTTTCTATATATAGCATCATGTCATCTGCAAAGACTGACAATTTAACTTTTTCATTCCTAATTTGGATGCCTTTTGTTTCTTTCTCTTGCCTCATTGCTCTGGCAAGGACGTCCAACACTATGTTGAAAAGCAGAGGTGATAGGGGACAGCCCTGTCATGTTCCTGAACGTAGAGCAAAGGGCTTCAGTTTTTCACCATTACTTAGGAGATTAGCTGAGGATTTGTCATATATGGCCTTTATTTTGTTAATGTATTTTCCTTCTATACCTATTTTATTAAGTGTTTTAGTCATAACTGGATGTATCTTGTCAAAAGCTTTTTCTGCATCAATTGATATAATAATATGATTTTTGTCCTTTATTTTGTTTATGTGATGTATCACATTGATAGATTTGCGGATGTTAAACCATCCTTGTGCCCTGGGGATGAACCCCACTTGGTCGTGATGAATAATCTTTTTAATGCATTCTTGTATTCAATTTGCTAGAATTTTGTTTAGGATTTTTGCATCTGTATTCATCAGAGCTATTGGTCTGTAGTTTTCTTTTCTTTGTTGTCCTTACCAGGTTTTGGTATCAGGGTAATGTTGGCCTCATAAAATAAGTTAGGGGGTATTGTCTGTTCTTCAGTTTTTTGGAAGAGTTTGAGCAGGATTGGTATTAGATTCTCTTTGAAGGTTTGGTAGAATACACTAGTGAAGCCATCTGGTCCAGGACTTTTGCTTTTGGGAAGGTTTTGGATGACTGATTCAATTTCATTACTGGTGATAAGTCTGTTTAGATTTTCCAGTTCTTCATGGTTCAGCCTAGGAAGGCGATATGTTTCTAAGAACTTGTCCATTTCTTCTAGGTTATTGAATTTTGTGGCATATAGTCCTTCATAGTATTCTTGGATGATCCTTTGTATTTCTGTGGAGTCCGTGATAACTTCCCCTTTTTCATTTCTGATTTTCTTAATTAGTGTCTTCTCTCTTTTTATCTTAGTGAGTCTAGCCAAGGGTTTGTCAATTTTGTTAATCTTTTCAAAACACCAGTTCTTTGTCACATTAATTTTTTATATTGTCTTTTTGTTCTCTATTTCATTTAGTTCTGCTCTGATTTTTGTTATTTCCTTTCTTCTGCTGATCTTGGGTTTCATTTGTTCTTCTTTTTCTAGTTCTTTATGGTGTAACATGAGGTTATTTAATTGGGAGTTTTCTTGTTTCTTGAGATAGGCCTGTAATGAGATAAATTTCCCTCTTAAAACTGCTTTCGCTGCATCCCCAAAATTTTGGTAGGATGTATTTTCATTGTCATTTGTTTCTATGTATCTTTTGATCTCTCCTCTAATTTCTTCTTTGACCTGGTCGTTCTTTAAAAGTATGTTGTTTAATCTCCATGTATTTGTGTTTTTTCCTGCTTTCTTTTTGCAGTTGATATCCAATTTCAAAGCCTTGTGATCAGGGAATATGCTTGGTATGATTTCAGTCTTCTTAAATTTACTGAGGCTGATTTTATGTCCCAATATATGGTCTATCCTTGAGAATGTTCCATGTACACTAGAAAAAAATGTATAGTCTGATGTTTTAGGATGAAGTGCTCTATATATGTCAATTATGTCCATTTCATCTAATGTGTCATTTAGGGCTGTTATTTCGTTACTTATTTTCTGTTTGGATGATTTATCCATAGCTGTCAATGATGTATTTAAGTCCCCTAGTATAATTGTGTTTTGGTTAATTTCTCCCTTTAGTTCTGTTAGTAGTTGCTTGGTATATTTTGGTGTTCCCTTGTTGGGGGCATAAATATTGATGACTGTTATGTCTTCTTGTTGTATAGTCCCCTTTACCATTATAAAATGTCCATCTGTGTCTCTTGTTACCCTCTTCACCCTGAAGTCTGTTTCATCTGATATCAGTATGGCTACACCTGATTTTCTCTGGATACCATTTGCTTGGAGTGTCAATTTCCACCCTTTCACTTTGAGTCTATGCTTGTCCTTGTAGCTGAGATGTGTCTGTTTGAGACAGCATATGGTTGGGTTTAGTTTTTTTGATCCAATCTGCTACTCTGTGCCTTTTTATTGGTGAGTTCAGTCCATTTACATTTAGGGTGATTATTGATATGTGAGAATTTCCTGTCATTCTATCTTTAGTTTTCTGGCAAAGCTGTGTCTCCATTGTTTCTTTGCCTTTTTGTTGTTGTCTATTATTTCTGTGTGGTAGTATTCTATGATGTTTCCCTCTGTTTCTTCTTTTATTACAGTATATATTTCAGTTCTGGATTTTTTTTGAGTGGTTACCCTTAAGTTTATGTAAAAGAAAGTTTTATATTTAGAGTATTCCATTTTCTTCAGCCGCTTACTTTCTCCATTCCCATATTCCGGTTCAGGCCTTTACTCTCCCCCTTTTTATGTTTTGGTTGCCACAAATTATCCCTGTTGATGGTGGTCGAATAGCCTCCTTTAGTATTTCTTGTAGTGTAGGTCGTATATTAGGAAATTCCCTCAGCTTCTGTATGTCTGGAAAGGTCTTTATTCCTCCTTCATAGCTAAAGGATATCTTTCTAGATATATTATTCTTGGCTCATAATTTCTCTCTTTCAATAGTTTGAATATTTGGTTCCACTCCTCCTGGCTTGTAGAGTTTCTGCTGAAAAATCTGATGATAATCTAATGGCCTTTCCTTTGTAGGTTACCGTCTACTTTTCCCTGGCTGCCTTGAGGATTCTTTCTTTGTCGTTGATTTTAGACAGCTTCAATACAATGTGCCTTGGAGAAGGCCTGTTGGGCTTGAGATAATTAGGTGTTCTATTTGCTTCTTGGATTCGAGGATCCAGTTCTTTCCACAAGTTTGGGAAGTTCTCATTGACAATTTGTTTGAATATATTCTCTGTTCCCTTCTCTCTTTCTTCTCCTTCTGGTATGCCCATTATTCTTATATTGCTCTTTCTGATGGAGTCAGAAAGTTCTTGTAGAGTTCTTTCATTTCTTTTAAGTCTCAAGTCTCTTTCTTCTTCCATCCGTGTCATTTCCAGGTTTCTATCTTCAATGTGACTGATTCTTTCCTCCATCTGGTCAACTCTACTACCTAAACTGGCTATTTCATTTTTAATTTCTTGTATTGAGTCCTTAATCTCCAGAAATTCTATTTGGTTCTTTTTTAAAATTTCAATCTCTTTCGTAAAATGTTCATGTTGTTCTTTGTGTTTCTGAGTTCATTAAACTGCCTTTCTGTGTTTTCTTGCATCTCATTGAGTTTTTTAAGAACTGCAATCTTAATTCTCTGTCATTTAAGTCACATATTTCCATATCTTTAAGTTCATTTTCTGGAGACTTTTCACTTTCTTTTTGAGCTGTCTTGTTGCCTTGGTTATTCATGGCAGTTACTGATTTATTATTTCTCTTCCTAGACATCTACAGGAATGGCTTCTGCAACAGGTTGGTAGGAAGAGGTCTTTCTTTTGTTTTCCAGCACTTGTTGGTAGAATGTTTTATTTTCTCTCCGACTGCAGCCTTTTTTTCTCTCTCACACTATAGTGCTATGTTTTCTCTGCAGTATTCCAGCTTCCCACACAATGGGGGGATTCCCTGGGAGACGGGCTTCTCCTCTGTTAACAGTTCACCTGGATCACAGGGCGCAGTGTCCATTTGGGTATACGGAGACCTTTTGAAGTTCCAAAGCTCTTCCTATACCGGATTCATAGCCCAGGTGACTCAGCAGTTCTGTTTACTCCTGCAGGGATCCGCCCAGATAGGTGGGGTCAGGGGCGGGGTGAGTTGTGAGAGGTGGCCCAGAGCAATGGCAGCGACCACCACCACATCCGGTCTGGCTTCCACAGCTCTCTCCCCTTTGCCGAAACTAGTTGGGCTGTGAATCTGTGTCTGCGGTCCACAGTTCTCAGAACTGCAAATATTCTGTTCTTTTGATCTGACATTGTTACTGTGCCGCTTCTAGCACCGGGCAAGTGGGTGTGGGATGAGCTCTGGGAGGGTAGGGACGGGGCCGCTAGTCTCAGTGCCTAAGGCTTCTGTTCTCTGCTCGGCAGTGAGGGCTTAAACCACCGTTTTCAGCCTTCTTCCCTCAGTATTTTCTCCGAGGTCTCTGCCATGAGCGCTGAGTTCAGCCGTGTTGTATGCTGTGCCCTCAGCCCTGAGGGCCATAAATGGAGCCCTAGCAGTCCGAGTTCTTCCCTCTCCCACAGCTGCAGTAGTTCCAGGATGCACTGAGCTTGGAGCACTGAGCTAGGTCTGCGTCCTGCGCCCTCATGGCAACTCCGTCTCCACACTTCTGCCTTCCCTCCTCCCCCGCTCTCGTGATTCGCCCACCTTTAGGTGAATTCAGTAGTGGGTCTCTTTGTCTTGCCTGTCTACTGTGCAGGGAGTTCTTTGTGGAGTTATAGTTGTTTGATTTGTTGTAAATTCCAGGGGAGATGTATAGAGGCTCATCTCACGCTGCCATTTTGATCCAAATCTGAGTTATTTTTTTCTATTGATAAACATCTATAACTATTCTGTTTACTGATATAATGAATGCCTGAGTGTTACTCATCTTTCCGGCAAAAGGAATGGTCAGTTTATTGGAAGTTTCCTAGGTTCTTTGCTAGGACAATGTCACACCTTTATTATTAAGTCTGTATCATTATGTTTCCAAGGCCATAAATGTATCAACATAAATCTAATAGTTCATGACGCTTTCCAAGTTCTTTATGGACTATATTTTTATGAAAAACACAAAATATATTGTTGTCTTTTGATTTCTTTAAAAAAAAAAAAAAAAAAAAAAAAGATATGCCCATCATTGTACTCCCTTGTTTCCCCTGTAATGATTCTTAAGTGTCATGAACATTTTCCCAGACATGAAGTTCTGTGCCCATTTTAAACACTGGTAAAGGGGGATAGCGCGAGGGAGACTAGAGAACTGAGAAGAGACAGGAGGAGACTGTTGCTGAATCCACAGAACAGTCTTGAGATTTGAGCTATAGACCTCAGGAAACAGCAGCTGAGCACAAGAAAAATGTTTATAAACACTTGTTTCTAATGTAATGAACAATATATCATTTAGGAAACCTGTATCTGATATCACCTTCAAACTTTATTTTGTTCATGCAGTTTCTATTCTCCAGCCAATTTAATGACCTCAGAGAAGGTAGTCTATAAAAAAGTACACAAAACAGTGTTTATTGTTAAATATCAGGAAATATACTTAATAAAAGAATAATAGGGTGGCAAAGAAAAGAACTGATGTAAGAAATTTTGGAAAGCAGTATATATAAGGATAAAGACAGAAAGAACTGTGCACCAATACTGCATTCTCATTAGTATTATTTTTTTCATAGCAATGTGGGCTTGTAATTCTGAAACTGCAAAAATAAGTGAAACATATTATAGATAATGAGATCCACATTTCTTATGGTCAGAGAAAATTGTTACAAATAAGGAAAAGGAAAAGACTAGAATGAACCCCATGGTGTTGAATTGAAACTGGAGATAATAGTACGAATCCATGGTTTTTAATAGATTTTTATAGGTAGATCCAGAGATAAATGTAGATGTGGGTACCTCAGGGTTACTGTACAGATATAAATTTTCTAACTCTGTCCATTGAGTGGGCCTAGAGAAAAGAAGAGCCCAGGAACAATGAACACACCTGGTACCCAGATCTTGGTTTGTAAATATCACTCTCCAATGAAAGAAGCCAGATCTCTGGAGTAATGGTTGATCCAATGCTGGGATATGGAAATACAAGAAAATCCTAGAGTATAGTTTTGTACCAGAAATTAAGGAAGTTATTGAAAAGGAATAAGTCCTGTTGAAAAGACACAGTAGCCAAACTGAAGAAGCTCCCTGTGAACAAACCTGGAACAATATATGCAAAATAAATGAAAATAAGGAATTAGTACCAGTAGAATAAAATAAACATCCCCGAGCCCGTACTGATATAAATAGATCATCAGAAAAACAAGTAAATGGGGCGGGGGAGAAGCTACTCTTTCAGAAGACTTCCTATTCATCAATATAGAAGAGGTGAAGGAAATATAAAAATTATTAGGCAAACACCGCAGTAATAATTGCAGGCAAGATCCATGGATGGTTGCCAAATTAGTGTTGAAAGTTTGAGGAAAAAAAAGAATATTTGCATAAACTCAAAGAGTTTCTTACAATTTTTCATTAAACAAATGGAAAACAGTGGAGAAACTTAACAAACAACAACTTAAAATTATTAATGTTAACATCGTCATAATTAAGATATATCAACCTCAGGTGCATTGTAATATAATGTAGAGGATACCATTTCTGTGGCATGCTTGCCAAAAATGTGTAAGCTCAATCTAATTATAAGAAAATATTAGTTAAAACCAAATTGACATTTTGCAAAATCACTAACCAGTGGTCTTCAAAAGTGTCAAGGTCATGAAAGATAAGAAAAGACCGGTGAACTGTCGCAGATTGGAGAAAACTAAGGAAACATAATTAAATGCAATGTGGGATTCTGGTTTGGGTCCTGGAACAGAAAAAAAAAAAAATCAGTGAAAAATCTGGTAAAATTTGAATAAGGTCTCTAGCTAATGGTACGTGCCAATATTAATTTTCCTAGTTTCAAAAATTGTTTCTCTGATTAAATAAGATATTAATGTTAGGGGAAGCATGGTGAAAGGCATTATACATGGGAAGTCTACGTAGTCTTTTTGCAACATCTCTGTAAGTTTAAAATTATTTCAAAATAAAAAAGTTAAAAAATACAATTAAAATCCTGGGAAATCACATCACTGAAAAAATGCTAATATAACTCTTTATGACTTTTTCCCACATCTGTGTGTGTGTGTGTGTGTGTGTGTGTGTGTGTGTGTGTATATATATATATATATATATATATATATATATATATATATATATAAACAATATATATATATATATATATATATATATATATATATATAAAACAATTATCTATATTTGAAAAAAATGGGAAGAATAATGATAGTAGCAGTCCTACAGGGGCGTTGTGAGGATGGTATGAGCTAATACATCTAAAGCACTATAGTTAGCACACAGTAGGTTCTCAGTAAGTATTCGTCATTGTAAAGATTGCTTACTGTTTTGTAACCCTGAATTAGGTAAGTATTTATGGACTCTGGATATTTAATGGCATGTGTGAGATACTTGTGAAGGTAAGAGATATTTCAAGACTGAAGGAGGTAGAATCCTAGGTGCGAAATTCTAGAATTACAGAATATAGCATTAATATAGTTCCTGTACCTTTTGCTCAATGGGAAAGTACTGAGTTTGAATCTCTTCTGGATTATTAGTTTAGATTCCCAATATAACTGCACAACAGGAATTGATTTGTGTTTACTTTTCCCTTTAATAACATGAGCATTAAATTTAAACAATTATAGAGTAAGATTATATAGAAATAGTATAATAAAATACCAAATATGATTCACTCCCACTGACTTCCTTTCTGAAAGTTCAGAAACAACAGGGAATCAAAACAGAAACAGAGGAAAGAAACTTCCTACCACCAGCAGCACTGGTTGCCAGAAGCCATAATCCAACAAAGTTGGAAATCCCTTGCCTGGATGCAAAGCCCCGAAGGGCAGCATCTCCAATAAGCCGAATAAATTTTGAGAATCTTGTCAGCATTGTTGGAAGTTAGTGAACATGCCAACATCAGAACCCTGTCCAGTTACCTTTTCCATATCTTCAAGTGAACAGTGGTGTATCAAAAGGAGGAAAAGCAAGGTTATTTTCTCTCTGGGCAAAGACAGATATTCCATTCTGTGAATTACGATTATTCAGGGCATTGAGACTCACATATTCAAACTTTGGAAAACAGCAACAGTATTGTATTGTTGGCTTTTTCCATGTCATCTATCCTATCCATATTGTTCTGGCGAAAACATTATTGAACAGATGGGCTATATCCTGAAGGTTAGAGGGAAACATAATAACAATTCAGTTGAAGGCCAAATTGGTAGAGAAACAAGTTTCAGAGGTACCACCATGTGTGGAAAACTCCTTATCCTGAGATAGACTTTATCTCTAAATCCCCCTGGCATTTTAGGAATACAGCAGTTAATTTTACCCAACCCATTCTTCAGGGAAATATAGCTAGATGGAAGCAAAACTAATAAAGTAAACATAGTCTTATCCATAGTTAACATAAGACCATGCAGTTTTTGTCACAATAAATTTTTTTCTGTTGTCTTTCCCATTTAATCTTTTACATGCCCATGAATAATGCCACTACAGATACATTTATGTCGCCAAATTTTATTTTAACTGGAGGCACAGAAACCTGGAAAAACCACCCTGAGCATTTGTAATGAACTTCCCCAAAGTACAGGAGTGTGTTGATTCCAGCTCTGAAATACCTGTTTGATTTTACTTTATTTCTTTTCCCACCATCCTCATCTCCTCTCCTCTGCCCTAGTGCAATGCTCTCTAGTAGTCTTCCTCCTTTTATTTCCTTGCTGCTGTGAGTTGCCATTTAAATTCGTAAATAATTATGTCATCTCCCTGAATCAAATAGGTTTCCATTTTTCTACAGATTGAAATACAAGCTTCTTAACATGACTTAAAGGATTTTCACAGTCTGATCTTAACCTGTCTTTCCAGTATCACCTACCCCCGTGTTTTATGTCCTGTGATATATGACATACATGTCATATACGCTCACACTGCCACGACTTTGCTCTTGTTCCTTCTGCCTAAATGGCCTCCTCCCTTACTTCTACAATGGTAACTTGTTGGCATTCTACTGGTCCTTTCCATCTCAGCTCAATTATGTTTTCTCTGATGAGCTCCTCTCCGTCTTACCCAGTTTAAATTAATCACTACCTTATCACTCTATCTATACAACAATTACAGGACATATTATAAAACATCATATTTGATTGTACATATAGATTATAAGTTCTCTGAGAGCAGATTCCATGTCTTCCTCATGTTGGTTCATCCCAGGTTTTCCATACTTGGCAGACATTTAATAAATATATGTATGAATGAATGAATAAATGAATAATGTTGCCCAGGGCCTGAGGTACTCCTCAGAGACTTAGGTAAATTTAGACTAAACCTACTGACATTTGGATGAGACTATTCTTCCTTCTATGGGACCATCCCTTGCATTGTAGACATTAAGCCTGGAAATGATACTCTGAAGTTATCATGACAATCCAAAACAGTGCCACACATTTCCAAATGTTCCCTACCTCCTGCAAGGGTGGCACTTTCCTGGTTGTAAATAATTTCTGGCTCAGCCACTTCATTGTGGTTCATAAGAAATCCAAACAGACATGTGATCTCATGAGATAAGAGTTGTGGGGTGGAATATTATGCATTGTGCAGCCTTCTCCCAGCTCACTGGCTCTACCTCTCTGCTTTCCCCGCAAACTTCATGCTCTCAAGATTTGATTCTTCTGCTGCCTTTTGTTCTACAGGGAGTATTATCCAGTCCTTTTCATGATAATTCCATTTCTCAGGAGCAGTGGCCCCACCTGGATGGTCTGCCTTCTCCTCGCTGGTATTCTGTTGGTTAAAACATTATTGTTGTATTATGAAAGCAAATACTGCATACTCTGCTAATAATCAAATCACAGGTCTAAATTTCCTGTAGGTATTCTCAAATCTGACTTGTAAGTTCCTAGGGAAGCTCATTCAATTTAGGGGCCTGTTATGGACTGAATGTTTGTGTCCCTCCAAATTTGTATGTTGAAGCCTTAATGCTCAGTGGGGTCTTTACAGGAGTAATTAGGGTTAAATGAGGTCATTCAACAGGATTAGTGTTCTTATAATAAGAGACACTAACATAAGACACACTTGCACTTACTCGCTCTTTCCTTCTCTCTGCGTGCCCATTACCAAGGAAAGGCTATGTGAGCACACAGCTAGATGGTGACCACTCCAAGCCAAGAGGAGAGGCCTCAGAAAAAAACCTGTGCTGTTGGTGTCTTGATCTTGGACTTCCAGCCTCCAGAACTATGAGAAAGTAAATTTCCAACGTTTAAGCCACTCAGCCTGTGGTATTTTGTTATAAAGACCTGAGTAGACTACTACAGGGTCCATGGTTTATTCCTCAGTGTCAAGGCTTGGGATACCAATTAGTGAACTTGTGAAATAAATTCTGCTAATTAGGATGTTCTGTAATATTACAGAACTATTGTACTATTATAGTGAAGCCTAAAGCACCTTCCCTTCTCACATAAGCCCGGCCCAGGGATTCGGCCTCCTGCCCCAAATTTCTCTGTAGGTCACTGCTTGGTGCATGCATACTCCTTTCCCATGTTATCATTCTGGACCATGTCTCTGCCTAACCTCAGCGGGATGTTCTGAAATAGATGGTTCCTTGCTTCACAAAGTTGTGCTGAAAGTGTTGCTTCTATAACCTGAGATTGGGAATGCAAAATCTCTGCTGCCTTAGGCCTTCTGTCACCTTTTTTCTCATTTTTTCCCCAAGCCACAAAAAAGGGCTCGATAGGAGTTGGTATACTGAAGTAGAAAAAGTTGAAGTCTGGCTACAAAGAGCACAGACAGTCTCCTGGACTGGGTTCCCTGTGTCTACGTGCTGTTGGCCAAGGGGAGCTCACTGTACTATGGAAGACACCCCACACCAGGCAACGAGTGACCCCCCAGGTGGACGAACCCCTGGGCTGAATGGGCACCCATGAGAGGCAGGTTGCATGAGAACTTCAATAAGCTGACATAGGAAACCTGGAAACTGTGAAGTGAGAATCCATAAGGGTATGAATGGAGAGTTGGGGAAGGAGGAGGCCCTGATGCAGACTGTGCTCTGAGGGAGAATGTGTAAATAAGAAGCTGCACAAGCTACCTATTTAGTAGGGCACTCTGATGACCAGGAAAGGGAGCGACACATTGGAGCAGGTGTGGGAGAACCAGGGAGCCTGGCTATCCGTTTGTTGGTGACTCTGCTGGTGTCATACATGGTAGGTCACAAAAGCCCTGTCCTGGCCCAGAGGTATAAGCGCAGACTCCTTGGATGATCAGTAATAGAAATACTCACCATGATTTAGTCTGTGAGGGCTTCTAGAACAAGTTACCACAGACTGGGTGGCTTAAACAACAAATACGCATTTCTCACAGTTCTGGGAAGTTAAAAGTCAAGTTGCAGGCAGATTTGGTGTTTGGTGAGGACCTGCTTCCTGGTTTGCAAAAGACTGTCTCTTGCTGTGTCCTCATATTGCAGAGAGAGAGAGAGAGAGAGAGAGAGAGAGAGAGAGAGAGAGGGAGGGAGGGAGGGAGGGAGGGAGGGAGGGAGGAAGCTCTCTCTTGTCTCTTCTTATAAGGCAGTAATTTGGTCATGAGAGCTCCACCCTCGTCCCCTGTGATGGTTTATTTTATGTGTCAACTTCCCTGGATTAAGGGATATTAAGATAGTTTGAAACATGATTTCTGAATCTGTCTGTGAGGAGGAGATAGATGTATGATTTCAACCTTCATATAAGTAAAGCCCCAGTGACTCGGGTGTTTTGTACAAAGCACTGTAGCAGGTGAAGCATTCCTTTCCTGTTGGCTGACCTCCCACAGCGTTGGCCTGGTTCTTCCCAGACCACCTGTGAGAAGATGACAATCTCTATAAATACATCCGTTTTCTCTCCCTGCCTTGTGCCTTTCCCCTGGAACAGCCATGTACAATCTCCCTCGCTGCCCACTGCATATTTTCTTCTCCGAAGAGAAAGGCTCTGATATGATCTGACCTGGAAAGTGGACTTAAATATGTTGGCATCATTAGGTCTTGAACACTCTCAACCCACTTTTATGATCCTCATGCCATGCTTTGCCTGCAAACCGCATCTCTTCCCACCCGCCGAATTCTGTTCAACCTGTGTCATCACCATGGAGCCTTCCCAGGTGGACTCCATCCTGCTTCGCACACACCAGTCTGCTCCGCGCTTGTGTTTAAATATAGCATGTTGACGTTCCTCACTGTGCGTCTGCTTGTATTTTTGTTTTGCACTATTCTTATAAATTCTGTGGATGTTCGCCTTTCCCCCTCTAACAACAGCAGTGACAATAATGACAGCGCTGTCATTTGTCCAGGTCTAACTATGTGACTGTTAACTCTTTAGAAACAAACATTTGTTTTTGTTGAAACCTTATGATAATTCTCTGAGTTATATGTTTAATATTTATTTCTTTAACGTTATGATAATTCTCTGAGTTATGTGTTTAATATTTATTTCTTTGAAGCGTACTATATTAAAGTGTGAACATCGTAAAATATTTAAAGAAACAATCGTTTATAATAAAACAGAGAGCACCCCTCCCACCCTGTCCCCTACAGTCAGCACTGATAGTGGTGGAGTCTGTTCCCTTCCAGAGCCTGTGTGTGTGTCACTGCGTGTACATATTTGCACACAGAAACTTGGATGCAGATTTTTAATATAAATGGAATCATAGAATAAATATCATTGTGTTGTTTTCTTTTTTTACTTAACAATCTCTCTTGGAGCGATCACGAGGAAAGAATGACTATCCCCATGTCATAGGCAAGGAAAGGGAGGTTTGGAGAGATTAAACAACTTTATCCTATTAGGTAGTAGTTTCCATTGCATGACAGGTTCCTTGAAAATAGCATATTATTTCTGATTTATATTGAGTTCCAGTGCCTTACGCTCCAGTTTTCATAGCTCCCTTATTCCAGAAGTTTGGTGCTTCCCTTCTCCCATTCTTGAACCTGGATCCTTATTTCCTTCTGTGTGCCTGAGTTTTTGTAGCCTATCTGGTACTTGTAATTTGAGTCAGGCTTTACTTTTACTATTCCTCAGCAGCTAGTGCATCCCCCACCTGAAGGAATGGAAGCACCTCCCATTTGCTGACAGACTTCCTGATGCTGCCTGCCTGCCTGCTTGTGGAATTTTCCCTTGCTCCTGAATTTGCTAATGCTACACTTTTCAGGCTTGACAGTTGATTTATCAGAGCTACCTGTTAATTGCTTGCCGTGCCATCTACTGTGCTGTTTGTCAGGCTGCTACGTGCAGCTGACTGTTCTTTCCTCACGTCTCTCCCTGCCCTCGTATCTGCCCTACTTCGCGGGGTGGATCCCATTCCAGGTCCCTTACAGCACACCTGACCCCA
Organism: Rhinolophus sinicus; assembly: GCF_057876585.1. Lineage (NCBI taxonomy): Eukaryota > Metazoa > Chordata > Mammalia > Chiroptera > Rhinolophidae > Rhinolophus > Rhinolophus sinicus. The sequence continues at coordinate 179,620,624 of NC_142501.1, read as the reverse complement.
CACAAATTCTACCTGCTTTACCTTGAGGTGCAATGCAACTTGCCATTACTTTAGGAGAATACTAGATCCATCTCTAACATAACACAAGATCACAGAATTTTCCACCGAGAGAACAACAAATCTGCAGTCAAATCTTTGGCAGAAAGTAGGGCAGATAGAGCGAAACAGTGGTTTACATTTGTATTTCTCATTTCTTTAACATTTATGGAATGATAATAGTCCTTTAGAGATTGAGGATTTTTTTCACAGACTTTTGAAACGCATACTCAGGAGGCTTTTCCATTTTAGTAAGTAGTTTTTTCTCAGCAACTTGTCTTAGTTCCCTCATTCCCTGATCAATGATAATATGATTTTTCAGTTGCCCAGAATGGAAACATGGGATTCATTGTGCATCACTCTCCTTTATCCTCTAGTGCTGCTCCCTATACCCTGATCAGGGACTTAAGAATACATCCCTGTGGATCTTTCAGACACCAGGTTGCCCTTCATTCACCACTCCGCGCCCCCAAGCTGTGATATGCTTTTCCTGTAAGCATTTTGTATATTATAGCATTCCGTACTCAAAACCTAAAGTGCTTCCTATTGTTTACCAGAGCTGGCTCAAATAGATAAGAATTGCCTACTCTCTTCTCCCACATGTCCCACCTGGGCTACCACAGATATGCCAGAGTTTGTCAGACACATTGTAATTTCATGGCTTCATGTGCAGGTCAAATAATTACTCCTGGGAATGAATCAGAGCCCCTGATGTCAAACTTCAATCTAGTTCCCTCAGAGACTTGATCTTCAAGACCTTCCATAACCTAACCCGGTTCTTAGTCCCCTCTCCTTCCAAATGAGAATCTTTTTATTGTCCTATAAATATGCAGTGCATCTTTCTGCTGCCAAGCTGTTGATCAGGTTCTACACACCCCTGCAACACCCTCCCCTTTTCTCCTGATGAATGGGAAGTTGAATACCTGTAAAATCTGTCATCCTTGGCCTCCACCAGCCAGCCCATCTTGCACCTTTGTAGGAATTGCCAAAAAGGTGTTCTTTCTGGATGGATCAGTTATATAAAGGCACAGCTTTCCTCAAATTATTACATTTCCCTGCTTGGCTTGATAAGCTGCTGAGGGTTGGATTTTGGCCCCCACTCCCTGTATCCCTCCCCGAGAGGTCTTTTGCACCATACAAACTGCACAATGGTATGTGGCAGCCCTAGTCAATCCATCATCTCAGGGCCAATTTGGGTGACCCGACTGGTAAGGAGAATTTATTTTTTCTCCTCTAATTTTTTCTTAGCCTATTGAAATCCAATACAAGCTTTATAGCCCAGCTGATAACTTACTTCTTACCTGAGGGCTCCAGTCATCAAAATGCTTTCTTTGCTAAATACCATGTACATAAGCTTGATCATAAAATTTAATTCTTGGTTACATTTAGTCTTGATTTCTGAGTGTTTCTTAGGTTGGATTAATCTGTCCTGATTATGAGATTTGTTAAGATGGAGAATATGGCTTAGATCTTTTCTCTAGTCAATAAACTACTCAGCACAAAACCAAACACATACATTATTTTATGAAATCTAGGTTGCCATTAGTTGTAAGATATACTGTGGTTCTATTTACCACTAAAAAAGAAAAAGAAAATAAAACACTGAAACTAAACTATGATTTAGAATTTCTATTTTAAATTTATTGAAAATAATTTTTACTTATTTCAATTTTTTTTGGCTATGCAGCACCCTTATACATATATAACAGGAAATAAAGAAGCTAAATATATTAGTTAAGATAGTTCTAGAATTTCTTCACAGATGCTGACTATTTTGAATCAATTTTTGACTCACCTTTTCAAGTTTTGATGCTATATTTCTCTTAATCTTACCAGACAATGTCAATGAAACTCAACAGCTAAGTGATATTAATTCCTCAATAGTTCCTAAAGATCTTTTTTTTAACCAGTATCAAGCAGTTGTAATTGTCCAAGGGGTTGCAAATGCCCTCAGAATATCAGCCAAGATGGTACATGAACAGGTAATGACACATCATTACTGACACCAGGCTAACTGGAGCAATGAGGTACCACTGCTTCTAAGATTCATCCCTATTTTAGAAGTATTAAAAAGTGAAAAAAAATTGTCTTTGTGCAAATGAGACACAGGAATAATTGTTCAGTTAACTTATCTCAGTGGATTAAAAGAGAATGTCAGAAATTTTTAAACACAAGAAGTCATGTATGAGGCAACTCTGTTATGTAGAAAAAGCATTGGGTATGTGTTACAAGGGTTGTGGTCTCAGTTTTGCCATTCAATCATTTGTCATATTTTTATTTTAGCTATCTTGATTTCAGTGTCATTGTTTGAATTATGAGGGCATTGATCTAAATGATTTCTGAAGGTTTTCCAACACTAATACAAGGCACATGAAAGCAATGAGATTGAAATTTGAAATTATTAGCCCAGATTATTATCCAAGAGAAAAATCCCTTGGATGACAACTGTGGTATAGAGATTTGAATTTGTCTGATGAAATCTGGCATAAGGCATGTGTGGCAAAGGCTGGACTCATGGGGGATGACGCTATGCAATCCTTATCCATCTGGGGAGAAACTGTCCACATGCAATCTCTCCTGGCCAGGTTGGTGGGGAAAAGAAAGTTATCAAATGATGAAACTGAGAGTTCATTTGTTTGGAGAGCGTTAAACTCTTGGAGATCTCATTCCTCCCCCACCTCCTCACCCCCAGAATATTGACAAAGAACCAGAGGCATTCTACTGGAAGAAAATTAGATTGCAAATGGTTAACCCTTCAAAATGAAAATTTGGTAAAGAATTTATGAGTGGAGCCTGAAGTATACACAGCAGAGCCAAGTGACTCAGCCAATTTAGAAAACATCACATTTTAATTAAATACAATAGGGGAGACAAAAGTTATTTTGCTTTTCAAAGGTACATGGAATCACTGTAAAAATGCTAAGTAAGTAATATTATTTGCTTTTTTATTCTGCAGTCCAACCATGCAATACATGCATATAGGTATTTATTTTTTATTATCATGATCTCGTAGCTCCTTTGCTTTTCAGTTAGTCCTCAAAATGAAAGCACCATTTTTCAAATTGAGTAAATTACATGCAAAAAAATGTGGCTCAAAAAAATGAAGTACAGATGCTCAGAGGACTTAATGTTTTGTTAACTGTTTCTTTCACATTGAAAAAAAAAGAAAAATTGCAATGGTTGGGTGGGACTGTACCCTGGATAAGAACATCTTTATGCATTGTAGAGTTATATAGTCAGACCATTTTGCTTGAATCCACAAATTAGGATTTGTAATTACACATGGTCTATTTCTTCAGGCCTAAGAAAAATAAATAGATGGTCTGAAGAGATATTACAATCTCTCTGAAATTTTCAAGTTTTTAAAATAGGCATTTGATTGATCTCCCTAAATTCTAGCAGTCTAGGTGAGAATCCTTAATTGCTATACTTCATTACATGCAGAATCAGAAATCTTAACACCTAGTACCTTTAGCTGTTTAATAAGAAAGAGACAATGGAATGAACATAGATTTCCCCAATTTAGACAAACGAGGTTCAGTTTCTGGACCAGTCACTTACAGATGCTGTGACCTTAATTAGGTTACTAACCCCTGTGAATCTTGGTTTACTCACCAATAGAATGATAAGTACCTGGCCCCCAAATTTGTATGGCTTTAATATAATAGATGAGAAATGCTGAGCATACTGAATATACCGAATAAGTGATAATAATAATAATAATAATAATAATACACATTCAGAATATTTGGACCAAGCGCCTGAATAGTGGAGGAGAGAAAAGGGGAAATGGACCAATAGGTCTTGATTATCAGGCATTGTTATAAACTATAGTCATATAAGTCCCTAATCTTAAAAAAAATGCTAAGAGGTATATATCAATTTTTCTCTCAACATCATGGCCTAGTTCAATTCATATGGTCACATGGAAAAGGGCACACATTGACCAATTTTTAAAACATAGGTCATTTGGCATCATGTGGTTAGGCACAAAAGCATGGCCAAGGTGAACCGACTGGAGGCAGAAACTGGTTTGTAGAGGTAGATGTTACTGTATCGTTTAGTAAAGCTACCTCTACTCAAAGAGCTTACTTTTCCTTTTTAGGGTTATAAATAGAGGAAGAGAAAGTTACTTTTGAAATCAGTGCTGAGTCTTAGATATTGGACAGTAGCTGAAATTAATAGTAAGAGATTTTGTTTTTAACCATTAAGTTTATAAACACCACCACTAACGATATTCAACCTGGGCCGTAAAGGAACTGAAATCTAGCAGTTTGCGAGTGTTGTAGAACCTGAACTTGCTATGTTTCTCTCCTTTTGCCTGGTGGCAGGTTCTCTGGTGTCAACAGAAAACAGCGTAAGAGGCCAATGCTTACTTCCTTTGACTCATCTGTGGTTCTCACTTAAGTTTTAAATGTCTCTGTTTTCAAGCTATCGAAGAGTTGAGGTGCCATTTATAATATATTTACTAGAAGAGTTCTGAAAAACAAGTCATTAGTCAGCTACTTTGATATGCCTCTCTTAATCAAAGATTTATTGGGACAGTTTAGAAATCGTCAGATAAACGTTCTCCCTACCTGGGAGCTGGGAGGCAGAAGCAGTGCTCTGTGGAAGATTTATACTGAATTGCTCTATGCCATCTTGCATTTGATTAACTTTTATCAACCAGAACAAAAAAACTCTTTCCCAATGCATCATTTATGTGAACTTTATAAATGAACCATCTTTCTATTGCCAGCATAATTCACCATGATATAACCATTAAAAAAAAAAATCTCTAAGGAATAAGCATTAACACAAGAGGTGCTTATGTGATATTTCTGCAACAATTTTATTTTGAAAAAACTGCGTGTACTGCTCTGCAGTCTGGAACTATAAAGAACTGATATCAAGTTTTGCGTGTTCCTGAGAACAGGCAGGAAGAGTAAGCAGCCCCACCCTACAACTTTCTTGATGTCACAAATTGTCTTTGATTAGAGCAAACCAAGTCAAAGGTTGAATAAAACACTTACCTCAAGATATGAAGTGTGAGTCCCCTAGGATCTAACAGACAGTATACAGGTTTACTCTGTCATTTGTACAGATTATATTTCTTCAACCTGAGATTTCAAACAGATATGACAGTGGAATTTTTAAATCTGGAAGGCAAAACCTAGGTAAATTGTTCTGAGTTCTCAATCATAACACTCAGAATTGTTTTTTAATTCCACCAAGAAAGACACTCTTTAATGAATTAAAAGATCCTTTCTGGTGAATGTGAAAAAATGTTAGGTCTCTCAGGTATACAAATACATATTTAATCCTTTGGTCCATTAGCTATATCTTCTTAGTGAAAAATTACTAATAGATATTTCTTTTATATTAAAAAAATGAAAAAGGACAATTAAGGTAAACGGTTTATGAAAACATTCAAAGTAGAGATAGTCTCCAAAACAGTTTTAACTGTCCCCAGGTTGGTATTTTCAATTTCCTTGACATTTTTGTGGCCTCAAATTCTTTCCATATACTTAAGTAAAAAAAAAAAAAAAAAAAAAAAAAAAAAATGGTGTATTATTTTTTTCTCCTTTCTCCTCCAAGTTGTCTGATTTTCTCTTCTCTACTCTGTGGTCCAGGAGGCTGGCCTCTATGGACTCCTTTGCCCTCTGGCTTCTGTTGGGTTTTGCCAGTGGGAAACACTGGCAAAGATTGGAGACTGGGAGGAGAGAGAAGTTGGGAGTCAATTGTCCTGATCTCTCCTTGACAGGAAGTGGCTATGTTCTTTCACATCCACTGATGTGTTTCTGGGCCTTTTCTTCTGTGGCTATCACTCTGGCTATAGAACTCTGTTTTAGCCCCATAGCTCTAAGGATGCTATGGAATTCCCACAATTCTATTGGTTTTCTTCACCTTGTCTGAACCTCCACAAAATGTTCTCTTTATTAGACTCTCTTTACTATAATTATTTTAGTTCTCTAAACTGTTTTAGTTTTATCTGCTTCATATAGGGACCCTGACACACGTACTTGGCATTTTATTCAGGTAGATGTTCAGACCACTAATATATGACAAAAACATGGAGTGAAAAGAGCATTTTTGAAGAGTGAAAAATCACGTTGGAAATTAGTACCAGGATTCTTTCCCAGCCCTGCCAATAACAAACTGTGGTACCTTGGGAAGGTCACTTAACTTTTGAGTCTCACTTTCCTTAATTGTAAAACAAGGGATGAGTTCAATGTTCAACTTTCAATGATCTAAATTTGTATAGTATTCTTGCAAAATGAATCTTTTATCTATACCCATAGAAAGCAAGGATTATTGTATCCTTTACAATGTTTAGCTCTGAACCTCCAGTACATGGACACTAGGACTTGATGAAGAATATGATTATTCTGAGTATTGACATTTACTGACATGTGCTAGGTTATGCATATACATTATCATTTAGAATTTGCAATATAAAAAAGTAAGCCCACATTTTTTTTCACCTACTTTAATCTTGTAAATGGCCTTTGAGCCTGTTTGATTGAGGAAAGTGGAATTAAATTACTCTACATTTTTTTTCAGAACTGAAAATATACGTAGAGAAAAAAAATGGCAAAGATGAAATAACAAGGACCTGATCTATGCTCACACCTGCTACAATGGAAAAAAATATGCTGAGGAAAAAAAAAAAAAAAACAGTTTTAAAGGCATTGGACATCGGTGACAAAAGAAGTGATTCCTAGTGACAAAAAAGAACAAAAAAAAAACAACAATGGAGTGAGCACTATGATTCCTCCACCTAACTAATTTGAGTGAGTTTCTGGGTCAGAGTACAAGGAGGGACCTCAGGCAGAGCCATCAGTCTCCGTAAGTTGAGGAGATAGAATTGGAAACCAGAGAGGCCAAAAATATCTAAAATTTACATATCAGAATGCCAGGGGAGAAAAAAGAGAGCTACTCAAAAAAATATCTCTGGTGATCTGGAGATTTGTTTTAGTAGTAGAATAAAATTAACCAACATTTTGTAAAATTTACAGTATCCCATAAATATTCTTGAACTTTGTTCTGGGATGCAGTTAAGTTACTTGGAAACAGTTTGATCCTTTCAAGTCTTGCTTTTAAGTTTTTAAGCTGTCTTAGACACAGCTTTAAGGCAAGATTCTGAAAGATCAAACTGGCTGATATACTTGTAACTTAATTGTGTCCTCCAGCAAATCTAAAGGAATACAGAATTTTTATTCTATTGGAATAAAAATATATCAACCACCCAGAAATGTAAAATTCACAATGTCTTATATATAACAAAAAATTTCCAGACATGCAAAGAAGCAGGAAATTACAACCCATAATGAGGAGAAAAATAATCAATAGTAACTAACTCAGAAATGACACAGTAGAAAAAAATTAAAACTGTTATTATAACCATATTACATATTTCAAGAAGCTAGGAGAATGATTAGACATATTAAAAAAAGGAATGAAAGATACAAAAAAATCCCAGATCAAACTTTAGAGTTGAAAACTTCAGAGAGATAAAATTATCTGAGATGAGAAACACAGTTGATTCTTGTTATTTTGGTAGTTAGAATCTATAAAGTTGTTATAAACACTGTATTAGTGAATACTGAACAATGGCTCATAAGGGAAACATGGGTTCCTGTGAACCTATGGTTATAAAGTTTTCCTCAACCAATCAATCACTGCATAATCTTGTTTAATGTGTGTATTTGTTTAAAAACTCCGTATTTAATATGCATTGTTGATTCATTAATATTTAACTCAAAGCCAATAGCTCTATACTTCATACCTGGATGAAGCTTATCTAATACACGTATTTTCTCTGTAAGGTACATCACAACCTTCTTGTGCTTAGGAACACTAGACAACATGTCAGCACTATGCTTGGGGGCCATTCTGAACAGTAAAATCAACAATATAAATTGAAAAAATGTAAAATGTATGGCACTAAATAAATAAAAACAACAACAACAACAACAACAACAAAACACTTGTTTACAGCATGACAGCTGAAACAAGAAGGCAGAGTGTTGCCTAATTGGACCTCAGCTATATGTTGGGAAACTCATATTTTTTATTTTTTGCTGCTTTGCTCATGTCCAACAATGACCATGAAAGTGCAGTGAGTATTGATTTTGAGGTTTCAAATAAATTTTAATGAGGTGAGTTTACAAAGACAGAATCCACAAATACAAGCATTGACTATAACCTGATGGTATTAGTGGAAGATTAGGCATTATTGAGGAAAAGATTAGTAAACCTGAAGAGACAGAAAGAGAAACCATCCAAAATAAAGTAGTAAAAAATTAGATGAACAATTGCAGGTAGAATCATTTACATGTAATTGGACTGCCCAAAGGTGGGGAGCAGGAAATATATTTGAGAAAATAGTGACTAAAAACTTCCATATTTGATGAAAACAATAAACCCACAAATACACAAAGCTAAAAAAAGAAACCTCATAAAACCTCCCCTAAATTCCAAAATAAGAAATATGGATAAAAGTCACCAAGGCACATCATAATCAAATTGCTCAAAAACCGAAGATAAAGACAAAATCTTAAAAGCAGCTAGGGGTGAGGGGGATTAAATTATGTACAAAGGAAGAAAAATAAGTATGATAGCAGATTTGTCATCAGAAACAATTCAAACCAGAAGACAGTGAAGCAAGATCTTTAAAGTAATGAAAGAAAAGAACTATTTCCCTAGAATTCTACACCCAGTGAATATTTCTCTCAAGTATGAATGTAAACTAAAGACATTTTAGACATAGAAGTGCTGAAAGAGTTCACAAGCAGCAAGCATATATTAATATCAGAATAGATTTAAAAGAAAATGACATAACCAGTGATAAAAATTAATTTCATGATGTTTATCATTTGAAATATATGGGGTCAATTCATCAAGAAGATCTAACAATTTTAAGTGTCTGTACAACTAGTAAAAGAGTATTAAATTCCTTTAAGCAAAATCTGGTAGAATTGTAAATAGAAATAATAAACATATACTAAATGATAATCAGATATTTCTAGATTTCACTCTCAATAATTCATAGAATATGTAGACATAAAAATCAGTAAGGATATAAAAGACTCAAACCTACTTGACCTAACTGACGTTGAGAGAATACTTCACTTAACAATGACAGATATACATTCTTTTCAAATGTACAAGGGATATTTACCAAGATATATTATAATTGGGCAAAAAGCATTTCATTAAAGTTAAAAGGATTCAAGTTATTCAAAGTATTTTCTTTGACCACAATGGGATTACTACAAAACCAATAATAGAAAAACATCCAAAACCCCCCACAAGTTTTTGTAAACTAAATAAAACAATCCTAAATAAAATGGGTCAAAGAAAAAATCAAAATAGAAATTGGAACATTTTGAATGGAATGAAAATTAAAACAGAGGATATCGATATATTTGCAATGCAGCATTACTTAGTGGGAAATTTATAGAACAAAATGACTATATTAAAAAGAAAACACAAATTCATAGACACAGAGAACATTTTGATAGTTGCCAGATGGGTGGGGGTTTGAAGGGATGGGTGAAAAAGAGGAAGGTATAAATTGCCAGTTATAAAAGCAGTCACAGGGCTGCAAAGTACAGCATAGAGAATATAGTCAATAATATTGTAATAACTATGCATGGTGTCAGATGGGATTTATCAGGGTGATCACTTCATAAGTTATATAAATGTCTAATTACTATGTTGCATACCTCAAATTAATATAATAGTGTATGTCAATGGTAATTTTAAAATTGTGTACATAGAAACTCTGGCAAGCCCTACAAATAAACATCATCTACCGAAAGAAAGAAAGAAAGAAAGAAAGAAAGAAAGAAAGAAAGAAAGAAAGAAAGAAAGAAAGAAAGAAAGAAAGAAAGAAAGAGTTTACAAATAAATAACCTTAGTTTCCAACTTAAGAAAATAGTAAGAGAAGAGCAAATGGCACTCCAAGTAAGCAGAAGAAAGAAAATAATAAAAATCAGAGTAGAAACCAATGAAATAGAAAACAGAAGGACAACAGAGAAAACCAATGAAACCCAAATCTGATATATAGATAATGTATTACATAATTATACACCTGAAACCAATGTAACTTTACTAACCATTACCACCCCAATAACTTTAATTAAAAAAAAAGTAAAAGAAGCAAACAAACAAACAAAAAACCTGGCTCTTTGAGAAGAGCCATAAAATTGGTAAACCTCAACCCAGACTAATCAGGCAAAAAAAAAGAACACATAGGAGTAAGTGACCAGTATCATGAATGAAAGAGGTGACATAATGCAGTTTTTACGGATATTTGGTGGATGATAGAGAATCAGATGAACAACTTTATGTCAATATATAACACAACTTAGATGAAATGAATACATTCCTTGAAAGACATGAACTACCAAAGCTTATTGAAAAATAAATATGTAATACAAATATCTTTGTGTCTATTTTATAATTTTAAACTTAAGTTACTAACTTTTACTCAAAAGAAATTTCAGACCAAGATGTCTTCAATGATGAATTTTACCAAACATTTAAGGAAGAGATAATACCAATTTATACAAATCTTCTCTCTGAAAATTGAAGAGGAAATAATATTCCCTACTTCATTCTATGCAACTGAAATTATATAGATACCAAAACCAGAAAAATCCATTACAAGACAAGTAAAAATAATGTATTTCAAAGATGCAAAAATTCTTAATAAAGTGTTAATGAATCAAATCCAACAATATATAAAAGGATAATACATTATAATCAAGCAAGGTTTATCCCAGAAATGAAAGGTTAGTTTAATATTTGAAAATCTGTGTAGTCCACCATTGTAACACACACACATACACACACACACACATCTCAATAGGTGCAGGAAAAGTAGTTGTTAAAATTCAAAATCTCATCAAATTAATAATAGAAGGGAAATTCCTCAATCTTATAAGGGATATTTTAAGAAAAACCTACATCTAACATCCTAATTAAGAGGGAGAGACTACTGCTGAGTATTTTTTTAAGGACATCTGTTCTCACCAGTTTTATAACATTGCACTGAAGATTCAAGCCAAAAAGGCAAGTAAAAGACATTCATATTAGACATTAAGAAACAAAATTACCTTTCATCACAGACTTTCTAATCATCAGTATAGAACATCCTATGGAATCTATAAAAAAGTTACTAAGGCTTAACAATGAATTTAGTAATTTTCCATGATCCAAAATGAATATTTAAAAGTCAACTGTGTTTCTGTATATACTAATAATAAACAATGAGAAATTAAAATTTTAAACCATAATTTATAGTAACATTAAAATATGGAGTACCTAAGCATGAAAGTGACAAAAGATGTGCACAATTTATATAGCAAAAACTGTGAAACATTGCTGAGAGGAATGAATGCAGTCTTAAATAAATACAGAGATGCATTGTGTTCCTGGATCACAAGATACAATATTGTTAAGATTTCAGTTCCCCTCAAAGCACTCTATAGATTCAACACATTCACTGTCAAAATCCCAGGACAGTATTTATATAATGTATAAGCTGATTCTAAAATTCACGTAGAAATGCAAAGGACTAGAATAGCCAAACAAATTTTAAAAGAATAAAATTAAAGTACTTACAATACTGAATTCCAAGGCTTATTATAATACTACAATAATCAAGACAATGTACCATTTGTGTAAAGATAGACAAATAGGTCATTGGAACATAATAGAGAGTCCAGAAATAGACTCACACATGTACAGTCAATTGATTTCTACAAAGGTACAAAGGCATTTGTATGGGGAAGTTAGTCTTTTGAAAAAATGAGCTGGGAAAATTAGATATCCATATGTGAAAAAACACACACACACAAAAAACCTTCAATTCAAACCTCACATAATGTCTAAAAATGACTCATAAACTGAAACGTAAATCCTGAAGACAAAAAAAGTAGGAGAAAAATCTTTGTGACCTTGGGTTTGCCACAGATTTCTTAGATACAATGCCTAAATTTTAATTGTTTGAAACACCTAATAGTTTGAAGCATTTGAAGCAATAAAATATAAAAATGACCAAAAACAACAGTTCATCAGACTTCATCAACATTAGAAACTGTTGCTCTTTGAAAGATATTGCTAAGAGAGAGAAAAGACAAGTCATGGACTTCAAGAAAAGATTTGTAAATCACATATGTGATAAAGGATTTGAATTTAGAATATATTGAGAACAGTTAAAATTTACAATAAGAAATCAAACAACCCACTAAAGTACTAGTGGAAGATTTGAATAGACCGGTCACCTAAGAAGATATATGTATGCTAAAAAATAAAAACATGAGAAAAGATGCTCAACATCAGTAATCAGCAGAGAAATGTAAACTAACTAAAGTGACAATGTCTAAACTTAAAAGTCTAAAAATGTCTAAATTTTAAGAATCTGAACACACCAAGTGTTGTTGAGCAGGAAATGACACAATTGGAAGTTTCATACCTTGCTGGTGGAAGTATAAAGTGGTACAACCAGTTCGGAGAACAATTTGCAGTTTCTTAAAAAGATAAAGGTATACTTGTGATCTGACCCAGTCTTCAATCAGGTCCATCTCATTCTAAGCAATATGAAAGCATATATCCACAGAAAGACTTGAATAAATTTGTTCATAATAGCTTTATTGCAATATCTCAAACCTGGAAACAATCTAACTGAACATCAATGCATGAATGGACTAACAAATGGTGTTGTATCTAACAATTAAACACTACTCAGCAATGGAAAAGAATGAACAACAGCACCCATGACTTTCAAAACAATTACTCTGAATAAAATAAGCCAGACAAGAAAGGGTACGTATTGTATATTCAATTTACACAAAATTCTAAAACTAAAATTATAATGTATAGTGACAGAAATTAGTGATGGGAAGGAAATGAGAAGGGCCAGAAGGAGGCATTACAATGGACTTGAGGAAACATTGGGGAGTGGTGGATGGATATATGCTCATTAACTTTATTGTGGTGATGGTTTCATGAGTGTATACACAGTTCAAAAGTCATTAGATTTTACACTTTAAATACATGAATATGTACCATTTATTGCAATTATATCTCAGAAAAGCTGTATGTGTGTGTATGATAGGTAGAAGAGAAAGAAAGAGAGAGAGAGAGAGAGAGAGAGAGAGAGAGAGAGAGAGAGAGAGAGAGAGAGAGAGAGAGATACCTCTGGATGCTGGAACGTATTCTTTTTAAAGTATTTAATTTTCATTTCTGAAGTGCCTGAAGTACCCTTGGTTCAAAACAAAAAAGTGCAAATAACTTTGTTAATCAGTCTTTATTTTGATGGTGCTTTTAGTTTCATAAATTCAGAATGTTAAAGGGCCTCAGAATGGTGGATTCTTTCTTTGTGCCACTCTCTGTAATTCTGTTAATAATCGTGAGATTTGGGCATAATTATGCATATTTTACAGATTGGTTGCCTGAGGCATTGAACACAAGGTCACTACCAAGAGGACTGGAAACCAAGACTCTCTTGCTCATTCCACTGCCCCAAGCCCACTTCAGGAATCAGGTGGTTTCATGGCAAGGGTGTTTTAGTGTCCCCTTTCCCTAAACATCTCCTGCTGTCCAGTAAGACTTCTGTTCTCCTTAAAACCCACTTAATAAATATGAACGCAAAAATGCACTGCCAGGTTGCCATTTCTTACCAATAAAAATAGGCCCTACCCTATTTTTGCCAAGGGAACAGACTCAAGCGATTGACTTTTGTTAAACCAGCAGAGGAGTTTTCCTGTTGTGTGAGGTTAAGATTTCCATTCTGCCTGCAGAATAAATGCAGCCATGTTTCCAGATATTGACACCTGCTGGTCAAGAGCATGAACATCCAAAAATGAACATGAAGGAGAGGCCTCTAGTGGAAAGGAAAGTCAAGAGTCAATGTCAATCTTTTCGGATTTCAGGCCTTCATCAGTAAAAATATTTAAGCGTATACCCCAGTATATGTGTATTTACATGTTATGTCCAAGTACTAGTTCATACATTATAAAACACATCAAAGTATATGTCAAATACAAATATAGAATAAGCATTCATTTTAAAATAATATATTTTATTAATGAGGCCAAAAGTACTATTTTGAAAGCGATGCCAATGAATATCCTTCACTATTTAAAAAACACCTCTTGATTTAACCCATTTTGATATACAAAAGTGATTATTTGGTTTATCTTAAGTAAAATTTATTGAAATAATGATCCCAATGTCTTTCACAGCTAAAAATGTTACTGCAGAAAAAAAAATCATCAATGCAAATGGAAATGATACACACTGGTTGTGCTTAGCTAAATCAATAGCTTCTACTCAAAAATAAATTTTTTTTGGAAAAATTTTATTGTTTAAAAATTTTTTTTTGGTAATAAATCGCCATCCCCCTGATGTAAATTAGTTGTTCTTGCAAACTAAATGGAAGAGATGTTGCAATTAAATTTTTTGTTTAGTAAATGAGTTCAAAACCTTTCAAAACTTCATTTGGAAGTTTTCGTTTTTAAAGAGTGTAGATGGGGTGTTTATGTGACAGTCATTATTTTCAGCAAAAGAAATAATGAGGAAAATAATGTCAAAAGTCCATTTCAAATGTTCTCTCCATAGCTCAGTTTTCTTTCATAAAATGGTACTTTCTCATTCATTGAAAAATGTCACCTTACCTATGAAGGACAGGTTACACGTTTGTTTCAAATATCTGTACATATATATATATATATATATATATATATATATATATATATATATATATATATATACAGCCTCTCTGTATCACAGAAGGGAAGCAAACTTGGAATACTTTTCTATTTTTTAAAGGCAGAAAAAAGATGCAAGCTGTATTGAAGTTCTGCAACCCTTTTAGGTGTTTTATCACCTGACAACCAGTAGAACTCAATGGAACAAAGGATTTTCCTAGTCATTCCACATTTCATTACATCTATTGTAATAGATGGTTTGACTCAACTGTAAAATAAACTTCCCACACTGCTTAATTTGTTCTAATATCTGTTTCTTTCAATCTTTACTATGTTTCTCCGTATCTTTAAACAGTATTTGCTAACAGTGGAATGAATAGTGATTTATCATCACAGTGATTTATTTATATTGTTTTGGTCATTTTTGCCACAGTAGAAAGACGTTCCTCAAAGATATGGAGATTTTTGTCCTTTGATAATAAGAAAGAAACCCCCAAAACATGTATTCAAAATTCACTATTGTAGTTAGTGGACATTTATAAATAGATTAAACATTACATGATTTTAAATGTTGCGAAGAAATTGTAGAGATGTGTTTCACACTAGGGAAGTAATGTTAGCATTTTCTTCCATCAACCGTTTCTTTGCAAGAATCTTTTGAAAGCACTCATCTATTGTGTGAGCATCAGTTTAATTTAATCTAGGTGTGATTTGCAAATGCACCTGCCTGAGAGCTCACTATTGCACATGAGAGGGAAGCAATGTTGAGCCTCACCGGGCGACACTGTTACTCTCCCCACTGTCCTCTGGACGGAGTGAGGGAGCATGTGCCACTCGTAATAAATACACTACATATTATTTTTGAGCTAAAACGAAACATAAATAAAAGACCTAGTATTTTCTTTTTGTACTTCAGCAATTATTTTTATACCACAGTCAGTTGTGTATACATTACTTTTGAGACCATTCTGACAAAGCAGTCTTTGTGTGAATAAGACCGGAGTAAAAAGCCAGGATTTCTGACCTTTGGAATGAGTGAATGCACCTAAAAGTACAGAGAAATATTACACTTTGCCAAGTAAGAAAAATGTTGAGATAATAAGGGGCAATTTGTGCATCTGTGGTAGACAATGAATTATAAAGATTCCTAGAAGCCACCTGGTTTTTGTTCAGCTTCATTCGTTTATCACTGAGATAATTGAGTTGAAACTCTTTATATTTAGAGAATTTAGGAAAACTTGGGAAAATTGCTGAACTGTTTATACATTAGCTGTATCGGAAAAAAAACCATTTAATTAAATGAGTCTTTTTTATCACACAATTATTTAAAAAGCAGCAGTACCTTAAAATGTCAAAGTACTCCTTTAAAAGAATATTAGCATTGCTTTGATAAGGGTCTAATAAGATTAAAATGATAATGAAATGAATTGGGAGGAGGAACAATCTCCTGTTTTACATCTACTGAAAGGTTGAGATCTTTAGGAATTTCATCAAATACAATATACAGCTTCTTCCTGACAGCAGTTTGTCCCTCAGAAGGTTGATATAATTTAAAAATAAAAGACATATACAAAATATGTCATGAAATGTAACAATCTTTATACATTGATAGACCTCCTGTGCTTCAACGGTTTGTCACAGAATTACAATTTAATTTGGTTATACATTAAGTGATTTCTGTATAAAATGGAGAGAGCCTTCTAGTAAAAACTGAGAAATCCAGTATGGTGGGCTTTTCTAGCTCCCATGTCATAAATATGTGGGTCAGATAAGTCAAAGCAGGCCCAATGCGTCCTCCTCTATTAGGAGGATAATTTGTTGACTAGGACATTGTGGTGAATACTTAGGGATTGAGACCAAAAATTCATATTCTAATATTATTGCATTCCCAAGACTCTAATGAAGCATGCTTTTGAAAGTGTCTTTTAAAGAAGGAGACAATTTTGTCTGCAGTACTGTTATTAGACTAATTAATTTTCTCTCCTAATTCAGACTCTTCTAATGCCAGCGTCCATGCTTATAATGCCATTGTCCCCCCCCACCCCGCCCCATACATCATTATCCATGTCACATTCTTTGCTGGTTTTACAATTTCACTAGAGTGAATCTAAATATGGATTGTATATATCTTTTTGAATTATGCTTGGGATTTCATGATAGCTTCAATCTTCCAATCTGAAAATTTTTTTGTTTTTTGGACATTGCTTATTCCCCATTCCTCTATTACTTCCTTTGGAATGTCACCTAGAGGTATGTTGGAACTTCTCTTTCTATTCTCCTTGTCTATTTATCTTCTCTTTAATATTTTCTGTCTCATTATCATTCTGTACTACATTCAAAATGATTTCTCCAAATCCATCTGGCAATTCTCTAACCCTTTCTGCTGTATCTAATAAACTATTTAATCAAAATTTGAGTTTAAAAAAAAATCTGATTTCCATATTTTCATTTCAAGAATTTTCTTTTAGTTCTTCTGTCTGCTCATTTTACATATTCTGTTATTCTTGCTTTAAATTTGTTACTACTGTTATTTGACCACTTTAAGCACACTTATTTTAAGATCTTTCATATTTTTCTATTATTTACTGTTCTGTGGTATAAATTCTCTAGTGTATCATATTTTTGCATACGCTTTGTGGAAATTTGTTCCTTCACTTCTGTTGTAAGTTTGACAACTCATCTTTTGAAGAAATTGCTCCCATGGAAGTCCTGTATGCTTTCATGTGAAAATGTCTCTCTGGGATAGCATTTTGGTTCCCTCTGCCTAAGCTCTAAGGCTTTGCCAGTATTGAATTTGTTTGGGGTTAATTTTTCAAACTGGAATTTCCTAGTTGTACACATTGAAAGTTTGGGTTTCAGATTTCTTAGTTCTCTTTCCCACGCACTGTCTATGGTAGGGTTTTTGTAATCTATTTTTCAAGGATGGGTCAGCCCTTCTTGGTTTATGGTTTTATGTAAAGTGCTCAGTAACACTTGACAATAGGACTGTGGTTATAATTCCTGTATCTATAGAGCATGACATTCAGCCCCTTAGGCATATATCTGGTTCTGATACTCACATGGAAAAAAAGGAGAAAAGCAGTACCTCCTTATTGCCCTGGCTTTGAGTTCTTTATTTCTAGAACTGGAATTTTCTTAACTTTGAGCATAACTGTATTTTAAATGTTTTATTATAATTTATGTAGCTTTTTTTTTTTTTTTTACAATTCGAGTGAAAGAGTCCTATGTTAACTCAATGTATTACATAGATTATAAATTTGGACTTCTTTTTATTATATTATTTTTTGTTTGTATTGTAAAACTTTTGGGGGAAGGGAACTCTTGAAAGTTGGTGGGCATCTTTTGTATGGGATGAAATCTAGAGGAATTCTTAGGTATCAAGGTACAAATATTAAATGAAAGTCTGCCTCCTTCAATGTTTCTGTCATGGAAGAGGAGTGAAACTAAAGTTTTTGAAAATAGATTCACCTGCAGATGAGCCTCAGCCACACTGTGTCTTTAGCCAAATACTGACCACATTTTCTCACTCGCATTCTATTTTTGTTTATTTATTAATAGTTAGATGTTGTGCTTCCTGGAAAAATAGGCAAATCAAATATTTTCCTTTTGGTTGATTCATTGCAGTGGAGAATCTTTGGATTAAAAGAGATGAAAGACACCAAAAAATTAGTTTGGTAGTTTGACCCACAAACCTCCAAGGTGTGAATTCTGTTCTGCACCACCCGCCACCTAAACCCCTTATTTGAGATTAAAGGGTCTTTTCCCAGCTGGGGAATGTTATTGCCACTTCTCAACTATTTGTTAGCCATCTCTGGGAATTGTGTCACTGCAGAGAGTCACTTTACCCCAGTTTAAATGCTCTTATTGCAGGAGTGCACATCCAATCCCTCATTAGTGTGCAAGTTCAAAGTCTTGTTGCCTGGGTCTTATTGTGACTGCGTCAGTGCCCAAGTCCTTAGCTCCCTTCCCTCTACTGATGATGTTGATCCTGAGAGCACGTCCCAATCACCTTCCTGTGCACTAATCTCCATCTTTGAATCTCCTTCCTGGGAGACCCAACCTGTGGGCATGACACCCATCTCTTGTCCTTAGGTACAAAGTAGTGCAGTGAAATTAGCTGTGTTTTTTTTAAGACCTTAGGTTAAAATCTCAATTTTGTCATGAACTGGTAGCATGATCTTGGGTACTTTATTTCCTATTTCTGATTATTCATTTCTTCATTTGTAAAATAGTGGTGATTATATTAACATCGAGCCACTGTGAAAATAAATGTGACAATGGATGTGAAATTTCCTAGAGAAATACCTGGTAAAGAGCAAGTACTCTCAAAATATTGGATGAAATTATACAGAAGGCATGAATATTTTCTGAAAATGGGGCCCCTGTATGTATGCTCAAACATTAGGAGGGGGGGAGGTTGACCAGATGTTCTGTACTGTCCTATAGAGACATTAAGCCACATTTTATGGTAAGGCTATTATTAGGCTTAGTAGAGGCAGGAAAGGCTGAACGGAGTACCAGGAACACAAGCGGATGGAAAAGCAAAATGTGTCCTCCATGGTTTTGACAGTCAGATAATCCCTTCATATTGGAATTTGAACAAGATTATACATTTATTAAAGGCCAGGAAACTTTTTAGTTTCTGTTTAGCATTTAGTACAGTGGCTTGAAACAATAGCTGCTCAATAGGTACTTCTGATATGAGTATTTACGTTTCTTCCTACAGAGGTAAAAGTATTTTATAGAGAGACACAGAAACCTGCATAATCTATTTCTCATTATTTTTCCCAGTGAGAATCTAAATCCCTGGACTTGTTCTGGGAAAGAAAATATGAACAAATATGAATACCTGTTCTGAGTAGTTCACATAGTTCATAATTACATGATAAATCATGCTATTAGAAAATGTGTTATGAGAAAATACTTAAGAAACGTAACTCCATTGCAGTTAGAAACGTCTTGATAGGAAACATGTTAGCAACCCTCTTTATCATTTTAAGATGACAACAAAGGTATAGCTAATAAAAGAGTCTGAAAGTCTCTTGTTTTCTCAATTCTTACAATTTCTTACAAACTAATTGCTCCTGTCCTCCTCTTGTTCCTCAAATAATCCGTTCTGAGTAAATACTACAACTTATGATTTCTGATTTTATGTGTATGGTAATGATTTCCTTTAAAAACACGTTTATTTTTTAATATCTTTTTTTCTTCTTAAACAGAATGTAGATATATTTTTTGTTGGTGACTTCCTGGCTCTTGGGGAGGAAACATAGTAGAATCGTGAGAAGTTGAGTGTCCAGTCAAACGGATCTTGGTTTCCTTGCCTCTGATTTATGAATCATAAAATGAACAAGATATTTAATCCCTATAGCCTCACTTTCCTCATCTGTATAAAAAGAAGTAATGCTTCACAGAGTTGTGGTGAACTTAAATGTGTTTGTGGATGTGAACCACTTAGCACAAAATAGATAACCCTTGTGATTATATAATTATCTTTATATTCCACAGAGCCAGATGATTTTGAGTCAATGGCAGCATTTGTAGAATAAGTCATTTTATCCAAAAGAGTATCTGGCTCCAATGACAGCCACAAAATCATTTTTTTTTTTCCCAGAGAATTTTCTCTAGCACTCATCTTTGTATCTATCCTTCACAATTCATCCAGCTCCCACTACCAAATTACAGTCCTTAAAACCCAGACACAATGGCCTTGTAATTCCTGTGCTGTAATTGTTTACCTTCTTGATTGGTGGAAGAATACTCTTTCCACTTCAATACTCATTTCTACTGACCAGTGTTTCTAGAATTGGCTCTAAGCAAACCTAGTAAAAATTCAATAAAAATAGTTACCATAATTTATTATGTGCTAATGATATGGTTGTATTCAATATTTTGCAACAATGTCATGATATAGGTGTTTTTTGTTTGTTTTTTATTTTAATCCTATTTTACTGATAAAACTGTGGTTTAGTGAGTTTGAGTTAGTGTCCAAAGTCACACGATATGTTCAGATCAAAACCATGTGTCAAAACTAGATCTCACCAATGCCAAAGCCATGGAAGTTCACACTGGGCCAGTCTGTTTCTTCTCTTTTTTGGCTTCCTTTCTGATGATGAATAAGATATTGAATATTCTTGTGCTTCTGTCCTCATTTTCAAATGAATATAAAGGGTCACCCACTCTAGCTTTATAGGCCATGGTGAAATTCAAATAAGTGGAAATTTCCTATCTGGTGAAAGCTCTTAAACCTAAAACGTATTAATGCAAAGAGAGGAGAGAAATGATTTTTGAATATTCATTTTAAATATTTGGTGGCATTGCCTATGGTTAAGGTTAATAACAGATCTGAGAAATGTGTTGTTCAACTCTTCTCTTCATAATTGCCATCTTATTCTAAGGTCATTGATTAAAGAGGCAAGTTAATAATCACTGGCCAGTTTGCTAGCTCATAAAACAAGTGGCTGCATCATATACTCATATGAGGAAGAGCCAGCTCCTGTCAAAAATAGTTGGTTCCCTTTTATTTATGTAATAATGGAACTGAATGTGCTCAGTTAAATTGCTACCAAGTGCAGAGAAGCCTGGTGATTTTTCTTTGTTTGGAAAAAGTGAGACTTCCTCAGTTCCGTAAAACAAATGCAGTGCAACATGAAACGGGAATGTTGTCATCTCAATAACTGTTCATGAGCTCTGTGTTTTCAATAGCCAAATAAACTCTAAATTGTACTTTTCCAACTAGCTTTTCATTGAAGCTATTACATAGTTTTTACTGTATTTTCCTAAGCCACATGAGGCTTTTGTTTATGTATATGGAACACAAAGAAGAGCAGGAGAAATGAACACTGTACAATAATCATGATTTCTGAAAGAAGCATAGTGCTCCATCACAATCTCAGAATCAGTTAGGCTAGGGTATCAGCCAAGTCATGTGAAGCTAGGATGAGGATGGACTATACTCTCTGAGGCAATCTACCAAGGAGACAATCAGAATGTAGACCAAAATCTCTTAGGCAGAGCTGAGAAGCTATCCCCAGTGAGACCAATTACAGATACCAAGTCTAAATTGCCAGAGGTGGAATCAGACACAGCCCATGGAGCCAAGAGTTGAGGGTCAAATGGGGATGGAATGAGATTAAGGACAAGACAGAAACATAAGGTCCCAGGCAATTTTCAAGAATACTCTTGGAACCTTCATACACATCTCTATGCCTCAGTCTGTGCATATCATATGAGATGTCACTCTGGGTGAAAGAAAACCAGGACACACAAATTGTTCATTCTCCTCTAGAAAGGCTGTGCATGAGCAGCTGCTTGTAGGATGTGGCTAAAATAAGTCAGAGGTGTCATTTTTCTTTAAGAATCTATCCAGCACAACATAGCAACTTAGTTTTCTTTCTGCATGTTCTTACTGCTTAGTATTAGGTACAGAAGTTACTCAGTGAGCATCCCAGGATGGACTACATAACTGCATCTTCAGGGTAAGTAAAGCCCCTTGGAATCGCTTTAACTATTAAAAGCATTGTACTAGTGGATAGGAAAAATATTTAACCTTCAAAGATTAATTTCTAATAGTAAGTCACTGGAGAGGCGCTATCTAGAGGCTCTATCTATCTGACTTACTGGTGCAAAGCACCTTCTAAACTCCTAATCTGTGCCTAATGCTGTTCCTGCAGTACTGGGAAGACACAAAATCAAGTGAATTTGGTCCTGACAATCCACCACCCATTCGTCTTACTCTGATATATCATCAAGGTTGATTATTAAATGTGGAAGGCACCATTAGAGAGAGAAAATATTGATAAATCATGAATGTAAAAAATTCACTTGGACTATCACTCAAGTGATGTACTTGCAAATGGGAAATAAACTTTGGCCAGCCACCCTTCAAAGAAAAACAGGCAGGTTGAAGGGTAATTCTTGAGCTTCAAAATACTCTAAATCTGTGACAGAATGGTTAATATGACAAGTTATAGTATATTTTGTATATGTGGCTGTGAATTAACAATAGTGCTTCATTGGCCACTGCGAGTTTTTCTTTTATGCCTTTCCATTCATCTGTAAACAGTGAATTGTCCCCTTTAGGCTACAGAAACTAACAGTCTGCGTGTTAACAGGATTCCTCACAGTGATGACTGAGTGCAACCTGGACTTTCCCTTTTATTCTGTCTGGTTTCCTTCAATTCTCTTCAATGGACAAATGTGGCCTTTACAACTAGAACAAAAATAGGTGCTCTAAAAATATTACTTTTTTTAGGGAAACTGAGGGAACTGAGAAATAATCTAAAGTCTAGTTTCAAGTATCAGTCGGATAATCTTTGTTAGGCTGTGGTAATAACCTCAAATTCTCAGTGGCTTAACAAAAAGAAGTTGTTTTTTCTCATGCAGATGGGACCATCTAACTCTCTGGTATCATTATTATTCACATGTTTAATTTAGCAATTGAGCATTTCATCTTGCTTTAATCTTATAGTATCTTCATATTAAAAGCTGCTCCTACAATTGCCAAGATAAGGGCAAAATTGTAGATTGTATTTTAAATAATTCTAACTGCAGATGCACATATCACCTCTATTTAATATTTCATTGGCCAGAGGAAGGGGACAGGGAAATACAATCCTCGCATGGGTCTAGGAGAGAAGAACTGGAAATAGTGGGGAAAGGCACTAATTTCTACCACAGACTGCTCTGATTGTCACTAAATATTAGGCTCATTGTCTTTTCTGCGTGTCAAATATACCCACTCTTTCCCCAGGGGTTACTAATTCAAAGTCCCCTCTAATAATATCATAGAACTGACAATCTAGGATCTTTTGGCAATGCGTGGTTGTCTCTCCATTAGGGTGTGATGTGCCGCGGTCTTTATATCATGTCCAGACGTGACAGCACTTGATCCTTTGCTCCATACAAACATATGGTGGTAGAAAAGGGACAGGATGATCACAACAAGCATTTTCATTCTGAATGGGGAAGAATGGGTGACCTATAGAAGTCACTGGGTCCCAGTAATACTGAGCATCCTGAGGATACATTTCAGTAGCTCCTTATCCTGAGGACCTAGACTTCTCTTCCCTGAGAAGGATTCCCCAAACCACTGTTCTTTGTCATCCATGGCTGTGTCCTCTGAGAGGTTCTTCCTTTATTCTATCTTTCCTAACCATATCTATAAGGCCAGCAAGTGATACTGGAGCATTTTGTACTGGGTTTTAAATAGTTCATTGCTCAGGCAAGTCATGTGGCTACTCCCAAAATCATGGGTGGGGATGTGCAATCTTTTGTTGTATCTAGAAAACACTTCAGAATAGGACTGAGAAGTACAAATATTCTACCACTGGTAATGCTATCTTTTTTTATTCTTTCACATTTGTAAACCATTTATGTCTCTGCAACTTAATGGGAAATAAAGTTTTCAACACACAATCCAATTGTAAATGGAATACACCTTTTTGAATATGTGATTTTTAAAAACATATCTTTCTAACACGGAGCGGAAAAGCTGGAATTCAAGGCACTGTAATTCTGTATTAGTTTGTTTTTTATTACAGAGAGTTTTTATTTATATCTACAACTGATAGGGTTCAAGTAATCTGGGGTCACTTTAATTTAGTTTCTAGAACAGACTTTTCTGAGTGACCCAGATGAGGTAAATGAGGCTTTTTGAAGTCCGATTAATTTCAGTTCACCTTTAATCCTCACATACAACCCTGGTTTCCCAAACAATATGTGCAGCTTTTTCCATGTCCCCTAACTTTTTGGGTCTTGATTTCAATTTTTATCTCCCTTACCATTGGAGGTGTCCAAAGCACTTCTCAGCTTCTCAGTTTTCTCTCCATAAATGGCAACTTCCATAGGATAAAACCAGCCCCAAATGTTAGTGCACCTCTCTGGAGTTCATTTTCTCCCACATCTTCCTCTGGGAAATTTCCCATATTTTGCTAGTTTCCTAATGCTTTCAAGCCAATGATATTTATATTTTTTCCAAGTTTTCTAACTATTCTCAGTCAGCCATTGCAAGAACGAGAAGTCACTTTGATCAAGACTTTTCTCCTCTATTTTTTTACTATTTGATTGATTAGAGTCAGTATTTGGATGCCTTGCTGTTGGAGTGAGGCCACAGCTTCATAAATTTGTTTTCAGGGATATGAGATGAAAGTTATAGTGTACACTATATTGGAATCTGATTGTGATTTTTTAGGCACTGTAATTTGAATATAGATAGCTGTCACCTAGGAGATGGTGGTGATCTTTAATGTGGTAGAAGGCCACGACTTACCCCTTTTCTCATGGTAAACCATGAGGACCAAGTAGATGTGGACAAGGGGCAGGGATACAGGACTGGGAGAGTCAAGCAAAATGAGGACATCTGGATAGGGGAGAAGTAGAGAATCAAAACAGGCCTGGGCTTAGCATTTTATTAGTCCTAGTGGAGTTAGGGCTTTGAGATCAAGGAACTGCCAGGAGAAGAGTATCTGCTACCACTAAGATTGAAAATAGAACTTCACTGTCTTTAGGCATCCAAAGCTGGAATGTGAATTGTCCCAATAAGCTTGGCACACTTAATGGCTTTCTCTGTGACAATATTTCATTGTAATTGCTCCATAGGAGTTCCTCTCTCTTGCCGCTTCATCCTGCAGGTTATGGCATCTATTGCTGCACTTTTCTTTCCCAGTTTTACTTTTCCCTCCTTCCTTGAACTTGATGCTACAGGTGTACACTTGGCAGTCCCAGTCTCATACAGGACTTGGACTTTGGCTGTTCATTGTGCCATACAGACCAGCCCCACTCATTGCCATATCTAATCCTCGTACCAGAAACCTGAGTTTAAGATGGGTCCCTCATTCTCCATGCCGATCCCAGAGGCGATGTCAGATATAAGTCAAATCTAATCCATTAGAGTCTAAGAGTGGGTTAGAAGATGAGGAAAGTAGACAATAACATTGAGAAACATAGCAGTGCAGGCTGTGAAATTTGGAAAAGAGGCTCAGGACCAGGTCTAGGGTCATTGCTTTACTCTACAGATGGCTTTACTTTTCTTTTCAGCCATACTGGAAGGAGAGGGAATGCTTTAAGGAAAAATAAACGCTGTAGCATTAAGAATTCTTCTAGCTCACGCAGGGTTAGTAGATAAAGTACAGATGCCCTGTAAAATTCGAATTTCAGAGGAACAACAAATAATTTTTTAGTATAAATATGTCCAAGGTAATATAGAGATTATATTTATAGTAAAAATCTTATTGTTTATCTGCAATTTAAATTTAACTGGGTGTCTTGTGTCTTTATTTGCTGAATCTGGCACCCTATCTAAATTTTGAATAAAAGCTGTTGGATGAGATGGACTCAATGGTGTGAACATTTGAGAAGTATTTTTAAGATTCGACAGGTCTTGGGCTGTTCATAAAATGGAAAAATTTCAATTTGGCTGGAGCTAGTTTGTATAGGAGGAATCATAGTGACAAGAAATACGTCGGGATGGAAAGGAACAAAATCCTATTGTAATTTCATCCAGACTAAAGATTTGAAGGTAGTAACTACACAAAAATTCACATTGGACAAATTAATTAAGACTTAAGGGAAGGAAATAGTATTCAAGAATGAATAGAAATGAATCCATAAGGATTGATTAATTATCAATACAGTCTTTGTTGTTTAGGTGTGATTTGAAATTATGGATCCATGGGTATTTAAAATGAAATGTTCCAGTTGCCATAACAACATTATAATATCTTTATTATTTAGAGTATAACTCCATTATTTCAAACTATGGTTGCCAGGAGAACTAAGATGCTTCTTACATTTGGTAAATGCAGTACTCACTCATAGAAAACACAAGATTATGCTTTGGGAACACTAAACAAATTTGTGATATGGTGGAAAATGTCAAATATAAATGAATATTATTGAATTAAAACTCTGAGGTATTATCTGAAATTCAGAAAACTATATCTGAGAAACATTTCTATAAATTTGGTGGAAAGTTTCCAAGTACTCTACCTGGCTCTAGAACTGCTGCAGCATCTTTTCTACTTCTTGCAGCTGCTCTCTGCAGCTTGTCTCAAATACTTTTTCATCAAGTGTTGGATATATACTTATATTCCAAGTACTTTTTAAATTTAGTAAAAGTGGACCACTCATAAAGGCAAAATTCTCTCTCTTTCCATTAACGCGTTATTTTAATGAACGTGTTACTTAAACATACTCAGACATGAATTTATATCTTAAAAAAATACGTTTTTGCCTGAGTTTCTGTTTCTCATTTGTTTGTCTTGTTCTTTTGTTGTTTTTGGTTTATATACCACATATCAGTGAAATCACATGGTTCTCTGCTTTTTCTGTCTGACTTATTTCGCTCAGCATTACACTCTCAGACAATAGTTTAGTGGTTACCAGAGGGTAAGGGGGGTGGGGGTTGGGAGATGAGGGTAAGGGGGATCAAATATATGGTAATGGAAGGAGAACTGACTCTGGGTGATGAACACACAATGGGATTTATAGATGATGTAATACAGAATTGTACACCTGAAATCTATGTAATTTTACTAACAATTGTCACCCCAATAAATTTAAAAAATAAAAAAATACGTTTTAACATAAACAAACTTTTTAAATAATATATTTATAATTAATCTCATTAATTTAATGTGGTAGATTACATTATTTTGATGACACTACTATATCTCTGCTCAGAAGATAAATGAGGTGAAGACGCTAAGACATTAGCCCTTTATATTGAATGTTGCTCTACTACAGAAGGTACGGTAGCTTATTTTCTCATTTAGTTTTCTCTTTTCAAACCACTGTGCAACTTCTACTTGTTTAGGGCATTCTAACCACATTTGCATTTCATTTGGCATAAGTCCAACATTATATATTATGTCCAGTTCTTCTTTTTTTTTTTTTTTTTTGTCCTCCCCAATTAAAGCCATACTTTTTGGGGTAACATGAGAATAAATTGAACACTGAAATCCATGAATAACCCTTCAATAAGGTGGTCATATGAAAAAAAACAGTATATACTTATGTAAACATTTAATATGTAGTCATTAAAATAAAGACCTTATGTAGACCTGTTTAGCAAAGGTGTTACAATTTTTAAAAATTAGCCAATTAGCTCTAAATAATTAAAATTATCCAATTATTTAAATAGCCTCTTGATGAAATGCATAAGTGAAAGCATTCTCTATGCACAGCACAGGTTAAAAGGTTGCCTCCATTTCTGCAACTTTGGGGTTCCTGCAGCAGATAGCAGTTGCTCCCTGAAATACTATTTTCCACGCTTGACTCCAAACCTTCAAAAACTTGCCTCAATATTCAGCCCATCTGATTTTTCCATCTTACTTTCCAAGTTTATTATGATGTAGATTAACTCACTTCTTTGTTTTATGTTGCCTTTCCTGGGTTTCACTCATTACTCAGCTCCTGTACCTAGAGGAGAATTTTAGCAGCACAAAATGGAGGGAAAGGAGGAGGTGCAAAACAAGAAATATTCCGGTGTGTGGGTGAAAAAGGGACCACGTACTAAACCTGACAAGCTCAAGTGGGACTGGCATGGCAAGGCCTACAAACTCAGAGACCGAAATTAACCACATAGGATGGTCTGAACATAAAAAATCCTAGCTAAGAGCCGGTTATGGCAGGTAGTCACGTCCTTGGTCTGTAGCTTCTTTGGGAAAGGTCAATCTTTATCTTAAGTGAGTCTGTCTATTGTCATTTTGCATCTAAGATAACAGATTCTTGGAATGTCAGAGTAATCCCTTTTTCTGAACCCTTCAGGACACAATCCACTATACCAAAGCGCCAGACTACAGAACCTCTCACTGTTGTCTTGTTCCCCCACATACCATCTCTGTGTGCTGTAAATGTTAATTATTAACTATTCTGTACCCACCAATGTATAAGAAGTATGTGTCTCTTTTACTTTTTATCCAATCCCGAGATTTCCCCACTTCATTTTCTCCTACCCCCTTAATCTACCACCAATGGATTTCATGTAACCCTCTTTACTTCTCCTCCTTTGATTCTAATGTCTAAAATAAGCTGCAAAACTGCAGTTCTCCAGAGCATTTCTTAATCCGTTGAGATTTCGCTTCTCAGCAATTGTCATGAGGTTGGCTCAAATAAACTCATTAAACTTCTCGAAAGGTTTGGACGTTTCTTACAACAGGTATTAGTGATTTTTATTTCTGTTGACCATAAACCTTTATCTGCATTTGGCCAGATATTCAAAGTCATTGTATCCAATATGGAACTCATCCTATTTCCACAGATCTGCACAGATTGTAAATTCTATATGAGCTTCAGATAAGATTGGTAAGAGCCAATGCAGCAACAATCAGTTTGTTCTCTGTACTATGAGTTTGATTCGTTTGTTTATTTTATTTTTTTAGATTCCACATATAAGAGAAATCATATAAATTCTCTTTTCTTTCCCCTAGATATACTTTGCCCAAGATATCAAGATTACTTTCCCGAGTCCTCAAATCTCCTGGACCCCTCTTGGCTACTATGCAAAAGCCCCAATGTCTGTCACACTTGTCTAAGCCCTTGAGATATTGGCCCTGTTCAAAGGTCCATGACCCCTGATTCTGGCTTGCCTGAATTAGATAATTCTGTATTCAAATCGGATAGGCTCCAAAGTAAACTTATCATTTTTCTCCTCCAAATCTCCAAAGCCATTATTCCATGTCTGTTTTCAATCTTGATTAATGGTGTTAACACATGCTTAATCCAACAAGTTAGAAACTGATCTTTTTCTTTTCTTTCCCTTACAATCTTCATTTAAAACCATTTTTCTATTTGCTGTTACAGCAAAGCTCCTAAGAAGTTGCTAGTACAGTACTCATTCTCTCTTGAATCCACTTCAACAAGGCTTTTACTCCCAATATGCCTTTGAAAGTGCCCTTGCCAGGGTAACTAACAGCCTCCATGTTGACCAGCACTCCTGCATTTAAGGTTTTGAGGATGCCACTGATCTGCCATTTCCCAAATATATAGTAGCATTTTTGAGTTACTGTCTTGCCTACGGGAGTGGTACAGAGACTTTGAGTTTGCTTTCCCTATTTCAATAGATCTCATGCCTTAGGCCTAATTACAAACTAATGTGATAGTGCTGCTAACAACCAGGGATATGACCATCAGGTGTTTCTATAAATCCTTATGAACCAGATCCATTCACTACTGGCCAAGCCTCCATTTCCTGCAGGCTTCCATTTCTCCCTTCCTCTAAAAGGGGGCCATGATAGCATTTTGCATCTCTAGGCATCTATGTTAATTTAGATCATGTGTTCAACAATCCATGAAAGATTCAGGTATACCCTTTTTTCTGGTGCATATTTTCCCAAATAAATAGCTGCAGGTCCCTTTGGTGGTAAAAATATGAGAACTATTACTGCGTATGCTTGCTGTGATATCAATGTAGCATCATTTTATCCTATGGACGTAGCCGCTCTTTCATGCAGGGTTTAGGGTCTGAGAAATGGCCATATCTAAAAACTGGTCAAGGGATAACAACTCTGAATTGCTTTCAGCCACATGATCACCCATGTGGATTTTTTAAATTTTTGTTGGATAAATAAAGCTTATTGGCTGCCCATACATCTTACCTGTAGGGTCACTGTGGTATATTAACCATCACAGTAGTTCTTTATGTGTCACGGACCCTGGCTGCCACTCTGACCTTACTGTTAGTTGTGATAATTGTACTCACCTTGCTTCTGACTGTTAAGTGCCACTGCCTAGTCTTTATTATCCTAGGTCCTTTCACCCTCATCACTATGAGGAAACCAAGTCCTACTGTAAGCCTGGTCCTATACCTAAAACCTCAGTGAGCTTCTCAGTGATGCTGGAGCCCATCTCAGCAGCACATTCTTTGTGTGTGTTGGTATATGGAGCGCCCTCTAGGACCTTGTAAACAGTATAGGTTCCTGGTGGGTTTCCCAATCTTGTATGCCCATTTCTTTGAGCCTTTGGATCCCTTGCTGCATGAACTGCCACAGCAATTCTGTCAGTTAATTTACTTAATTTAGCAGAAACCATCACTTTTTCCAAGTTTTTATCATCTTTGTACCATGTTCACACTTTCTCCCGAGGTCCTTGCCAGGGTGTTAAAACCTGTGTCATTAGAGAGTGCCCCCATCAAACAAACTCCTCCTTATGCAGTTTTCATTTGTACCCAGCACCCTCAGGGTCCAGTGCATGTACAGTATCTGGCACCCTCAGAATCCTGTTCCATGTAGAGAATTTCAGCTCTTGGCAGTGCTTAGTAGATAGATTCTTGCAGGTTTTTTCCTCCCATAGCAGGCATAGCACATCTGTGCCATTATTTGATGCTCATTAATCTAATTGTCAGCAGCAGGTAGATCTTGAGTGGAAGACGCATTGGTTTGTAAGGAAGTCACTTGCCTCAGCTAAAGCTTTTGCATGATCTTCAAACAGGAAGGGGCCACTATCTTCCAATAAGCATGAGTAGGTCCCTACCACAGGCCTAGTAGGTTCAGGGGGTCATGGCTTGTCAAGATTCTCCACATCGTCCTCATAGATATTCACATTCCAAATTTTAATGCCATACTGTTTCCATAATAGGGTTCTGACCTTGGAGTAAGGAGGCCTTTCAGAGCTGAGAATCCATCCTCTGCAGAAACCACTGTGCTTTAAGTCCTGCACTCAGACTTCAGCTCTGTTTCACCTCCAGCTTCAGGAATTTAGGAGCTTCAAATACAACCAAGAATGTACCAGGGCTTTCAGTTTTGTCTTGAATTGCTGAGTAATCATCCTGAAACTGTTTTTATCTCTCTCCAATGAATCAATGTTGCTCACCAACATTTCATTGTCCTTACAGTGAATGTTTCTCTCATATTTCTCAATGCCAGAGATATTTTAGTAGCGACTGTGCCCTCTTCCACCTGTGCCTTATACCAGATCACCATTGGTAATAGTTTTAATAACTGTATCACTACAGCAGCCAGGACCTAGCCATCCTCCATCTACCAATAGCAATGGGATTCCTATTGCCCAGTTCTGGCAAGTGATCCATTTCCAAAATTCTATTTTAAATTTGGCTTCCTAAGACCATTCCTGGCCCTGGCCATCTTCAGTTGGGTGCCCTGGAAATAGATTTTTAATGTACAGGATTGTGTGCAGATTGTTTACTGGTGATTGAGAGATACACGTGTAAGGAAGGTCAGAAGGCAAGCCTGGGCAAAGGGAGAAACTGACCTGTAATGTAATTGCCATGAAGGCTTCAAACGATCCTGTGGGAGTTTTGTACCTGTGATGGCTTTCCACATTGAGGGACGGGGCCCTTATGTTCCTTTATGCACCAGTATTAGGCAATAGGCCTTCCCCTGAGAGGGCCTTAACCTTGGGTGAGGGCAATGCACAGTGAGTGCCACAGCTATAAGGCATAAACAGTCAATATTTTGTGCAGCTGGGAGTTGGATGAATAGGACCTAAAAAGTGGAGCTAAGAGCATCACCACAAAATCCATTACCTCTTTCTACTCCATTAGATTATGAATTCCATGAGAGCAAGGAACCTTTTCAGTGTTGGTCTCTGTTTTATCCTCAGGGCCTAGAGCAGTGTCTGGCATATATGCTTTCAATCATGAAATCCTAACTACCCTTCCCTTTAAGTAGCCTTCCAACTTGTATAAATTTTCTATTGTATTAGTACATATCCCCATCACTTAAGGACTGATTCCAGAATTTTTTAACTAGTCTTTTTTTAAGGTACTTTCTAAATTAAACTGTTCAACAGAAAGATCATCTTTCAATACCACAATTCTGATCTTGTTAAAAGCCTTCTATGGCTCCTAACTACCTACAGGATAAAAACCAGGCCCCTTTGTGTGAGACACAAAGCCCTTCACAGTTTGATCTAGGGTTACCTTACGGGCATGTTCTCCTGCTGTTCTTCTGCCCACCACATATTATGCTGCACAAGAACTGCAGGGGGGACATGAGAGTGAGAAACTCTTTACTCAGGGTCATGGAGTATGTTGCTTCCCTAATCTGTTACGTTCTCCTCATTCTCCTCCAATTGATAAATGTCAGTTACTCTTTAGGATCACGATCTTCTTTGGATATGTTTTCCAATTCTTTTAGGCAGAATTAGAGGTTCCTTTCTCAGTGTTCCTATGGCAGTTAGTACCTGTCTCCATTATGGAAGACGATCCTAATTGCTTCCATTTCTGTCTCCTTTGCCCTTCTCTCTCTTGCTAAATTGGTGACTGCCCTGATGGCATGTAGCTCACCTGTCTTTCTCCATGTCTAGAACACAGTCAATGTTTGTTAAATGATTGAGTAAATAATTTAATGACTATTGATTAAGGGCCAAGAGTGTGGTAGCTACTGTGCTTAAAATTAGGTATAAAACAGAGAAGAAGAATGACATGTTCCTACCTTCGTGGAGCCCACATTCCTGGGATGACTGTTATTGTGGATTGAGAAAACAGAAGCAGAGAGTCTAATGTCTGGCAGCACAGGGAACTGACCCAAAGACGAACGCTGGGTTGACCGAATCACAAATGTCAGAGAAAGCTTCTGTGTGGACTAATTTGTTATTTTATGAAATAAGGCTGCACAGCTCAAAGCTAAACCATCTTCTACTGATATTTCCCATGGTGACTTTCCTGTGTGTTCTGCCACTGCCTGTACTTAACCCATTTAGAACAGAACACTGTATTCTCACATGACAAAAATGATTATCCTTTCAGTTGTCACTGAGAGGATCATAACAGTGACTGAAGCAGATGCTGTTAAATCATTTTTGTGCATAATATTTTCCCTGAAAATAAGGTAGAGATAGTTTATGGTGCTAGTCTGAAGTGATGGTTCATTTTTAAACCTAATGGGTTATGCTTTATATAACCTGATGAAATAATTAATGCATAACTGCAAATTTATCCTCCTATGACATAAAAATTGATGATATTACAGAGGGTTAATCTAAACAGAACATCACACAGTTGTTAACTTATTCCAAGGATAGTTACAGGGAAGGATTACATTCTAAAAGAAGAATGTTACATTGATGTAGGGTTGGTATATGGTTATATCTTACGTATGAGCTTAGATATTGATGTATACATATAGTATTGAATCACAATTTCCATTAAAGAAAACAAAACAAAAGTAAGGAAAGAAGATAAATGGCAATGAAAAGCCTTTCGTCAAATACAACCTTGATATTTTGTGGGGTGGAAACGCATACCTCACTTGCATATAGATTTGATTTCTCTGAGTTCCGTAGTGAAGTTTTACATGAGGAGCGTGTCTGTGTGAGGAAGCTGTATTAACCAACTTTGCCAAGTCCACTTCTCTAGTGAAAGGCAAGCCAGAACTTGTTAACAACTAAAGGACATAAAAATCTGTAATGATAAAAGATTAGACATTTTGAAGTTTTTCAAAGAAGTAATTTGAAAAGAAATGGTAGGAGTTATATTTTGAAGTGGTGCTTGGTTCCCAACGTTTTATTCAACTTCTCCCAACTTCTTATTACAGACAAAAAAATATATCACTTCTGAAAACTAAGACTAACAACCTATTGTCAGAATCTTGGAAGAAATTTTCATGAATAACAAAGCCAATTCATCAGGATGGAGAAAAATAATGAAATAAAATATTCTGCTTTGTTGAAAGAAGATACCAGGACACATTGCGTTTCTCTCATGACTTATCTTCCATTCAGTGACCCACGGTCTGTGTCCACCCAGAAAACAAAAGGATCTGCTTTCTTTGGTAAGAGTACTCTTCCTCTTAAATATTTCATTCGGATTTTAAGGCTTTCAGAAAACATCGAAAATCCTGGAAGAAAGTAGTGTATGCTGGGAGTATAGTTTGTTTTTTTTATTTTAGTTTGTTTTTTTCTTTATAGACTTTACTTTTTAAGAACAGTTTTAGGTTCACAGAAAAAATTGAGTGGAAGGTGTAGAGATTTCCAATATACCCCATCCCCACACATGCATAGCTTTCCCCATTATCAACGCCACCAGCAGAGTGATACATTTGTTAGAATTGATGAATCCACATTGACACATCATTGTCACCCAAAGTCCATAGTTTAAGTTGGGGTTCACTCTTGGTGTTGTACATTCTTGTACAGATATATAATGACAAGTGTCTATCATTAGAGTCTCATAAAAAGTATTTTTACTGCCCTAAAAATAGTCTGTTCTCCATCTATTCATCCCTCCCCCTTAAACTCTTGGCAACCACTGATTTTTTTTTTTTTTTTTTTTTTACTGTCTTCATAGTTTCACCTTCTCTAAAATGTCATATAGCTGGAAACATAGTATGCAGACTCTTCAGGTTGGCTTCTTCCACTTTGTAACATGCATTTAAACTTCTTCCATATCTTTTCATAGCTTGATAGCTCATTTCTTTTTATTATAAAAAAATATTCCATTGTCTGGTTGTACCACAGTTTATTTTCCACTCACCTATTGAAGAACGTCTTGGTTTCATCCAAGTTTTGGCAATTATAAATGAAGCTGCTGTAAAGGTCTAGGTGCAGGTTATTTTGTGGACATAAAATTTCAACTTCTTTGTGTAAATACCAAGGAGCACAATTGCTGAATCATGTGGTGAGAGCATGCTTAGTTTTGTAAGAAACTATCAAACTGCCTTTCAGAGAAACTATCATTTCACATTCCCATCAGCAATGAGTGCCAGTTCCTGTTGCTCCATATCCTCACCAGCATTTGTTGTCAGTGTTTATGATTTTGGCCATTCGAATAGGTATGTAATGGTATCTAGTTGTTGTTCTCATTTGCATTTCCCTGAGGACACTTGATGTGGAACATTTTTTCATATTCTTCTTTGCCACCTGCATATTTTCTTTGGTAAGATATCTGTGTAGGTCTTTGGACCATTTTTTAATTGTGTTGTTTATTTTCTTAATGTTGAGACTGAAGAGTTCTTTGTATATTTTTGATACATATTCTTTATCAGATATGTCTTTTGCAAATATTTTCTTCCAGTTTATGGCTTGTCTTTTCATTTTCTTGACAGTGTCTTTTACAGAGCAAGATATAGTTTTAATGAATTTAAATTTTTAAGAGGATCAAGTAGCGGAAAAGAAAGATTCTTAGAACGAAAACTACACTAAATGAATGCCCACTAGAAAGAAAAAAATAGTAGTATATATAACAACTCGCCCTCCAGATCTAGATCAAAGGAGATTCAACTGTCTCCACATGGAGAGGTGGTGTAATAAAGAATTTGTCTGGTCTTTGTCCATGGTTCTTGGAAGGGACTCTCTAAGTTCTTGTAATTTCATGAGTGATAGGAGCTTTTTAAAAATTCATAGTGGCCCATGATGGTTTATGCTAATGAGTGACTCATGGTGGGCACCTTGCTAGCTTACACTAATAAGATGACTCATGATGGGGTTAGGCCATGCCGGAAAGACCAGCCATGTGATTAGGTGGATGGAGGGTTGAGCCATGTGATATCAGCCAACCACTAGACCCCCAGGGAAGGTATGGGGTTTAGAGATTGAGTTCAATCACATGTCCAGTGATTCACTCAACCATGCCTATATAATTAAACTCTGATTAAAACAAAACAAAACAAAACAAACCCTCTGGACACTGAAGCACAGTAGAGAACACATTATGTGCCAGGAGGGTGATATACTCTGACTCCACAAGGAGTATGGAAGCTCCGCACTCTCTCCCAGACATTGTCCCATGTGTATCTTTCATAATAAAACTGCACTATTGAAGTAAGTGAACTATTGAAACTGAGAGGGTGATAGAAACTCATAAATTTATAGCCAATCAATCAGAAATGCAGGTGACCTACGGGCTCCTGAAGTGTGGCTGGCATCTGAAGCAAGGACAGTCTTATGGAAGTATATTAGTCTCTTGCGCTACCAAAAAAAATTTCTGCAGGCTGGGTGTCTTAAACAACAGAAATTTATTTCTGCCTCTTCTCTTGGCTTATAGAAGGTCACCATCTTGCTGTGTGCTCATATGATCTCTTTTACATGCACTTGCAGGGAGAGAGAGAGAGAGAGAGAGAGAGAGAGAGAGAGAGCCAGTGCACACAGGTTCTCTTTTGTCTCTTCTTATAAGGACACTATTAATCCTATCAAATCATGGCCTCACACTTATGACCTCATTTAACCTTAATTACTTCCTTAGAGGCCCCATATCCAAATACCACTGGAGGTTAAAGCTTCAACATATGAATTTGGGGTGATACGAACTTCAGTCTGTAACACACTGAGTCTTTTCTGTGTAGTCTGATGCTAAGTTCCAGTGGTTATCAGAATTGTACTGCAGTGTTCCCAGTTGGAGGTGAAACAGAACAAGAGGTTAAAAAAAAAACAAACAAAGGGACATCCACACTTCCTGTATGTTGGGGAAAAAATGAGTTGTAGCAGCAGATGCTATGTGCCATATCCCCCAGGACTTACCACTTCAGTGGCCTCTGGCAGATCTCCAACCGCCAATATGTGCATTTCTTTATTTGGCAGCTTTTCCCTAAGCTGTGGAAGGCAGCTCTACCCAGAATTCTGACAGCACCTCAGTCAAGATCATTCACAGCATCCTTGTCCTGACAGGTGGAATAATTCTCAGGTATGTATTGTGTGTTGGTTCCCAGAATTTTCCCATGGATTTACTCACAGTAGTAGCTGGCTTGACAATGTACCCTTTATTTACTACTTTCCCTTACCTATATCCTACCCCTCCCTACCTTCTATCAATGTTTTTTATGCCTCCCAAATAAACTACATGCATTCAATTTTTTTCCCTCAGGATTAACTTCTTTGAGAACCAAAACTAAGAATCTTTTTTATGAGAATGAGAGAGAGGTCAAAATAACACAGGGCTCCTGAGAAAAAATGATTATATGACACTGAAATGAAAACAAAATACTGAATAGGGAATGAATGAGCAGAGTTCTGAAAAATGTTTTACTACAGAAACTCAAAGTGAATTTCGAAAACTGTTTGACAGCATCAATATAATCAAAGCTATATAATGTGAATAGACAACCATAAGAAGGTACCAAATTAGAGGGTAAGGACAAAATGAAAAGGGAATTTAGTAAAATGAGGATGGATTGCCTGGTTAGCAAAACTCTGTAGCAGAAAACTAAGTCAAGTGATGTGGAATGCAAACTTGAAAAGACCATTTAGAAGGCAGAAAAACTAATAAAGAGAGAAGAGTAATGTGAGATGAAATTTAAAAACTTAATATGTTGGCTCTCAAATATATATTTTAGCTTTGACATCTCATGAGCTTCAAAGCCATTTATGCAACTAGCCACAGGACATTTGCTTTTGGTTTTCACATTGAATCTCTAGATTCTGAAGTCTTCAGTTTTCATTCTATATTGCATGTCTAAATTTGGCTATAAATAGAAATGTTATCTTTAACATCTCCATTCTTATCCAACACCCCACCCTAGGCTTCAACACTGAAGCAATGTAAGTTCTCTTGAAACTGCCTGCTAACCATGTCTCTAGTTTGTCCATTTTTGCTTATGTTCACTGCCACTAACCTACCTAATCCAGACCTTTATCCCCTCAAGTCTGGGTCACTACAACATTTCCTAATAGATTCCCTGATGCAAATCTTTCTATCCTCCATTGTAAGCTTACACAATAATAAATATGTAACCTAAGTAATCCTGTATCAACGAAAGTTAAATTTTAGTAAAATATATTCTTTCCACACGAACGTTCTAAACTTAGATGGTTTCACTAATGAACTGTACCAAAGAGTTAAGGAAATCATAATGCCAATTCTAAACAAACTTTTCTGGAAAATTAAATACATATGCTGTTAGCACATCTATTTAACAACATCCTGGAGGTTCTATAAAATGCCATCAGGCAAAAATAATAAATAAAGGGCATCTAGATTAGAAAGATAGAAGTAAAACTGTCTCTGTTCTCATATATCATGATTATCTGTGTAGAATATCTGATGTAACTGACAAAAGAATATACTAGTACTAATAAGTGAGATTAGTAAGTTTGCAAGATACAAGATAAATATGCAAATGCAATTGTATTTCTATATACTAACAAGAAACAATTACAAATTAAAATTAAATGTACCATTTAGAATGGTATTAAAAATATTAACAGTATAGGAATGGATATGACAAAAGATATATATCTACACTATAACTACAAAAAACTGTAGAGAGAAATTTAAAAAACATAGGTAACTAGGAAGATATATCTATTGATGGATCAGAACACTCAATATTGTTAAAATGCCAATTTTACCCATTTTCTCTAAAGATTCAATGTAATATTAATAAAAAATCCCAGCAGGCTTTTGTTTTGTAACAAGTTGGTTCTAATATTTATATGAAAATATGAAAGATCTAGAACAGCTAAAATATCATTAATAAAGAAGAAGCACATTGGAGTTCTTACACTACCCAATTTCAAGATTTATTATAAAGCTACAATAATAAAGATAGTATAGTATTAGCATAAAGAGAGAAACAATAGATCAGTGGAATAGAATCCAGAAATAAAATGACATATATATTATCAAATAATTTTTACCAAACTAAGAGGAGAAAAGATATTTTCTACAAATGGTGTTATAACAGTTGCACAATCATTTGAAAAAATGAAGCTTGTTTTTTTACTTATATGATAAACAAGCATTAACTTGAATCATAGATTTTAATGTAAGAATTAAAAATGTAAAACTACTAGGTTTGGCAAAGATTTCTTAAGTACAACAAAGAAAGCAAGAACTATCAAAAGAAAGAATTAACAAATTGGACTACATCAAAATTAGGAACCTTTGCCTTTCAAAGGATACTATAAAGAAAATGAAAAAAGGAAGGCACAGATTGAGAGAAAAATATTTACAAAATAAGTGTCTGATGAAGGATTTACATCTCTAATATTAAAAGCTCTTACAACTCAATAATAAGACAAAAAACAATAAATTGGACAAAAGATTTAAACAGACACTTCACCGCAGAGATATACCTATGTCAAATAAGTACATGAAAAAATGTTCCTCATCATTATTCATTAGGGTAATGTAAATTAAAACCACAGTTAAGTGAAATATCTATCACTTAACACCCATTAGAATGGCTAAAATTAGCAAGATGGCCACATTAAGTTTTGTGAGGATGTGATGCAACTGGAACTTTCAAACACTGCTTGTGGTAAAGTACATTGGAACAATGACTTCAGAAAAGAGCTTGGCAGTTTTGTAAAAATATAAACATAGCCTTCTCATATGAGGTGTGATCAAACAATACGGTGAATGTTTAAATAAAAAAAAGATTTATTATAATAAAAGACACATTGCCATTAATCCCCTTCAAAACACTCCCCCTTGCTTCCAACACATTTATTCTTGCCACTTTCTGAAGCAGTTCTGGAAGGCCGCTTTTGCATCTTCAGTTGCGCTGTCATGGCTACCTTGATGTTCTGAATCATTATGACTTTGGGAAAGAGCGAGAAGTCACACGGTGCCAGATCCAGTGAATAAAGTGGATGAGGACACACTGTATTGTTTTTATTTGATGGAAAGTGCCATACCAGAAGCAATGTGTGACAT
This sequence comes from Rhinolophus sinicus, assembly GCF_057876585.1. Lineage (NCBI taxonomy): Eukaryota > Metazoa > Chordata > Mammalia > Chiroptera > Rhinolophidae > Rhinolophus > Rhinolophus sinicus. Next base: position 179,580,337 of record NC_142501.1, on the reverse strand, counting down.
GGAATGTTGTCCTGATGGAGGATGATTTAGGGCACACTTTAAAACACACCTTCTCTCAACCAAAGCTCACACTTGACTGACTGCACTAAACAAGTTGAAACTTGTCACACACTGTTACTAAGGTGTGATGTGCCACTTCCTATATTGACGATCCCGACCTTTCCGTTGGATGGCACTCGGCAGCAACATTCAGCATATATTTTGATCACTACAGAAAGGCACCTTGTCACATATTGCTTCTGGTGTGGCAATTTCTGCCAAATAACACATTACACTATGTCCTCATCCACTTTACTCATGGGACCTGGCACCGTGCGACTTCTAGCTCTTCCCCCAAAGTCAAAATGACCATGAAAGGTAAAAGTTTTTAATCAATTCAAGCCACGGAGGCAGCCATGACAGCACAAATAAAGACACTCCCGAAAAAGGACTTCCAGAACTGCTTCAGAAAGTGGCAAGAATGACGGGATAAGTGTGTTCAAAGCGAGCGGGAGTATTCTGAGGGGGACTAATGGCAATGTGTCTTTTACTGTAATAAACTTTTAAAAAATTTAAACAGTCGCCATATGTTTTGATCACACCTCAGATGATCTAGTCATTTTAATCCTAGGTATGTTCCCAAGAGAAATGAAAGCATATATTCACAAGAAGACCAGCTCATGGATTTTCATGGCAGTTGTAGTTACAATAGCCAAAAAGTAGAAACAACCCAAATGATCAACAGGAGAACGCCTACACAAATTGTGGCACACCCAGACCATGAAACACTATCAACAATGAAAAGGAATCAAGTATTGTTGCAGACAACAACATGATGAATCGCAAGATAATTAAGCTCGGTGAGAGTCTGGACAAAAGAACGTATACATGGTATGATTCCATTTATATAAAATTCCAGGAAGCACAAGCAAATATCAAGTGACAGAAAACAGATCAGCGGCTGCCTGGCAATGACAGGGGGAAAGGCTGGCAAGACAGAATTACAAGTGTGCCCTAGGAAACCTTTGGGGAATGGTTATGTTTATTATCTTGCTTTGGTGATGGTTTTACACTTGTATACACATGTCAAAACTTATCAAATTGTGTACAGTTGGCCCTTGAACAATGCAGGGGTTAAGGGTGCACAGTCCAAAATCCGTATATATCTTTGACTCCCCCAAAACTTAATTACTAATGGCCTACTGTTGACAGGAAGCCTTACCAATAACACAAACAGTTGGTTAATACATATTTTTTTGTGTGCTGTATGTATTATATATTTTATTCTTACAATAAAGCAAGCTAGAGAAAAGAAAATGTAACTAAGAACAGCATGAGGAAGAGAAAATACATTAACAGTATTTATTGAAAAAAATCCACATGTAAGTGGACCTGTGCAGTTCAAACCCCTGTTGTTCAAGGGCCAACTGTACTTTGATTATATGTAGCTTATTTTCTGTTCTTTATACTTCAATAAAGCTGTAAAATAAACCCAATTACAAGAAAATTTTCTTCCTGGAAAACAGATCAAGTGGCTGACTGACAAATTTTTATTTGGAAGCTTTATGTAAATTCAATATTTAATATAATCTCAATGCGTTGCATTTTGTTTTTTCATAATAAAGTTTTTCTTTAAGTCATATCAGTAGAAACCAAATCCCCCTCCCATTTTCCCCAGCGTTCCATACAAATAATGTAAGTGTGTGTGTGTGTGTGTGTGTGTGTGTGTGTGTGTATGTGTGTTATGAACAAGTTTAGGAAACACAGGAAAAGAAGTTATCATGAAGTGTTAGTGATGAAAGATCTGCTTCTGCCATTGCTTCAACACAAAGGGAGGCCTACACTGACGATGGATTTCTAATAGTCCTGCTTCACTCCAAACCTCTCCACTTCAAACCCTGAAACCACATGTCTAGCCTGAGGAAAGAAGGCAGGGTGAATAGGGGTAAACATTAAATGAATATGTGATTCCAAGTTAAAAGAACATGTTTGTCTCTTAATAACTGACATGAATCTTTCTAGAACAAATGAGATTTTATTGAGTCAAACCAAGATGCCAGTTAGAAAGCTGGGTATCTAGTAGGAAATGAAGTACCATTGAACACGGAAGGTACCAATTACTGAATCAAAAGAATGCTTTTCAGGTTTATTCCCCAATAATCTAGACTCTGTAGTAAAAAAGTCACATAGATTTAAACTGTTTTGTAAATTTCATTCAAAAATTATTTTGGATACTCACACTAGACACATCCATGCAAACATTTTAAATAATATAAATCAAAACAAACAGCCTATGAGTATCCTCATAGGCTTAACTACATGCTTCTCCTCTGCCTCTTATTTCACAAAGTTATGTCCAAAAGGACAAATTCAGGCTTGCTCCTAACATCTACGTAATAATATATAATACATTTGCCTCACATTTTGAAAGCATGTTTTCAGGACCTAATAATTTTGTACATAACCCAAATCAATGTCACACAAAGAGCCAACAGGAAAAATATTTCCACGTATTTTGGGTGTGGGGGCATCAGAAAAATGTATTATTCATGAACCATTCTTGAAAACTTACTTTAAAAACAACTCCAACAGACCAAGCCATATGTTAGTATTAAAAGCTCCAGAGTGGTGAAGTCATAAAGGAACTTCTGATGAGTAAAAATGCAGTTGACTATAAGGTTAAATTCTAAATAATTACAATATCTTTGAATATTTTAATTTAAGGAAATATATGTAAGAATTAAACATTTATAATATGTGTGCAGGGTTTAAAATTGTACAGCAGTGTTCCTCAAATTATGTTCTGCAAGAAACTAGTCTCATGAGGTATTTTGTAAAGAAGGCCTCGGTGGATACATAAATTTTAGAGGAGCTGTACTGCAGATTATAAAGAATTCTGAAGGCCTGCATCAAAGCAACAGGTTTAAATTTGTGTAAAAAGCATTATCCACACTTATTTGACCTTAGAAACTTTCTTGAAAAACTCTTCTTAACATGTTAGAAAATATTATCTGAATAAAATATTTTGGCAAAGACCAGAAAGATTATATCAGGCAAGAATAACTGTGCTCAGTTACTCATTTTATTTTTAGACAATTAAAAGTTGTCGTTTAGTTCTTGACTTTGATACTTAGGTATATGTGTGACATAGACAAATATTTATATACACTACTTAGATGATGTGGGAACTCTGATGCTTTCATTCATTCACTTATTTATTTTCAGTTAATAAGCTTTGACCTCCACAAGTTCTCTTAGTGGGGATCTTATTAATTCTCCCTTCAGTTCTCCCCAGTCCGAGTTTGGCCAAGAACCCATCCATTTCCTCACACTCTCAGAGTGAGTTGGGGTAGGGGATTCAATCCACTTCCATACACAGAAAACAAGTGGGGATTTGCCACCTTGTAATCTAACTGGTGCCATTACTTCCACATCCTATACCATTTGACAGATGCTATTATTTGTCTACTGGCTCTGGTGCACCCTTGTTTGTTCACATCCTTTCACATACACACTGAGGTTTTTAGATTTCATGCTCATACACTGTTTCCTAAATTGCAGTCACAGATAAGGAAAGTGAATTGCTTTCAACTTGATGTACACTCTGAACCCTACGTTGTGACGCTAGTCTCCTCCTGGTCAAGGCAATCTTACTGCAAGTGGCTATGGCCACCTTAGTACAAATTGATTGACTTCCCTTATTTTGAACTTTGGAAAGCAGGAATTGGGGGACTTTAATTTCCCAGAAGCCCTTGAGCTTCTCATGCAAATTGGTTACTCACTTCTTAGAGCTGCTTACCACAAAGTATTTAGAAGAAAACTTGGTAAGTCAAAAAGTCTCATGTGCCCTTATTTCAGGTCAGGGAGAATGCTTGCCCCATGTTTATGTAACTAGAGGAGACTATTCATGTTATTCTTCACAAAGTTTCAAATTGATATTTTTGTCCTAAACTTTTATCAAAAAACTACTTGTATCCTTGCTTACAAAAATAATTTTGATTTCTACAGGGAAGCTCTATATATTTGTAAGCTAGCAGAATTGTGTATATGCGATAGGTACATGCAATAAAAATAAACAATGATTGTGTGGGTGACATAAGTATCAGGAGTTTATTTATTATCTCACTTAAGAAGAAATCTAGGGGTATACAGGCAGAGATTGTTGCACTTGCTCAAAAGGCCATAAAGGTTCCAGTTATTTTTCATTTTTCTGCCATCTTTAGCAAACGAAATGTCTTCTATAGTCACAATACGAGGACTGTTGCAGCGCAGCCCTAAGCAATATATGCTCATGTAAATCTGTTCAACGGTGAGAAAAGAAAGGAAAATCCCAGTGGTGAAAAAGGTCATTTTCCATATCCCTCTTGATATAGAGGGGGAATATTTCGTGGAAGTTCTCCATCAGACATCCTTTAGGTTTCATTAACCAGAAATGTTTCACGTGGTCCTCTCCTGTGACACATTGCCACCGCAGACTGTGTCTCACACCTGTGCTATATAGTTATTCCAGGAATGTTTCCAGGGCCACTCCAGAACTGTCACATTACCACCCAAGTATTATATTACATGGCCACTCCAAAACAGTGCCGCGTAGCCACCCAGATCTGTGTCACTTTGCCACCCTAGAACTTGGTCACACAGCTGCTTAGAAATGTGTCACATCATCACATTGGCAGAACAGGATTCTGTCATATTGCACCCCACAACTATGCACATTGCCACTCCAGGACTCTTATCTATATGGCCACCCTAAAACTGTGTCACATTACCCACCACCTCTAGCAGCAAGGAAGCTGGGAATGCTGGTAAGTGATATTTTAGGTTTTCTTGTAGGAGGCAAACTGTCCTAGCAAAGAAGAAAGAAGGATAAAATGGGCAACTATTGGATAGGCAACCAATCCAATTTTGTGTACTACTAAAATGTGTGTGTGTGTGTGTGTGTGTGTGTGTGTGTGTGTGTGATGTTAAAAGCAAGAGCCAGAGAGAGAAAGTGAGTTACGTTGAGATTCAGGGAACCTTTCATGTCACAGGTTGTGTTGAAGTATGGACTGTTCAAAGGCTAAATCATTATTATGCAGAAATAAGAATGAATTTGCTGGAAATGATGAGGGAGGCAATTAATGGAATAAGGTAGCAAACAGGCAGCTGCCTGTCAACTATGATTTTCATGTTTCAGTCTTTGTGCCCAGATGCACTTCCAGTACCATCAGGAAGAGCTTCCTGGGGCAGTTCCTACTCCCGCCCCTCCACCCACTGGGCAACTCCAAGAGTTAACTCCAGGGTCTAGGCTTCCTTCTTTCTACCACAAGCAACAAGACTCCATCAATTCAGCTAGCAGAGAGCATATTGCATTGAAGTATAGGCTTACCCAGCTCTTATTGCTAATGCACAGTGACACAGATTGTTCTTCAATTTTTTCTTTTTTTCTTTTTTTGAGTGAGGGCTGGAATCTTAGTACAGAAATCAGGAAAGGTTACCCAGATCAGCACCATCCTCCAAGAGGGGAGGGAGCTGAGAAACCCAGTTTGTTATCAGAGAAACATCTCTCTAGAAACTCAGACAACACACACAGACATAGCATTCTGCTTGACTGGAGCTGGTCTGACATTAGCAATCACATTCCTAAAAAAACATGATTCATTTCTTATGGTCCTTTCTAACTATGTGACCTGATTCGTATTTTGACAAGGTCATTTAAAAATTTTAAAAATTCTTCAACTCACTTCCCTTTTAACTGAGCTTTTAATATTTACCCAAAACGTCAGGGGTTGTTTGCTACTGGAATTGTCTAATGACTGTGAAATAAAACACTTTCAGTCAGCTACACAAAAATATAGACACATGTTCAAGAGGTTACTAAGAGGGCATGCTGTGGTTTTCTAGGTTGAGTTAACTAATTCAGGGTGCCCTTGAAATGGCGACATTGCTCTCTGAATGTGGATGGTGGGGGCTGGTATTCAAGGAGGAGTGGAGGCTAAGGTGTTGTTTGCAGCCTTCCAAGATCTAGGGCTTTTGCAAGACAGCTGAGCACAGCATTTGAGAAAATTACAGAGCAATGTTCCTGAGAGGAACGGGAACCAGCCCTCCCTCCCACAGCCTAATTCCAGGCTACAGCGCCCACCATGTTCTCCTTCGTTTGTCTTTAATGACAACCTGACTCTCAAAAGTGTCACTAATAAGCCAGTTCCCAATTAGCTGTGGAGGCTTTTCAGGGCTCTTGGCAATGTTCCTGTAGCTTGTGGAGGCTGTTGCTGCCTACAAACGGAGGATCATTTCTGCTTTGCACGATTCAAAGGCGAGAGCTTCTGGGAAGGCAACACTCTAGTTTCATTATTCCTTGCTAGCAGGAGAACTGAATACATTGTTTTTAATGCTTAAATATGTTATTTGAGGAGGAAAAAAAAGTCCTTCTGCCTGAGCCAGCTCTCCATTACTTACTTGTGCTAGTGCATACATACATCCAGCAACCCACGGTGTTGTATAGACCAGTCCTCAGAAAATCCTGTGCAGCAACTGAGATGCTAAAGGCTGTAATAAAGGCAGCCCAAGCTGAGGGTTTGGAGTGAGGCTGTAAGTAAGACAGCAGCAGTGTCTGCCATTTGGCTACCAATGAAACGGGGATTGTAGGTCCACTCTTGAGGTGCCTTGTGTTTGACTTGCATTCCCAATGGGAAGGTCAGGTCCACTTGGGTATTTTAACAGGCAGCATAGCACGTAGCCCCAGTCACCCTCCATGAGCCACCTCGCTGGTGGGAAGTTAATCACTGCTTTGTGTCTGTGTTTACAATGTGCTTAGGACAAATGGGAAGAATGCCTTTCTGTTATCCTTAGAAGGTACCGGTATGGGGCTGGGTTAGCATTTACAGCCTCTAAATATAGAGTTGAATCTCATTTGTCCTCAGAAAATAGCTCAAATACTCCAGTCCTCCTGCCAATGGTCATCATGCATCCTTTGGATGTGCCCTCATCTCAGGTGCCTAAAAGTTGCCTGCAGAAAATATTATTATTTCCATTTCACAGATGATTTACGTTTGCTCAATCACTGGTAGAGTATAACTTACACAAGTTTAGTTCATGCTAAATCCCATGCCCTTGCTACTGTATCATCTGTCATAAACCAGGGACTGAGTCTATAAAAACCTCCTATGGGGTAGATAGTGAGGAACAAAAAGAGGAGTTATTTAAAACCCTTGGCACTTTGTACACCAACTTTTGGGGATGATACACCAACCCTGTAAAGATGGAGTGACTTTTGTAATATTTCCTAGTCTAAATTTGAATGAAATGAAAAGTAGAATATTTAGAAGTGGAAATACATAATTCCTTAGCAAGGTTAAGTATATGTTCCTTGTCACTTACTGAAAACTTAGTATGTGCCAAGCATTGCACATACGAAGGGCCTTTAATGTGATATCAGTGGTGGTTAATAAATATGTGTTTGATGCGGATGTCTCTGTCCATGGTCACTCACCCATGGACAAGAGCTTAACTGCAACACCCATGTGTAGTGCTTTTCTTAAATAACACTTTGCACATTTCCAGTGATTTGGGAGAATTTTGTTTGCAATATTAAGAATGAAAATTCCATGAAGGTAGTGGCTGTTTGATTCTCTTCTGAATCCCCAGGAGCTTGCATTCTTCCTGATGCATCAAAGGCAATAAATGGATATTTGTGATGGACTGACTGACTTACCTGTTACTAATATACACACACAGAGAGGCATATGTGTGTGTTCTGATAAATTCTAGAGGGGCCATTGCCTCACTCAGGAAAAGAGGCATATGACAGAAGGGTGCAGGGGTATCTCTTTCTTTGCCAGATTGCTGGTTAACTGACCCTCTACTACATTTATCTTGGAAACAGAGAAGATAATTTAATCTGTCTTTTAACATATGAATGTTTTTTTGTGTGTCTTGTTCTAATGTCTTCTGTAGAAAATGGAGAGTGAAATGAATAATGGAACAAGAAAATCTGAAAAATCTGAAAAATCTTTTTTTGCAATCTTACATGCTAAACCTTGATTTTCTCTTCAAGGAGAACAACCTCAAGCTTACTTTCTTCTTCCTACAAAGCAGCACATTACAGAGATACTGATTAAATTAGCAAACACGGCTGGGGGAAGAAAGTAGACTTTTGGCTCTTGCCCTGCTTTTCTTAACCTGTACCCTTGATCCTTCCATCTTAATCATTTGAAGAATTGAATGAGAGAATAGAAAAAGAGAAACTTTATCATTTACTTGTTCAACATTGATGAGGCACATATCTAGTGTCTAGTAGAGGGTGTTAGATACAGACATAATAAGTATGGTGTTATCCTGAATCTGGAACTATTAAAGTAATATAAAGATTGATGATGATGATGATGGTGATGATGGTAATGGTGATGATGATGAAGAGAGAGAGAAATAGTCAGAGAGACAGAATTTCCACTTGTAGAGATTGCAATATTTTTCTTGGAGAAATAGCATTTGGACCCGGCTTTAAAGGATTGGTAAGATTTTTACAGTAGCTCTGTTGAGGGAGAGAACCATTTAAAGAAAGAAAAAGTCTAATTTGTTGACCCTAACGAATGCAAAGGAATTGATTTTGTTAAGGAGTAAGAATCAAGAGGACCAATGTAGGGCAATGTAAACAATCTATACAGATGTTAGAATGTGGGATCATTGATGCCAGGTAGAGCAGTTGGCTGGCCCTGTAAATTCAGGAAGTGTTCTTACATTGATGCACATAATTGGAGAAGTAAATAAGGTGTCCTAGGAAAGAGCAAGATAGATGTTTAGGAGATCAGGCACCAGGTGCTTTTTTTAGTTGTTTACCTATGAGTCTTAGAGATGGATCAGTAGGTGTAAAGGCAAGTGAGCTGCTGTGAGAAAGATTTCAAAGATTAAGAATCTTTAACACATGTAGAGGTGAGTAAAGAGCAGAGAAGAGGACCGGAGCACACTTTATAAGCTTATCCAGAAGCTGTCTCCTCACCTTGAATATAAAGTCTCATTAGTTTCTGCTGCTGCTGCTACAACTTTCCAGGTGTGTGATGGCTGGGGCTGTGGGGACTGAGAATGCGTAGCCATGCCCACTGCAGTGTTTGGGGCCACTGAGCATAAAGCCCTGTGGGAGATAAGCCAGGATAAGAGAGGGTGGTTGAAGTCAAAAGAACTCTCACTCATGTGGGAAGAAACTCCAGTATGTTCAAATCCAAAAATTAAGTATGTGTCAATAATAAAACAAACCAAATACGGCCTTTAGGGAAACATTACTCATTTGGGAGTGAAATTTCTCTTATTCATCCTTTTATATTTAAACTTTTCACCTGAGTAATATAAACTAGTTAATTATCTCTCTTCATGATTAACTAGGTATGTATTATACTTCAATCTCCTATTGATTGATCTCCACCTGTCTGTTTTTCATTTTGTTGTCATAATAAACATCATGTCATGTATATAATTATATTTGAATGAGTTAATGAGAGACATTGCTAGGTCTGCACACAAGTAATTTCAAAATTGATAAGATTATCATATTTTTATTTGGAATGCAGGTGGTGTGCTGGAGGATTATAACATCCCCATACAGTTTTGTGGGAAAGTCAAGATTTCATTAATAGTTTAGGAAAAATCTTGGACTCATGTAATTCCCTTTTCTAAGGAAAAGTATGTTCCAAACTTTATGACTTCTTATGTCATCTCTGTGAAGATTGTGTAGGCAAAGATTTCTTGCAATGTGCACAGGGTTCCCTTTTCTCCACAACCTTGCAAACACTTATTATTTCATGTCTTTTTGATCATAGTCATTCTAACAGGTGTGAGGTGATATCACATTGTGCTTTTGATTTTCATTTCTCTGATGATGATGATGTTGAGCATCTTTTCATGTACCTGTTGGCCGTTTGTTTTTCTTCTTTGGAAAAATGTGTATTCATGTCTTCTGCCCATTTTCAACTGCATTGTTTGGTTTTTGCTATTGAGTTGTATGAGTTCTTTATATGTTTTGCGTATTAGCCCCTTGTCAAATATATGAATGCAAATATTTTCTCCCATTTAGTAGGTTGCCCATTCATTTTGTTGATAGTTTCTTTTGCTGTGCAAAAGCTTCTTAGTATGATGTTATCTTTATTTAGTATGACGTTATATTTATTTTTGCTTTGTTGCAAAAATAAATAAATAAATAAAAACAAAAAACAAACCAAGCTCAAAGATACAGAGAACAGATTGGCAGTTGCAAGAAGTAGGGGGTGGGTTGAAGGGAAAAATGGGTGAAGGGAGTCAAAGAGAAAAAAAAGAAAAAGTGTTATTGAATATGAGAAGCCAAAGCAACCAAAAAGTAACGTGATCTTTGTCTTCTTTCTGTTCTGCCTTTTCTCACTGATGTTTTTCTCACTGATGTCTCTCTCTGTCTCTCTGTCTCTCTGTCTCTGTCTCTGTCTATCTCTGTCTCTGTCTCTGTCTCTCTGTCTCTCTTGCCCCACATTTTGTTCAAGCCCTTCTCCCACTGAACCCAGAGTTCTGGTCTTGCAACTCTAATTTGAGTCTTCACTTCAGTCTCTGGTCCCAACATCATGTCCCTGATCAGGATCTCAGATCCATATTACTTCAAATCCATTCACCTCACCTCCTTGAAACCAAGTTCCTGGCCCAGATATGATCTTTATTGTACTTTTTTTTTAAATAAGCATTTCCCCCATGGCATAAAAAGCCTTTGTAAATTGGATGTGAATGGTCGCATGTTATTCTCCTTTATGTTTGACCATAGTTATCCTAACCATTCTCCTAATATTGTTCTTCTGTTAGTTTGTATTTGTCACTATTATGAATAGCATTCTGATGAATATCTTTGTAAATAAATTTTTAACAATATATAATATTACTTTCTTAAGTCAGATAAATAGAAATAAATGTATCACCATAAAATATGGCATAAAAATATTTGAAATGTATTGCTAATTTGATCTCTAGAGAATGTGCAATCTCACACCCCCACAGCAAAGTATAGTGTATCAGTCTTGTTGCACTGTTACCAACATTATGCATTACTGTTAAAATAAAGAGCAGAAGGGAATTTAGAAATAGAAAGGAGCTTTCTCGATGTGATTGAAAGCATCTATAAAAAATGTACAACTACCATTGTACTTAATGGTGACAGACACAATATTTTCCCCCTGAGATCAGGAACAAAGCAAGTATGTCCACTCCCATCACTTCTATTCAACAGCATGTTTAATAAAAAAAGAGAGGAAAATACATTCCTCAATGCAACTTGGGATTTATATTGTTGTATTCCTCACTTATATCAAATCCCATTGCCTTAGAAACACAACAGGTGTGAAGAATGTTCACATTTAATTGCTACATAATTCACCGGAGGAAGTGAATTTTCAATTGCCTAACAACATGTACCTGAGACTGGGAAGCTGACCTGGACTCATTTTTGAGGAACTCTCTATCCCTCCTCTCCCTCCAATTGTCCCCGCCTCTTCCCCCTGTGTCTCCCATGTGCCCCTCTTCTGGGATTTCTTTCAAACCTGGAGAGACAGTTTCTTTCCTTTCTCTCTCTTCTACCTACATTTCATATGTAAACAGAAACAAATAAGGCAAGCAGAGGAAATTTCACTTCTTAAATTTAACTACTTTTTGCTGGAGGCCTGCCTACTTGATGTTTTCTTTTTGTTTTTCTTTCTTTTTCTTTCTTTTTTTTTTTTTTTTTGAATCTTAAACAATGATAAAATGTTCCCAACACCCTAAACCCATTTGATATAAATATAATAAAGTTGATGCCCTAGACTACAAGGGACTTTGAGAATGTAATTTCTGTTCAGTTACTGACTCAGAAAGAGTGCCGCTCTCTTTGTACATTCAGTGATATTGAATTAATATTGGATCCTGGTGAACCTCTTCAGGCATCCAAAATATCACTGCTTGTTGCCATTTACTTGATAGCCTGCCAGCCAATTTTTAAGCCAATTCAGATAAATTGAATAAAGTCTTAAAGTGTTATTTTCTGAGATTGTTACCTGTTCAGTAAATTCAGAATTCATCTTGTAGTTTTTCTTAATTTAGTCAGTTGATCTTTATTAATAAACCTCTGAAAGTGTTTCTCAAACTTAGAATATGGTTAAAGTGATAGTATTTTATTTTTGTACTCTATATTAAGTCTGTGTTTTATTTGAGATGAGAATTTATTTCAGTTGGCTATATTATTCAGGACTCATTATTTCTTATGTCTTTTTGATGAATTGTATCATAATTCCTCCGAATTTATTATGTGTCCTCTCAAATTTCACAACATATAATTTAAGGTTCACTTTTCCCCTTTTCCTTCTGTTGTACAAAACCTGAGAAATATAATTCAAAACTATCAATACTTTGGAAAGTGTTATCTGTCTTCCTCATCTTCAGATACCCCAACCAAGCTGCTATCTCCTCCATTTTTTCCTATTTGCATATTTCCTTGCTAGAAGCTTTACCAACCTTTTCATTTATTCTTCATTTATAATTGCAATCTCATTCCTCTCTCCCAATGTAATATATTTAAATTTTCCTTTCTCTTTATGTACCACATTCTCATTCTGCTCTGCATCTTCTTCCTCACATGCCTCCCACCTCCACTCATCAATTTGTTTTGTTTTACTTTTTCGTTTTGTCTCCATGGTCTTGCCTCCCAGCCCTCTCTTTGGAAAGCAGTTATAGATTAGATGACTGTATGGAAAACTTAATTTCTTTCTCCTTTCTTAATTTTAAGAGATGATTTTCAAATATTTACTTACCTCATTTAAGATCACAGTTCTTAAAACTCAGGGTTAAAAGCCACTGGTGTGACATGACAAGGTGTGAATTGTATCAGTGATTTATTACATGAGGTGGTTAATTTACCATAATTTGTGAATGATTTACATCCATTTTTTAGAGCAAAATATATCTGAATGATTGCCTATAGTAATGCCATTACTACACACTGCATTCCAATTTTATTTTGGAAGGCTGGTTAGCACACAGGGAATTGCACAAAATCCCAGATACACCCAAGAACAACAAACAGCTCCTTCTCTTTTCTTTCCTGTCTCTAGTTCTATCTGTAAGAACACACATGTGGATATCATCTGTCCTGTCATACACTGGAGAAATAACACTTTTTAGAAATCACACTTTTTGTCCTTTTTATGTTCATATATTAAATACCATCTTCACTTTATTGATATCATTATTCTTCATTTGGTTAAAGTCGCTATCAGTAAGTAAGTATATAAGTATCATTTTATGTTGTATATCTAATTAGGATTCTTTGGTTCCCTGTAGCAAAAGCTAACTCACATAAGACTGCCTGATCTCACAGGATTGATGGGTGTAGACCCAACCTTAGAAATAGGCAGATCTCAAGCACCCTTGCAAGCTGAGTGCTGAGAGTCATAATGATGCTCTTTCCAGAGCAGCTTATTCTTCGAAGAGTTGGGTGAGCTGGTACCTGGATGACCTGGTTCCTCTGCTCAAGATTTGGATTTCATGGGAGGAGTCCCTGACTGACTGACCTTGGGTCATGAACTTACTCCTTGGCTAGGGACAGTCAGTTTCTCCCATTACAGTCCTACCAAATCAAACTCAATGGGGAGAATTATTCTCCATTAACAGGGGCATTATTAGGAAGGGAAAATTGATACTGGGTGGTCAAAAACAACCACCCCTGGACCAAGTAGCTTCAAAAAGAAATGTCATTCCCATTTGTGGAGACACTGTTTTGTAATCTCACATTTGGACTTTTAAAATTATTCTGTATAGTGGTTTTGCACTTCAGCGAATCCCTGGGATCTAAGCACCAACAATGATGGAGCTGCTGGAAGGCATCAGTGGAAAGGATAGGTACAAGTGTCGAGTCACAATTCTCAATGCAGATCCCTGCAGGTCCTGGGTGGGTAGAGGTGGGGTGGAGGGCGTTATCTCTCCACATGTCTTGGATTCTGCATGGAGCTGCACTCAGTTATGTGGTGCCCTGTGAAAGTCCTGGATTCATTGATCTTCAGGTTGGTGGAGGTCAGATGAATACATAGAGGACACAGTTTATTGCAGAAGTCAACCACTTGCTGTCAATGGTATTAGGCATTCAGAAGTTGTAGGATTAGAAAACAGCTTCCCATGATGAAAAATTTACTAGTGAATTCTAAAGGATCTGGGTGCTGGACTACTATGTTATATATATTTTTTAATGTGTCCTTTTTTTTTTTTTTTTTTTTTTTTTTGCACCACGAAAAAGTTGCAAACTGTCCAGAAAGTTACTGGTAAAATTTTGATTCTAAATTATAATTTTCTTATTTTTAATCTAGAGTAAATAATGTATTCAATAAATATTTATTAAGCAATGACCATGCTCATTTTTGTAACTACTCCTTTTGCTCTTTAAAATTAGGTTTTAATAAAATAATTTGTGCATATGAGAAAAATCAAACAGAGAAAATGATTTGGAAAGAGGAAAACCCATCCCCGGCTGAATTCCTTTCTAATGCTAGACCTGCTGCTTAGAGGTAACCATTTTGAACTATTCTGGGCCCTTCTCATTCTTCTGATCATTACTTCCACCATTTTCATAAATATGCTTATGTTGCATAAATATGCTTATGACCAGTTTAGATTTCTTATTCTGATAAATGAGGATTTACCTCACAATACCATCACCCTGCATTCTCCTAACTGGTTTTTGATTATTGTTGTAACTTTGAGTAACTTAATAACAAAATTACCTCTTATACCATAAAATTGTTTTATTAGGTTGGTGCAAAAGTAATTGTGGTTTTTGCAATTATTTTTAAACTTTTAAACCACGATTATTTTTGCACTGATAGATTCTCCTAAATTCCATTTTGCAGGTAGATGATATTATTACCCCTACTATTTCCTTCGGCTCTTCTTCCTTTTTCCCACTGTAGACCTCTGTCATCTGAACATTTTTATACTATCAAGGTTGAAAATGTTCACATAATTTACATGGAAGTTGTCTAATCATTACATATATTATTCCTAATAGAAATTTATAAAAAGTACTGTATTTGCATTATTTAACTATTCAGGGTATGGCTATATAATGTACTTTAATTATATTTGTTTTATGTAAAGCTAATTGGCCTTTTTCTTTCTTATACTGTTTGAATGTATCATAGCCTCTATATCTTCAGTTCTGTGTTCTAGCCAGCTATTCTCATTTTGCTTTATTTTCTCTCCAGAGAGCCTCTCTTACCCTTTCTCTGGTATGGGCTTGTTACTCCTGGCGACACCTGCCCAGCTTTCCTGGGTTGGTACCAATATTGCTTGGATTCTAAATCTTTCTTTATCTTGGGTCACTCCATTGTTTTTGCTTTAGCACATCCTTAAGTACCTCCTTAGGGAAGAGTGTATGTAAGGTAAAATATCTGAGTCCTTGCATGTCTCAAAATGTCCTTAGTCTTCCATTCCACTGAGGAGGAGCAAGTGTTGTCAGCTGGGTGGCAGGCCTGGTACTAACAGTCTGTTTCCTATACAACATAAACAATTTCACAAAACACCAACATAAGACAAGGTAACTGTGACCATGATAGAGCAAATTAAAAAAAAAAAGGATCACTCTGTAAGCGTGCCTGAGCACAGACAACAGCAAGAAGACAGAGTAGACCATAGAAATGCTCAGCATCCTCTCTCCTAGCTATCATGAGCGTCTGTTGCTTCCATGCCAATTCAGCTTTAGACCTATGTGTTCTATTTCTCCTGCCTCCAAGATGAAAATTTATTAAGGCACCTAATCATAGAATCATTCTCACGTCTTGACAGCACGCAAATCAAAGCATACCCTACTTCCTTGCACTCTTTCCGAAATCACTCAACACAAACATCAATCCTATAACAAGAATTATCTTAGCCTCTTACAGAGATGCCCACATTTCTCCATGGTGAGGTTTTCCTTCCTGCAGCAAGAATGAATGAACCCAATCTTGTTTGAATAGAGGTATGTTCCTGGTGGTTTGTAGCTGATGCTTACATTGATATACCTTATTTAAAATTTGGCTGGGTATAGAAGTTTAGATTAAAAATCTCATTGTCTCCGAACTTTGAAAGTATTACTTTCCTGTCTGTCAGCCTCAATCTTTCTGACCAGAAGTCCGGTGCCAGTCTAGTTGTCATTGCCTTGTAAATGATGTACATTCAGTTTCTTTGAAAACTTTAGGGGGAAGGATAACATTAAGTAATATTTATTGAGTGCTTATCATGTTTCAGGCATTAAACAATGCATTTTTCATGCCTTAGCTTACTTAATCCTCATAAAAGCCAAATGAGAGAGTGACTACCTGAGGTTCGTATAAATGAAGCAACTGGCTCAAGGTCACACAGCTAGCTAGTGGTAGAGCTGGATTTCAGCCCAGATCTGTCCTACTCTTAATCCCCGGGGCTGCACAATTATGCTAATAATACTTCAGGATTCTCCATGAGCATTCTGGCATAAAGGTTTGCTCAGTGAAAAAGTTGAAACTACTGATTAAAATCA
Source organism: Rhinolophus sinicus (assembly GCF_057876585.1). Lineage (NCBI taxonomy): Eukaryota > Metazoa > Chordata > Mammalia > Chiroptera > Rhinolophidae > Rhinolophus > Rhinolophus sinicus. Next base: position 179,563,860 of record NC_142501.1, on the reverse strand, counting down.
GGATTGGAGATTACATATGGCTTTCATTGGCAGGCATGTCCTAATTTACAAATGGGCTAGGTTTTAAAATTTCCTCATCTTTAGATGAGTGTAATTCAACCTTGGGGAAAAGAAAGCCAGCAGAAAGTCCAGAGAAAATAAAATAAGATGAACTTCTCTCTACACTCAAAAAAATTGGAATAATTTTGAAACACTGATATTCTTGACTAGCAACCTGGACCACAAGAGAAATTTACATGATAAAAACCTAGAATTTTCATGTAAAATAAGTTAAGAACCTCTGTGTTGTTCTTGTTGTTGTTATTATTATTATTTTGGTATTTGGAATGCAAATATTTAGTCATGACAAATAACAATGCAAAACAATCAAATAAATCAAAGTTGATAACTTACAATTAAAACACAAGAGGTCCATGTAAGTGAAGGTGGGGTTGGAAAATGGTTGCCAGACTAGATCTTTGATGATGAAATCTTTGCATCTGATGCTCTCATCAGGGTTTCCAGCCATCTGTCAGATCATACAAAAGCTGAAACACAACTCAACTCTCATCAAAGTCTTAGCAACCTTAATTTATCTCTTTCTTCATTTTCATGTTTTCCATGTGTTCATGAAAAGGAACAGCAAGTGACCAGAGCCAGTATTGGTCAAACTGTGTTGCTGCAGTTTTCAGCAAGAGGAAGACTCCCATAACATCCAGAGTTTGAAGATGTAATGACTTTCCTGCAGAAGTGAACAGTGTGCTTTACTGGGCTTTACTGAAGTCAAGCAGAAAGGACACAGGTGTTGGAGTATGAGTCGTGGCACAAAGTACAAGGAACCACTCCATTGGCTTAGAGCACACCTCATTTCTTAGAGAGTGGGTCCTTCAGGAACTGTAAATCAAGTCTATCTTTCCTCACTTCCCACCTAGAAGGGGCGCTCTGCAATGGTATGAAAGCCCTTGTCGGTCTCCAGTGTGGGAGATTATTGCAGAAAATTGTGTGTGTGTGTGTGTGTGTGTGTGTGTGTGTGTAGAAAGAGATTTTCAGAGTACCTGTTCCCATTTCACAGTCAGCTGGTAACTCTAAAGAGTGTTATGAGCGAGTGGAGGTGGAAGTGGATGTAGAGATGCATATCATTGATTTGATGTGTTCCCTAGTGATTGAGGAAGCTCCGCCTGAATGCTAACAAAGCAAGCAGCTTCTGCTAATCCTCAGCTGAATGTACATACTGATTAATAAAACAAAGATACGAACTCCTGCAACCATTATAGGAGGGTCAATTGACCCCATTTTTTGTAACACATCAGTAGAAATAAAAAATTCCTGAAGAAGTCAAGGGAAAGGAGGAAGTGAACAGCCTGAATCCCACACCATGCTGTTCTATAGGAGGAAAACTCAGAGTTTTCTCTCCCTTGGAAGAAAAATCATTATCATTTCCATTGGTCCTTTAGGTCTCTGCATTAACAGGATTTCTTTTGCTCTCCTGCAGGCATCTTGGGATTCATAAGAAAGAAAACATGGTTTCCTTGAGAGCCAAATCTCTGGATGTTTCTAATTTTACTTGCAATTTCCGGTGCAATATGATTAGAGCTGAGTATATTTAGATACAGGGGTCTTGTCATCCCCTCCAAGAATTTGGTTGTGCGGGGACGAGAAAGGAATTAGAGTGGGTAGTAAGGAGATCACTTTCTACTGACAAAAATGCTGATATGCCAAAAAGAGAAAGAATCACACACAGAGCTGTACATCCTATTGATTAAACTTCAGAATTTTGCTAATTTTATCTGACATTATCAACATGACTTCTCTTGACGAAAATCAAAACAAAAAAGACAATACACAGAAAATGTCAGGATGTCAAATGTTCCATTTTCTCAAGGAATACCTAATCTTTTTGCAAAATTAAATAATAATTGTTATTGGTATGAATAGAGTTGTGAAGATCAATGAAAAAACCTGATTTAAACTGGAGTGGGGAGCACCTGTAGGGAGAGTTCTCATGTCCTACTGTGGATTGTCAATGGTCCCAAATAAGAAGGGACAAATGCTTTCCATCTCCAACAGGATGATGTTTTTCTACTCCACGGCTCCTGCAGGAAAAAGGAGGATCTTTTCCTCACCTGTCAACCACTCAGCCAGTGAAAGACTGTTACCACTCAACCAATGAAAAGCCACACTTTGATCTCCCAGTTTCCTCCAGTGGACTCTTTGTTTACAATAGCCCCTCTAACCTCCTCTTTTCCTCTATAAAAAAAAACATTTATCTCCTTTGTTCTCTGGACTTCAGCATGGTGTGACATTAGATTGTATATCCCAAATTGTAATTGTTTGTTGTTCCTGGGTAAACCCATTTTTTTGGAGAAATATCTAGCCATCTATTTGTTTAAGGTCAATGTTATTTGGTGGCTCACATGGGGATCAAAAGAAGATCCCCCTGACAATTCCAAGGCTGGTGAGCAAACAGGTATGGGACCCAAAGAGCCAATTGAGCTCCCTGCTTCCTCTCTGACCCTAGAGTTTGAGGATAAGTCTTTATTCTGGATCCTAGCTTGCACTCTCCTTATGTTTTGAAGCTCTCTGGGCTCCATGTGGGACCTACTGTAAGGCTTTGTCCTTTTCTGATTAAGGTCTTATTTAGCCTGTGAGTGCATGGCTGGCACTTCGACAAGACTTTCTTGAAATCAGGGTATTCCACTGGAACTGTGCTAGCCTTTAGCTCAGTTTCTTTTGGAACAGGGCTGTATCTACTGAAACTGTACTAGCCTTTGGTCTGATTCCTTTTGGAATCAGGCTGTCCCATTGGAACTGTGCCTTTGGTCTGACTCCTTTGGAAGAAGTCTTTTCCACTAGAACTGTGCTGTTCAGCCTTTGGTCCAATTCCTTTTGGAACTGGAGTCTTCCTACTGGAACTATACTGTTCAGCCTTTGGTCCAACTTTTTGCAATCGGACTGCTCCTAGAGGAACTATGCTGGTATATGGCCTGTAAGCTGTTTAGTCTTTTGATACAGAGAAAGGGCCTTGGAAAAATGGGATTCCAGTTATCCAAATACTTTGAAGATACCTCTTCAGGAACCCAGCTAATTTTTACATTTAAAAACCACTGTCCCACATCATGTACATTTCTAACTAAACGGACCAATTTGACCAAAAGTAATTTAGAACACCAATGACCATCATTAAGAACTTTTGAACTCCCGAAACTTACTTTTCTTAAGAACGAATTGAACAACCATAGCTCTGAAATTTTCAAAACTGAATGGAACACCTACTTCAATTGGAATTTTGAGGCTTCCCGATGTTTCCAGGAGTCTAAAATTGCCTCTTTGCAAAATACATTTTTTTTTTTTTTTATTAACTGAGGCAAACAAACAATTAAAGAAACACAAAATGGCTCCTGAAGCCTCACGTTCCTCACCCTCAACTCCTTTGTCTCAGGCTCTGCCCCTGGACCGTCATGTTTCTCTCTCCCGGCTTCTTTATTTTAGGCTCCACCTCTGTTGCCTTTTCCCTTCCTCTGAACTTTTACCTCCTCCCTCCTCCTCTGAATCTATCAGAACTTGTTCCTTTAAGGTTAAGCCTTCTGAGGATCCTAATAAACCCCAAGTTTCTTATATTCCCTGGATTAAGACTGAATTGCTATCTATAAAGAACTTCCTAAAGTAACTAGGACTTCCATAACTTTGCTGAAGAATTTAACACATGTTTCTGAGATTCATGTCAGTTAGTTCACATGTTTGTTTGTGAGAGTCAAGCAAAACATTGGATGAAACTTTCCTGATGGGAACATCCTGAAAGAGAGCTAGAAAAACAAACCCCTAACTTTTGGCAAAATGCTAGAACACTCGCTGGAGGCTTCCATCAAGCAATTACAGTAGCTTTCCCAAAGCCTGTTGATTGGAACAAAATCCAGTCTTGCTCACAAAAGTCTGATGAATCTGTTTATGTCTATTATAATTGACTTCAGATTGTTTTCAAAGAAAACTCTGGCATTCTTTCAAATGGTGAATCCACCTGAGTAGCTTTTAACTCTATGTTTATTGATGAGCTAAACTGAGAGCTTTCTCTTCTAGTAAAAAGGACCGGGAAGGAATGGGAAACTATGTCCAGTCTAGATTTAGTTATTTTGGCAAATTAGCTTGCTCCCACCCTAGATGAGTCACCTAAAAGGAAGACCGCTAAAATTATTAATTTTCAACTCTGGCAAATGAAAATCCCTATAGGAAGCCAAAAACCTCCTATTTCTTTTATTCTTTGCAAAAAGCCAGGACGTTGGAAAAGAGATTGTCACAAATGTAAGTGCTTTAAGTGCCTTCAGCCTTCTAACTAGCCTTTCTAAGCTCCTGCTTATTTCCAATGACAGAGCTCTGAGGAACTGCAGAGGCTCTTTCCAATCCTCCCTCTTAATTGGCTTGGAGAAAGCACTCTCCAGATTGCGAATGAATCTCTGTGTCCTTATTGATACTGGAACCACAACCGTGGTGTCCAAACTCACTGCTATAAAGCAGCTCCCGGCTTAGAGTACTAAAACAGTTCAAATAGTGGGGATCTCTAATAAACCTCAATAGATTACAGTCTCTGAACCTATCCCTTCTTGAGCCCTTTTAGAAAACTTCACCCTTTTCTCCTTAGACCCCCTCCCTTGTTCATCTATTAAGCTAAGACTGCTTGCTTAGAAAAGTATCATGGTAGAATTTCTTTCTCACAAAAGAGGAAGTACTTCCAGAATTTGTCAGTAGCTATCAAAATAGCCAATCTGGTGAATTAAATGACCCTTGAGCATCCTCTATGTGCTTTATTCTGATGCCACTAGAGCTGAATCTGGAAGCACTGATCATTCATCCCTGTTGGATCAGCTAATCTTTATGGTCAAAAATCTTCAACTAATATTGGCAGAATCCACAGTGCACCTCCTATCAAGATTCAAATAAATCCCTCAAAACCCCATCCCAGCTCAATCAATATCCTATAAGTAAAGAAGTCGTTCAAGGTATAAAGCCCATAATAGAAGCTTACAAGACTCAGGGCCTTATTATCCCTTGAACCAGTCTGTGTATTGTTCCTAGTTCACCGGTAAGAAACACCAGGGTCATGGGTAAAGGTTTGTCCAGGACCTCTTAGCAATCAACAATATTGGCATCCCTTGCCCCCCTATTGTTCCTAATTCTCAAATGCCACTAACATTCATCCCAACTGAAAGTAAATCCTTACTGTAATTGATTTATGCAGTGCATGCTTTAGCATTCCAGTTGCTGAAGCTAGCCAATACCTTTTTGCCTTTATTTCAGAAGGAAAGTAATTCAACTGGACAGTAATGCCTCAGGGTTTAACGGTGAGTCCTTCTTATTTCTCTCAAATCCTGAAGGCTAATCTGGATGATATAAAGGTCCCTAGGGTTTCTACTTTGTTGCAGTATGTGGACGACTTTGCTTTTCCTCCCAAGTCTTCTGATGGGAAGACAGCATCCACCTGCTAAAGTTTTTTAGCCTTTAAGAGACATAAGTTTGCCAAGAAAAAATTGCAGTTTTCCCAAACCATGAGACATTTGATATCAGAAAAAGGACTACACCTAGATCCAACTAGGCTTCATGGTGTCCCAAGTTTCCCCAAATCCAAAACTAAGCATTAGCTGTGAGCTTTTCTCAGACGAGTTGGTTATTGCTGAAACTGGATCCCAAATCTTTATCTTACGGCACACTAAAAAAATAACAATCCCAATCCAATTTCAGGGAAGGACAGGACAACAAGGTCTTCCAAGCCTTAAAGGAGAGTTTAATGTACCCGTCTGCCCTTCAGCATCCCAGTTATCAGATTCCGTTCTTCCTTTTTGTACATGAAAATGAAGGGCATGCCCTTTGGGGAGTCACCACAAACATGGGGACCACCATTGTTTCATAAGGCATTATAGCCAGCAACTAGACCCTGTGGTATGGGGCTATCCCTCTTGCCTTGGAGCCATTATTACCACTGCTCTTTTGGTGAAGGCCACTGAAGAAATTATTGTGAGATCCCCTTTAAACATTTTTGTACCCCATGCAGTAAAAGGCTTCCTGAATTCTTATCACACTCAACATTTTTCAGCCAGCCACCTCACCTCCTATGAAGCCTTTTGTTAAGTGCTTGTCACATAACGCTTTCATGTTGTAATCAACTTCACCTGCTACTCTTCAGCCCCCTGTTACTAATGAAGCCCCTCACGGCTGCTTAGTGCTGATTAATCACTTCCTGACCCCTGGTCATGACCTGCAGGAAACTCCTTTGAGTAACACTGACTTCTCGTGGTTCATTATTGGTTCTTACTTAAAAGGTAATACTGGCAAATATTGTGCTGGATATGCAATAATCAATGTTGTTGTTTTGTTTGTTTGTTTGTTTGTTTTTTATGTAACTGAAGCGGCACCTTTGCCTGTGGCCATTGCGGCCCCACAAGCTGAATTATATAGACTCAGCTGGGTTTGCACTCCAGCCAAAGGCAAAACTGCCAACATTTATACTGATAGTAGATATGCTTTCAGAGTAGCTCATAATTGTGGAATGTTGTGGAAACAATCTTACATCCAAGGGAATAAAATTTAAAATGGCCAGGTATATTTAGGAATTATTGGATACTATACTCTAACCTGCTGCTTTAGCTATTATTAAGATCCCAGGGCATTCTAATGTTGACTCTCTGAAGCTAAAGGAAATCACCTTACTCACACTTCCAAAAGAAATGTTACCCTTAAAGAAACCAACAGCAGTCAGACCTCTGTCAAGGTACAAAGGCCTATTTCCCCAAATGATAACTTAGAAAAACTGGCTAGAGTAGCCCAAAAATTAGCCTCAGAGAAGGATAAAACAAGATTGAAAAAGTCAACAGCTATTGGTCTGATAAAAAGAGAAAGCTCTGGTTCAGGACAAAGAACAACTCAGTCCTGCTGGAGGCACAAGAATTCCCATTCCTAACTCCTGTACATTCATTAAACCATTGGTCCACTGACAAAAATGATAACATTCATGGGTCAGTATTGGTAGGGAAGCATTAACAAGGCTGCAGAAAGTGCCTACCTCACTTGTCCCTCTCGTCCAAAGTATAACCCAGGGGCCTATTTGCCCTGTTCCCAGACATTTAAAATTGCCTAATGAACCATTACAAGTTTGGCAAATGGATTTCATATAGCACCCCCTGTCTCATGGATATAAATATGTTGTAATGATGGTCTGTATGTTTTCTCTTTGGATGGAAGCTTTCCCTTGTAGATAAGCTATGACCTCTTTTGGGGATAAAGTCCTTTTAGAAAAGATTATCTCTACCTGGGGAAACCCTCTTGAACTACACAGTGGTTGCGGAAACTATTTTACTGGTCAGGTGCTTCAACAAGTTTGTGCTGTTTGGCTAGTTTTACAACACTTTCACTGCACTTACTACGCTTAATCCTCAGGTATGGATAAACGTAGTAATGACATTATTAAAACTCAATTGGCAAAATTTGTACAGACCTTCCAAATACCCTGGCCAGAAGCATTGCCGTTTGTCCTTGTAAGTCTCAGCTCCACTCTTGTTGGAACTCATAAACTCTTACCGTTTGAGATAATCACAGGGCACCCAATGCGCCTGGCCCTTGCCTTATCTTATCTATAGCTGGTAAGAGGAGACTCTCTTCAATCTCACTAGAAAGACACCTATCAGGTACTGCTAACCAACTCTTGTGCCTGCAGTTGAACCTTAACGAATGTAGCATGTGTCTGTGGGTAATTAACTGTGGAGGCTCCAGAAAGTGGGCCATTTGCTAGTAAGACTTCCCATCATATCTTTCCTAAAGCTAGGGTTTAAAAAGAGTGCTCTAACCTTCCTATTAACAACCAAAATTATTCTTTTTGAACAGAGACTCTTGTTTTAGTAGGAAGACTCAAGTTCTCTCAAGCTCTTTTCATATTTAATTGACTTTCAGTTAATTGCTCACACAATAACAACAATTACTCTCATATATACATCTATGTATATATGTGTATATACAGAGGGTGCCAAAAATATACATTTTAAGAAAAGAAAAGAATGGTATTAAAATTGTAATACTGAAAAAAAAATTATAACACTGGGGGTGCCAAAATCATGATGTATACACATGATTTGTATTCATCTTTTGTTATTCATCGGTGTATATTGAGTATTACAATTTTATTACAATATTGAGTATTACAATTTTAATACAGTTTTTTCCTTTCTTAAAATGTGTGTGTGTATATATATATATATATATATATATATATATATATATATATATATATATTTGGCACCCTCCGTATATCTATTTGTATAAAGAAATTGAAGAAGCCTTTGTGTTATCTTTCAGATTTGAAAACTCCAGACAAAAGTTCTAGATGAGGGTAGCTAGTTTAAGAATGGACCACTAGGCCGGCCCTGTGGCTCAGGCGGTTAGAGCTCCATGCTCCTAACTCCGAAGGCTGCTGGTTCGATTCCCACATGGGCCAGTGGGCTCTCAACCACAAGGTTGCCAGTTCAATTCCTCGAGTCCCACAAGGGATAGTGGGCTCCGCTCCCTGCAACTAAGATTGAACACGGCACCTTGAGCTGAGCTGCCACTGAGTTCCCGGATGGTTCAGTTGGTTGGAGTGCATCCTCTCAACCACAAGGTTGCCGGTTCGACTCCTGCAAGGGATGGTGGGCTGTGCCCCCTGAAACTAGAAACGGCAACTGGACCAGGAGCTGAGCTGTGCTCTGCACAACTAAGACTGAAAGGACAACAACTTGACTTGGAAAAAAGGCCTGGAAGTACACACTGTTCCCTAATAAAAAGTCCTGTTCCTCTTCCCCAATAAAAAAAATACAAAAAAAGAAATCTTTAAAAAAAAAAAAAAAAAAGAATGGACCACTGAGATGCCTCAATGACTGTAAACAATCTTTTTTTCCACCTCAAAGATTTAACAAAAAGTATACAGGTTTTCCACCTCCCATTACTCCAAATAGCCTGGGGTGACTTCATGGTCAAGAAGGGAGCTATTTGAAGACCTGACACACAATAGGTATATATTAAGTATTGATTGACTCTGTGAATCTTCTTGAACTTTTAATGTCTCCAAAGCAGAAAATGTTCATATTTCCAAACTTACATACTACTATATCACTCTAGTGAAAACCTTCTTCTCTACCATCTAATCATTTGCTATAAAATATTCCAGTCTGCCATCAAGTCCCTGGCAGTGTGCTTCCACAAAACCCAGAGACTTCATAAATGAGGAATATGTAAAACTACTGGTAACATAATTCTCTAAAATCATTAGAAGTCTGAGGTCTTGCCTCAGTGGTTAGAATTCACTGGAACTGGACAAGATGAAAGTACATTTGTAAGTAACAAAAAACCCCTAAACATCATTGTAGAATGTCTTTTTTTTCTTTTATAGATGTTGGAATCTAAACATTGCAATAAGAGTGCCTTCTTGCTACTGAGTAAAACCTATAAGAGAAAATTGGATTTCATTGAAGTATGAGGTGTTCCAAACACTCATTGCTTCAGTCTCACTTGAAAAACAGCTCCCTCATTGCTCAAAGATATATTAATATCCCTCCCCTGTCAGATTTTTAGCTAAGCCAAAAATGAAATTCACTGGAAGTTGTAAATAGCAGAAGATCTTTGTCATAAATGCCGGAAAATTATTATGGGGAAAAGTTACATTTCATCAGCATTTTTCAAAGGTTGTTTCTTTTCATATTTCCCCCCACCCTTCTGAAGTAAAAAGAATTTCATCCGTGGACTGCAGTAAGTTCTGTACCTGCCTGGCCTAGGTTGAGATATGGAGCTGAGCCAAAAAGTTTGCAAAACGTTTAGAACTTTGTATCTGGGGAGGTAATATCCAAATAACCTGAGATTTAGGGATGTCATATAATAACAAATTATGATGTTATGGCCTTTGGGCTGTACATTGCTTTGTCACACTTCAAGTGCTGACAACTTTTAAAATATGTTCAAAATCTTGATGTTACATTTCCATGACTAAATGTTTGCCAGGTAGCCAGGTGTAAAGTTTGCTCCATTTTTCAAAATCCTCCATTGCCCCTGACATTTCTGTAGCATTTTCTTACTTTCTTTAGTTGCCATCTTCTGCATTTTATTTGCACTAAATAAATCCAAAGCAGTAAGTGAGAGAGAGAGAGAGAATGAATACGGACTTACATAATCCTTAATGATATCAAGGCTATTGATTTCAATATATGAGGGTCAACAAAGGCTGTCTTCTCATTGTAAAACTGACCCTGTTGCTCATGTATTTCTACATTAAGGCCGTCTCGCTAGTATTAAATTTGGTTCTTTAGAAAGAATGGATTCAGGGCTATTATTTAGGTTATAATTTAACATTTACTAAGCCTCATGGTATTCCTGAAGACTACTGAAGAAGGGTGTCATTTATAATACAGAAAACCTTGTATGACTGTGTGTGAACATGTGTGTGTGTGTGTGTGTGTGTGTGTGTGTGTGTGTGTGTGTGTGCGCGTATGAGTAAACACTGACATGGCACAATTACCTAGATGATTACCTGTTCAGTCAATACAAAGCAAGCATAATTGAGTTCTTTTCTTGATTTAAAGAAAGTGACATGCTCTTTCACTTTCTGAAGAAAACCGTGAAACTCCTCTCCCCAGAGGATAAATTCTTGGCATATAATTTTAACAAACAAACAATAACCCAAATATTTAAACACTCCAAATTGTATTGGACTCTTTAAGTGTTCTCTCTGAGAAGAAATTTTTAAACTATCCCTACTAAGCAAAAACATTTTATTAGTAACTTAAATTTGTTAGTCAATATTAAGACCTGCTAAACAACTTACATTATGTGGAGTAAGCTACATATTTTTTTTTTTTTTTTTCTTATCTCTAGTAGGTGAATCAATTTTGCTTTCCCCAGCTGGCTTACACATGGTCATCTTACACTTCAGTAAGACATGTTGATTCTTTCTTCATTAGATTTTTCACATACATTCTTTTCTTCCCATTTTTACTGTATTATTATTATCTAGGTTTTAATATGCAGCTCATGCAGTTCTTTTTCTAATCTATCTTCTAAAATTATGGCCAAATGCTTCTGCCAGAAAGACTGAATCCAATACAACATTCCTGGCAAACAAAAGAAAACAACCACCCGACCTCTTTAATGACTTCTCATGGCTGGAAGATGAGGTTTGGACTTCTCCAACATTCCCTTAAATTATGCTCAAATTGATTTTTCCTCACTTATCTCTTTGGGGCATGAACTCGCTAATCAATCCAAAATGATTTGTCCACTGATTCCCCAATTTGTCTAGCATAGCAAAATTTGCACATCTTACATAGCTGTTGCTTTTCCTCTGGTTTCAGCAAATAGTTATAAGGGTGTTTTACAGGGCTTGTTCCTACAGGAGGTCCAGTGATAGGGCCATGGAACCATTACTGATAATATAGTGAGAAAATGAGCTTTAAAAAAACAACAACACATAAATGGTGAAGGAATAAAATTTCCTGTACAGAAAAGGCTAAAGTTGTGGTCCATGGGGGAAGAAATGGAGACAGAGACTAAGGGCTACTCTGCAGAATGAATACAATGACTTATCAGACAAAGAATGTGTAGAACAAAGGGTGAGGGTTGTGTTAGATTTTTAGGGCTGCCTTAATTAAGTGCCACGAAATGGGCACATCAGAAACATCAGAAATGTATTGTCTCACAATGCTGGAAGCTAGAAGTCTAATATCAAGGTGTCAGCAGGGTTGGTTCCTTCTGAGGGTTGTGAGGTTAAGAATCAGTTCCAGGCCTTTCTCCTTGGCTTGTAAATGGCTGTCTTCTCTTTACACCATTTCATATTGTCTTCTCTCGATGCATGCCTGTCTGTCTGTCAAATTTCCCCTTTTTAAGGACACCAATCATTTTGGATTAAAGCCCACCCTAATGATCTTATTTTAACTTGATCCCCTCTGCAAAGACCATTTCTCCAAATTAGGTCACATTCTGTAGCATTCTAGGGAAATATGTCATAAATTAAAATAGGTAGAGGAATAGATAGAGTTGCATTGCTCACCCTAAAAAATTTATAATTTTTGGTTATTTTAACTTCTTGTCTTCCATGCTGATTTTTGATGTCAACCATTATTGCATATGGCAGCAATCTTAGATGTTTCCTGCTCATGGAAATTTAACCAACTGCTGACTTCATTCACCACTTTGATTTCTGTTAGCAATTAAAGTATCACAGACTCCGAAGAGAAGACATAGAAGTAGAGATAGAGGGGTTCCTCCCAGCAATACTTTTGGGCCAGAATGAGTAGTAGCCTTGGGCATCCTTGCAGCCACAAAGAGTTGTGAGGTAAGAAAGGGACATGAGTATTTGTAATGGGGGGCTAGAGGACACAAGAAATGGGGCAGGAAGGGTGCCCACCCTTGGCCAGCATTGAACATCACTTTTTGCTGCCCTGAGTAATGTAAATATTCTTGTTCTTGATTTCTTTCTCATGGACACACAAAGTAGAAACAGGGAAAAGTTGAAAACCTGCTGAATCAGGTTATGGGCATCTAGCACAGAATAGATAAAAAAAAACAACAAAAAAACAAAAACAAAAAACACACACACAAAAAGACCAACCTAGGATAAATTCAAAGACTGTGCCAAACTTCTAGATATTCTTAATTTAAAAAATAGTAATAATAAAATATATGCATACTGTGGTAAGAGCTATGTGACACCATTTTGGAAACAAGACTCAGAGGAGGTGTGGGGAGAGCTGCATGAGTATTTTATTGCTGTATATCAAATAACCACAAATTTAGTGGCTTAATGATACCCATTTATTATCTCATATATTCTGTAGATCAGAAATTTGGTCACTACATAGAAGGGGTCCTCTGGTTGGGGTCTCACCAGGCTGAAATCTAGATGCCTGCAGGGCTGTGTTCTCAACTGGAGTTCAGGGTAATTCTAGGCTCATCCAGGTTGTTTGTTGGCCAAATATAGGCCCTTATGGTTGTAGGACTGAGGTTCTTGTTTTCATGCTGGTTGTTGGCCAGGAATTGCTCTCAGTTTCTAAGAGTTGCCCTTAGGTCCTAGCCATGTGACTTTCTCAAAACATGGCAGTCTATACCTTCAAAGCAGTGAGAGAATCTCTCTAGCCTGTTATAACTGAATCTTGGTATAAAGCAACATAATCATGGGAGTGACTATCCATTGTGTTCACAGGTTCTGATCACACTCAAGGGGAGGGGATTTTTATACAAGGCATGTACACCAGGCAGTGGGAATATTGGTGGCTGCCTTCAAAATCTGTACATCACAAAAGAAATATTGCAATATCATTAGAAGGCCAGACTAACAAAACAGTATGAGGTATTGTTTTCAGAACTCTCCCTAAAAGCCAAAAATAATTATTTGTATATAAAAACTTAAATTCTTGAAGTCTATAAGAAATTGTGGGAGGTGAGGATAGAGAGTTGTGGGGACAGAGGGTCAATGAAGAAAAGTTATAACTATTGTCATAATTAAAATCCCCTTTTCTGTTCTAAGTTCTGTTTTCCTAGTATATCCACCATTCAAGGTCTGATTCTGAATTTTACCAGTAATGGGCAAAATAAGTCAGACAGAAAAAGTCGAGAACCATAGAATTTCACTCATATGTGAGGTATAAGAAAGCAACAATCAAACAAGACAAACAAACAAGCAAAAACTCATAAACAAAGACAATAGTTTAATGTTATCAGAGGATCAAGGGGGAGAGGGAGGTAGGAGAGGGTAAAGGGGGTCAAATATATGATGATGAAAGGAGATTTGACTTTGGGTGGTGAACACACAATGCAATATACAGGTGATATATTATAGAATTCTACACTTGAAATGCATATAATTTTACTAACTAATATTACCCCAATAAATTTAATAAAAATTTCTGTTAAAGTTTAATTAAAACAACAAAAACACCAAAAAAAACACTTGGGTGAGATGTGGAGAAAGGAGGCATGATATAATGTCCCTCCTACAGGCTCCTTTTCTACAGATCTGGCCACGGAGTAATTTTCTACATAAATAGCAAGTTCAGTCTCACATGAATATGGAACACGATAAATTCTCCCTCTGTTGGTATAGATGTATGTGTCCAGGTGACTAGGGATATGGCTACTTTCTGGAGATTTACGCCACAGTATAACTACCCTCAGTAGTCCCCCCCACCCCATACACCCTGTTGAATAGTAGAAAACCATGTCTAAGTTCCAGCAGTATTATTTCTCTTGAGCTCTACCTTGGAAAGTGTAGACGAAGTAGCTCTGCTCATCTTCAGGTAGGTATAACACTCTTGTTTTATTTTCTCTCCCCCATAATGACAAATTCCTAATTTCTCTAGTTTCTCACCTCATTAGCATCCTGTTTTCCATTTTCCCTCAATTTAGTTCCTCTGGTGGTTACTGCCAGCTCAGGTGTCACAGAATTTTCCTCTCCTTACGTGCTGGCTCTGAACCCAGATATTCCTGGCCTGTCACTTTCATATTACCTGCCCACTGCAAGGCGTTTTCCTAGCACTTCTCAGTCCTCAGGGGTCAGATGCCACTTTCCAAGGGTCTAATCGTTTCACCTTCCATGAATGCCAGCTCTTTAAGTTATAACTGATGGAGATACAGGAGCTAATGTCTGCCAAGAAGTAAGTGCCTTCATTAAATGAGGTCATGTGCCCAATTCTATGATGAAAGGTCATCATTACTGAGCTAAAAGGACTCTATTTAAGTATGATATTATTGTCCGAAAATATTAAATGATTTCCTCTTAAGAAATACAAAAAGTTTAAGATTTATACATATTTTCAAATTCAGATTTATTATGTGACTGATTAGCATTAATGTTTACTATATTGTAACATTTTAGCTTGAAAAGATTAGTGACAATGTAAATATGAAATATCCTAACAGCTGTGTATGTTTACGTATATCAGCTTTAATTTTTCTTTTAAGAACATATCTAAATGCCTACTTTCTCTTGTTGCCCTATCAGTGTCACTGTTTCAGCTCTCTGTTGATGTGTAACAAACCAGACGACTAAAACTGAAACAATAACAACATTTACTTTGCTCATGAATCTGGAATTTGGAAGGTTTTGGTGGGGACCGTTTGTGTCCCACTGGGCATCAGCTGGGGTGGCTCGAAGGCTGGGGTTGGAATCATCTGAAGTTTTATTCCCTTGCATTTCAGGTGCCAGGACCAGGTAGCCTCAAACAGTTGGGGATGAAATGCATGGTGGCTTCACGGTAGGTGCACATCTTACTTGTTACCTCAGGGCTACCCAGAGTTTGGAGACAGAGGTGGTGGGGGTTGGGGGTAGGAGAGGAATCCAGGGAGAAGCTGTGTCACTTTTGACTACTCAGCTTCTGCAACCATGCAGCGTCACATATGCCACGTTGAATCAGTCACAAAGACCAATTCACATTCAAGAGTCGGGGGAAACAGGCCTCACATCTCCATGGGAGAGGGGCAAGCAAGGGTTTGGAAAGGCAAGTGCGAGTGGAAATATCCTGGTGACCATGTATCCTGGTGAAGTACAATCTGCCACAGTCTCATTATTAGATTTAGGCAGGTGTGAAAATAGAAAGCTCCTGACGGAGAGGATTAGATGTGAGGACTGGAATTTAAGTCACTAGCTGAAAATGGTGTAGGTGTTGTGAATTACTGGAAAGTGTGCTGAATTTAGAGTCCAAAGGCCAGAGTTTGAAGCACAGTTCCGTAACACACTGAATGTGAGGCCGTAAGAAAGTTACTAAACCTCAGTGAGCCCCGGGGTCCCCCAACTATGAGACAAGAATGCTTACTCCTTAGCACTGTTGTAAAGATAAAGTAACGCACATGTGAAAGTGCCTATTGTAGTGTAAAGTGCAATAAAAAGGTGTAACCCAAATATCAGACACTTGACATCTATAGTCCTCTAGGATTTGAGGGTCATGTTTCTCTGAAAATATTTTAAAACTATTTTGAGCTCTGCGCAGAAAGAGTTAGTTAGCATAGTCAGCCTGAGACTGCTGTCCTTAGCAAAGCCAGCTTATAAAGGTGGCCCCTGACTGGAGTCAGATAACATGGATAATGCTGAATCCTGTGGGCTCCTCTCGCAAAACATTGAACGTCAGGTGGTAGTGAGTACCCAGACTCGAGCTCCTGCCCATAATTAGCAAGAAACCAACTAGCATCTTTCTGCTTGGATGGCTCATTCATTCGTCATTCATCCATTATTCATAGGGAACCCAGTTGTAAAATGAAGCTCTGTGCTCTTTTAATTGTTGCTATATAGCACCCACTATCAGAAGGCAATGGGTAGAACAGACATTTCCTAAAGGCTGGAGGCAATGAAGGAGTATTACTATGCACCCCAGCACATTTCACACATGCTATTAGACACCCCAGATGTTCAGAATCCCTCAGCCAACATGACCACTAGAAATTTTTCTGACAGTTGTGTTCTTGTATCTTCCCCTCTCTCCTCTTCATAGTCTCTCCACCTTCCTCCTCATCCTTCAGAAATGCCCCCTAGTATCTCTAATTTCCTAACTATGCCTGCAGAGCACTTGATCTTTCTCTGGATATGCTAGCTTCTGCAGACCCTGCCTAGGTCACACACACTGGTGCTTGAATAAAATAGCCAAACAAAATGGGTTTTCCTAAGCAAAAACAGTTGAAGTAAGAATTTTACTTCTTCTACTGCAAACTGATTTTGAACGTCTCTATTATCAATTTTTTATGGTTGAAATATTGGTATTGTATATCTAATAATTTTTCAAAGCATCAGGAATGCCTGTGTGGTCAAGATAATTCATATCACCTTTTTATAGCCATTTGTTCTTTTCCTGTTTTCAGTTGTAACTTCAAGTCACTTAGAGTGGGTGTATAGCATTCAATTGATGAGAAATATAATGACTGCCACAGAGTTTTCATTTGATGAAGCTTTGAAGAGCAGGAACTTGGTTTCTGTTTTCACTTTGTTTTCCATATCAATATTGTGACTAAATTTGGCCAGACTTCACAATGCCGTTCTAGCCTTCATTCCGTTTTTTTTCTTAAATTTATTTTATATGTTTTTCTTTATTCTACTCATTTCTTCATTCTACCCTCTACAGTACAGTGTGAAAGGGAACCAATAGTTATTGGACACCTATTATGCATTAGGTACTCCGTGTGTGTGTGTGTGTGTGTGTGTGTGAGACTTCATTTAATTTTCAAAACAGCCCAGGGGAAATAGGTCATTATGCCCAATGTTACATATATGGAAATTGAATGACAGAAGTTGACAAACTGGGTCATCACCACATAGCCAGTAAGAGAAGGACAGAGGGTCTTCCTCACTCTGGAGCACCTACTCTTTCCATTAACCCATGCTGAGTCAGAAGGAGTCAGAAGTGTGCTAAATAGTCATTTTTTTTCCTTTAGAACTGATGAAGGATGATTATATTTTATTCATGAGATAGCCTCATCTACAAATCTGAGCCCTACTTTTTCTCCGTAAAAGTTATCTTGGCACAAATTTTCATAAGATGTAAAATCTCTATTTGGGGTTTTATTTTATGTGTGAAAGAGTAAAATCTTCTGCATTAACACACTCTTTTCCTTCACTGCTTATGCTCAATTGGGGCAATTAAGTCATCAGGTGACTTGTTGCGTATATTGTTGGTGAGTTTGTTACCATGGGTTGTTACCATGGGTGGCACCGGTGTGCCCAGGTGTGCTCAGCCTTTTCACAGAAGTGCTGAATTTGGCTCAGGTATTTTCAGCTCATCCTTGAATTTTTTAAAAACCATATATATGGTGGTAAGGTGGGAATACAGATTCACAGTTTAGTGTTGTGGAGATGGAACTGGTGGTAATGAGCCTTTTGACAAGAACATACTTGATGCTCACCTTTGCATGTGTAAATGTTCTTGGGATATGCCTGGAGGAGAATACAGAGCAAAGAAAACCATCTTGCTTTCTGTCAAGTTTCTTTAATTTGGTTTGCCAGGCCAAGCCTGAGCAGAAGGAAGAAAATTAATTAGGGTGGGGGGTGGGAGATGAGGGTAAGGGGGATCAAATATATGGTGATGGAAGGAGAAATGACTCTGGGTGGTGAACACACAATGGGATTTATAGATGATGTAATACAGAATTGTACACCTGAAATCTATGTAATTTTACTAACAATTGTCACTCCAATAAATTTAAAAAAAATAATTATAGAAGCCATATTGAATGCTACTTGAGACACAGAATTGTCAATACAAAGCAGCAGCTTCTGGAAGATCTGAGGGTCTGATTCTGACAGACCTTCACTCATAGGCCATATTGCTTTGTTTATATGTCAGCTTCCAGCAATGGAAAGTGTGAGAATCAGCTCCTTTGATTTCTTTGCTGCGAGCATACTGGTATCTTTGAGAATTTAGATATGGAATAGTTTTGTGATGGATTTGGAGTTAGGAGGCCAATGTCTATACCTTAGTTTATTATGCTTTTGGCAAGTCACTTAACTTCGCTGATTCTTAGGAATCTTATTGATAAAAATGGGGATCATCTTAATACCTATTGACACTGAAACTATATATTTGTTATATGTATGTGCCATGCAAATGTTTTTTGTTGTTATTATAAGTGTTGTTTTTGGTTTGATTATAAAGCTTCTGTTCCACCAAGTAGAGCTATGCCTGCCCTGTTCTTTAAGGCTCTGGTAGGGAGAAGGCACTGTGAGCCTTCTGAGCAAATAATTCTCACCATGAGTACACACTTTGAGAATATTCCCTGGGCTCTGTCCAATCTCAAGTCTGATTCTCAATTAGAGGTGTGAGAGCTCCATGGACAGTTTATAAGGCTGTTACCGACCTCTTTAGAGGCTCCAAATGAACACGTCACTGGTTCAATACCCCATAGAGGGAAAAGTAAAACTGACAACAGATTTCGGAAAATCAATGACAGGTTCTTAAGGCAAATTTGTTTTCCTTATCAACTGGCATTGCCTGAGACCATCTGACGACAGCTGTGGTAAATTCCCAGGGCTTACAAATTGGCTGATTCATGCCCTGGCTTCTGAAAACAGCCCAGTTGAGGTGTTTCTTGATTTCAGACTAACCTCCTTTTAGTGTTTACTATTTGGCATAATTTGCCAGGCAACTAAAACCAAACTACTGTGGCTTTCAGATGAATCTTGATGCCAGTATAGTTTAATGAACAAGAATACAAGTTTGGGAATTCAACTTGTCTAGAATCCCTGGTCCCCTATTGTAGGTTGTGTGTCCTTCGATAAACTACTTAAACTCTTAAGTGAAGTAGTTAAGGTCAGATTACTTGCAGTAACAAATACATACCAGAAACTTATCATGATAGGGGTTAATTTATCACTTACATAAAATTCAGAATGTTTTTTAAAAGGCAGTGAAGAACCCAGGCTTCTTCCATCTTGTAGCAACTCTGTCTTCAACATATGATTTTCAAGGTTGCCATGGAAGAAGAAAGAGAACAAGGAATGGCACATGGTGGGTTTTAGTGGGCCAAGCCTAGAAGTATAATCTCTGACTCACACCTTTCACTCCACTCAGTTACATGGTCACGCTGAGGTGTAAGGATGGCTGCCTATCTAATCTCTAGCTATGTGCCCAGAACAGAGGACATAGGTTTGGAGATTAGGTGAAAGAGAAAGATGAAAAGGGAAACTGTCTCACAAATTGTGAGGATTATATATGATAAGGTATGAGAATGAAGCATATAACTAATGCTTAATAAACATTATGATGGTGATGGTCTTGGTTCATATACATCATATATAAATGTGGTAGAATACTTTTTTGATAAATTTATCTATGTCTGTCCTTCAACTCCTACTTACTCCTTTTTTTTTTTTTTTTTTCTCCCTTATTCCAGCAGAGAATTGGTTCTATTTAATTGCCTCAGCTCAGGGTTGAGGCAAGGTAGGAATCAGAAGTTGATTCCCAGTCTCTCAGGCTTTTCTGCTCCAAACCACTTAAGCCCTTAGAGTGGACCTCAATGAAGATAGATCAAATGATGGGACAAACAATATAAAGAGGATATGGTCCCAAGTTAGAAAGAAATGTCTGTGGCTGGAAAGAGGAGATGGGAGGCAGGGGATGGGAATAGAGGGGCTGATGGTTCTCAAGGAGAGGAACGCTGAGTTCTGTTTACTAGGAAGATTCCCAGGGAGGCCGTTAGAATGACAGATTGTGGGAAGGTCCACATGGATGAGACCATAGACCACCTCCAAGATGTCTTCTGTCTCAAGCCTGGTAAAGAAATAACATACTGGAGTACTTTTCAAACTTTAATGTAACAATCCGTTCAGGATCTGGTTAAAATACAGGCTATTATTCAGTAGATTTGAAGTGGAGCTTGAGCTTCTCCATTTCTACCAAGCTCCTAGGTTGATATCAAAGCTGCATGTTTAGAATAGCAAGGGCACGGAGTGTCACTGGACTTGAGGGGGTCAAAAAGGCAGGGAGAAGCACTCAGGAGTTGTGTGTGCCCTGAATCACCTTCAGCAGACTTCAAATGTCGTCTGAGTAAATATTGTTTATCACCTCATCCAAGAATCCAGTGCAGTGTACCTTCCCCCTTGGTCCACTCTTCCCTTTATCCGCAATCTGCTCCTTGGGCAGTGACATCGAACACAGCTGAAGGCCATTAGAATCCCAAGCCTTTGCTGTATCTGCACCTGACTTATCCCATATGGACAGCATTGGGACAGCCTCCTATACTCTCGTACTCAAGCAAAGGAGCACGGAGCTTTGGAACCCCAGTGGGGTGGTGGTGATAAGGAAGCCCCCACACTCATATTTGTGAGCCAGTCCCCCAAACACAGTAGTTAACGTGTTCATAATCAGCAACACGAAAAAAACAGACCAAGGTTTGCATTATGGCTTTACCCGTTTGTTAACTAGCTATTCTTAATAAATATCTTCAATTTTCCCGAACTTGATAAAAAAAAAAAGAAATGAGGTTTTTTTGTGATATGTGAACGAGAAAATATATTAGGTTCTTTCTACATAATGTGAGTGAAAATTGAGTGAAGTGAGTCAGAGAGGGAATGAGTTGGGTGATATCTAAGGCCCTCTTAGAACAGTTGGGAAGAGATATTTTTTGAAAACAGTGTTTAATCTCTGTTCAGATTATGTTCAGGTAGTTTAGTTCTCAAGATATGGAACTTCTCTCCTGTGTGATAGTCTCCAGGGGTATTTGTCATAAAGCCTCAAAGGGGGCCAGTTTTAAGTCTTCTGTCTCCATCAGCAATCCATTAGTCCCTTATCCTACCCTGCCTTTAGGCCCCTTATCTGTAAAACAAATTCACTTTTAATTTACTATATAGTTTAAAGCCAAGGCTATTTTCCTTAGTTACCTTGATCTCAAAGAAAGTAATTACTTGAAATCAAGGCTCTCTTATGATTCAGATTTAAATAAATCAGATTTAGAGTTGCCCCTAAATAGTGTTTTGGGAATCTTGGGAACAAATTTCTTCGATCCTGCTCCTTCTCTCTTTCTGGGCATGCAACACTTTATTCAAGAAATTCTGCTACATTTGGTTTAGGGAAGGTGAATTTTGCCATAGATAACGTAATCACTGTCATTTTAAAGAAATTATCTACAATTTCCTCATTACATGATAAGGTTCAAAAGGTAGCTATGGGATCAGAACAGCAACCGAGATTGCTGCAGGGAAAAACCGGTGACCTAGGATTTCTGAAGTACAATTTGTCATTTTCTAAGGGACAGTGAGGCACTTGCAACAACAAAGTTATTGACTAGGCAAAATAAACTTTCTCATGCTAAACTAGAGATGAGAAGACGTCAAACATTTGCATTATGCTAAGTTCTTTAAATGCAACATCTAGTTTAATACTTACAGAATGCTTGCAGAGGTAGTCCTAAAACCACATTACATTTTCTCCATGACACATTTGCTAATTCCATAAACTTACTATACAATTTTAATTTAAAGATGTTGTTAGTAGGTAACATTTATGTAATGCTTACTCTGAGAAACTGTGTGAAGATGTTGATTATATCATTTATTCTTCCCACAATCCACTAGACTATACGCTCCATGAAGTTAGGTTTTTAGTCTTTTATTTTGACTGTTGTATCACTAGTACCAATAACAGGTCCTTCCATGGACTAGATACTCAATAAATATTTGTTGAATGAATGACTCTCATGATGCTTTTCTTATTTTACTGATGAGAAAAATAAAAGATAAGTTGAATATGTAGCCTACGTCCACACATCTAGTAAGTAGCAAAGATATGAACTTGATCTGACTCCAATTCCTGCATTTTTAGCGACTATCCCATATTTGTAGTTGTATAATCCTTGTAATTATGTGCAAAATCATGAGACATAAAACTCTGTGTATATCTAGAAATGCTGAGATGTCGCTTGTATGACCGGTGTAACCAAAATCTTTAGTTTGTCTATGATTTCTTCTTTGAGACCTCATGTGGCATATGAAGTTTTGAAGGAGCCAGGGTCATAGTTTTATGAAAAAGTAATGGGAAAAATATTCCTGGGAGAACAGAGAATGTGTGTCAAAATGCAGAAACTGGACTTAGCATCTGGGGTAATAAGCAAGTTTGCTAGACATAAAAGATGAGTTCAAATGAGAATTAGAGATGAGGAAGCCTGATTGCAAATGAAGGTGTTAATACGAAGCTTTCTCATCAGTAAGAATTTATAATAAGCATAAGAAAAAACTGACGTCCCCAGCAAGTCTTTAGGCAGAGAAACAATATTATTACAATATATTTAAGGAAGATGGTTTCTGTGGTTGTGTGCAGTGTAGAGTTTTGAAGATAGAGCTATCTGTTACAAGATTTTTGTAGTAGAGCAAAACTCTAGGTAATTACCATCTTCACTTCAACTGTGTTTCAGGAAAAAAAAAAAAAAGATTAAGAAATAAACTGCAAAAACCACCTTTAGATTGGACAGTTGGTGTAAAAGGCAGAAAGGGCTTTGCTGGCCATCATACAATATCAGTACTTCATTGTTTCAGAAGTGATGGAGAGGGTATATTCTTCATTGAGGGTTAAATGAGTAGGCTGAGAGTAATTTGACCAGTTATGGATCATAAAACTGGTATGCTCTACACGTGGGATCTGGCTCATTTACAGGTTTTGTTTGGATAGCACAGCGTTTAATTAATTTCAATGACTGAAGTCAATACACCAGAGGCCCCACTACTCTGTTGTCTTAGGAGTAGACCCAAAACGGATTTGAATCTGTGATCTCTGTCGTACATATTCTTTGAGGTTCTGTTTCTGCAGTTTTACAGTGCTATGCTTTTAAATGGTAGCAGAGTTACAAAAATTGCCTGTGTTTTTTATCTTATGGCAGCATGGTTACACAGCTCCCACACACAGATCTTGCAATTATGCAAACTTTGGGGAGAAAAAAAAAAAGTAGTTACTTTATCAGTGTGTGGGCTACAGACAGAACATGAGGATTCTCTTGAAATGCAAGCTGAAAAGGCAGATGCAGAAAGTACTAAATCTTTGGTGATGGGGTCTTAGTCAGGAGGAATCTTTACAGAAATCTGCTCCAGTTAACAGAAGGGCATGAAAATAGGTAAAATCCGAACAGGATTTGACACCGTGTTTGTGAGAAAGGGGTCACATAAATGACCAATTTTAGCTTGGAGGCCTCTCAGGTGAAAATCAGCAAAGGGTCAGACAGAAGAGAAAGAGAATGTCCACGAGAAGGCCGACACAAGTCATCATTTTTCTTTCATCTTGGCTTAAATTTTCAAACCTATGCTCAATTGAAGTGATGGATAGGAAGCTGCTGATGACTCATAAAATCTGGGAGTATAGGGACACTTAGCCAGATTGAGAAATAGTACAGAGAAACCAACATGAGTAGAAGGTAGATTCAAAAAATAGTCCAGAACAATCAAGGGAGCATGGCCAATATTTCCTCTCAGGACAAAATGCAGATATAGTTTTAAAAAGCATTAATTAGTTAAAATAAACCTTCACTGGAAAAAGTCTTGAATGGCTGATATGTGCATCCTCTCTTTAGATGCTAGTAGAAGAGTACCACATTTTCTTTTTAAGAAAACAAATATAAAAGCTGCTATTTTTTTTTCTTTTCAGATAGAATGCAGTACCTCTTTAAGTGGATTCTGTAGGGTTTCAGTACTCTTCTCATTTCTGAGTTACATTACTAGCTATTACATGGGATTTGAGTTTCTTATTTTGACCATTGCTCTTGTTATCAAGAGAACAAGGTGAAACCACATTTCATAACATCAAGCTCCATTTGTCTAGAGACTGCACAACTTCAGAAAACTGGGTTGGTGCATGGAAACCTTGTGTTCAAAAGAGTATAATTATTTTGTACCAAGGCAATAAGATGGGAGTATACAATGTAATCAAAATTCTTTCAAAGTACCTTATTTAGATATTCAACTTTCTAATACTCTGAATGCTTAAGTGTTATAACCTCAGTATTGCCTCAGGACCAAGGAAATTTTATGGGGAGCCAAATTATAGCTTTCTTTCTAGGACAACAAACACATGATTTAGCCAAGAAAAAAGGGGTAACATAGGATACTTTTCATTTGAAAATTATTTTAGGTGATATCATCTTAATTTGTGGATCTAGTACACTCTTATTTTGAAATATGATCAACACATATTGAGTACCTACAATATATTTAATACCATGATTAGTGCTTTTGAATATGCAGACTAATTATTCTCTCCATAGCCCTCTGGGGTAGGTATCATTAGTATTGTTCTCATTTTAAAGATGAAAAAATGACACTGGTACTTAAAGGAATTTCCTGAAGATTACACAGTTAACAAGTGGCAGATGGGAATTTAAACTTCAACTCTAACACTTATTCTGTGACACACAGATAAACCATTGTTTAAAATGTCTGAATTTTGGAAGAATTTTCTAACAATTTCCTGTTGAATAATTTCAGTGCACTAGATTTCTAACAACTTTACTAGTTTCTCTACTTTTGCACGCTCCTGTGAGTGTGTGTTTGTGTGTGTGTGTGTGTGTGTGTGTGTGTTGCAGTTTGAGGGGAATAAACTATTCTGTGAAACAAAATATTCTATATTCTTTTGGAAACATTTGCTTAATTGTCATTTACTTCTAATTTAACTGTGACAGCCAAGTAAATGAAATACTTTCTAAATGCAAGTATTAGCTCCTTTTTTAAATTCAAATATAACATAACCACCGTAGTTTACCTCACACATTGACTATGACAAAACCTTTCTGACTAGTTTATTTACATCTCCTTTTCCCAATATATTTTGAATACTGTCAATTTAATATTTATAAAGCCTTGCTGTTACAATTATCCTCCTTACGCAACAATTTTAGTGGTATAAAATTATTTGCATGTGAGAGTTCCTAGGTTACTAAAAAGATTTTTGTCTTTGTTTGTTTAGTTTCTCCTCCTTCATCCTCTAAGGAAGAAGGTTTTAACTTAGATTTTAGGAGATCGTTTAACCTCCTCATTGTTTTCACTACTAATTAAAATTGAACATTTTTAGTTGTGAACTTAAGTAGCAACAAACCACAGTAATATTAATGACACCACCTGGGAATTTTCAGCAATAGAAATCATAAATATTTATATATCATATTTTAATTGTTGCATGTATCTCAAATTATCTTTCACACTAATCACTGCTGTGTAATTATAGTAGTTGTTTTTATCACTAGATCTTGTTATTTAATGTATAGATCAACAACATATATAACTATGACATAATTTTTAAAAAAATATTTTGTTCAGTATATTTCAATATATTTTGATTCCTTTGCAGTCTAATGCATTTTATTTTAGGCATTTAGAAACAGTCTTCTGAGATAGGACCCATAAGCTTCACCAGATGCTAACCAGTTCAGTGGCACAAAAAAGGTTGGTTACAAGACCTGCTATAAAGAGAGTCCAATCTTTTCTAGGAGTCTCAAGATTGCATAAAGCAGAATTGATGGATTGACGGAGGAGGGGTCAAAGAAAATGGGAGGGAGAAAGGAGAAAGGAAAGTAGGAAAGTGGGGGGGGATATCAAGTGTTATGTGAGTTGGGTGGAGAGGAGATGAAAGGTTAGAGATAGACAGACACTATGGAAGATAAGACAATTAGAGATGGAAGGAAAGAGGATTTTTACAGGTGTTGGTTTCATTGCAAATGAGATTCCCTTTAATGTTCTTTGGAAAATACAGAAAAAAAAAGAATTCTTTAAATTTTATATTTGTTTATTTAGTTTCTGAATTGCTTCTCTTTGATATGATTTTATTCAGAACTGGGCTAAGAGGGCACAAACATTTATTTGGGTCAGACCCTCAGTGGATTGTCCATGAAGATCTTCAGGAAAAAATTCAAATTTGCCTGGCATAACAGGCCCTCCACTGTGTCGGTCTTTTAAATTAACATCCCTTCCATTCCCAGCATCAGTCCTTTATTTGAGCTAAGCCATACGTTTTACTATCCTTGACCATTCCCAGGCATATCTTGTTGCTATACCTCTGCTGTTTTGAGATTCTCTGCCTGAATTTTCTTCTTTCCACATTCTTCCCAACAACGTAGGCCCAGTTCTTCTACCCCATAAAACCTTCTGCAATGACTACAGACCAATGCAACAAACTTAATCAGAAAAGAACCAAATAATAAATATTTTAGGCTTTGTGTACCTGAACAAATCTGTTGCAACTACTCCACTCTGCCCTTCTTCTAGCACAAAAGAATCCATGGAAAATATGTAAGTGAATGAGTATAGCTATATTCCAATATAATTTTATTTACAAAAACAGGTAGTGGGCCAGATTGAGCCCATGGGTGAGAGTTTGCTGAGCCCTGCTCCAGATCACAGCAATCTCTGAACTCTACTAACAGCTATTTTCATAGCCACCCATTTAGTTCTTGTTTACAGCCTTATGCTAGTCATTATATTTTCTACTATAAGCTTCTTCAGGGATGTATTTGATAGTGTGGACCCTGTTGTTGAAAAAAGAAATGAGTAAAGTATTGCACATCCATGACGTAGAATGTGTTGGACTTACACACTTGTTTTTGTAAAGATGTTTAGTTTCCTCTGTCTATCAATCACATATAATTACCAATTTAGACAATAAAAATCCTCAAACTGTCAAGAAGCATTAGAGCTTTTCAAAACAGTAGACTGTTAACTTGCATTTCAAAGAATAACTTTCTTCCTGAGGTAAAAAATTTTCCTGTTCTTTATTTCTGATTTAAAAACTCATTAATGTTAAATTATGTATTTCACTAATATGTTTTAGTGAATTTTACTGGATGGCTTATTTTATTTGTAAATGCTGTTATATCCCAGAAAGATGGCATTTGGAATGAAAAAGTATAGGTTTGAGACCCAGCTCCATCAATTAACTCTGTGACATTGGGTAAATCATTTAATATTTAGGACCTCTATTTTACTTTTCTGTAATCACAGGATAATACATGTATTCACTACCTTAAAATGGACAATGAATGGGAAAGTGCTTTGTAATGGACAAAATAATACTAATGTCACTTATTGTCATTGATGACGCTCTCATTGTATTGGAGATCCTTTCCTGCAGTGTATTTTTTTTTTTTAAATAACTGTTCCTAGAATAGAATTAAGAGGAGTGCCAGCCACATGGTTTGGCATTCTGGTGGCAATCTTCTAAGTGAAAGGAACTTGTTGCAGGTAAATGAAAAAAACAAAAAAATCAAGGTCAAATCAAGAACTCTCTCCCTGCCCCACAAGCTTTAAATAAACTCAAGAAAGAGTGAAAAATCCAATGCAAAGTTTTCAACCTAAGTGTGTCTAGATTGGATGGACTATATGGGAAACATAACACTAGAAATATAAAAAGAACACAGTTGAAGTTCTAGATAGAGAATTTGAGTAGGTTCAGAAGAATCATTCTGAAGGCAATCAGAAAGATTGAAAACAGGATTCAACTCTGGTAGAAATAAAAGATGAGGGGCAAGTCACAGATGGAAAAAAAAATGAACCATGGAACTGGGCTTTTCTGGAATATCAACTTTTCACAGCAAGAGGGAAATCTTGGGTGGGCAAGACCTGCTCAGAAGCCCATTAGCTGGCAGGGGTAGGAGGCCACCACTGGACACTTCCCCATTTTGGTACCATGGAAAGGTTAGAGCTCTAAAGGAGATCTGTTTGAGTCTCAGATTTGTCCCTTTACTAGATGTGTAATGTCAATTTTCCCCAGACTTCATGATCTTTGTCTGTAGGATATTGTGAGAAAAGTATCTAATGGAGGGCCTGGCATACAGATAGCATTGAATAAATATTGGCTCTCCTTAAAACAATCTGCATCTGGGTTTAAGGCAGTAAAATATTATTTCCAACCAAAACTTTTTGGTTTCATGGAATTTCCTCAGATTTTGCTGGACTGACATGTCATGTTTGAGGGAATTCAGGTGGTTAGCTGAATATTATAGATAACTGGGTGGAATTAGGTGGAATAAGAACATTTAGATTTTAAGAAGCTCTTTTTTTATAATTCCTTACTTTTAATTGTAGTTTGAAGAAGACTAAGTTCCTGTTTTTAGATAGGTACACCTATCGGAAAGTGTGTTAATTTACACATATGAACTGCAGTACATAAAATTTCCTTCACACATTTCACATAATGGCTATGCTGCACCAGCCATTTTCTGGATTTAGTGTAAATTGAAAATTTGAAAGCCTAGTGTGAGCATGCTTGCTATGCAACAATTTTTCATCTGTGAATTTAGGATTATGTACATAGATTTCCTTTCTATTTTTCTTTTCTGTCTCCTAATCACTGATTATAAATATATTTATTAGGATTAGCTTCTATATTCATTTCCTGCAGTTTTAAGTTTGTTTCCTTTTATGTGGCATTATTTTACATCCTATGAACTGAATTATTAATTTTAAAATCATTAGGTCATTTTCTTAAAAGCACTTATGTGATATTGTCACGCTTTGAAGTAGATATGTTGTTCAACATATAACAACATATATGAGTAGATGTGTTATATGAGTATATTAATATATATGTTAACAGTCATTATGTATTAACGAGACAGAGTTATTTTAGTGAAGACAATAACTTTTGCTATTTTAAACAGAATGGGAGTTACTAGACAATATTACACAGCTCTAAGATTCATCAAGAGATCTGGAGCAAAAGGCTTTAAACTTTCAGGAACAACAATGGAATATCACTTCTAACGGGCCCTATAGTGATTGTTTCTGCCACCACCAACTTCAAAACAATGCCAGCACTCCAAAAACATTGATGCCTGGCTTCCTGCTTTCAGTAGCTCACCTCCAAATCAAAGTCTCCGCAGGAACTTCTGACTGATGAAATTTAAGGCACATGTCTGCACCCTAACTGTAAAGGAACCTGGAAAATATGTTTCTATTAAAAATTTAAATTAAGAGGGTAGGATTCAAAATATGGGAACCTGTCAAAATGCGTGGAGCTATGCAAAGTTTTGGGGGAGCCCCCAATGACATTAGTCCACTGTACTCTACTTTGTCTTCTCAACAGCGGAGAACATTGTTTACAAAGCTTATCTGAAGGCAAAAAACCCTGTTATTTACGTAGTTGTATTTCTGTTTTTAGGACTCACATAAACACTCTTTATGCTAACATGTCCACAATTGAATTTCTCATTCTTGCCTACTCCCCATCCATCCACTGTACCTCATCATTGTTCCTTACCTCAGTAAAGGGCATTGTTATTCACTCAGTCATCCTTGCTATCTGTCTTTTTCTGTTTTTTCACTTTTCCCTGGATACGATAATCTCAGAGTCTTATGGATTCAAATTTTGAAGTATATATCACCTGTATCCACTCCTGTCCATCTGCATTGTTACAACCTTATCCCAAGTGAAGAGTATCTCTTTCATGGACCACTGCAGTAGTTTTTAAATGTTCTCCCTGCTCTCCCTCATGTTATTAAGATCACCCTTCTGCTACATACTTACATGGCACCCGTATTTTTTTCATAAAGAACTTTTCCAATCATGTTTTTCTACACACGTAACTTAATAATTATTTTTGTAAGTTATAAAATGTCTGTCTTTCCCACTGGATGATACGCTTCTTGAAAGCAGGGACTGTGATTTTTCATGGATAGGGAAGCTATATGACTTTAAAATATGTGAATGGGGTTAACATTACATATTGACTTAAACATTACATAAATTTTGCTGGGTCTTCTATTCACAGCTTGGAAGGTCCTTAAGAATCCATGCCTAGTGCTTGATCTTTTGAGGAAATGATACTATTTTTAATCTTTTGAGGAAATGACACTATTTTTAATATAAACATCTATCCTCAAGGAAGTAACTAAGAAAAAAACTTATTCATTCTAGTAGCACATGGCCTTCATTCACGAATGGGTTTCAATTGGTACTTAAACCAGAGTTACCTACACTGTGAATTTTATTCTTTTTTTTTTTTTTTCATTTATATTGAGTATCTACTACCGTGTTTCCCTGAAAATAAGACCCAGCCGGACAATCAGCTCTAATGTGTCTTTTGGAGCAAAAATTAATATAAGACCTGGTCTTATTTTATTATAATATAAGACTGGGTCTTATATAGTATAATATAAGAGTGGTCTTATATAAATTTTTGCTCCAAAAGACACATTAGAGCTGATTGTCCGGCTGGGTCTTATTTTCGGGGAAACACGGTATGTACTATGTAGGTAATGTGTCCAAAGTTAGGGATGCAAAGATAATTTGGACATCTCAAGTTGCTCACAATATAGTGGGAGTAACAGCTCTAACAGTCTCTTTATAGTATTATCTAATAAATAATTTATTTCTAGTGGAGTGTAAATTAAAAGACTTGCTAATGGAATGATTAATTTTGCTGACAGAATGTAGACCAGGCAATGCACAGCTTGAAGGATAATCACAAACCAGGAAAAATATTAAAGAAAGGTATTTCAGAGAGAAATAGTAGGAAAGTATGAGTGCCCAAGTGAGTGAAGATGGTTGTATCTCCTAGACAATGACTAGCAATCGAAACAAAATAAAACAAAACAGCCAGATATTCCTAAGGCCAGATAAAGGAGAATGGCTTGACCAATCTATACTAGAGGACTGTCCTAAAGAGACTGTTCTTCACACACTGACAATTGTGCTTAGGTCACTTTTTCCATTAGTGTTGATAGTTTTGCTCTTCTCTGTCCATTCTTGCTAACCCCACCCCCTCTTTCATAATCTACAAAAATTCTAATATGGTTAGCCAAGGAGACGATGCCAATCTAGTCATTAAACACAAGTTTAGTCAGACCACTTCCTTCCACCCTCACCTCTTCAAGAGCACACATTGTGAGTCTCATTCCTAACAAGGCCAGAAAAATATGGACTCAAGTTTTACTCTTGTCTCTTTTTCTTCTTAAACCAATCACTAGCCTTTGTCCACAGGAAAGACACTGAATGTGGAGTCAGATGAACCCAAGTAGAAATACTGGTTTGGCTACTTATGACTTTAGGTATGTAACTTATCCTCTCTTAGATGATTTCCTCACCTGGAAAACGAAGATGGGAGCATTTTCACACAGAGTTGACAACATGATCATAGGAAGCTGCATAAGCAATAGTGCACATAGCAGGCATTGATTCATAGTTTTTATTTTCATATATCCCCTTCAAACTATAGCAACTCCTTTTTAATCTAAGTAACCCATATAATAAACTACTATATCCCAAAGCTATTGCTAATACCCACTGGATTAAAACAATCTCAGTGGCCCTTTAATAGTCAGCATCACTTCAGTGTTCTTTAGGTTAACTTGACCTCTGACTTGCTGGTTGCTGTGGAGAAGGCCCCACAACCACAGCCTTTGATCTCTGAAAACACCTGTCTTTTCAATCAGCAATATGAACTGTAAGTATAGAAATGGAGTCAGTTAACTTTGTGTTTCTCCACTAGGACACGAATATGTGGTTTATGTGAAATAGATACTCAGTTCCTGTCCATAAATGATATTTATGTGCACATTTTCCATACCTCTTCTCTAAACCTAAGCAAGTACCTTATGCTGTAGCTGTGAGCTGCTACCATGCACCAACCCAGCCCAATACAGCTGAATGTAAAAAAGGGAAAGAAAAAATGTTTACCGTCATCAGTAAACTTCGGCAAGCTAATTCCTCTTTTCTTCCTTCTTTGCACTCTCTCTCTCCCCCAGCCTCCCTTTTTGCATTTATGAGGAATGAAAGCAAGATCCTGCCTATTTCTTTTGAGTTTATTATTCTGACTGCTAGGAACCTGCTTCCTGCTGCTCCTTTCCTGTAGAAAGCATTAAGCCTTTCTTCCATGTGCTTTAAGATGCTTTAGGAGTCATGTCCGTAGGATATAATTAAAAAAGACAGGAACAGCAGGGAAAATGTCAGACAATTACTAGGAGACACAGGGTAAAAGCAAGGTTGAGATGAACTAGTTTGTATCAAAAGGAATTCTGATTACCGCCATAGTTATTATTGGTATTCAACATTTATTGAGCACCAACATAGAGATACACACTGTACAGAACATAGAATTAGACCCCTTTCTAGCCAGGGAGTAATATTTAAAGAACTGTGAGATTCTTCCAAAGCTGCTAGTCTCAGATGATACTCTCCTGTGAGAAGGGTTGGCAGCTTCTGATCCTATGTAGAGCTTGGCATTTTTATAGGGGAAATCAATGAGATAATGAACTTGAAAACAAGAATTGCTCATAGTGAGCACTCAATACAAATTAGTTACCCAGAGGAGGAAGGTAGGCTTAATAATTCATAATAGCATTAGGTACCCAAGTGAAGCTGCTGGCCTCCTTCAGATTGCTGCTTTCCCATAGATACAGCTGAATGCTTCAGATCGTGCCCTACTTTCATAAAG
Organism: Rhinolophus sinicus; assembly: GCF_057876585.1. NCBI lineage: Eukaryota > Metazoa > Chordata > Mammalia > Chiroptera > Rhinolophidae > Rhinolophus > Rhinolophus sinicus. Next base: position 179,531,004 of record NC_142501.1, on the reverse strand, counting down.
TTCCTGAAAAATACTGTTTTTGTTTTTCTTGAGACAATGTTGAGGTATTTTTCAAAGCACTCAAATAATATCAAATGTAAATATTTAACCCTGGGTAGGTCAGATAATATTGGAAGTTGTTTGACTTGGCAAAAGTTTATCTTTTTTTTTTTTTTTTTTTTTTTTTTTAATCTCTGTAGATCTTATACCTGGAAGAGTACCTGGTAAAATAATAGGTGGTGTGATAGAATGAGTTAAGGAATAAATGAGTGAAAAACAATAAAAAAATATTAAAATAATCAAACTAACAAAAACTTGGGCTCTTAATTTCCCATACAGAAATCTATTTGGGAAAAAGAAAACCTTTTAGTCAGCCATACCAAGCTGTGACAGTGCCGTAAAATGTAACCCATACATGCCTGTGGCTGTGAAATGACATGTGAAAGCCAAAAAATCGTCTTTCTGCTATGCTTGCTATTAGCCCAACGGTCGTTTAAGTCTAGTTAGTTTGTATTCATCTGCTTACTTTCAGGCATGAACTGATTTTTATAAGTGCATTTTCAGACAAATAAAATTTATGCTCACAACTGAAACTATTTTGGATGGATACCTTTCCAAAATATGTATGCATCGCCTGTGTTCCTGAAGGAGAGCTTATTCCTTTTAGTTTTGATCTGCACATCCTTGGAGTAATGTTTGAAAATCTGAGCAGGTTTAGAAAATAACTTCCCACAAGCTTCATAGCCCAGGACACAAATCCTGAGGCTGTTGCCTTCCCAGCATGCAACCCTGAGACTTGCCAAAATTCAAAATTCCAATCTGGTTTTCCAGGGGATTTTGAAGGGTGTTTGCCTACGTAGGCAGATAGAATACATTTTACTTGATAAATGTATTTCTAAAACAAAAACTAAAAAAAAACCTTATATGTTTTCAATAATTGGACCTCAGTATTCTTGTCCCAGGATGAATATAAGATAGGCTAGGACTATACTGAGGTTCTCACCATGAGCCATACTCAAGGTAACAGAGAAAGAAAGGAGTGTGATTATCCAGACATGTCATTTCAACTAACCTCTTTTCTCTCCACATTGTCTAATTAACCAAAAGTGACTGAAAAAGACTGGAGATTAATCTAGCATAAACCATCTTTACCTTGGACATATTTGAACTTATCTGGAACTCTTGACTACTACCATTTCTCTCATTCTGTGGAGTATATTCTATTGGCTATGACTGCATAACCTTTGGACAAATACCATTAGGAAAGGCGAGCGTTGGAAAAAATATCAGAGTGAAATCCATATTACCATAAATCATGAAGATTTCTCTGAAAATATTTACCAGGTTTTTCTTTTTCTATTTTGAGGACAAATTTGGATATCTATGCTTGCTATGCACTTAAAAAACAGGATAAAGTGACTAGTTTCTTTTTCGGCTTATGCATAAAAATGAAGAGGTAGCTCTGATGTTCTCAGCTAATTATGGAGCTAGACTGAATGCCTATACTGGCATTTATGACATGCCTTACCCTTAGCTCGCCTCCTCCATTGTCTTCCCACACTCATCGGAACACTCGCTGCTAGTTACATATACATGTAGATTTCACCAAGCAGTGCATTACTTCCACCTGATGGCTTACCTTAATGATACCTCCTCCTGAAACTTTCCTCAAAACTCAGACTCAGACCAAGCAACCTACTACTCCAATCAGAAGCTCCTCCCAAGAGGATTTTTCTCCCAGGGGAGGCCTGACTTCTCAATTACTTTTCTGAAGAGGGGGAATAGTCTGAGGCCCCTCTTTCGCAAATCGGAAACTTGCAAAACCAAGAGCTGTTCCCAATTTACATCCTTTACTATTGAACAACACTTTCTTGGATTATTATTCACCAATGAGGTAATTTAAAGGAATAAAAAGCATAATGCTTTGAATACAGTTCAGTGGAGATTAAACCTTTTCTAATGAATTGTAAACACTTTGAAAGGGACTTGGAAGAACAATCTTCACATGAAATGAAAATGTGTGAAAATTATTTTTACTGCATTAGTTTCCACTGCTGCAGTGTTTTGAATATTTGCCGAACTGTGTGAATAATTAGTGTGGTTTGAAAGCCAAATATGTTCATGTGGTTACATATGAGAAATAAATGTATTATGCATAGCTTATTTTGTCTTCGTTCTTACATAAAGTAAACATTGCCCACCTGACTGAAGTCTTGCTGTGAATGATCACGAGGTGGTCCGACACGCATAGGATCATAGATTATGCTTAGCTTTTCAATCCATAACTAATTACTAGTTGTAACAGGCTTACATAGCAGCCTACCTGAGAGCAGAGACATCTAGGTGGTGGCCCTGAAACAAAAGTCAATTTAATAAAGAAATTCTATATTTGATATGAGTAGGACAGGCATAGAGATTTTGTTCCCTTTGCCTTGACAAAGGTGGATGTGATGTTGTTGATTCCAGACCCACAGCTATAATTATTGTCAGGGTCGTTTAGAAGTCCCAAAGGCTGCTGTCGACTCTCTCCCATTATTGCATTGTGCTCACTTATGAACTGTTCAGTCTTCCTTCAGTGAACTACTGAGAGACTGAGGAATCCTACAGGGCAGCTGTGAGGCCTCCTCGCCTGTGGTTGATTCTCAGTAAAGCCTGTTGAGCACAGTAAAATAAACCCTCAGTGCTTCTATGGCACGTGGGTCCTTGACCTGAGTTTGCATAAGTTTTCTTTGCTTGGTCATGGGTTTTCATTCAGCCGTGCAAAGTGCTTTGAGGTGAGGAATTCTGTCTCACAATCAGCATATAATTTTAATCAAGAGACTTCAAAAGGCAAGAATGACCTCACATTTTTTTCCTCCAGATAATTCTATGGTTGAAAATACATTTTGAGAAAACATAAAACAAATGTGGTGCAAGAATGGAACTTGAAAAATGTAAAGGATGATTGTGTCATCATCACAATCAACACACACTGATTTAGAGACTTACACGGAATTCAAAGATCAGTGCTACTTACTGGATATAACAGTATGGGAGTCAGGCAGACCTGTGTTTGAACCCTGGTTCTGCTAACGGCTAGCTGGCTGAAGTTGGGCAAGTTACTTCACATCTCTGTGCTTTAGTGTCTTCAGTTTGCACAGTAAAGTGTACATAATAACACTCACCAGGCAGATTTATTGTCAGGATTAAATGAAATAAGGTCCAGCACTTAGAATAGACTAGATGCAGCAAGCAGAAGTTACTATTTTTCCATTAATATACACAGTAATGATATAATTAAGAAAATAAACCCCCACTAAAATTTGAATAAATTTGCTCTCCCTAAATCTGAGAAGGCTGTTTAAATTGATGCAGGACAAAAAAATGTCTATTATATCTCTGATGGGAATATCCTGTTTCAAAGCACAGACTATTACAGGTAATCATGAGAGGGCAATCCACTTGGGAATTTAGTTTAGCCAAAAAGTCATTTCTGTGAATATTTTAATCTTTTATGTTGTTAATCATCTCTGCAGACCAGGAGCTTGTTGGAAATTTATTATTTTAATGGATATGTTTTGCTTATTCTGGCAATCTGAGGCAGTTTCAGTGAATACTGAAATTTTAGAAACCATGAAAATAATAAAATATAGATAGACTGGAGCTCCAGTGAGTAACCTTTACTAACAGTCAAGCAATGACCTGCAAACAGAGCTTGAAATCCTGTCAGAGATCAGAGGGCATGAGCTCTGGCTCTTATTTCCGTTGTGACTCAGCCGAAATCATTATCTGTGGTTCTCACAAGTGTAAGTGTACCACACAACCTTTACTGGCCATGCATTTGATAATGTCTTTCATACTCATCTTTTTATCCTCTAGTGTTTATGTATCTTTCATGTCTTTTCCCCTTTGGAGTGTTTTTTATCCATGAATAGCTTATACTTTTCCTTTCTGCTTCTATCTCCATCCACTTGTCTCCTCCCTTGTCATCTCTGAAAGCCCATGTCACTATGCTATAAGCAAACCCTTAAAGTTGGGGTTTGAGATTTATGATTCCATGATAATGTCCTGTTTCATCCAGCAATACTCTATTGCATTGACATCATGGAATAGAAGGAAAAATATTACCTACTATTCATATCCAAACCCTCCACACTATTATTTATCCTTGGTAAATCAATGTCTTGTAAGTAAACAGAGAGGGTTGGATGATATAATGAAAGCTATCTTACCATCTCAAGGAACTGATGGTTAAAAGGAGAGCATAGGAAAATGTAACATTATTTTAGCATATCACACAAAATCTGCCTGACAATTATTTTCGTAGAACATGTTCAGAAAAGGCAAAACTGTAGGGCATTATCGCACTTCTAGACTCTTCTGGTCTTAATGAATACTTGTCTTCTCTTTAATTTCGGTTGATTGGTAGAAGTATTAGCACAAGAAGCACAAACTTGCTAAATCACTTCCCTGTGATCACACAGAACAAGGCAGAAGCTGTTAGGAATACAACTGAGGACTTTTGATGTTTAGTTTCTTGCACTAATTATTAAGCACATACCCTCTCTATTAGCTATACAAAAGGCATTATCTGGTGTCGCTAAGTAAACCATATGTTTATCAGGCAGAAAATGTGCAGCACAGTGTCTCTCCTTTCACCGTCAGTGAGTGCAGTTCTTAAGAGTACAATTTTGGAACAAAAAGGATTCAGAATGCCACGAACCTACTGCAGCTACACCAGGCTAGAAAGCCTGGAGGTTGAAGAGAGAAACGCTATGGTTACATGAGCTTCCTAACAATACCAAGCTGATATTTCATGCCTTGCCTATGACACATCCTATGGAATAAGGATCAATCTGGACATGCAAATAATTTATAAATATGTATATTATTATGATTGATTTTATAATGCCATCTATTTCCCATTCATCTCCTCCTTGTTAGTTAAAATAAAATAATATGTGGCAATGAGGCTGTGAGAAGCGAGTGATTACAGGGTTCTTGAACAATAATACCCCAGTTAGAGTCTGGTGGTTTGTTAGAACAGGGAACACCCTCAGCTTTGCTTTGAGCTACTAATTAACCAACCGATCATTAACTGCTGCTAACAATTGATTTAGAAGGAATTATTTCTTAAATAGCAGGAGGTATTTAAGAAGAAAATAAATTAAAACAAAGAACTGCTGGATCCTGAGAAAAAATAGGAGTTCTTGCAATATAGAAAATAGCTGCAAGGGCTCTGTAATTATCAAATGATAAACAATCATTGAGAAGCACATTCCTTTATTTTATTTTATTTTTCCAGAATTAGTGACACTTTCTTATAATCAAGGACCCCACTGTGTTTACTAATTGAATGATCCCAAATGAATGATGTTATCAAAAGCATAACTAAAGTAGTAAATTGTCAGTTTAGTGGGTTACAAAAACATTTGCCTTGATCACAAATACACTGTCTTGGCAATGTGTTATGGAAGTTTAGTTTATAAACAAAATTTTAAAGTAAAAGAAAACAACAGTAGTGCATCTGTTTCCATGAGCTGAAAAACATGGTGTGCACTTAATGCATAATTTCAGGGACATCATTTTCACCCTTTACCTGTCCTTGGGCTGGTTTACTTTCAGGGCAGTAGCCTCTTCTGATGATTCTCCTTTTCCCACCACCTTGACAATGGGGTCTACAAGGGGAACTGGTTCTGATGTAAAGCAGCAATGAGAAAACTAGTAGTAACCAAAGAAACTAAAGAAAAATCTGTGTTTTTTGAGTGAATTATTTCCCATTTTACTCAAGTAAGCATTAGGAATTACTATAACCAATACTCTCAATAATATTTTTTAACCAAAGCCAAATTTACCTGTGTTAAATTTAAATCAAGTTTATTTAGCATCTACTATATATGAGGAACCAAGGAAGTATGTCTCCCTGTCAGAATTACTAATCCACTAAGATCTTATGAGCAATTTTAACCTGAGGGGTAGATGTCAGAGTTTCCTAAATTTTAGCATGCTTATTTTGTCTAATCATTACGTAAGAAAATAGGTCTCCTGAAATTTACTTGTAATAGAACTTATCGTGGGTGGTTCTTACGGTAATTTTTTAGGCTATACGTGGTGATTCCATCTGAGAGTATTCTGTGTCTTTAAAAACATTTTGGAAATTTGTGGGAAATTTTTGTTTATCACAGCATGGTACCTCCCTTGCTATTGCTATTGACATTTAGCCGAGAAGGATCTAGGGATATATATATATATGTGTGTATATATATATATATATATATATATATATATATATACACATATATATATACACACACACATATATATGTGTATATATATATATATATATATATATATATACACACATATATATACACATATATATGTGTATATATATATACACACATATATATGTGTATATATATATACACACATATACATAAAGTATTTAATATTTATGTATATATTAGTATATATATATATATTAGTGTGTATATATATATATATATATATATATATATATTAGTATATATATGTATATAATATTTTTTTGTACATTTTAATACATACCAAAATTTCCAGGAATGTAAACACCATGAAAACCAAGAAAAGATTGTTCTTTATTTTGTTTGGAAGTTTACCAAGAAATATTGCTAATGTCCAAAGCTCACTGTGCTTATAGCACTGCTATTTGTAGTATTGGAACTGCTAATATGTGTACCTATGTTAGTTTACATTTGTAGCTCTCACAGTCAAATACATGCAGGCAGTCCTTGCTTTCCACGGCACTATGTTAACTGAAACTTGAGCATATCAGAGCTGTGTCCCTGCTTTGCCCAACTCTGAAATGCACAGTTTTAGATAACACAGTAATGTTAAAAGCAAGGACTACATGTAATAGAAGAGATTTGAAAGTTTGAGATTTCCTTAACAAACTGACTTAGAATTAGCATTATTAATTGCGTGAACATATAAAATACAGGAATATCACTAAATTTCATTAATAAAATCTGAAAATTTTTTTGTATCACATATTATTTAAATGTGGAAGTCAAATGATAAAAAAATGACAGTTTCATAAAAATTATTTATTTATTTATGATTGGGACACTTCTTGACCATGACCTCTTCTTATATTACTTTTTCTTTGTTTTTCATTCCACCATCAATTTTCCATTGCTTATTAAAGGATGTAGCTTCCATGGTTGTGATGGTTAATTTTATGTGTCAACTTGGAGGGTGATTTTGACTGATGTTAACGTTTCAATTGGTGAACTTTGCAAAGCATATTGCTCTCCATTAAGGTGGGTGGGCCTCCTCTAATCAGTTGGAGGCCCAAATAGAAGAAAAAGACAGTCTCCCTAAACAAGAGGGAATTCTTAATCAGACTGTTTTCATATTTCACCTGTACCATCTACTCTCTTGGGTCTCCAGCTTGCCAGCCCAAACTGCAACTTTGGAGTTTCCAGACTCCATAATCACATGAGCCAATCCTTATAATCTCAAGCTCGCTCTCTCTCTCTCTCTCTCTCTCTCTCTCTCTCTCTCTCTCTCTCTCTCTCAATAATAAGCAGCCCCTAAATCTTTGTGGTTTTCAGTACCAGCATTATTTCTTGCTCACATTACATGACCATCATGGGTCACCCTGATGCCCTATTTTGTCTTCATTCTGAGACCTAGAATGAGAGAGCAGCATCGACCTGGGATATGCTGGTCTTGCAATAGAGAAAAAAGATCAGTGGTAGACCAAATGATGCCTCATAAACCTTTTTTGAAAGTGTTTCATATTAGTTCCACTCACATTTCATTGACCAAAACAATCATGTGGTCAAGCCTGAAGGTTAATCTTCCTATTATGAAAGCTCAGCAAATATTTTTGAATAATCATACAATTTACCATACATAACTTATAAGTATTATTTTTATTTTTACTATTTGATTATTTTAACTATGAATATATATGGAGCTTACATTTTGTAAGCACATATTGAACGATTACACGTGTTAGACACTGTTTTAACTATTTCATACCTTCTTTAACTTAACCATCAAAACAACCATAAGAGATAGCCAGATGATGGCAGAGCAGTGGCAGCCAAACTGAGTGGAGGCTGCAGGGCTGTGGTGAGAGGTCTGTATTCCTTTACTGGGAAGCCCAACCCAGTTCTCTTCCACCTCCCTTTGAAGCTATTCTTGTTGGGCTCATTGAGTAAAATCTCACATTCTTCAGAACTTTCACAGACATAATTGGCATATAAAACCCTGAATCACAGATTTTTTTTAATGTGTTTTATCTTCCCAAGAATGTTAGCTTTTAGAAATCAGGAGCCATGAAGCTTTGTATCCTCTACAGACAGTAGCGAACTGGTATGAACACGGTGGGTGCACAGTTAATAAATGTTAGCTCAAGACAGAGGAAAACAACTAGATATTTCACACCAGTGGCCGAAGTTTTTCACTATGCTCTCTTCATAAAGGTGCTAAACCCATGTTGTTTGGCACAAATCAACTGAGGTCTCTTCTTGTCAAATTGGCTTCTCAGTGAAACTAATGACTATAGATCAATAACTCTTTTGTTAAGCGCTTGTATGTTTGAGTGGCTGGGAAATAGGGAGTACCACTTTGTAAATACAGACACATAAGTAACATTTACTGAGCCCCTGTCATGGGGCAGCGTTATGATTAATATTTTTTTTATAAGCATTTCTTATGTAATCTTCAAACAACCCTATGGAGTCACAACTAGGATGTGGGAAAATCAGTCACATGGCCACTTGGTGGTACCTGAGCCCATGCTCTTAACCAGCAGGTTAAAGCTGCTTCACATTATCTTGGTGAACGAAAGTGATTTCCCTTTTACTTCTGTTCTCAGCCTTCTTAGGCATCCAGCACCTTCTCCCTGTTGCAGGCTACGCTTTACATATAGGTGGGATTTTTCTTTTCCTCTAACATTTGTAAGGACAAAGTATTCAAATTTGTAGAAATGAATTTAACCAGCAGTCTTGCTCTTTCTGATCCTCAGGTGTTTTTTTTTGTGTTTTTTTTTTTCCTTACACTGACTAAGACCTTTTAATGTACTTAGCTATGCTTAGTATTTATAAGTAAAGTACACTATTAGCAAAGCAAACTGTTTCATTGTACCACTTATATTTATAAGAAAATACATGGAAAATGTGTGTATATTTTTCTATTGAAGAAGAAAAAGTATCCAGTAAGAGGTCTTCTGAAATCTTTGATATGGTAATTATTTAGTTTTTGCCTCTGCCGTACCTGAGGCTTAGATAAAATACTTTATAATGGAAAAAAACAGGGTTAATGAATATTCAAATTTTACCCAAATGGGTGGCAACATAATGTGTCAACTTATTTTTTGTCATTAAAAACTATGTGGTAAGGAAAATTAGCAAGAATACTGGAGATATAGATTACCAGTTTATTTATAAATTATAAAAACAGTAAGTCAACCAAGGATTTTTTTTTTACAAGCTTTTCCAAGTTTGAAACAGCTCTACCAACTGCAATTAATCTTAGCTAGATTCTAATGTAAGGACTTGCAATTTCAAATGGAAGTTGTGGTTTGGCAGCCTTTCCTTCAGCCTAGGGGAACCTTCAGGGTGTTACGTGATTGGACTAGGACTCAGCCATGTGGCCACAGTTAGCTGTGGATGGTCCTTGGGAAAGTTTGAAATCTATACTTTTCGAGCGTGGTCACCCACCCTGTTATGTGAAGCCACATGCTAGAAACATCAATTTTATCCAGTTGCAGGTAAATTAAATAATAATTTTTATGTTGAAACAACACTGATATATGATAAAATAGAAAACAAAAGTGGCTCAGGTTTTAAATATGTAACATAGGATTTCAAAAAAATGTGAATTTGGAATGCCTGGATTTGGGTTTCAATTTTCTCTGCCCTTTGAAAAGTAATTGAGCTTATTGTTTAAGACCCAGACTTATGCAGACCTCTACGGTGGGAATACTGGTTTTGCTATTTCCTGACTATCTGACCTCAGGCAAATTATTTAACTTCTCTGGGTCTCAGTTCTCTCCTCTATAAAATGGGGATAATACTAGTATCTGTCTCACATACATGTAAACAGGATTACCCAAGTCAATATTTGTAAAGAACTTAGAATTGTCCCTGTCACATAGTAAGTGCTAGATAAGTGTTTGTTAAATAAAGTTGAGACTACAATGGTAAGTTCTGAGAAATCTTATTTTCAGAAGTGGTGTGGCTCTGAGAATGACTGGGTGATATGCCTGAGACACTATTGCTGCTGCCCTATTTTGCTTTCCTTTCTCTCCCTCTCCTGGAGAACTTACATGTGCCTACGCTTATACGGTCACTCTCACCAAGCACTTGAGCCTCTCTTTTGATTTCAAATTCAAACAATGTCTTCGACAAGGGGCTATATCCAAAATATACACAGAACTCGTACAACTCAACAACAAAAAACAAACAACCCAATTGAAAAATGGGCAGAAGACCTGAAGAGACATTTCTCCAAAGAGTTCATACAAATGGCAAATAGACACATGAAAAAATGCTCAACATCACTAATCATCAAAGAAATGCAAATAAAAACTACAATGAGATATCACTTCACACCAGTTAGAATGGCTATCATCAACAAGACAAACAGTTACAAGTGTTGGAGAGGCTGTGGAGAAAAAGGAACCCTCATACACTGTTGGTGGGAATGCAGACTGGTGCAGCCACTATGGAAGGCAGTGTGGTGGTTCCTCAAAAAATTACGAATGGAATTGCCATATGACCCAGCAATCCCTCTCCTGAGTATCTACCAAAAAATTCTGAAAACATTTATCCATAAAGACACGTGTGCTCCAATGTTCATTGCAACTTTATTTACAGTGGCCAAAATACGGAAACAAACAAAATGTCCTTTGATAGATGGATAAAGAAGTTGTGGTATATATACACAATGGAATACTATTCGGCAGTAAAAAAGATGAAATAGGACCATTTTTGACAACATGGATGGATCTTGAAATTATATTGCTAAGCGAAATAAGTCAGACAGAAAAGGTAGAAAACCATATGATTTCACTGATATGTGGTATATAAACCAAAAACAACAAAAGAACAAGACAAACAACTGAAAGAACAAAAACTCATAGACATAGACAATAGTTTAGGGGTTACCAGAAGGAAAGAGGGGAGGAGGGAACGGGGCTCTAGAAGAAGGTAAGTGGGTTCTAATACATGGTGATGGAAAGAGAACTGACTCTGGGTGGTGAACATGAACACACAATGTGAGATGTAGATGACGTATTACAGAATTTTACACCTGCAATCTATGTAACTTTACTAACAATTGTCGTCCCAATAAACTTTAATTTAAAGAAAAAAAAATCTTTTGTTCTTTCAATTGTCCCGTATATTCTAAAGGGATACATGTGTCTCAGAGCATTGCTTGTCAAACTTGATGTGCATATAAATCACCTAGGGATGTTGCTAAAATATAGATTTGGGTTCTGAAAATCCAGGCTAGGGTTGGGTTCCAGACTGCATTGCTAACACACTCCCAGGTGGCGCCTTGCTGCCAGCTTCAAGATCATACTTTGAGTAGCCACGTCCTAGTAAATTTCACCATCTAAAACAGTTATCTCACACCCACATAAATATGTGCTTTTACTTTGGGCTCCTGACCCATATAAAGTTATTGCACAGTATTGTGACTGAGAGAACATTCTCTTCTGCTCTTTAATATCTCATGATTACGAGGAAACTGGCCAGAATATAATAATGACATTTTACATGCCCACCCATCTGCTCCTTTTTTTGGTACACTGTGCTGGGAGGTGAGTGGAGAATTTGGAAAACACTCCAAGCTGATTTGCTCCATGAAAATATGACAACAGAATTTTCAGAGAATGTGTGTTCCATAGTTCCAGGCAGAGAACCGTTCCTGGCCCCAACAGCATATGGCAGGCCTGTGGTTGGTACCCTAGGTAGATGGAAAAAGTGTGATTCTCTGACAGCCACGTACAGGCTTTGCCAGCTTGAGGCAGGAGCAGCAGGGATGGGGTCAGGAGGAGCCGTGGAACAGGAACCTCCTTCCTTGTCCATGCCAGCATTTTGGAGCTCTGCCCAAGACTGAATTAGTAACACAATTCAAGGGGAAATGTTCACAGAGATTTTCCCCGTGGGAGACTCCCAGGAAAACTTTTTCTACCTTCTATATTCACTCCTAGAGTTCTGTGAAAACACATCAACAATGCCATGATGTTAATGAACCCATAAAATTATAATTTGCTTGTCAACTTTTAAAAATACACGCAATAATTGGCTTTCAAGTATTTGTCAAGGGACCAGCTGCCAAACACGTCTTCTCAGGAAAAGGTTTCTTTCAGCAAAAAATGGAAATATCACCTTCAAAATAATATTTTACTTCAAATACTTAAATATTTGAGTATTTTAAGGGAATCTTTTCAGGAGAAGTGGAGATACAAAAATAAAATACAGATGTAGAAAATATACACCAGGGGATTAAGAACCTTCTATACACTGCGCAAACTGTATTGAACCTAATGTAATGTTTTTTGATTTCTGGTCTTCCTGGGTATGCCCAGAGTAGCTAAGTCTAGGGACTAATGATGAACCCTGCTGGGCTGTTCTTAACGAGTAGGTGTCCCAGGATAACGGACATCTATGTCCAGCAAGTGCCATCTGCTGCTCCTGGCAGTGAAAGGCCACAGGCTGAAGTCTTTCTTTAACACCTTGGTTCCCTAGGCTCCTTCACCAGGCCGATGGCACAAGTGACTCCATCATAGCTTGCTCTCCTGTACTCTGTATTCTGAATAAATCTGGGAAAAAATTGATTAGTACTTCACTATCTTTGACCACTTGCTTTGATTATTGTTATGGCTTTGAAATGATCTAGAATTTCATCGGAAGTGCAAGAGGCCATTCCTAAAAAAGGACAGAGCTCTCCCGAACCAAAGCCCTTCTGCCACTTTATAATACCAACCTGCAGGTGAGGACTTTCTCCTTCCTCAATCATTCTTGGGACCACACTATCTCCTCATTATTTATTTTCACTCTATGTCATTTCCCTCTTCCCATCTTCACTCCTTCCCCCATGACTTACCTCACCACTAAATCATTCATTGGTGAGTAGCTTCTCACTACACTTCACAGGGCTTCAGGTTTTGGTATTTATAAAATGAGGATGTTAATCCTGTAAGATGATGTCAGTGATATCACTTTGAAAATGGCTAAACATTTGAATAATAATTTTCGCTGTTTGACTAGAAAGCAGTAAACAGAAAATCCGAAAACCCTAGTAATTCTGGATATTTCTAAGAGAAGTTAGAGTCTCTAAAAATGTTATAGCTACGCACATGCTTTCATTGATGTGTATTCCTGAATAATTATATTTTCTTTGATTTATTCCTTTCTTACCTTGCTGCTTTTCTCCTGACTTTTCTTGTTTATGTTTCTCTCCTCTCTTCTCTCTCCCTTTCCCCATTTTTTTCCTAACCATCCCTCTCCCTCATCTCTTGCTTTTCTTCTTTCTCAGAATAAACATGGGAATGATTTTGCTTTGTTTGAAGCAAGATTTCTCACTAATTGATTAAGGGTAGATTGAGATTTTCTAAAATAATCATAGTTTGGTTATGTCTCTACTACAGTAGTCCTTAGTGCAGCTTACCAAGTATTTCTAGTTCTCTGCATTTTGGGGATATGGTAGGATTGTGCTTTCTAGGCCACATATGATTGGGTGGGGCCATGTGACTAGTTCTGGCCAATGAGTTTGAGTAGATATGATGTATGTCACTTCCTGGCTGGTACATCTAGTCGCCGATATGATACCCTCCAGGGCTATATCCCACTGGTACAGCAACTGGAAATGTCAGATGGTACCTGCTCCATCAGCCTGGACCCGTTAATAATTATAAAGATCAGAGCTCCTTAGAGACTCATGATGGACATATATTATAAGTAAGAAATAAACCTTAGTTGCTTTAAGAGACTGAGATTTTGGAGTTCTTTGTGTTTGTTTTTTTTTGTGGTGTTTTTTTTAACCATAGTCTATCCTGACTAATGCCTGTGAACTTCTAAACTGTGAACTTCTCTAGGGAACAGCAGAAAGAAAAGAAGACGATAAATTGCTTTTATTTATAAGTTATTTTGTGTCTCTGCTATGCGTTTTCATAACAACACATTAAATCATGATTAATTATTGACCCCAAAAATTCAATCTATAGCTACCTCAGTATTTAAAAGATTGATTTGTAGTACTACACATCCATTAGCTTTTTTTGACATAATGGTCTTTAACAAATAAACTAAGATAATGAACAACTTCTAAATGAAAGTCTAGATTGGTAAACATATGTTCTTGTGGCAACAATCCAAGTCTCAATAGAGAATTTGGAGGGAAATCCAAATTGTTTATTATTTATCCATTCAAACATCTCTTCATTGCTCAAATATTTATTGAGCACTTACTTGGTCAGGCACCGTGTTAGGTGAAAAAATAACAACAACAACAAAAAACAGCAACTGCTTTAAATAAACCCTTTACTGAATTCAGAACAGTTTTCCATATATTATCTCATTTTACCTTGTAAGAGCAAAAGGTTCACTCTGTTTTAATGATGAGAAAACTGAAACCCACGGAATCAAGTAAGTTGATCAAACTCACTAGGGTAGGTAGTAATAGAAAATAGGGATTTAACCCCTATTTTTACCCAAAATCCATGTTAAATATTTAACAATTATAAGAAAATGCTGTTGGAGAAAGGTTGGACATAGAAATTTGTCTATAAAATTTGCATGTTGGAAAAAAAAAAAAGGAATTTTTAACTTAAGTCCATGGATGCCTTAGTTTATCACCCCTGAAATTGTAGACAACCCTTAGAAGACCTGAAAAATAACCAATGACTTAAAATCATTTTTAAAAATTGCTTTACACAGAGATACAAAAATGCCTGCCACCTCTCCCAAACCATCTCTCCTGGCTGATTGCCTCGGGAGCAGCCAGTGCTGCGGAAACACACAGCTCTGCATCTGGCTGCAGGGGCAGCACTGAGATTGCAGAGGCTCAGAACCCCATCATCCACCACATCCTCCCACGGAGGTGGTGTCCTGAGACCAAGGTGACCTGTTCACAGAGGAGAAACCAACTTCCCCAGGAAATCTCCTGCCCCATGAGAAGCCAGAACAGCATGCAAGAGAAAATAAAATGCTACTGGAAAGCAAAAGAAATAACTCTTCATATCAACCTGCTGCAGATTTCACTCCTGTAGATGCCCAAGAAGTGAAATAATTCATTAATTGCCATGAATAACCAAGGTAACAAGGCAGCCTAGAAAGAAAATAAAAGATCTCCAGAAAATGAACTTAATAACATGGAAATATGTGATTTAATGACAGAGAATTCAAGACTGAAGGTCTGAAAAAACTCAACCAGATGTAAGAAAACTCAGATAGGCAGTTTAAGGAACTTAGAAGTAAAATCAATGAACAAAATGAACATTTTACCAAAGAGTTTGAAATTTTGAAAAAGAACCAAATAGAAATGCTGGAGCTGAAGAACTCAACAAATGAGATGAAGAATGAAATAGCCAGCTTAGGAAATAGAGCTGATCAGACAGACAAAAGAATTAATGATATCAAAGATGGAAATCTGGAAATGACACAGATGGAAGTAAAGACTTCCGAGTTAAAAGTAATGAAATAACTCTACAAGAACTGACTCCATCAGAAAGAACAACATTAGAATAATGGGTATACTAGGAGGAAAAGAGAGGGAGAAGGGAACAAAGAGTCCATTTGAAAAAAAAGATCCATGAGATCTATGGAAAGAACTGGATTCTTGAATCCAAGAAGCAAATAGAGTGCCTAAATACCCCAATCCCAATAGGCTTTATCCAAGATACATTACAGAATTCTAAAGGCAGCAAGAGAAAAAAGGGCAGTAACCTATAAATAAAAGCCCATTAAATTGTCATCAGATTTTTCAGTTGAAACTTTACAAGCCAGGAGGGAGTGGAATAAAATATTCAAACTACCAAAAGAGAGAAATTACCAGCTGAGAATAACATACCCAGCAATGTTATCCTTTAGATAATGAAGGAGGAAAAAAGGCATTTCCAGACATAAAGTTGAAAGAATTTTCTACCACACAGCCTGCATTCCAGGAAGTAGTGAAGGAGGATATTAGACCTGAAACAAAAAATTAGAAGACTATAAAACCATGAGTAAGATTGCTAACAGACAGACAGAAACAGGAAATGGCAATCCCTACACAGAATAGTGCGCTCCACACATAAACATAACATAAAGGGTAAATAAGATTACAAAAAAAAGAAAAAGAGAAGAAAATGACAACTTGTTACTGCAACTCAGAAATCAACTCACAGTATAAATAGGGATAATTTGTGATAACAAAAACATGAAAGGGGAGGAAGTAGAGGTGTGAATTTGCAAAGGAAAATGGAGATAAGAAGCATGCTGAAGAAAAAGGACTACTGTATATGAGAAATTTTCTTTCATATAAAGTTAATGGTGTCCACTAAACAAAACAAAAACAAAAACAAAACAAAAATCTCCAGAACTGAGACACATAACATTAAAAAAAAAAGGAAACAAAAGGAAAAATCATAAAATACCACCACACTAAAGTAACAGACAGGAACAAAAAGGCAAAGAAACAATGGAGACACTAAGCTACCAGAAAACAAAACATAAAATGGCTATAGGAAATCCTCATATATCAATATCACCCTACATATATATGGACTGAACTCATTAAATAGGCACAGTGTAGCAGACTGGATCAAAAAACAAAACCTAACCATATGTTGCTTCCAAGAGACACATCTCAGCTACAAAAGTGATAGGGTAGAAAATGATACTGCAAGCAAATGGTATCCAGAGAAAAACGGTTGTAGCCATACTTATGCATACATCAGATGAAACAGACTTCAGGATAAAAAAAAGTAACAAGAGACAAAGATGGGCATTTTATAATGATAAAGGGGACAATACAACAAAAAGACATAACACGGATCAATATATACGTTCCCCATCAGGAAGCAGCAAAATATATAAAGCAACTACTAACAGAAGTAAAGGGAGAAGCCGACAAAAACACAATGATAGTAGGGGACCTAAATATGCCACTGACAGCTATGGCTAGATGATCCAAACAAAAAATCAGTAAGAAAATATCAGCCTGAAATGGCACATTATCTATGTGAAATAAGTCAGACAGAAAGTCAAGTATCATATGACTTCACTCAGATGTGGGATATAAAACTGAAAGCAACAAAGGCCAAGATAAACAAACAAAAACTCATCAACACAGACAACAGTTTAGTGGTTACCTGAGGGTAAGTGTGTGTGCGTGGTGTGGGGGGTGGTAGAAGAGGGAAAAGGTGGTTAAATAGATGGTGATGGAAGGAGAGCTGACTCTGGGTGGTGAATACACAATGTGATATATAGATGATATGTTATAGAAATGTATACACTTGAAGCCTATATAATTTTACTAACCAATGTCACCCAATAAATTTAATAAGTAAATAAAATATCGCTCTACAATTTTGTTGTTGGACTAGTTAAGACATAATAGAACTTCATTTTCAACACTTTATTTCCCATGAAGTCCAGTTTTAGTGCAGGAATAGCAATTACATTTTATTTTGTATTTGTAAAATAAAAAGATAAAAATATAAAAGACTAGTCAAAAATTATTTGAATTTTTTTTTTGTATTTTGATATATTAATGACAGAACTGAAGGAAAGGTTCTTGATTCAATTTTCTCTTTCATAGAACTATCGAATAGGGAAAATAGAAGGGAATATAAGAAATCATCTGAGCCCTCCCTTTGTTTAGAGACGTGTAAACTGACACCCAGAGAAGGAAGCTATTGAGTCAGTAAAGAGGCTGGGCTAGAACTGGGCCTTCAGGCTCCCTCCAGCCACTTTTGAGTCCATTTGAAGAAAAATACTTCCTCCCTTCCCATCAATTTTGATTCAAATGGTGTATATAACCACATTTCAAAACATTTTATTAGACAGAGCAGTAAATTGGAATATGTGATAATTTAGTTATTTGAGTCATGTAAAAAAGCATTATGCTCACAGTAGAAAAATCACTGTGAGTATGGCTGAATGTAACATCAGTATAACAAAAGTTACCACAGCAAAACAAAACTTTTGCTCTGTGTTATGAGTGGTTATCAATCTGATTTAATGTATGTGTCAAAGTCCTTCTTAGTCCATATCAATAAATACAAAATTAATTTACACATAAAATTTGCAGTGCAATCTGATTTACATGCTTAAGCTTACCGTCCCTTTTATAAACCAGTAACACTGGAACTGATATGGTTCTGTGGAAGAAACTGACAGCCAGACCACATGTCAAGAGATATGAAGTGTAGTTTAATTCAGCTTGTTCAGTTGCTGGTTGTGAGAACTTGGGCCGGTCACTTTACTTCTCAGAACCTTGGTTCCATTGTTTTCAAAATGAAGATACTGGACTCCATTTCCCAGGACGCCTTCAAGTCCTCATTCTCTTTGGTAGTTTATCTGTCAAACTTTGGCAGTGAACAACATTTTCCCAGATGCTTCAAATAAAGAGAATGCAGTGAGCGCACTACTTTCAGAGTTTGAGTATAAAAATAAGGGTGAGGTGCCCAGGCACTAGGAATATCGAAAATCTTTACCATCTCTAGGTTTGAAGGGAGGAGGAGAAGAAATAGTTATCAGAACACAAGGAGCGCTGGGACTCTGAATGAGGGGCCACGAGGTAGGGGCTATAGTTGATGCATATGGAGAATGCAATGAGTGCTAGGGGCACAGGCTCAAAACAGGGAGGAGTCACGGAAGAAATATCTTGACCTTTCTCTCCTCCATCCCTCTAGTACCCGCCCCTCAACGGTTAAACCCAATCAGAAGTAAGAAGCCTGGTGATGTAGTCCCCAGAGGTCAGCCTGTTACTGGTCCAAAAGCCTGTGTGCCTGGTGTTTCAAAAAGCCAAAACTCAAGATGTCAGAGTTTGGAGTAAGAAGAGATTTATTGATTGAGAAGACGTCAAACTGAGAAGATGAGAGAGCTAGCAGTTTCTCCAATCCATCTTAAGAAAGTACCGAATTCAGGCTTCTTTTATACCTAGGGAACGGAAAATGGGAGCCGCGAGAGGTGATTAACAACTGCAGAGATCTGGGCACCAGCAGAGGTTTGAGGAAGACCAAGAAATCTCTAAATCTTGTTGTTCCCGGTGTTTTCTGCTGATTTGAGCCCTGTCTGGAGGCTCTGGAAAATCTTTGATAAACAGTATTTTTGTATACATTTCCCCTACCTCCTCAGGAGAGACACCTTCTGGCAAGGAGCTCTTCTTTTAAAAACTCAAGCCCCAAGCAGAATTCCTCTATGAGTAGCATGTCTATAGCAGGAACTATTATCCTGAGGCCTTAGGAATAATACAAGCTGGAACAAGATGGGGTCAGAGAGACTTGTTACAGCCTCCCTGGGCAGAGAAGGATGGAGAAGGGTGTCTGCAGTGGGGGTGGGGGGTCAAAATAAACTGCACAAATTCTGATATTAAACAGTTTTGATTATGTATTTCTTTTCACTTGCAATTCAAATAAATTTCAATAAAATATTTCCTTGGTTCTTCTTTTGTTGTTGACCATTGCATTCTTTGAAAAACACATCAATAAGAGTAAAAAGTAAGTACTCATGAACTGATCATTCTGTTATATTTTTTTAATTTCTTCTTTGATGTCATTACTACATTTAGTTCCTTCTGTTATCCTCTTCTGATCTAGTTCACTTCACAAAATCATGTTTTTTACATACCTTTCTAATTTTACTGAACTCATAATCCAGGGTACCATTTCTAAAAACCTCTATAGAGCTAACACATTTTAAAAATCGCACCCCTTCTAGGGAGAAGAAACAGAAACAGAGACCAAAGAGATTGATGCGAGAGGGGAGAGGCATAGGAGATGGTGAAAAAGGTGGAGGCGCAATATAGTCAATAATATTGTGATACCATTTGCAAGGTGACAGGTGATTATTGGAATTACTCGGGTGATCACATTGTACGGCATAAAAATGTTGAATATCGTATACTTGAAGCTAATATAATTAACATAATATTGTATACCAACTATCCTTAAATTAAGAAAAGAGAGAAATTTAAATAGTTGTGAAAAACAGCAAAATGGGTGCTGTTTATTCTGATCAGATTTTGAGTTAGGTTTCACATGTATTCTGGAACAGGGATGACGTCATGTCAAATCTCAGCTCATGCATCATGTGCGTGCCAGGTGGTAGCATACATAACCCTGTGCAGTACTGCGCCTGTCTGAGATCCATTCTATTGAAAGTCCCTGCAGGGAGCAACCTTGGCTCCAACAGAGGCAGATTTTGCAAAGAATCGCATTTATCTCTTTGATTCAGCTCTGTGCAAAGTTTCTTCAGAACATGGTGTCACTCTTATCAAGTCAGAGAAGATGCTCCAGCCCAGGAAGGGGGTTATGAAGAAAATCTCGCTTTGAGTGTGAGCCAAAATAATCAAAGTGGAAACTTAAATGTCGTAGGACTAGAGAGTAAAGGTCAGGAGTCTCCATAGTTATCATTATCATCAGTATTTCACGTGTACTCGTCTTACATAAGTTCACACAAGATAGAGAAATCCTCGTCAATAATCTGAAGACTAATACAGTGCAAATGTCACCTTGTCCTTGGATCAGCTCCAGAAAGATATGCGCAGTGGGAATAACTTCTTTGCTGCACACTTTTGAAGGGGGCAAAGGGACTATAACTGAGGTGTGGAGACAGAAATTAAATTTGTACTCTCAGAGGGCAAAGGATGAGGCTCTACTTTTACTAGGCTCATTGAGGTTTGCCTTTGGAACTATGCAATTGGATCTGTCTCTGATTTCCCCCAGGATTGAGAGGCATCCAGCTTACTGCACATGTGTCTCATGATTTGACCTGTGCTCTATAGAATATGATTTAGCACAGGCTTGGGGCTTCTAACTCGCAGGAGAAGTAATTGTGTTTGTGGCTTCCACAGTTAGTATGCCAGACAGACAGGTTCCTTTTCTCACACAGGATGGCCATTGTCCTTTGAATAAAGTGAGAATGATTGCTTCCTGTTTGTATTTTTAAAACAGCTCCTGCATTTTGAAAAATTCTATTTTGAATTGAGGACTGAATTATTTAGATTATTTTTTTTCTCTATCTTCCTCTCTGAGCAATTATCAATAGCAGACTATCTTGGAGGTGGATATTCAGTCAAAGAATTGGGAAAAAAATGTAAATCTGTAGTTTTAAATAAGGATACTGTCGTTCCAATGTAGATAAGCAGGCAATCATGGAGTGCAGTATCCTATTTGAAGGGCATAACATTGCATTCTAGAATGTTCTCTCTGTTTCTGTTGGTTTAGTCTCCTCCTTCCACCTCCCTCTGCCTGCCCAATACGTTTTCTTCAAATCCTCTCCCCTAGACTTTGCTTATGCTGTATGTTTGCCAGGAATGGCTTTCTCCATTCTTCCACTCATCTGAATTTTACTCCTTTAAAGACTCAATCCAAGCCTTCACAATCATAAAAACTCTCCTGACCAGTGCAAAGAATTGAATTTCTGCCTTCTGTTTGGATTTTTAGTTAGTATGTGTTATTACATTACTTCCCTTAGTAGATAGCAAAAACAGGACATCTAGGTGTGTGACATTATTTTTGCGTCAACTATGGCAAATAGTCCAGCCCAAGACACACAGTAGGTGATATTAACTACGTATTATTTATTTTCCCATGATAGTTTCTTTTCAAAATGCCTATATGGTTCCAGATTATTTCTTCATAGCAACATCTATTCTCTACCTAAGTCTTCCTCTAATAACGAACAGTACTATTTACCTGAATCCTGTCTTTGAAAGAGCAAACAGAAAAGATTTCTTTTCTAACCCCCCTGTGAGTGTGCCAGTGTGTGTGTGTGTGTGTGTGTGTGTGTGTGTGTGTGTCTGTATCTTTGTGTTTGGTAAGGGTATGGGGAGAGAGAGAAAAATTGAGAAACTGAATTATTTATTTGCTGAGGATCAAGATAGTGGTCAGAAATGAAAGGGTAAAACATTTGAAAATCCTCTATAGTAGATAGAATAACAATCAATGAAATAAAACTGCTTTTTTTTCCCATTAGTGAAGAAAAAAATCAAGCTTGGAAAATAAAATGGGGGCATTTTTACTAAGTGTGCTATTTTTGAATTTTGAAACACAATCTAGTAAATGAAGCAATGGAAAGAAATGAGAAAATGGAAAATGAAATGGTAAATACTTGACAGACTTGTCCACATTTTATAATGACAGAAGTGTATAAGGTTCTTGAGGACACAAAAAGATAGCTTGGATATTTTTAGGATCAGATTATTTATATATATTTATTAAAAGTACATTGCGACATTTGAATTTAATAAATACAAATCACTAGTTATAAATACCTGGTGAAAGGTAATTTTAGAATCTAAAAGAATAATTTTGTTTGGGTCATAGAATCCAAAATTTAGATTCTAGTGGTGTTACCAAGAGGGTATTTAAGGGAATCATAGGATCTACAAAGGGTATCTTTCCTCTGAACTTGAGATGATTCCCATTTTATATGACAAAATGCATTGCTATGGAACATGACTGTTAAGACCAATTACCTGACCCATACAAGATCCACATGTTTTCCTGTATCTGGACCAGCTTTCTAGTGAAGTGTAGTTTCATCTATACGTAAAAAATCTCTCTCTCCTCTCTCTGTCTCTGTCTCTCTCAATTGAAGCTACAAAATTTTATTTCAGCAGCTTGAAACTAAATTTCAAGATTTGATTTAGAATAATTTGGAAATTATTTAATTGTTCATAATTGGCTATCTAGGTTTTTGGGAGTGTTTCTTCACTGAAGGGTAACCTTTCAGATACGAAGAGAAAAACATCTGGTCAGATATGTTTATTTTCATAAGATGAACAGAGCTACCATTGGCCTTCATGGTGCCATTTGCTAAATTAAAAAAGGCACTGCTTTAGGGTAGCTACAGCCCTGAAAAACACAGCTTGGCTCCTGGGCCTGGGTGTAGTTCTGCCCCATTCGCCCTGTAGACTGGTGCTATTGTACAATACACAACTTTGCAGCAGTATGTGGGCGCGCTGAACTCTAATATATTAAATGGCTAGCACTGGAATAAGTCCTATAGGAGGTTTTGCTGACAGTTTTATCTAAAGACCAGTATTACTGATAAATTATTAATTAGGCTTAGATACTTGAACAACCTGAGAGATGGGTAGGAGAAGGGAGAAGGTGTTCTCAGTCCTTTTCACCAATGAAGAATCCTTCTATTGTTTTTCACTCATAAGGTTTATATTTAGAGATAATTGGTCTAACAAAATAATTGTATTCATTAATAACTATTTGTTTTCATATTTTGATCTTTCAGTCAAACTGATGTAAATTCCAGCAGAGCTTCTGATAATGAATGTGATGAGTATTGCCATGTTGGGTTTATGTGATTTTGAGTTTAGAAAAAATAAACTTATCCTGGTGTTTAATCCGTATGTCTATGCCCCAAGTAAATGTGTGATTTTCACATAGCTTTTTATGTTTATTTACATACTGGGAGGGTCTGAAAAGTTAAATTGGGAATAACTACTATAAATTGTATCATGAGTGATCTGTTCCCCTTAAATTTGTTCTCATTATTCACAATCCTGAGTTACAACATGAGCAAAATTAAAAGTGTAAAATTATGGGGATAGATTAGTTAAGAAGTGATGATTTCTCCAATTTTTTTAATGATCTTCAAATGTCAAAAGATTTGATAGGATTCTGCTCAAACTTTTCATTTTATTTTAATTTTCTTTTTTTGGAGAGAAAGCATTTTTATCTACAAGCCAAACAGTAGACAGATGTAAAGAAACCTAGTCTCTCCTTGCTTGATAAAGGAGGAAACTGGTCATCATGACGGTTTACTTTTTGAAAATTGGAAGGTATATAAAATAAGAGTTCTAGCATGTTCTAGTAAAGTCATCAGGACCTGAAATGAGTTAGTTAACTGGGTTTAAAGGGAGATAAATAAATCCCTAGGGAAAATTGTGGGGGCATGAAATAATAACACTGTGAATAAGAGTAATGTTTTACTTATGCAAACTCTTTTTTAAAATACATACATGATTCTAGAAATATACATATATATATATATATATATATATATATATATATATATATATTCTAGAAATATTTCTAGAATGCACACATAATATATATTTCTATAATATATATGTCTAGAAAAAAAATATGCATATGGTAGTATTGAGCCTTTGTCCTGAAAAGAGAGCAAATATCATCACTACCTGTTTTATGGTATTTTCCTAAGAAAGAGTTGGCTTTTGATAAGTGCCAGTGATTAGTCATATTTTTATCCTGTTTATTTAGCACAGATAATGTAATAATATGTGAATCAAATGCTGTCAGTGCTCTAGTAGGTCCCCTCAGATCCCTCAGACTGTTGCTTTGTGCCCACTCCCTGGCTTTAGTGTGCTTGGCCCCTAGAGGCTGGCAACTGTGACTCTTTTTGAAGGACTGCCTTTGAGCTACTGGTGCCATGGTACCTGCGTGCACAGCCAGCCAGCGTCTCTCCTTGGCTGTTCTCATGTCCTCAAGGATGACTTTGACAAAGGACAGACTGGCACAGTTTATGAGAGCCCAGCACCCTTGCCAAAAGGTGGGTTAAACCCTAGGTAGAATTCAGGTTCCGGAGCTCCCACAGGATAAGACTGAGGTTGAGACTTTGCCTGAACTCATGCCCTTGTTTGTCCTCTGTCCTGCCCTATCTCCCTCATCCCTTCATAGGTTTCTCCTGGGAGAGCCTTTATGTACTGAATCACCGCTACACAACTGCAGGTCTCATTGTCTGCTGGAGAAGCTGATCTAAGGCAATATGCAAATATCATTGAGATAAAACTGTCCATGTGCACATGGAAGTTTATTATATCTTATGTGCCATGCTAATTTTAAGATAAGAAATGAGAGTGCTCCCCCCCCCCCACCCTCCAGCAAGGGCTGGGAATCATGGCCAATGTTTGGTAACGCATAAATCAAGCTAACAACTAGAACCACAGGAAATGTTGGTAGTTGCTTTGATTATAGACTTCCCAATATTTTGACGGATGCATTAATCCACAGGGCATTTATGACCAAAATGATGAAATCAGGTAATTCATAGACATGCAAGATTAAAAACAAAACAAACAAACAAACAAAAAATAACAACAAAAAAACCTAGCTAGGGACCTTATGTTTCTTGTGAGTAGAATGCAGTAGTAGATGCAGTAGAGATGGTGTAGCGAACTTGGGGATTTATTTACTTCTGAAAGCTACTGAACTGGAGGTGACATTTTGTTCTAGTCCTGGCTCAGCATCTCATGGTGAATTCCTGAGCAAGCCATTGTGCTTCTTATCTAGACCTCCATTTATTCACTTTGCACTGCCTTTTGTGGTTTCAATTGAGCATTTTGTATGATTCAATTTTCTCTCCTTTCTTAGCAAATCAGTTGTACTTTTTTTTCTTTTTTTTACTCTTTTTAGTGGTTGCCCTAGAGTTTGCAATATACATTTTCAGTGAATCCAAGCTTACTTTCAAATAACACTATGCCACTTCACCGGTAGTGTGAATACCTTATAATAACAAAATAATCCTAATTACTCCTCCTCATCCCTTGTATTATTGTTATCATTTGTTTCACTTATTTTAAAGCATGCATAGGTATATATACAGTAAATCTTCATTTAATGTTGTCAATAGGTTCTGCAGGCTTAGGTGACACGACATATAACAAAATCAATTTTGTTTTGTCTGAGAAAACTTTTATTTCTTCATCATTTTGAATGCTAATTTCACAGGGTACAGAATTCTAGGTTGGTGTTTTTTTCCCTCTCAGCACTTTAAGTATTTCACTCCACTCTCTTTTTGCTTGCATGGTTTCTGAGGAGAACTCAGTTGTAATTCTTATCTTTGTTTTCCTATAGGAAAGATGTTTCTTACTTCTGGCATCTTTCAAGATTTTTTTCATCTTTGGTTTTTCATACATATATAGTTTGAAAACAAATATATCTAGGTGTAATTTTTTGGCAATTTCCCTGTGTTCTCTGAGCTTCCTGGATTCATGATTTGGTGTCTGACATTAGTTGGGGAAAATTCTGTTAATACTGTTTCAAATACTTCTTCTGTTCCTTTCTCTCCTGCTTCTCATTCCCATTACAGATATATTATACTTTTTGTAGTTGCTCCACCATTATTGGATATTCAGTTCTGTTTTTCTTTTTAATGTTTGTTTTTTTTGTTTTTGTTTTTTTGTGTTTTGGTTTTCGAGGATTCTTTTTTTTTTTTCTTTTTATTAAATTTATTGGGGTGACAATTGTTAGTAAAATTACATAGATTTCAGGTGTACAATTCTGTATTACATCATCTATAAATCCCATTGTGTGTTCATCACCCAGAGTCAGTTCTCCTTCCATCACCATATATTCGATCCCCCTTACCCTCATCTCCCACCCCCCACCCCCATCTTTCCTCATTCATGTCTAGTTTACTAATAAACCCTTCCAACCATCATTCTTTATTTCTTTAACAGTATTTTTTGTTTGTTTGCTTTTTATCTCTAGCATTTCTTTTTGGTTCTTTCTTAGGATTTCCATCTCTCTGTTTACAGTACCCATCTGTTCTTGCATACAGTCTACTCTATTCCAGTAGAGTCCTTAGTATATTAATTATAGTTGTTTTAAATTCCTACTCTGATAATTCCAATATTCCTGCCACGTCTGGATCTGATACTTGCTCTGTGTCTTCAAATTGTATTTTTTGCCTTGTGGCATGCCTTGTAATTTTTTCTTACTAGCTGGACATGATGTAACAGGCACTAGTTCCTATGGCAGTTTCCACCCTTGAGTCTCTGCTTCAGTAAGCTGTGCTTCCCTATGTTCACCTGTCTGTCTCTCCAATCTTGGGGGTAGTGATTCACCCTGTGGCCTCCCCTATCTTATGGATACAAGAGTTCTTGATTTTTTCAGTCTGTTCACCTTTTTACTTGTTGTTAAGATGCAGTGTGACTTCTAGGATTCTTCTCGCATGAGGAGCTGGCATCACCTTGCATTGAATGATAACGTTTCTTCCAATTTTAGGTTTGTGATTCTGTTTTTTGCACAGTCATAAACAGCCAAAGGAAAAGCCATATATGACACTTTGAAAGCCGAAAAGTGTAAACAAATATCAGTTAGTAGAGACTTATACCTCCTTACATCTGTGAGCATGAGGGGCACTTCTAGAGCACAGCAAAAGAACTTGCTAAGGATTGAATACAGCAGTAGAATATTAAGTGGCTAAGAAAAAAGGCACTGGCTATCTCATGGGTGAAGCAAAGCAGAATTTCACAGCCTAATTTCATTCTCACTAGGAATCTATCACAGATTGTGACCCTTGGAAAACTGCAACGTTAAGAATGGCAGGGATAGAGTAAAGGGGAAGAAAATTGCTTTCAGAAGAAAAGAGAAAGAAACAAAACAAACAAAAAGCAGGTATTATTTAATTTGAGAGGAAACAGTTTCTTAAACCTAACGAGTCTTACTTTTCCCAGACTGTGATTACTGTGGGAGTGTGAAGGGGATTTTAATTTCCTTGAGCTTTAGTTTATAAGAAGTGTGTGCCCTATTGCTGCTTTTAAAGATTCACTGTCATATTGCTCATCAATTTCACATATTCTCAAGTGTACCATACAGTTGTACTGGAGACATTAAAATATTGTGTATTTATCTTCAAAATGCCAATGATAGTGCTGACACAAAGTCATCTTGAGTGTTAAGCAAAGGATTTGTGGGATAAAAGAAGCACTCAAAACATCGTCACCCTTGCCTTTTTACCTCATCCTTCTTCCGTTTGGAACAGGGGACTGACCAGGTAAAGTCATTCTGGAGATCAGACTTCCAGAAAGTATGAGAAAGTCTCTTTATATGACAAAAATATTAACAATTAGAAATACAGACTGTCTCTGACTTACAATGGTTTGACTTAAGATTTTTGACTTTCTGATGGTGTGAAAGTGATATGCATTCAGTAGAAACTGTACTTCAAATTTTGAATTGTGATCTTTTCCCAGGCTAGCGACATGCAGTACAATACCCTCTCGTGATGCTGGGCAGCGGCACAAAGCCACAGCTCCCACTCAGCCAGGTGATCATGAGGGTAAACAACCCATATTCTACAGGGTGCTGTGTTACCAGCATTGTTTGGATGTCATGTTCTGAGCCCCTTGAAGGTAGGCCAGGCTAAGCTATGATGTTCTGTACGTGAGGCATATTCAATACATTTTTGACTTACTATATTTTCGACTTATGGTGGGTTTATCAGGATGTAACCTCATCGTAAGTCAAGGAGAATCTGCGCTTTACCCCAAACTGCAAACTCTTTATTTAACTTTAAAATAAAAATATTTGTGTGGTACAAAATTCAAAAAGTACGAAACGAAATTATTTTCCCTGCCCCTGTTCACCTAATATTCCTCTGTGGAGATAACTAGTGTTACCAGTTTTTTGATGTCTTTGAGAGATATTTTATATAAGCAAATACTCTCTGGTTGTATGTGTGTATGTTTCAAGGTACTGCTATGTACCTTCCTTCCTTCACTTAACATGAATGGGAAATTATTTTATATTAATACTGAAGGTCTCTCTTTATTTTAGATATGGTTCAACACCTCAGACACCCAATCGCCCTTACTTCCTTACAAAAAAAAAAAAAAAAAAAAAAGGCAGAACCAACCACCATCATTAATTTGTTTATTGCTTTTGGCTCCCAATCAATAACTCTCATGTAGTTATTGTTAACTATATGAGAGTAAATATTATCAACTATATTATTTACTTGCCTCTGTAATGCCTAGTATACTGCCTGGCACATAGTAGACACACAATAATATTTGAATTTTTTTAAATGAATGAATATATTTTATTTTAAAGCTACATTTTATTGTATTGCATGTACTTAACAAAATTTATTTAGCCAGCTTTCTATTGATAGGCATTTAAGTTGTGCCCAGTCTTTTGCTATTATAAGCTCTGTTGACATGAACATCCCAGTACATACATCAGTTAACCTATGAGCTAGTATATCTTTAAGGAAAATTTCTTAAAGTAAAATTGCAGGCTCTAAGAATTTGGGAATTTTTAAATTAGATAGAAAACTCCAAACTGCTCTCTTTGGAGGTAATTTAATACTTCTATCACCAATATATGGATGCAACAGTAAAATTGTGCTTAATTTGTTTAAGGAAATACTTATATTAATTGAAATTGAAATGAACACATAGTGTTTTTCTCCCTTAGGAGGGTAAGGTGGAGACTAACTATATAAAATTAATGTATTTTATTCTTTGGTTTAGAGAAAAATAACTCTATTGAAGTCTACAATAAATGTTAATTCATTGTCAAGTCTAAGACTTCCACAAGTTCAATTCCTAAATTAAACATTATGATTTAAAAATAAATGCATTGTCCCACCAGTGAAATACATCATAAAGAATCTGAACCAAGGAAAATTAATTATTTGGTTATTCATTATATTCATTGGTAAAGAAATCTGAAAACTCAAATTTTCTCCTGCATTTGACTGTTCTTTATGGAAAGCTTTAGATTTCACTGTAATCTAACTTCAACTGGTAAGTAATATATCTTTGACCTCATCTCTATTCATGATCCTGACAAGGCAGTTTACTCTAAAGTTAGAGGCTGTTAAACCATAACAAGAAGGGAGTTTCAAATATTATAAGCTGTGATGTGAAGGGAAAGGCAAGATGTGTGGTAACAAAGGCGTAGGTACCTTTTACCAAAGCAGCTTGTCTAGTTTGTAATTAGGTATATCAAAATATTTAATAAACTCTTCCAAAAAGGAAATAGAAATCTTGATTAAGAAATTATTACTCAAAGAAGCAACTTGCTGAGCACAGTCTCCCCTGCTTGTCCCCACACTGCCAAAGGAAATGAACCTTGTTTTTAACCTGAAGACAAGGAGCAGACATATTACACTCTCTGTGAGTCATGTTGGAAATGAGTAGGAGCCCTTTTAAATCAAGCACAGTTGCTCATAAGGCTTCAAATAGCAATATTTTCTTTCAAGTGGCATATCACCAGGCTGCCTAGGGAGAGAGAGCAAATTTTGCCTGTGATGCAAGCAATGAACATGGGAAATGGTTATGCAGAGAACCCAGAACTAATTTGAAACCGACTGATTCAAAATATGAAAACAAGTGCTTAGTGTGAAGAGTTGTTTAATAAAGAAATAACAATATTGATTTTTAGAGATGCCAGAGAACTTAAAAGAAACTTCAACCCGAATTTTTAAAAAAATCCAGTAAACTTCAATAAAGGAAAAATGTTCCTATTGCTGATGATGGTGATGATGGTGATGATGACCACAACAATGGCTCGGAAACTAGGCGCTGTGCTATGCTAAGGGCTTTCACAGGTTTTCAAATTATTCCTTCCAAACTTCCAGTTACTTAAACATGATTTTATTCTAATTTTACAGGGAAGGAAAATGAGGTAACTTGCCCTACATTTCATAGGTAGCAATCCAGAGTGCAAACTAGGCAGTCTGTCTCCAGAGCCTACCGTTTTAAGTTTTAAACTGGAGTAACAGGATCACAGCAGTAGTATGAGAACATTTACCTTCTTGCTGACAATTTACTTAGTGACCTAGATTTCTAAAATTAACTTGATATGAAACAGGATTGGTCTCAGAACTCAATGTGCTGAACTTTTAAGCAACAGCTAGATATAAGTAGCTTTAGATTTAACCCAACTGAGCCTCCAGATTTTTGCTGACTAGAAACAATGAGAAGGCTGCTTATCAGTTTACCAGGAGCTTTTTAGTATGTACCAGTGATGTGAAAAAATCCTTATTGTTCTCTCTAGGAAGATAGTGTGGCAGAGGCTTGCTAGAGCTCACAAATTCTGCTTTCTCTTATTGGCCACATAGAATGACTACATTTAACAGCGTCAATTGTAGTTAGGCTGGGGCTATATGACTAGCTTCTAGCCAATAAAATAAGAAGAAAGTGATGTATACTACCTACAAGCATAACCCATCAAACAACTTACATGATCTCGACTCATGCTTGCTTACCCCCTTCCCTCTTTCTCTCTCTCTCTCCTCCTTTTATATGAGTGGAAAAGAAGAACTCCAAGGTGACAGAGATCACGATGAAAGAAAGCTGGTTGTCTAAATCATTCTCTCAAGGAGAGTGTGTCAGGAGAGGGTGGGACCTATATGGAACTGTGTGAAAAATAAGAAATATACTCCTTTTTTTTTTGCATATGTCACTGAGGTTAGCATTATTCATCACAGTAGCTAAGGTTAATTTGCCCTAACTAATACAGATAGCATGTCAGGCACTTCCTTGATGCAAAGGAACAGTAGTATAAAACTCCTTGGAGAAATCAGTCCCCATCTGGCCACTTTCTGTTTTGGTCTTGGTTACACTGGAGCATAAATGTTTGAGAGGTACTGAGAGGATAGGAAAGCCATTCCATCGAAACAAAACAGTTAACCAGAGAATGTACTTTCTGTTGTGTTCTTACCAGACCCATTTCCCAGGAATTGGGCCCTGTTCCTATCCTGCCCTGCCTTATTTCTGAATAGAATTATGAAAATGACAGAGTTTAGCATACTATCTGACCCAACATCTCCTCCGATTGCATGCAAAACTATGGCAGGACTGAATCTTGGATCACAACCTCGTTTCCTCTCTGCATCTTGGTTATATGGCTCATTGCTTTTATTGATTAGAAGACCCAATTGATCCAGGATACCCAATGGCAGAAAAGCTGAGTAAGGACACTTAGAAACAAGTACTTTATACCTTAAGGCATTATGCTAAAATGCATTAATGATAAAACTCTCAGTGACCAGTGGCTAGGTCATAGAGTCCTACAGACGGGATGTAAACTATGGGTCTGAAACAGGGGAACACAATAACTTCTTCTCTTATATCCACGAATTACCCTGGCAAATAGTATGGTACTAGAAGTTCAGCAATTCGATGGGACAAACATAGAACTGTTATGGAAAAAAGAAGAACATTATGCAGCCTGATGAAGCAAATCTATCCACAGGTCCTTGTAAGCATTGCAAGTGTAAGCCTACATTTTCCTCACATTTGAAGGTGTTTATCTAAACTACTCCATGGCAGTGCTGCTTCAGGATCCATTTTGTTTGATTAAGTGGCCTGCAGGGACTTTATACTGACACTAGATCCTCCTGTAAGCACATGTCCTAGATAACAGTCCACAGAGTCACAAGCAAATGTAAGATATGACTTCCCAACAGCCCTGTGATCAACAGTCTCCCCTGCCTCCCAGGGCCTGTGTACCTTACAGGCCCCTGAGATATGACCTGCCCTCCCCCCTTCCACAGGGACTACCAAAAGTCTGATCTTTTGATTTAAATTAAGTAGTCTGCAAAGAATGACACCCAGAGACCTAATAATATAGGTTTGTGCCCCAGGTCCTACCTCTCTCTCTCTCTCTCTCTCTCTCTCTCTCTCTCTCTCTCTCTCTCTCTCTCTCTGCACTCTGCCTTGCCCTCTCTGTGTGGCATACAGTGTACTTCCTCTGGACCTATGATTAACAGACTTCTATAATTCAAAGATTTCAGTTTCTCTTGTGGTCTATTATTGAACTGTAACTCACCAACCAGCACTCTGTTCTCCACTTAATGAATGTTAATTTAATGAAGTCCTAAGAGGAGGTCAGAAGTATTAAGATGAGAGAGAGAGAGAGAGAGAGAGAGAGAGAGAGAGAGAGAGAGAGAGAGAGAGAGAGAGAGAGAGAAAGTGCCCTGTAGAAAAATTCTAGTTACTAGTATTTTTTAAAGATGATTTACTCCCAATAGAAAGAAAACAAGGTAATTTCTTTTCCTCACAAAGAATAAAAGGTTATCTATTTTAATTAAGGAATTAACGTAAGGCCGTTGTGTAATGTAAGTCCTCTCTCAGGCAAAGAAATCGCTATAAGTGGAATAAAGTCTTTTAAGTTTCTTCATGACTGTGTTTCCTTATTTCAATATTAGAATTGACAATAAGGTCAACAGAATGCTATAGGGTAATAGTTCGGTGAACAGATGCATTGTCTATGCTTAATTGTATTAAGAAAGAGGACATGTGGTGGCATAAGTGATATAGTAAGTTGGAACTTGAAAAAAACAATGAAGTCAAGGTTTAAAGAAGGCAATACAAGAACTAAACTCTTTAATTAACAATCATGCCTCGAGCTAGAACATTTATACCAGAGATCCAGAAGTGCTGACCTGACATTTGCTTTATTCTTTGTGACATGTTGACAGGTGCCCTTGGAAGAGCACATTTCAAATATCACAAGTGCAGATGTGATCAGCAAGTTTGAGGGTTTTATTGACTTACTATTGATGCCTTGTTATTTGCTTTCTTAGTTTTATCTGCCAAGAGACAGATTTACTTATTCTTTATGACTATTAATATTTACTCTGCACATTGGGCATATAAAATTCCCTTTTACATTATACTATGAATGCACTATATTTATCCACTATACTGATAAACATTTAAATTGTTTTAAGGCGTTCAATATTATACATAATCTCATAATGGACACTTTTTTGCTATCTCCTTGTGCACATATGTAAGAATTTCTTAAAAATACATACTAGAAGTGTTGTTGCTGGGCTATAGATACACATATTTGCAACAAATTCAGTGAAAATTTGTTCTTCAACGAGGTTGTACAAATTTGTTTCTTCACACATTCACCAATATCTTAGCATGGTCTCACTTTGACATTTTTGCCAATAATATCATATTTGCATCTCTTTGATTACTATTGAGGTTAAATTGAGAATCATTGCACATATTTATTGAACATTTGGGTTTTATCTTCTGTAAAGGGCCTATTCATATCCTTTGCCATTTCTCATATCAGATTATTGATTTGTAGGAATTCTCATCCTTTGTCAGTTATTTGCATTGGAAGTATCTTCTCTCACTCAGTCTGTGGTTTGTTTTTTAACTTTGTTTATGAAAGCATCTGATAAGGTGTTTATCATTTTAATGTGGTTAACTTTATTAATCCTTAATTCTAGGATTTATTCTTTTGTGTCTTGATTAAGAAATTCTGTCTTACTGTAAATTCACAAGGACAACTAGAATTAATTTTAGCACACAGTAATGATGTAATTTTATTTATTTTTTATATAGACAATCAGTTCTCCTAGTACCTTTTATTATGTAGCTTACCCATTTCTTATCAGTTTGATATTGTCTTTTCCGTATATCACATTTACTATACACATGGGTTTATTTCTGAGTTTTCTACAGTATTTTATCAGTTTTCTTTGTCTACCACTATCCCAAGATCACACTGTAATATTCAAGGCTTCTAAAGTGACTGTACCATTTTACATTCACACCAGCAATGAATGAGAGTTCCTGTTCTATATCCTTGTCAGGATTTGATGTCGTCAGTGTTTTGGATTTTGACCATTCTAATAGGTGTGTAGTAATATCTCAGTATTGTTTTAATTTGCAATTCTCTAGTGACATATGAGGCTGAGCATCTTTTCAAATGTTTATTTACCATCCAGATATCTTCCTTGTTGAGGTATCTGTTAAGATCTTTGGCCTATTCTTTAGTCAGGATGTTTGGGTTTTTTTTATTGTTGAGATTTAAGAGTTCTTTTTATGTTTTGGATACAAGTCCTTTACCAGCTATATCTTTTGTAAATATTTCCTTCCAGTCTGTGGCTTGTCTTATCATTCTCTAGATATTGTCTTTTGCATTTACTTTTAATTTTATGAAGTGCAGCTTATCAATTATTTCTTTCAGGAATTTTGCTTTTGTGTTGTATCTAAACAGATCATCTCCTGTTATCTTCTAGCAGTTTTACAGCTTTGTATTTTACATTTAGGTCTATGATCCATTTTGAGTTACATTTTAAGAAAAGTATAAGGTCTGTGTCTATATTCATTTTTTTGTTTTTTGCACGTGAATGTCCAATTGTTTCACCAGTATTTGCTCCTTTGTCAATGATCAGTTGACCATATTTGTGTGGCTCTATTTTTGAGTTCTCTATTCTGTTCCATTAATTTATTGGTCTATTCTTTCACCAATACCAGGCTGTTGATTACTATATCTTTATAGTAAGTCTTGAAGTAGGGCAATGTTAGTCCTCCAACTTTGTTCTTTCTCCTTGTGTTGGTTATTCTGGGTATTTTGCCTCTCCATGTAAACTGTAGAATCAGTTTGCTGGTATCCATAAAACAGGCTTCCTGGGATTTTCATTGGAATTGCTTTGCATCTATAGATTGGGAAGAACTGACATCTTGACAGTACTGAGTCTTCCTTTTCACGAACATGGAATATCTCTGCATTTATTTTGTTCTTTGATATTTTTATGACTTTTGTAGTTTTCCTCATATACAGCTTATAAATATTTTGTTAGATATATACTTAGGTATTTCATTTTTCTGAGTGTTAATGTAAGTGCTGTTGAGTTTGAAATTTCAAATTGTTGGCATATGGGAAAGTGATTCAACTTTTTTTTTTATATTAACCTTATATTCTGCAACTTTGCTATAATCATTTATTTATTCCAGGAATTTTTGTTCATTCTTTGAGATTTTCTACATAGATGATCATGTCATCTGCAAACCAAGATAGGATGGATTCTTCCTCCCAATCTGTACGCTTTTTATATTCTTTCTTTGTCTTGTGGAATTAGCTAAGACTTTCAATATAATATTGAAAAGGAGTGATGTGTGAGGGGAAATCCTTGCCTAGTACCTAATCTTAGTGGAAAAGCTTCTAGGTTTTTAACATTAAGCATGATGTTAACTGCAGGGTATTTTTTAGATTTTTTTTATCAACTTGTGGAAGTTCCCCTCTATTCCTAGTTTGCCATATATATATATATATATATATATATATATATATATATATATATATATATATATATAATCACATGTATCATATAGATATCCCTAGTTTGCTGATATAATATATATATATATATATATATATATATATATATATATATATATTATATTATATATTATGGGTGTTGAGTATTGGATTTTGTCAAGTGGGTGTTTTTTCTATATCTATTGATATGACCATGGGATTTTTCTTCTTTAGCCTGTTGAATTGATGGATTACATAAATTGATATTCACATGTTGAATTGGCCTTGCATACTTTGAATAAATCCCATTTGGTCATTGTACATCATTCATTTTATATATTGGATTCAATTTGATAATATTTTGTTGAGAACTTTTGCATCTATGTTCATGAGAGGTATCGATCTGTAGTTTTCTTTTCTCATAATGCCTTGGTGGTGGTGTTGGTATCAGGGTAATGATGGCCTCATAGAATGAGTTGGGAAGTGTACCCTTGGCTTCTATGTTCTGAAAGAGATTGCAGAGAATCGGTGTAATGTCTTCCTTAAATGTTTGGTAGAATTCCTTAGTTTACAGTTTAGGTTTTTACCCCAGCACTCATTCTGGTGTATATAGAGGCTCATGGATTTCTGCAATAATATGTTGTAATTCTCTACATTTGCCTATCTGTCTTTTCAATTTTGGGGGCAATGGTTTGCCCTGACCTCAATTTTCTGATGGATCTAAAAATAGTTATTGATTTTTAGTTTGTTCATCTTTTTATTTGTTGTTAGGATAATGTGATGACTTCCAAGCTGGACCATAAACTGGAAGTTCTTAATTTTATTTTTAGCAACAAACATTGAATATTATGTTTTTACAGTTTATAAAATAGGTTTTAGAGCTTTTCACAGTTTACTTTTTTAGTTAATAGTTAATTAAGCTTATTAACCTATTTTTAAATTTCTGTGGACAGCATTCTTTCTGGTATCTCATGATTTCCCTCTGGATTCAACTTTTTTTGCTTAAGTACATTCCTTAATTATTTTTAAAATAAGGAACTGTGAGTGATAAAATCTGAGTGATTTGTTTTAATATGTAAAAATATCATTATTTTCCTAGTTTTTATTTTTTTTAATTTTTTTATTGTTGGCATGGCTCTGGGTAGAACTCAAAGTGTAAGTGTGTTTGAAGTGTTGATGATCAGTGTGCCCTGTAATTTGCATTAATTCTCAAAGCGAGCTGTGTTTTTCATCAGCCCATGAGCTGAGCAGTCAACTGCTGAGTCATATTCCCTTGATTTTTAAATATCAATATAACTTGGTTTATAATTCTAGGTTGGGTTATTTTTCACC
This sequence comes from Rhinolophus sinicus, assembly GCF_057876585.1. NCBI lineage: Eukaryota > Metazoa > Chordata > Mammalia > Chiroptera > Rhinolophidae > Rhinolophus > Rhinolophus sinicus. The sequence continues at coordinate 179,493,713 of NC_142501.1, read as the reverse complement.
AGAAGTTTAAAGGTAATACTCCATTTGTTCTGGCTATTTATTTCCTGCATGACATTAGGGGTATTTCAAATCTCATGGATGCAAGAAATGGCTTGATTTTTCTTCCCCACCTTATTGGTCCTGGCTTCAAGCAGGGAGTCTAGGTCTGGTCCTCATCTGACTCGAAGTACTTTTAATATGAAAGCTCACTGACTACTGACTTAGCCATGCTCTTCTTCTTCTTTTTTTTCTGTTTTATTTCTTATGAATAGAATTGTGTATATTCTTTTAGACTCCAGACTTTTAGTTTTGTTTATTCTCTTTTCTATAATCCCCATATATTTGAAGAAGAAGTTTGGCTCAGTTTTCTAATCAATCTTTAGTAGATTTTGAACCACATTTCTGAAAAATATGTGACTACGCTACATTTTGCTTAATATACATTTTTGGCTTTTCTTGAGATTATTGTTGATAACTTTTAATACGGCACACAAAACCCTCCATGATCTGACCCCTGATAAAGCTTATAGCCTCATTTCATACCATTCCCTCTTCTCAATGTTTCATTCTAGCCACACTGAGCTTTATCCTAGTTCCAAAACATACACTATATCAAGCATGTGAGCCTTGGAACATGTTGACTTTGTGTCTAGAATGACCTTCTTTTGTCCTCCTGACCTTTTAGTTAATCTTCTCTGCATTCCTCTATTTTTCCCAAGCAAAGTTATACATTACTGATACCATATCTTCCTTACTTAAGACGGTTATCATTATATTATTATTTACAAATATGTCAGTTTTATTATCTAGAGCCTACACTGTCTGAAAAACTTTCTGTGATGATGCTGATGTTTTATATCTGCATTGTTCAATAGAAGTTTGCGTAATTATGGAAATGTTTTACATCTGCAATATCCACTATGATAGTCTCCAGCTACATGTGGTTATTGAACACTTGAAACATGTTTCATGTGACTGAAAAACTGAATTTTTAAATTTAATTAATTTAACTTAAATAGTGATGCATGTGTGGTTAGTGGTTGCCATAATGAAAACTGCAGATCAATATTTTGAATTGTTTTAGAAGTGGAGAAGATATGTTGACAGCTTTCTTTGTATGCTCAGTAATTAGCTCATAATGGACACTCACTATTCAGTGATTACTAAATGAAGAAACGAGTAAATTCTAGAAGATTGAAAAATTAATGTTTCTGCAGAACAGCTGAACAAATCAAGGAAACTTTATTTCATTTTGTTACACCATCCCCATCAGAAAATAAGCTCTTATTAGTCTACTATTTTAGCAGAAAATAAGCTCTTATTCTTTTTAGTTTGATCTAAACTATGTCATTGATTCAGTTTTTCCAGGGTTCTAAGGGGAAAAAAAAGTACAGGGATTAAAGACTAGGGTGGCATGGAAAGTCCACAGAAATGTGGTTCTAACAACTGAGAGATTATTTCATGTTGAGTTTTCTCTTATTATGGTTTTAGAAAAAGGTCAGTACCAAATATAAGTGTAAACTGATGATGTAAAGTTTTCTTTATTTAGAAACCTGATTCCTAGCAGGAAAGAGGAGCTGTTTTATATCCTTACACAGAACATCAATTGTCCCTTCTTCAGTCTATGATTAAAGAAGTCCATTTACTTCTAGCTTATTCAGTAGAGGAATTTGAACTCCCATTTGGGATTCGAGCAAACAAAAATATATATATTTTTTAATTTTGTCTTTTCATTTATGTCCAGAAAGCAAATGGGATGAGCTAGTTTTGGGGAAAACAATAGCAGCATTAAGTCAACCTCTTCATCAAGTTCATAGACTGAGTTATACTGTAGGAACTTTTAATCCTATGAGAGTAGCAAAAACAATATGAAATTGCTGTGGTGGGGATGGTGTGCAAAAAGAATTGCTATTGGGGATGTGAGCCAATAGAGTAGGTAATTACTAAACACTGTTGCATTTGTGTGCCTGCAAGAGTTTCAGAGCTTTCTGTCCAACCATGAATTGAGGTTCTCTGGCTTGATCATAATTTCATCAAGTAAACATTCTTAATGTGCCCACATGACCTTTATGAAGAGGTCTAAGACTTTTAAAGGAGGCAAAACTGTTACAGAACCCCATTAAAATTTGGTTCTGGAGCTATAATTCACCTTGGGAATCTTAGAAATCCTTTGATGCTTTGAAGTTTTCTGCTGCATAGTCCAGTGTATCATTCAGAATAAGCTAAGTAATGCTGCCATACCAAATGACCGTCAGATCTCAGAGGCTTAAAAATGAACACAGGGCTATTTTTGCTCACTCTTCACCTCCTGTAGGTAGGAGGGGGCTCTGCTCATCATAGTCACTCTCTGATCCAGGCACCCAAGTTCCACTTTGACCCATACTTGTCACTTCTTTTTGTAGGGAAAGGGGGATGTGGAAAATTCCACAGTGGTCCTTAAAGCTCTGTCCAGAAACGACACAATTGCCACATGTATCTGGACAAATGCATGTGATTTGGTGATGTCAAACTTTAAAATATGTAAAGAACTGCAAATCTATCATGGCCTGGCAAGAGGAGAGAAGCAAACATCTGTTAGCGGCCCAGTGGCCACCAGAATATGTGTCCAAATACAGTGGTTCAGTAGGACATTAAAAGGCATTTGGAGAGGAAAGGATTCCACGTTCAACAAATTGGGGAAATTTGGATTAAAGTGGCATATATTTCTTCATTGTGGGATTGTTAGTATTTAACCTGTAAAGTGACTTATGAATATCTAATTAGGATTATGATATGGTGTGCTTCCCAAATTCATTAAACTGGGATTTTCTTTATTCACAGAGCATCTGGAGAAACACTGTTTGTCTGGTCATCTTTTCAAGATGGGCTAGGTGGTGTATTTTCTGAGCCCTTCCCCAATTTTGTAACTTCTCTTTATGGATTGCTTATTTGATATTCGTTTCACATGTAATAAAAAATAAATATTAATACTATAGAAAAGTAATAAACAACTTTTCCAAATAAGAATCATGGATGTCTAGCTCTTTTTCTCCCCATAAAATTTCTAAGTTAGAATACTTGATGAATGTTAAAGTCTATAATAAAAGGTAAGACTATGAGGTCTACTTCAAATTTCTCTGAAGCACTGAAGTGTTGTTCAAGTTTTTACACAAACCACCTGAATATGGTATTTCTAAGTTAAAATTTTGGAAGTTATTTACTTTTTAAAAGCTTACCAGATGTCAAGGTGTGATTTATCTAAATGCAATGAGTTAAAAATTAGTAAATAATGTTCAATTATTCACTAAAGTTCATTAACTCTTGCTCTGAATAATACAATCTGCTAATTTAGAGAAAAACATAACGTTTTTACCAACTGTTGTATGGCATATTGAAACTGGAATTGGAAGATTCAGGTAGATAACATATTTTCAAATATTTTTAATATCATAAAACAAATTTTTAATTAAAAATTGACACTTTATTTCAAGTATAAAGAATTACCACATATAAAAATCAAAATAAAGTTAAATATTGAGGGAAGTCTTAGAAATTATAAGAGGTCATTAATTAGTGACCTATCCAGACACTTACTGAGTAATCTCACTTGTTAGGAATATAGCTGTGTATTAGCAACAATTTACCCGAGGGGATATAATGAGTCACAAAATTCCTAACGTAAGATTTATGAATTCTTTAGTCACAAACTCACTTCCCAATTACCCTTATTTTGCAAATAACTCTAACTAGGGTAGTCATCTTGTTTCTAATTACAGAAACTGGGAGCAACATATGAAAAAGTAGGAATTGCCAAAGAACAATATATACTGTCAGCTGCGAAAAGCGAATGGAGGGTCCAGACAAGTGACTGAAATACTCAAAGGGTGCAACAGTCTGGGATAATTTTGACTAGGGCCAAGTAAGCTAGTACAATAATTAGTACTGATGATGACCCTTATTTTTCATGAAAAAAAAAAGTTCATTATTTTCAGTGTAGTAGCTGAGAAATTAGGGACTTATATAGTATCTTTGAAAATGTTTTCCACCCAAAATTACTAAAAATAAATAAATAAATAAATAAATAAATAAATAAACAAAAATAAGGTGAGTAAAGCATGGATTCTAAGAAGCTGTTAAACTCAACTATTCAGAATGACCCATTTTCCAAAGGTTTTTAGTTCATCCTCATCTTGGTCTTGAGAAACAAACCAAAAAATCATTTTGACCTATAGATGGCAATATTGGTATTGTTCAAGTCAAGAACAGAAAGATGGGGTGAATAAGGGAGCATAATTTAATGGCTCAGCAAAGATGATTGAATCTGAATCACATCTTTGATGAACATAAAATAACTTGAAACAAAGAAGTAAATTCACCAAATCTCGTTGAATCAGCCCTTACTTGTGAAATATCCCTAATGAACAATAGATTTGAATTTTGGGGGGAAAAAACGTTTTCAATTATTTGTCCTGAGTAATGAATCCCACTCTCATGGTACCTTAATTAAATGTACTCGCATTTTGTTTACTTATCATAGCTTATTAAACTATTAATAAATTCAAACCAATTTTTCACAACTATATTCCTAACACCTTTGTTTTCATTTAAGAATATAAAGGCAAAATCCAAATTATGTTGTCCAGTACACACCACTGGTAATTGTGTCGGCAACTGTGGGTAGGGCCCTGGGACTACCCAGGCTATGGGACCCCAGAACACTCAGTGAGTTTCTGATGTCTGTTGAGATAATGCTTATATGCATGCTGGCTTATACAGTGAAAAGATCTTTCAGCACTTTAGAACAAACGTGTTTTAATTGTTTTTAAGTTAAGGCAGTATTTCTTGAAGTTTATAAACCTATGCACCAATTAGTTCAACATAAAAATCTCCTTGAAAAATCTCCTGATACTCCTCTTTGGAAACTGGTAGAGTTTTCTGTTGAGAACACAAACTCTCCCTCCAATTTACTTTACTGTAGTTTGGATATAAGTATTTTTCCATGTTCTTTTTATAAAATTATAATATTTAGTAGGCAACTATTTTCTTCACTCCAGAAACTGATATGCTTCATCTCTCCAAGTTAATCATCACAGCCTTAAGGAAAATCAGTTTAAGTGGATGAATATTACACTGAATAGAAAACAGTGTGTGTGTGTGTGTGTGTGTGTGTGTGTGTGTGAGCGCGCGCGCGCGCACGCACACAGGTATGTGTATACATGCTTGTTTGTGTGTACGAGAGAGGGGGAGAGTGAGAGAGAGAGAGAACAGTACAATGGTATAGCATGAGAGAAATACAGACTGACAAACTTTGGAAATCTTTAAGTAATAAAAATCATCAGTATGCTGTATCTCTCACTTTTTAGACCTGAGATATCCAGTATAGTAGCCATATGTGATTACTTGTATTTAAATTTAAATTAAGTAAAATTAAAAATTCAATTTCTTAGCTACAGGAGCCATATTTCCAGCATTGAATATCTACATGTAGATGTCCACATGGATGGTGCAGATGGGGAATATTTTCATCGTCACAGAAAGTTCCATTGGAAGCATTGCTCTATACTGTAAGTTCTTTGGGTGTGACCATCTTATCTTTGCATTTCCCTCAGTGTCTAATAAAACCTTGGATGTAGGAAGCATTCAGAAAATATTTGCTGATAAAAATATAAAAGGAAAATTTTAGAAAAATGTGAAAATCTTCAGGGATTGATTTGGTTATTTGGTTTCTTAGTACAGGGAGCATGTAATATTATATATGTAGTATATGTAATAAAGAGATATATGCTATCTGTCTTCAGTGCTGCTTCTAGCCTTATCTCTGTCTTTTTGTTCCTATTCTTTACAAAGCCACCATGGCAAAGACCTTTGTCCAAAGCTATATGCTACTAAATGTCAACCTAGTCCCAACAATGGCTTTCAAAGTGCACTCTAAAGATTGACCTGGCATCTGCTCCACGCTGTACACTTTAATTAACATTAATTAATTCACTCTTTTTGGGTTTCCAATTTGCCTAGATGAGGCATTATAAATGTGAAAATGTAACACATTCAGTTTATAATGTAAAGGGCTTTCAGCTGATAGCTAATTAGTTTGATTCAGGAAGGATAAACCAAAAGAATGAATATTTAATGCTAATTTAAAGGACATTAGTTGCTATGGGCACAATGATTAAAATGTCACTGTTTGAAGCAGAAAAATTAGAATGCAGCAGGAGTGGCAACCATAAATGATCGGTGGCTTTTGTCTGTACCAAGATTATGAGACACTCTGTCACCTGCCCGTAACAAAGCTGGAGAAGTTCTGGAGAGTTATCTTGGTCTGACCAGGACACTTAGTGGTCAAATCGCGGAGGCTCTTATCTTTTAACATGATTCTATCCATTTCTATTCAAGAATGCAATAAAGCAGAGAAACAAGATAAAATGAGATTTATTTACCTGGCTAATGCATTCATGATGAGCAATAAGGAGTTGATACCTGATTGTCCTTCCATGTTTTACAATGACATATATAGAACTTGTTAGGTGCCAGGTTGTATTCTAAGCATTTTACAAATAACTCAATTAATCCTCATAACAAATTTATAGGGTTTTTTTCCATGATCACCCCCATTTTTCACACAGAAAATTGAGGCACAGAGAGCGTAAGTAATTTGTTTAAGGTCACAGTGGCAGGTGGCAGATCCCAGAGTTGAACACAGGCAATCTGACTTCAGTGACTGCCCTCTTAAGTAGGAAATAATTCTAACACGGTAGATTATTAGCAGTGAAAGATGGGCTCACTGTTAGTATTAAATGTACTATCATCGCCATCCAAAGATTAGGATCAAAGATGCTGAGACACTTTAGAACACAGTCCTAATGAAATGTAAGAAGATAAGGACCACTTACTGTATATTTAAAAATTCTCAAGAGGATCAGCAAGATGTCTCTAATGCTGCCAAGTAATTAGCAGAAAAGCAAAGGCACAAAGCTTGATACAAAATTGTTCTTTTTTCATTTAATCATTCAAACTTTAAAAAAAAAAAAACTTACAATAAGCCAGGTACTAGTCCAAGTGCTGGCCAAACTTGGATAAAAAGGGAGTTTTCAGTAGTTTAGGGAAAAGGGAAACATTCAAAGGCAATTTTGCGGTAGTGTGGAAACCTCAAAGACAGAACACCTTATCAAAGACTAGAAGGGAAAAGAGTAGGGAGAGCTAACCTGGCTTATGCAGTGAGGAGTACACGGCAGGGAAGATTTCAGGGGTGGTGAGATTTGAACTGAGATTTGAAGAGTGGGGACCAGTGAGATCTCCCTGTACTGTCCTCCAACCTTGGCACTATTGGCATTTTGGATTGGGTAATCCTTTGTGTTGAAGGATGGGCGTGTGCATTGTGAGATGTTTAGCAACATTGCTGGGCTCTGTCTACTACGTGTTGGTAGTACGTTTACTGAGCTAGGGGAAAATGAGGTGGTAACTGGATGGGGAAAGCAGAGAGGGAATGAGACCTGTCAGAGAGAGGCCACTTGGGGAATAAAAGCATAGAAGTAAAAGAACTGGGTGTGTGAGATGCAATGTGGCAATGAGTGGTTTTGATGATGATGGAGGAGGAAAAAAATGTGTGGTGACCTGGAGAGAGCTGTAGCAAACAACACAAGCGGGCAGGAGACATAACTGAAGGATACATTGAATCATAGGTTTGAGCCATGCTGCCTAGGCTGACTGCGGGGAACCAGTGTCAGCATACATGCCAATTAGGCCGGTTGCAAATAGACTGTGGTGACTCAGTGCGAGCAAAGGAGCTGCATTCTCCTGGAGGCTTCCTAACAATCAGACAGCTATTTTCTAAAGGGAGCCAGACATGGTCCAGCAGGGGGAGAGAAGGACTGTGGAGTTCACCCCAGTTTCTAAGCCAGGCCCATGGACAGTGTTAAACTATGTGATGGGATATCTTTAAATTTGAGATTATCATGCTAAACGAAATCAGTCAGACAGAAAAAGTTGAGAACCATATGATGTCACTGATATGTGAGATATAAAACTGAAAACAACAAAGGAACAAGACAAACAAATAAAGAAACAAAAACTCATAGACACAGACAATAGTTCAGTGGTTACCAGAGGGCAAAGGGGGAGGGGTTGTAGATGAGGGTCAATGGGGTCAAATATATGGTGATGGAAGGACAACAGACTCTGGGTGGGGAGCACACAATGTGATATATAGATGATGTAATACAGAACTGTACACCTGAAACCTATGTAACTTCACTAACCATTGTCACCCCAATAAACTTTAAATAAATGAATAAATAAATTTGATAACATCACTATATTTAGCAAGGCCTCACTAAAACTGTTGATGAATGAGCTGCCCTATTTAAGTAGATTTTCCCAGATAGTTGATAAAAATCCTATTTAGTGCTTCAATCTACCCCTTTTAAACATTATTCTTTTTTATATTACCTTGCATTACATTCTTAGAATAGATGAAAGCTAATTGGTTTTTCCTTGATGACTTAAGGGGTCACGATGATCATTTGGGCAGTGTCTCTAAAGGATGGTATAAAGTATTTCTAATCCTTTGGCATTTTCAATGGGCCAACTACTGCAATTTTTTTTTTGTTGTTGTTGTTAATTTTCTGTCTCATTATTACAGCTAGATGCCAGGTGTAGATTTTCACAATAATCTCATTTTGTCATATTTTCCTATCATTCAAAAACGCTTTTAGGAATCTTTTTCCTTTTTCCTGAGAAACGTAATAATTATGTTTACTGATTTATATGTAAAAATAGCTAATATATTTTAATAATAACCACAAACACTTATGTAGTGTTTAATACATACCATGAAGGGTTCTAAATTTTAATTTTTTTCTATGTGAAAAGTGCTTGGGTCTTAGCGCATGGAGTTTTTGCAACTATGTTAGTGGTCTTTTCTTTGCAGTTCATTTCTATGCCCTGAAGATTTAAGTTGCTACAAGTTTGACATTCAACTAAATGGGATTCTATAGCCAGATGACATAACACTTTTAGTTATTGCTAAACTCAGATCAAAAATGTGAAAGCAAATTATACTTTTAGCAATCTAGAACTCTTTCAACAAAGCAGCAAGAAGTAAAGTGAGATTAAAAAAAACAATGCATTTGACCTAAGACTTGTACACACATTCCATTCAAGACTCACATCTTTTGGACCTCTTTAAAACAGGAAGCCACTTAGGCTCCCTTATCAAATGGCCAGAGACTAAATGCTCACAAACAGCCTCTGCGTCCACACAGGTCAAGAAATTCAGGAATTTGAAGAAAAGGACAAGTGCTCCAGGATGGATGTGTTCAAAAGGCCTGGAAAGAAATGTTGGGAGGATTGCCTTCTCTTCCTATGACACATCACAATTTCTGGTAGGAAACCAAGAAAGGAAATTGGGCAACCATGCTGATTAGTCAGAAGGAAGGAGACAACAAGCATTCTGAAGCCAACAGCTGCAGAACAATGGCAACCGTGAAAGGCTATTTTTGTTTGATTTCAACAATTAATTGAGCCTGGTGGAACTGACATTGTACTCTGCCTTCTCTCACTCTTCTCTTACTAAAAGTAGAAAGTTTCCATGCCATAAAATAGTTACCATTTTCCTGCTTTAAGAATGATTAAAATGTCACTCTGCTCTTTCATCTTCATGTTTATCTCAAAATGAACTTATTATGAATATAAAAATATTTAAACTTACAAAAATGACAAGTATCTGTTATTGTCTTTCCACTGCTACTGCTTTGCTGCTATTTAAAAGGCTGGAATTTGGAACCCTCAACTTGGAATTGCAGTGCCTTGGGGACCTCCCTTGGCAGTAGGTGTGGAAAGAAATAGCTGAAGGCCTTTAGTAGCAGATGGCTTATGTAGTGGCTCTCCTGTTTTTCGTTGTTGGGGTTTTTTGTTTGTTTGTTTGTTTTTGTTTATTTCCTAATTCCAGATGGCACCATAGCAAAAATAAAAATCCACCTAGGAAAGATTTGATTACTTGTTACAGTTTTTCCCCCGTGCTTTCCAAATTGCCCTAAAGTGGAGGCAGATGGAATCTTTACAATATCAAATCAGAGAATACAACTTTGTACAGAACTATGAAACTTATGAACAAACTGTTGCCAACTACAGACCTTGGACAAACTGTTTCAGGGTTTGGCAGTATTCCCAACTGCCAGTGGCTCTTTGTAGCAGATTTGAGTTAAGGAGATTGAATAAAGTTTCATGAGCTTAGAACATCCCTTTGACCTCAAAGTCTGAAATCTCCAAGGCAACTTCAACTAAGTGGCACAGGTACCACAGAGGGATACCAGAAATGATTTCAATAGGCATCTACTACTAACTCAATAGGTGCTATGGAAAAAAATAGGAAATTCCAGGCACATTCTCTTAAAGGGGCTGTCTCAAAATTCCAGTAAGGTGGAAACAACTGGAAAAGTTTTATGTCCCTGGGTAGAAGCCATGCTATGCCAGAAGGAGAAAGATGTGAACAAATAAGAGTGAGTGTAAGTACAGAATAAGTTCTATGAGATGAAGAAATTTGGAAAAAGAGATGGTGGCAGGAGGTATACATGAGAGGGAAGAAATCCCATAAACAACCTCTAATTCTTTTGCTTTCTTCAACTCTTCTCTACTTCTTAGCTTCTCTAACTTCTCTGAGAGACAAATGAACTGTTCTGTCCACTTTCTTCCAACCTACCAGTGTAGGCACAAAGATCATGACTTTTCCAGTGGATATTTGGTGATTTTTGTCACTCAGTGTTTATCCTTCCTTTTCCTGGTTAATTTTCTTTTGTTTGGGCCTATTATATTTTACTTAGTGGATACAATCTGGTATTGTAGCATGTGATCCATGCAGCTTTTTGAGTTTTACTTTTAAGCAGAGCATCAAAAATACTTCAAAAAGTAAGAGCTCATTCCCTCAAGAGTAGCACCTGGAAAGGCTGTTCATCAGTTCCAGCTACGGAGACTTCTCCACGAGAGCTGATTTGTGTCCTTCCATAGCCTGGTTCTTTCCTTACGGTTCTATAAGCTATGCCAATATATTCCCTTTCTGTCAACTTCTGCGGCTGTGATCAATTAGAAGATAATGTTATCTTGCTAGATAGTCATTTATACAGCCAAAGTGCATTTTAGTTGAAATAGTCTGACCTCAGACTAATGTACAGTGTCAATCATCAGTGCGTTGTGTAGGGGGGGAGAGAGAGCGAGAAAGAGAGAAAGAGAGAGAAAGGAAGGAGGAGGAGGAGGAGAAAGAGGAGGAAGAGGAAGGTTTCCTTAAGAAAGCCTTGTATGACTAATTCTCCTTGAGTTCTTACAAATATGTTTTTAAAATAATGTTTATTATCTATAGCCTTTATAATGGAAGGATAGTCTGGCTGGGTGTAAAAGCTTGGCTCACACTTTCTTTCCTTGAGTCATTTCCTTTTTTTCCTTGCAAGTGTTTTTTCCACTGTCTTTTGGTAGATAATTGCTGAGGAAGTTTGATATCACCTTGATTTTCTTTCACTTAAAATTATCTTGGTATTTCTTCCTGCTGCCCCCAAATTATTTTTTAAAATATATATATATTTTTTATTTTTTAATTACAGTTGACATACAATATTATATTAGTTTCAGGTGTACAACATAGTGATTAGACATTTACATAACTTACAAAGTGATCACCCAGATAAATCTAGTACCCATCTGACAGCATACATAATAATTATAATATTATTGAATATATCCCTTATGCTATACTTTACAAACAGAAACATGCCCTTAAATTCTTTATCTTTAAAATTAAATAATTGTTTTCATGTATTGTCTCAATATTTACCATTCTGTGTGATAGCGTATCCCCTTTCTGGGTTACAGTTTCCTCTTTAAGAGGTAGATTCAAGTCTTCTTTTACATAAACCAGTGTTGTTGTTTTATAATTATATTTTAACACACTATTTATTTTCCATTATTTTGGTTTTCTTTGGGGCTCCAATTATGTGAACATGGGACATATTTTGCCTGTCGTTTGTGTAGCATATTCTATTCAATCCTTTTTATATCTTTATTTCTGTTTATTTTGATTTCATTTTCTCAGGTATGTCTCTTATTGTTCTTTCTATGGTGTCACTCTCTTTTGTGATCCTGTAGTTTAGTGTTCATCTCAAAATAATTTTCTTTTTCTTCCATTTTTTTACAGAATTCTAACAGGTTTCACTTTATTTCCCTATGTCTAGACATCTAGCTTCTCTTGTCCAGTCGTATCTTCCTGAGTCCTTATATTTCCTTCATGGCTGTAACTGCTTCTTTAATTATGGTGAAATGTTTTATTGTAATCTTATCTTTTTTGAGCCAACATTTTTCTGAAGAAATTTCTTTGAAAATAAATAATTTTTGTTGCTATTCCCCATTTTTATGATGGCTTTGGAAAGATTGTACTAGTTTCCTAGGGCTGCCACACAAAAAAAACAAAAACAAAAAAAACCCAGAAAGTGGATGGCTTAAAACAACAGATACTATTGTCTCATAGTTCTGGAGACTAAAAGTCCAAAATCAAAATGTCAGCGTGGCCATATTGCCTCTGAAACCTCTAGGGGAGAATCCTTAGCTTTTGGTGGTTTGCCAGCAATTTTCAGCATTTCTTGACTTGCAGCACTTCAATATCTTTCTCTATTGTCACATGGCATTCTCCCCTGTGATTCTATGTCTCTTCTTTCCTTATAAGGACACAAGTCATATTGGATTAAGGATGAACCCTATTCTAGTATGACCTCATCTTAACTAATTACATCTGCAATGACCCTATTTCCAAATAAGATCATGTTCTGAGAGACTGAGGATTAGGATTTTAATATATCTTTTTGGAGAACACTATTCAACCCCTAACAGGATGCTGGGATTTTTGTTGCTGTTGTTACTTAGATTTGATTAAATAGAGTTTTCCAAACTAGATAGTAGCAGGACACATTAGTGGGGGGTGGGAATTTTCCAGGTGAGTGGGATTAAAGAGATGGGGATTGTTTGATTAAAATATAACCCCTCTGTGCAACCATGTTTCCTCTGCCTCTCAGACCTAGCCTCAGACCACTGTTTTTTCACTAAATACTGCTATCAAGAGCACAGTTCCCATCTCCCAAAGTATCTTCTTCTCTTTTGAAAGATGGTGTTTTCTTAGATCTACCACTGCCAGGATCCCAGGGGACTTTCAGTATCTTATGTCACAGCAGCCATAGTGATTGTGTCCTATTAGAAATCAGCCTTATCATGCCACTGTCTACCTAAGAAGGTGTTTCCTTTCTGGGAGTTAGTATTTCCTGATCATTGCTGAGTACTGCCCTCTGTAGCCTGCCTTTATCCTCTGTGATTTTCCCTATCATGCTATGATAGCTTTTTAGGCAGATTTTGCTGGTTTTACTTGCTTTTGCCATCACATAAAATTTGGGGTTTTTAAATGTTCTCTCTTGTTTTCACTGAAGCTAGAGCTTGTAGATATTTCCTCCTCACCCATCTTGTGGTTCTATCTGCTTTCCTAGAGGAGAAGAGTGTAGCTTTAGGACTAAATTACTGTCAACTTGCTGCTGGAACAAGAAGCTCTTGAACTGCTTTTTACCAAGAGTAGGGGTAGCTAGCAACATGGTTTCTTCCTCCTCCTTTCCCAAATTCCACCTCCTCTCCCTCTGCCACTGCCTTCTGTTTTTTTGGTTTTTTTCTTTTTGAAAGAGCCAGAGTTTAGTTGCTTTAGATCATCATTGTCCAATAATAATTTCTGCAATAATAGAAATGCTCTTTTACCTGTGTTGTCTAATACGGTAACCACTCACATAGCTAGTGAGCACTTAAAATGTGGCTAGTCTACCCGAGATATTGAAATTATAATTTGATTTAACTTAAATTTAAATAGCCACATATGGCTAGTGAACAATGCTGTTTTGGAAGATGGGCAGAGGGAGGTAGAATCTAGGGGGAAAAAAAAGGAAAAAAGAGAAGACACTATGATGCATAGAGCAATGGTATAAAAGAGAAATAAAGATATCCAGTTGGAATTTCATTGAGTTTTTCTATTTAGTACATGATATAAAATCTCTCTCCATGTATGAGCCTGAATACAGAGCTTCAAAATTTGAATAAGAAACTGAAACTGAATGTAAAACTTTCTGTTTTTCATTAGCAACTTTTGGAAAATATTTCCTTTTGGAGAAGGAAAAGAAACTCTGAGTTATGCTCCAAAGTTGCTGTGAGGGTGTGCTTTTGGGACTCGTCATATTTGGGCTATAATATTGTGTTATTGTCATTATTAAAATCTCCTTATTGTTTTCTTGGGAACAGGGTCCTTGCAAGTGGGAAGACACAGATTGTCCACTAAACTGAAATTTCCAGAGTCTGGGTGAAGGGGCTTGAACCAAGAAAATACATCTGCAAAAAGGGCTTCAGGTCCTCTGTAGTAGTAGTGAACATTAAGAATTACATTACATGGTAGAAATAGAGATCAGAATTTAGTAGATACTTCTTAAAACCTGGAAGGTTGGGGAAAATAAATATTTTCAGGGTTACATACACAGACAGGTATTTCCATTTTTATTATTTGCTCATTTTTGATACAGAACTAATATGTAGAATATATAGTTATTATAGGAATTATGTGATGGTCTTTTCTTTCCCTTTCCTTCATACGTAACTGGGGGTCTCATGGCAGTGAGTGATGAGTTCATCAGAAAAGCAAATTTTAAAAACAAATCAGCTGAAAGATGCAATTACAGATGGAAATGGCATCCAAATTAAATACCAACCAAATACAATGTGTTACAAACAGTGATCCATATACAACATGATCCATCTCATCAAACCTTGAAAATTCACATACCAGCTATGTTGTATGTGATTTCCTACTTGATTTTGTACATGTAGTTTTCATTTGCTAAGGTGCATTCAGTAGTTAAAAGTGTTATCTTCTAATTCTTGAAGAAGCTCTGGTAAGATTGGCATTGTATGCATTTTGAAAGTCACAGTAAAACCATCTAAGCTAGGAGTTTTCTTTGTGAGAAAACATTTGATAACAAAATTGACCTTTCTAATAAATATGGGCTATTAGCTTTTTAAAATTTCATCTTGTATTAGTCTTGGTAAGTTGTGTTCCTAAAGAAAATTATCTATTTCATTTGTTATAAAGTGTTCATAATGTTTTGTTATTATCTTTTAAAAATCTGTGTAATGAAATAGATATTAGTTTATTGCTGATACTGGCAACTTATATTTTACCTTATTGGTTATTATTATTATTGATTGGGTTTTATTGATTTTTATTAATCTTTTCAAAGAATGTTTTCACTTTGTGAATTTTTAAATTTTGTTTTCTATTTCACTGATTTATGATATTATATTTATTTTTTCCTTCCTTCAACTTTTTGGGGGGGTTAATTTTATTCCTTTATGTTAACTTCTTAAGACAATATTGGTTATATAACTAGTCATACTTTTCCTCTAAGCTCTGCTTTAGCTGCATCACACGTATTATAATATGTTGAATTTCAGAGTTTTCTAAATTCTTTTGTGATTTCTTCTTTGGCTCACTAGCTTTTTAGAACCAGTTATTTTGTTTCTAAACATTTGGAGCTTTTCTAGATATTGTTATTAATATCTAATGTTTTTTCACAATGTATATATTTTGCTAATATTGCACTTGTTGAGCTTTATTAAGACTTGATTATGATGCATCATATTTTTTATGTTTGTGACTGTCCCCTGTGTACTTTTAAAGAAATCATTTTGTACATTTGTGCCATATAAGGTCTTACATCAGTTGAGTTAAAGTGGTTGACAGTGGTTTTTCAATCTTTCGATAGTCTAACTGATTTTTTATGTCGTTGTTCTATCAGTTACTGTTTTCTTTTATCAGTCAATTACTGTTTCTGTCGACTACTGAGAGAAGAGTGTTAAAATCTGTGACTGTGATTAGGATTGATTTAATTTTCCCCCCAGATTTTTCAGTTTCTTATTCAAATTTTGAAGCTGTCTGTTCAGGCTCCTACACATTTTGCCCTTTTGACTCTTTTGTCATAATTTGCTATAATTCTGTGGTGCTAATCAATGGATACTCAGAGGAAGCATTTAGAGAGTCTTCACCAGGTGAAGACTTAATACAGATTTTTTCCCTAATGCAGATTGTTTCATTTAATCCTTGCCAACCTCCAATAAGGTAAGTGCCAACATTATCTCTATTATATTGATAAGTAAATTGAGGCTAAATAACTAGTTATTACACTACTGATAAGTGGTAGAATTAGAATTTAAGACCAAGAACTGTGTCATCAAAATTAACTCATAACCCCATTGGTTTACTGTCTCCCTATTACTAGTGAGGGGACATCTGGAATTCCCTTCCAGGGGAAGTTGGCAGTTTGAGGTTCTTTCCTAGAAGAGTATGTCCAGGTAGGTTCCAAATTGTGTGACTTCTTTGTATCAGGTACTTTAATCTGCACATAAATATTATCCCATTTAATTTTCATAACAGCTCTGTGAGGCTGGTAACATATTACAGATAAGAAAACAGTGGCCCTGAAAAGTTATATAACAAACCCCAAATCAGACCTTACAGGGGCAGGTCTTAGAACACAAACATCCCAGGCCCTTATTCATTTTATTTTGCCTTCTTCTCCTCAATGCTGCCTCTGTTGTCCCAGTCTCCCCTCCACATCCCACTTGACCACCTCATCTGTTAATCTCAATCCAGCATAATTCAGAACAAAAGAAATGATGGCAAAGGCAGTGAAATGAGCTCCAAATGAAACAAAACGAACAATAAACCAAAACAATATCAAAATCCTATTAGTGAAACCAAGGGTCCTATGACTTTGACTAAATTTAATTTTAAATCCTAGCTCTGAAATCATATCCCCCCTCTCTCTTTATAACACCCAGAGACCTAGCATTTCCCCTGGATAATCAGAAACCCCAAGGCCGGAGACAGTAGTCTGGACCTGACTAATCCAAACTTCTGGTAGGCTAAAGATAACATCTTGACCTAAGTTATGTTTCAGTTCCTGAGACCTAAGGTAGAATGACTCCCTGGTTACTTTCCTATGAGACTGGACTAAGGGACTCCAGAAAAGACCTTAGAACTGTCATCTATCAAAGACACTTTGGTCGTTTCCATGTCTTGGCCACCGTAAATAAAGTTGCAATGAACATCGGAGTACATATATCTTTATGGATAAATGTTTTCTGATTTTTTGGGGTAGATACCCAGGAGAGGGATTGCTAGGTCATATGGTAATTCTATTCTTTATTTTGTGAGGAACGTCTGCACTGCCTTCCATAGTGGCTGCACCAGTTTGCATTCCCACCAACAGTGTATATGGGTTCCTTTTTCTCCACAGCCTCTCCAACACTTGTTATTATTTGTCTTGTTGATGATAGCCATTCAAAGATGTGGTATATATACACAATGAAATACTATTCTGCCACAAGAAAAGATGAAATAGTGCCATTTGCAATAACATGGATGGATCTTGAGATTATTACACTAAGCTACTAAATAAGTCAGAAAAAGTTGAGAACCATGTGATTTCACTGATATGTGGGATATAAAACTGAAAGCAACAAAGGAAGAAGACAAACAAATGAAGAAACAAAAACTCATAGACACAGACAATAGTTTAGTGGTTACCAGAGGGGAAGAGGGGAGGAGGGCGGTAGATGAGAGTAAAGGGGATCAAATATATAGTGATGGAAGAACTGACTCTGGGTGGTAAACGCACCATGTGAGATATAGATGATGTATTACAGAATTGTACACCTGAAACCTATGTATCTTTACTAACAATTGTTACCCCAATAAACTGTAATTAAAAAAAGAAAAAAAGAACTGTCCTCAAGACCTGAAGAAATGATTTATTAACCTTTCCTCACCTCTGACCAATCAGCTCCCAGCATGACTCTGAACCCCTAACCCACAGTGTCTCGTGATTTTGCCCTATATATTTGTAACCTACCCACCATCGGGGAGTTCAAGCTTTTGAGCATTAGCTTCCCGTTCTCCTGGATGGTGCCATTCATCAATAAAATAGCCAATATTTCTCCACTGCGATTCTCATTATTTAGTGTTTGGCTCTGCTAGTGCCTGTTGGATGAACTCTTTCTGTTTTATAATATTAATCATCTCTACTATTATAAAATGGTGAAAATGGCATGTGACGTATTCTTTTAACATGTTTCCCTTTCCTCTTTTTCCTTACTGAGCACACATTTAGGCTTAAAAGATAATAACTTTAGATATTTTCATATGCAGATGGCTTTTTTGCCTACACCACAGCAGTGGTTTAGTTTCTATAAAAACATGAGCAAAGTCACAGTGGCTTCCAAAAACATGAATTATTTAACATTTTACATTAGTTCATCTCGTTTACTGGAGTGTCCTTGGGACATATTTATTTACACAGGAAGGATGTCAGAGGAAACATTTAAATAATAATAATAATAATTATTATTATTATAACCAAGTAGAAGTCTGAAATCATTGTAAACCACTTACATTTTCAGATTAAAGTGCATAGCATATTTACAAAATTCTCATGAACCCTTTAACTTGGCAGAGCTCATTCAAGGTGTCCAAATTACTTATTTGCATCCTGTTCTGAATAAACTGACCAGATTCAATTACCTGATACCTTGCTCTGACTCACTGGAATCCAGGTCCCTAGTTAATATACTCCTTCTGTTGTTTATCTCATCCTTCAAGAGCAAAATTACACTAGCAAGCCTTAAAATGAGTAAATCGACTTTCCTCATATGTGCAATAACATTGAGTTAGGAAAATTTACTTGAAGTAGATTGGCGTTAATTAGGAACTTCCCACTTGCCTCTCATTTATCCTTCCTTCTTGTTACCAGTTTGTGCTTTGACTATGCAATGCGTTGTCATTTTCTGTTAAAGCAGGAAAGTTAATTTTCTGCATGTGCCCTTCTCATCACCACTCCAGGAACAGAGAATTGAAATTCTAGTCAGTTCAGGCTGTCATGGCAGATAATTTCCAAACCATCTGCTATCTTGGAAAACAATCACTCGTGACAACACCCCCACTCCCTTGGCCAAGTCACAACTCTGACATTGTATGTGAAGTCAGCACAAAGATTAACAACCTGCCATGGCTAACTGTTGAGCTTTTTGACTGAACAAAAATAGAGATTACAGATCATACTATCTGGCAAGTGATAAGGTGAACTCCCAGGTTAATTCTTTATTAGGATGGGAAATGCCTGGAGAAATTATAATGCTTGTGTCATCCTATCTAAGGGGGACTGTTCAATGGGAATTGCCCTTTATCCCTTATTCTGGAGAATCTTGTCAGACCTTAATTAAGTCATCCATTAGCTTCCACAAATGGATTAACTATATATTTACCAGAGAGAGATAGTAGTTGCTAGTTATGTTTGGTGATAAATAGAGTTTTCTAAAAAATGTTTTCTCATTTTTAATGGAGTGGAACAGAGAATAATCTTTCATGTTTTTCTCTGCCAAAGTACTACTAATTTTCAGCCACCAGATCCTTTTAACTCAATTTGAAGTGTTCTCTCCAATCTGATCCCTCCTCATCCTTCAGATCCTCTTCAACTTCTTCTTTGACCTATTGCAATAGCCTTTTTACTGCTCTCCTCCTCAATGCATTCCTTACTCCAGCCCATCTTTCATATTCTACATCTGTAATGCAGGGTCTCAGCTCCCACTCCCCACACAAGAACGCAGGATATGGTGAGGCCAAAAATGAACAACAACGGAGCCATGGATAAGGGAGTCATACCACTATATTCTCAATGGCGGCTGGGTTAGAGACACAGGAAAGAAAAGCAACATAATCCGCAATCAGCCGTCCACTTCTCTGCCAACCAACCAACCCCATAGCATAGCCACAGCAGTTATATTAGTGGCTAATGGCTAACTGGTAACAGGTGATCGCCACCCAGCCACAATGGATGGCCTTCTGATTACAGCTGATGGCCATCTAATAACCAAGCCAGCACCTTTCCACTTGAGGCCGAGAGCCTGGAAACTGCTCCCTGGGACTCTGTCCCCACAACATCCATGTTATCTTTTATTTTATTTTTTAGGAGACAAATCTATCCTGCCAAATCACCACATACAATTTTCTGCGGACTCTCCATTCTCTAAATTATGTAACTATAAAGATTTATAATGGCATAAAAGTTCTTTATAATTTCAAGCAAAACATTATATTGCAGCTTACTTTTTTAACGTCCAACCACGGAGCTGTGCAATTGTGCCAAACTCCTCACTATTACCTAGCACTCCCTGGTTTTTCTTCTCTCTGTGCCTTCTACATACTTTCCTACTGCCAGCACGTTCAGGGATTTGCTCCACGTGGCACAACTCATTCTTCAGAACTCACTTCATTTGTGGAATCCATCTTACTACTACGCCAGAGTCAGATATTCCTTTCTCTGAGCTCCCATTGCACTTTTGTCATAATTCTATAATAGTACTTAACAATTTTTATTATAACAATCTATTTACATTTTTTTCTTTTAGAAGACTTTAAAATCTTAGAGGAAAGGGACAAGTGAAATAGGTCCTGATATAATTAGGATTTAACAAAATACCTGCAATATATTAAGTGTTCCTGCAATATACTAGGTGTCCAATAATTGTTGTTTAATGCAATGATTCACTGATCGTTTGGAAGGGACGGGTATTTATCTGACTTTTCAACATTTTGTCTCCATTGTCATGAAGACTGGCTGGAATTTAATGATTATCTGTAAATGTTAGTGATGGTATTAACAAACCAATTAATACATTTTCTTATTCTTTTCTTAAAAGGTATTTCGTGAATCATTTTATATATTTCTGACACAACATTCTGATACAGACTGCCAACATATAGGCACCATGCAGTATGTCAGGGACATAAAAACCAGCAGAAATAGCGAAGGTAAAATGTGAGAGCTGAGATGGACCTTAGGGAGTTACGTAGATCAGTCATTTTCAAATACATTTTAGCTGATTGACCTGTTCTTCAAAAGAAATCTTATACAAAAACTTAATAAATAAGACAGATAAAAGAATAGCTGCTCAGTTTGAAGTAAAAAGTGAAAAAGGAGATCTGCTTCCCTGGCCACACCTTTTTAGAGACTTGCGATTTCCCTGGGAGGATCCTAAAGCTCCACGTTATAGGATTGGAACTGATCTAGACCAACTCTCGTTTTGCTTCTTAAAGATCCAAGATGAGAGGCGCAAAGTGACTTCACAAAAGTCACAGTGCTAGACAGAGAACAGTAGTTTTGTTTTGTTTATTCCTATCCGTGTAAACCAAGCTTGGAGGATCAAAAGTAAGCCCGGCATAAAAAACTGGGTAGTTGCAAACTATTCTTACAAATTATAAATATTCAAGGTGCCAGCAGATAGCAAATAAAAGCCAATCATTGTGAAGTGAATAAAATACATTTGTGTTAGAAGTTGAGTTTTAAGATAGTAATAAAACTGGGTGGGGAAAGAGGATGTGGGGAAAGTTTCCAGATTAAGAGTAAAGGATTTGAAGGATACATATTTAACAATGTGTGTGTGAATGTATAATTAATCCCAGAGACAGTAACATACTTAACTTAGCAATTCTTGCTAAAGTCAGGAAAAATATAAGGATATTACCTATAACATATTATTGTATTAATAATTAATGTAACAGTACTATTAACATTGTACTGGAGTTATAAGTCAATGCAATTAGACAAGGAAAAGATATTAGAACTATAAAAATTGGAAAGGAGGAGGTGAAATTATTACTACTTTAAGAAAAAAGAACTAACTGTAAATGCAAAATAATTAACCCAAAACAAGAGAATCCAATAGGGTAGCATATGTTAAAATTAAAATTCACAAATATGTAGCTTTCGTATATATGTAAAAGCCGCCAAATACAATATATCATGAATCAGAAAACTACACACATGACACCAACATAAAATTTCTAGTAATTAATTTGATAAGAAATATGTAAACCTATATGGGAAAATATTGAAACCATTTCTAAAATATACAAGGATTGTATTAGACAAATGAACACATATGTTCCAGGTTAAGATTCAACATTATACAAATGTCAGTTCTTCCTAAGTTAATTTATATATTTAATGTGATTACAATAAAACTACCAACTTTTCTGAAAATAGAAAAGATAATTCTAAATTTCATACAAAAAGAAAAATAAACACTCAAAATAATTAAAATGTTCAATTTGCATAATTACAAAGAAAAACAAGTATAGGCAGCTTACTAAGTAATATTCTTGGTGGTCTTACCTTCCATCCCAGATATCTTGTCTGTCTTGTTTTCAAACTTGTTTTCAAAATGGGACCTTCCAAGGAAGGTGAATTTTCTTCTGAGAAAAGTAAAATTTTGATCACTTGGTTATTTAACTACTATCCTCTTTAACCAGAACCCCCTGTTCCCCTGGCCGCTCTCTCCTCAGGCGTCAGATTCACTGATTGTTTCCCGTCAATCCCTCTGCCTTCTGCACCTACTCACATTAACCACAAACTCACAAAAGTTCAGAAAACGATTACTTTTTCCTACCTTCCTATGAACTTGAACCTCTTTTGAGATATATTTCCAAATGGTATACATACTCATGCAGCCAAGAAGTGCACCTGTTTGGATCCCTCTTTAAGAAAGAACTTTCCTTTCAGGGGCAAGGAGAGCCATCAGCTGATAGCCTCCAGCAGTCCCTGCCTTCAGGATCCTTCTCAGCTGAGGCCATACTCTTTCAAGGAAGTTCCAACTGTATTGGCTGGGCTTCTGCAACCCAGCCAATTCTGCCCAACATGGGACTCCTCTAAGTGGTGTTGTTTGCTCCAGAGCTCCCTGTTGGGTTGGCCAAGAATTTATAAGATCTGCATTACACTCTAATGCCCTCCTCGACTAACCTTCATTCTTTCCTCCTCTATTTTCCTGGGAGTTAACCTCCAATAAATCTCTTGTCTTTCTAATTACATTTCAGTCAACCTCCTGAAAGACCCAGTTGACCATTCATGGACCTGCTCTAGCCAGTCTAGGAACTCTAGAAATCTTGTTAAATAAACTCAGACACACTTGTATACAGAGTAAGAAATTAAGCTACCCTCAGTCTTCCCAAGTTGACTGAGTTAGAAATAATTGTAAGATACAACTGTAATTTAATAAGCTTGGAGTGGTGAGGGCTAGAGATTGATTTAGTAACAGCCAAAAAATAAGTTTCAGCTGAAAATAAAGAAAGTTAAAAAAGCCTGAAAACACATTTATCTGGAATCTCTTTATGTAGAGACAAATTCTAAAATGCCCACAGACAGGTTTATGCTTAAAGACTGTGTGGGGACAGAGACCCAGTGAGCAGTTTCCAGGCTCTCAGCCTCACATAGAAAGGTGCTGGCTCAGGTAGTAAATGGCCATCAACTGTGATTGGATGGCCATCAGCTGTGGCTAGTTGGCTGTCAGCTGTAACCAGTGGGCCATTGGCCACTAATATAACTGCCTCGGCTGCGCTAGCAGAAAATGGGGGCTGGCAAGAAGACGGTGGCTGGCAAGTGCGGACTGCAGTTAGCAAGGCGGAGTGCGGGTTGCAGATTGCGGAGAAGTGGACAGCAAGTTGCAGACAGTGTGGCTCCTGCTTCCTGTGTCTCCAACCCAGCTGCCAGCAAGACTATAGTGGTATGACTCACCTATCTATGGCTCCTTGGGTGTTCCTTTTGGCCTCACCATATCCTGCATTCTCATGTGGGGAGTGGGAGCAGAGACCCCGTAGGCCGCCCCGCACGACAGACTGGCTTTAAGGGATTGGTACTAAACAACAATATGTGTTCATACTGATGACCTGGAATTATCAAGAAAATTTCAATTAATTGGTTTCCTCTTTATGGATAAAGAAAAGCATAAATTATATTTTTGGAGTTTTCTTCCTCTAAAGTGTTAAAGATGTTAAAAGCCATGAGAGTTACAGGATCACGTTTCAAACATATGAATTAATGTAGACATGTCCACCAAATATAAGTAAGATACTGTTCTACCACATCGGCTTTCCAATCACATCTTAAAATGTGTATCATCTAGGCTGTAATAGAATAATTGATCCGAAAAATCAAACAACAATGTCAAGACTTGTGAGAGTCTCTTGGTGGCCTACATGCAATAAAATCTGTGATCAAGAATTACTTTCGACCTTTGTTTTTATGACAGCAAAAAATGCTTTTCTGTGATAAGTGAAAGAAAGTGTGGTTGAAAATAACTGAGCATGTGTCTCTGACATTTAGTGCCCACTGGGGCACTAAATATTGGGTTTTTATTACAGCTTGGCTTAGTTAGCCATTAAGTCTCTTTATAATATGCTTCACTGAGGGTAGCTCCAGAGTGAAAGAAAGAAAGCCATTAGGTACTTGAGCCTTTAGGGTATAGTTTTGTGGATACTCAGTAATTAACTAATATAGTTTTTACATTTTCAAATACTTTGGCGGAAATTGCATATATAAGACCTTCAGTTTAACAAAAGGTCTAAACTAGGCATCTGTAGAGAAGCTGTGTGTGCATGTGCATGTGTGTGCGCACACACATGATCTGGTTTAATGTTATGCTTCTGTTGCTTGTTCACTGATGTTATACTGAAGCAACCAATAGAGGTTTAAAATAGTTTTAATTCAAATCATATCAACCAACACTAAATTTCTTCTATCAAGATCAGTGGCAGAAACTTGGGATACAGAGATGATTAAAACACCACCCCAGTCTCAAGCAATCTATAATTTAATTAATAGAGAAGACATATGTAAATAAATTAATAGAATTGGTATAAAATATAGCACAATAGAAATGTAGTAAGATGCAGAAGACAGACTTTCTTTGTTCAGATGGTGGGGAGAAGAGGATGATGGGTAACTGGGAAGATTTAACAAAGGTGGGATGTTGAGGGTGGTTTCTTAGAGAGTTAATAGGAATTTTCCAGGTGAACAAAAGTAGAAAACATTCTAGGCTATGCGCCCCCAAACACACAAGTTCTGACAATAAAGTTCGCGAACTTGTTGAACCGATGTTGCTAACTTTTTTTTTTTATATATATCAGAGAGATTATTCACTATGAATTTGTACCAACTTGACAAACAATTAACCAATTATACTATTTGGAAGTGCTGAAAAGGCTGTGTGAAAAAGACGAAAACGACCTAAACTTTTCATTAACAATTCATAGCTCTTGCAACACAACAATGCACCAGCTGACACGGCCCTGTCTGTGAGGGAGTTTTTAGCCAGTAAACAAATAACTGTATTGGAACATCCTCCCTACTCACCTAATCTGGCCCCCAATGACTTCTTTGTTTACCTGAAGATAAAGGAAATATTGAAAGGAAGACATTTTGATGACATTCAGGACATCAAGGGTAATATGACGACAGGTTTCATGGTCATTCCAGAAAAAGAGTTCCAAAATTGCTTTGAAGGGTGGACTAGGCACTGGCATCGGTGCATAGCTTCCCAAGGGGAGTACTTCAAAGGTGACCATAGTGATATTCAGCAATGCGGTATGTAGCATTTTTTCTAGGATGAATTCACGAACTTAATCATCTGACCTTGTAGACATGTGAAAAAATATGGCACATTTGGAGGACTGCAAATTCCAGTTTGACTGGACAATAGCTTGGAAAGGAGGTGGCCATGGAAAAAAATCTGTAGCAATGGGCGGGGACTGCATCATGGAAGAATTTGCATGACATACTGAGTCAAGGGTGAGGAACTGAATTTTTAAAACATTATTATTCGATTCTAAAGATACCTGCTCATCTTTTTTTTTTTTTTTTTTTTTTCCATTAGAAAGTATGACTAATATTCTGCACTCTTTAAAAAAAAACTTTGCTAATTTGACAGGTAAAAATGTTTTAATTTGTATTCTAATTAGAAATATTTTTGAACATATTTTTTTAAAAAAAACATTGTTACTTACATGCATTTTCTACTCAGAGAATTATCTCCATGCTGTTTGCTCATTTACATGTCAGCATTTAGTGATTTTCTTATTTCTAGGGTTGCTTTACATATTAAAAAATTTAACACTGAGTATCTACAAGTATGTTCCTCATTTTTCATTTGACCTTTATTTTTTATGCAGAAAATTTTAAAGATTTGTGTAGCTAAACCTATTGTTCTTTATTTCTTTTATTGTTTAGAAAGCTTCATCCATCCCAAAACTTAATATTCACGTAAAATTTCTTGTTAACTGTAGGGCTTTAAGCAAAGAAGTAGCATGATCAAACTTGCACTTTAGAAAGGTAACACTGGCAGAAATACGAATGATATATTTTTGATATATACCTGCTCTCATCCTCCCCTCAACCTCCCTCACTTTCTTCCCACACATTTCTAAGGACTCAGTGATTAACTCATCAATTCAAACTCCACCTAAGTTTATTACAACCACACAATATCTAATCTCCGTGGCTTGACCAATTTTGCAACTCTCAACTACTCCCCACATTGTGACTGACTTTCCTAATCTTCATACAAATCTTAGGTGCTTAGGAACCAATGTGACTTTAGTTTATTTTCTCATACATATACATATATGTTGGCAAATGACTGAAGTATTAGTTGCTTTGAATAGATAAGAAGATTCATGTGTCTCCTGACATCAGTCATGTACGTCAAAGCCTCAGGGAGAATGCCTACCAGATACTGCCATCTGTTATTTTTAAGGCAGTTGGATTTATTGCCTCTGTTTCTGAAGACATATGCAGCCAGGCTATTAGGAAACAAGTGTCTACTGAGTGCCTACAGGGTGTAATGTACTAGGTGCTTGTCAGTTGCTTTTCACCATAGTAAAGTCACTGAAAATGGAGAATTTCTTCAGAACTGTCAAGGATTGATAGAAACAACAAAAGTTAAAAATACACATTAGCAGTATAGCACAGTTAAAACTAACAAGCTTAAAAACCAAATGGAGTAAAGCATGCCACACCTCCAGGGCACAGCATCTTTCTCTTTGAATCATTGCTTCAGTTTGTGCCAGAACCACCATTATTAAAGTTGATCATTAAACCTAAAGGGAGAGAATTGAAGAGGGCTTACGAAAAATAACAAAATTATTTGAACCCACCTTCCTTTTTAAGCAAGCAACCCATTTCTCAGTGTGCCTATTTTTCTCAAAATGTTATCCTTTCTTTGGTCAGCTAGCAAATACTCTTTTCCATTCCCTCCTATATCCAACCTGGCACCAGCTGCTAGTTTCTTCCCTGGACGAATCTCCAGGAGGCATCTCTTCTCTCCTCTTCTCCTTTCCCCTTCCAGCCCCTTTCCCTCTGGTCTCGAGCAATGGTAAATAACTTGCTTATAATTGTGAATCTCCCCATCTTCACACCAGTCTTCATAGACTGTCCCACAAATGCTTTGTACAAATTCCACAAATACCTTTTTATTTTTCATCAGGCAATTCTATTTCTTGAGAATTAAAATAATCCTCCACAGCCTTTCAAATCAGGTGTTGTGGTGTTAGGGAAAAACTGTTGAGGTTTTAAAAAAGTCTTAACAGATTCCAAATGATTATGTCTAAGCCTCAGATGGCTGCTACATTAGGGTAATACAAGTACTTCTGCTAGTGTAGCTTTAAGCATAAACATATGTGAAAAAAACATGAATATAACACTCATTGCTATTCCATACACACCTACGTAACTGCATAGATTCACTTTGACAGATAAATATATAGCTAAACAGTAATGTATCTGCATGAGGTATTTCTTTACGTTGCATTGTGGTTGTTTATTTGAACTTAGATTGGGGCAAAAAAAAAAAAAAGTAGTTATCAATCTGTGTCTTCTGGTTCTCAGAATGAATATATTTTAGTTCCGAAATACATAATGGATCAGAAATAACATTATACTTATCAGTAAGAATGACCAAAAAAAGGTTTGATTTACTACTACAATTGTTATAACACGCTCTACCATTTTAGAGTGCAGATAGAGACACATGTCTGACACTCATCTAATTAATTACTTAAATTCCACACACCACGACTGTAAAAAGACTGCTACAGCACAGGGAGACAGACAAGACCTATGCAGATAATGAGTATTCAAGATAATCTGTCTCGTTGTGTAGTTGGAGGCTACCATTGGATTAAGGTAATTTCCCATATTAACAACAGGTAAAGCACTCCTCTAAGTGCTGGACAGACAGCAATGAATAAAACCAACAAAAACCTCTTGCTTAGTGGAGGTTGTATTCTAGTGGTGATGAACTTAACACTTGTGTATGACCATGAGTAATCAAACCTCATCAGGAGTGGAATATCTACTCTAGGTTTTTGTTTTTAATTGAAGGAATTTTTATTTCAGGAGTATTTTTGTCATTCTCTTCCACTAGGACTTGATTGGGACCATTCTGATCCATTCCAATTGCTCTGCCTAATTTTTATTCTTAAGGAACTGGGTTGTGATTTCTTTGCTCCTGTGAGCCCAGAGATTCTGGGGTAAACCAATTCATCAATTCACTAATTTGGATTTGGGAGGTAGGGGATCTTGGTTAATCCCCAGGCTTTATAAGGAAAGTTATGTCCTTACTTTCAGTTTAATCAATGAATTACTCTCACTTTACAGTTGCATAAGAAAGAAGGAGGGCATTCAAATAACTATTCTCTAAACAAATAAGATTTATTGCAAGATTATCTATGTACCTGCTCTGAGGCACAGAGGAGACCAGTGATTTTTAACTGCTTTTTCTGCTGCTGCCTTATTTTATCTGTATCTTAACAGGTACCCTGTTTCATTGATATTATTTTCCACTGAGGTAAGTTAAAGCAATTACACAAATTTTAGTTAGCTCCTCATCCCTTTGACTAGGTTTTGCAGTAAATAAGAGAAAACTGCCCTATCTCAGTCTTCTAAAACAAAAGCCTTGGGCATACTGATCAATCCGGAGTTTGATGGTTTCTGTTGCACAGAAGCTACAGTGTGGGAGCTCTATAAAACATAGACTTCCTTTGCTTAGGAAGGAAATGCCCTGGACCCAACTCAACCTCCTTTGACTGCGAGTGTATGAATAATCCGAGGAAAAGAAGGTCCTACACAACCACATACCTGTTTAAGAAGCGTCATTAACATCACCCCATCCTCACAGCTACTCTAAGAACAAATGTGCAGTTCTGACATGCAGCCTGAAGTGGAATACCAGCAGGATGACAGTGATCAGCACTATTTGCAATACCTCTCCTTCATTTTATTTATAGCACTCTAATAAATGGCTTCTTTCCCCATTTACAGTGAGTGGGTGAGGAAAACTTGCAAAAGGCTACCATAAATTATTCAAGATAGCTCAAAGCTATTTGACTGGAATACTATAGACTACTAAAAGGATTGAAAGCAATTCCTCTTAAGTACTAATTAATTACCTTTTCATTAACTTCTTTTAGCCTTCTCAATTTTGAAGTAATAGTCTTTAAAAAAAAAAGCTTTCTCCCTCCATTGAAAGGCTTCTGTCCCTTTTCATAGCTTATTTATTATAGTTTAGATTAAGCATGTATTTAAAATTTCAGTGATAATTATATCCTCAACCCTGTTCTGCTACTTATTTCTAGAATTAAGTGGATCGGCTAACTTTGTATTTCTCAACATTTAGAGAAAGTGTTTTTTGTTCATTTGCTTTTCCTTCTTAATTCCCCATTTCTCCATTTACTGCTCCTCACTATCATTCACTGGATTTCTGAACTGCTTTTTAAAAATCCGTTCACCTAAGAGAATAATAACTCCTGAAACTACACTTACATCATTTATTTAGCAATGCTTGGAACCTACTATTTTTCCATTTAACCATTTAAAGTCATCTCAGACTTTTAATTTTCCTATCTTAAAGCCACAAAATAAAGCAAAGAAGGATTAAGCTTGTTTCATAATTTTATTCTCAATTCTAATCTCCTCATGATGAGTGCCTTCCATAAGTGTGTCCAAGTTTACTTATCATATCTGTTTGCCCAGTTTAAATTCTAGCAAGGACAATCTCTTGACTGTCCCCTAAAAATGTCAATCTCATTTCTACTTCTAAATATTATCTCATAAACTGTATGTTCTTCCCGCCAATCATGGTATTCAAATTCTACCAAATTTTCATGACTCTAAATCCCTGTATATGTATGGGACTTTATTTTCTATTACCTTGACACACATTGTTTCCTGTATTAGAACATCATTTCACTAATAAGTGGCTAGAGGGCTAGAGTAGGAATCATGCTACACAGTTCATTTATACTCTCAGGGCTCTAGCACAATGACAGGCATGTAGCGCTCAGATAGAAATAGTTGCTCACAAACAGAAGGACGAAGTGCTTTAATGGCATATTTAAAAAATGAGATGAATTATAGTTTGGAGAATTCAGATATTAGAAAAAAAAGAAAACCACTAAAGCAGAAAGAGCAGAATTTAGGAAAGAGAAAACACAGTGTTGTGAACTATAAAGCACTCAAGCAGGTTAAAAAGGTAAGGAAAGTTATGTCTGGAGACCCTTCAGAACAATGCAAAGGGTTGTGTTTTTTGTGCTGTGTGAGGTACTGATAGTTTGCACAGTATAGACGGTATTTTGATATACTGACCATACTGTGACAGCAGAGAAATTCAGAGTCATTGCGTCTGTGGTCTGGTGCAGTACAATGGGAAAACATATAAAATTCCAATGCATGTAGCTAAGGCATTTTTGAAAAAACTTGATTTTGACTTTTGAAAAAGAATACAGCATGTATACATACAGAGGGTGCCGCAAAAATGTATACACATTTTAAGAAAGGAAAACACTGTATTAAAACTACACTGATGGCAACCACTTTGAGCACCTCTTGTAATTGCAAAAGTCAAACATGACTTATATTCATCTTTTGTTATTGGTATATATTGAGTATTACAATTTTAATACAGTTATTTCCTTTCTTAAAATGTGTGTACATTTTTTGGCACCCTCTGTGTGTGTGTGTGTGTATACATACACATATACATATATATGTATACATATACACATACATATATAATAAAAATAAACTACAAATGGAAAAGGAACACTTACATACTGTTCGTGAACTTCTTAAGAAGAATTAATCTATTCAAAGCAAGTGACTGAGTCTTAATCATACCTTTCTCCTCCATTCAAATTTTCAAGAGCATACGAGAACCGTTTAGAAAAAAGAAAGAGGGATCTGAGAATTATTGTTTATGTTAAGAAAAAGAGAAAATAGTAGGATCCCTGAAATATTGACATTTTTTGGACTGAGAGGAAAGTGAGACAAGTTATGACCCTGGACCACTGAATGGCAGAGATTTAAAACAGACTCTGCCGAGGACCACTCTCCTGCCTGCAGTCCAAGCCGGCCTTTCTAAGGTCGTCTAATATATCATCCGAGGCAGGTCAAATGGAGCCATCCTTGTAATGAAACAGTGCTAGTGAAACCGACTAGTTTTATATGTATAGTTTCCCAGTCCACCTCTTAGGTTTTCTATTTCTTTTGTCAATGTGGTGCTTAGACATCCTCAGGCCAACCTCCCCAGGTGGTTGGGTGGTTGCTACAAGTTAGAGCATATTAACAGAGAAACCCAAAACTTCTTCATAGCCTTCGATAGCCTATGTTAGCAGACTTTCTTCCATTTATCTAGATCAACTTCGTGTGTGTGTGTGTGTGTGTGTGTGTGTGTGTGTGTGTATGTGTGTGTGTTTACATGTGCTGAAATCTTTGAGGGTGTGGATGAGGGGCGGGGCTGGGTCTCTCATGTATGTTCCCTTTTCTTTACCCTTATTGTGCCTCTGTGGTCATCCAGCTCTGGTGTCCTGATATCTGCTCCATCCAAGGGTGCACGGACAGTCCCCTCCTCTAGGCTCACTTTTGTTGCTTGAGTATTTTCTATGCACCACATCATTTTACTTAGGGGTGGGGAGTGCTGCTCTCTCAGACAACTGTGGACACGGACCATCCATTCCCCACAGCACAGTCAATACCAAGTTGTAACTTTCACTGGGACTTCACAGAAAGCTCTGGGAAAACAGAAAGGAATCACAACACAGAGTAAATCAAATCACATATTGCAGGTCAGGCTCATAGACTATGGCTCATGCCCATGGGAGCCCTCACAAGGGTCCTCTCTGCCAGGCTACAGAGCACTTTCCCACCGTCTCTAGATCTGCATCCATCTGGCAGTGGCTTGCTTATTTCCACCATCAGGGGTGCACTCAAGACACTCTAAAAATTGGAGTCCAAACTTGGGGTATTCTGGATATAGAGAAAGGATGTTTTCGCTTCACCTCTGTCTTGAATTTGACTTTAATTCTTTGTTTCTTCTAGTATCTGTCTCCTCTCAGAATGAGTGACAATGAGAACATGCAAGTCCTTAAAGTAATTGTCTGCCTAAGGAATATGGTCTTGCCCTTTACTCAAAATGCAATTATAAAATGCACACACACACGCATATTCATACAAATATACTTGTATCTACATCTCTACCTCTGTCTCTATTTCTGTCGCTAAACACCACCACATTTATCAAGGTCCAAGTTATGTAGCCTTAAATAGTCCATGTAGACAGCGTAGACAGCAGCTGTCCAGTCTGGGTGTACTTCTCCAGGCCAAGTCTATCTTCTCCAAAATGAGGTAGTTTTTACACTCTTCTAGATTTTAAGTCCTAATATCTTGTGAACCAGGACATGCTAAAATATAAGCGTGTCTCTGCAAGAATAATCAAGAGATTGAGTCACTGAATAGTCCAAAAGTATATTTAGCAAACGAACATTTCATATCAGTGGAGGTAAGACTGCCTATGACACAAAACAATTTTACTAGGAGCAAGTCATCTTTTAGAAGACATTTTTTAGAAGACAATCTAAGGGTGGAGATTTCTGGGCTGGAGGACAAGAGGTGGTATATTCTACCCACAGGAAGCCAAGACAAGAACGAGGAGAAAAGAAAAGAATTGTGAACAAATACTCTTATCCAAAACAGGAGCTCTTAAAATAACTCCAACAAGAAAAATAATGCATAAACACAAGAGCTTGTGCTGAAGCATACGAATAAACAGACATTTAATTTATTAGGTATTTCTGAGTAGAATGGCTAGAGTTTGTGACAAACTAGATGTAGGCTTAGTGTAAGATAAAAGAAATAAAAAATAAATATTAAAAAAAACACAGAAAAATAAAATAAACCAAAATCCCATTTTGCTTATAGCATAAATTTTGAGATTTAATTGCTCTTTAATTAGGCCACATATTTCACTTTTAGTGACTAATCATCCAAATTAGGTCTTTGAAGCCGGAACACTGTCTTTAGCTTCTCTTAAATTGTTTCTTTTCTTTCTATTCCTATTTCCAAATCTCTAACTTTTATCTTTACTTACCAGATGGCTGGGTTTTGCAATAGTCTCCTTAATTATTTCCCCACCTCCAATATTCCCCTCCTTCTGCTTTTTTTTGCATACTACTACAATTATGTCTTGACTATGCTAAAAATAAAAAAGTAATATTCTACTATTTGCTTGATACATTTCTAACTTCTTACCCTGGCCTTTATTCAAAGCCTGAGATCTAACTTCAAGTTTATTTCCACTAAAATTAATGTTTACATGAAATATATTCTGCAGGCAAAGAGATCAGTTTTAGAGCTCCCTAATCTGCCTTTGAATTTCACCCTCCACGTTTGTGCTCAGTATGTTTCATTGGCCCTGAGTGGTCCCTGTTCCCAGACCAGGTACTCATCAAATCAAACCTAATAATCTCTAGAGGTCCCTCTCATCCCTTCCAACCCTTTCCTGCACACTCCTACTGGATGTGAAATCTTTCCACACTCAACTTCCCCAGTAATCAATGATCAGGTTATTTAAATGCCATCATCTATGGGCTAGTAGTATTGATACAGTTTTTTTATTGTTACTGTTGTTTAATTTGAAATACACTTTATTTATCTAATTAGATGGAATGCTCCTTGAGTTCAAGACTGAATATTCATGTGCATTTGGATTTGAATCTTGACTCTATCATCTATGTATTTTGTGACTTCATCCAACATTTTTAACCTCTGAATTTCCAAAAAGTTCAATTTTCTCTTCTCTAATATGGGGATAATAAGACCGTCCATTAATTCATTCTTCATCCTAGACTCATTCATTCAGTATGTCATAAATATGTTCCTACCACACATTGTGTTAATTGTTGCATATAAAGGAGAGAACAAAATAGAAACAGTCCGTGTGCTCATGGAGCTTCCAGAAAGACATAAGTAAAATAAAACTTAAAAGAGTGCTCAGCATATTTTAGTACCCTTCTATCCCTAATAATAATAATAATAATAATAATAATAATAATAAAGCCTAATATTTATTGATTTGTCTTTATATGCCAGTCATGTGAAACACTATTGTAAATGTTTTACCCATATCAACCACTCTGTGAGAAAGGTACTATTATCAATTCCATTTTTTGATTAGCAAACCTCTGATTATAGGTCCCAAAACATTGAATGTTTCACTCAAAATCACATGCTCATACGTGATAGTGCCAGAAGTAAACCCAGAAATATGGACTCCAGAGCTCATGAACATAACTGTTAAGTTGTACTGCTTCCTAACCACAGAAAATGCACTCTGTCGTGCTCACACAGGATGCCCAGTCATTGTTTGTGGTTGGTTTCTGTTACAAATTAGTATACTGCTATCCAATAAAAATGTAATGCAAGCCACATATGTAATTGAAAAAATTTTAGTAGTCGTGTTAAAAAGAGGAAAAAGAAACAGGTAAATTAATATTAATAAATGTTTATTCATTATAGCCTATAGATTATCATTTCAACATGTAGTTCATATATAAATTATTAATATAATTTTTTGCTTTTTTTTCTTTTTGACTAGGTATTTGAAGTTTTATGTGTGGTTTAGAGTTCCAATGCATCTCAACCCAGACTAGCCATATTTCAAGCACTTGATAGCCTCATGCGGCTGGTGGTTACTGTACTGGACAGAGTAGGAGTAATATTATTGCTGACCAGTAAGCTTTCATGTCAAAGAAGCATTATTCTTCTTAAACTGGAAACATAGGGTTCAATTTTGGGACATAGCTACGATTAAAGAAATGCAGTCCTGAAAATCAAAATAAATTTTAAAATTAAAAAAACAAAAACCAGTATTTCATGAAAGCCATGCAGGTTATCTCAATAGTTAGGTTAGAGCACACTTGTTAAAATTCTTTTTTCATCTGGCTACTTCCATTATATCCTGCAGCTCTTCTAACACCTCCCTCCAGACCTTTCCTTTTCAAATACTTTCTTATCCACTCTTATTACATGTGGATTTTCTCTCCTTATTTTCTCAGCCTTCCCTTATTATTTGATCACATAGAACAGCTTAGCAACTTTTGTAATTTCTTCTTTTCCTATTTACTACCTTCATGATTCCCTCTCTTTACAGTAGCATTACATAGCTCAAAGAACCCACCAGACAGAGAACTTTCCTCAAAAAGTAGGAAGAACTGAAGCAGGAAAAAGCTGAATTTTTTTTTCCTTTGGTCTGATCATTTTGGGGAGTGGAAGATTATTATCATAGCAGCAAATAGCTGTCTTCTCTTTTTCTCCACTAAAATGCAGATGGAGTTAGAGTAAAGTTAAAAGGCACAATTTCAAAAAAGAAAAGAACGCTCATGTTCTTCATTCCTGTTAGGTTTAAGGAATAAAGAACAATGCAGTCCACTGGAGTTAGAGGAACTTTAGCCCTGACAACCAGCAAATGTGACTTTGTTATTTTGCCTCTGGTAGAAAATGCCTCACTGTTTTCCGCATTATCTAATCTGCAGTAAGGAAGGGCACCAGAGTTTTGCAATTTGTAAAAGGATCAAATCACAGTCTTTTGCTCCTCCTTTTTATTATTAAGTAGTCACTAAGTAACTATTTTTTCACGGTCTTTAAAAAAAACAAAAACAAAAAATAGCACCTTTATTGAACTAAGGCTTTAAACTTAAATTCTGAAGACAGACAGCTCTGCTGTAGAAAAGCAGTGTATAATGCTTAGGTCAATGGTTCAGTGAATATTTAGTTACCCACTTGCATGCTATGGTCCACGAAGGTGGAGAGCTTCTGTTTTCCTTTTCCACTTTTTCTTTCTCTCTTCCTGTCTCCCTAGCAGCATTTATTTATCTTCCAGTCCCCATCTAGGAAACTTCTAGGGAAGGTTTTCTAATCCTAAACCCCAAGCCAGAATTGAGCTCTCCCTCTTTTGGGCTCTTACTGCTCTGCATTGCAACTATTAAACACCATTAATCGCACCTGTTGTTTTCTGTGGTTTCCTGTGTCTTGTTCATTTTTCTTGTCTCCTGCATCTGGTGCAGTAGCTGACACATTGCAGGCACTTGGTTAAAGTTTTGTGAATGACTAAAAGATGCTCTCCCTTTAAGCCCCGGACATCTTTATTTCAAGCTATGAAAGTTTGTCAGGCGTTTGGAAGTCAGTGCTACTTTATAAAAGTTGTTTCTTATTCTCTATTCCTCCTGGTTCTTCCTAGTATCTCAGAGTAAGAATGTGGTCCAGACATAGATGGATAGTGATTGAGATTATAATCATTAGTAATATTATGAAATTGAATGTCTGGCTTCTAGCATATTTTCACCAAAGAGAAAAAAGTCATAACATTTGGAAAGAAGAAAAAAAGTCTCGTTTTCATTTTATATCAAAGAAAGTAATTAATAAAGAGGAGAAGTAATATTTTCCATTTTAAGCATTATGTACCCTCTAAAGTTAGTGATGGGCATGTTGATACCAGAATAATTAGTTATATATGTTTTGCTTGTTTTCTCTTCAGAGGGAATTTAATGTCTGAAAGAAGGAAAAGCTACAGAATTAGATGGACATGACAGAGTTTAACAAAGAAAAAGAGAAAATTATTTTTATGACAATTAGTGAAAGAGAAAGTCAGACTAATAGGAAAACTTTCCTTATATAATTTACATGAATTCTCCTTAGAATGTTGTAGAAGTGTGATTCTTTACAATATTCTAATAACATAAGATGAAAAATTAACAAGCATATTGCAATGAGCTGTCCCCAGAGGCTGCAGTAGGTGACCTAATAACTATCAGTTTCTTTCTCATGGTACTCTCTCAGAAAAATAGAGAGTACCATGATCTTGGAAGATAATCAAAATTAATATTAGTGTTAAAGCTGATTTCAACTTTTCTACCTCATAAACATTTCCAGCAGGATACATAAGCAGAGATATGCCTTGATGAAAGCCTTCGGGGAGTTTTTACAGTGACTCAGTAAAGCATATGAGAATGCTGGTTATTTGCAAGTGTCACAGTCATTTCCACCACTGCTGGTTAACAACCTGCATCTCCTGATAAATTTCCTGTATCAACTAATCTTCACCATCTATAATTTTTGTGACACCCCAAAATGAATTGCCACCATTCTGTCCTTGATCTATCAGGGAAGAACAAATTGACAACATTGCTGATAGTTTTACAGGCTGCATGTTTTCTCAGACCAATCACTCAGTGTAAGGTGGCCAAGCCCGTCAACAAAAAGAGGTTCTATTTCACAGCAGATTTTCTAGCAGAACTTTTTCCTTGTTAAATTTATTTCATCTTCTCAGTTCCTGCAAATACAGGCATAGGTATGGAGTAGAGAGAAGATGTGATTGATACAAAATGAGATTGTACGTTAACAGAAATAGCAGGTCACCACAGTGCAATATAGGGAGAAAGACCAGGCATGCAGAGGCTGTCTCATCTGATATCCCGGTTGCAGCAAAAAAGTGGTTGATGCACATGGGGTCAGTTTTGGACAGAATGGATAAGGCACGTAGGACATATAACACACGTGTTAAAATGTCATAAAGTATACAATTATTACCCTCATGCCAGCTAAGGCATTCACCCTGCTCCTCAATATTCAAGAATGGATGTTCTGAATCCCCATTCCATAGAGTGTAGAAACTACATTCTAAAGGTTTCTTTGAGTTGTTTTCATGGTTTACCTCTGATTCTGAGCTTCTGTGCCCACTAAAGTATTTCAGCTGCAGAGACAGTTTTCCATACTATTTCAGATGTCCTTCTTTCAAACTGTGTCAACACTGAAGTAAAACAAAACTCCATTTCTTAGATTCTATAAGATGTAACCTACACATTTGCACATATAAAAGACCTTTGTGAAGGCGGAATATGAGGTGTGATCAACAAATACTGTGAATGTTTAAATTAAAAATATATATTACAGTAAAATATACATTGTCATGAATTCCCCTCAGAACACTCCCCCTTGCTTTGAACACACTTGTTCCATCCTTGTTGCCACTTTCTGAAGCAGTTCTGGAAGTCCTCTTTCATGAGTGTCTTTAGTTGCTCTGTCATGGCTGCCTCCATGTTCTGAATCATTTTGACTTTGGGAAAGAATCAGAAATGGCACAGTGCATAAGGTGGATGAGGGCACACTGAAATGTTTTTATCTGATAGAAATTGCCATATATCAGAAGCAATGTGTGACACAGAGTGTTGTCATGATGGAGGATGATTTATGGCACATTTTATAACACATCTTCTCTCAACCATAGTTCACACCCTACTGACTGCACTGAACAAACTGAAACTTGTCACACACTGATACTAAGGTTCAAAGTGCCACTTCCTGTATTGAAGATCCTTGCCTTTCTGTTGGATGGAACTTGATAGCAGCATTACCATATTTTGTGATCACAATGGAAAGGTTCCGTGTCACTCATCGCTGTTGATACAGCAATTTCTGTCAAATAAAAACTTTGTGGTGTGTTCTCATCCACTTTATTCACCAGATCTGGCACCGTGAGACTTCTGTCTTTTCCCCAAAATGACCATGAAAGGTAAACATTTTGAATTGATTCAGGACATCGAGGCAGCCATGAGAGTGCAGCTAAAGACACTCATAAAAGAGGACTTCCAGAATTGCTTCAGAAAGTGGCAAGAAGGATGGGATAAGTGTATTCGAAATGAAGGGGAGTATTTTAAGGGTGATTAATGGCAATGTGTCTTTCACTGTAATTTTTTTTTTTTTTAACACCATATGTTTTGATCACACCTTGTAGAGGATCTTACCATGAGAAACGTGAACTGAGAATTCGTTGTTTGGCACTTCTCTTCCAAAAAAGTTTCTTCCAGCCCATCTCAAGGTTGCTTGGCTCTTCTCTCCTCTCCAGTTTTGCTTCTCCTTGATTTTCTCTTTCTAGCTTTTTCTCCACCCACAAATTCCCTGTGCATAGTATTTTAGCAATTAGTAAGATGAAGGAGGACAAAAAATGAAAGAGCTGGACACTGACATTTGAGTTAGGGTTGGAGGGATACACATTTATACAATCTGCTTGTAGTCTGAGAATGTAGATTTGCAGAAGACTGGGAACTGACCTGATCTCACTTATTTAGAATGAAATATCCACATTTTAAATTATTTATACCTCTTGAGCTTGCTTTTACCTTTGATTTCTTTTACTTTTTGGCAATATTTATAGATCTAAAAATTAAAATATAAATTCTTTGTTAAGGGTAAGTTTGTATATACTAATGTGAGAACTATGAAATGTTGGGTAAATTTCTTTTGACTTCATAAACTATACAGATATGGAAAATTCAGAATATTACCAACTCTGTTGAAGATGAAAGTAGAAAATTATAATTTGTAACAATAAATATCAGTACAATTTGAATTTGTAATTGGGATGAAAGGTGACCATATATTCCAATTTGCCTGAGATGATTCCAGTTTTAATACTGAAAGTCCTGTGTCCCATCCATGTAAACCAAACCCTTCAGTCCCAGGCAAACCCTCATGGTTGTCACTCTAGTTGTGATTCTGGCTTCTGCTTCTTATGCACCCAACAGAGTCTCACTCATCTTTTCTTACCTGGAAATGAAGAGATATCATTTCCCATCTTCATTTATTGAACACATCTGGTGGAAATAAGATTCAATTTTGGTCTGAAGTATGAGGCCACAAATTCCTCTCCACCTAGGATGAGGTGATTATCTACCCTGCAAGAAAGAGATGGAGTAGATGGACTTCCAAATTTTCGCCTGGCAGTTTCAAGTTTTCACTGTGGCCCATAGCACTGACTCACACCTGGGGAGTGGTGGTGGTGGTGTAGGAGGGTTTGGGTAAACCCTATAGTTTTGAGATTCTTAAATGTTCAGCCTCCTTCATGTTGAAAGGAAGGGTCTCAAAATTATTAACTTCAAATTAATTGAGGTTTTTATCCTCTGTTGAGTTACTACTCATAGAAAAGTAGTACCTCACCCAGATCCCCTCCACGGGCAACTGCCCTCACCCCCAACCTGTGTGAGTGGTGGCAGTTAATGATGCATAACTGCCACCATTGATCAAGAATTGTTTTTGACCAAATGGGGGCTTCTTTGCCTAATATCCTACACCCCATCCTCCACGTTAGCAGACATGGATTACAGGTGTCCCAACATTCTGCCACAGGGGGTGGGGGCCTAATTCCGTGCTGTAATTTGTGTGGCAGAGCTTCCTACGAGGACAGCCTGAAGCTAGTTCCCGACTGAGATCATGTCCTTCCTTAATTTCCTCCTTCCCCCACATCCTCGCCAAAGAATGGAGTTTCATTTTATATTTTATCTATGGTGGCCCCAATAGTACCTGGAAAATGCTACACACGTAATACATATTTTGTGAATGAACACATGAGGGATTTCTCATGGCAACTGTAACTGGTAAAAGCTTTCTGGAAAGCAATTTGGCAATATGCATCAAAAGCATAACACTATTTCTGAATTTTTGGGAAAGATAGAAAAAACACTGGACAGAGATTTATACAGAAGGATGTATATCTATGAGTTTTAATATATCAAAAAGTAGAAATAACAAAAAGGTCTGAAAGTAGAGGAATAGTGAAATGAATTACTGTACTTCCTTATATCAGATGGAATATTTTTTAGTTGTTTGAAAACGAGGATATGGGAAAAACATTGGTGGAAGTATAAACTGGTACAATTGACACAGGAGAGTTAGCATGTCCCTAGGTAGATAGGGAGGTCCCTGGTGGAATAAACAAAGGCAGTCATATCCTAAAACTTCAGGTTTTGAAATCCCTCCTTCACTCCAGGACATAATGTAACATGCCTTGAGGTTAATCATAAAATTCCTTTTGGCCTGACAAATGGAGCAGATCTGATAGATAAAGAGTGGGTTACTTTGCTAATTCCTTTAGGATGGGCAAGCAGAACAAACCTGGTAGACGAATTTCATTAGAAGTCGCCAGTTCCCTTCTTCAAACAAGTTCCCTTCTTCAAACAGCTCCCCTTCCCCAAGCAGGCAAGGGAAGGTATAAAAGTAAGAGCTTTTGCCTCAGTCATGGGGCACCCCCATTCGGGACCCCCTCCTGCTTGGGAGCTGCAACCTCTTCTCCTACCTCTAATAAACTATCCTCTTTTTAAAACGTTTTGCCTCTCCCTGGTCTGTGTTTCCATTCTTTGGCTTCACGAGACAGGATCCCGGCCTACACTCAGAAACTGCCGGCAGATCCAACATCATCTGCATTACAGTGATTCTGAAGAAAAATCTGTCATATATAGTTAAATATTCATATAACCTATTACTCAGCAAATTCACTCCTATTAATAACACAAATCCTTAAGAGACACATGAGTGAACAGATTGGAAGGAATATAGAGTACCATATATATGTGCTCTTGAAATAACACTTCTGCAAATTCATGCATTAACAGTAACTGGGCTCATGGGAGAAACAGGATTGGGGTAGTCCACTCCAAAGCCTTACAATTTTATAAGAAGAACTCTAACATAGGCAATAATAATCTTAATAAAAATACTAGCACCATTTTAAAAAGACATGTTAAATTTCTAATACATTTTAAAATACTCTGATAAAATATAGATTCTTACCTTGAAATAAGAAGAATATTCCTTGGTGTAAAGAGGCGTGAAAAGTGGGAGAAGGTGAGTTAAAGAGACAAGGATAGCGAGACATCTTTACACGTTGAAGATAGAGAAACAATTTCAGGTTTTCAAAAATGTAGAGGTGCTAGAGAAAGATTCTTCTGATTGTCTTGTGCTTGCTTCTTTTGTACAATGGTGTGGCAGAACCACACCAAAAGCACTTTCATGGCCAGAACAGGTCAAAAGGAAAACATCTGTGAATGGGGGTTATGAACAATAATGTATTCCTGTATGGCATGCTACATTCAATTGTTAGTGTGTTTTGTGTTTGTTTATGTTGTTATTTGCTCATGCAATATATTAACATGTGCGTTCATCTATTATATATAGTGTATTACTGTGTTTCCCCAAAAATAAGACCTAACTGGAAAATAAGCCCTAGCATGTTCAGGATGACATTGCCTGAACATAAGCCCTAATGCGTGTTTTGGAGCAAAAATTAATATAAAGCCTGGTCTTATTTTCGGGGAAATGTGGTATATTATATTATACTATATTATATTTTTACATAATAAAAATATAACATATTATATATATATATATATATATATATATATATGCCTACAAAAAGGTATGTAAATCTATCTACAAACCAACATTATATGCCTTATAAGCATACATGCATATTCAAGGGTGTATGTCAAATTAAATATAGGTAATGTATATGCAAGGGGAGTGGAAAAGACAAGAAATTGAGAATTAAGGTAAAAATTTAAAGAAAAAAGAAAGAATAAACTTTGTATTGATCACTGTGCCTTAAATGAAGGTGTATTATTAAAACTCTACATCTTTGGTAAAAAGATAAACCATACCTGTCCCAAATTTTAAAAATCAAAGAAAATCTTTCTTTATATTTATTGATATGGAAATGTTAGCAATGGTGGGTACTGGTAATTGAAATCGAAGTTACAAAAGAACGTAAAAATTATTTGCGTATCTCTGAAATACCTGGAAGCATGTTTTAAAAATGTTAATTGTAGTTATCTTTCAATGTGACATTTCTGGTGATTTTTATTTTCTGCATTTAAAAATATTTTAGAAAGAGTATGTAATCATTTTACAATCTAACAGAAAAAAGTTATTTTCATGTTTTAAACAGTTAAGAAAAAATTTTAAACATCATATAAAAAGATGTTGTGAGTTAGCTATTTCTGTTTGTATAAAATGCATTCAAAAACAGTAAGACCTAGTATGAGAAAAATCAGTCTTTGCTACACAGCTAATAAGTATTTAAATACCCTCATTGAGAAGGAAGAATGTTTCTTTTGGGAAATATTAATATATTTTAATCCATTAGGAAATATTACATGGCATTTTTCTACCTACATACATTTTTTAGAAAAAAATTTCTGAAAGCATATACAGTGTGATTTGTGATATTTCAGAGATGCAATTGTTTCTTTTATTTAAAAAAAATTGCTATGCCTTTTGACCTTTAGGGAATTTGTCATAAGGTTGGTCAATGAGTGAGTGGGCCAGTGCTCACATGAGTTTGTGAACCTATACAGGTGTAATACATTCTTTACTGAAAGAAAGCAAGTCAGAAGAGTAGGATCTTGCTATCAAAAATGCAGTGTGAACCCAGAGGACAGATGAATGAAAGAGCTGCAAA
The DNA here is from genome assembly GCF_057876585.1 of Rhinolophus sinicus. Lineage (NCBI taxonomy): Eukaryota > Metazoa > Chordata > Mammalia > Chiroptera > Rhinolophidae > Rhinolophus > Rhinolophus sinicus. Next base: position 179,450,198 of record NC_142501.1, on the reverse strand, counting down.
GGCCTCAAGTTTTAAGCTACCCATCTGGGTAACTCAGGAATAACTGAAGACAAATGAAAGTAATAGCGTGGAATTGCTCCCTGACATTTTAAAATCTTACCTGTGGAACAAAAACGGTGAACTTCTATAAGCTTGAGCCTCCTTACGAGGACACCTGACTGAATGGAGCAATAGATGTAAAATAAGAAGTTCCTATGTGGTGGTAGAACAACACGATCATCATGAGAAGGCTGTGCTAAGGCAGCCTGGTGGAGAGAATAAATGCACTGACACAGGCATTGAAAGTGCTGGGATTCTGGCTTTATCTCTTACTAGCTGTGTGCCCTTAACTTGGAGTCTCTTAGGAAACAGGGACATCTCTTTGTTCATGTAGCCCTCTACTCCACCACTTGTTAGAGCAAATGGTATAAATATGTCATAACACTTAGTAAATTTTAAAGGACTATTCAAATACAGTTTGTTATTTTTTAATATCCAAAATTAAGTCAGTAACATGTTAAGTGATACAGTACATTTACTCGGTCAGGAGATCTGGCTTTAGTGCTGGTCCTGTCACTACTTAATGGTAAGAGCTTAGGCAACTTAGTGACTTCTATGTGCTTCAGTTTCACAAATACTTATTATAATGTTACTCAACCTACTTCACAAGGTCATTATAAGTGAAAAATGAGATTACATCTATATATGAATTTGATCTGAAGTTAATCATTTATTTCTTTGATAGATTTTCCATCTATGAAATGTAGAGAGTGAAAATAGTTGAATGGTGAAGCCAGTTCCAGTTCCAACCTTCTACACCTTTGTTTTAGCCTTTCATTAAAAATAAAAACTACTTTAGCTAATAAGTGGTAGACAGTACCAGGATTCACATTCAGGCAACCTGATTTCAAGAACTATTTCATGAACTTCTCCATCATGCTTCATCCCTTACCTCACAGAATCTTTACTACCTCAATGGTGGTATAGATAAACATCCTAGAATTAACTTAAATGGAAACATATATTTGTTTATTGCAAAAGAAGGAATTAGTTTTCACGTAAAAACATGACTGATGGTGGACAGAGCTTGTGCATTTTTGATGGGAAAGAGAAAATAGATACATCTAAAATTACGGAGAGAATTGTGGAAGTGACGGAAGTAAAAAGGATATATATGAGGGGATAGGAGGAAAATAAGAAGAGAACAAATTATTTCAAGCTTCTGCAGCAATGACATGAAGAAATTGCAAGGAAAAAATTATTAATTGGTTTAGTCTTTTTTTGTTTTCCAACTGAATAATTAGTGAGATTGAGGTCCTGGGAAGACAGAAAATTAAATGGGATAAGCTTAGAATTTTTCAGAAAACAAGTGAGAAACACCTCTGAAAGAGAAGCAAGTATATCTAAACAGGACTTCTGGAATAGCAGAATAAGGAGGTTGGTGAAAATCCAGTAAAACAACTGCTGAAAATTATTTTTTTAAAAACCCAATAATTTAAAGTCTCTATAAATTGCCCTAAGGGCATACAGCTAATAGAAAAAATTTCATCCAAGAAAATGTATTCAATATTGGTAAGAACAGTGAGAGTCTGTGGCACTTGAGTCATGACCTGTTCCCTCACCACTCTCTTATCCCCAAAGATTTGTGTTATGGAAATTCTATATTGGGTATGGATAGCCAAGAAGACAGGGATTTTCTCTCCCCTCAGTTCCCAGTATTAGGCTACAATTTCACCTGAGAAAGAATAGGCTGTCAGCATTTCTCACCCCTCTCCCCATGTTACAAAAGCCTTATTCCAAATAGGCATTGCTGAGAGGACTGAGTCTCTCTTCTCCCACCTAGTTCCCACTTGTAGGGTGAACTGCCTCAGGTTTGGCAGCCCATGAACACTGGCACTTAGATTACCCAGCTCTATCTTACTTAAAGTATGGTGTTTCCAAGACAGGAAGGACAAGTTGAGAAAACCAGGGGCTACCACTCCCCCAGTGTCTACTCACAGAGGAAGGGTGTTACTCTGGAAAAAGTGGACTCCTGCTCACAAGTTTTGTGCAGTGGTGCATAGGTGCCTTTCCCAGTGAGAACAGCAGGCCATAAGGGAAAAACACTGCAGCTCTGCTTGAGGAGACTGACTATATTTGGAACAGAGAATGGAGAACTCTGTGCCTAAGGACATTGTTGAAAACAATCGAAATCTTGGCAGAGAGCAATTAAGAGGAAGCTGTTAACTCCATGACAAAGGCAAAACGGCAGAACAGCCAGAAATTTAACAGAAGAACCAGGGAGAGAGACGGCTGAAAAGAGTCCTCCTGTGATCACAGTCACATCTGGCACTTGGGAAGGCTATGCACCTGCAAGACTGCACCCACTCAAGAACAATCAGAGCAGGGTGTGGGACAGATTTAAAAGCATTCCCCAAGCTGCACACAGACCCATTGACACAGGGCAGGAGCCTCACTGGAACAAGGGGCTTAAACGAAACCTCTGACTAAATACTAACTGAACAATTAGGTACTTTAACCTGAGGGCAACTCCTAGGAAGCCAGATTTAAAAATAAAATTACTTTCATCTCTGGCAGTCTCAAAGACTGTGTGCATGCCCAAGGCTGCATCCTTTCAGAATGGATCAGAGAGAGAACCTCCAATCTTCCAGTCTTTGCCTAACATAAGGTAAAAATCAGAAGGTCCCTGAACTATAACAGCAGCCTCCAAGCCACACACATATTCAAGTAGACGGTGAAAACATAACTGACTAAGAGGGCTTAAGCACAACGTGTTATCAATAAGTGGCTTAAGCTGACCTGGGGTGATCCCTAGGTAACCAGACTAAAACATTAAAATAAGTGGGAAAAATCTGAGCAAGGACATAAGAAGCTGGATACTGCAAGCAAAATAGACTTCTCAGAATTAGTTGAGCCAAATCACTAAACAAATGAACAAATCATCAAGCTAACAATAATAATGCCCATGTTCAGAGGAATTGGTACCTAGACTTGCTACAATATATTTTCTAAAATGTACATTTTTCAACAAAAAATATTATAAAATATGCAAAACAGCTCTAGGAAAGTATGACCCACATAAAAGAAAAAAAAAATTTAAGGTGACTACATGGTCATCTTAGCAGACAAAGACTTTAAAGCAGCTGTGATAATTATATTCAAAGAACCAAAAGAAACAATGCTTAAAAGAAATAATGGAAGATATGATGATGATACTTCATCAAATAGAAAACATCCGTAAAAAGATAGTTATTAAAAAGAACAAAATGGAATTTCTGGAGTTAAAAAGTACGATAGTAGAGGGCCTCAACAATAGATGTGAACTGACAGAGAAAAAAATCCAGTGATCTTGAAGACAGGTCAATAGAGATTATACAATTTGCAAAACAAGGGAAAAAAAGAATGAAGAAAAAAAATGACACAAATGCAGACAAATGGGACTTTATTAAGTGCACCAACATACATGCAATTAGAAAGGGACCAAAATATTTTTTTTTAAATTATGGCAAAAACTTAAATTCAATGATATACATTAACCTATACATCTAAGAAGCTCAACAATTTCCAAATAGAATAAACTCATCATAGTAAAAATGTTGAAAACCAAAAATGAAGAGAAACTTTTGAAAACAGTAAGAGTATAATGATTCATCACATACAAGGAAACGCCAATAAGATTAATGGCTGACTTCTCATCAGAAACAATGAAGGCCAGATAGCAGTAGGGTGACCAATTCAATGTGCTGAAAGTGAAAACTGTTAACCAAGAATCTTTTATTTAACAAAACTCTCTTTCAAAAATGAAGGCAGAATTAACATTCTCAGATAAACAAAAACTGAAAGAATGCGTTGCTAGCAGACTTAAGAAATATTAAAGAAAATGCTTCAGGCAGAAAGCTTGTGACATCTGACAGTAACCTGAATCTATAAGAAGAAACAAAGAGAACATATCAAGGCCATTATGTAGGTACAAATGATAGCATACTTGCATATTTTGCATATTTTCTCTTACTTGAGAAGGCTTTGCTGCTATGAGAATTGACTTCTTGCTATAAACAACTAGAACAAACTTTATGAAACATGAGTTTCCGTATATTGGATAACAGGCAGGCCAGATAGTGATCCAAAAGAGAGGAGAAACAAACTAGGTGAGTCCTATGATTGCACAAGCTAACTTTCTGGAGGCAGTATACAGGTACAGGAACAAGGATGGGGATTTGAGAAAGAGACTAATGGACTCACTGAATTGAAGAGACAAATACCAGAGTTCAGGGAAACCAAGGTAGATGGAATTTATGGGGCAGAGTGTCAAAGAGGAGGGAGCTACTTACAGAGAGAGTTCCTGGCATCTGCTGAGGGGATCCACTGAACTTTTAAGCTTACCTATATATGTGTCGGGTAAAAATCTCCAGGTCCTGGGGGAAAACACACCCGAAAGCAGTAAGTAGAACAATTTTCTGAGTTTACAGTAGTAGTTTGTGTTCCCACCAGCAAGAGTAGAGCGACCTCATACTACATAAAGTGTTCGATGTAGTCCGCAAAATGGTCATACTTTAGTAATGAGGCTAAATTATCCTCAGAAGGAAAGGCTGTTCCGGGTTCACTGGAGCAAAGCTTATATAGGAAGTCTCAAAATGATCTAACTGATTCTCAGACAATGTAATACTTGCCAGAACAAAATCCAATACTCTCTAAAGGGGGAAAAATATCCCTGACAAAAATCAACTACTCAACAATGTAAAATTCACAGTGTCTGGAACTCATAAAAACTACCAGCCATCCATGGAAAAAAAAACAGGAAAATATGACCTATAACCAGAAGAAAAAAAGTCAATAGAATAGAAACAGAAATGGCAGACAAAGATTTTAAAAGAACTGGTATAAAAACATATAAATACACTCAAAGATGTAAAAACAATACCATGAAAATAACACACAGAATTATGTGTTATTATAAAACATAAAAATCTAAAATAATGTTTGGAGATTAAAAATATAGTATCTGAAGTGAAAAATACACTAAATGGTACTAAAAAGAATATTTAAAATTGAAGGGAAAAAAATCAGCAAAACTGACGATATACCAGTAAAGCCCATCCAAAATAAAGCACACAGAGGAAAAAAGGACTAAAAAGTAATGCAGAAAGCCTCAATGACCTATGATAACCAAAATCAGACAGAAACAAAAGACCATATCGTATAATGACCAATATTGTATAATTCCATTTCATGAAATTCTAAACAAAGCAAGCCTATAGAAGCTTGGCCCTGAGGAATGGAGAAAGAACAAACCAAAAAGATCTACCAGGGGATTTTTGGGGGGGTAATGCAAATGTTCTCAATCTTTATTGCTGTGGATTTCATCAAACTGTCCACTTAAAATGGGTGGATTTTATTGGTTATATTATACTTCAATACAATTTATTTAAATTAGGGAAAATATTTAGTAGACTTCCAAGTTGTGTGGGAAAAGCAAGAATAGTTCTCCCAGTATGGCAAAGATGAATGGTTTAGGGGGAACACTGAAGTTTTTTGTGTGTGTTTTTTAAACAGAATTTTGTTACATTCTGATAAGAAAGACAACTCTCTCTAACATATAAATAATCCTTAAAAACACTTGAGATTAATAAATTCTTATTTTATTTTTAAAGTAATCTGTTAAATTAGGGAGATCTTACTTAAAATTTGACTCTAGAGTCATTTAGTCAGTAATTCCTTTCATTTCCTTCAAGGAAGGGACTCATAACATTAGTAAGAATCTACACAGATCTATTTGAGGTGTGCTTTTGATAGCAACTTCAGTATTATATCACAACAGCCTCAATCCTCCTGATTCCTGCCTGTCTTTATGCTTAAATTGATGTTGGCAAAGAAGAGTAATAAGAGCCAGGAAAACCTGGCCTACTCATGGCTCCACATAAAACTCATCAATAGTTTCCCATTGTCCTTAGGGTAAGTCCCCAATTTCTTAGAGTGGCCCACTCAAAGTGAATGAACTAACATCCTGTAACCTACAAGCCTCATTTTTTTTTTTTTTCTCTCTCTCTCCTTTCTTCACACTGTGCTCTGGTCTAGCCATACCATAACACTCTTTGCACTTCTGTTTAGAGCATACTTGCCCACAGCTTTGCTGCCATAATTTTGCTCATGCTTCAGTATTAGCTTAATATGAGTTGTTCATGGTAACTGTCCTTGGTTCCCTGATTAAATGAGGTTTTACTATGCACTCCCGCCAAAATACCCTGTATTTGTCATTCTAGTAAAATTTATTACAGTTAGTTCTCATTATTTGCTGTAGTTATGCCCCAAATATGGAAACATTGCTCCTGGAAAAAAAAATATATATTTATATCTACCATGTTTCCCTGAAAATAAGACCTAGCCAAACAATCAGCTCTAGTTTTTGGAGCAAAAATTAATGTAAGGTCCAGTGTTGTTATGTTATGTTATGTTATGTTATGTTATGTTATGTTATGTTATATTACATTATATTATATTATACCGGTCTTATATTATAGTAAAATAAGACTGGGTCTATTATAATGTAATATAACATAAGACTAGGTCTTATATTAATTTTTGCTCCCAAAGACACATTATAGCTGATTGTCTGGCTAGGTCTTATTTTCGGGGAAACACAGTACATCTGTATATTTCATATAGATGCTTATCTTAAATCCTAAAAACAACTCATCCTGGTAGATTCTACATAGAGAAAATGAGATTCAGAAGCTTTAAGTGACTTGCCATAAATATCACATTAGTGGCCCCACCAACATGTGCCACATGGGGATTCAAACTGGTCAACTGACCCCAGAGCCAGAGCTCCTTGCACTCCGCTGCCACCTATCGTGCCCATCCTCTGGTGGCCTCTGTACCAGAGAGAGCTCAAATAGGAAGGCAGAGTGTCTCTTTGTTCATCCTCAGTTGGGAACTTGTGCATCTGGCGACTCCAAGTTGTCACAGCTCTGGGCATATCTACCTATGACCATGAAAGCACAGTGAGTATTGACTCAGGGGTTACAAACAAATTTAGCAAGTAGGTGAATTCGTGAATATAGAAACTGAATAATGAGGATCCAATGTATTTATGGTTATTTCTTTAATAGCTGTCTTGATGATCTGTAATTTTCAGGAGGACCCACACCATTTCTATCTTATTTACCAACATTGTATCCATATGCTCAGCAATTGGTGCTGGTTCATATCAGGTCTTCAGTAATGACAGACTGAGTAAAAGAATGAATGGATGGATGAGTGTATTAGAAGTCCTCCCAGACCTAGAGCAAGTAGGTTCTGAAAATAGCTCAACCCTGGTTGCAGTGGTGCCGCCTGGATAAATTTAACCTGTGTAGGTATCCATTAAAGTGTCAGCGGTAGCTTTGCTATGTAACTTTCTCTCCATATAGTGATTCTGGTTCACCCATAGGTCCTGGATCCAAGCTGGGAATCTCATCCCTTTCAATTGTTTCTCCCAGAGATAAGGCTTGTTTCTATTATACCTGATATAGCCTTTCTCCTCCATGATCTGTGACCTAGCTTTGAGTGAAAAAAAGAAAAAAAAAAAATCAGAAACAGATTCAGATTAACTTAAGCAGAAAAAGAATTTGTCAGAAAGTGCCATATCACAAAAGTAATGAGGAGGATGGAGAAAGAAGCTTGAGTAGTAACCAAAGGAGTCTCAGCACAGGTAAAATCCTGTCATGGGCACTCACTTCTTAGGATGCTAGTGGCATCACTTTGGACCATTGACCACACTCATTACTCTATGTGCTATTAGAGTCTTTACTCCATCACAACTGATTCACAGAATCTCCAGCTGGCTATCTTTGTGTCTCTGCCTTGGGACTGAAATGCCCAAACTCTGGCTGCCAGAAAGTAGGAAAAAGAAATACCTTCTCACATTTGGCTTCTCTACTGAAGTGAAAGGAGACCCAAGAAAGGGCACTCAGATCTTGGCAGTTGAAACAATATGTGTCAAATATACTCTCTAATTCTGGAAAGTCTACCACCTAGAAATTTTGATGGCAAATTTTGAAGTAGAATTCTCCTGCAGTTCTAGACTGCACCATACCTCTTAAATAGCTTCCTACCCTCAGGTCTTCCTTTCTCCTCTCCTCATCCAAGATGGAGAAGCTTGGGATACTGTTTTTCCAAAATCTAATTTTAGGTTCTTTGGTTAGTGTAGCAGGTACTTTTATTAGGAAGCTAGTCTGAAGTAAATACAGAAGAGACAGATGTGTAGCGATGACCCTGGCAGTGCCCTTGTTTGCCACCTCCTATTCCCCATCCTCAATCCAGGAGAAAAATAAGGTGTGGGGTACAAAGAAACTATGAGATAAAGCAGCAGAGATAAATTGACACCCTTACCCCAAGGTATTTCATATTTTTCCAATATCATCAAAACAATTTAACCATTCTTTGTTGGATCTTTAATCCTTTTGTTGTATGTCTTTGATGGTTTTTGAAAATATATATGGATAATATCAAGCAATTAATTTTTATTTTAAAAGTATAACTAAAATCCAGAATCAAAAGTCTTTAGGAACCTAAAATGTGATTACATTTTTAAACAAGTGATTTTGATAGCACCTGTCTTTACTGTGTATTGCTTGTTTGTCTTCCCCAGTAAATTGCAAGTTCCAGAGAGACAGAAGCAGTCTGTCCTACTTACCATATCCCTAGCACCCTGCACAGGACCCAAAACAGGAAAGCCAAGAATACATATATTCAGCTCTGTAAAATTTCCAGTTTATAATTGTGTTGTGGATACACAGTAAACACGCAATAAATATTTGAAATTCATTGGAAAGAGATAGGAAAGGAAGATGAATAAAACTGCACATGCAAATAAATTAACTGAGAAGCAGGAAACCTCTGTTGTTTAAAAGGATTTTTGTTTTGCATCAAATTGGGCGGAGGAAAACTTTATAGGTCCTTCGTAAGAGCAGATTTTCTCATCCTCCAATGGAAAACAATGGCACACCCCATTAAGACTATGTACATTCTACAAAATGCAGCAAGAATATCAAGACTCACTTAGGCAGACTGGACTCACTCCTCGAGGACTCTGGTTAGTGGGGTTGCAGCCCATGAGTCTGCATGCAGCTGTTCCTCAAGCACTTTGAGAAAGAAGGCACTGGGCGTGGGTCTGCACTGGCTGGGGTTTGACTTGAGGCTGCAGCCACTATCCGCAAAAGGCAGGACTTTGTGTCCTTGCTCCTTGAATTTTGTAATTCTCAGTTACTTATTCACTTATTTGTTTATTTACAGGAAAAAATGTTTTTGTCCACCTCCAAAGTGGGGAGAAGATTTTTACAAAAGAAGAGCCTGGATCAGGATGTCTTGAAATCTCTTTTTGAGGAGGAAATTCTCTCTAATCATGAATGGTTAGAATGGTCAACCTATCTCATATCCCACATAATGTCTTTCTCTATTTTTTTTTTTTTTTTTTTTGTTGGTACACTGTATATCCTTGGCTACTGGGTACTGCTGAAACCCTGAATTGCTTGTGGGGGAGTTGAACACTTTCTACTCTAACCTTAGATTACTGTAGCATTTTACAAAATATATATAATTTTTAGTGAAAGCATTTCATAAAACTGAACACTCTACAGGTATTTTGCCTGCATGGCCATCTAATTTCATACCCCTGATTAATTTCTCTACACTGTTGCTAGGAGACCAAGACACTTCTTAACAAAGGATGCAGAACGTATCAACCATGTGGATATCTGCTGTCTCAAATCCGTTTTCTTGTTGCAGTTGTTGCTTCCTTAGAATGTGGTGTTTATAACACCTGTAAGGGTGGGGGAATTGCTCAGTATACTAACACATAGGGGTGCGGTACTTTTCTGAGCGATATCACCATCTTGCTCTTCTGCCTATTTTGTGATCATAGATGTGGAGATGTCGACGGGGTTTTATTTCTTAATGCGACAAAAATCATGTTTGTGTGCTGCTGTGCTATTCCATTCTAGAACTGCAGATAAGAGAAAAAGAAGCCAAGCCCAAGAGTCGGGGATTGTTGGAAAACAGATTTCTCTTGACATTTTCTGAAATCTACTGCTGGTTTTCTTCGCGTTAGTACCCCTTTGAGGTACATTATGTTAGCCATAGTAGGCTAAGATTTTCTACTGACTTTAGAATTTAATCCCAAAGTGGCAATCTAATCAGAAAAATCATATTAGCAATTTTTAAGTTTTAAATATAATGAGAGTTTTTGGTGATAAGGTTTGTTTATCATCACATGAAAGTATGGGGAAGGTAAACGAGATACCAGTGCTGAAATCCTTTGTAGTCAGGTATAAAGAGAGAAGCTGTCTCCATGACCATAAACCTGGAACTACTGAGATTTGGAAAGCCCAGGACTGGACAGCCTGTGCTCCAGCAGTATTTGATAAGAAAAAGTGGGTTGCTCCTGAGACTCTAAGCGCTGCTGGACTCCAGCCCTCCATTTCTTATTCTCCCCAATCTCTGTTCCTTCTTGACATTCATCTTTTGAGCATGTTTCCTCTCTATGTAGGTCTCCTCTGCCGAGAACACTTCCTACTCATTTAACTTCCATTGGGCCTTTAAGATATTAGTTCATTTGTCCCTTTCTCAAAGAGACCGTCTGTGAACCCTTTCACCATTACCAGCTGAGGCTCTAACTATAAACTGTCACAGTGGCTGGTATATTTTTTAAAACTTTACAGCTGTAGATGTGATTATTAGATGAACAGGACTCTTCTCCCCTCCCCAGTTCCATGAAAGCAAAGGCCATGTCTAGGTTTGTTCACTACTGTACTCACAGAAGCTGCCATTTATTTGGGGTTTATAAATTTTTAATGCATGCTTGCTGAATAAATAACTGAGATACATGATACTTTATTTTCCAACACTCTGACTATGGTTCTCTAACCTTTCTTAACCTCTCCTGTGTACTTTCTACCCTTTATTCTAAGTAACTTCCAGGATTTTAGTTTTGTTTCTTTTCTTCTTCCCAGATCCCTAAACCCTAGAGTGATCACCTACTTTGAAAGCTCAGCTAATGCTGATGACCCAAACCCAACGATTCAGTCTTCACTTCTCATTCTAGCTCTCGTCTTCTATTCTGTGCTGTATTTAAGATATGGTCACTTGGAGGTTCAGCTGTCATTTCAAATTCCACTTGGGTGAAACAGATGAAGGAGCAGAGACTGCTGTTAGAACTCATTAATATTTACTGCTGTGCAACTTTGGGAAAATTATTTTACCTCTCTGAGCCTTCATTTCCTTACTTATAAAATTGAATTACTAATACTTATCTTGCAATATTATTTCAAGGATGAAGTGAGTATAATACAAATGTGTGTGTGTGTGTGTGTGTGTGTGTGTGTGTGTGTGTGTGTGTACCTTCCTACATTCCTTAGTACTCAGTGCTTGAAACAGTTGGCAGTCAATAATAAGCTATTATAACTTTATATATACCGGGGGTGCCAAAAAAATATATACACATTTTAAGAGATGTTACCTATGCTCAAGCAGCTGTTCCCCATAATCAGAAGTGTCTGGACACTGATGGCAACCACTTTGAGCACCTCTTGTAATTGCAGAAGTCAAACCTGACTTTTGTTCATCTTTTGTTATCAGTATATATTGAGGATTACAATTGATAGTTTTTCCCTTTCTTAAAATGTGTATACATTTTCTTGGCACATTCTCTATTTATTAGAATAAATCATCCTCCTAACTTTTTACCCTTTCTCATTTTGTTTCTCTTTAAAACAGTAAAACCCCATTTTTCTTAATCACCCAGGTTCAATATCTTGAGCCATTTTGCTAGTCCATAAATAAGTCAAATCAGAAATCAAACCTTATTACTTCTTCTTTCAAACTGTGTCTCTAATTCAAGGTGTTGAATTCAAAATATTGTTCTCATTTTTATCATCCTGACTCTGGCCTCACCCTTCACTCTGGACCGTTTAGCTAGACTTCTCATTAAGTGCTCTGCCCAGTCACTTATACTGTGACTTGCAACCATTTTAATCCTCCTGGAACATGTGGTTTTACTCACACGATTCTCATGGAAAAGCCTAAAGTCATTTCTGGCAGAATCAAGTCCAGGTTTCTCCTTGTCCCTTCAGCTCTTCTCTCTGGCCCACCTAGCCTAACCTCCTCATGGATCCCATGCACCTTAGATACAATTAGTCCTTTGTTCTTTCTGGACTTCACATACTTCATACTTCATCATGGTCCCTAACTGTCTGCTCTTTATTGTGCTGTTCCTTCTACGTTGAACAGCTTCACAGCCCTTTTCGACGAATCCCTTTTCTTAAAGCTCACATGTAGGCACTTAGCCAAAGTTCTGTAGCTTTCCCCATCTAATACTCTATGATGATATAATAATTATTTGTGTGTTACTTTGATCTTGATTGTTTCATGTCTGACTTTAATCTAACTTCCTTGAATATAGTGGCCATGTCTTCCGTTCCCTCCCACTCCACCCGCATTTTCTAGGCCTTGAACAATTCTGGATTTGTAAATAGAATTTTTAATTTGCATTCTTTACTGTAACCACTCTGGGTTGAAATACCACACAGAGAAACTGAAAGTTAATAGGTTGAACCATATGAAGTTATTAATACTTGGCCAGTTTTGCCCTATAACACCAATAACTTTGCATGGTCAATCTAATAACTTAATGTCCTCATCTTAGATGATTTGCTGAAATATAAAATGGACTCTTTCTCAGTTTAGAAATGGTCCTTAGAACTTAGAAAAGGGATAGGCTACTGTCCTGCTCGTATCTCATTCCACTCTCTCTAGAAAGGATATTCTCTATTGTTCTTTAAAAAAAAAAAAAACAGTCCAAGTTTATTTTCTAAATGGGTGGGTGGGGAAAATATTGGACATGATTAGCAAACGTCAGATCTATACTTATTCCTAAAAAAGGTATTTTTATGACATACAATGGAGTTGTAACTTTTATACTAGGACAGATCTAGAATCAGGTCCCAACTCTGCCACGACCTTGGGTAACCTCAAGCAACTTATTTAAATTTTCTATGCCTTTAGTTCTTCATCTGTATAAGGTGGTTGATAAGAACCTACCTCTTCAAGTCAGGGTGAAGGTTAAATCAATTAATCCAAATAAAGCCTGAGCAAGAGTGCTGGCACATAATAAGCATTCAGTGACTATCAGTTGGTTTTATTACTTCCAATTTTAATAGAGTTTCTGCTCTCCTATAGATGTAAACTAATACCATTAAACAAAATAGTATCTCTCTGTTTATATTTTATGAGGTAACAAATCATCTCATTCTTCCTAAAATGTTTAAGTGAAACTTGAGGCTTCTCAAAACCAGCAAAAATAAATAAGTAAAAAAATGGACCTCTTCTTATAAAGTAAATAATTATAATTACATGTCTCTCTCTTCTCCTACATAGATATGAATTCAAAGAAATGGTGTTAAATGACACCTTTGTCACTCACTTGTTTTTAAATATCCCGAGCTTTCTGCAATAGATTATTTCTCCTTCACATCTCTCCCATCTCCTACAAAAACAAAAGACACAGCTCAGAAAACAAATTATCCAAGCAAAGTCCAATTCTTCTTGGACTATAAAATAAAAATAAATTGAAACCATAACACTAAGCAGTGGTATGGATCATCTACGAATTAAGAATTTGGTTGAAAAGATTTAACATGATGCTTAAAAACATATTGAATTTGCCCCATACTTTATGACAACAATGTATTTATATAGGGTTTATTCCTGAGTGATTTAATGTGTTTATGGATTTAACAAATCACTATGTGTAAGCCATTTTTTAACTACCCGATTAAGCTGACATCACTTCTGTTGATTCATCTATTTATTAATTCGACAAATATTTATGAAAGGATTACTGTAGGCTAGGCATAGTAATCTGCAGCTTACCCGAATTAGGGCTGCCTCTCTTCTCCAGGCAAGACTATTTTGATTCTTTTTTATTATGATCTGTCAAAAAATTATGTAACCTTTAAGGGCAGACATCACCAAATGGTTTATGATCTTTTTATTTCCAATTTAAAATGGTGCCAATGTAATCGTTGTTGCCAACTGCATGTCTATTCCCTGCTTACTAAGATGTGTTCTAACTGTAGGACTAGGCTGACGCCCAGTGCTGGTTTCCCTACACGACAATGGGGAAGAAGACAGTGGGGTTGCCCCTTAAATCATCAAACCTTTGTGAGTCCATCTGAACAACTATTTCTGGGGAGTGTTCTGACTCTTTTTTTTTCTTTCTTTCTTTCTTGGCAGAAATGAACATTTTCTTGGTGATCTTCAGTTACAATATTCTTACCTCATCTGGTTCTGTTTTTTCTATTCAAACAATCATAATTCCTCAACAAAGGGCTTGAAGTAGAGGTTTCATGTATATTACATAGTCTCTTTCCTTTTATAGCTTTTCACCGTGTCTTTTGGAAGGGGCCCAGAAATCCAGAACTCTTACAATTCCTCATTTGAGAAAATTAGTTAACAGTCCTTTAATTCCATCTCTTCCTGAAACAAGGAAAAATTGCTGTATGGCCATGCCAGGCATCTCAGGCCCCATAAATGGTACTTTCCAAGGGGTCTTTCATAGTGCAAAATTATACATATTAGGTAAAAAAAATAAAATCAGAGTCAGTTAGAACTAATAAATGCAGCAGATTTGGCAAATAAGTGATCTCTGCTTTCAAGGAGTTTAGAATCTGAGAAAAATGGGTTTTGAACAAGTGCACAAAAGGGAGGAAAAAGCACTTCTGGCAGAGTGAACGGTGTTAGAACCTGAGGCCAAAAAGAGCATGGTGGTTTTAAGGAAATGAAACAGGAGCCCTGTGGCTGAAATGCAGTGTGACAAAGAAAAGCGGCCCAGATCCTGCAGGCTTGTGAGCTGTTTAAGATATTTGGACTTTACCCCAAAGTCCAGCGCTTTTAGGGAAGAATTTTAAACCCAAGAGTAAGCTATCAGATTTGTTTTTCCACATTATTCTAGCTGCAGTGTAGAAGCATGGGAGGGGTGGGGTGGAGAACGGATTGGAGGGAGCTAGTTGTCATAAGTTTCACTAAATTGATCTTTTGTTTGATTGAGATTTTTGAGATTTTAAAAAATCCATTCTTACGACTTAATTTCTCATCTTTATTCCTCTAATAACCCTTCTGAATGAGTTTTCCTCTATTCTCTTGTTCAACTTTATCTTCCAAGGGCTTTGTAGAAGAGCCCCCTTTTTTTAGAAAACTTTTCTTGATCTTATCATTCATTTACAATCTTGTGTTATTTGCTATTTTGTATCATTGTATCATTTTATTGTCATGGCTTCTTAGCTATTTATTATAGGTACGGCCTGCTGTAGTGAAGAGTTCTTTGAAGTCAGACAGGATTGGGTTCTAATTTCTAACTGGGATTCAAGTTATGTCACTTAAACTCAAGGAATTTGACGTATTCATATGTAAGATGAAAAAAAAAAAAGACCTCCTCCTGATTATTATAATTAAGTGATAGGATGTATATAACGAACCTAGCACAGTTTCTGAAATGTAGTGGTTTCGAACATAATGTGGTTTCTTCTTTCTTCCTCTCCCTTCTTGCCTTTTTAAAAATTAATCAAAGGAGATCTATCTTGCTTAGCTGTGCATCAGTTTCAGACCATTGCACTCAATGGAAAATACATAATTGATGAACTAAATGGATATTATGTCATATAAACATTCTTAATAAAGTAAGTTATGTTATCCAATAGTGTAACTCGGAGTTAGTAATATTCTCTTCTTTTATTCCATTGCATTTAGCTATGGCTTTGCCCACATAGATTGCTCTTAAAAGTTATTTTTAGTGAGTCTGGAAGAGCACTAATATTTGTAGATTTTATCTGTATCCTGATTTCCTGTTCTTTAGACAGTGACTGATCGTTCTAGAGGCTGGTCTGATTTTAATTCCATTCTCTTTAGATTCCAAGCATTCATTCTTTGGGTTTTCCATGATTTCTGAGAGGTTCCAGATGCCCTGTGGAGGTGAGCTTCAGAGCATAAGCCCTTCTTCGTGCCACTCCAATCATGTCTACAAGTTTCTTTTTTTGTAACTCCTGAGTAATTAATGCAGGACAAATAATTCTGTGGTAAAGAATGATGATATAAATATGAGGTGTGATAAAAAAAAAATAAGACAAATGTTTAAATTAAAAAATTGTTACAGTAAAAGACACATTGCCATTAAACCCCCTAAAAATACCCCCATATCCCCATCGTTTCGAACACTCTTATCCCATTGTTTTTGCCACTTTCTGAAACACCTCTGGAAGTTTTCTTTCCTGAGTGTCTTTAGTTGCACTGTCATGGCTGAATCGATGTCCTGAATCAATTCAAAACGTTTTCCTTTCATGGTCATTTTGACTTTGGGGAAGAGCCAGAAGACGAACAGTGCCAGATCCAGTGAATAATGTGGATGAGGACACATCATAATGTTTTTATTTGACAGAAATTGCCCTATTAGAAGTGATGTGTGACACAGCATGTTGTCATGATGGAGGATAAAGTAAAGACACTCAGGAAAGAGGACTTCCAGAACTGTTTCAGAAAGTGGCAAGAATGATGGAATAAGTGTGTTTGAAGTGACGGGCAGTATTTTGAGGGGGATTAATGGCAATGTGTCTTTTATTGTAATATATATTTTTTTATTTAAACATTCACTGTACCTTTTGATCATACCTCATATATATTGTTCTGTGTATAAGTGGACTTAGGCAGCTTTCAAATGTGACCTGCATGAAACATTACGTGTAACATTAACTGAAATATTTAAATAACATTTACAACATAGGTTGAAGGGCATAGATTATGTCCCTAAAATAGATAGCAATTAAAAACCACTCAGATATTCTTCAATAATCAAGATAAATAAAATATCTGGTCTGTGAATTGGCTTATAATACTGGCACTTAAACAATGAAGAGAGATTAGTGCTATAAAGCTTCAAACTGACATAACTTCCTTTCACTTCTCTAAAGGATGGTTTACCAACTTTTATGGCTTCCAGAAAAAAAATTGGATCTTCTGAACACTTTCTAGCATTTAACTGTGTACGTAATGAATAGAAAAATATAGAAGCTTCAAAAAATGATTTTTTTTTTAGCTTACGGCAGGAGATTTTAAAAACAAAATTTAAATGGAGGAATATATCTAGTTTTATTAATATTAATACCAATCTATAATTATTTATACTAATTTAATAAATACTAAAATTTATTTAACACTAAGGATAACTTCTTTCAAACCATTGACTAATTCTGGCAGAAGACATTTCTTCTTTGGAGTCAATACCTTCTTTTAAGAAAGGACAGAGAAATGAAAACTCAGAAAATTGGTGTATCTAACCTAAGCGACTGTAACATCCTGTGTTCAATTTGTATAAATTTGTCAAGCTGTTCACTTATGATTTGTGTACATTATTGTTTGTATGTTGTGCTTCAATAAATAATTTGCATAAAATAAAATCTATGATGACCAATTTGACCATCAAGCCACTGTGGGAGAATTACCTGGTAGTGATATTGTAGCAATTAATGAATGATCCATCTCTGGAGTTTCATTGGTATAACCCTTAGTATCAGGGTGTGAACAGAGAAGAGGACAACAAAAAGTCAGAAGAGTGTCAACTCTTTTTAAACAGATGTTTTCAAAAAACTTGTTGAGCAAATCAAAACTAGTGAAAAATATTTCCATGCAAATTTTTGCCGATTTTGCTGCTATGCTAAGCAGCTACAAGAGTTAAAAAAATATTTAAGAGTGAAAGAAATTATTTCCTTCTGTTTAGAGTTAGATTAATCTCAACATATTAGGGTTTGGGAATTTAAAAAATTATTAGCAAAGACTTTAGGACAGTTAATAATCTAAAAATAATTTGGCAAATTCTAAATATTCAGAGAAATACAGAAAGTTGTTTTTGTGAATAAAAGGACTTTGTGATTTCTTTATATAATAAAAATATAGTAATATCATTGTAATTTAAAATTATATATTTACTTTTCATTGGCCATAGTATACCATTTCTACACACTATGATATTTGCCTCTTATATCTATGTAATTATCTTATATTTTTATTGTAATTTTCTACCCATCACACAATTTTTATCATATTCAAATTAATAAAAACTTCTGAAATATCTCCCTTCAATATAAAACTCTCTTTATATAACATTTTAAAATTCATTTTGTTTCTTCTACTAAAGATAATATCACCTTACGTGTTGTTTCTGAGTAACTTGATTGGAATTTCCTTCAATGAATTCTTCCAAGATAACAAAGTCCAAGTATTTTCTCTGGATTTGGATCTTCAAACCAATAAATCAAAATATCCTCAGTGTTTTTGTTCACCATGTTAGCCTTAGAACAGAGTCCCAGAGTATGTTGTAGTCCCTTAATGATAAACTGTTGGGTGAAATATTACTAACTTTCTTATTTGGCTTTGGTGTCCCTTTTTTACAAGTAGTCTATTTTAGGGCAGTCTTGGTTAGTAGTGATGACCTCTCTCCATCTACTTTCTCAGACTTTACTCTCCTACTCACCATTTTCTGAAATCTGTGGATTTATTATTGATACTTTCTTCTTCTCACCGTAAAAATATCTGAAAGCTTAAAGAAAGAGTTGAAGCCACTACAAAACAGTTGGGAGCCACTGTCTAGAATTAAACTTCCACCTCTCTCACATGACGCAAGGTATCATTTTAAAATAGAAAATGAGAATTTAGATCTGTGGCATCTAATTCAATTTCCATCATCCGGTGTCTACCTGCAATGTGCAGTCAAGCTACTGCATGAGGCAGTCTGTTTCATTGTGGGGCAGCATTCGTTGCTGATTCTTTTCAGCCTTCTGAGGTAGCAGAAACAGTTCTTACATGAGAATCCTTCAAATATCTTAAGGGATCTATCTATATTCTCTCTCTAAAGCTATATCTTCTTTTCTTTCTTGAACCATTCATTTTATAACATGACTCTAAACAATCTTCTGTTTTGCATCTTCTCTTCTAAACTAAATCTAAGTCAGTGTCTGTCTTAAAATAGCATGCACCAAATTAAATATAATACCCATATGTGGTCTCTTTTATACAGAACACAGTGGTTGATTCTGTCCCGTGACCTGCATTCTAAACTTCTTTTAGTGCAGCTCAAGTTGCCATTAGCTCCACACTCTGCTTTCCTGCTAACTCGGGTGACTCTGACCTTGGTTGTCTTCCTTTTCTGTCAGATTCCACCTTTCAAACACTTCTTTTGTTTCTCCTCCAAGAGGAACAGTTGTTTTTATTTTTTGGGGATAGCTTTAAAATGCTTCTTCTCCCCCCTCTCTTGTCTCTCTTCTTCCTCTGTTTTTCAATAACTCTATGAAGGTTACTGCCCTGGCTTCCTGAGATTCTTTGTCTACCCCAGCTTTTATCTCACTCTGCCTATGGGGCAGTCAGTTCTAATTGTGTTTTCAAACATTAGCAATGATCAAAAAGGACAAAATAAAACACGTGTTTTCACCAAAGCCAGTCTCTCAGTCAGCATCAGCATCGTAATCGGCACACACACCTTTTTATAGCCACACAGAATGGTAGGCTCTCAAGACATTTTCCAATTATCTCATTGGCTAGTTTAATGTTTTTTCCACTTTCCTATGCTATGTGTGAACTAGAATCTAAACTTCTACTTGGGTTAACCTTTCAGAATTAAGCAATTGACTTGTGAGGAATACTGGAATCAATACTGATAAGAAAAATATTAATATTTAAGTTATAAAATCATGGAATAGTAGATGGAAATATTGTCTAGCACAATACTCTAATCAGAGTAGAAATTTACCTTAACACATCTCTGTCATACAGACTTCCAGCTGCTGCTTGAAAAGGAGTAAAGCCAGGGAGCTCACTGCTTTTAGGGCAGCTTATTTAATTTTCAAACATTTCATTCTGCAGGAAACTTCTTCAATAAAAGATAGCTTTCTACTAAACCTTTCTATTTATCCTTCTGGTCCAAAAATGAATAAACCACTTTCACAGGAACAGCCCTAAAGACACTTTTAAATTTATTATATTTCATCATGACTTTGTTCTTGAAGAGGCCATTTGGTAGTATGGTATAAAAATCAAAATCTTATTAGCCAATATTAAGTACTTTGCTAATTACATTATGTGATTTTCCTTTATGTATTGCAGAATAGTTAGTATTTATTGGGATCCTAAATCTATCGGAGAGGATCCAAGTAACAGTCATAGAAGTTAAACAGCTTCCTCAAGGTCACTGATTGAATCGGTGATGGAGCTTGATTTTAAACCCAGTTATTTTCTGTAACAGAGGCCAAACCTTGAAATGCTTCACTCCACTGTCTATGGTGTGACGTGGTTTTCAGATTTCTCACCATTGCATTTGATCTCTTTTAAATGCTTTTGGTTTGAAAATGTCCCTGTTTAAATACAGTGCTCAAAACTAGATGTAGTACTCGAACTCTAGATGTTATGTAACCAGCACAAAGTAGAATAAAACTTCCTTCCCCTGAACTAGACTTGATACGTTAAGTACTACAACTTAAGTTCACTATAACTTTTCTGTACCTACATTACAAATGCAATCTTAATTAAATTCAATTTGTGGCCATTTTCTGTTCAACTCAAAACTTCTTTTTTAAAACAAGGTAATGCTTTGCTATAATAGCCCCTTAGGTAATTTTACAATTGACTTTAAAAAAAAAAACAGTGGTAAAACACATATTGCATAAAATTTACCATCTTAACTCTTTTAAATATGTAGACCAATAGTGCTAAGCATATTCATGCTGTTTTGCAACCAACCTCCACAACTTTTAGTCTTGCAAAAGTGAAATTTTATACACTTTAAATAATAATGCTCCATTCACCTCTTCCTCTAGCCCCTGGCAAAACTATTTCACTTTCTACCTCTATGAATTTGACTACTTTAGGTATCTTGTGTAAATGGAATCAGACAGTATTTTTTTTTTCAGGTTTTGTGACTGACATTTCATTTAGCATGATGTCCTCAATCAAGGTTTATCCATGTTATAGCATGTATCAGAATTTCCTTCCTTTTTAAAGCTGCATAATATTCCATTGTACATATGTATCATGTTTTGCTTATCCATTCATCCATTGATGGACATGTGAGTTAATTCTACCTTTTGGCTATCATGAATAATGCTGCTATAAACATGGGTGCACAAATATCTCTTTGAGACCTTGCTTTTAATTCTTTTGGAAATATATCCAGCAGTGGAATTGTTGGGTTATATGGTAATTCGATTTGTAAGTTTTTGAGTATCCACCATACTTTTTTACACAGTGGCTAAACCATTGTACATTCCCACTACCATAAGGGTACCAGCTTCTCCACGTCCTTGCTAACAGTTGTAAATTTCTCTTCCTTCCTTCCTTCCCTTCCTTCTTTCATTCCTTCCTTCTTTCCTTGATAGTAGCCACCCTAATGGGTGTGAAGTGATATCTTATTGTGGTTTTGATTTGCATTTCCCTAATGATTAATGATTTTAAGCATCTTTTCCTATGTCTATTGACCATTTGTATATCTTCTTTGGAGAAGTGACTATTCAAGATTTTCCCCAATTTTAATTGAGTTATTAATTTTTCACTGTTGAGTTGTAGGAGTTCTTTTTTATATTCTGGATATTAATCCCTTACCAGAGATATGATTTGTAAATATTTTCTCCAGTTACATAAGTTGCCATTTTACTCTCTTGACTGTCTTTTGCTGCATTGAAATTTTTAATTTGGATGTAATTCAATTGATCTATTTTTACTTTTGTTGATTGTGCTTTTGTTTCATGTCAAGATATTACTGCTTAATCTACTGTCATGAAGCTTTTCCCCTATGCTTTCTTCTAAGAGTTTTATAATTTAACTTTTCCATTTAGGTCTTTGATCCATTTTGAGTTAATTTTTGTACACATTTGACTTTTTAACATAAATGTAAGTTTCACATTTTACTCCATTAAATTTCATATTTTTATTTTGGCCATTTTACTGTCTTATCAAAATCTTCAACATCACAATTATCAATCATTATGTTAATGCTTCTTTTTAAGAAATCGGTGTGCCATCTTAAATTTTTATCAGCATGACCTCTATGTCCTCAACCTAATAATATTATGTATAAGTCCAACATTAAAATTCTCCCTTTGAGTCATCATTGGCCAATACTATTTAAGTGTATTTGTCCAATGTTTCTTCATAAGTTTGACAAAGAAATTATAAAAATTAAGGATATTTACTTCATAAAGCTTTACTGAAATCAATATTTCCTATATCTACAGTAGCTTTTTAATTCATCAGCCCCCAAATTACATTAATTTGAATTAATGACAGTGATAATATGAACCATTTAATTTAGAATATAAATAGTAGATTTTAAGTAAATGCATTTTCCGTTGTTTGCTAGTCCCCACACTGCTAAAAAATGCTGCAGAGTAAGTCCTTCCATATTTCCTCTAATGAAGACCTAAAAATGAGTTCTAATTACATTGTATAAAACTTGTAAATTAATTATTTTTCATTTTATATGTTGAAAAAACTTACAATCTTATTTGCATTATTAATTTGCTTTCTAACTCAATCTTCATACATTATACATAACACAAAGAAAAACTGTTGATTAAGGCTTGCAAAATTTCATAAATTCAGGATTAGTGGAGCTGATTATGATGGAAGTGCACAGAACTAATGAGAAGTTAGTAAAAAAGATTCTTAATGACTGTCTTGTTATGTGATTTTTTTCTTCCTAAGTATATTGATATAGCACACAAAACAAACAGAAATACATACATATGTACTTTTTTTGCTGTGGTTTACTTACAATTTGTTTGTGTTAGTAATTTCATGGCAGAGGAGCTGTGTGGCAACATGTTGTAGTCATATATCAACAGAGAGTCCCAGGAGAACTTCAATTCACTTAAATGTGAGTTATGTACTGATGATTCCTGAGGAGGACATGACCTCCAGATTAGACAATCAAGGCCTTGTTATTTTTATCAGATCTGCCATGAAAAATCAATTACTTTCTTCAAAAACAAATTAGACAACAAATCTTTCCCAAGGAAGTTACAAACATTTGTTTATGTAAGTTGAAGTTGTTTTTGTGTTCCAAAATACTCAATGTCTCAAGTACATATTATTAGAAATGAGTCTAAAGAATAAGATTTTGATATTTTTAGGCAGATAGAAATTTAATTTATGAATTAAAAAAACAATAGTTTTTTCAGCCTTTGTAACTAGTGGTGGGCACTCCAACAGGACTGTGTTTAATAGGCTCCTTAATTTATCATGGCAAACCAGAAGATTTGAATCACTTGAACTGTTGAATTTTATAGGTATACACAGTCAAAAAGTATTTTTTCCAGTAGCAATTATTCTTTACTCTGAAACTATAGCTTACTAATATAACTATATATGTATTAATATACATTTACTCTGAAATAATGAAATATGCCCGTTATATCTCATTATGTACCTATAATTTTATTTCATGTCTTTAGTTAAAATCCCATACATAAAAGGAATTGCCCCATGAGTAAGAATTGTACTTAATAGAAAGAAAAAGAAAAATGACACAAATAATTATATCATAATTATACCTTATAATATACATAGAAACATATTATTATAAGCATATTATTGATAAACCATCATATATCATTAATGGAAAATATATTCACACAAAATAACTTTAAGCTGAGGTTTTGCAAACTGCAGTACATGAGTGAGGCATTGAGGGATGGGCAAACTCCAGCCTTATTAGTTTTTTTAAAGAGATTCTTCATAACATTATACAAATCCCATGCAGTACTTGGATGTTTCTTGTGTCCACTAAACAAATAAAATAACCTTGCTCCAAAGCCTGAATATTTCCCTTTACACATCCATAAGTACCAAACAGAAAAATGTGATTTTAGAGAACAGAACAATTAATGTATTCTGGCATGCTATAGTAAAGAATACAAACAAATTGCAGCAAAACAATTTTCATGAAACAATGGAATGGTGTGTATAAATCCAAATGCATACACATTGACAAGGGTATAGTTATGTTTCAGTCATGATATAGGTTCATTGTGTGGTAGTTAAGAGTATAAGCTTTGTACCTGTAGAAATCCTTGCTTATGTTTACATTATTTAACCTCAAAGCCCTTCTTTTTCATTTGTAGAATTGGTGAAAGACTTTATATTTACAAAACACTGAAAAATATGTTTGCATGTAGTAAAGATTCATAAATGTGAGTAGAATATTGTTGGAAATAAACTGTGATGTTAAATGGGTTAATGGATATGATATGATGAGCACACTGACGTACAGGCAATGTTTCTGTGATCTTTACATCATTTGTGCTGCTCTTTCTCTGTGTGGATGGAGAGTTACTGCACTTTGAACTGCCCCAGCACGCTCTAGTGATGGAAATTGAAAATGCAGATCTCGTACTCCAGATGTGATCCTGAAGATGGTGTTTTTCTGTTTCAGAATATTCTCAAATGTGCCACATCATCTTGGAGCTTAAAATTTCTTCTGAGAAAGTGGAAAAGTTGTGTAAAATATATACCAGGTCAAAAAATGTTTATGAAATACCTGGTGAGTGGAGGCATCACCAGATAGAGTACTTCCCTGTATGGGATTTAAAATCAGGAGGGGAATATGAGATCTTAATATGTATTCATGTGAAGCAATGTTACTGCAACATCAGACTTTACATGGGAAATTCATCAAAACAACAGTTATGTAACTGTATTACTGAAGGTACATAAAGACATTCTTTAGTGTTAAGTCCTCACTTTTACTGTTATCAAGCTAAGTTAATTTTTGTAGAAACACCCAAATATAAAGCTCTAGGGAATTGTAAGTCTTTTAATTCCTTATGATTGCTATATAGTTTCCATCCTTTCTTTGAAACCGTGGGGGTGGTTAGGAAGAGTGGGTTGCACTAGATTTCCACATTGAGTGTAAATTCAACACTGCCATTCGATTTCCAGAGCTGGAGGTTGCTCCTGCCCAACCAGCTTGCTCTATATCTTAAGATTCATCAGGAAAGTCTTTGTTAACTGCCAGATGGTATGTTGACCTAAGGAAATGAGCCTTTAGCTACTGGAAATCCACTGTGCCAAGTACAACATTCCTAATGAATATGGAAGGAGAGATCATTGTTTATGGTCCACCTCTTCACCCAGAAGAGTTGCTGAGTTCTGGCATTCCAGTAGGGCTAAGGATGGTGAAGTGACAAAAGACTCAGGAGACCGCTAGAAAGTATTTTTCTAACTTAATTAGGTAATAAAGATTTTCCAGGAAACTGTACTTCCTTATATTGAGAAATTCCTTAATATTGCTGATTTAAGATATTGCAAAAAATATGTGCTTGAGGATTTATTTTCATACATATTTCAACCATCTCACCACATTTACCACTTCAGCCCTGAGACTAGCTATCATTTGCAAGAGTCTCCTACCCACCTCCCCTGTTTAGTCATTTGTACCCTTTCCCTAATTATACAAAAAACAGATAAATTATTTAAAAATGCAGGTCACATTGTGAACTCTCATGCTAAAAAACCCTAGTTGCTCTCCTTCTCACTCAAAGTGAAAGCCAAAATCCTTACACTAGCCCATAAGTTCTTACATTAGTTCTCTGTTTCATTACAACTCTGCCCTCATTCACTTGGCTCCCACAACCCTGCCTTATTTGCTGTGCTTTGCACATGAGCCCTGGTACCATTTAAGGCCTTCAAATACTTTCCCCCCTTGAAAACACACTTACCCCAGATACCCACACAGCTCTGTTCTGCTCCCCACCTCCTTTAGGCCTTTACTCAAATGGTACCTCCTCAGCGAGGCGCTCTTTGACCACCCTATATGAAAGTACACCTCCCAACTTTAACAGCCTATTATACTTCTGTACTTTATTTTCTCCAGTATTGCCAACAGACATTACGTGGGTATTGATTTATGTGTTATCTGCCTACCATTACCACAATAAAAACAACACGACGATAGAGATTTCTGTGTTATATTTATTGCTAACTCTGGAAACTAGAAAAGTGAGCAATCCACAGACAACACTCAATAAGTATTTGTTCAGTAAATAAACTGTGCTGGAGATTAAAGTCTTTCTAACACCCACAGATTTACAAATGACCTTGAAGTCATAACAGTGACTTTGACCTTGACCTTGAAGTGCTATCAAAATGTCTGAACTGCCTCCTCCCCTCTAGCCAATGAATAAAGCCATAACTTAAAGTGCTCAACTTGGCATGACATTTTAGTTCTAACACTGTTCCCTGTGTTATTACACTTTCCTTAATATTAAAATCAGCCACTTTGCGCTGGCTGTAAGGAGCACTCTTATGAGAGGCTCTGGCACAAGAATGTGAAGGAGATAGATGCACACATTCCAAACTGAATGCAAACCACTTTCATGGAAGCCCTTGTAGAGTCCAGTGGAGTAATGACAGAAAGGCTTCAATTCTTTAATGCTTCTTAACGGGCTTTACAACATGGGTATTCACACACATTTTACTCACCTTGACTACAGGACAAATACAGAAGAAAGAAAGTTTTTATGGATGGAGGATGTAGACAATTTGTGTTGCCATGTAGAAGGCAGACAAAGAAATGAATTTTCATCTCATTCTAAGCATTTGGTAGACCTTTAAGTGTAAATTAATAGGATAATTGATATATATTTTGTATACATGAACTATAGGCAAATTGATTCACCATAAAATTCAATAGGGAAAGGAAATTAAAGAATCTTAATTCCTATTTAAGGTATTTTTAATACATGCTGTCTCATGTGATTAAAAGGACAGTACGATGACTTCACAGTGAATGATTGTGAGCTATCTGTCAAAGTAAAAGTCTCATGTAAGTGAAGACAAAAATGACCTTTATGCAATTTTGCCAGACTTTCATATTCCCATGAAATATTGCCGTATTTTTGCTCAGTCTGAGAAGAAAAAATATTTACTTCCCTCAGGTAAGAAATAACAAATGAGGAATACAATGTATATGTATATTTGCTTTTTTATTTCAGAATCAGGAAAGTTAAATGACAGAAGGCAATGTAATATATTTTATATTCTAATTAGTACAGGATTATGTTAAATTAGAATAATGTCTGTATTTTCATTATGGATTACAATTACTATTATATCCTTTCATTAAAATTTTTGAATTTCTAGTCTTCATATTACTTACACTCCACTCATAGCTGACCTCTCTCCAGCATGACTTGTGATAATACTGACACTATTATCCTTAAATAAAAATTGAGATAGTAAATAACATCAGTGACCAATCATTGGTGCTCTACCTAGTGACAGGCACTATGGTGGGTACTTTGCACATTTAATCACCAAAATATTACAGATTAGACATTTCTATCACCATTTCATAAATGCAAAGATTGAGATTTGGTGATTACAAATCTAGGAAAGAGATGGTAAGGCTGAGAATTTAATAGAAATCTCTATGATTCCAACACCTGTATTTTTTCCTCCATACCACAGTCACTATCTCAACCTAACTTTTGTATTTTTTGGATAAAAATTATCCCACATATGCTATGTGTGGGAACACATACATTTGAGGAAAGGGTAGGAAAACTAGATGTATTAAGTGTTTAGTATGTGAAAGCCTGTGTTCAGTGCTTTCATTATATTGTTTCAAAATAGAGTGATGAGTGCCATTATCCCATTTTACAGGTGAAAAAACTGAGCTAGAAAGAGGTTAAATATAAACAGCTATCAAGGAGTTTATCAGGATTTATACTCAGATCTGCCTGGCTCCAAGTAGCACATCACTTATGCCACACAAAATCTGATAGACATATGGAATAACAAATATGTCTAAGAAATGAGTGTATATCATTTTTATTTATTTAAGGCTACCTTGTTGTGGTTCAGGAAGAAGTGATCAAGTCAAAAATATAAGTGAAATCACAATCCTTAGTAATTATTTTTCTATTACTTTTTCTAAAATCCCTGATTTGGTTCCGACTGGTATGTAGAAGTAAGCATTTCTCTTGATTTCTATGACAATTCTTGAATATGTTCCCAGCTCGAATCATTTAACAATGTCAATTTAACAACAAATAATGTTTCCCTAATCATTTAACCTAATTTAATATAGACTTAAATTAGAGTTTCTCTTCAAAATGTGTAAAAGATACATTTATAGAGAAGAATGAAGAAATTTAAGTTGAAAAGTCAATTGGTAGTGAGAATATAAAACATCTCTATGCATGTTGGAAAGCTTTTCTAGATTTGAAAACAATCTTCTTAAGACATTCCTATTTTTCCCTCTTTCAAACAGAATAAAGTGTGCTGTTCAAGTTAGCTACACAGATTCAAAATGGTAGTCATTTTAACTGAGCATGTTCAGAGCAGTTGAGATGCTGTATTCAATAACTAAGTGAGAGGCCCCAGGTCCCAAAATAATCCTTATGCATGAGAGGGCAGAACTAAAGTTGCTGTGGGAGTATTCACACTGGAATTTCTGACTTATTTGGGATTAAGATCAGATAATTAACATTCTGCAAACACAGCATTCAGGTTGAATTCACTTGGAAGCAGGAGTGAATTAGAACTAACCTCTGACTTTATCTCTTCTGGACAAAAACAATGAACCGTCAATGGCAGTAAGGTCTCTGGCTTTGTCTGGATCCCACACAAACTCCCTTTGTCCCTTTCCACACAGTCACTCACTTCAACCATGCCCTGAATATCTTACTTTCAAGAGAAGTAAGTGCAGAGAAAGGGAGAAAAAACAATCACGATTTCCCAAAAGGCAGTTTTATGTATGATTCCTGCAGGTTTCATGAACTGAGGGAGAAATTTTTTTTCTATCCTCAGAATTTCCATTCACAGACCAAAGACAGGGAGCTGACTGACATTTCTGTATTATAGCCAGTTCCAAAGGAAAACTCAGGTGTCACAAATTTTTATGCACGCACCAAAAATATTAAATAGGAAAAATTGTTGACTAGATGAAATGTGGCTACCCATTTCTGCCATTTCACAACTTCCCTACCAAATAACTATTATCTTCAGAACCTTTAGCAATTAGTAGAAACAATCCATTTAAACCTATAACTCAAATGCATTAATTAGTAAAGCTATTTTGCCTTTTAATGTTATAAAACCCAGGATTAGCTCACATTTTTATCCATCTTTGTTCTGTCACCACACGCTATTTCTTCATGGGACCTTAAAGTGGGACCTTCTCACCTTAGAAATACTCAACGAAATAATCCCTTGACCTTAAAAGATTGTGTCTCACTCAATGACTACTTTTTGTGGGGGCAAAAGAGCTTATTGTTAGTGTTTTCTTCTCAAGTTCTAAAGGTCTTTTTTGGAGTCTTAAAGAGTAGAAAATAGTATAGGTGTATATTTATAACAGTGACAGAAGCTGAATCACTTACTGAGCTATATCCTGAAGTTTTCAAGTTGTGACTTTTGATCTCTCCTACATAAGAGATGATTTTATGAAATGGGGACTAGGAATTGTGGAAGTTGTGACAGAACCCAGGAATATTTTAAGATACATATTAGTTGATGAGACAGGTAAAGAGTTAACAGAATGAGTTTAAAGATTAACCATTTGGGTCTGGCTCTGAATCCTCCATCAGCCCTACAAAAAAAGCTTAGATCACAGAAGAGGTAGACCCATAATAGTGACTCCCTGCGAGCTGATAAACACTCTAAATCATAGATGGGAGCCAGCAAGACAAATTGAGTGAACCAACAAGATAAACCCGCTAATGAACTATCTCTCCTGGGTCTGCAGGAACTGGGGTGAAGTTTCTAACTGCCAACCTTCCCACCTCCCTGCAGGGCAAGCTTAAACATCCAGGCAGCGAGGAGCAGGGCACAGCTGTCTACCCTAAACTCCACCCCCGGGAACCCTCCGCTGGTTCTTCTCTTAAATAAACTTTTGAACTTCTAGTCCTTTGTGCCTCATGAATTTTTCACGACCTGCAAGCGAGCAACCTTGACATTAAGTACTACTATACTATTTTACATATAAATTATATATTTAAAGTAAGTCTTCATTTGGTATGTTACACAAGCACTGGACTTCATGTATGGCTCTTGGAACTCTACAAGTTTAGATGCAGTAAGGCTGCTTTTCCCCAGTCACTTACCAGGTGGTGGGAAATGCCAAGATGACAAACTAGGCCTTCTGATCTTCCTTCAAGCTTGGATTTTCTTCCAATGGAAAGTCGTATCTTAATATTAGATGCAAAGTAAACTATTGATAGATGACAAGTTTGATTATTTTTGTTTCTGGAACTCTTTCATTCTTTTGAGTTTTGTGTAGTCCTTGCTTCTTATATTTTCTCCTCTGCCAGAAAGAGAGTAATCAAGAACCAATTCAGCCCAAGTGTCAGATTGCCACTATTCAAAACCAGTAGAGATATCATCAATTATTCTAACCTTAAGAATGGGAGTGGCATGCCAGTACATTATGCTCTGCTAACAAGGTAGCCTAAGGTACACAGATGAAAGAGAGTAATAAACCACAAGGATAGCAGAGACCCAATCACGGGGCACACATGGGACTGGGAGATGACAAAGGAGAGCTGACATCAACTCCTTTTCCAAGGAAAAACTTGATGTTTCCTAGTGTTGACAGGAGGAAGCGTGATGAAGTAGCTGCTACAGTGTGGTGCTTTGCTCTCTACAGGGCCTCACCTGGCTGCAATCTTGTCACAGTCTGAGATTTTATAACATGTTATAAGGGAGATATTTAATTCTTCTTAATACTTTGCTTCTAGTTCTTGCCACCAGTTTGATTTGTTAGCCTTGCTAGCTTGGATTTCGAAACAAGAATGAAAAAAACAACTTCAGAACTCTGTAATGGCCCATTTGCTCTCCTTCGTCCAGCACTACCAACTCTGAAACCAACCCCCTTTACATCCTCCTGCAGTCTCAGTTTCACCCCAACCTCGGTGACCAATCCTTTTATCGACACACTTGTTGGTAACTCTTTCCAATTCATATGGAGAAATAGAACAACCACACTTACGTTATCAGGTTGTGCCTTCTCTCTGGTTGTGAAGGCTGTTTGTAAAACAAAATTAAGATCAGAAGATTGGGAGTTAAGTGTCACATCCCTGTAAAAGTAATTAGATGATTAATTTAAAAATACTGACAATTAATGAATGAAATGATTATTATTAAATACTCTTAGTGTTTAATAGAGTAAATAGATTTAACTGTAAAAGAAAATAGAGCATATATGATCAGAGACCAGCAATTTACTAATGGAATGATGATGAGATCTGATAGATGAAGATTTAGGTCATTAAAGAAGTATCCCAACTATTGAAAGATCTTATAAGAAGATTATTTTCTATCTGAAGATAAACTGACTTTCCTGGGAGACTTGTCGTTACAGGAGGAGCAAGGCAGAATCAGCCTTGGATTGTTTCTACTCACTAACTGCCAGAATGTCCTACAGTAAAACGATCTTTCCATAAGGTGAAGATCTCCCTTAGGCAACTGAATTTCAGAAGATACCATTTACAGCCATTTCTTTATGAAAATGTGGATTACAACTAACTGTACAGTATTTCACTGATGAAGGTTTTACTTTTGAAAGCTTTTCCTTTTACATTTGCTTATAAAATATTTATCCCCCATACCCTTTTGAATTTTAATTCTAAATGCAAATTTAATGATATCTGTCTTTGTGCCATCTTTCAAAGAGCTCTAAAAAGTTCACGATTATAACCTGATCTACATACATTCCTCTTACCTCCAATACCATGGCAGACACAAGGCCATTGTGACTCCTCCCAGAGCAGACAGAGAAGATAGAGAACAAAGGGTCAGATTACATCCCCAAGTGACTTCTTGTGCAAAAAGCCATAGATTCCCAGACTGGTTTATCCGTATTATGGTTTGGGAGAGAGTCTTCTCTTTTTATCATATTAGTTTGTTTCAAAGTTATACTTAGGCATTTTTTGTCCTTAAATAATATTGTAAAGTTTACTTCTAGGATTCAAACCTAAGAGAATATGGAAGACAATTACTTCTTAAGCAAGTAGAACATCAAAGTGAAATCTTATCAAAGTTCATAAACTAAAGAATTTATCTATAGTAGCATGTTTTAAATTTACCATCATTACATTTTCCTTTGTTTCTAATTTCTTATTTCTCTCATTTGTATCCTGGCACAACTAACCAAATTTAGATGATTTCTATCAGCAAGGAAAGTGAACTCCAAGAATCGCAAGTTCATCACTGATTTTCCCAAGAGGCAGCTCTTCTGGGAGGAGATGTCATGTAAGTGAGGAAAGTGAAAACTGTTTCTTCTCTCATTTACAAGGAGTGAAAAGTTTAGCCAGCCACAGACCAATGGCAAATGCAGTGATACCTTCTCAAGTCATCTGATCCTGAAAATACCTACGCCTTTAATTCTTATTGTATTATTCTATTTGTATCTTGTCACAGCGCAGAATACAAGTGACCAGCACAAAATGAAAAGCTCCCTTTCACACTTTCCTTCTAGATTTTTGCATTTCAAGCCAAGTATTACTTTTTCTTCTATTTCTTTCTCATTTTCATTATAATGGACAGAAAATTCCAAAATTTTCTCATTGAGAGACAATGATATGAATTATAGACCCAATGTTGCAAAATCGATAACACCATCTTCATACACGAAAGAAAGGAGATTATCCTTAATACACTATTATTTAATTATTTAGCATTTAAAATGTCACCATAGAAGATAACTATTATGAGAGAAAAAATAATATTTGCCTGATATCACTTTGAAGCTATTTGTAATGATGAACATTGTATTACAGTTTCTCTTTGCTTGTGTTAGAGAGCTTTCAAATATTTTTGAATGGGATACACAGATTTTTTCCTCCATCCCCTTACTATTGCTATCTACAGAGGATGTCTCATAAAGAAAATTAAGTGGATGGATGTTATAGCTCAGTGATTCCCTTCTGTCAGCCCATAGGCAAGAATGGAATTGAGTTTAACCTTTAGTTTCCAAGGTTAGAGATAGATTAGATAAATGGGAAACAGCCACTCCTCCCATATCCTGTTCATGGAATGTAGGAAATGACTAAAATAGGGACCAAAGGAAATTTACTGCTCAAACATATCAAGGATTAGGTTCCGCAGTACTTAAAAAACAAAATCCCAAACCCTATTGTAATAAAGAATTATATTTCCAAAGATGAATTATGTGATTTGGGAGTTTCTGAAAAACAATTTTGTTTTCCAATTTGAATTTATCATTGAGTAAACATAGAATCATATGTATCCAATGGAAACCTGTTATTTGGTTTTCTCAGAGTAAATAAAATTATTAAAATGCTGCTGACTCATTCCCCTGGTGGCTGGGTAATTTGATGTTTGCAATTAACAAAACTACACCTTTCCTAACACTGCGTTAAATTTTGTCAAAGATCACTGTTATTTTAGATGATAAACTGAGAATGCATAGGTGTGATTTGTGCAGCTTGTCACATACCCAACATGTCAAACTCTAGTAAACATACATGCTTGCTTTATTTTTTTAAATAATAATAAAGAATAAAGGAGAATATAGTAAAAATGTCTAAACGTGCAAATCTATGAACTTGAAGCCCTTCTTGTACATTCATAAGTCCACAGTTCTCTTAGGGACATCTAAGTCCCACTACTGTCAAAGAAAAGATGCACGTGGCTAAGCCACATGGATGACTGAAGGATGACCGGCTTCTTTATGTGTTTCTCACAAGCTGCTCTACTGATCGGGGAGCTTGACCTTGCCTTTGTTTCAAGAGCCACAGAGCTGGCAGTGAATCCTCTTTCAGAACTTGTTTCCTTATACCGATCTATAAATAATCCTTCTTCAGCAACAGAGGGAAATTTCAGCCCCATCCCTGTTTAGAATAAGATGAAGTACTCTTATCATTTTTAGGATTTTTTTATGATCCCCCTCCTCCCACATTATCACCAGTGCTCTTCTGTGTATCAGCCCCACCTCCCTCAATTATTTTTATTTTCAGCATAAGCCAGTGAGCAGTGCATGAGGCAAGAAGTGATAACGATAATGACTGATAAATCAGATTGAAAGAAAGAAGTCAGGTTTATTCTTAGTTATTTTTTATTTATATTTAGAAATGGAGAAAGATGAATGGAAACCTTCTTTCTGAAGGGTGGACATAAAATAAGGAGACTGGATTTTTGTGGATGATTCCTCAGTTTTATCACGTTGTAGTCCTGGCACATAAGTTGGTGAGGGGATGTCATTTAATGTGTCGTAAGTAAAAGCAGTCACATGAGAGTTACTTAAGCTTGGAAATAAGAACAAATTTTATGAGAACCCCCTGCCTGCCTGTTATGTTTCACTCACAGTTAATGCAGGCCAGGTTGTAGAGTCTGGTGATTGAAGTTGTTCTCCTCGTTGTGTGATCTCCACAGGGGTAGACAGATAAAACAAGAGATTCATAGATGTGTTATTTTCTTTGCTTACCATGTATTGACAAGCATGTTAATAGGGGACATTGAGGAATAAATTCACCTGCAGTTGCAAATCCAATGCAGAACTTTGATGCGTCTGTAGGTTTTTTACTCTAACTCTCCCTACTCCCACTGCCTGGGTGAAGAGGAATAGCAAGAAGCATAGCAAATCCTGAACTTGCTTCCAGCTCCTTCTCACAGTGATGGATGAGGGCACACTTCTTTTTAGCAGGTATGGAATTTAAAACTACACCACTCAGGAGTTCAGACTTCAGCACTAGTCTCTCACTAGTCTTTCTCAATTCTTCTTTCCTCTCTTCTCTCCTCTACTATAACTTCTTCTGCATGAGTCAGTGTTGTCCTTATGCTGGACTGTTAGTAGAGTGTGGTGAGGGGGAATGTCATGTATTTTAAGAATTATTTGTAGCTACTAAGCTAACTTGGCAGAAACTAAGAGGGCTTACTGAGGCTGCAATTTCAGAATTCATGTTATGAATCCACAGGAACAGAAATAGAAATGCAAACAATCGCTTGAAAAGATATTCTACCTCACTCATAATAAGATTGAGATTAAAACAGTATGATACAATTTTTCACCATTCAGACAGGAAAAGATGAAATATGTAATATTACCCAGTATTAGAGTGAATGGGGAAATGTAGGTACGTTACCTTTGGATAACAATTTGTCACTATCTTTCAAAACTTAACCTGCAAATACTCTTGGATCCAACAGTTCCATTTCTAAGGACTTTTCCCTACAGATCTACTAATTTAAGCAGGCAAAGATATGAGTCCAATGATGTTTAATGCAACATTTTTATATTGCATTAATATATAAATATATGCAGTTATACTGAATTTTTTAAATTGAGAAAAATCTTTTGTCCATCAACAAGAGACTAATTAGGTAAATTATGGCATCACCATTTAATAGATTTTATGACAGATTTTAATGTGTATACATATTATTTTCATTATGGAAAAATGTCAATGCATAATAAGTGAAAGCAAGATATATACACAGAGAACAGGAGGTATATAAACACATGAAAATGTTTACAGTAGTTGACTCTGACGAGTAAGAATGAAGACCAGGAGCATTTGATTCTTTAAGTTAAACAAATTAGAATGAAAGAAATAGTGTTTTGGTTTTTTTTTCATATAGTCAAAACTGGTTTTCTGTGTTGTCTTAATATAAATTCTTTTTTGGAACTGAATAACTGTCATAAAAATTTCTTTGTACTAATAAACTCATGATTACAGTTTATATAATATATTCATACTGGACTTTCCTGCGACCATAATAAATAATGAGAAAGTACACCCAGCAAGAGCTCCAGGCCTGGCGGTATGGACCCTTGAGGCTTTGCTGAAGCCTCAAGACACTGCCCGTAACTAGCCCCACAAAGAAAACTGGACTTCTTGTAAAAAGCTCTCTCCTGGCCCACACCATAAAGTTCTGAAAACCTGCTTATGTAATCAAAGCTATTTTATGCACTTACAAAACGCCATATAAATTTGCTATAATACTTCAATGTGTTTTTATTTGGCTACTGGAGGGAAAGGGAATTCTTGGGTAAACATTTTCAGTAAATGGGAATCTTTCCCCCCACCACTCAGGAAAACAGAATCATCCTTAATGAAAAAGACGTTAGACATTTACTAAGGCTCTTAACTCTCAAGGTGTTGACATGCAACATGCAAGATATTTATTGGAATCATTTTATCCTAACAATATAGACTACTCTGGTGTGGAAGCACTTAGCAGCTTCTGACATTGCTTAGCTACTTAAATCAGAAAGTAAAGATCTTATACTCTTGTGACTCTATTAAGGTACCCATAGTTTGTACAATTACATTTGATATCTGCCTTCACAAATCTATATCTATCTATCTATCTATCTATCTATCTATCTATCTATCTATCTATCTATCATCTATCTATCTATCTGGTTATGTATCATCTATCTATCTATGAGAAAGAGAGGGGGAGAGAATGAGACAGAAGCACAGAGAGAAAGGGAGAAAGGGGGAATAAAAAGCGAAAGAGAAAAAAGGAATCCAGAGGAAAAGAGATGAAATTAAAGAAATGAAAAAAAAGGGAAAAGAGAAATCAATATCTGTAAAAAAAAAAAAAAAAAAAGGTGGAGTTATACTAGAAATTTATACTGAAATTTTAAAAAGATCATTTTGTCTAAGTCATTAATTTTATAGCTGAGGAAACTCAAACTTAGAGCTGTTTCCCTAAGAATATAAGGAGTCAGGATGACATTAACAGTTACAGGAGATCCTAACTTTCCCTTCCCCACCTTATATTTTATGCTATGTTATTTATCTTAAGAGTTATATATTGAAGAGTAAACTTCAGGCTTGTTTAAACAACACAAGTGACCAAGGCTCTGAGTGTGCTAGTAGATATAAATTTTATAACTCTACCCATTCAAACTTGAAACCGATATTTTGGGTGCCTACTATATGCAAGACATTGTGCTGGGGCTGGGCATATAATAGTTAACAAAAGAGAGAAGGCCCCTGTTTTTGTGGTATTATAGGACTATAATATTTAGCTGCACTGTAGAGGTAGGGTTTCTCTCAATAATAACCAGGGAAATCTTTCAGGCAGCCTTGCCTCTGTCAACTATATTCAATTATTGTATCAAAGCTAGAGAATCCTTATGCAGGTTGATTTGTTGACCTAACTTTACATTGCCTTCCCCAATACTAATTTTTCCAGGATAGACCTGGATAGAGGACAGATCTATCCAACTTTACGCATGACTTAAGGTATCAAACATTTTGCCTTCGAGTACTATACATTTATTTTATTTTACTGAGACTTGTCTAATCCCAAACATTTAATGAGCAGTTGGCAAGAAGAGCACAGCATCCTCTTTCCACATGGGCAAAGCCATATGCTATAAGGCCCTCCCACGGTGCCAGTCTTTCTCTGCTCTAGAAGGCAAACCAATCCATCTCTAAAAATCTTCAGTGTTGATTCTCAATATGCATTGAAGTCCTAGGGAACATTTTATTCTCTCTAGTGTTGTGTCAATAAGTGCACCTTCATATGCAGCACACTGACAGCCTAAAAATACATCTATCTGGGTTTGGGTAACTTAAGATATTTCCCCAAAAAATATTGAAGTCTGGTTAAAGCTTTGGGAAAATGGAGGAAGAGAAGCTTTCCAATGACAAAAAAATATTGTGCAGAATGAAAATTTACTAATTTGCCTGGTTGAAATTCTTTTCTCCTCCTCACACCTAGTATTTCTTCAACTTTTCAATGTCCATCATCATGTATTTATGGCAACAACTTCTATTTCAAAATGACTTCTACATCATTTAAAAAGTTTATCAAGACTATTTTTCAGAGCAATCTTGGCCATTTGATTAACAGATTTAACTCTTTTCTGTAAGAAAGTATTCGAGGAGAAATAAACAGTTTATTCTGAAGGGTTTAGTGAAGTTATTATTACTGAGTAAAGCAGGTTGCTCTCCCATGGGTGAGCCTCATCCAATCAGTTGAAGGCCTGAATAGAACAAAAAAGATTGACCTTCCTGGGAGTAAAAGGAAATTTCCTATGCCTGACTGCTTGCGCTGGACATTGGTATTTTTCAGCTTTCAAACTGGAACTTTTACCATCTGCTCTCTTGAGTCTCTAGTTTGCTGATTGCAGACCTTGGGGCTAATACAAATATATGTATGTATTGAATTCATAAATAAAAAAGACATATGTTGAGATTACATGAGACTGTTCAACTATTTCTGTTAATAGAGATATGTGTTCAAACTGTACTACTCTTGAAGATTAGAACTCAAAAAAATACTTTTCATTTGAAAGATCAGGAAGTGACAGTTGACCACTGCCCTCAGATATAATCTCTTTAAAGAAAAAATTTATTTTTACCTTTCCTTAGGACTTCCCTTACTCAGATGCTGCCTTGACTGCCCCACTGACTGAGACTTAATAAAGATTTAAATACAAAAGGAAATGAAAGAGAAGTAATTGAAAAGGCATAATCTCTCCCCCCACACACACCATCACTGCCAGCTGCACTACCACAACTACCACAACAAACAAAAACAAATCAGACTTTTAAATGACAGATTTCTGGTATGATCAAAGCTCACATGCCTGTAAGAATTTTAGAGGGTGACGTCATAGCAATGGCGGCAGCGGGGCGCACTTTTTGAGTTCTCCGTCGGATCTTATCAGAAACGGGAAGCTTATAACCCATCAAAGGACTCTCTGCTCATCACGCAGAACAGCGAAGAGACTCGCGCAGGGATTTCTTGCAGGTGGGGAAAAATTGGGCGAGCAGGGGAAGAAGGAAGGGAGCGAAGCGGAGACACGCCGCACCTGCGGCGGCGGTGGGGACGCGGGTTGGGATCGCGGTCCACACCTGTGGCGGTAGAAATTCGGCCCCCACCCTCGGGTTGTGGAAATCTGCTCCGCACCTGTGCCTGTGAAATTCCAGCCCACACCCACGGCTACAGATACGCAGGATATCCCAGGACGGAGGAGAGCCCGGAAGCCACGAGGTGGGCGCTTTGCCCTGCGTCCCACAGCGGACCTCTCCCGCTGCAGGCGCAGCATATCCAGCATTAACTTCAGCTAATAACCTCAGTTGGTCCTTGGGCCGGACAAGGAACACAGACTCCGTGCCTGGGCACCTTCCCCCGCTCTTCTGACCCTGCCCCCGCCTTTCTAGAGACTTGATCTAGCCCCTGCACTAAGGAGCAGCGGCAGATTACAGAGGCGCCTTGGAGCCCCGGCTCCGGGAAGACAGGCGGGCCCAGGGAGGAGGCTAGGAGCTGGGAATCTTCCGTCCCCAGCCACCACCTTTTCTGGCCTGCGGGAAGAGTGTTAAGACAGCGGGGCTGGGAAAGAGAAGACCCCTCCTTCCATCCCCAGCCCCCACCCTTTCTAGCCAGCCTAGAGCGGGGTAAACACATCCCCAGCTGCAGAGACGCAGGGGTTCCCAGGACAAAAGAGAGAACACAAAAGCCAAGTGCTGGACTCTACTTTGCGTCCCAGAGCAGACCTCTCCCTCCCGCAGAGGGAGGATATCTAGCATTTGAGACTATTAAACTCCATACCTGGGCCCCTCCCCCCGCTCTTCCAATCCTACCCCCACCCTTCCAGAGACTTAAACTGGCTCCTGGTCTGAAGAGCAGTGTCAGATTACAGAGGAGCCTTGGGGTTTGGGCTAAGGGAAGACTGGCCGCTGGCTTTGGTCCAGGGAAGAGGCTGAGAAGAGTGTGGTTTGCCCTGGACTAGGAGACAGAAGACTCATCCACCCCCAGATACCACCGTTTCTGGCCTGTGGGTGGGGTGTGACACAGCTGGGCTGGGAAAGAGAAGACCCCTCTTTCCATCCCCAGCCCCCACACTTTCTGGCCTGCCTAGGGCGTGGCAATTACATCTGCGGAGGCACTCCCAGGGATCAGCAGTAAGTGGTATATACAGCACTCAGCTTTCAGCAGCTGAGGAATTCCCTGCCGGCCACACACACACACAGGGAAGAGGTGCCCTAAGACTCAGGAGAGCTGGACACAGGGCTGGTGGTGCTATTCTCGGTGTGCATATGTGCCGGCAAGGGCAGAAACTGCACTGACTTTGTAAAACCTACTGTCCAGACCCCTCAGCCCCACGCATCTAAAGCTGCAGCCTCAGAGTCACTCTGGGCATCAGGTGACCGGCTCTACCTGCACAATACGCAGGGGATTACTTGGTGGGCTTAAGCCACAACTGGCGCTGTCTTTTTTTTTTTTTTTTTTTTTTTTTTTTTCTTTCTTTTCTTTCTGTTTTGATTTGTCTTTATATTTTTGACATCTTTGCCTGTGTCGAGTGAGGATTCTGTGCTACAGCAGAGAACAACTTGGAGATTACTTGGTGGGCTTAAGCCACAACTGGCGCTGTGTTTTTTGTTTGTTTGTTTGTTTTTTGTTTGTTTGTTTTTTGTTTGTTTGTTTGTTTTTGTTCTGTGTTGATTTGTCTTTATATTTTTGACATCTTTGCCTGTGTCGAGTGGGGATTCTGTGCTACAGCAGAGAACAACTTGGAGATCACTTGGTGGGCTTAAGCCACAACTGGCGCTGTGTTTTTTGTTTGTTTGTTTGTTTTTTGTTTGTTTGTTTTTTGTTTGTTTGTTTGTTTTTGTTCTGTGTTGATTTGTCTTTATATTTTTGACATCTTTGCCTGTGTCGAGTGGGGATTCTGTGCTACAGCAGAGAACAACTTGGAGATTACTTGGTGGGCTTAAGCCACAACTGGCGCTGTGTTTTTTGTTTGTTTGTTTGTTTTTTGTTTGTTTGTTTTTTGTTTGTTTGTTTTTGTTCGGTGTTGATTTGTCTTTATATTTTTGACATCTTTGCCTATGTCGAGTGGGGGTTGTCGATTGTTTTTTTACATGTGAATGTATTTGACTTTTTCCTTGTTGTTATTGTTGTGCTTGGTGATTTGCTTTGTTCTGTAATTGCCCTACCAGTGCCCAGCTTAAGAGGCACAAGATTCAACATACCCAGCGGCCAACTCTAGACCAAGCCAGAGTACTACCGGGTTTGACCTACAAGTGATACACTCAGAGGGGATTCTTTACAGGCACATAGAGGCCA
Organism: Rhinolophus sinicus; assembly: GCF_057876585.1. Taxonomy (NCBI): domain Eukaryota; kingdom Metazoa; phylum Chordata; class Mammalia; order Chiroptera; family Rhinolophidae; genus Rhinolophus; species Rhinolophus sinicus. Next base: position 179,409,101 of record NC_142501.1, on the reverse strand, counting down.
AAGGGCAAACCACATCTAAGCGGTCAATCCTCACGCAGCAGAATACCCTGCGTGGGCAAAGCCAAGTCTTACAACTAGTCAGCCTAGGAGTTAACTCCACCTACTCACAAGCGAAAAGCAATTAAGGATCTTCTTTAACAGGACAATATACACAACACAAGAGTCACTTTTAGAGCACACGTAGGGGAGAAGAACGAAGTAGTGCAAGTCAAATATAAAGGACATTTATTATATACTAATCCAGCAAGAACTAAGAACTCCAGGGCACCTATCTAATACATCGAAGCAAACACAGAGAGTCAGCCAGAATGAGGAAACAAAGAAACATATCCCAAATAAAAGAACAGAAGAAACCTTCAGAAATGGAACTAAATGAAGCAGAGGTAACCAAACTGTCAGAGACAGAGTTCAGAATACTGATGATAAGAATGTTTAAGGAACTTAGAGAGGACATCAAGAAGGATGTAGAAATCATAACGAACAACCAGTTAGAACTAAAGAACACAGTTACCGAAATAAAGAACTCACTTGAAGGAATTAACAGCAGGTTAGATGAAGCAGAGGATCGAATCAGCGACTTAGAAGACAAGTTAGCAGAGATCACCCAAACAGAACAACAGAAAGAAAAAAGAATAAAAAACAATGAAGATGGTTTAAGAGACCTATGGGATAACATCAAGCGCAACAACATGCGCATCATAGGAATACCAGAAGGTGAAGAGAAGAAACAAGGGATTGAGAACATATTTGAAGTAATAATGTCTGAAAATTTCCCTAACCTGATGAAGGAAACCAACATACAAGTCCAGGAAGTGCAGAGAGTTCCAACCAGGATAAACCCAAACAGGTCCACTCCAAGACACATTATAGCTAAAATGGCAAAGATTAAAGACAAAGAGAGAATCCTAAAAGCAGCAAGAGAAAGACAGAGGGTTACATACAAGGGAACTCCCATAAGACTATCAAATGACTTTTCTGCAGAAACATTGAAGGCCAGGAGGGAATGGCAGGAGATACTCAAAGTGATGGAAAACAAAGGCCTACAACCTAGGTTGCTTTATCCAGCAAGGCTATCACTTAAAATTGATGGGGAGATAAAGAGCTTCCCAGAAAAGAATAAGCTAAAGGAATTCATTACCACCAAGCCAGCATTGCAAGAAATACTAAAAGGACTTCTGTAAATAGAAGAAAGACGAAAACAATTTATCCACAAATTTAAAAATGGCAATAACTATGTACTTATCAATAATCACTTTAAATGTAAATGGTTTAAATGCTCCAATCAAGAGACATAGGGTGGCTGAATGGATAAGAAAGCAAGACCCTTGTATATGCTGTATACAAGAGACTCACCTCAGATCAAAAGACACACACAGGCTAAAAGTGAAGGGTTGGAGTAAGATATTCCATGCAAATGGAAATGAGAAAAAAGCTGGAGTTGCAATACTTATCTCTGACAAAATAGACTTTAAAATGAAGAAAATATTAAAAGACAAAGATGGACACTATATAATAATAAAGGGATCAATTCGACAAGAGGATATAACTCTAGTAAACATCTATGCACCCAACATAGGAGCACCTAAATATATAAAACAGATATTGACTGACATAAAGATGGAGATCAACAGTAACACTATCATAGTAGGGGACTTCAACACACCTCTGACAACAAGGGACAGGTCTTCCAGACAGAAAATCAATACGGAAACAACAGCCTTAAATGACACATTGGACCACTTGGATTTAACCGATATTTTCAGAGCATTCCACCCCAATGCTGCAGAATACACGTTCTTCTCAAGCGCACATGGAACATTCTCCAAGATAGACCATATGTTAGGCCACAAAGCAAGTCTGGATAAATTTAAGAAAATTGAAATCATACCAATTGTCTTCTCTGACCACAGTGCTATGAAATTAGAAATGAACTACAGGAAAAAGACTGGAAGACACACAAATTCATGGAGGCTGAATAATATGTTACTAAACAATGAATGGGTCAAACAGGAGATCAAGGAAGAAATCAAAAGATATCTCGAGACAAACGAAAATGAAAATACAACGACCCAAAATCTATGGGATGCAGCGAAAGCAGTCCTAAGAGGGAAGTTCATAGCACTGCAGGCCTACCTAAAGAAACAAGAAACATCACTAATCAACAGTTTATCTTCACACTTAAGGGATCTGGAAAAAGAACAACAAAATAAGCCCAAAGGGAGTACAAGGAAGGAGATAATAAAGATCAGAGCGGAAATAAATGAAATAGAAACCAGAAAAACAATACAAAAGATCAATGAATCCAAGAGTTGGTTCTTAGAGAAGATAAACAAAATTGACAAACCTTTAGCCAGACTCATTAAAAAAAAGAGAGAGAGGACCCAAATTAATAAAATCAGTAATGAAAGAGGAGAAGTGACAACAGACACCGCAGAGATACAAAAAATCCTAAGAAATTTCTATGAGCAACTGTATGCCAACAAATTTGACAACCTGGAAGAAATGGACAATTTCCTAGATGCATACAACCTCCCAAGGCTAACTCAAGAGGAGACAGAAAACCTGAATAGACTGATTACCACCAAGGAAATTGAATCAGTAATCAACAATCTCCCAACAAACAAAAGCCCTGGACCAGATGGCTTTACAGGTGAATTTTACAGAGCGTTCCAAAAAGAATTGTCACCTATTCTCCTCAAACTCTTCCAAAAAATCCAGAGAGAGGGAAGACTCCCAAACACTTTTTACGAAGCCACTATCACCCTGATCCCAAAATCAGACAAAGACACCACAAAAAAAGAAAACTACAGGCCGATATCGCTAATGAACATAGATGCAAAAATCCTCAACAAAATACTAGCAAACAGAATTCAGCAATATATTAAAAAGATTATACACCATGATCAAGTGGGATTCATCCCTGGTATGCAAGGGTGGTTCAACATCCGCAAATCAATTAATGTGATACACCACATTAACAAAATGAAAAATAAAAATCATATGATCATATCAATTGACGCAGAAAAAGCATTTGATAAAATTCAGCAGCCATTCATGATAAAAACCCTTAAGAAAGTGGGAATAGAGGGATCATATCTCAACATAATAAAGGCCATATATGATAGACCCACAGCTAACATCATACTCAATGGGGAAAAACTAAAACCATTCCCCTTAAAATCAGGAACAAGGCAAGGCTGCCCACTTTCTCCACTTCTATTCAACATAGTGCTGGAAGTTCTAGCCACAGCAATCAGACAAGAAAAAGAAATAAAAGGCATCCAAATCGGTAAGGAGGAAGTAAAACTGTCATTATATGCAGATGATATGATACTATATTTAGAGAACCCTAAAGACTCCACCAAGAAACTATTAGAGCTGATAGATGAATTTAGTAAAGTAGCAGGATACAAAATTAATATTCAGAAATCAGTTGCATTTGTATATACCAATAATAAAACATCAGAAGGAGAAATTAAAAAAGCAATTCCGTTTACAATTGCTCCAAAGACTATAAAATACCTGGGAATAAATTTAACCAAAGAAGTAAAAGATCTGTACTCAGAAAATTATAAGACACTGAAGAAAGAAATGAAAGAAGATACAAATAGATGGAAACACATACCATGTTCATGGATAGGAAGAATTAATATAGTTAAAATGTCCATACTGCCTAAGGCAATATATATATTCAACGCAATTCCTATCAAACTACCAACGACATTTTTCACAGAAATAGAACATATAATCCTAAAATTTATATGGGATAACAAAAGACCCCGGATATCTTCAACAATCTTGAGAAATAAGAACAAAGTGGGAGGTATAACAATACCTGACTTCAAATTATACTACAAGGCTACAGTAATCAAAACAGCATGGTACTGGCATAAAAACAGACCCATAGATCAATGGAACAGAATAGAGAGTCCAGAAATAAATCCATGCCTATATGGCCACTTAATCTATGACAATGGAAGCAAGAATGTACGGTGGGGTAAAGACAGTCTATTCAATAAATGGTGCTGGGAAACTTGGACAGACACATGCAAAAAGATGAAGCTGGATCACCTCCTTACACCACATACAAAAATAAATTCAAAATGGCTTAAAGATTTAAATGTAAGATCTGAAACCATAAAATTCCTAGAAGAAAATATAGGAAGAAACTTCACAGACATTACCCGGAGTAAGATTTTTACTGATATATCCCCTCGCGCGAGGGAAGTAAGAGGAAAAATAAACATGTGGGATTACATCAAACTAAAAAGCTTTTTCACAGCAAAGGAAACCATCAATAAAACAAAAAGGGATCCTACTGATTGGGAAAAGATATTTGCCAATGATATATCTGATAAGGGGTTAATATCACAAATTTATAAAAAACTCACTCAACTCAACTCCAAAAAAACAAACAACCCAATTAAAAAATGGGCAGAGGACATGAAGAGACATTTTTCTAAAAAGGACACACAGATGGCAAACAGACATATGAAGAAATGTTCAACCTCACTAACCATTAGAGAAATGCAAATAAAAACCACAATGAGATACCACCTCACCCCAGTCAGGATGGCTATCATCAATAAATCAACAAACAACAAGTGCTGGCGTGGATGCGGAGAAAAGGGAACGCTGGTGCACTGTTGGTGGGAATGCAGATTGGTGCAGCCACTATGGAAAACAGTTTGGAGATATCTCAAAAATCTGAAAATGGAACTACCTTATGATCCAGCAATCCCACTCCTAGGTATCTATCCGGAGAAATCCAAAACACCAATTCAAAAATCTTTATGCACTCCTATGTTTATTGCAGCACTATATACAATAGCCAAGACCTGGAAACAACCGAAATGCCCATCAGTAGATGACTGGATTAAGAAACTGTGGTACATTTATACAATGGAGTATTACGCAGCCATAAAGAAGAAAGAAATCTTACCATTTGCAACAACATGGATGGACCTAGAAAACATTATGTTAAGTGAAATAAGTCAGAAAGAGAAAGACAAATACCATATGATCTCACTTATATGCGGAATCTAAAGAAAAGAATAAGTGAATGAACTAATCAGAAACAGTTTTGGAAACATGGAGGAAAAACAGAGGGTTGCTAGAGGGGCGGGGGGGTGGGGATAAGGGGAAGGTGAGAGGTTTTGGGAACGTACAGAGGGATAGTGGATGGGGGGAGGGGGGTTCACACAGTGTGAGGGATATAAATGATAAATGTCTAAGTTTTGCTTTGTCTTGTGCACCTGAAACTAATTAAAAAAAAAAAATAAATTAAAAAAAAAAAAAAAAAAAAAAGAATTTTAGACACTGTCCTATGCACACTTCACCTTATAAAATAATCACAGTCCACTACAAAACACGTTTACAATTGTCATCTTTACAATTAATGATAAAAAATTAATTCTACCTTTGTTGTTTCCCAAGTACCTGCCAACGAGTTCTGGTTGCTTGTTTGTAGAATTAGAAGAAGGGTGATGCTGTTGACGCACAATCACAGTGGATGACAGTGGTTGAAATTTCACTGTGTTAAGCAAGAAGTCATATTGTCCCCATCACGGAGCCACCTTGTAGTAATGCTTTGACAATAAATATAACAGTCATGAAAGAACTGTATACATAAATAAGAGAGGATATATTTATGCTGTTGTAACAAGAGATGCGATAAGGTATTCTAGGTCAAAAGAAAAGCAATTCCAGAGAAGTAAACAGTAAAAAGACAGGATGTGTTTGGAAACTTGAGTAGTTTGATCTCTCTATAATATCTGATGCTTAGAGGGAGTAGTGGTAAAAAAAAAGTCTGATAGACATGGAGGAAATATATGGACTCGATTCTTATCTGTGATGGCAAGAATTGTGATGATATTTTACAGGCCATGGTTCCCGACTTTGTGCCGAGGTTCTGTCCCAGCATAGGCATTGATACTCTGTTGACAAACAACCTTTATCAGGTCCCCCTTTCTCCTGCCTACCTACTTTAATTACTATTGTTTCCTTTGTGGTTCAGAAATGACGTTCAGAAAGAACTGTTTTTTGTTATTTTTATATTTGTTATTATTATTTTATTTTGAACAATTTCATGCACTTGGAGCAGAGGGGGGAGTTTCAGTGGAAAGTCAATCTACCATCTTGACACAGAAGCCCCTGAAACCATTCTTCACTCGGTAGTTTGTGTCATCTGTTTAGATAGTGCCATATCCATGCCCAAAACTCTCCAATATTTCCTCATATCCTACCTACCTTTTATTCATGGTTTAAATACCCTACAAGAGTTGTTCTCATGCCTTTCTGTCCAAATGTTTCTCATTCCTGCATGTTCTTGACTCAGTAAATTTCCAACCCACTAGTCTTCCTTCTGTTTAATAAACACCCCAGACTTCGTTTTTTTGTTTTTTGTTTTCATCCAGGGACATTACTTTATTCTTCTAACAATGCTTACCCCTCAGATCTTCACATGACTGGCCACTTTCGATCATTCAGAATTTCCCGGATCACTCTGTCTAATGTGGCACTACTTTGTCATTCTCTATCAAAGCACATTATAGTGTTCCTCACAGTGCTTACAAATATCTAAAATCATTTATTCATTTATTTTTATCTCTGTGCAGACAGAGACCATATGCTCCACTATATCTTCAGTGACTAGACTATTGAAACATAATCTTGAACAAATGAGCTAGTGACAGAGGGATTGGGAAGATAGTAAAAAAAGATTTAGAGACTAAAAGTTAGATATTGTAAATGCAGTAGTGCCTAAGTTAAATAAAACATGTATTATTTACTTAGAATTCAACCCCTAATTAAGGAGATTCTACAGTATTTATTTAGAAGTTAAACCATTCAACAATGATTTGGAATAAAGTAAGATGGTGGCAGGGAAAATAGAAATTGGATGTAAAAATAATTTTCAGGGGATTGTCATCACTACATTGTAGCTAATTTAATATAAGGTAAAAACTATATGTTGGATAAATGAATAAATAAAAATTGAGTCCTCAGTCCTGAGTATAAGGGAAAATAATTATGTCATTAAAAGAGACTGGAGAAATCCTTAAGGTCATGTTTGAATGAGAATGTGATTGAATGTGATGGCTCAGCAGAACACCCAGGTTGGGATGTCTAGTGTGCAGCTGAAATTATGGGATTTCGGGTTGGGAACAAAGGTTTAGAGATGCATAACTGGGAATCATCCTCACAGAGGTGATACGTGAAGCTATGGGAGCCCGTGAGATCATGTAAAGCATTTCATCCTCAATCCTCCTTAACAATCACAAAAATCTTCCATGTGGAAAGCCTTTCCACATAAATGGGAATTTATAGGCATTTCATGTGTCAGTGAAAAAGGTTTTGATTTAAAATGAAAAATTGCTGACCTTTAGACACTGGCATGAGACAGTGATTTTTTGTTTTCCTACCTATTTCATAAGCATATTGCCTTTCATAAATGTTAGCCAAACCTACAATCTTGGGTGAAGGGAGTGTGGATTACAGCATGCTAAGTCCATATTTAGGCAGCACAGATCAAGAATTCAGTGAAGAATAAGAAAATATTTATGTAATGCTAAAGGTAATATTTATTTTAATAAACTATTTCCTACCTTTGTGTGGGAAACCAATCTAGTATGATTCAAGTAAATTTTCAACAGAACAGAGATGTCCATGTGTCAAGGTTTCTTATTGCCCACATAAAGATTCTGTTCACAATATGTTTGGAAGCAGATTCAGGAAAGCAGATTATTTCTACATCACCATGCATCTGATTTATCTTGGTGTCTGGAAAGAGAAGTTTTTCATTTCTCCCAATGTCTGTTTTGGATTTTAAACATTATGTTGTTTGGAAGAAATGAGAAGAAAACCCCAGTAGAACACAAACTTTTAAAATGTAATAAAGAAAATATCAAAGCTCTATTTTTTGTTTTCTCAAAATTATAATAAACTGAATTTTCTTATTTGTTTTACTGGAAATTTGTATTAACTGCTCATTCCTGGCTCATAGCTGCGTTATTCCTACATGCTGATGCTAGATGGTCTTTGGACACCTGGACTCTGTTATCTACGACATTTTGCACATACGTGGCCTTTAAAACAGTGCATGTTTAAAAAGGGCCCACCGTTTTGGTTAGTATCCTTAATCACTTCATAGGATCAACAGACCTGAGAAATTCAAGTTTTCCTTATACGTTTTAGTGTTCAACCTATTAAATCTGTGGTGTTATGGGCGTTTTAAATCACTGAAACTGCTTTAGTACTTAGGAAAATAACTAAAGGTAATGTTCAATTTTTATATGCATTGAGGATAATATGGTTTTCACAGTTTGTTGGTATGAACAATACCTGATATTTCAGATACTGAGGAGGATATTTGTAAGAAAATAAAGGATAAACATAGATATAATTTATTTAGACCTTCCAAGGGATTTTTCTAAAGCACCACACTAGGGTATTAAAGAAGTACAACATGAGAGACAGATCACTATTACGGATTTTAAAAGTAGTCATCAGAGAATGTGTGTAAACTTGAAAAAAGTAGTCAATATTTGGTCCAAAAAGTTTCAGGCAATGTAAATATCTGCGTTGAGAGTAGTGTAAAGAGTAGTATAAGGAAAAGTAAACAATGAGCTATTAAAACTGTGTCTCTTTCATACTCTGCTCCACTCACTGAGAATGAAATCTGATTTTGGTTAAACAGAAAACAAAATAAAAATTTCAGATTATATTTTTAAAAGAATAACAAAGAATGAAACAAAATATGTATACTTTAATTTTTCTTTAATTTTGAGATAATTATAGATTCACAAAAGATATACTGAGAATCTTTGATGAAATATACACTTTTAATGATTCAAATGTCTTATAAATAACTATCTAGAATTCATGCCAGATGCCATTCAAATATTCAAATGAAATTCAATATCAACATAGCATGAAATAAAGGCAATGCTCCCAAATGGCCTATTAAAATTGGAATCTAGTTATGATTATATGGTATAGATTTTAAATAAACTTCTTGCTTCAATTCTATAGTGGCAACCTATTAGTAGTAGTTCTCCCTTTCCTTGGTAACATCACACTGATTTCCTTTTGAGGAATTCTTTCCCCTAAACAGTCTGTTCTACTAGTGGGTCTGTCAATCAATGTGTCCCTCCAACTACAAGGTATAGGCATATGAACCAAGACAGCCTAATCAGACTCTTTTAAACAGAACAGCACCAAGATAGAGAATGCAGTCAGAGATCAGGCATCTCAGCTGTGACTCATTGATAAAATTGTCAGTCAATTCCTGCTGTCTAGATTCCCCAGAGTTGTCAAGATTCTCCAGATCTTCCTATGGCCTGGTGTTTCATTTACTAAGCACCAGAATAGCCTTCTTGTAAATTCTTTTGCCTAACTTATACAAAGCTGTTCTCTGTTGATTGTAACCAAAGACTAATAATGATAAAAATTAATCTGTCTCCCCTTTAATAATTAATTATTTTTCTAATTATATAAGCAATGTGTCTCAGTCTATTTGAAAATGCATGAAGACTATAAGAGAATATAAAAATACTTTGGAATTTCACCAATCAGAAATAGCCACTCTTATTTTCATATGTTCCCTTATGTTTTTATGTATGTGTTTTGTCTACGTATGTTAAAGAAAGTTGAAATTGTAATTTAGTTATCATTTTCTATTTCTTATTATTGCAACTTGATTTAAATTATGAAAAATTTCCAAAAAGCTATGCTTAAAATTATTCTTACATTTCATTCTTTGAACATATTAAACTTAGTAAAATACTGCTTGATACAAATCTTTACCTGTAACTTTTTTGCATAAATGTAATTAAACTTTTTTATGGGCAGAATTATGTTTGCCTCAAATTATGTTGAAGTCCTAACCCCAAGTATTTCAGAATGTGATTGAATATGAAGATAAGGCCTTTAAAAAGGTGATTAAATTAACAGGGGCTCATTAGGATGGGCCTTAATCCAATATGACTGGTCTCCTAATAAGAAGGGGAAATTTGAACACAAAAAGAGACATCAGAAATGCCTGTGCAACAGAGGAAGCACCATGTGAAGACAAAGGGAAGAAGCAGCCATCTGCAAGCCAGGGAGAGTAATCTCAGAAGAAAGCAAACTGGATGACACCTTGTTCTCAGACTTCTAGTCTAAGGAACTGTGAGAAAATAAATTTCTGTTGTTTAAACCACCCAGACTCTGTGGTACTTTGTTATGGCAGCTCTAGCAAACTAATGCAACATTTGTGTGCAAAATGGGTCCTAGTTAATGAACTCATCACACCTAGGAACAGTGTACAACTTAAAGCATACACATACTCAAAGTGTGGTCCAAATACAATCCTTTCCAATCTGCTTCATCTGCCAAATCTCTTATATCTTAGAATGGCCATCCTGTCCTCAAACCAAGTAAATATTCTGATTCTTCTTCCTACTTAAATTTAATATTTGGTCATGAATTGCTGAAGCCATCTTTACTATGGCTCTTGTATCTGGATTTCCTTTTACAATGCAGCAGACATACAGTACTTTAGGTAATCAATACCCTCAACTATAATAACATCACAGCTTTACAACTTTCTATGAGACAATTCCTTCCTGTGTTCTTCTAAGTTTAAAGAAAACTTTTAAAAGCACAATAGTGAGTATATTATTACTGTACTCAAAACTCTTTATGTTTTGGATAAATCCAAGATGGCGGAGTAGATAAACACTGTGCCTGTGTTCTACCCTGAACACATTAAAACTACAACTAAATTACAGAACAATCAACCTGGAGAACCATCTGAAGTCTAGCCGAACAGAAATCCTACAACTGAAAAGATAAAGAAGCCACATAAAGACTGGTGAGAGGCAGAGACACAGAACGAGCCCCACAACTGAGTGTGGTGGTTGAGAATCAGAAGGGATATCTCGGCCACCTTTTTCCCCCTGGCAGAGCGAGGGAACCCAGCCCCCCACACAGGTTCCCTAGCCCAGAGTAACGGTGCCGAGAATAAGAGCCTCCACAACATCTACCTGGGAAAAACAGTGGGGATTCTGACAATTTGTGTGGGACGGAAGGGTACCGAAAACCTAGACGCCCTTTTAAACGGCTAGTGCAAACTGACTCATTCACAGACACTCACCTTAGGCTCCAGTGGAGGGAAGGACAATCGGGGGACCTTGGAGACATATGAAGAGGCAGACTGAGGTGTGTGGCTGCAGGGGGAGGAGTGGAGAAAAATCATCATTTTCCTGGTGATGAGTCCACCTTCTGCATAGCCAACAGGCGGACGCCATCATTCCTGTGTTGAGCCTGCCCTCTCTGGCCAAACCTGAATCTGACTGGCCTGGTGAGATCTGCTGCTCTCCCCTGTTAACTCAGCTGGGAGCCCACCTGACCCAACTCTTGTACTTTCTCCATAAGCAACAAGCCTTGCCCACATTGCACTCTTTCTTGGAAAACTAACAGAGTCCGGCAGGCCCCAGGCAGGAGGCAACTGTCCTCTGTGTGCTCTGAGACTTTTGCTGAGTCACTCCAGGCTCAAGCACTGGCACCAAACCAGAATTTACATTAACCTGGTGATCACAATTCTTCCCAATCTAGTGATGCCCTAAGACCCTACCTCACCCAACTCATGTACTGCATGAGGCTTTATCAGTGGCTGACACTTAAGGAAGCCAGCAGGTGGCAGCAGACCTAAGGGTGTCCTGACTTTTTGCACAGTTATCCCAGACCCATACTGGTGGCAGCCATTCTCAGTTCGCAGTGTGGCCTCTCACCATGTCTCCAGGTCCAGCAGAGGCAGTGAACAACTGTGGATCATTTTGTAGCTCCTACCAGGTAGCTGCCAGCTGGTCACAGGCAGTGCCTAACCTGGGCCTGCACCAGAGCCCCTCCCAAGAGGCCCCAGAAATAGCAAACTTGGAGGTTGGATTCAGAACACAGCAGAGCACTGCCCAATTAGCTCCATGAGGAGTGGCACGCACAACGGGAAGTCTCAACAGGACTAAAGCCCATTGGGGCGAACCCACTCAGTTGGGTAAGCCTCCCACACAGCAGCCTATAAGCTGTTGACATGCCCAAACCTCACAGCCAGTCAGCCTAAAGGTAAATCTCACCCACTGATCTGCCTATAGCAATCAAGGCTCAACTACAACAGGAGGGAGGGCACATACAGCTTACACAAAGGACACTCCTGGAGCACCCAGCTTAGGTGACCAGGGAGACTGTGCCACTGGACCCCACAGGACACTTACCACATAAAACCACCCAACCAAGACTGGGAGACATAGGAAAGCTACCTAATACATAGAAACAAACACAGAGAGGCAGCCAAAATGAGAAAACAAAACAAACAAACAAAAAATGCATCCCAAATAAAGGAACAGGAGAAAACTCCAGAAAAAGAACTAGCGAAATGGAGACAAGCAACCTACCAAAGACAGAATTCAAAATAATTGTTATAAGAATGCTCTAGAAACTTAGTGAGAACTTCAACAAAGAGATAGCAAGTATAAAAATGGACCTAGAAACCTTAAAAAAGAACCAGTCAGAAGTGAAGTATACAATAACTGAAATAAAGAATGTACTAGAAGGAGTCACCAGTAGACCAAATCAAGCAGATGATCGAATCAGCAATTTCAAAGACAAAGTAGCAGAAAATTCCCAATTAGAACTGCAAAATAAATCTGAAAAAATTAGAATATTTTAATGGGCCTCTGGACAACATCAAGCGTTAACAACATTCACATAATAGGAGTACCAGAAGGAGAAGAGAGAAAGTAAGAGATGAGAATGTATTTGAAGACATAATGACTGAAAACTTTCCTAACCTGGTAAAGGAAATAGACAGACAAGCCCAAAAAGTGCAGAGAGTCCCAAACAGGGTGAACCCAAACAGGCCTACACCTAGACACATCATGATTAGAATGACAAAGGTTAAAGACAAAGAGAGAATCCTAAAAACAGCAAGAGGAAAACTGCCAGTATCCTGTAAGGGAGCTCCCATAAGCTTATCAGCTGATTTCTCAATAGATAATTTGCAGGCCAGAAGGGATTGGCACAAAATATTCAATGTGATGAAAATAGGGACCTATAAGCAAGACTACTCTACCCAGCAAGGCTATCATTTAAAATCAAAGGACACATAAAGAGCTTCCCAAACAAGAAAAATCTAAAGGAGTCCGTCACCAGAAAACCAGTATTACAAGGAATGTTAGAGGGACTTCTTTAAGATGGAAAATAAAATCAAAATTATGAATAATAAAATAGCAATAACTACATATTATCAACAATTACTTCCAATGTAACTGGAATAATTCTCCACTCAAAAGACACAAGAGGGATGAATGGAAAAGAAACAAAACCTTTACATATGCTGCCTACAAGAGACTCACTTCAGATTGACACACACAGACAGAAAGTAAAGGGATAGAGAAAGATATTTCATGAAAATGGAAATAAACAAACAAACAAACTGGGGTAGTAATACTTACACTAAGCAAAATAGACTTTCAAACAAAAGCTATAAGAAGAGACAAAGAAGGACCCAGCAATCCCACTTCAGGATATTTATCCAAAGAATCCCAAAATGCTACTTGGAGGGGACATGTGCATCCATGTGTTCATTGCAGCATTGTTTACAATGGCTAAGATGTGAAGGAAGCCTGGGTGTCCATCCATGGAAGAATGGATAAAGAGGTGGTACATATATACAATGGAATATTGCTCAGCCATGGAAGGGAATGGATTCTTGCCATCTGTGGTAGCATGGATGGACCTGGAGGGTGTTGTGCTGAGTGACGATCACATTGCATCTGTCTGCAGAGAAAGACAGATGCAATGTGATTTTGGTAATATGTGGAATCTAAGAACAAAATAAACAAACAACAGAAACAAACTCATAGGTACAGAAAACATTGTGATGGTTGCCAGATGGGAGGGGATGGAGGTATGGATGAAAAAGGGGAAGGGATTAAGAAGTACAAATACATTGTTACAAAATAGTATGGGGATGTAGGGTACCGCATAAGGAATGTAGTCAATAATATTGTAATAACTCGTATGGTGTCAGATGGATGCTAGATTTGTTGGGGTGATAGATGGGAGGGATTGGGGGGTAGAGTGAAAAAGGTAAAGAGATTAAAAAGTACAAATTGGTAGTTACAAATAGTCATGGGGATGTAAAGTAAAGCATAGGGAATATAGTCAATAATATGGTAGTAAAGTCAAGGGGAGACTAGTCCACTAGACTAGTCAAGGGGATCACTTCATAAATTATATAAATGTCTAACCGCTATGCGATACACCTGAAATTAATACAAAATAATATTGAATGTCAACTGTGATTGATAAATTTAAAACGGAGGAAAGGGGGAGGGGAATAAGAGGTCCAAATTTCCAGCTATAAAACAAATAAGTCATGGGGATGTACAGCGTGGGGAATATAGTCAATAATATAGTGATAACATGCTACTGTGTCAGATGGTTGCTGGACTTGTCATGGTGATCACTTCTTTAGATATATAAATGCTGAATAACTATGGTGTACCTCTGAAACTAATGTAATATGTAGGTTAGCTATATTTTTAAGAAATATCTTTTTAAAAACCTCTTTATTTTTTGTTAATTATTCTTTCCCACTAAAGTAGCAATAATTTTTTTTTAAAGAAAATTTGGTAACAAGAAAAAAAGAATAAAATAGATAATACCATTCCCCTATGCATTGTTACGATAGTAACTTTTGTGTTTTTTCCTCAATTTTTTATTTTCTGCTCATGTGATTATGATCATGGTAATACAGTTTGCACAGTGTTTATACATTTAAAATAAATGTGCTTATCAAAGCAATACAAATTCTTCACAGAAAATTAGAAAAATATTGAAAAACTACAAGGAAGAGAAGGAAAAAAAACAGATTTCTACTGTACAAGAAAGATAAATGATAAATACTAAAATATTTTAATGTATCCCCTAGCAATCTTTATTTTGACTTTTTAAATATATATTTGAGTACATACATATAAGTTCTAACTAGAATTAAATAGAAATAGTCCTGGTTCCTAGCTAGATAAAAATAAAACAAGCGGTTCATTGACAAATAGTATCTACCAATGGATTTTTTTCAACCGCCACCAATGAAATAGCAAAACACATGCACAAAAATTCTTTGGAAGTTTAGTATAATTTTCCAAAGATACTAAAAATTATTCTTGAGTTTCTGGGCCATACAAATAGTTATTGCTTTCCTCTTCAAATTTTATTCTTAATGCAAAAGAAAAGAGCTTTTTGTGTATAATCCCCTATACTGTATCCTAAGATTAAATAATGAGACCTGATGGAGAAGGGCTGAGCCACAACAGAAGCAGTAATTATTTAACCATCTTGAAATTTAGTAAATTCTTTGTCAACTATGGGATGAAAGAGATTTCATCTTGGTAGTAGTAAACTGAGTAATTAGCACCAAATCTTCCTGCTGAAGACAACTAAAAGAGCTGGAAGAAATTTTAAATAAAAGTAAAAACAAACAAGAAACCCTAAAAGAAACCCAATAAAAAACAATACAGTTAACAAACAATATAGTTATATATGACAATCCAAAATCTGGGAGAAGGTTTACTCAATCAAAACCTAGGAGAAGGCAAGAAACTAGAAGGGAAACCCTAGAATGCAAATCTGTTTTGCCCTAAAGGTGATTTATCCAATTGGAAGTAGCTGCTTTGAAACTGAACGATGGTTTTAGCAGCATGGTAGGGTTCTGGTGTTGGGGGAGGGGGAGGGAAAGTCTGGTTCACCAAGGTAAGAATTTTGAACCCTCCTATATATTCACTTTGAGATGAGAACCCACAGGGCTATACCTTCATAGTAAGGATGAACCAGAAGTAAACCAGACTTTGTTCCAGGTCACTTAGGCCATTTGTTGACTACAAAATGGAATTCAGGTATAAGTTGATCCTGAGTTGGTACCTTCCCAAATGCCTGGCAGAAGGCACAAAGATTCTCTCTAGAAGGGTATATGACCATCCTGAGTCTCAAATTATTCCTCCAAATAATTTTCCAAATAATTTGCTGTTAAGAGTAACAAAACACATCCACTGTGAGTGAGAACCAGAAAAACAGGCAATAAAAATAAACTCACAAGCATTTCAGCTATCGAAGTTACCTGACACAAAGTATAAGACAATTATGCTTCTTATAAAAAAAAAAAAAAGAGCTAGAAAATGTCTGCAGGATATAAAAAGTAAAAATGGTGACAGCAAATTTGGAAAAGAACTAACTAAAACTTGTAGTTAAAAAGAACTAACTAAAAAGGCAATACCTAAAATTAAAAACTCAGTGGATAAAATTAAATTTAGATAAATTTAGATAAATACAGTTGAAGATAGAATTAGTGAACTGCAATTAAGATTAGACAAATTATGTAAAATGTAGTTAAGGTAGACAAAAAATTTAAAACAAAAACAAAACAATGAGTATAAAAGATGTAGATTTTTTAAAAAGAGAAACTTAAGATACATGGAATTAGAATCTCACAGGGAGTGGTGAGGAAAAAATGGACAGAAACAATATTTAGCAAAAGAATAGCTGAAAAATTTCCAGATGATGTGGACAACAACAATCAACAGAGTCAGGAAAAAAAATACAAATAAAAATAATAAAAACAAAACTTTAGTTAGAACGTAATATCTGAACACAGTATGACTGCATGAAATTATGGTGTGAAGCATATAGCTCAGAAAAAAAATTATATATGAGAATAAGTGTGGTATAAGTCCTCAAATTAATATTACACACTGCTTTGACATCTGAAACTGGGAGGGGCTCTAAAGACCTAACCGCAAGTTCACCTTCCGATTGTGTTTCTGCAGATAACATCCCCTAGCAGACAACCTTTCTTATCACTGGAACCAGGCACAGTGCCTGCTTATTCTGGAGTATTGGGCTTCAGTTCTCTGACAGCCCATGGATTATTCAAACTAGCAAATTCATCCTTCCACAGGAATCAGAGGGTACTTTATGTTAGTCTGGCTGTTTTCTCCTCTTTATTTTGCCGACATGTCTCATCTTTTATAAGAACACCAGTCATATTGGATTTGGTGCCTACCGACCTCAGTATGACCTCGCATTAATTAAATATATTTGCAATTAAGTTTGTTGCAAATAAGATCACAATCTGAGATAGTGGGGTTAGGACTTCAACATATATTTTTGGAGGATACAATTAAACTTATAATAGTAACAGAGATCCATCTAAGTGTGATTATATTGGCTTAGAATTTGGATTTTTTCCTATCCACGTTGCTTAGATCTCTGACACTTTAATATAGTGAAGACTGAAAACCTGCAATTTATTTTGTATACAATATTTTCTGTTTGAAAGCTAATTCTCTTTCTGTCTCTACCTATGGTGATTTGTTTGGGGGGCCTGTACCTCCCATGTTGAAATGAAACACCACCAGTTTCCCTTTCGTTTATTTCTTGACAAGTGAGTATTTTTCCCCATAGATGCAGGCAGTATTAATGAAGGAACAGAATAAAACATGGAAGAAGAGATTGTTCAAAAGCCCTTTGAAAAAGTATATATACAGGCTCATTTCCAGGTTGTTGAAAAACATGTTTCTAAACATAAGCGGTAGAAATAGCTGCTTTCTCATAGGTAGACAGCTGTTTCCAGAAGAAAACAAGTCTTCTAATTATTGTGCTTTCCATTTTAGATCTATCTGCTTTATCACTACTGGATAGTCTTCTTCTCATATCCCCAAACATGTGCTTCAGTCCTCACTTGGCATAAATATGACTTCACTTTTTTCTTTATATCTCTACGTCTACATGTTGTACTGAGACTACTAAACAAATTCTTCTTGAAACAGGAAGCATTTGAAATTTAAATGACTACCCCTTGCTCAGCAAATTAAATCACAACTCCTTAGCAGTATGTGACAAAAGACACTTCCTGACATGGCTTCAAACTGCTTTTCTCCTCATGTTATCTAATATCACTACATCGACCTGACAGGAGAACTTACCTCTGGAACCAAAGGCATGGGGGAATCCTGAATAATTCATAACATTTTCCACACACTGAGCTAAGTGAAGCACTTTACATACATTATTTCAATTAATTCTCAAACCAACCTGATGAGAAATGTATTATCTTCATTAAACAGATAATGAAACTGAGCACAGAGAAATCAAGTCATTTGTTAGGAAGCCATTCAGCCAGTAATTAATGAGGCTGAATTTTACCCTTTACTTTGTTGGATTCCCAATATGATATTAACCACAAATTATATGTTCCCCTGTTTTGGGAAACCAAAAGAACATGGTAACTTAGACTCAAAGCAAGATAGCTTTGATTGCCTGTTTTGTGGAAGGGCAGTGTTTTTGCTTCCTATTGCTGCTGTAGCAGAGTACCACAAACAAAGTAGCTTAAAACAACACATATACCGTATACACTGTTTCATAGCTCTAAGAGGTCAGAAGTCTGAAACGGATTTCACTGGGCTAAATTCAAGGTGACAGCAGGGCTGCATTCCTTCTGAAGACTCTAAAGTAGAATCTATTTTTTTGCCTTTCTCAGCTTCCAAAAGCCACTGTCACTTCCTGTTTTGTGGCTCCATTCCATCATCAAACCCAGCAACGACCAGTCAAGTCTTTCTCGTGCTGTATGATTCTGAAACAAACTCTCTTTCCTTCTTTCACTTATAAGGACCTTTGTGATTACATTGGGCCCACCTGAATGATTCAGGATAATCTTCCTATCTCAAGGCCAGATGATTAGAACACTCACTTCCATCTTCAACCTTAACTCTCCATTGCCATGTAGCAGAATTTATTCACAGATTCTAGTGATGAGGATGTAGCCATTATTAGGGAGTCATGATTCTAACCACCACAGGCAGGATAAATTTGTTAGTCACAATGGTGATGCTCAGAGGTAGGCATTATGATAGTCTCTAATCTGGTTTAGAGTAGGATTCTTTCAGCAAATGTAGGTTTAAGAAAAGGGGTCCAGGTCCTCATTGAAAATACAGCAAACATTATATAAGGTGTCTGATTTGCAGCCAACTTAATTAGAATTCAGGGAAGGATTCTAAACTTGATAGTGGAGGTGAATTACAAAGCCGGAGGCAAGACTAAAGTCCTGTTATAGGATCAAATCAAGGAGATGAGAGAAGGCTACTCTAGAAAGTGTAATAATTTCACAGGAGCGCACAGCTCATTCTAAACAACGTGGTCTAAGGAAGTAGATCAATTCCTTATCCCATCTTCTGCTGGAAATAATATGTTGAATATTTGTTCACATTTAGTCAGGAAAATCTCAGAAAGTAGGTGACATGGAGCTTTCGGAAATTAGCATTAATGACTATAGCTGACATAGGGAAAGAGCTGGCATTTCCTTCCATCAAAAGTGCTATCTAGTCTTCAAAGTCAACAGCAAATGTCATGTCTATCTTGAAGCCTGTCCTAATTTTCTCATTAAGAATCATCTCTCCTTGCATTGCCGGTATTTTTTATATACATTTCTATAGCATTCATGACTCCCTATCTTTTGCCATCACACTGGTTATTTGCGAATGTGTATAACATTTAACTGGATATGTTAATTTTCTAGAGCTGCATAAGAAATATATTCACCAATTAGATGGCTTGAAACAATAGAAATTTATTCTCTCTCAGTTATGAAGGCTGAGAGTATAAAATCAAGATGTTTCCAGGGAAATATTCTCTCCAAATTCTCTAGAAGTGGATTTTTTCCCTTGCTTCTCTCAACTTCTGGTAGTCCCAGGCATTCCCTACTTTGTGGCAGCATAATTCCAGTCTCTGCCTCTGTATTCACACAACAGTCTTCTCTCTGTGTTTATCTATATTCAAATTTTGCTCTTCTAATAAGGTCACAGTCATATTGGATTAGATAGGCCTGAGAACATAGGGAAATAAATACATACACACACACACACATACACACGCACACGCACACACACACATTGGCAGTATACCACCATGGATTATTTACATATTTATCAACATTTTAGTGAAGAGAGTATTGCAGAAATAGTTTTATATTCCAATAGCATTTATCAAATGGAATTAAATGAAGAATATATGTATGTCACTTTTTCATTAATAAACTATAAATTCTGTAGTTATTAGTAAATGCATTATACATAGTGCCTTGTACATGGTAAGGCCAACAATGAATGCTTCTCAGACATTATGCCTTACATTCATAGGGGCCTTTTATAAATATTAAAATTTAAATAAGGAAATTTTCAATTTATCAAGTGTTTTTGAAGATATGTATGATGTGGGTGTGTGTGTGTATCATAGAACACATATATGTATCATAGAACATTCTATCTAGGGAAATAGTGAAGGTGCCACTTTCATCTATTACATTAATTGTTTGAAAAAACAAAACGTAGGCTGTCAGCAATAATTGTGAAATGATACCTCTACTAAAATATGTAGAGTTCTGCCTTTAAGTGCCAGTTTATCTTTTAATAGAGAGTATTAATCCTGAAAATTCTAGTTTTTCCTTATTTTTCTGTGAAAAGATTGCCATAATTACTTGTAAATACACAAAAAGAGAACATAGAAAAATATTTTGTATATCATCGTTGAGTGTTTTCCATTCATAGAATAGGGACAGATCATAGCCACATAGTCCATAATTTGATGCTTTACTCATATTTTTGTTTGTTTGTTTGCTTACCAAGATCTCGGTACAACTGAACTTTCACTAGTTCTGCTAGTCTTGGTTAGCACTAGAGAAAGTGAAGAGACATTGACCAATTTTTGTTTCTATGGAGGTGATAGTCTTAGCAAAGCAGAACCCAAGGTGGATGGTTAGCAAGGTAGCCAACCAAGTTCTGAATTAAGAACGTTTTCTCTACCTTTTGCTTTACACCTCCACCTTCCTCATTGTTAAAACATTTGCTTTACCTTTACCAAGGTTCTGTCAGTGTGGTATAAATCAGTGAGTAGAAGATGTGGTTACATTAATATCCAGCATTCCTACAGTGGCAACTACCCATGATGCAGTATTTTCACAGGTGACACAGCATTGGAGAATAAACAGATTATTGTGTCTTGGCACCCATGACTACATCCTTGACCTTCCAAGTTAAAATCTCAATGGGCAATTACAGGATTCTCATAATGCTCCTTAAGTCCCTTCTTTGGGAGACATCCACTGGTTATGTCATATTGTATGACAAAAGGAAAAATGTAGGTAAGACAGGAGCAAGAATAATAGATGGGCTATGTCGGTTAGTGTAGAAGATGAAAGAGATGACCAAAAACACTAGATGAGAAGTCTATTTGAAATAAAATGATCAAAAGCTGCCATCAATAGCCCTTTGAGTGATGTTGGTCCAGGTTTAATGTTAGGGAAGTGAGACGACGGTATTGAACTGACGGTTATGATTGTTCTGAAAGGATGATGGCCGGACTAGTCACAGTCTAGACAGTTCTGACCATCACAAGCCAAAGGGATAGAAGAATTGTGTTCCAAATAGGAACAAGCCAGTGTTCGAAATATCACGCAACTGGGATAGAGTGAAAGGGGAAGACATGCCAGGTGCTCAGTAGGAAATCAGGATTTAGATTGGTGGTAAACAGGATGATGATTCAGTAAGTTGGAACGACTTTTTTTTTAACAAAAGCTAAAGAAGTAATTCTGCTGCATAGGTAGGTTTAACAACTATTGTTATATGTTTATATTTTCAAAAGTTTATTTAACATATGATATTTGAACTATTGTTTTTTTTCCCCCTCTGGCAAATTATGGGGCAAAGCTCAAGTGTATTTATTTTGTTAGTATTTACAATCCTTGAAATGACTTTATACCATTGGCCCACTTCTTAATGATCACAGAATACATTCTCAAAAAAGAAAAAAAAAAAAAGATTCTGATCATAAGTCACAAAAGGAACTGTTCATCTACTTTGTTTTGGTTTTGGCATCTACAGACATCATTACATTTTCAAATACAAGCCAATGTCTGAGTGGGAAGATCTTTGATTTATTGGTCCTACCTCCCTGAATAGTGCTGTTGGGCTATTTAATTTGTGTATCTTAATGGGCAGTTGAGAGTAGACTTTGGCTAGGAAATAAAGCAGTTGATTTTATTTATGTACTACATGAACACTTTAGGGAAGACCATATTTACATAACTATGTGTTATGCTTATGATATAGTCTCCTAAGACAGAAATATTTCAACTCACATAACATATACCAGATGTTAGCAATTTCCAACAATTGATGATGAAATACGTGTGTGTCATTCTACCGTGAGGTAGAAATGCTGCAATGACTATCCTGCTTGTGCTGATGATATGCTGAGACCCACTTTGACTCTTTTGAAGAATAAATTATCTGGGGGTCTATACAAGTAAAAGATATCAGATTCCTTCCCTTCTGAAATGGTAGATTCTATCTAAATAAATATTAGCATCATTATTGTTCGAAAGCTCTTGTTCGGATACGTGGTGAGAACAGCAACTGCCATTTACTGAACATTTGCTGTACTAGGACTGTGCAAAGTGTTTACAACATGGTTTCATTCAATCCTTCTAACAAAACTATGGGAATGGGTGAGGTTATGCCCATTTTATTGATGAGGAAATTGAGGACTAAGATATTGCATGACTTTCCTAGATTTTCACTGTTACTGAGTCAGAGCTGAACAGTTTCCCCAATCCATATCTGTGCAGAATTGCCAACAAATCAATAAGAGGAGTTTCTTTTTAAATCCCACGTGCACTTATACTATAGATATTGGATGATTTAAAATTAGTCTTCCAGAGAGTAGTCTGCATTTTTCCAAACACTATACCTGAATTTTTAGTAAACTAAAATTTTCCTTTTAGCACATTTTAGTAAACTTCCATGTAGTTAAGGGGTCTGGTCTGGATATAAGATGTGAACCTGTGGTGTAAATAGCCAATGCAGATAATGTTAACTGCATTAAAAATCAACAATTTTTTAAATCTAAATAATAAAAAAATGTTAAAATCCTTATGTTAACTGCAACACTATATTTAACATTTAAATCAAATTTAGATGGAGATTTTAAGAAATATGGTGTAAGTAAAATAGATTATATTTTGAATCAGTTTTCACCTGTTTTAATTTAATTACGGTCTCAAACAGAATACCATTATGTCAACATGAAGTTTTCCTTAAGGTTAAAAATTTATCTAGAACATTAAAATGGCCAAGTTTCAGTTTGGCTTTTCTGTCAAATTGGTATCAAAACCCTTAGACAGAGTTCTCAGTTTAACAATTTATTTTCTCTTTAATGTTAAATACTTGATCATTTCTAACATAAGCAGAAAAGTAAAAGAGCTAATTGGCTTTTTTAGAATTACTTTTTAGCTTTTTAATTCTCTTACATCTCCCCGACTTATTACAGGAGAGAGAAAAAATTGCAATATGATTATGCAGAATGCTTAAAATATAGCCTTTTCTCCGTTAAGGGTAGCTTTTCCAGACAGTTTCTAAGACTGTTCAAATAACTATGATATTTTCTCTCCATCTTCAGCTGATTTTCTTATTTCCTTCTACCAGTCTAAAATAATTTTACTTCATGATCTCTGACAGAGTGTTCATTTTTATAGAGGTAAGTCCAATTTTTTCTCAGATTATTACAAGACCTAATATTAAAAATATTCAAGCAAAACTAAGTTTTCCAAACAGTTCTTCAATAACACAATTTTGCCACAGTGTCTAATGAATTCCTTATAAAGATACAATTACAAAATCAAACTCTCAGAGGCTGCAACTGTTCTTAAACTACCTAAAATGGGTTTTGTTTGCCAACATGAATTTCCCAGCTCTAATCTCTTGGTTTCAAGTGTATTCTTTCATTTCAAGAGTTCCCACATCTCTTCCACAGACAACTGAGCATTTTCTGTAACTTGCATTGAATCTTGTATTCTTCTTTCATTTAAATTCAATACTGGATGTTATGTTTGAGATAATCTTCCTTGTTTCCATAACTTAAAGCAATTTTTAAAATCTAAATTATTCCCATATTACATAACTAATCCATTCTTGTTTTTCTTTCTTTGTGTGTATGTCTGTTCTTTTCTACCCCAATTTTGCCTTAAATTCCTAATTCTAATTCTAAATATCCTATCTGTTCATATCGTTTAAAATAGATGAGCTAAATGATGAATTACACAAATATTTTTCTTTTAATATAAATATATATATACAGTAAATATATTCTCAAATATAGTTATTTGAGAATAATGTAATCACAGCTTTTATTTAAATCTTAACACTTCCATAATGCACACATAAAGCAGTGGAGGCAGGTTCCTATCAAATATCAGAAGTTAAGATTTTCTTTAAAAATGTGCACAAAGAATCAAGTTCAAAGGGAGGGGGAATGAAAGAATCTAGCTCAGTCTAGAATTCTACATCTTCAAAAAAAGAAAAGAAAAGAAAAGCACAAACATCAGGGAATTGAACATACATGCTTGAATATTTGTCCCTGTAGTCTTTTAACATTCACAGAAAAGTCACTTTAACACTCCCTGTAGATTTAGCCCATTTCTACAACTTTCAAACAATACTGTTTTAAAGAAAGGGAAGTTAAAAGGAGTTCAAGTTTCATTAGCTTTGCTATTGTCTGGTTCAAACATTGTTCCCTGTCCTCATGTGACTTACTATGGTCTGGTGGGAAACAGAAAATAAATCATCACTGTCTTGTCACTCATTCCCAATTTCTTGATTGGTTCTTCTCTAATATCCCACTTCAAGGACTAGTTTTTTGCCTTATTCTCCAATCTTTCCAGAGTCTAAAGACTAACGCATTTTTCTTGAGCTCTGTGCAATCAGACCTGCCCAAATATTCTTTTGCAAGTCTGACATTCTACTAACTATCTCCCTGATGTCTTGCTCTGCTAAACTCTTTAGATCTTTGCCTGAATCCAGTGTTCTCAGAAAATGACTTTCTGACTATCCAGAAACCAACTGAATACCTGTGTTCCTCTTTCAGAGCAGACTGTTCTCCCAGTTCTGACCGTCGTCTCTCTGATCTGTTGTCGCTTTCACAGAATACTCATTACAACAATGCAGGAATGGTTTTACAATTCTAGTCACAATATATGTTGCTTCACCAATGATTAGTTGTTTCTTCTAAGCTAGAGAATCAGAGAAAGATAGTACATAATATATATATATATATATATATATATATATATATATATATATATATATATATGTATATGTACATGTACATGTACATGTATATGTATATGTATATATACTCACAGGCTACAACATAGATGCACCCTGAAGGTATTATATTAAGTGAAATAAGCCAATACATTATATATATATATATATATATATATATATACTCAAAGCAGAATTGCTGCAAGAGGGAAATAAAGTAGTTTAAAAAGGAAAGAAAATGTGGGATGTTAACAACACATCATAATGTTGCATTACTACTGTCAACATCTAAATTTTTCATAATGATGCCATAGTAAGGAAAAACATTGTCAAGCATAGTAAAACAAAAATAAAACCTAAATATTTAAATGGTTATGATGTGAGTTTAACTTGTGAGGGGAAATATAGTTAAGATATAACCTAGTTGTCACTTACTACAAGTTATTTTATAGAATGAATCAAACTGAGACTCAAGCAGACATTTGTAAATCTATGTTCATAGTAGCATTATACACAATAGCCAAAAGGTGAATGCAACCAAAATGTGCATAAATGGATGAATGGATGAACAAAATGTGCTTATACATACAATGGAATATTATTCAACCATAAAAAGGAAGGACATTCTGACACAGGCTACAACATAGATTCACCCTGAAGGCATTATATTAAGTGAAATAAGCCAGTCACTAAAGGACAAATATGTCTGGTTCTACTTGTATGACGTACTAGAGTTGTCAGAGGGTAAGAGGAGTGGGATCAAATATATGGTGATGGAAGGAGAACTGACTCTGGGTGGTGAACACACAATGGGATTTATAGATGATGTAATACCGAATTGTACACCTGAAATCTATGTAATTTTACTAACAATTCTCACCCCAATAAATAAAAAAAATAAATAAATAAATAAAAACAATTTGATAGCTCCCTACAAACTCTGAAAAAAATCCTTGAAAATCTGGTTTAATTCAAGCATTTTCCCCCTTCCACCCACTTAACGCAAACCCTCTAATGGATAATTGTCCTCATCCATTCTAATGCTGGGCTTATGTTCAGGCTATTAATCCTCTCTAGAAAGCCCTTTTCTGTTTCCTTACTTATCCAGATAATATCAAATCTCAGCTAACAACCTCTAGCTATAAGCTTGACAGAACAAGTGGTTCTGGATTAGCCATTTTACTATCAATAATAAGAGCTGGTTAGATTGTAAAAAAGCAACAATTTGAAGGTGGTGGAACACAGGCAGGATTTGAGGAGCTATTATCTATAATCCAGAAACAACAAAAGCAAATATCAAGATAATCTGCTGATACTCTACCTACTTACTAAAAAGCAAAAATAAATTAAAAAAATGTTGAAAAGATAAAGAAAATACTAATCCTTTTTAGATTAAAATAACACCTGAACCCTCCATAATTTTTCATAAACAATATCTGGTATGAAATAAAACATTATGAGACAAGTAAAAAAACAAACAAAAACACCAGGTGACCAAAAGAGAAATACAATAGACAATATAAATTAACTAGACAGAGGGTGATTCAGATGTTAGTGTTATCAGACAGGGGCTTTAAAATCATTATGATTAATACGTTCAAATTTTAGACAGTAGTATGTAGAATTTTAGAGAAGACATAAAACTCACAAATGGGAATTCTATAACTAAAATATATGAGAACTGAATTAAATACAATATAGTTTTAATAATTCATTTAATGGCAGATTAGACATAGCAGAAGAAAGTATTAGTAAAACAGAAAATAGGTCAATAGCCAGTATCCAAATTGATCTATAGAGAGGAAAAAAAATGATGGAAAATATAGAAACTAGTATAAGAAACATGTGGAATGTGGTTATATACACACACACACACACACACAGGTGTATATATACATATATATACATATAAATGTATATATATATACATATAAATGTGTATATATATATATATATACATATATATATGTAAAATGTAAAATTGGAGAAAGAAAATCAGACAGAACCAATATTTTAAAAAATTCTGGTTCATAACTTCTCAAAAGCAATGTAAGACATCAAATAATATGAAGTTCTCTGTTCTCATACCTTCTAGTGCATAGAAAAAATAAATTTCAGATGGATGATAGACCTCAACAGAAGGGCAAAAAAGTATGAAGAAAACTTATAGAAGAAAAATTAGGAGTCTATTTTCTTGATCTTAGAGTCGGCAAAGATGACAAAACACAAAAGTACTATCAAAATAATGGTTTCATTCAGAACTTCTGTCATTAAAAGGTGACAAAGAAATTATAAGACCAGCTGCAGACCAGGAGAAGATATTTGCAATGCTTTATTCCAACAGTGGATTTATATCTAGACATTAAAAAAAATCAACAAGAAAAACAAAACAGAAACCAATTTTTAAAAATAGGTAAAAGATTTGGAAAAGCACTTTAAAAAGAATACTTGAAATCCAAAAGTACTTGTGCATAATCACTTGTTTGTGCACTTGCTCAATCTCTGCATTTACTCGATTATTTCCTGTTTATTTCTTTTTCCCAATAAAAATGTACATTCCCACAGAAATACACTGGATCTCTCATTCTTTAATTTATAAACACGGTTAGCTCCTTCCTTTTCTCTTTGACATTAAGCACTTCTTATCCCTACCTATGTTTGTATCTGCTTAACTTTCCGGCCTTGTCTTCCAAATTCCCTAGTTCCCTATTTATCTGTTGTTGCTCCTTCTCTTTGAATACCATGCAGTCTTTGGTATTTTTTTGGAGTCCCCTTTCCTTGGAATTTGATCATAATTGCTATTCCTTATTTCCCAGGATCAAGTTTACCAAGGGTTTATTCTTTGTTTTTCTTTTGCTCCATGACCAGTAGCCTAAGGGAAGTCTTAGGGGAAGGGTGTTTAAACATTTATTAAGTGCCTATAATTTA
This sequence comes from Rhinolophus sinicus, assembly GCF_057876585.1. Lineage (NCBI taxonomy): Eukaryota > Metazoa > Chordata > Mammalia > Chiroptera > Rhinolophidae > Rhinolophus > Rhinolophus sinicus. Next base: position 179,380,986 of record NC_142501.1, on the reverse strand, counting down.
AACACTATTAAGTTACCCTCAGTGAGGGATACAAAGATGAATAAAAACAAGGTGCAGAACCTCTCCTTACAAAGTTGTCTAGTTCAGGAGATGCCAAGTAAATTCAAATAATGATGTCTGATTAGTACAGTTGAAAGTGATAAGCAATGAAAAGATTATCGTGCCCAATCTTATCCAAAATAAAGAAACAACAGAAAGCTATAAAGTTAGTGTAAAGAAATCCAAATTCTTTTTACTTTTCCCATGATGACATTTTTTTCCAAAAAGATATGAACCATGAAATTATTTTTAAAAACTTTCATCTTTTTTTATAAATTAAGATATACCTGTATTTTAGCCCAGCTTCCCTAGAAAATACTGTCAAAGATCAACACTTCTCCATTAACACTTTGTTGGGGAATGCAAGCATAAGAAACAAGAGGCAGGGGAATGGGGACTGAGGCAGAGGAGGGAAATCATAAAATAGAGGTCATTGCCAACTGGCCAAAGTTTCCTGACAAGCTGATGGTTCAGTCATTCAGGATGTTTTCATAGAAGCCATATATAGTCACTGCAACTCCAGACAGTCCATGGTGATGGGGAATGAAGAGAGGAGAATTTATCTGTTGACTCCCAGCTTCCATTGGTCCAAACTCCCCCCATCAAGCATCTACTCTCCTAAACTTCTGGTTTGCATGTACATGAATGCCAAGTGAGTCCTGAGCTATCTCATGCTGTGGTGGAATCAGCGAATCACCAGAGCAGGAGATTAAGGTCCATGGTATGATGTGAGGAAAGGAACTGTTGGAGTTTGCATATGAGCAACAGGCATAACTGGGAGCCTAGTACAAGAAAGCGATAGTAGTGTTGGCGGAAGCAGCAACAATCTGGACACACCACCATAGTGTAATCAGCTCCTAAAGCTCTGACCCAAAAGCAAAGCAAGTGCATGCATCTGGGGTGTCACATAAATAAGAAATCCCTTTTGGATCTATTTATTTCTTCGAATGATATCCTTCTAAGAAAGAATGATATCATTCTAAGATAAAGATGCTCTCAATTCTACCAGATATAGGAAGTGTAAGTCTAATTCATCAAGGTGTTGGAAAGTTTTATCCTTCCAAAGGACCTTAAAAAGAGTTAGCAAGGCAGGGTCCAGTACCCACTGCTACAATCAGTTCCTCGTCTGTATGTGATACTCATCATCTCCCTCATTACCCCCCTATTTTAGGTTTCCCTCACTCTCAGCTAACACTCCTGCTGGCTGGGACTGTTAACCTAGTAGGATGACCCAGATCTTCATCCCCAAGAGGTTTAAGCCCATAGTTGCCTTGCCCTTGTCAAGCTATGGTTGCTACAATTGCCCATTCATGGTTTTCATTTGACATAGGAGTGTCAAGAGACACCACAGTTAATCCCCTGTTCAAGATACTGCTCCCTGTCTTCATTGTGTAGCAACAACCCTAGCTCCTAATGGTACTCAGGCTTGATTACCTCCACTAGTACAGTAAGTCCTTTCTTTGCCTTAAAAGAGGCTAGATGATACACGCAACTTCTAGTTCAGTGTAACTTATATTGTGTTCCTTTGCACCCCTTTTGAGTGCACATTATTGTGCATCCCAGAAATTAGCAGTGCATTCCTGCAGGGTGCTGTCCTCAACTTGGCACCTCAGCTGAATCTTCACTAGGCCTTTCCGCCTTTTATCAGACTATCTATATCTGGATTATACAGTATATAGTAAACAAGTGCATGCTATAGTCAGGAGCCCACAGCTGCATGTCCTTCACTGTAGAATGGGTCCATTGGTCAAAGATGCTGTAGAGGACACTATTTTCATAGATAAGGCATTGGGCTCATACTTGGACAATTGTACAGGTAGAGACACTGCAGACAGGGACCGGAAGTCCATAAGTAGAGTATATAATGATTCCTGTGAGAACACATCACTGCCCTTTCTAAAGTGGAAAGAGTCAGATAAAATTGAGCTGGTGTCCCTGAGGTATGAAGACATATTGAGTGTTTGCTGTTGGTTTATGTTGCGTGCAGGTTGAACATTCAACAGGAGCTGTAGTTGGATCAGCCTTGCTAAGGGAAAGTACATGTTGTCAGGTCAGGCTAAGCCGACATCTCTGCCTCACTTCTCCCTTTGCACCAACTCTAACACATGGAACTTGAACTCCACCTCAGGTATGGGTTATTTATGTGTGAGCATTGAGTAATTTCCATGGTGTCTCATGCCTGTAACAAAAAAAACCCTAGACATATCCAGATCACCCTTGAAGGAGGGCCTTGCTGGTTAACAACAGGATACATGGTCAGAAATCAACATCCAGCTGTCTTGCTCAAAGATTTGTTTTAGCTACAGAGAACATCTTTGTCTGAGGTCACATGCCTCCCAGAGCAGCTTGTATTCAGAGTGAGGCAGGGGTGTAAAGGTCTGGCCATTGTGACCTAGTGCATGATGCTCTCATGAGCAACACTTGCATTAGTTCCCTTCCAGTTCAGCTTCTTCCTCTGCCCAATTCTGCTTCCTATCCCTTCCTTTTTACAGTTGTTGGTCCTTAATTAACATCTTGTACCTAAACTGCATCTCAGCATCTGCTTCCAGAAAACCTAACCTGTGGCAGTTGTGATGTATAATTTGAGGTTCTTTTAGATGCAAATAATGGAAAAAACAACTAAATGTCTAAAAATAAATATTGTCTCATAAAACAGATTGTTCTGAAGCAGGACAGTTATAGAGGTGACTAATAAATGACTCAATACCCTCAAGCTCCTTCCATCTTTCCATTTCCTATTCCTAAGGCTTATGCCTCAGATCACTTGTTCTCAGGTTTGTCCCCTCATAATCAAAAGATGGTTGTCACAAATTTAGATATTTCCTCAGAACCATGTCCAAAGACAGAATGACAATATCTTTCTGCATGACATTTGTTTGTTTGTTTGTTTGTTTGTTTGTTTGTTTGTTTCAATCAGAGAAGAAACTCTTTCCCCAGGTCTCAATAGCATGGGTTGGGTGACAGTCTCATAGTTTATAACAAGGCTGAAGTAGCAATTTCTGGCATGTTCAGCAGAAGGCAATCTACCAACAAGGATCAATTTTGGGAAAGAAGTGGTTTTAGGTGAATAACCATCAGTGTCTACCACAAAAGTGTTTGAATTTGATTCCACAGATGTGGTATGGAAGAAATATCTCATTTCGTTATTCCTTTCAAATCAATTTTCATCAGACTCTAAGAAGTCCCCATTCTTCTGTGCATAAGAGGAAATTCAATCAGAGTCTATAATCTGGGTTCCCCCTGGTGCAAAGTTTCTGTGATATTATTTGATGCCAAAGCATCAAGGAGAACTCTGCAGTCAGCAGTCAACACTGGTTGCCACTGAAGCACCCATCATTGCAATGCACACAGTCCCTTCAGGTCTGATGTGCCACACTCACTGCTCAGACATGTGAACTGATAGTGAGGCCAGGAACCTTGGTGTTACGGATACTATCTCCCGAGATGCACCATTCCTCCAAATCATCCTCTTGAAAGTCTCACCATTCTTCTGCTCCAGTACTTCCAAGCAATGCACTCCCCCCTGATAAATGCAAGACCTGCCAATCTCTGATGTCCCACCACCTAAGGGAAATCTATCCCTCAAGTTATCTGTCTTCTGTCTCACCTCTTCTCTTTAAACAACACACATATTCCTTTCATTGAGTTTCAGCTTGGATTTTATATCTTGCAAAGATCCTAAAGACCAGGAGATGCTTAGGGCTTGATTACTGCTCAAAATTAGGAGAAGGGAAAATGCAGAGATCAAAACATAAAAGAACAAAAACTCATTCCAGCTTCCACCCCAGGGTTGTCAGAATTAGCAAGTTAAAATACAGGAAGCCTAGCTCAATTTGAATGTCAGATAAACAATGAACACTTTTTTACTGTTAGTTTGTCCCACAAGTTTTGAACAATTTAATTGGGCATCACATATTTTATCTGGCAACTTTAAACCTCCTTTTCCCTGTAAAAAAAAGAATACTTGTTAATGTTGGTCTGAAGCTGGGAAGAGAGGTTGCTATTGAAAATACAGATTTCAAAGAATATAGTTCTCTGAATTAGCATATAGTTGAAGTTATGTAAAAAGATTAAACTCCAAGAGGTAGGATGTACAAAGAGAAAGGAAGACTTTTTATATTCTCTTTGGTGTCTGGAATAGTGCTAGACATAGCTCTCAACAAAACTTTCTACTGAAGTAATAGAGTCTTTCTCTCCTGTTTTCATGATCTCTTTAGTAGATTACATTATATAAACATATGTAGTAATTACTGTGACACCTTTTATAAATTCTTAGGTGTAGAAGAGAGATTCATGTTTCTATTATACTTTCATGGTTATTCAAATAGTCCACGTAGGTAACCTGGACATTATTTTATCGGTAAAAGATTCCCCCTAGATGAATAATTTCCAGATGCTCTCAGACAATGCATGATATCAATAAAGTCTTAAACTTCAAACAATTTAAAAACCTACACAATAGAGATGTTGTTCACTGTTTTTTGGTTTTTTGGGGTATGTGTGTTTTTTTTATAGGTGTCTTAAATTTGTCATATACTCTTCACATGGGTATTCCTGGGCTGATTCAGAGCTGCTGTCTAGAAATCAACACTAAGTACTCTAATATACCAGATTCTAGAAGGTACAGTTCTAACTGGATTGATCTGACATGCTCTGCAATATAATCCATCTAACTGGCTTTTCCCCATGGAATAATCAAGAACACAGAGACCCTCCTCCACAGAGACTGGGGGAAGACACTCTCTAGCACAGTCATGTGTGGAACCACAGATGTGGAGATAGAGCCCTGGTGGCCAGGAGACAGTTACAAGTGACAGGCCTCCGTCACAGTCACTGATTCCAGTCACCAAGAAAAGCGACAGTGTTCCATGGAAGCACTCATGAAGGCCCGCCTTGGCTCAACCTCGGTACTGACGCTCAATGGCTCCTTTCACAGCATTGTATTCAAATACAGCACTTGCACTGTTCAGTAATTTTAGAATCACCTTAACTTGGTAACATTTCCAGAAAATAAGAATACCTTATGTTTAAATTGCCAGCAGAAAAGATTTTGAAATGAAGCAGGAAGACATTTCCTTGGATCAGAGAGACCGTGCAGTCGCTTCGGTGGTGATTATTATTCCATCTGTTGATGTGATTATGGAAATCTGGCTGAGGCTGAAGTCTTGTGCACTCTGCTCTCCTACACTCCCAAAAGCATAGATGGCTGCCAGCTATGCAAAGTGCTGGACAGGGATGAAAGCAGACTACTGACCTTGAAGTGCTGTTCAGGAGTTCCTAACCCTTTTGATATAGGTAGGGTGAGTTTGTTTATGCATATTTATACAGCCTTGCAAAGCTCTTCAGATGTTCTTAACTGAGATTTTTTTTTAATGCTGACCTCTGAACTCCACTGCATAGCACCCAAAAAAGCCGATGAAGCTCAGAGGGGATAAAATGAAAAGCAGCAGTAAGTTTAGCTGAAAAAATGGGATATTATTTGCACTTGGCAAAGTGAGCCACTGAGGAAAATGTGAGTGGACAAACGCTTCATGTTATGTAGCCAAAACCAGAAATAATTATCATTAGAGAAACAACAATATAAAGGAATTAGAACTCTTAGCTCTTATGTATACTTTGTTGCTATCAATAAAGATGGTCAGGGATATAAGAAATGCTACCACTTAAAAAAATGATTTGACTTTGAGTCAATGTTTTATTTCTAATATAAAAGACCAAGACTGAAATCATTGCTTAATGACATCAAATTTCTCAAGGAGAGTGAAAAAAAGCAATGTCATATAGACTCTTCCAATTCTCAGGAGCTTTTGACACCACAAGAAATCAGTCTGGATTTCTAAAATGTGCTTGCCTGAATGGTTTATCCCCCTTTAAGGTATGTTCTTCCATCATCTGCCAATTTTAGTGAGGTAAGATATTTTCTCTCTGAAAATAACAGGGTGGGCAATTTTGTATGTCTCTTTAGAGCACTGCCATGAGGTGCTTTGTAATTTTTGTGATTCAGCTTCTCCAGTGAGACTTAAGGCCCGACTTGATGTTGTTAAAGAGGACAATGAATCTCTGGGCATCAGAATTTGTTGTAATAGCTTTGAATGTGACATTACTCATTTCAGCCTCTGAGAGACAATCTTGAGTATATTCATTATGTTATTGTCCACTGAAGCTACTTATTACCTAGATGTTTTCTTGTTTTCTTCTCACTCATTATTTCCCCCATCTCCCCAGGGGAACAAACCTGAGGACAGAGATAGCCCATGGCATCTGAAAACGATGTGCACTGTGGTAGATCCAAAGGGATCAATCTAGTATAACACGTAATCATAGGTGAAGGTCTTCGCTTCTTCAGGTCAAAGCGGCAAGAAGCAAAGTTTTATCTGCTCCCTTTTAAGCAAGTCATTTCTTTCATTGTACTATCGAAATTCTAATCCTAATCCCCATTTGAGAAATTAGAATGGCCTCATTAATCCAGGGCCTACATAAAGCCAGAGTGGGTTTATAAAGAGTTAGTCTAGAGGCAAGTAAACCTGTGATTTTAACCTAAAATTTGGAGAATAAATAAAATTCATAGCATTAGCAATAATACTTTTTAATGCCAGATGTATTTTTCCATTAAATGGAATATCATTGTGATTTAGACATATGGACAATGTTGTTGAATATTTAATAAATTTCGGAAAATGCTGTTGGCTTAATTTTAGCAAACCAGTCTTTAAAATTGTTTTCTCCTTCCTAAATATTTGCTCCCAAATATAGAATGACATCTTTTGGTTCTGGAGTCAGATGCAATGGGTCAGTTGACTGTTCCAAGGAACTAACAGATCGGTACAATAGGAGCATCATATCCCTCCGGCCAGTTTCCTCAGAATTCTTTCTTCCCTCTCTTTAGTTATGAATCCTGCAACATCTCACATCTGTTTTGCAAATATCCATAGTGAACTAGAGCAGGGAAGATCCTATAAGTAGTACAATTAAAATTATTTGAATGATTCTTTTCACAATTTTAACAAATATTCATTGAGCGTTTAGTTACCTTGTGCCACTAGTGTACTAACTGTAGAAACAGCCTTAAAAACAAACACATAAACATCCCTAGTGGAATAAAACAGATAAAAAACAAATAAATAAAATTTATAGTTTGTAGGAGATAATTACTGCTATAGTAAAAAAAATAAAGAATGGGATGTGATGAGGCAGAAAATGAGTTAACAAAAAATGATCAGTACTTGGTGTTTGCTGCCCAAGGACCACCCAGGCTCAACCCCTAGAGATAAATTACGCTGTCCAAACACCCTTAGAAAGAGATGATAAGACCTTAACTGGAATGATCTAGTTTTAACGCCTATGCGGACTGCTGGAGACTGGCCGTAGTTTGAACTCCAGCCTCATTATAATACAACTAAAATAAAATGAACATTATGGTTTTCTGCCCTCCCCCATGGGTTTTCTGGATGCATTATGGGTTAGAACATGTGCAGAAAGAAACTAGTTATATAACCAACATATGTCAATCAAATTACCTCTGTCTATACATAAAATATCCTAAGTTTAGACATCACATCCTCGACTGTAAGGAAATTTATCTACTCTTTCCTATATAAGAAAAAGCTAATCTATAGATCAGCACAGTTGTCTGCTCGAGACTCTGCCCCTGGCAGCTTCTTTGCCAGTGCCTTTCTTCTTGAATAAACTTTCTAACTTCTATTCCTTTGAGTCTTGTGAATACTTTCACATTCTGTGAATGACCGGTGGCATCCAAAAACAAAACAAAGGATCAGGGAATCCTAAGAGTGAAGGAAGAAACAGCAGTTTTAAATCAGGTAGTTATGAAAGCCTTTAATCATTAAATATTTTTGACCAAAGACCCGTAATAGGTGAGAGAGAAAACTTTGGGGATATCTAAGGGAAGAGCATTTCAGGAAGAAGGAATAGCAAATGCAAATATCCTGAGGCAGGACCATGCCTAGCAGGCTTGAGTTACAATAAGGAGACTCATGTTGTTGGAATGAAGTGAGCAAGTGGGAGAGGGCGTGATGGTGAGTGAAGACATCACAGAGGTAGAGAAGGCCTGATTAAGGAGGGCCTTTTAGGAGATACTGTGAACAATTTAGGTTTTACTCTGAGAGAGATGGATAGCCATTGTTATTATCTAGCTTAAATTTTAACAATATCCTTAGCTGCTGGGTTGAAAATAGGGTACAGAGGAGCAATGGTGGGAACAAGAAAACCAATTAAAAATGTATGGTGACAACAAAACTGGCAAGTCACTTGCACTGGGGTGATGAATGCTGCTGCAATTTGCAGCTTGATTAGATATAGGATATGAGAGAAAGAGAGGAGTCAAAGATGACTCCAACTTTTTGGTCGGAGCACTTTGGAAAAAATAAGAGGTTTTCATTTCTCAAAATGGGGATGAATGCAAGCTCTTGACCTCCTTGATATTTGTTCCTTGGCCTCATCCCTTGATTTGTTGCATCCATCCAGAGACACAATCTTTCTTTGCACTTTCTCCCTCCATTTTCCATCCATTTGGAGTTCTGAAAAACCTAAACCCTCTGGTGTTCACCTTGTAATTCAGCACATGGACAAGGCAACAAGTCTTATATTGCATCAACATGATTATTTTCTAACATCTTACAAACAGAATAAACGTACATGTGTTTGTGTGTGTCTGTTTTTGTGGTGGTTGTTTAAATATCCTAATGTCTTACAAGGATGATCAAGAGATTCACCCCTCAGAATTACACTACGCCCCAGGCAGAAGGCACTCTGAGTGCTTGACTCACTTCTGTGGATGACTTTTAACTATACTATTGTTTCCATCTTGGACACTTGTTTATTTTAGGCCTTGTGACAGATGAGCTCACCCAGATCTTAAAATGCAGAATTTAAGGTTGTGTCAGACTATAATTTTATGCTAACTTTGTTTATTCCCCTCTTCAATTACTGAAGTTACCACCCTAGACTCTGGAAAATAACTGGAGACAATGTGTGTTTGGAGGCAAATTAGAAGCTGATGTCCCAGCTCTCCCTGAGTGTGACTATGTGTATGCAATTTAATTATACTGAAACTGAGCATTATAGTGTCTATACTAACTTTCTTTTATTCTCTGATATTTACTTCATGTTTGGGAAAAGCAAAGGAAAGTGGTGAAAGTCTTCTAAAGTGGGAAATTTAAAACCCCGAGCTACAGAGACGAAATGCACATCCATAATATTTACACAAAACATAACCATTTCTTCTGTCCTAACCAGAAAACTGAGAGCAGAAGTGAGGGCTCAAGCTATTACCTTTAACTGAGTTACGGGAGTGGATGTTCTGAGGCTTGCGTCTTTGGGCATGCAGTAAACCATGATTATGACTGTGGCTGCAAAACTATTTCAAATGCAGACTAAGGTAGCAGAGGACCAAGAACGTCTACTTTATGGACTCCCTGGGTTTTATTTTCAGCATTTGTACATCTATAGTCTTTTATAAACAGACAAAGTGGTCAATTTTCACAGGGGCTGTGCTGGCACAGTGGTACCAAGGGCTTAGTTTGGGAACAAAGTCATTAAAAATAACTAGGTACAAAGAACTCAGTCGTAAATAATGTGCCACAAAGGATCCAAAGAAATCCAAAGGCAATAAATGATTTACTTCAGTGTATCTACAATCTGCGGCAGGCCGCCTGGCCCTGAGTGGGATGAATCCCCAGGAATGCCCTTTAGTCCCTCTTCTCTTTCCCGTCTATCTCCCTCCTTTCCTCCCATTTTGCCTCATCTTGCTCACCCCAAAAGCTGGCAGCTTGTCAGTGGCTCTGACAATCAGCTGGAGAAAAAGAGAAAGAAATCCAGAAATGAAAAATTTCCTAAGGTCCCTTTGCTTTTCCAAATTGTGATGGAGCCTTTCTTTTCAGTGATTTCTTTTCCACCATCAACACTATCTTAAAAATGCAGTTTTCTCCAGCATTAATAAAAAAAGAAAAAGAAAAAAAAAAAAAAAGAAGGAAAAAAGAGGGAAACTGGTATTGCTTGGAACCAGAAATATTATATAAAGGCCATTCAAGACTTTCAGGACCTGGCTTTTTTGTCTAACCTTTTCTTCATTTTCAAATTGTGTCCCTTCTAATTACTTGTGGCTTCCTCTGTGACTTCTGTCTTCCTCTCAAAACGGATGTCCAGTTTTGCAGGAAATTCTGTTTTGTCATTCATGTCTCATTCATGTGTATATAGTGACTCTTCTTACCACCTCCATAAGCCTGGCCTTTTCACACTTCCAAGACTTCACTTATTCTGGGATCTCTGTGACTCAGGTCTTCTCTATGAAGCCTTTCCCAACTCTCTGTCCTTCCCAAATAGAATTAATCCCTCCCTTACTTGGGGCCCAACTACATGTTATCAAGGCAAATACAATATTTAATTGATTAAAAAAAATAATTGCTCTTCTTTCCTTGCTAGATAAGGGCCAAGAAAATATTTACCTTCTTCACTTTGTCTTCCTGTGCCCGTCACATATTATGTTCTTAAATGCCCCTCAAATCAATGTGTATATCATATGCCAGGCACTGCCAGTTGCTCTCATATAGATTACTTGATCTTTACAAAAATTCTATGCTTATGAATATAATGTTTGTTTGCGTCTTCTGTTTTTTATTTTTTATTAATGAGAAAACTGAAGCTCAGAGGATATAACTAGTGAGAAGTCACACGTCTAATTATTGGTAGATACAGGACTCAACTGTCATGTTCTCTCCCTCTCAGTGGTTCTCTATTTTGAGCCTGTATCAGGATCACCAGGAGCTGTTGCTAAAACAGATTGCTAGGTCATATGTCCTTAGGGTTTCTGATTCAATCATCGTATGGTGGGGTCAGATAATTAGTATTTCTAACAAGTTGCTGCTGATGCTGTTGGTTCTGGGACCATACTTTGAGGACCACTGCCTAGCATCATCTGTGCATCCTAACCTGTAAGCAGATGCACTGTAAGTGGGACGATGGATTGCTGAAACTTTGCAAAAAGTCTAAAAGCTGATTTGTGTATCAAGTCTGTCAGTAAATTAACAGTCTATCTACCTATCTATATCTATCTATCTATCTCTCTAAGTTTTCAAATGCAAGTAAGTGCTATTCTGGTTACTAATTCCTGATTGGTTACAAACTCACTGAAGGTGTCACTAAATTTGTGGGATTATTATCATTATGTGTTCTCTCCTTTCATGGGTATTGGAAACACAACTTCTATTATGTGAAAAGAAACAACATTATAAAGAGAGATTATCATAAGTTTTCAATAATTGGGTAAATCGTAGCTCAACTTCATGATGGTTAACTATAGAGATGACAAAAAGATGGGGTCAAATGTATTTATGGTCATGAAAAGATGGTGTTGATCAAATACTAACTGAACATAGTCATCTCATAAAGATACCATTCATGCAGTACAGCTCTCTTCACCTGCTTCTGGCTTTGTCTTCTTGAGGCCATCAGTTCTGGACAGCCCAGCATTGTTCTAGGTGGGGCAAGTCAGAAATCATTGCTCCTTACTCTGTCCCAAACAGAAACCCAGTTAGCTTATTTCTTTTCACAGCAGAGAGCCTGTTTGCTTAAAGAACAAGAGAATTTGCCCGTAGTCTCTGTGCTGTGGTTGGCATCATTAGAACGTCTTACGTTAAACAGAATAATAAAAAGGGGAAATATTTCTGTTCCTGAGATTCAGATAGTATGGAGAATTGTTAATATATATATGGAGGATTCCTGGGCCCCAGGCACTGAGAAAAGCATATCATGATCGCATTCACGATAACACAATTCACTCAGCTGCTCAAACACGGCAATAATATTCCTAACCCTGCACCTTGTAATTGCTCTTTCCTCTGTCTGGAATCTTCTCTCCCCAGTATTTGCATGACTTGCTTTCTCACTATATTCAGATCTCTGCTCATAGTAAGCCTTCCGACAGCAGCTTTCTCTCATCATTGTATCTAAGGCAGCACGCTGTCATTCTCTCTCCCCTAGCTTACATTCTTTTTCATCATAGCACTTATCATAGGAGGCAACCAATAAATATTTTTAAATATATGAATAAATTGTATCCTCATAATAACCCTGTGAGGAGGGTCCTGACATGAACCCTATTTCCAAGGCTTAGAGAGAACTAAGTAAATTGCTCATCTGAATCAAGTTGGCTGACACTCGAGTGTATGTTCTTAATCACCACATAGTAGAATATTCTTTTATTGACTGGTTAAAGTCTATTGTTTCAATATTAAACACAAGCACTTAAAAGAGCACAAATAGATAGACAGTAAAATATTGCTGATAATGAAATGTCCAGACACATGACAAATTACTAGGGGTATGAGTATGAAAAATGACGTGTACTTACTTCTAAGCTATCATCAAGCAATTGAAAATACATTCTTTTACGAGAGGGTCAAGATGGTTTTATTTCAAGATCTGTACTGGTAAAATTGATTGCATTATATGCAGGGAGAAATATTTCATTCTCCTCTATCTCTGACAGAAAGTGGAAAGAGGAAACACTGAAAACAGGAAAATATGTGTGATATCCAAAGAACAGTAGATACGTAAGTCACTGAGCAGCTGAAGAATTAAATCAGAGGTATGTTTTGGCACACTTTACAACTGCTACTCACTTCCTTTCGATTCTTTTTCTTTTTTTATCAGGCAGGCCTTGGATCCAATGCCTTGTTTTCTGTCATTGTGCCTGAGAGTTACAGAATGTCACTGGCAAGTCTCTTCCTGGTAACAGCAGGAAATCATATGGACACTCCAAGAGACCAGAGAATGGGGAATACAGCCCATGGCTGAGTCACCGGTCCTGCAGCAGCCCTAGATCGGGTCTGAACCAGTAACATTATGGACTTATTGGCCAACATGACTATTTCTCTAGTGTAAAACCTACTGATGCTATAGGTTTGGGTAATGAGTTAGTTACACTGAGACTTGAAGTTCTTACACCCTTTCCTTCAGGGACAGTCTGATCCACTCTCTTTTTTCTTGTCAGGGCCAGATAGCTCCCATGGGGAATTACTGTGCTCTTATAAAATCTTATTTCTATTCTTTTAGAGATTGTCTCTTAAAATAACATTAAGCATCTTCAGATTTGTCAGAAAGTTGTATAAAAAGATGAGATAGTATATAGGTAAAGTTCTAAAATTTTACATTTTAAAGTCTGTAGAGTAAACATTACTGGGTTTTGGATGGATGACATAACTTGGGGTGGGGGCCTTCAAGTTTCTCTCTCATCATATTGCCACTTGATACACTGGACCAAGACTCTGTTTCAAATTCCAACAGAAACAAAATTGGTAATGCCTTCAACAATCTGGGACTACCCACTTTGCATATCTCAGTGTAACTTCAAATGAGACTTGGAGCAGGTCACTGGTTCAATTACATGCTAATGTCTGACCATCATCTAGTCATCAGTATTGAAGGAAGATTTATTTGCTTTTTATGGCCAAACTTCCCTTTTAGTTAGGTTTTTTTTTCCTTCATAGAGAGTAAATGGAAAAATAATAATAATTAAAAAAAAACTAAGGATGTGCTATTATTATGTCTTCATTGATTTGGGCAATAAACCAAGGAAACCCAAGATACCATACTAGGAATTATAGAAAGACAAATTGAAATACAAGGAGACAACGCAAGTACTTAAAGATAAAACTGATTAAGACTTTCCTGAAATAAAAGACTATTTCAACCTATATATTTGAGAAGGTACCAACTGCAGGAATTCAAGGGAATTGTTCCCATCTGTTCTTAAAGAATCTAACAATGAATAAGATTTAGCCAATTGAGAGATGACTGGAAAAGCCACAGCAAAGAAATCTGTGGTGATTTCTGAATCTATTTAACCATAGAACAAAGACTGAAAAAAAAAAAAATTAAGATTATAAGATCTGGTCAAATGTAAGTAATATAATTGGAAGTGGTTAGAAAATTAACTCAAGTTAGAAGGGTAAATAGTTTGATCTCTTCTTTAGTAAATCAAAGAGTAAAGATGAAGAGTATATTTAACAGCACAAAGGTAAATATATCCGAAACAGAAGCACCCTCAACCCATATACCACTATTGGATTCCGAGTGATCCTGTAAAGTATTTTAAAGCTATAAAAAGAAAACATCTAAAATAATATAACAGAAAAAAATCAGTCAAATCAATAAACATGATTAGACGAAGCTCACATAGGAGCACAACTATTTGGATTACAAAGCAAAATGCTATGCTAAAACAAAAGAAGAAAGGCATGCCAGGCAAATGCTAACAAAAGGGAAGCAGAGTGCCTTGCCCAGTATAAGACACATATCACTATGAAAGAAAGGCAGAAAGATGTCGAAGAACTTCCTTTCTTGTTCAGCTCTCTCATAAGCATGGCACCCAGATAACTTCACAGAGAATTCTAACAAATGATGTAATAATACAGAATAAATAAAACTACCCTAGTACATTAAAGAAGAATAGAAGAGGTTAACATCAACACACACACACACACACACACACACACACACACACGTTTATATTTGCAAAATATACTTCCGTAATGCTACCCCAAAACAATAACATTGAGGAGAAGAACTGAATAGCAGACGGAGAAGAGTGCTGGGTTTGGGGGAACTCTTCATTATACATCATGTACTACTGACAGGAAAGATAAATACAATTGAATAACATTAAACTGATTCATGGTAATAGAGCTGCTCATTTTATCAAGGAGCACCTTCAGTAGATAAAGACTGAAGAAAGTCATATCCTCTTTCAAACCTTAAGAAACCACTGTAACCTGGAATAACTGGCAGGACCAGCCCCAGCAAAGAACTGAGAAAGAGGAAATAATGGTCTCAGTGCCAAATCTCTGAGCACTACCCAGGCTCCAACAGGTGGAGACAACCTCCGTGATGGCTATGCAAACAGCATAAGGCTATCAGGGACAAGTGGTTGCAGCAGAGCCCCAGGGAATCAGCAATGCACCCAGTGGTGACACCATCTACACAAGCAAAGGTGAATATACCATGAAGCTAATAGAGCTTCCCTTTCTGGGACTCTCTGTCATCCAGACTATTGTTCCCAACCTCCCAGGAAGCTTCACAAGTGGAATCTGAAACTGCTCCCCAATCCTGCAGAGGGTAGGCAGAGACAGAAGAAAACGGCCGACTACTCCAGCTTGGTAGGTGGCAGGTTTCATAAGCAAGGGAACTTACTTACCAAGCTTGTCTTGGTCGACTGCAAGATGAGTAGTTTTCCATACCTGCCTGCTAGAATCTTAAAAGTTTATATAGAGGCCCTAACTGGGTTGTCACATACACAGTCCAGATAGTCTCAATACCACTTGTCTATCTAAAGGCTCTATACTTGGAACAAATTCTGGGAGTGGGGAAACCAAGCAGAGTGAGCATTTCAAGGATAGAGGAAGGAGTGAGTGATAGCCTCTGATTGCCCAGGTCCAGCTGAGGGTCAACTGAGGTCACGTCTTCTGATGACCTCCACCAACACTCCACCCTCCGTGATTGATTCTTATAATCTCACGCCCGACTTTCTACAGTGTACCCTGAATGGTCAGCAAGGGGTTTCACTAGCATGGAGGTAACTTGTTTGGTAGCTATCTAGCTGTATTGGGAGCAGATGCCACAGCAACAATGCTGGCATATGCAAGTGAAAACACAGGTTAAGACTATAATTCCCAAAATCAATGACAAGTTTTTCCACCAAGAACCCCATTATCCAAAGTATTGATTCACTAAGTCCCTTCAGCTGGAGATAAGATCACTCAGGGTGTTCACTTGTGTCCTCATGTGATTTAATGAAGATGACTCATTAACAGACTCACGAGGTATGAACACACATTCAACAATGTCAAAGACCACTCTGTTTTGGAAGACAGCTTTTCTCCTTAGCGACATGTCAGTGTTCAGTAAGGATAGGCTTTGTTGGCTATTAGTCAGGTCTTGCTGGGTGAACTTAGTATGGGCTTCTATGTGTTCAATAATGTCCACCAGGCCAATGGAGGAAAAAACGTGGCAGCCAAATGATTGTGGGAAACAGAAAATGCCCACCTGGCCCGGAGAAGAAGGAGGTTGGCAGCTTTAGGAACTTGACCAGCTGATAGATACTATACATGTTGGCAGGGGAGACGGCATTCTCAAGTTGTAAAGAGATGGACTGTAAGGGATATGCCAGACCAAGACCCCCACCATCTCCTTTCTTTCAATGGTGCATGTCCCATTTCAGGTAGAGTGCATTTCAACAGGTCCAGCTTGTAGCAGTGGAGTTTCAGTAGTTCATCCTCACCCAGGGGTGTGTGAAGTAACTCACTCATCCTGGCAAGATGTCCCATTGCAAATTACAGTTGCTATTAGGTTGGTGCAAAAGTAACTGTGGTTTAAAAAGTTAAAAATAATTGCAAAAACCGCAATTACTTTTGCAACAACCTAATAATTCCTTTCCCAGGCATAACGGGGCTTGGTGTTTTCAGCAACATAGCACATTGGTGAATGTCAGGGCAAAGGCTATTTCCTGTGATTTCCATATGGCATTTTGGATGTGTCAGCAGGGGTCCCCAGTCTGGCATATGGGGAAACAATGGGCCTTACTGGTTGATCATTCCAATGTATTAAAGCCTGGAACAGAATTTCAGTCCACCCTGCCAAGGTTGTTTTATTTGTTAATAAATTAATTTGCTATATTATATTCCATTTTTCCTTTTTCCCAACCCTCCTGCTTGTCGGTTATAGAGGAGATGGAACCTTAATTTAATGCCATGTTCTTTTTTGCGTGGTCTTGCATTTAATCACCTTTGAAAGGTGACCTCTGATCACTATTTGACAAGGGTATCCATATATGGTACTCAGCTTATCTAATCCACTAATGGTGGAAACCTAGTTTGCACAGCAATAGGGAAAAGCTTGATTTAGATCAGACATAGTGTCCACACAAACCAAGGCAAATTCAGAACCTTCACTCAAGGGAAGTGGCAATATAATCAATATGCCAATCCCTCACTGTTTGGGAGCTCCAGTGGATGGCCTCAAACTCCTTTGGCAGTTGCTTAGACATTGTTTAGAACACACAGGCCATTCTGTTACTGCATGAACCAAGTCACTGTACTGCACGGGCAATCAGGCATCGTTCACAGTATGACATCCTACCTAAGTGCGGTGGTGACCACTCTTTCTATGCAGCCAATCTGCTGTATCTACCAAAGAATCAGTAACCGGGGCTCATACCTGAGCTAGGGGAGCACCTTCTTGAATGCCAGATTTTTGATTGCCAGTGCCTTATGGACCAGGTTGTGGAAGACAATGAGGTTTGCCTCAGGTTCTTGCAGGTGAACCCAAATATTCCTTTATACATCCTGACCCCACAAGGGCCCACTCGTGAATCGTCCACCCTTGGCTTCCCATTGTCCAAGTCATCAGGTTAATCTCCTTAGAATAGCCCAATGATCAGTGCAAAGGGTTAATGACAGGAGCTCATGTGTGGTCAGCAGCGGGACCACTCTGAGGTCAGCCCACTGGCTGGTATGGTTCATCCTTTCCTGAGAGGCTTCACCTGGAGGAACAGTTGCCCTGTGGAAGTACATTGGGTTTTTGCCCCTTTCCAAAGCTGAGACCAAATCCTAGGGGTACTTTCTCTTTCTGTTGTCTCTGTCACAGTACCTGACCCATACCTTCCAAAATCACAGACACACCTAACTCAAATGGTAGCCCTGCTTGGGAGAGGTTTAATCTACTTCACTAGTATTTTTGCCTTCTCAAAAGCAGCATGTTGCTCTGATCCCCAGTCTCACATGTGTCCTTTCTTTACCAAGTGGCATAAGGGATAGAGGCACGGTGCCAAGAAGGGAATAAAAGTCCTCCCAAACCCTCAAATCCCTACAAAGTCTTGTACCTGCTTAACATCTGAGGCGCTGTACAAACTTGCACCTACTCCAGCACAGCTTCGGGACAATATGACTTAATGACACCCAAAATCTTAAGGCTGCATCTGGGAATTTTCTGTGGGTTCACCACCAGTCTTTCCCTTTGCAGATGTTCCAACAGAGTCTGCAGAGTTTCCTGCAGCAGACGCAACTCTTCACATGTGAACATTGCATCATCAGTGTAATGGGCTCATTTTTCTGATGTAGGTGGAGCACAGGAATAAGTCTTGGGCTACCATCCCATTACATACTGGGGGACTGTGTAGTAAGCCTTGAGGAAGCACTAGAAAAACTCATTATTGTCCCTCCCATGTGAAGGCAAACTGATCTCAGTTATCAGAAACTCGTACTTGTCAGAGTTTTTCCATGAATCTCCTTGAAGATGAAGCACCTTTGCAGGAACACTTCTGCTAAAGCATCAGTGTAAAACAGTAACTGTCTGCAAATGACAAAAGACTTAAAAATGGCTATGATTAAAGGTTTGATGAGAGTTTATATACACAAAAGGAAATATGCAATTGACAAGTAAATTTGGTTATTTTTGTGATATTCATTTTAAAATTGTAATTGATAACATTATACCAGGACACGTTGGGTTTTTAGAAATGTCATATAAACATAGCCTAAAGAAAGTTTAGCATAACAATGCTTCCCATGTTAGATGTACTCCTATGGTAGTCCACATGCATCTAACATTCATGCCACTCTCCCCACATAGAGGTCGATGGCCGGTGCAGGATCCCCTCATCCCTATGTCTCTTGCCCAAAGCCCACTTATTTGCTCTCCTAGTTGGCTAGCCAACTGTTGCTTTGCAACCTCCCAGGAGCTTCCCAGGTATATTCTGAAACCTGCCTCCATACATGGAGGGCAGAGAGAGACCAAAGAAGAAGGCAGACCACTCCAAATTGGTAGATAACAGCTTTAATAAACAAGGGAATTACTTATGAGGTTTGTCTCGGCCGGCTGCAGGACAAGTAGTTTTCTACACCCACCCTCCAGAATCTTAAACATTTATAGAGAGACCTTAACTAGGTTCAGTCATGTACCCAGCCCAGTCTCATAACATTACTATCTCTAGGCTATATCTTTGGAGCAGTTTCGGAGAGTGGGGAAAGCAGTTTCGGAGAGTGGGGAAAGCAAGCTGAATACATACGCCAAGGACAAAAGCGGGGATGAGCAGCCTCCAATTGCCCTGGTCCAGCTAGCAGGTCGACTGACAGTGATGTCTTCTGATGACCTCTCTCAACACAGGCTCCTGGGAGTGTGGAGGAGTTGTTGGGAGTTTAAAATGCTCTAGAAGGGGCAGGAAAGCCAGACTGCACTCAAGGACAACTTCTATGAAGCATTTCTGGCAAATTGCCTAAAGTGAATCTTAAAAGAAAGAGACCTGAATCTCCATGGATTCTGCAGCTTACTATCATGTGTTTCCTCATTCTAAATAAATATTCACATTTTTACCTAATGATGTACCTAAAACTTATAATTTTGTAACTTTTTTATTAAACAGGACTCCAATTATATATAACAGCCTGTTATTGCCCCCGCATCTAGGCCTGCACGTTGAGGATGCTGGATACCTAGTTTAGGGATCCTCTGTTCCTCCCACCCTTTAGCCAAGCATAATAGGAGCAGCTCTGGGAGCACAGAGAATGCTCAGGTACAGCGGGAACATTGTGAGTCCAACTACTGTGGACTCAGTGGTTTCCTGTCCCTGGGACAGCAGGAGGCTTTCAATTATTGATTAATCATAAAGAGGATTTGTATGCTTTCTACCTACACTTAGCCTTCAAAGAGGAAATGTATTAAAATACCAGCGAGCTTTATCAAGATAAATATTTAGTAGGTTAGTTTTAATGACTCATGGCTGGGGTAAGAGAAATAGAATAATAATGCCAGTTTTAGTTTTGTTTTTTTTTGTTTTTTTTTTAACGGTTGTTGAGCAATTTGTGAGAAAGTGTTATTTTCTTCAAGCTTCTCCTTTTTCACCCCTGGGCTCTCACTTCGCAGTTGGAGAACTGATCATTCCATGAGGCAGTGAGTATCTGAAGAGGCAGCCAATCCCCTCTCTGGCCACTCAGGAAGAGTAAATCTCATATTGCATACACCACATAAAGCAAAGGCCTCCTGGCTCTGTCCCTTCTTTCCCCAATTGCTTGGAAGGAAACAAGTACCAGAGGTGAATTCCTCAGGTCCTTCCCCACATGAGCACCTTGAAAGACCTAGAAAGGGGTTCTAACAATGTGTCATCTGATTATATGTTGTTGTCAAACTTGAACATTGTTCTAGATTTTCCAAATAAATTCCCAAACAATCCTACACATTTACACAGTATTACTATTGATAAGTTATGAATTGGAAAGAAATATTGTTAAACTATCAATAATTAAAAATTGATCCATTTTAATCATAGAAGATGCACAAGTAATTTATCTTTCATTTTTTTATAGAAAATTGCATTATAAAAATGTTGTCATAAGAAGAGATGATTAAAGAGTATGCAAAAAATGCAGGAAAAATATAGAAATGTGTTCACTTGTTAACTTTTAAGAATTATGTTAATTTTCTAGATTTTGTGATGATTGTAGTTTTGGACATCTTTTAAAGCATACAATTTGTTATTATTTCTTTTCTCATTCTAAATATTTACTGCTATATCTAATTTTATAGCTGTAAATTTGTGTTCTTTTTCTTAAAGAGGCCTCTCCAAATTGCATATGCATTAGACACCATAAAACCTGATCCACTTGGTCAGGAGGGTTTTAAGTTGAATTGAGAGGTGGGGTTCTCTAGTCAGATAGCCTTGGTACAAATCTTGCCCTTAAGGCTTTCTAACTAAATGGCTTTCGCATAGTTCCTCTCATTCTCTAACTCTCACCTGTTAAGGTGGAATAATGTTAGTATTTACCTCATAAGATCAATACGACAATCTAATATATGACATGGTGCACATAAAAGCAGTTGACACAGTTTCCAACACTTTTACAAACATCTGAACAGCTGTCAACTAAGTTTCTTAAACTTATGAAGCCTAAACAAAATGTGTTTTCTCCTTGAGACCGACGTCTCCCCTTGCCTTCCCCACCTAGTATCAACATTCATCTCACTTTTTAGACCAAATACCAAGGAGCTTCATGATTGCCATGCATCTAATTTCATAACTCTGTTTATTTAAACAAATGACCCCCCACATGACACCTCACCACCTCCACCTCTAAGGTCCTGGTCCGCACCACTAACATCTGTCTCTGTACAACTGCAATAGTCTTCAAATGGTCATCTTGCTTCCTGGTTTGATTTGTTCCTCCCACCCCAACTCCACTCTCTTAGCAACCTATTGTCACTACTAAGACATTAATTGGCTGCTCTCTTCGTCCTATGAAGCTTTAGTTGTCTGTCTATTCTACCCCTAATCCCACTGCTTTATCTACGTCTATCACTCTTTCTATCTACTTCTAGAAATCTGTGGTCTATGGACTTCTCAGTCATTTTCACCTTTTTTGGAGATACTGAACATGACTCAAAGCCCACATCACCAACAAAACTCTTGACAACCCAACCTAGACCCTACTTCTGTATTCCTTGGCCTTCTCCACCCACATACCATGCCATGCAAATACCAAACAAAATCATTCAGTTTTGTGCTAACATGTTACCTGGGTATCAGGCTGAATCTCATCACCTAGAGACTGGAATATTCCCTAAATAATAAATTCCAATATTCCTCTCTGTGACAAAAATCGCTATATTTTCAGTCTCCCTACCCCTTCTCTGTGACTCCACTGGGTCTTCTAATCTCTATACTCTCGCCTTTTGTCCCAGTCTCCCTATCACCTATGGAGTAACTTTTCTTCCCATCCAGTATACATTTCATGACACATACAGTGACTTTATTAAATAAGAGATCAATTATGTTACAGGGTTGTTGTGTTAGTCCAATAAAACCAGCTGCTTCCTTGTTCTTGATAGCTGAGCATTGTTAGCGAAAATCATATAATCCTGTAGATTGTGGTCACTGAAAATACAGTTTCCTCAGCTGGAAAATCTTTTTGGGGGTCTCTGATGAACTATTTTTATAATGCCCCACAATAATTATTACAAATCTTTAGCATTTCTTTCAAAACAGCATTACTCTTGACTTTTTCACTATCCAACAATTAACCTTATCTCCTTCACAAAGAAGAATTAAAAAATGGATATCTTTTATTCATTCAG
Source organism: Rhinolophus sinicus (assembly GCF_057876585.1). Classification (NCBI taxonomy): domain Eukaryota; kingdom Metazoa; phylum Chordata; class Mammalia; order Chiroptera; family Rhinolophidae; genus Rhinolophus; species Rhinolophus sinicus. The sequence continues at coordinate 179,358,813 of NC_142501.1, read as the reverse complement.
TAAACAGTTATTAAGAATCTAATATTTGCTAGGTGCTATTGTAGATACTCAAGAATATCACTGAATAAATCAGGCAAAGTCCTTATTCTCGTTTTTAACTTTCTCCCGCCTCTCCAAAATAAGTTCAGAAAATACCCAACAATTATTTTGAAATGCCTACTTCATACCAGAAATTTTTCTTGGTGAAAGGAATATAACAGAGAAGAAAATAAATAAAATAGTCTTCTTCCCTTATAACGTTTTCATTTTAGTGAAGAAATGGAAAGAAAAAGACAGTAAAAAAATAAATTTAAAGGTATATATGTATATATATTATTTACATATATATAATATATATTATATGTTATATGTTATATATAATATGTTATATATAATATATATTATATATGTATATATATTTAGATGAGCAAGGTAAAAGAAATAGGAGGTGGTAAACTATAGAATGTAAAGTTAATAAAATTACTCATTCAGTTAAGTGTCTTTCAGAAACCACATACAGTCTCTAAAGAATGGAAATGGGAGAACCACACTTCTTGTTCTGTTCCCATAAAGAGAGTTGATGCAACCTACTAAGCAGATGAAAAATGGGAAGGTTGACTGATTGACCTCTTTTCCCTTTTTTTGTCCTTCTGTGAGACCAAGATTGAATAACAACAGCAATGTTCAAAGGTTCTAGACGATAAGGTGTCTGGTTAACAAGTATTCTAAAAGTTTTAGGTTTACTTCATTTCTTTGACCCCTAATTAGCATTGGCCTCACACTTATTTCTGAAGCCTCCCCACTGGGCCATCTGCACCTCCTGGTCCAGCTTTCTACGCTACCCAGCAAGAAAACTCAACCATCTGCCTTCAGCAAGTACACGCAGTTGCCTTACAGACAGAATTCCACGAATTTAAAACAAAAATAAAGAAAGAAATGGAAAGCAATGGACTTACTGTTTTTCTCAACACCCACCCATCAGCTTCTTTACTAAATGTCCTGAACATATGTTTATTAGTAGCTATGTTTCATTAAACTATTATTCCAACTAAAAATTGATTTTTCCTTTAATTGTATCTTTCTAAGTTTAAAAAGCTGTTATTTTTCACAGAATTGTCTATACATAATGGAATTGTATAGTAGAATTATGTTAAACTTTGGCCTCCTTGAAGCCCTTCAGCCTTCCCTAATAGTGCCCCAGTTTCCTTCTGGGGAAACATTCACTCCCCAACCTTTAGTATATGGCTTATAATGGCACTGACTCAAATCTCAGCTAGAGCATGGGCCTTTTATACCGGCCTGGGCAATCAGAAGCCACACTAGTTTTTTGGGGAAAGTTGTATGATCCAGCCAGATCCAATTGGGATTGTGTGACTTTTACTTGGGCTATTGGGACAGTGTGAACTGCTCCTTCCAACCAAGTAGTACTGATGAGGATGAGATGCAACTAGAACACTCCTACACTGCTATGCAGAATGTGAAACAGCAAAACCACTTCAGAGAATTGTCTATTTTTAAAAGAGTAAAACATAAATCTACTGTACAAGCCAGACACTCCACTCCTAATAATTTACCCAAAACAAATGAAAACATTTATCTTCACAAAGATGTGTATGCAAATATTAGCATCTTTACCCACAAGAGCTCCCAAACTGGAAACAATCTAAATCTCCATCGGGATATGAATGCACAACCAAAATATGATACATGTATTCAATGGAAAACTACTTGGCAATGCAAAGAACAAACTACTAAATGAATGATCTCAAAATCATTATGTTCCGTGGACAAAAACTGGACACAAAAAAATATATAATACATGATTTCATTTACTTACAATGAAAGTAAAGGAAAATGAATCTATCGTGATAAAAGCGATCTAGTTGTTGTCTAGGGCGGGGGGTGATGGGAGACATCCACTGCAGAGGGGCAAGAAGAATCTTTTGGGGTGGGGGGTTATAGGTATATTTTTTTCATTGAGGGTGGTAATGATTTGCAGTATATACAACTGTTAACATTCATCAACTTGTGCAAACTTGAATATATGCATGCAAGTGTATTATACCTCGATAAAGTTGATTTTAAAAAATTGAACCAATAATATTATGAAATCAATTTGAAATTAATCTGTTTTTTACCATCACCATGTGCCAACAATTCTAAATGTTCTTTTAGCGATCTAAGTTTTAAATAATTTCTTGAGTTATGTTGCTTTCCATGTGAAAGTTAATTCAGAGAACACCCAATTATACAGTTGGCTCCCAGTTCTATGGACTTACTACAGATGATTGTTTTGAGAGTAACTTCTCAACCATTTGAAGTACTTTGGGCTTGCTGTGAGTGCAGTTGATCTGTGATTTACTGGTAAATGTTTAACAGTTGGATCCCTGAAGAAATAACCATGATTTGTTGTACTTCCTGATTTCTTGATGATTACTGCACTTTCCATGACTAATTTCAAGCTGCCAATGTGATGTCACTGAGCAAGGAGTTAGGAAGAGATGCTCACAATAGCCTCTGAGCCAATGTGAGCCTATACCACCAGGATAGCACTGAGTCAGATTTTCCAGTCTTTGTGGTACTACATTTAAGCATTACATTTAAGTAAACGTTATCCCAGTGGTTACTCAGTCAAGGAAACAGAACTTAAATTATTTCAGTTCATCCTATTTGCAAATTATTATCTGAAACTTGTTTACTCTTTGGAAAAACTTATGTATGTGCTATTTTTTAATGTTTTTAAAAAACACAATAATGTAATTAAAAAGTATTAGTTTTTTCTATATTATAACATTTAATTAATTGTTCCATTTGCATAGTTATATATACAAAATTCAATGAAAGAAAATAATTTTTACATCTATGCTTATTTTTTTTGCATTATTGATACTTATTTCATTTTGTGAATATTACTGAAAATAATTTTGTTGTATAGTGGAGGAGTATTAGAAATGATGTGTCCCAGGTGCCTAATGTACTAAATAGGTCACTGAATAAATTGATTATGTAAGTCTGGAAATGTCAGACATAAACTGAAATATCATTTTAAATGAAGATTCCAAATGTAGACAGAGAGTTTATTATAAAAGTAAAAGCCAGGCTTGGCACTAGATACATTATTTCTAATTCATGCACAATTCATTCTTCCACCAAAATCGTAAACTGGAATAAAATTAGTTGCTAGATTCTAATTCCTATTACCACAAAAACTTGTGTGGTTTCTATTTTTCAGTTTCCTTTCAATAAAATAAATAATTAATAATACCTATTATCTTTTCTAGATTTAAAATTCTAGGGTGCAAATGAATGCCATCATATCATTTCACTTTTCGCATTGACAAATTTGTAGCAAAAAAGGTAACATGATTTCAGAAGGGCAAATTCAGGTTATGTATCTCAGTCTTTAGTGAAACTCTAGACAATCATTTAACCCAAAGAATTATCTGATACTTCAAACGTTTTTTTATAAACTTAAAGTGAAACAAATCTTGAATTCTGAAAACCGTTTTTCCTGGAATCCAATAACAACAGATAATATTTAGTAAGCACTTAACATGTCTATCATTACGCTAGTCACTTCACCAGTACCATCTTACTTGTTTTATATAACTCCAAAATTTAAATGTCTCTTTTTATGAAGGAGGAAACAGAGCCATAGAAATTATAAATAACTAGTTCAGAGTTACAATGTTAATGAATGGAATCAGAAAGCTAAAATTCTTGTCTATTTAACCTTAAAGCCCATGTTAACACCAATACTAATAATTCTGGCATTAAATATTAAAGTACATAGATAATTTCCATTTCAATTTGACTTGTGTTTATAAACTCAAAGACTTTCTGGAAAGAGATTCAAAAGTTCAGAGATAGAAATTATAACATGAAAAGAAGCCTTGGATTTTGCTATGATTCCAGTCAAAATTTCCATTCTCTTACAAATATTCCTCTGAGCTCAGAAGCAAATATATTCATCATTATTGTTAGTGCTTTTTTTTTTTTTTATCTCTGTCCAGGTAATCAGTATGTGACAGCAACTTACCTTGAAAAGTGTCCTTATTTTTTAGGGTAAAGAATGAACAGATCTGTCATAACCATCAATTCAGAATATCATCACTATGATAAAAAGAAACTAAATCATTCATATACTCTGTCCATTTTTTAAAAAAAGAAAGAAAAAGACATTGAAGATAACTTTTCTTGTTAATGCTAGCAGAGGCTGTGTGCTTCCAACTTGAATAATGTTCCTAAGTTATTCTGCAAGTAGATAAGGAGAAGGATGGGAAAATCAGACGACTGCGCTTCTGTGTTGAATTAATGTGGTTATGTAAAATTTATCTGTCACATTTAAGTAGTATTTTTATGCACAAAATACTTGAACTCAAAGTAATTTTATGGAAAATAGTTACGTGCTCGGAATATTCATTTCGATGAGTTAAGCACTTCTGAAAATCTTTTTTTTCCCACACACAGGATTTAAAAACTGAGTATTAGTTGCTGAGCTGCAGTTCTATCTTTATCATTTACTGGCTAGGAGCTCTGGGCTAACCCCTTAACTTCTCTTAGCTTCAGATTTTCATCTGTAAAATGGTAACAATACAGAGTTTTGTGAGCTTAGTGGTCAGCAAGGCACTGTTGAAGAGTTAATAATAACTATAATTCTTATTCATCATTTCCTTACATGCTACTCTGTGCTCCCAGCAAGCTCAATAGTCTACATCCATGGTTTTGAGGCACATAACAAAAATTCCCCATGCTCCTCTTCTTTTCAACTATCACTTCAATCAATTAGTTCCTCCTTATATGTATTTATGTACTTAATATAGCCTGACATATTTGCCTCACCTTTTCTATTTTAGATATGCCCTTCAAGTGCACCAACATTTTTTGATACACTGCTATCGTGGTATAATTATCTAGACACAGTTGTCTCTCCTACTGGACTGACAGCTTCCAAAAGCATGCACTGTGCCTTATTCATTGTTCTATCTTATCATCATAGCACAGCATCTTGCAAATGTTTGTTGAATGGATGAATGAGGGTTTATTTTTCTTCATATAGTGGCCTACTACATGCTAAGAGGTATTCAGACACTTCTTTTGATGAGAGCAATGAAATGAAAGCTAAAAATAGTAAGTTTGAACAGCAGGTATATAACAATATAGTAATAGGGAATATTCTTATGATTAACAAATAAATATGTTTTTAAATTGAGAGATCAGATCTTTAAATGATTTTACTACCAGTGAGGTATACATTTTTCAGCATCCTTCTATTAAAGTCCTCACTACTCTACTATAAAAATTAAAATGCTACATATAAAATATGATATTGGATTTTAAAACAGTAAGGACTCCACAATCTATCCATGCACATTTGTCAACAAATATTGGGGTGCCAAAAAAAGTTATGCACATGACTTGTGTTCATCTTTTGTTAACAGTCTATATTGAGTAGTACAATTATAATTCAGTTTTTTCCTTTCTTAAAATGTGTATACATTTTTTGGCACCCTCTGTATTTATTGAACTTCATACATTAGCACTTTGTTAGCTGCTAGGGATATTGTGGTGGGTTAGATGAAAAGCATGTCTACTGCACAGAGCTCACTGTCTCCTGGTGAAGTGGACATATGGGGAAGTTACTGATGATTACACGGTGTGATGAGGGATGTGTTAGGCAAACAGAGGGAACTGGGGCAGGCTAGGGAAGGCCACAACTGCCTCTGGAAGCTCTAGCAATCTCCATAGTTGATGGTGACACAGCACACCTCTCAAAATGTGATCTCATTGCTTTTAATTTCCACTTCTAGTCAAAACAATCCATTTTAGCTCTGAAATTTTTTCTTAAATTGAAGGCACTTTTTTGTTCTTCTAATTTATTTCAGTTTCAGTTATCAACTGAAAAAGTAACCATTTTTGGACTTAATACAGTCTAAACACTATGTCCAATGTTCTTCAGATGAATGATGAAACACTTTTAGGACTAGTGAACTAAGACAATGAGAAACCCCACAAGACAATAAAGAAAGAAATCCGATGACATTTATACATAGAATCAGAGAGATTTTCTGTTAGAAGTGTTTGCAGCAGACACCTGTTCACCATCTCCCTTAAATTTGATGACCCTTTACCCTAACACATGCAGCAATAGAAACAGGTGGGAGGGCTATCATTCCATTTTTAGATACCTCTATTCGTTTTAAAGATTGTATTTTACCACAGAGGGAGAAAGAGATATGTAACTTCTTCTAAAACTACTAGAAAATAAAATTTTATTTATATTTTACATGATATACCCTTTTTACTTAAAGATAGCTATTATGGCCCTGAAAAATATAAGGAACTTTTCTTTAGATGAAACTTTTCAGTTCCTTTAAATATGCTTCATGTTACATGGCGTCCATGATTTATTAATTCAACACATTTTTACTGAGTGCCAATTTTATTCCAGACCCACAGCAAGGCACTGGAAGTACAGGAGTGCTTAAAATATTCATTCATCTTTCCAGTCTTTATGTCAATCCCTTTTGGGTGGACTTTATCATGGCAATGTCTAACTTCAAACATATTTTATGTGGCCATGTCAATGAATAGAAATGAGGCTGAGAGGGTATTATCTTTATGAAAAGTCATTTTATACTCTTTCCTATAATTGAATTTGTAATAATTAAAATCATCTGGGACTTTTTGTTTTACACAAAGAAATGTTAAACCACAAATCTTCCCTTCTTTGTTAATATTCAATTTTTTAAACTCAGTGTAAAATTTATACTTCCTCTGTTAAACTTCATGTTGTTTATTTGATGTAGCAAAATTTGGTTGCATTTTTATTCAGAAATCCAATGTGTTAGCTATTCTTCATAATATTCTGCATCTTTTTTTTTTTTTCTAAATATACTTTTGTCTTCATTTATGATGTAGATTTTGAAGAATGCCAAAAGATTTTCTACAACTACACCTGCAATTACTTTTTCACCCTAGGATGTTACTCATATGAACATTTACTCTCTGTTGCAGAGACAGTCACATAATAGAAAGTAGAAAATACAAACAGGGTTAGATTCCTATTCTAGTGTCTACACTAAATATGCTTTATGTCCTTGGGCAACTTAATGACCTACCCTTCACCTTGATTTTCTCTTCTGCAAAATTAATGATACCTCTTAAATTCCTATGAACAAATAGATACATACATAAAATTTTACTGACAATGAAAGCTTCTTAAACTCAGGCATTTATTTAATTCATTCATTGCTGTAAGCCCAAGAGCCTATAAGAGTATATATAGTAAATTTCAAAAAAAGTAATTGCTGTTTATATTATGTCACTCAAATGGTAGCGTGAGGAGTGCTTCCTGAAATCTTCCCTGTAATTTACAACAAATTGAACAGCTATAATTCAACAAATGACTCCTTGTGTGGCACTCAGGCACGCCTGAGAGACATGCAAATTGAATCATCTAAAGGTGGGCAAATTGCAAGTGGGGAAGGAGGAATGGAGGAAGTGCAGAGACTTGGGCGAGGCCTGAAGGACACAGACTGGAGCTCGGAGCTCCCTGCATTCAGGAGTTTACCGTACTCTCAGGAGAGGGAAGAGCACCTTTGATAGCCCTCAGTACCACCTGAGGGATCAGCGTATAACATAGCTGAACCCAATGCTCATGACAGAGTCCTTGAAGCAAAGACTGAGGGGAGAGGGTGAGAATAATGGTTTGAGCCCTCACTGCCACGCAGAGGACAGAAGACATACACCCAGAGCCTGGCTGACTCCTCCCCACCCTCCCAGAGCTAGTCCCACTTCCACCCTCCCAGTGGGAAAAGCAGACTCCAGAAGAAATGGTAACAGTGTCAGATTAAAGAATAGAATATTTATACCTCCAAGAACTGTAGCCCTGTAGCCACAGACTCCCAGTGGAACTAATTCTGGTGAAAGGGAAGGAAATGTAGGGGCAGGAAAACTGTGAGCTGGTAGTTGCCATTACTCACCACCACGTCTCACAACCCACCCCATCCCTGCACCCACCTATTTGGGCTGATCCATGCAGGGGCAACCAGAGAGGCTGAGACACACAGGCTCTGAATTTGGTTGCAAGAAATGCTTTTGGACTTCAGAAGCTCTCCACATCCCCCCAGGGAGGTAGTGCCCTGAGACCAAGATAACCTGCTCACAGAGGAGAAGCCCATCTTCCAGGAACAGTGCAAGAGAAAATATAATGCTACAGTGTGAGAGAGAATAAAAGGCTACAGCAGGAAAGATAATAAAAGATTCCACCAACACTTAATGGATAGCAAAAGAAAGACCTCTTCCATCAAACTGGTGCAGCACCCACTCCTGTAGATACCTAGGAAGACAAATAATAATCCATTAATTGCCATGAATAGCCAAGGTAACAAGGCAGCTCAGAAAGAAAATGAAAAGTTTCCAGAAAATGAATTTAAGGACATGGAAATTTGTGACTTAAATTACAGAGAATTCAAGGAGATTGAAAATTTTAAAAATAACCAACAGAAATTCTGGAGATTAAGAACTTAACAAAAGAAATGAAGAATGAAACAGCAGCTTAGGTAATAAAGCTGACCAGATAGAGGAAAGAATCAGTGACATCGAAGATAGAAATCTGGAAATGACACAGATGGAAAAAGAGAAAGACTTGAGAATTAAAAGAAATTAAAGAACTCTACAATAATTTTCTGGCTCCATCAGAAAGTGCAACAAAAGAATAATGGGCATACCAGGAGGAGAAGAAAGGGAAAAGGGAACAGAGAGTATATTCAAACAAATAGTTGACAAGAACTTCCAAAATTTGTGGAAAGAACTGGATTCTTGCATCCAAGAAGCAAACAGAACACCTAATTACTTCAATCCCAACAGAACTTCTCCAAGGCACATTGTACTGAAGTTGTCAAAAATTAATGACAAAGAAAGAATCCTCAAGGCTGCCAGGGAAAAAAAGACAATAACCTACAAAGGAAAGCCCATTAGATTATTGTCAGATTTTCAGCAGAAACTCTACAAATATTCAAATTAAGAAAGAAATCATGAGCCAAGAATAATATATCCAAGAAAGATATCCTTTAGATATGAAAGAGGAATAAAGACCCTCCAGACATACAGAAGCTGAGGGAATTTTCTGACACATTACCTGCACTATAAGAAATATGGAAGGAGGCTATTGACCTGAAACAAAAAAGCAAAGGATTACAAAACCATGAGTAGTATTAGAACAGGCAGACAGAAGAAGGAAATGGTAACCCGTATACCAAATAAGACACTATACACTTAAACATAACATACAAGGTAAAGAACAAAAAAACATTAAAAAAAAAAGGGAAAAGACAACTTGCTACTTCAACACAGAGATCAACTCACAGCATAAACAGGGATAATTTGTGACAACAAAAACATAAAAGGGGAGAGAGTAAAGGTCTGACCAGGGAAAGGGGAATGGAGAAAGGAAGCATGCTGAAGAAAAAGAAATATTGTAAATATGAAACTCTCTTATACAAATTTAATGGTAACCACTCAAAAAAAAAAAAAAAATCCAGAACTGAAATAACATAAAAAAAGAAGAAACTGAGGGAAACATCATAGAATACCACCTCACTAAAACAACAGACAGCAACAAAAAGGCAAACAACCAATGGAGACACCAGGCTACCAGAAAGCAAAAGAGAAAATGATAGGAAATTCTCATATATCAATAAGCACCCTAAATGTAAATGGACTGAACTCACCAATAAAAAGACACAGAGTAGAAGACTGGATCAAAGAACTAAATCCAGTGATATGCTGCCTCCAAGAGACACATCTCAGCTATAAGGACAAATATAGACTCAAAATGAAAGGGTGGAAATTGACACTCCAAGCAAATGGTATTCAGAGAAAAGCAGGTGTACCCATACTGATATCAGATGAAACAGACTTCAGGATATAAAAAGGTAATGAGACAAAAATGGACATTTCATAATGATAAAGGGGACTATACAACAAGAAGACATAACAGTCATCAATATTTATGCCCCCAATCAGGGAGCACCGAAATATACCAAGCAACTACTAACAGAACTAAAGGGAGAAATTGACCAAAATACAATTATAGTAGGAGACCGAAATACATCATTGACAGCTATGAATAGATTATCAAAACAGAAAATAAATAATGCAATAGCAGCCCTACAAGACACATTAGATATAATGGACATAATTGACATTTATAGAGCATTTCATCCTAGAACATCAGAATATACATTCCTTTCTAGTGCACATGGAACATTCTCAAGGATAGACCATATATTAGGACATAACACTAGCCTCTGCAAATTTAAGGAGATTGAAATCATACCAAGCATATTCTCTGATCACAAGGCTTTGAATTTGGATATCAACTGCAAGAAGAAAGTAGGATAAAGCACAAATATGTTAAGATTAAACAACATACTTTTAAAGAACGACCGGGTAAAAGAAGAAATAAGAGGAGAGATCAAAAGATACATAGAAATAAATGAGAATGAAAATACATCCTACCAAAATTATTGGGATGCAGTGAAAGTAGTTTTAAGAGGGAAATTTATATCATTACAGTCCTGTCTCAGAAAGAAAAATCCCAGATAAATAACCTCATGTTACAACGTAAAGAACTAGAAAAAGAAGAACAACTGAAACCCAAGGTCAGCAGAAGAAAGGAAATAATAAAAAAATCAGAGCAGAACTAACGAAACAGATAACAAAAAGAGAATAGAAAAAAATGAATGCAACAAAGAGCTGATTCTTTGAAAATATTAATAAAACTGACAAATCCTTGGCTAGACTCACTAAGATAAAAAGATAAAAGACACAAATAAACAGAATCAGAAATAAAAGTGAAGTTACCACAGATACCACAGAATTACAAAGGATCATCCAACAATGCTATGAAGGACTACACAAAGAAATGGAAAGACATTCCATGTTCATGGATTGGAATAAGCAACATAGTTAAAATTGTCATATTACCCAAAGCAATATACAGATTTAATGTAATCCCCATCAAAATCCCAAAGGCATTTTTTAAAGAAATAGAATGAAAAAACATCAGATTTGCATGGAACTACAAAAGACTCCAAATAGCCAAAGCAATCCTAAGAAAAAAGAATGCTGGAGCTATCACACTCCCTGACGTCAGCTTGTACTACAGAGCAACAATAATAATAATGAAAAAACAGCACGGTATTGGCCAAAAAAAAAAGACACACAGACCAAGGAAATACAATTGAAAACCCAGAAATAAACCCATATAAATAAGGACAAATAATTTTCAACAAAGGAGCCAAAAGCATACAATGGAGCAAAGAATGCCTCTTCAATAAACAGTGCTGAGAGAATTGAAAAACACGTGCAAAAATTGAAACTAGAGTGCTGTCATCATGTACCAAAATTAACTCAAAATGGATCAAAGATCTAAACATAAGACCTAAAACAATAAACTCTATAGAAGAAAACATAGGTACCAAACTTATGGACCTTGGGTTCAAAGAGGATTTTATGAATTTGACCTCAAAGGCAAGGGAAGTAAAAGCTAAAATAAATGAATGAAACTGTATCAAACTTAAAAGCTTCTGCACAGCCAAAGAAACCATCTACAAAATAAAGAGGCAACCAACCGAATGGGAGAAGATTTTTGCAAACAACATCACCAATAAGGGGCTAATATCCAAAATATAAAAGGAACTCCTACAACTCAACAACAAAACAACAAACAACCCCATTAAATGGGCAGAAGATCTGAATAGACATTTCTCCGAAGAGGACATACAGATGGTCAATAGACATATGAAAAGATGCTCAACATCGCTAATTATCAGAGAAATGCAAGTAAAAATCACAGTGAGATATCACCTCTCCCCAGTCAGAATGGCTATCATCAACAAGACAAATAATAACAAGTGTTGGAGAGGCTGTGGAGAAAAAGGAACCCTCATACACTGTTGGTGGAAATGCAGGTTGGTGCAGTCACTATGGAAGGCAGTGTGGAGGTTCCTCAAAAAATTAAGAATAGAATTACCATATGACCCAGTAATCCCTCTTCTGGGTATCTACCCCAAAAATCTGAAAACATTTATTCATAAAGATATATGTGCTCCGATGTTCATTGCAGCTTTATTTACGGTGGCCAAGGCATGGAAACAATCAAAGTGCCCTTCATAGATAATTGGATACACAAGATGTGGTATATATACAATGGGATACTACTCTGCCATAAGAAAAGATGAAATAGTACCATTTGCAACAACGTAGATGGAACCTGAGTTTATTTTGCTAAGTGAAATATGTCAGACAGAAAAAGGCGAGAACCATATGATTTTACTGATTTGTGGGATATAAAACTGAAAGCAACAAAGAAACAATACAAACAAATAAAAAAAACAAAAACTCATAGACACAGACAATAGTTTAGTGGTTACCAGAGAGTAAGCGGGGAGGGGGGTTGTAGAGGAGGGCAAAGGGGGTCAAATATATAGTGATGGAAGGAAAATTGACTCTGGGTGGTGAACACACAATATGATATGTAGCTGATGTATTACAGAATTGTACACTTGAAACCTACATAATTTTACTAACCATTGTCACCCCAATAAATTTTAATTAAAAATATTGCTGAATAAATGCATGGGATATAGTAGATATCAATAAACGTAGATTTAATCTCTCATTTCTTGACTAGCTTGAGCCTAATTTCTTCTTGGCAAAGTTTTACCCTGTACACTTTGAAGAGCATTGGCTTTCATATGGAAAGCAGAAGTAAAATAAAGGTTGGCTTGTTCTACTTTCTCCCTTTTAACATCAAAACATCATTGCCAAGACTAATCCTTCCTTATGGTCTTTTTCCATACCAAACATAAAAATAGACATTTTTGTTGTCCTCAGTATATTTCACAAACCCTACCTTATTCTGGGTTTTAGCATTTTTATAATGAATTTTCTGGTTAGAATACTTCTTTATAGTCTTCCTTTGAAATGTGCTTCATCTGCCATCATTTGTGCATTCTTAGATAACTCCCTGTAGAGCTACACTTTAGAAGTCACCTTTTTTTTTTTTCTTATTTCAGGGGATTATTTATGATTGAATTGTCAGAATTTATTTTCTTAGCGATCCCTATCCTTTTTGAATTACCCTCCTCTTTCAAGTTTCAGAACATAGCCTCGTGATTTTTGTGAATATTTTGAAGCTGCTTTCCTAAAGGCCAGTGCACACATCAGACTATACCCTGTATATATTCTTCTTTTGTTTTTATGCCAATGTTATCCACCAAAAATTAGCTCTTCATTTTTTTTTTGCAATGATTTCAAAGTGGAAATCCTCATAGTTGCTTTCATTACCGTCTAGAAAATGAAACTATTAGTGAGAAATATCAGTAATATGTTAGGTTTTCTAACATAAGTGGAACGAGGTTTCTAAAAACATTTTTACATATGAGGGCTTCAATACACTTCCGTATCTTGTATACATTAGTCACATCCCTCTATCCCTATATTTTGATTGCATTATCCGACTCAGCCAACTGGTGCAACATGTTAACTCCTGTAACAACAGTTGCTTGTGCTTCTCTCTTTTGTCTTTTATTTTCACTCAAATAGCTTCCAAATGCATGCTACCACAATAACCTCATGATTTCCCCTAGAGATGAATGCTCTATTAACTTTCATAAGACTTGGTTGTGAGCTATATGAGATTCAAAAAGATCAGTGGGAAGGTGCTGGGCCATGGGCCAGGCTGACATGACACTGACATGGCATCATTCCCCTAATTTTAGGGCTGGCCAAAAGATGCTATGAGCAGCAGAAGTTTATCACATAATTTTTCTCTGGTAAACCAAGCTTGAGTTCATCTGGTGGAGGGAAATATGGCAGTATTAGTTCAGACTGTTAAGATGAAACTGGAAGTCAGATGGATAGAATGGAGCCCTCAAGTCTAAGACATCAGTAATGACTGTTGAGCAAAAATGGGAAAAGCAGGGGCAAGTATACCTTCTTACACATAAAAGAGTGCCACCTTTTCTAATCAGCTCAGTTCCATAAATAAAGATTTGTTTCCTATTTTCACAGTGTGGCAAAATGCTTCAATCACCTGGTCTCATGGACACCTGTGAGACAGTATACATACACCTCCTTCTACTATAATTTCAAGTTTATCATGTGAAATACACAAACCCTGATGAGCAGACATCTCAAGGAACTAATGTTACTCATGGTTCTTCTTTCTGTTGTTTTATCCAATATCTCAAAATTAGTGGGCACTCTTTTCAACATTGTTCTTCCATACACTTTCATAATTCTTGTGACTCATTGGATCTTTTTATCAGTGTAGTATGTTTCCCTAACTCAAATTCAGCTTAAAACAGTAATCAGCTTAGTTGTTCAGTAGGAATATAGTGCACACCACCGATCGGATGACATACCAGAATAGACTAACCAGAGTAACAAACAACCTCAAAATCTCAGTGGCTAAATATAATAAAAGTCTGTTTTCTTTTTGTAACCCAATGTCAGCAGACAGATTTGTGTTCCCCATGGTCATTCCACGACCCAGGCTCCTTGGATCAAGTGGCTTCACCATGGCTTAAGGCCTTGGAGTCTTCAGCTGGATCCTCAGAATGAAGTCGATAGATGAGTGAAAGAAAGAGTGCACTGCTTTTAATCACAACAGCCCAGACATGTATGACTTCTATTCACATTTTATTGAAGAGAATTTGTCGCATGGTTCCCAATGAAAGGGGTTTAGAATATAATTTAGTGCAGTGCCAAGAAAAATGAAAATCTGAATATTGATGAAAATATTAGGCAGTCTCTGACACAGAAGAATTCCATTCTTCTATCACCATAAAGTAATTTCTGCCTACCCCAAATTTGAAATAATTAAATGCATCTCTGATATCTTAAGAGCTCTCATTTATATGCAACTTTGTGCATCAGGTAAAGCAAGATGTGATCAATAGGTTTGAATTATTTAATGTCTCTCTCCATTATCTCTTTAATATAGTAATAGAAACTACTTCATGAAAAACTATATTAGGTGGCTGCCTCTTAATGTTTGAGTAAGGAAATTACCACCTACTACTATAAATCTTTTTAATATTAGGATAAAAACAGAATTTTTCCTGATTATTTTTTGGTTTTCCTCACAAGATTTCATTTACCCTTCAAAGACATTACTTTACTGCTGTAATGAAATGTGCTTTGGAACCAGACATATCTGGGCTTGAATTCTAACCTTGCCATTTATTAGTCACATAATATCGGCTAAGTTACTTGAACTCTGGGAACCTCAATATCTTCATCAATGAAATAGAGAAAATATATCAGCTTTTCTGGGTTGGTTTAGAAGGATCTGAGAGCATGGGTATAAACATGAGGTACCCATTCAAAAAATAGTATATGTTTTCCTATTTCTCCTTTGGATTGCATTTTTCTTCTGAACAGCTTCTTAATTTCTATTTTGAGTGCTTTCTATAGCCCATTGTCAGAGACCTCTGTTCCCCTTGGTCATTCAGGGATCTAAGCTACTTGGATCAAGTGGTTTCACCCTTCCTTAGGGCCTTAGAGTCCTCTGAGTCTTCCTCCTTGATTATTTCCTAGAACCAGTGCATTGAAAACTTTGGATCAAATCTTTCACCTTCTCCTTCTATAGGAAAACTAGCTAGACTAATTGTTTACATTAGTGGTCTGCAATCCAAGAAAATTTTCTAGAACATGCTTCTTGGAAGTTGCTGAAGAATTCTGATGATTCTCAGTTACCCTTTGTTTCAGGTTTCCTATAGTCCTTTTCAGTCCTGCTATACATTAACATAGTAAATTGTTGTTCTCCTGGTTATTTAATGGTTTCTAAGAGTTTTGATCATAACTAACTCCTTCATTTCTCCTTACATGTAACTTTGGTTACCTTCAACTATAAACAACTACTTTGACTTAAATCCCTTGTGTAATGCCCAGTATTCTGTAGTAATCATGAAAGCATGATCATCTTTTTCTTGCTACTAAGAAAGTTATGGTACATGAAAATATCTGTTTCTTTATTGAGAAATATGCATTAGATGCAAATTTTAATTTATAATGTGCCCTTCTTTGAATATAATTCTATTTGAAACATTTAGGCATATTTTGTTTTCCTCTACATTTTAATGCCTGAAGACAAATGGCTGAAAACCTGTGGTCATCATCTTGTAGTCAAATTTTAAAACATTTTAAAAATGCCTGAATTACTCGCTAATTAACTGTTCTTTAGCATTTATATCACATGTCAACTTTTGAAATCTTGGTTAAGCTATCAACTATGTGTGCAATAAATCATTTTAGTTATGTGAATACTAACTTTAAATATGACAACTTTTTAAAATTTAAATGCTGTTATTTTAATATTATAGTAATATTTATTTCACATTGACATTCGTTTGTCCAATTTCTTGGAGTATGTCATTTGTGGTAATTAGAATTTCCCATGGTATACTTTCTATAATCCACAATGGTAGAATTTAAAGATTTTACATTTGGAGTTAATCTTAATTATATTTTATATCTTAAATATATTTTATAATCTTAGTTGACATTTCATTACTTTCTATCTAATATTAATAAAAAAGGAAAACAAACTAGTGGAATTTACACAATGATCTTCACCATGAATTAAAACTGACAGTCAGAAAAGAGAATAAATATGGGGGAAATGTTGAAATACTCTTGCATGACACCTTCCCTACTGCTAATTGTGGTTGACCAGACCCAAGAAAACCAGCTCCTCCTGATCAAAGAAAAACAAGATGAGATTTGTGTCTGGACAGACAGTGATTACATTTTTCAGTCTTCTGGAAAGTTAAAGCCTGACCCAAACATACACTTCTGTTTGGTTTCCTTTGAGGCAGCCAACAGTATGAGATAATAATTCCAAGCATCTCAAATACCAAGAGATATCAAGGCTGATGCACTGTTTCCTACTTCGTGAGCTCGGGACAGGATGCTCAGCTCATAAACACATTTAGGGAGCTTTGTGGGACACAAAATTACTCACACAGCACTATGAGTTTTCATTTTTAATTCCCCTCCAAATTAATTTTTATGACTTCTCAGGGAGTCTTTTCAATTCCCTATACAGATCATGAAATTTTGATTAAACATTTAATGAGATTCTTTGCATAGATCTGTCTTATTTCCCAAGCTCCTTCATTTCACCATGTGTATTCAACTCAGTGGCCCTTTTCTAAAATAAACCATTAAAAGAAACTCTTTATCCCTTTATAGTTTTATATCATACAGTCTTTTTAGTCTTGGCCTCTATAGTTACAGTTTTGTTGTCGTTGTTTTATTTGTGTTTATCTAACCATTTTTGAGAGTGTAGTATGTGCTAATCACTGTGCCAGAGGATAAAGAAAGAGATGAATAAAAATCATGATTTCTTTTCTCAAATAATTCACAGTATATTTGGAGACACCAAAAAAATGTATTTACAATAGGAAGGTGAGATGATCATAGATTATTATAAAATAGCTAGTGTACTGCTGCACACTGGCACATTATTTTTTTTTTCACAAAGGTATGGATATAAATTCACTCAAAAAATCTAGACTTATCTATTCAGAGCAAACAGTAAAACTATACAATGCATGGTCTAACCTTCTTGACCCTTTTATCAATAACTATGAGTATACAGCTTATCATATAAATACAGATATAAAAATAGCTTTTGTTTTATGTTATTATTACAGTGATATTAATGCATGTCTGGCTTTCAATATTTAAGCACATACCACAGATTATAATATTAAAATAAGGTAAAATAATGACGGAAGAAGAAATTAAAGCATCTCTAATATAAAAATAGAGAACAGGGAACGTGAAGAGGAAGCAACTAACTACTTGGGTTGAGGAGTTAAGCAAAGCTTGACAAGTGAGTCACATTTATATTGAGATTTAAATAATAGATATATAGATACAAAGCTAGCTAGCTAGATATTTAGATAGATAGGTGATTGATGATAGATAGATAGATAGATAGATAGATAGATAGATAGATAGATAGATGATAGATAGATGATAGATAGGAGCTCATGGCCAGGAAGAAATCAAAGAGAGAAAACCCTAGTCAATAGGAATAGTAAAATGAAAGTATGATAGATGCCATGTCAAATATTGGAAATAGTAAAGATAATTGGTTTCTTCCAAAATTAGACCTTTATTATGCAAACAATGGTGAGTTGAAAAAATAGACTTCTTTTTTCTTTTTTTGTCAGAACTGCAAAAGAAGATTTTATATATTTGGTTGATTGTTAAATGGCTCTAGTTATCACTGTGATTTCTGAAGGAGAAAATGGCTGAAAGTAGGAGACCAGTTAAGACACCTTTGCAAAATAATTCACAGCCAAGAAGCTGAGGTCTAAGTTTGCAGAAGCAGGGATGGGTTTAAAAACTATTTTAAATAGAAGGGAAAAAAAATAACTTGGTGACTAATTAGACAGAAGGAATAAGTAAGAAAGGAACATAAAGTAAGACTTTTGTGAGTGGAGGTTGTTGATTTATTTAATCCAACAAAAAGAACTCAAAAAACCTCCAAAATATTATGGAGAAAGTTGGATGGAAACAAAAGAATTATTTATTTGCGATGTCTGTGGTACATCTAAAGAGTGTGTGGGAATAAGAAATATACTCAATAATATTGTAATAACTATGTATGGTGTCAGATGCATACTAGATTTGTTCGGGTGGTAGATGGGAGGGAAGTTGGGGCAGGATGAAAAAGGTGGAGATTAAGAAGTACAAATTGGTAGTTACAAAATAGTCATGGGGATGTAAAGTTAAGCATACGGAATATAGTCAATGATACAGTAATAACTATGTATAGTGCCAGATGGGTACTAGGCTAGTCAGGGGGATCACTTCTTAAATTATATAAATATCAAACGATTATGTGGTACACCTGAAATTAATATAAAGTAATATTGAATGTCAACCATAATTGAAAAACTATAAAGGGGCAGGGAGATAAAGGGGAATAATAACTTCAAATTTCCAGGTATAAAACAAATAAGTTATGGAGATGTAATGTACAGCATAGGGAATATAGTCAATAATATTGTAATAGCATAGTACCAGATGGTTGCTGGACTTACCATGGTGATCACTTCTTTAGGTACGTAAGTGTTGAATAACTATGTTGTACCCCTGGAACTAACGTAATATTGTATGTTAGCTATATTTTAATAAAATCTTAAATAAAAAATATTTCTTCCCACCTTCTAAATTCTTCTAGCTGGGCCAATAATCAAATTAAGTGCGACAATTAACAAGAGAAAATATCCAAAGTTTATTATGGATGTACATTTAGGGATGTCATAATGATACCCAGAGACGTATTGGACAGTTGAGGTTTACATGCCATTTTGGACAAAAAAGAAGAAGGGCAGGGGCCTAGGATTTTGAAGGGGGAATAAGAAATTCATAGGTAGCCTAGAAAGAAAAAAAAACATGGTAAGCAAATTCTTGCTAGGCAGCCCAGAAACAATGGGATAGAGGGGAACATCCAGCAGAACAGGTTTTTGGATGTATCTTTTCCATCTACCAAAATTAATTCAAATTAGGCTAAAGTGAAAGTCCTAAGGTGAATATGCTATGATTCCCTTCCCATTTTTCCTATCTGAATTCCTTTAGGCAGGCAAAAGGAAAGTCAAAGTTTCTTTCTGAGTCTTTTGTTTCTTAATAACCAGCTTAAAATCAATATTGCAAGAGGTACATTTTGGGGTGGCAAAACTTGGTTCCCCATCACAGGAATGTCCAAAATGATATTATAAATATAAATTGGGGCTCAAGGGATAGGTTGGGATTACATATCATGGTTAATTTACTGTGATAACAGTAAGAGCTATAGTTGAAGATTAAGATGAAGGCTGATAACAGACCACAAAGCATTTTTCACTAACCCATGCTATGTTTATTACTTTTGGCCAAAATCACTCTCGATAAATCCAATTGTTTTAGTCATCTTATTTGAATGGCACAGTATTAGAAGCTAGAGGACCACTGTTTGAAGAGTAGGTCAGAACTTTAATTTTTTTTTTCATTTCAGTTTACCAATGTATAAAATATTTATAACAATATATGTTTTACTGAGTTAATAAAATATCAGAAGCAATGTGTGACATGGAGCATTGTCACAGTGGAGGATGACTTATGGCACATTTTAAAGCATATCTCTCAACTGTAGCTCACACCTGACTAACTGCACCGAACAAATAGAAACTTGTCCGACACTGTTACCGAGGTTCAATGTGATGCTTCGCATATTGAAAATCCCTGCCTTTCCGTTGGATGGCACTCGGCAGCAGCATTCACCATATTTTGTGATCACAACAGAAAGGCTCCATGTCACACATCACTTCTGGTAGGGCAATTTCTGTCAAATAACATTATTGTGTGTCCTCATCCACATTATTCACTGGATCTGGCACCGTGCGACTTCTGGCTCTTCCCCAAAGTCAAAAAATTGATTCAGGACATGGAGGCAGCCATGACAGCACAACTAAAGACACTCACAAAAGAGGACTTCCAGAACCACTTCAGAAAGTGGCAAGAATGATGGGATAAGTGTGTTCGAAGCAAGGGGGAGTATTTTGAGGTGGAATAATGGCAATGTGTCTTTCACTGTAATAATTCTTTTTAATATTTAAACATTCACCATATTGTTTGATCTCACCTCCTACACATACACAATTCAAATGGATCATATCCTAAATGTAAAAGCTAAAGTTATTGCTTCTTGAAAAAAAAATATGTATTTGGAAAAAGCACAGTGTTTCTCAAGATGACAAATAAATTACTAACAATAAAGGAAAAAAATAATAAATTGTACTACATCAAAATTAAAACTTCTGCTTGGCCAAACTAACCATTAAGAAAAGGAAAGTCATAGACTGATAAAAAATATTTTAAATATGTATATCTGACAAGTACATGTATCTTGTATCCTGAATGTATGAAGGATGCCTATAAACCAATTTGTAAAAAAGAAAGACAAGCAATCCAATTAAAAAATGAGCAAAAACTTTGTCCCAGTTGCCTATCACTGTGTAATGAGCCATCCCAAACTTAATGACTTAAAAAAAAAGACACTATAATTTATTTTGCTCACAAATCTTCAATTTGAGAAAGGCTCAGAGGAGAGAGCATTATCTGCTTTATGTGGCAACAACTCAGATGGCATAAGGACTGAGAATAACTCAACGCCTGGTGGTTAGAATCATCTGAAGTCTTGCTCATTTACATTTCTGGAAGTTATTTGTTGGTGGTAATTGGTACTTCATCAGGCGCTGCACATGTCCTGTCCATGTGGCTGCTTGCTTCCTCATAGCTGAGTGGCTGGGTTCCATGAGTAAACATCCCAAGAGAAAGTGGAAGCTGTAGGTTATTAAGTTCTAGGCTCAGAAACTGGCACTGTGGAGCAAGAGGCATCTGTTACCTATTAAGAGGAATAGAAGTCCAAATATTTGTGCCCATTGCATCGTGGTATCAAAGTTGCAAAAAAAAAAAAAAAAAAAAGAAAAACCACAGTCAAGCATTCACATAGAGAAGAGATAGAGCTTGCTTCAGTATTGGGCATCCATATCCCATAGCGGGTGGGTCCCACCTGACAGCTGATTCAGGGCAATTAACCTGCCTGTGCCCTTTTTGTGCTGCATCAGAAGGACCCTGTTCTCTCCCCACAGGGGACACATATGACAGTGGGGTTGGGCAGGTGCTGTGTGACACAATGAAGCAGAACAAAGGAACAAAGGAGTGTTGACTCCGAAACAGGGAAAGCTATTCCCACACAAGGTGATAGGTTCAGCACAGACTGTGGACTCTTCTTCCCTTGGTAAGGAAGGGTTCCAAGCTCAAGGCCCATTCTTACATGGTTGAATGGGGGTTGAAAGAATACATGCACAAGACTATCTTTCCCAAACATCACAATGCTTCTTCTGCCAGATTAGATTGGTCAAATAGTTACATAGCTTAGATTCAGTGGAGGAAGCTGTAGAACCTATCACTTACTTAATGAAAGAAAAGTAATAGAATTTTGGGACCATGTTTTAAAATGACCACAGTCCACCCTCTGGCCACCAATTAGTTATGTTTCTTTCATAACTAAAATACACTCACCTATCTTCAAAAACTCTCAAATACCACACTCATTATCTCATCAAGCTCAATTTTGAAATTCAGAATCTTGTCATCTAAATGAGATACTGGTGAAGACAAGATTAATTTATTGTTAACTTCTTAATATGGTTCCTTTCAATATGAATATCTAGGAGCTAAAGCAACAAATTATCTGCCCCCAACATACTCGACACATATTGGTGAAAGAGGCAAAGAATAACTGAATCACTACTACAGACACACTCAAAAGGAAGGAAAATGTGAGACACACATCAGTCATTGGTCAATAACAATTTGAAAATCCAGCTGGGTACATGTTGCCACTGTCTTGATTAGGGTCCAGTACTGCTTCCTGAAATAATTCTCTGTAGCTCATGGCTTCATACTTTTTTTCTACTTAAAAGATTCTACGAAACATTACCTTAGATCTTCTTGAGATCTTAACAATGGATCTTAAAGTACTGCCCACTAGAAAGAATTTGATCTTTGCTCTGAAATTTTTTCTTACTTTGAGAATCCTCTGCCATCTGGAGCAGCTAGGAATGAGGAACAGTTTTATTTTCATATCCAAAAAACCCTGCTTTTCTTATATTTAACAGTTCATTCTTTAATTAATCTCTATCCTCTTGCATTTTATCATACACAAAAATGCATAAGGTGGTCCTTTTGGTATTCTGCCTGGCATCTTTTTGGCTACACGAGAGATCAGCAGGCTATGTCCTGTGAGATAACATCTATCCTTATAAAGTTTTATTGTAACACAGTCATGAACACTCATTTATGTTTTAATGGTTGTTTTCACACAACAATGGTATGGTTCAGTAGTTGTGACAGAGAACATATGAAAGAGAAAATATTTATTATCTGGAGCATTAAGGAAAAGTTTGCTGATTCCTGACAAATTGATCATGGAGTTCATTTGGTAGATTTGGCAAATTTTCTATTTTCCATGTTACTTCAGATACCAGTATTGGCACATTTCTCACCAATGCATTATAAGGATCCTCTTTTCTTCATATTCCCATTAAATTTTCTCTACATTACTTTAAACCATCACTGACATCCTTCTACATTCTCTTAAGTTTCTGCTTGAGGTCTTTAAGAATTTATTAATATCCTTTGGTTTTCTCTCATCAGCCAATCACAAAGCCAATGTTACATGTTATAATTTTCGTTACGTAGTAACTAAAATCTGTTCCAATGCTTCATAGCACACCTTCCCATAGCTAAATGGCTTCATACCACAGCAATCATATATTTTGCTTATGAATCTGCAATCTGGGTAAAGCTCAGTGCAGACAGCTTTTCTCTGTTATGCTTAGTATTGGCTAAAGCAGTGCAAGATGGTGCACTTGCATGATGCAAGTTGGTGTTGGCTGTTGGTTCCTGTCCATATGGGCTTCTCCACAGAGTTACCTGGGG
This sequence comes from Rhinolophus sinicus, assembly GCF_057876585.1. Lineage (NCBI taxonomy): Eukaryota > Metazoa > Chordata > Mammalia > Chiroptera > Rhinolophidae > Rhinolophus > Rhinolophus sinicus. The sequence continues at coordinate 179,335,257 of NC_142501.1, read as the reverse complement.
TTTCAAGGTGTATTATGGCTGGGTTTTAAGACAGCGTATCCCCAGGGAACCAGGTAAAGCATATAGTCATTTATAATCTAGCCTCTTCAGTTGTAGCACTTCCACCACACTCCATCAGCTAAGGCAATCACTAAGCTTCACCCACTTTTAAGATGAAGTGGCATATACCCTCCTACCTGATAGCAGGAATGTCAAGAATGCATTTTATGAGAAACATATGTCATGGGAGATATTATTGGGGCTATTTCTATTATTATTATTTTGAAAAACACATCTGCCACAGACTTCAACAGATCCCTTACAAAAGAAGATCAACACATAAGACATAACTCATGCACAAAAAGGCACTCAACATCATTTGTCAACAGAGAAATACATAACAAAAAAACACAATGAGACATTATCTCATAGCCACAACCATTTCTTATGGTTAAAATGAAAAAGACTGATAACATCACACAAAATACTGGCAAAGATGTGGACTGATAGGAATTTTCATATATTGCTGGTGAGGGCATAATATGGCACAACCACTTCAAAAACTGTTGGCTTCTTCCAAAGTTAATAGCAATTCCACAGCGAGAAATTTACTCAAGAGAAATGAAACATTGCCCACAAAAGTCTTGTACAATAATTTTTATAGATGCTTTATTCTTAATAGCAAAAAAACTGGAAACAACCCAAATATCCATCAGTAGGAGAATGGATAAACAAAGGTGGTATATTCATACAAACAATACTATTCACTGTTCACCAATAAAAGGTAACACACTATTGGTATGTGTAAAAATGTGAGAGTCCTCAAAAGCATTATCACCTCGAGTCCCACAAGGGATGGTGGGCAGCGCCCCCTGCAACTAAGATTGAACTTTGCACCTTGAGCTGAGCTGCCTCCTGGATGGCTCCGTTGGTTGGAGCGCGGGCTCTCAACCACAAGACTGCCGGTTCGACTCCCACAAGGGGTGGTGGGCTGTGCCCCCTGCAACTAGCAACAACAACTGGACCTGGAGCTGAGCTGTTCCCTCCACAACTAAGATCGAAAGGACAACAACTTGACTTGGAAAAAAGTCCTAGAAGTACACACTGTTCCCCAATAAAGTCCTATTCCCCTTCCCCAATAAAATCTTTAAAATAAATACATACATACATACATACATACATACATACATACATACATACATAAAGTCTATTTAAAAAAAGCATTATGAAAGTCCTAAAAAGCATTATGTTAAGGGAAAGGAGCTAGACACACAAAAGAGTACACACTAAAGTCAAGATCAAGTAAAACTATGGGGATAGAAATCAGGACAGTAGTTGCCTATGGGAATAAAATTAACTTGGGGTTGATGAATATGTTCTATATCCTGATGAGAGTGGTAATTGCCTGGGGTTTACATTTGTCAAAAGTTATGGATTTTTGTTGCATAAAAAATTTACTTCATTAAAACAGTTTTAAAACTCATTGAATTGTACACATAATTTTTTCATTTTTAGTAGTTGTTATGTTATAGTAAGAACACTTTAAAGAACACTTGAAATAAACCTGTGAGATTTTTAAAGAAAAATATGTGTAAATATCTGTCCTGCCTATGACCCTGATTACCTCTGCCCCTTCTTTAATAGCTATATGGATGCCCCTGAATTACTCCTGGCAGTTATCTATAGTAATTTGAACTTGCTTTTGAATTCCCAGTCTCTGTGTGATTCTGAAGTCTGAACTTTCAGATTTTCAATATCAACTCCATCTCCTGACATGGAAATCCCAGCTTTCACTAAGGTAGCACTTGTCAAACTTCAATGTGCCCAGGAATGTTGTGAAACTGCAGATTCTGACTCAAGAGGTCTGGAGTGGGATCTGAGAGCCTGTACTTCTAACAAGCTCCCAGGTGATGTTGTAGCTGCTGGTGGTCTAGAACTGCCCTTGGCTTTCCTTTCTGACTCACTGCCCTGTACTGTCTCAGGCAGGAATCTTCCCCAATTTCTGGCACCTTGAATACAAACTATGACACCACCCTCCAGACCAATTCCTATGCCAAACCAGCCCCACATCCCACATAAGGACATTATTTCACACAGAGAGTATATATTTCATTAATCTAGGGAATAAGCTTTTTTAACTTCCGTTAATTTTCCAAATAACACATTTACTCTAATATGTATTTAATATTATTTTTGTACATCTAACTCTTTGTGAGACTCATTACACTTCCCTGAAGTCTTAAACAGAGAATACTAAAAATGATTGAATCTTTCGTTATTAACTCAGGGACATTATTAGTCTGTAATGTAGTTACACTCTCTGGAGCTACTGAGATCGGTTTATTACTACCTAAAGAGGTCTTAGACTGCAATTCTTTCTGTGCTCTTGTGTGCTTTTGGAAATATTTTGTTTTCCTAATTCCCTGACAGACTCTCAGCTGCTAGCTCTTATTATTAAACTTCAGATTTTAGACTGGCTCTAGCGGGCATCTTTCCCTCTTCTAATTGCTATTTTGATTCAATTATTAAAATTTAAAATGAATAACCAAGCAATGATATTATACATTTGTTTAAAATAAAAATAAAAAGACTCTGAATGAGGACATAAACTTCCTCCAGCAGGAAGATATAGGAACTTTAGCATCTAACTTTCTCCTGTTTGATAACTTGAAGACAATGTTTGTTTATGTTCGGTTTATAGACAACTTACAATTGACTCAGCCCTGGTGCTTACTAAAAATTAAAATTCTAGGGCCCAAGGTTGGAGATACTTATGCATTAGATCCTTAACTGGACCCAGGATTCTGCATATAGCAAACACCTCAGAAGCTTCCTGTGCCCAGAAAATTTGCAAAACAACTGTTCCTGTAAAAGTGCCATTATCAGTTGAAGATCAAGGTACCTTCTTTAACTTCTCATTACAACATCTCCTTTATCCTATCTTCTCGTCTTCTCGATTGGTTAGGTCAATCTCTCCATGAGTCACTAGAAGATTTGTTTATCACAGTTAGGAGGTTTCCTACACTGAGTCACTTAATCTTTCCCATTTCTTGGGAGTGGAAAATTAGATGGGAATTTACTAACTTATATATCAGGACTCCAAGCCTCTTCTGTGACCCTTCAAACTTAAACACTTATTGGATAGAGCATTGAGGCTGCAAATTCACAGATCTGCCAACAAATAAGTTTTTCTAGATGAAACAGACAGATGTACAACTTAAGTTTTGAACTTAAGCTCACCTTGTTGACGTGAAAATAATTTGCTTTATTCAAAATATTTATTGGATATCTAACAATTAATGACTCCCATCTGAATGTTAAAAAGCCCTCTAAAAGTGGCTCATCATTAGTTCTTGTCTGTCTAAAGATTCATGAGACATAAAAATAAGTCTAAGATCTTGTCTAAGGTGGAAAGAAGAGAGAAAAGACATCTCTGAGACAAATTCTGTTGGAAGAAAAATTCCCTCCTTCCCTCTCCCTGTGCCTTTAATCTACTCAGCTATAGAAGAAAATTACATATTCATGGTCATCACTCTCAACTTGGTGGCCTGTTTTGTCTAGCTATCTTAGTACATTTTACTGACTACCAGGTTCCCCAACTCTCTACAATAATACATTCATTCAACAAATATTTTTCGAGCATCTATGAACAAGTCATCGGCTAGCTGTTAGGGATACCGGAAGGAAAAAGCAGATGAAAAGCTCTGTTCCTGAAGACCTTTAAATTCTGGTGGGTAAAATAGAAAATGAACAAAACAAAACAAAAAAACAAAAATGAAGCATTTAATATGATAAGTAATTACAAGTACTAAGGAGAAAGTAGCAAAGGGGGATGGGAATAAGAAATGTTGGCAGGAAAATTGAGATCTTAGTGTGTCTAGGAAGACTTTTCTGAGAAGCAAGTTTTGATCAAATCCTGAAAGATGTTAAGAAATTAGACACTTGTACAACTGGAGAAAGAGAATTCCATGTAGAGGAAATGGTAAGCACAAAAGTCTTACACTGGCATCATAACTGGTGCTTTCATGGGAAACTGGAGCTGAGTGAACAGTAATAGGAAAAAATAATAGGAGAAGGACTCAGAAAGGATATAGGTAGGGATAGAAGTGAGTAATGTGACTTACAAATCTCCCTAAGAATTCTTCATTTCTTCCTCTGAGTGAAATGGGAATTCATTGGTGGGTTTGAGCTGAGTAATGTGATCTGACTCAACTTTTACAGGTTCATTCTGCTGCAGTGTTGAGTAGATTGGGGATACATGATGGTAGAAGCAGCATGAATGGTTTGGAGGACAATGCAACAAACTAGGCTATATATGAAATGATTTCTAATTTTCTATACTGTTGTCAAATTCCCAACATACCCTTTTTTCCACTTAGTCTTAGCTGATGGTGCACAAACTTGGAAATGAGGACACTCCTTCACCATTCCACCACAAACATCTCAATGTCTGCAATTGCTTTCAATCTCTCTTCCTTTCTTATAATCACAATGAAGGAAATTACCTTATTCTAATGAAAAATAAGTAATGAAATACACTAAGAATATTGGTCCTAGAAATAGATGCTTGAAATATAATTCTGTCTCCTCCACTTACATTCTGTGTGGCTTGGGAAAATTCTTTAGTAGTTCTGTGCCTCAGTTTCTTCATCTGTACTACGAGGAAAATGATGAAAATTACTTCAGCAGATGTTATGAGGACTAAAAAAAATAGTAACGATACATTCAGTCATTGAGTATCATTGAGAATAGAACCTGGCAGATAATTAGAACTCAATAAAACTTACTTTCACCTTGGAGAAATCCAAGATAGCAGAGTAGGTAAACACTGCCTGCATTCCATGAACACAACAACATTACAACTAAGTTACAGAAAAATCAACCTGAAGAACCATCTGAAATCTAGCTGAACAGAAGTTCTATAACTAAAAATGTAAAGAAGAAGCCGAGTGGAAACTGGTAGGAGAGGCAGAGACTCAAAACAGGTCCCACACCTGTGTGTGGTGGTTAAGAATCAGCAGGGATATCTCGGCTACCTTCGTTCCCCCTAGAGGAGTCCCCCTAGAAGGACCCCAGGCCCCACACCAGGATCCCCAGCCCAGAATACTGATGCCAAGAAAAGGAGCTCCCACAACATATAGCTGCAAAAAACAGTGGGGATTCCAACTGTTTGGGTGGGATGGAAGACTGTGAGAAACCCAGACCTCCCTTTTAAACAGCCTGCACACAGACTTACTCGCTCACAGGCACTCACCTTGAGCTCCAGCATAGGTACAATGACTTAGGTAGCCTCATAGACATTCAAGGGGGTAGACTGAGTTGTGTGGCTGTGGGTGAAGAACTGGAGGACAGTCAGCTTTTCCTGGTGAGGGGGTCCACCTTCCGTGCAGCCAGCAGGTAGGCACCATCTTGCCTGTGTTGATCCTGCTCCCTCTGGCCAACCTGAATCTTATTGGCTTGGTGATCTCCACTGCTCTGCCCTGCTGACTCAGTGGGACCCTGCCCCACCCAACTAGCATACTGCCAGAGGAACTTTCTCCGCAATCAGCCAGCAATGCCCCAATTGCACTCTTTCTTGGAAAATTATTGGAGTCCAGCAGGCCCCAGGTGGGTGGTGACTGGCGTTGGTGTGCTCTGAGACTTTTGCTGAGTCACTCCAGCCTCAGCACTGGAACCAAACCAGAATTTACATTAACCTGGTGACCACAATTCTTACTACTCTTGTGACTCCCTGAGACCCTGCCTCACTCAAGTCCCATACCGCACAATGCATTATCAGTGACTAAACCTTAAGGGAGTTGGCAGGTGGCAGCATGTCTTGGGGTATCCTGGCTTTTTGCAGAGCTACCACAGACCCAGTACAGCTGGCAGCCATTCTCAGTTTGCAGCATGGCCTCACTCAAGTGCCTCCAGGTCCAACAAAGGCAGGGAACAATTGCAGATCACATTGTAGCTCCTACCAGGAAGCCTCTGGCTGGACACAGGTAGTGATTGACCTGGGCCTGCTCCAGAGCCCCTCCCAAGAGGCCCCAGAACAAACATACTTGGAGATTGTCTTCAGACTACAGCAGAGCACAACCTAATTATCCCCCTAATTGACACACACAAAGGGTGGTCTCAACAGGCACCAGAGCTCATTGGGGCAAATCCAACTCATTAGGGTAAACCTCCTGAACAGCAGCCCATAAGCTGTGGACGTGGCCAAATCCCCCAGTCAGCCTAAGGGTCAGTCTCACTCAGGACATGCCTAGAGCAATCAAGGCTCAACTATAACAGGAGGGCCCACACAACCCACACAAGGGACACTCCTGGAGTACCTGGCTCAGGTGACCAGGGATACTGTGCCATTGGGTCACACAGAACACCTACTACATAACTCCACCCGGCAAGACTGGGAGACAAAGCAGATCTACCTAATACATAAAAATAAACACAGAGAGGCAGCCAAAATGAGGAAACAAAGAAATGCATCCCAAATGAAAGAACAGGAGAAAACTCCAGAAAAAGAACTAAATGAAATGAAGGCAACCCACCTACCAGAGACAGAGTTCAAAACAATGGTTGTAAAGACGCTCAAGAAACTTAGTGAGAACATTAACAAAGAGACAGAAAGCATAAAAAAGGACATAGAAACCATAAAAGAGAAGCAGTCAAAAGTGAAGAATACAACAAACAAGGGAAGAATTCACTAGAAGGATTCACCAGCAGACTAGATGAAGCAGAGGATCAAATCAGTAATGTGGAAGACAAGGGATCATAAAACAACCAATCAGAACAGCAAAAAGAAAAAAGAAGCCAAACAAATGAGGATAGTTTGAGAGACCTCTAGGACAACATCAAGTGTAACAACATTCTCATCGTAGGGATACCAAAAAGAGAAGAGAGAAAGCAAGCCGCAGAGAACCTATTTGAAGAAATAATGACTGAAAACTTTCTTAACCTGGTGAAGGAAATAGATATACAAGTCCAAAAAGTGCAGAGTCTCAAACAGGATAAACCCAAACAGGCTCACATCTAGACACATTATAATTAAAACAACAAAGGTTGATGACTAAGAGAGAATCCAAAAGCACCAAGAGAAAGTCAACTAGTAACTTATAATGAGCTTCCATAAGGCTGTCGGCTGATTTCTCAACAGAAACTTTTCAAGTCAGAAGGGATTGGCACAAAATATTCAACATGATTAAAAGCAAGGACCTACAACCAACATTACTCTATCCAGCAAGGCTATAATTTAAAATCAAAGGACAGATAAAGAGTTTCCCAGATAAGAAAAAGCTAAAGCAGTTCATCATCACCAAATCAGTATTACAAGGAATGTTAAAGGGACTTCTTTAAGACAGGAAAAAAAAAATCAAAATTACAAATAATAAAATGGTAATAGGTACATATTTATCAATAATTACTTTCAGTGTAAAGGGATAAAATACTTCACTCAAAAGACATAGGAGGGCTGAATGGATAAGGAAGCAAAACCCTTACATATTCTGCCTACAAGAGACTAAATTCAGATTGAAAGACATAAACAGACAAAAAGAACAGGGATGGAAAAAAAGATTTCATTAAAAATAGAAAATAAAATAAAATCTGGAATAGCAATACTCATACCAGACAAAATAGATTTTGAATCAAAGGCTATAAGAAGAGATAATGAAAAACCCAGTAATCCCATTGCATGGTATTTATCCAAGGAAACCAAAATGCAACTTGGAGGAAATGTGTGCATCCATATGTTCATTGCAGCATTGTTTACAATGGCTAAGATGTTAAGGCAGCCTGGGCGTCTCTTGATGGATGACTGGATAAAGAGGAGGTGGTACATATATACAATGGAATATTGCTTGGCCATAGGAGAGAATGGGTTCTCGCCATCTGTGGTAGCATAGCTAGACCTAGAGGGTGTTGTGCTGAGTGGAATATATCAGACACAGATAGATAGATGCAATGTGACTTCCGTAATATATGGAATCTAAGAACAAAATTAACAAACAAAACAGAAACAAACTCATAGATACAGAAAACATTTTGATGGTTGCCAGACAGGAGGGGGTTTGAGGGTGCAAGTGAAGAAAGGGGAAAGATTAAGAAGTACAAATTGGTCATTACAAAGTAGTTATGGGGATATAGGGTATAGCATAAGAATGTAGTCAATAATATTTTAATAACTGTGTATGGTGTGAGATGGGTACTAGATTTGTTGGAGTAGTAGATTGGAGGGGGATCTGGGACAGGGTGAAAAAGATGAAAGGATTAAAAAGTACAAATTGGTAGTTACAAAATAGTCAGGGGAATGTAAACTAAAACTTAGGGAATATAGTCAATAATGTGATAATAAATATGTATACTACTAGATGGGTACTAGACTTGTCAGGGGGATTACTTCTTAAATTACATAGATGTCTAACCACTTTGCTGAAATTAATATAAAATAATATTAAATGTGAACTGTAATTAATAAATTTAAAAGGGGAGGGGGAATGGGAAGAGGAATAAGCGGTCTAAATTTCTAGGTGCAAAAAAAATAAGTCATGGGGATGTAATGTACACCAGAGGGAATATAGTCAATAATATTGTGATAGTATAGTATGGTGTAAGATGGTGGCTGGATTTACCATGGTGGTCACTTCTTTAGGTATACAAATGTTGAATAACTATGGTGTGCCCCTGAAACAAACATAATATTGTAAGTTAGCTATATTTTTAATAAAAATTTTAAAACAATAAAAAAAGACAACTTAGCTTCACATTCCATGCGTGGTATGGAGCCCATCCTACCTCCTTACTTGAAAATAATACTCCAGTGATAATTTTCCCTTTTTCCTGTATCTTCACCATTGTCTCACTGACAAGACTCTTCTCTTAAGTAATTAAACATGCTCAGGTCTTCCACATATTTAAAAAAAAAAAAAAATTATTCTGGACCCTTTTTAGCTCAGGTTTTCTATAAAATAGAGCGCCTGATACAAAAAGTTAAAGTTCTGATGCTACATTTAAAAGGAAAAGTGAGGCAAGGAGGGTCATAAAACAACATAAAATGATGTGTTAGCAAATAGCTACTCCTTCACCATAAGCTCTGAAGTGTGTAGCAGATTGTTCAAAAGATATTAATGCTTGGCACTTGCAATTATCTCTGGACATTCTGCAAGAACAAAATGTGCCCTAGTAGTCCCAGGGAGAAAGAAAGGTAAGGGAATTGACTTGTTTAACTCCCTTCTAGCTCTTGTGTTCCACTGGGCAATGTGTGGCCCTTGAGGGGTTAACTTCACTGCTCTGTTGAGTTTTGTGGTCTGGTACTCTTGGATGCCAGATTCCATATTGGAATGTGTTAGTGTGGCTGGGATTCATCCCAGTTCTGAAGTGACAGGAGAAGCCAGAAAAACTAGCAGTGAAATTAGTCAGCATGGCTGCATAATGTAGCCAAGAGGGAGAGCCTGGTACTCCCGGGGCAAGTGACTGGTCAAGTCCAGAGAAGCAACCAATGTTGGTCCTCTATCTCTATAGCCTATTAACTCTGAAATTTGGTTTCCACACTAATCCTGTATTCAATTGGCTCCCAGTATCAGTGATCTCCATGACCTTAAATCCAAATAATATTTTTCAATCCTTATTTTATTTGACTTTTCAGAATCATTTGCTGCCAACTGACAATTTTCTTCTCTAGTTATTCTCTGCACTTGGCTTCCAAGATAGGAAGTCCTCTGGATTTCCTCCTGTCTTTCTGGTTGCTGTTTCCTTCTTCTCCTCCTTTAAATGATAAAGTTCCTTCAGATTTGCATTCTAGACTGTCCTCCCTTCTCTTGGCATGTTCTTCCTTGATACACCGTCCATTCCATGGAGTATCCATTGATACCCCATCAATTACCATGTATAATCCAGAGCTGCCTCCTACAAAATTATGCCTGATTCCATCCTCCTTTCTGAGCTGCAATCCAACTGCTGACAGTCTATTTTTATTTGCTGTTTTTATAGACATCTCAAACTTTAAACCATACTCAAACTTTAATGTTCAACATGCTCAAATTTTAATCCATGCTCTGCCCCACAAGAAAAGTTCCTCCTTTTTAGTAGATGGCCCTATCATCCGTCTGGTTACTGACACCAGAAATCTAAGAATCATCCTTGACTTCTCTCACTCCCTCTCGCCCTTTGTACAAATAATCACCAAGTCTTGTAAATTCTACCTTCAGAATCTTTCTTGAATTCATCTAGGTCAGTCCATTTCTGTACTAAGTCAGGCCGTCTTTTTGCGTGTATTAAAACAATGACTTTGTCATTCGTTTTCTCTCATGGGAAGTTCCAATCTATTTGTCACACTGCAGTAGAAGTGATCTTTTCAAACCCATTTCCTAGACCCCATATCTACCTCCTAGTAATTAATTCCCTCTCCTCTCTTCTTCCCAGTTGAACAGAAAAATTTCTTATGGGTACCTGCAATTTACATTTCGTGTGTCCCATCTTCTAATCATAATAGGCCCACTCCAAAAGAGTTTTCACTTCTCAGTAATTGTTTTTCTCTTTTCTGACTCTTCCCAGTGAAACCTCTCAAAAATGTTTTTATACTTGCAGTCTACATTTTCTCAAGATGGTTCCCAATCTTCCAACCATGCATTAACTCATTCCAAGATAGCTTTAATCCACATTACTTGTTGAGATGCTGCTAAATCCATGAGGCATTTTAAAGGCTCACCTTACTTCACTTTTAATAGCATTCAATAGTGTAGGTATCTCTATTCTTCTTGGGTCACTTCCCTTTCCTTTGTCAAGAAGTTTTAATCTTATCTTTTACAAGTTCCTTTTGTTTTTGCAGTCTCCCCTCCTTCACCCAACAATTAAATGTTAGGATTACTGTCGGCTCTTTCTTCCTTGGCAATTTCACCCATCGATATTCCTTTAAATGGCAATGTGTAAATAACACACTAAATTCACGTCTCCAGCTCAGGTTTTTCCACTTATCTTCAGATAACACATGCACATGGGTACTTGTATCTCTTCAATATCTCAAGAGAACCTAAAACTCAAATTTGAAAAACAAACTTATGAAATTCCTCCTGAAACTTTTTCCATTGTTCTTTATCTGTGAATGACACCATTACTGATTTGAATTTTCCAAGTCAGAAACTTAGCAACAGTTTACTCTCCCTCAATCATTGATTTGATCTTTCATCAAGTCCTCTCATTATAAACTTTTATATAGCCACATAAACAATGTTTTCTCTCTCGCAGCATTAGCGATTCACTCCCCTACCTGAAATAATTCCCTGAAATCTTATGGCCCTTTAGATAAAGTCCAATGTCTTTATCATGCTCTACAAAATAGGCTTTGCCATGACCTGGCTCCTGCCCACCTTTCTGATCTCATTTTGTGCTACCTCCTTCTTCCTCATTTCTCTGTAGCCACAATGACTTATTTTCCTCTGTCTTGAATTCAGTGAGATTGTTCTGCTTCCAGACCTTCACAATTTCCCAACACTTTCTCTTTTTGCCTTTGCAAAACCGCTCATCCCCTGGGTTTTGATTTAATGTCTAGTCCTCAGATAATTCTATATTACTGGAGTTGAGTTTTTTGTTATATATTTTCATTGCATGATTTACATTTCCCTTGTAACTCTCATCACAACTGTAATTAAATGATAATTTTAATAATTAAATATTTAGAATTATGTGTCTATATTTTTAATTAAATAAGGGTTATAGACTGAATTGTGTCCCCAAAAAAAAATGCATGTATTGAAACCTCAAACTCCAGTGTGATGGGATTTGAAGATGAGGCCTTTGGGAGGTAATTAGGTTTAAATACGGTCATGAGTTTCAGCCCTCATGATGAGATTAGTGCCCTTAGAAGAAGAAACACCAGAGAGTTTGTGCTTTCTCTCCCACCATGTAAGGACACAGCCAGGAGACTCTCTGCAAGCCATGTAGAGGGTCATTACTAGAAACTTAATCAGCCATCGTTTGATCTTGGGCTTCTAGCCTCCAGGACTGTGAGAAATACATTTCTGTTGTTTAAGTAAATAGTCTGGTTTTTTGTTTGGCAGCTTGAGTAAATTAATACAATAAGTAATTAAATATTATTAATTAAATAATTTTAAAATAGTTAAGATTTGCTTTCACACCATAGACATGATGAGGGCAGGCACTATATCTGTCTTGTACCTTGTTTTATACCTAGTCCCTATACCAGCGATGGGTCATAATAGGTCTTCAATAAAGATACGATAAACAAGTGATGGTTAAATCTTTATAAACTGTTGCATTTTATTTGTTTGACTCCAGTTTCTCTGAGAACTCTCAAATTGTCCACAAGCCTGCACTCCATCTAGTTTTTAAGCCCTGGATTTATTTTGTGATGCTGAACTTCAATTCATTGCTATTATAGTCCTGCTGGTTCACGTTGGAGTTGTGGACAGCGCATAGGGATATAACCAGAAAATCACTGAAAAGTGAAGAAAATCACAGAGGAGGGAGGCTGGCTCATATCCTAACCTGACCTACTTAGCTTCTGAGACTTTAGTGTGAGTACTGGATTAAATGAGGATTTTTCAAGCTTCTTTTAGTGTAAACTCAAGCAGCTGAATAATTTTCCTTTATTTCACAGACTGTGTCCCCCAAAAATCCCGTCATTAATCCCATAAATTTAGTTGTATGATCTGTTCATCTGATGAAGCAGTTTTCCAGAGAGAACAGAACCTTTCTTCTACATGGTTTCAAGTTGTACTCCTAGTTAGCATCTACAGCATAAATAATTAAGGACAACAGCTCAGAAATGTAAGAGGAGTTTAAAGATTGCTCTCAGAAACAGAGCAGATAAACAGCGTTTAGAGACAGAGGCTTGAAAAGAGTGAACTTTCTGAGTAGATTTGCAATCAATAGAGAGGAAGTATTATTTGGCCTTTTGTGAAGACAAAAAAACAAAGATAGCGTAGAATTCTCTCACTGAAGCTTAGTGAGCTCCTATGCAAATCACAGTGTTGAATGTGGAGAATGTCTGCTCTGTTCTCCAAAGTGTGAAAAGTCGATAGACTGTGTGTGTGTGTGTGTGTGTGTGTGTGACCGGGGGAAGGGAGAGAGAGACTGAAATACAGAGACCTGGTCACTGTTTCATGCTACCTTATTTAGTTTTAGACATTTTTTTGCAGAATCATATTATTTTTTTAGTTGAACGTTTTAGAAATTTTAATATTCTCCATTTAACTCCCCTAGGAAGGACAAAAAAAGGATTTTATGGGACTTAAAGTTTATAAAACATGATTGTAATTTTTAAGAAAAAAGATATAAGGTATAAACATAATTATTAATTTAGAATGAGAGAAAAAAAGAACAAAAAATTACATATTTTAAAAGTCAACAAAATGTCATTAAAAAAACATGCCTCTATAGTACTTTTTTTCTACATGTTTTGGCTTTGTAATATTTGACCATTTCTTCATGTGATGAAGACTTTGTAAAGCCATTTTGTAAAAAAAGAGAAAGATAATCAGTCTTTCTTTCACTGGTTGAACAAAATTTGTCTTAGGTTACTTAAGTATGTGACTGCACAAACATATATACTTGCTTTTTGTAATACTAGTCTGAGAAATGCAACTTTATTAGGTTTAATAAAGTCTATTTATCATAATTTCTATCAAAAAGAAAAAGTTACACTGCATTTATACTTGAATATGACATTTATTAAGTGTTTTTCTGACAGAAGAGAATGAGAAGCACCACACATTCAGCATATTACTTGATTCATCTGATGATTAGAAGAATTATTCACAAATTAGCATCCGACTAGATACATTTCAGACATTGTTTTGCTTCCACAATCCACAGAATTCCAGTACCAAGAGCCATAAAACACTTTCATATCATAATCAGACAATGGGCCTTGCCATTCATGCATAACACAAAGCCAATCAGTGCAGTGACCAATAAAGACATTCCTGAAACACTGTCCACTGGAATAGCTAACCATAACTTAATAAAACTATAAACCACAAAAAATATATACCACCAAATCTTAACTAAATTCCTAATTCAATTTCCCCTTAGCCGTTTCTCCATAATATCCATTCCAATGCTACCCATCAGGATAGGAAGAGAGATGATGAAGAGAGAGACAATAATGTTAGCTGATTTCAGTTTCAAGTATCTTCTTTTTGCAAATTTTACATAAAAATGTGTAACTACATGGAAACATTACTAGGTTCCACTCAAATGACCTTGTAATTAGCATATGCAAGTGAAAAGTTTCTGAAGTGTAAATTTCATTAGGTTTGTGGTAAATCTTCCTCTGTCCCTAGATCTCATCCATCAACTAAGGTTTTTCTTGCAGAATGAAGACTGTGAGAGGACACATAAATGGAGAGGAAGTCTGCCCCCCCCTCCCCCCAGGGTAGTTGCTTCACGTGGGCTCTTACAGGGCCATTAGTCCTAAGCCTATATTTTGTCTTCTAGATCTTTTGTCTCCTGAAATGTCAAGGGGGAAAATGAATTTATGTTTGCTCGGTATAGCAAGTGTTTCTGTTTTTCATTGTTTTCATCATAAAGAAAATCAACTAAAGAAACAGGTTCTGCTGTTCCTTTTTGGAGACTTAGGTTGTTTTCTATGCATAAAATCATAACTACCATAATAAAAGCATGTCTGAAAAAATAGAAAACAGAAAGTTTCAGGCTGAGTTCTTTTCACATCTCCAGTGATATCTTTCTCATGTTTACATTTCTACTCTTTGTGCGGTCCTTGTCCTTCAAAAGTCTCAGATCATTGTAATCATCAAACAAATAACTTCATTCTATAAGACAACCACTCATCTCAGCCTCAGGTCTACCTATGAACAGATTTTTCAAAACACATGTTTTACTGCACTGCAATTTTGGGCTTAGCAAAATGGCTGAGCCTGTAGTTAGTGAGGCTTTGTTCTCTCTAGCAGATGAACTCACTAAGCCAGCATTTAAGTGAAAAGAAGCATTCCTTTCCCTTCGCTCCTACACTTACTAATGAACTAGAAAGGATTTGGGGCAGGGGGTAGGGCTGGAGGCAGGGTATTGATGGACTCACTTATTTTGGAGCTGACCTCGAACATCCAATATGGATTGAATATCTTCCAGAAAACCATTTCTCGTCAAGTACAAAGGTGTTGGTTCTCTTAGTTGCTGATTGACATATCCCAGGCTCCACAAAGAGTTCACACATAAGCCCTAGGGAAAACAAATAAACAAAAACAAACACACAAAAAACCTATAGCTATGCTTCCAAAATTTCAGCATGCATAAGAATTGCCTGGGTGAACATTTCAATAGTATAATTTTTGGGGTCTTACCCTTAGAGATTTTGACTATCTAGTCCAGACTTAAAACCTTTGCTCTTTATTTTTTAACAAGCACCCCTAGTGATTTTTATGCTTGTTGTCCAACACTACATTTAGAAAAGGACTGTGCTATACTGTTTCCAAACTCAGGTTGACAAACCAAGACTCTTGATGGCTATTACTCAGGTTAACATCAGATTGGGTTAGAGCCAATAGCCAATTTTAGTATGTAAGCATAGAATATTTACTCTTTCTTGTCTTTCCACATCTAAAAATTATTTCTAGTTTTTGTTTGTTTCTTTGTTTTATTTTTGGTCTACCAGTTTAAAATTTTTTAAATACTGAATTAGATATTTTTCAGAAGTTAACATTGGGCATTGAGACAATAAATTAATACGAATAAATCTTGATGTTTTCAATAATTGTCAGATATCTAATTACTCACTTAAGAGTTTTTTCTTTTCTTGACTTCTTCTCTTCAATAAACTATAAATGTCTTTCAAAAATTGTACTCAAGAGAAAGCAAGCAACATGGACATCCAGTGAGTCAAAGTAATCACTAAGATCAAATGTGTCTAGCCTACTATGGAAATTTGGCATAAATTATTTAATAGTCATATCAGTTTTAAAAACTCATAGTTACTCATTTCAAGACCAATATCAGCTATAGAGCTTATAGGATTTTCTCATTCTTTAAGTGCAGAAGGAAGAGGCTGCAAAGAGAAATTTTAGGATCAAGCACCTAATTGTAATGCAAGAAGTGATTTCCCATTGCATAGGGCTATGGGTATTGTGAGAATGGTGTGCTTGTTATTTAGCCTTCTTCACAACATGCAGAAAGCTTCCACCCAAAGTATTTGTAGATGGAGATGGTCCAAGATGGCGGATTAGGTAAATGCTATGCCTGCTGCCTGCCAGGATCACACTATAATTACAACTAAATGAAAAAACAATCAACCTCAAGAACCATCTGAAGACTAGCTTAACAGAATACCTCTAACTAAAGAGATAAAGAAGAGGTCACATTGAGACTGGTGGGAGGAGCAGAGGTGTGAAATGGTCTGATCCCAAACCCACAGGCAGTGGTTGAACACCAGGAAGGATACCTCAGTAGAGGGGGTTCTTTCTGAAGAGGAAGGCATCCCAGCCCCACACTGGGCTCCTCAGCCCAAGGGTTCTGTACCAGGAAGTGTCCCTACAACATCTGGCAATGAAAACAGCAAGGACTTTGTCTGTCTGTACTGGTGAGACAGAAGGTGGCTAGAAATCCAGATGTCCTTTTAAAGGGCTGGTGCATCGACTTTCTCCCTTGCAAACACTCACTTAGTCTCTGCTGCAGGCACAGCAACGCGAGAGGTGCCAGAGGAATACAGAGAAAGACTGAGTTGTATGGCTTAGGTGAAAGGGCTGGAGGGATAGATGCCATTATTTCTGTGTGGAGACTGCATCACCTGTAGCCTACAGGAGGACACCATCTTTTCTATGATGAATCCTACCCCATCGGACCAAATCTGAGACCACATTGGTCTGGTAAAATCCACATGTGCGGACCACCTTGGCGATGCCCTGATTCCCAGCTAGTGCTGCATAGCTCATGGCACTCTCAGCTTCTGGATGGCCAGACCTGCCCCACAAGCTGCAGAAGGCTTTCATAGCAGCAACAGCCCACGGCGGTCTGGGGAACTTTCAGTGGCGAACAATCAGCCACAACTTGAGCTGTAGACTCTGTTGGGTGGCTCCTGAGGAACTGCAGCCCTGAGGCGAGTGGTGGCTGGCTGTTCAGGGTGTTTTCCAAAGTGGTCATGGGCCTGGCACTGGTGCAAGAACTGAAACTGCATTAACTTTCTAAAAATCACTGGCCACAATTTATGACTCTCGGGAATCCTTCCTTGCCCAGCTATTTGCTACATTGCCATGACATTCTCACCACAAAGTCAAACAGCCTGGCATGCACATCTATGGTGGCTCTTTTAACAACTGAGACTTAGGAGTAGCCAGCAGGTGGAAGCAGACAAAGAGGGGCCCTGGGCCTTTTGCTAAGCTGCCTCAGGTCCAATATTGATGGCAGCCGGTCTCAGTTCACAGTGAGGCCACTCCCGCATGCTTCTAGGTCCAGAAGAGGCAACACCTAACCGCATGTAGCTTGGTGGCTCTTACCAGGTAGCCCAGGCAAGTCACAGGCAGGGCTGAAATTGGCCTGCATAGAAGCACCTGCCAAAAGAAACCAGAAACAACATACCCATAGGTCAGCTCCAGATCACACCAGAGCACTACCTGGTTAGCCCACAGGTAGCACACCCAAAGAGTGATCTCAACAGGCACAAGAGCCCATTGTGATGAATCCTATTCTGAGGGGTCAGCCTCCACACAACAGCTCATATAATGTGAGTGTAGCCAGTTCGCACAGCCAGTCAGCCTGGGAATCAATACCACCCACTGACACACTAAAAATATCCCAGGATCAACTACCACATGAGAATACACACAACACACACAAGGGACACTCCCAGAACACATGCATAGGTGATCAGGGAGACTGCACCACTGGATCACACAGGATACGTACTACATAAGGCCACTTGGCAAAGACGGAGAGAAATAAGATATATACCCAACAAATAGAAGCAAACACAGAGAGGCAGCCAAAATGAGGAAACAAAGAAACATGTCCCAAATAAAAGAACAGGAGAAACCTCCAGAAAAAGAATTAAATTAAATGGAGGGAACCAACCTACCAGAGAGAGTTCAAAACACTAGTTATGAGAATGCTTAAGGAATTTAGTGGGAAATTCAACAAAGAGATAGTAAGCATAAAGATATAGAAACCATAAATGAGAACCAGTCAGAAATAAAGAATACAAAAACTGAAATGAAGAATCTACTAGAAGGAATCAACAGCAGGTTAGATGAAGCAGAGAACTGAATCATCAATTTAGAAGACAAAGTGGCAGAAAACACCCAATCAGAACAACAAAAAGATAAAATAATTTTTTAAAACATGAAGATAGTTTAAGGGACCTTTGGGACAACATCAAGCATAACAACATTCACATCATAGGAGTGCCAGAGGAGAACAGAAGACGCAAGGGATCGAGAACCTATTTGAAGAAATAATGACTGGAAACTTTTTCCAACCTGTTGAAAAAAATACACATACAAGGCCAGGAACTACAGAGTCCCAAACAAGATGAACTCAAACAGGCCCACACCAAGGTACATTATAATTAAAATGGCAAAGTTTAAAGACAAAGAAAGAATCCTAAAAGCAGCAAGAAAAAGACAACTAGTTACTTACAAGGAAGATCCCATTATACTATCAGCCGATTTCTCAACAGAAACTTTGCAGGACAGAAGGGAGTGGCAGAAAATATTCAAAGTAATGAAAAACAAGGGCCTATAACCAAGACTACTTAATCCAGCAAGGCTATCATTGAAAATTGAAGCAGCGACAAAGAGCTTCCCAGATAAGAAAAAGCTAAATGAATTCATTACCACAAAGCCAGTATTACAAAAAAATGTTAAAAGGACTTCTTTAAGAAGAAGAAGGGGGGAAACAAACAAATAAACAAAAGAAGATAAAAAATATGAATGATAAAATGGCAATAACTAGTACCTATTGATAATCACTTTAAATACAAATGGATTAAATGCTCCAATCAAAAAGCATAGAGTAGATGAATCGATAAGAAAAAACCACGCATATGTTGTCTACAAGAGACCCACCTCAGATTGAAAGACACACATAGACTGAAAGTAAAGGGTTGGAAAAATATATTTCATGAAAATAGAAACAAGGAAAAAGTTGGGACTGCAATACTGATATTAGATAAAACAGATTTTTAAAACGAAGATTATAATAAAAGACAAAGACAAAATAATAAAGGGATCAATCCAATAAGAGAACATAACCTTAGTAAACATCTATGCACCCAACATAGGAGCACCTAAATATATAAAACAAATATTGACTGACAAAAAGGCAGACAGTGACAGTAACACAATCATAGCAGGGGACTTTAACATGCCACTGACACCAAAGGACAACTTTTCCAGACAGAGAATCAAGGAAACACCAGCTTTAAATGGAACATAGGACCAGATGGATTGAATTCATATTTTTAGAGCATTTCATGCCAAAGCAGCAGAATATACATTCTTTTCAAGTCCACCTGGAACATTTTCCAAGATAGACCACATGCTAGGCCACAAAACAAGACTCAATAAATTTATGATGATTGAAATCATATAAGTGTCTTCTCTGACCACAGTGGTATGAAACTAGAAATCAATTACAATAAAATCAATTACAAAAAAAACACTTGG
Organism: Rhinolophus sinicus; assembly: GCF_057876585.1. Classification (NCBI taxonomy): domain Eukaryota; kingdom Metazoa; phylum Chordata; class Mammalia; order Chiroptera; family Rhinolophidae; genus Rhinolophus; species Rhinolophus sinicus. The sequence continues at coordinate 179,315,668 of NC_142501.1, read as the reverse complement.
AGGCTAAATTAACATGCTACCAAATAATGAATGGATCAAAAATGAATTCAAGGTAGAAATCAAAAGATACCTTCAGACAAAGGAAAGTTAAAACATAATGACTCAAAATCTATGGAACACAGTGAATGCAGTTCTAAGAGGGAAATTCATAGCAATGCGTGCCTACCTAAAGAAACAAGAAAAATCTCAAATAAACAGTCTAACTGTACATCTAAGGGAACTTGAAAAACAACAGCAAACAAAGCCTGATATGAGTACAAGGAAAGAAATAATAAAGAGCAGAGCTGACATAAACAAAATAGAGGCTAAACAAGCAATATAAAACATCAAGGAAACCAAGAGCTGTTTTTTTTGTTTTTCTATTTTTTTAAGATAAACAAAACTGACAAACCTTTCATCAGACTCATCCAAAAAAAACAGAGAGGACCCAAATAAATAAAATTAGAAATGAAAGAGGAGAAATGACAAAAGAAACCATAGAAATACCAAAACAAACAAACAAACAAACAAAAAAAGAAAATACTACAAGCAACTCTATGCCAACAAACGGACAATCTGGAAGAAGTAGATGCATTCCTAGAAGCACACAATCTCCCAAAGCTGAATCAAGAAGAAACAAAAAGTCTGAACTAACTAATTACTACTAATGAAATTGAATCAGTAATCAGCAAGCTTCCAACAAATAAAAATCCTGGAGTTGACTGCTTCACAGATAAATTTTATAAAACACTCTAAAAAAGGATTAATACCTATTCTTCTCAAACTATTCCAAAAAATTCAAGAGGAGGAAAGCCTCCCAAACTCATTCTACAAGGCCACCATTACCTCAATTCCAAAACTAGACAAAAACATTACCAAAAAAAAAAAAGTAAACAATAGGCTGATATATCTAATGAACCTAGATGCAAAAATCCTTAACAAAATATTTAAAAATCGATTCATCAGTGCATTACAAATATCATACACCACAATTAATTAGGATTCATTCCTGATTTGCAAGTTTCGTTAAATATCCACAAATCAATTAACATGATACACCACACAAACAAAATGAAAAATAAATTATATGGTCATATTAATAGATGCAGAAAAATCATTTGACAAAACCCAGCATTTATTTATGATAAAAACTCTCACCCAAGTGGAAATAGAATAGAGGGAACATAGATCAACATAATAAAGACCATATATGACAAACCCAAAGCTAATATGTCACACTCAATAGGGAAAAGCTAAAAGCATTCTCCTTAAGATGAGGAACTAGACAAGGATGCTCACTTTCACGACTTATATTCAACACAATACTGGAAGTTCTAGCCACAGCAATCAGACAATAATAAGAAATAAAAGTCATCCGAATGGGAAAGGAGTAAGTAAAAGTATCATTATTTGCAGATGACATGATATTATATAGAGAGAATTCCAACAATTTCACCAAAAAACTATTAGAACTGATAAATGAATTTAGTAAAATAGCATGACACATAATTAATATTCAGTGATTGGCTGCATTTTTATACACCAATAGCAAACTGTCAGAAAGAGAAATTAAGAAAACAATCCCATTTACAATTGCATCAAAAAAATACATAAGAATAAATTTTACCAAGAAAGTAAAAGACCTGTACTGAGAAAATTATAAGACATTGAAAACAGAAATTAAAGGAAATTCAAGTAAATGGAAACATATGAGGTCTGACAATTAAGTTCATGAACTTGTCCTAGAAAAAGTGCTACCTACCTCATTGCTGAATATCACCACAGTCACCTTTGAAATACTCCCCTTGGGAAGCTATGCACTGACACCAGCGCCTAGTCCTCCCTTCAAAGCAATTTTAGAACTCTTTTTTCTGGAATGGACATCAAAGCTGTCATCATATTACTCTTGATGTCCTGAATGTCATCAAAATGTTTTTCTTTCAAAATTTTCTTTATCTTCAGGTAAAGAAAGAAGTCATTGGGGGTCAGATCATGTGAATAGAGAGGTTATTCCAATACAGTTATTTATTTACAGGCTAAAAACTCCCTCACAGATAGTGCCGAGGGAGTTGGTGCACTGTCGTGATGCAAGAACCATGAGTTGTTGGTGAAAAGTTCAGGCTGTCTAACTTTGTCATGCAGCCTTTTCAGAACTTCCAAGTAGTAAACTTGGTTAATTGATTGTCTAGTTGATACAAATTCACAATGAATAATCCCTCTGAGATCAAAAAAGTTTAGCAACATCATTGCAAAAAGTTCACAAACTTAATTATGACACCTCGTATACCATGCTGATCAATAGGAAGAATTAATATAGTTAAAATATCCATACTACCCAAAGCCATCTAGAGATTCAATGCAATCCTTATCAAAATACCAATGGCATTTTTCGCAGAACTAGAACAAATAGTCTTAAAATTTATATGGAACCATTAAAGATCCCAAATAGCCATGGCAATCCTGAGAAAGAACAAAACTGAAGGTATCATGCTACCTGATATCAAATTATACTGAAGGTCATAGCAATCAAAACAGCCAATGATATTGGCATAAAAACAAACACATAGATCAATGGAACAGAATAGAGAGCCCAGAAATAAATCCATGCTTGTATGGTCATTTAATCTAAAGATAATTTATTTAATAAATGGTGCTGGGAAAATTGGACTATACATGCAAAAAACAAAGAAACTGGACCGACCAAGTTCTTATGCCGCGTACAAAAATAAACTCAATATGGCTTAAAGACTTAAATGTAAGACCCCAAACCATAAAACTTCTGGAAGGAAAGATAGGAAGTAAACTCTCAGACATTACTCTTAGTACTATTTTTATTGATATATCTCCTCAGGCAAGGGAAACAAAAGAAAAAAATAAACAAATGGGACTACATAAAACTAAAACATTTTTGCATAGCAAAGGAAACCATCAACAAAATGAAAACACATCCTACTGACTAGGAGAAGATATTTGTCAACGATACATCTGATAAGGGGTTAATATCCAAAATTTATAAAAAACTCATGATTCAACACCAAAAAACAATCCAATTAAAAAATGGGCAGAAGATCTGAACAAACATTTCTCCAAAGAGGACATACAGATGGCCAATAGACACATAAAAATATGTTCCACATCATTAATCATTAGAGAAATGCAAATCGAAACCACAATGAGATATCACCTCACACCTGTCAGATTGGCCATCATCAATAAATTAACAAACAACAAGTGTTGGTAAGGATATGGAGAAAAGGGAACACTTGTGCATTGCTGGTGGGATTGCAAATTGGTATAGCCACTATGGAAAACAGTATATAGGTCTCTCAAAAAATTAAAAATACAGCTCCCTTATGACCTAGTAATTCCACTCCCGGGTATTTATCCAAAGAAATCCAAAACACTCATTCAAAAAGATATATGCACTATATACAGCACTATTCACAATAGTCAAGACATGGAAACAACCGAAATGCCCATCAATAGATGATTGGATACAGAAGAGGTGGTACATATAAACAATGGAGTATTACTCTGCTATAAAAAAGAATGAAATTTTATCATTTACAGCAATATGGATGGACCTAGAGGGTATTATGCTAAGTGAAATAAGTCAGACTGAGAAAGACAAATACCGTATGATTTCACTTATATGTAAAATCTAAAGAACAGGCTAAATGAACAAACAAAACAGAAACAGATTCATAGATACAGAGAACAAACTGATGGTTACCGGAAGAGGGGTGGGTTGGGGGATGGGTGAGAAAGGTGAAGGAATCATGAAGCACAAATGATAGTTACAAAATAGTCATAGTTATGGGAAATATAGTCAATAATATATATAAAAAAACTATGTATAGATAGTACCCCGAGATCACTTCATAAATTACATAAATGCCTACCACTACACTGTATACCTGAAACTAATATAAAATAATACTGAATGTCAACTATACTTAAAAAAATATATAGTCACAGAATGCAAAGTACAGTATAGGGAATATAATCAATAGTATTGTAATAGCTACTTATGGAGTCAGACGGGTAGTACTTGTTGGGGTTATCACTTTGTGAGGCGTAAAAATGTCGAATCATTATGTTGTTTTATACACCTGAAACTAATAATTATTATTATAATAAAGTATTTGTAAATGTTAACAAGAGCATAAATCAAAAACCATTTTTCTTTAGAAATAAATAATTTATCAAATCAGAGTTTTAATGAAATGAAATTTCATCAGAATTTATAAAAACAGGAAAGCAAGTTTAAGGAAAAATGTCAACTTTTTCATTAAATTCCAGAATTCAAGGCTCAGAGAAGTCATCTTGGAAGTTTAAAAGAGTCATTTGGAAAAAATGAAAAACAGAAAGTAATACATTTTATATAGTGCAGTTGATAATTAAATTTGGGGATTCTTATTGTGACGGGAACAACAACAATACAAATAGACATGCCATCCAGTGACACTCAGGCAGGGTTTCCATAGAGGAATGACTTTGTTAGGTCACAGTGAATCAGCATCTAGCTTTTAGTTTTATATACTCAGAAACTGAAATTTGTCAGATCTGGAGAATTCAACCAACCAGTGATATTCAAGGGACTGGTTGTATAGAAACACAAATGCTAATTTATTAATTTATATAGAACATAATTACTGATTAGGAATTGAGACACTCGCTTTATGGGTCAGCATGGCATTTTTTTTTTCCAAGAGGATAATTCTACTGGGGTGGTAAACTGATAATTAGAAGATTATTTGGACAGCATGCAATGAAACATGGTATAACTAAACTGAGTAGACAGAATACCATTCTAATGGAATCACACCTTGGTCACCATGTCTTAAATTTGAGTGTTTACCTCAGCCAAACAAAACGGAAAAAAACTAAAACTACTTGGAATATAACCATCACCTCAAAAGGTGGGAGTATTTTATTCTATTTCTATAAATCAGAATGCAAATATGATATTCAAAAGGGGATTCATGCATGTTTGTTCAAGGAAATTTAGAATATTTGGGATTTAAGGGCTCAAAATCATAAAAACTAATTATGTTTTTCTATAGACTGGACTCATTGCCACTTGAAAAGATCAAGCCAGGTCTAATTAGCTGTGAGTTTGACAATATACATGGAATTTATATTTTAATTTAAAGCAGTGAAAAATTCTGTAAAAGTGAGCTTCTAAAATACTGCTATTGCTTCTAAAAATTTTATTATACTGATGTTAAGAAGGCTTGATACGAGTCAATTAGAAAGATTTATAAAATATTAAAATGAAAACTTTTGGAATAAATGCTGAGAGTAAGAACCAGAAAATATAGCTGCTTCCTTTTAAATAGTAGCAAGCACACATTTAAAAAAATCTTTTTTACAATGATCTAAATCATTAATTATTAACTGAGGGTAACCATCATAATCACCATATATATATATATATATATATATATATATATATATATATTTTTTTTTTTTTTCTTTCTTTCTCATATGTATTCCTGACACTCACCCTTAATTTTATAAGTAAGACAGAAAAATATATTTAAAAAAAAAAACTCCATAGGGTGATTCTAATATTAAGATTCATGAATAAACATGGGCAATACGGCCAGTGGTACAGTGTCAGGCCAGTCCAGGATATCAGACTCCAAGACCTCCTAAGACAGGAAATTTGGATTCTGTGATTGGAAATGTGCTCAGCTCAGCACTAATCTTCCTGTACAAGCTATTACTATGTCATTTCTTCTGACCAAATTCTGGTTTTGGAATGATTGGTCAAAGTGGGTTTCAGCTTTGTTGTTCCTCCAAGATATTTTTATGTTTAGTTACACAGGGTGGGATAAAAACTAAGCCAGTGCTAGTTTAATAAAGTTGAAAACAGTTATAAACAATTCTAGTTGGTGATGAAATGGAAAGGATTAATTTTGAGTAGCTTGGTGCAAAAATCATTTTCATCTTGCTAAAGTTGTTTGCATTCTAGCAAGGCAAGCCTTTAATAACGGCCATATTGTTAATTATTAACACCCCATTTGTAGAAAAATTTGGATTACTTTATGAAACATATTCTTAATTTTCAGAAAACTTAAAAAACAGTAACTTGTAGGTAAAAAGAAACTAACAGGTTTTAGAATACTTCCATTCAAATTTTCTTTACTTTTTTGAAGCAACACTATCAGCTTAGGAGTTTCAGAACCAAGAACTGTCATTGTCACTTTGTAGATGTAAACTAAGATTCAAAGAAAAGTTATTTCTATTTCTATCGTAGTAGCATATAACAGGACTGGCATGTGAGAACTGTCAACTGCTTCAGGTAATTACATATATAAATCTCAGGTATTATTTCAACAGCCCCATGAGAAAATTGTTTATTTTCTCTATTTTAAAGATGAGAAATTGAGTATTAAAGGGCTCTGTTAATGTGCCTTTAGTCACATAGGAAAAATGACAGAGCTAAGACTGCTTGCCCCCAAAGCTCATATTCTCATGTTATACTAAAGTGTCTCAGTAAAATGAGGAACTCCACATGTTCTCCAAGAACCTATCTGGACCTCTTCCCTCTGCACCTACCTCCTGGACCAATCAATGAGCCTTCAATTAGACCAATCAGGTTTCCACTGCATTTTATTACTGAAGGAAAAATGGAGCAAGTAAATGTAGGGGAGGAAATAAGACTTAATATAAGACCTTCCTAAAAGTTTGGGATCAGAGCAGTTGATATAAAAATGTAATTATTTTGTGTTAGGCACTGTGCTAAACTATGGTGATAGAAGACCAAGACTAATGGTTTGCCATTGAGGAGTTTACTATTTAGTGTGGGAGGCTGATGATCTTCAACAACTATAACCAATTTAGTTTTAATTCTATCAGATTAAGATTTTTAGAAGGTGTCATGCAAGGACTCTGATCCTACTCCCAGTGGGTGGACATAGAATATTGTGAAGCCAAAAAGGAGCAAGAACAGAGACATAGACAGGGGAGTTCATACCACTATATTCTCTACGGCGGCTGGTCAAGACACAAAAGCGAACATCCACCAGTACCCCAACGAGGGGTCGTTCTGAACTCCAGTCTCACTGGCAGCCGGGCGAGACACAGGAAGTAGGATCCACATGATCCGCAGTCCGCCATCCTCGCTTGCTAACCCCACTTGCTAGCCACAATCAGCCATCCGCTTCTCTGCCAACCAACCAACCCCCTAGCATAGCCATGGCAGTTATATTAGTGGCTAATGGCTAACTGGTAACAGCTGATGGCCACCTAGCCACAGTGGATGGCCTTCTGATTACAGCTGATGGCTATCTAATAACCGAGCCAATACCTTTCCACATGAGGCCGAGAGCCTGGAAACTACTCTCTGGGACTCTGTCCCCTCAGAAGGTAATAGATAAGATCCTCTACGAGGCGTATGTAACAAGATAAACTTGGAATCTCAGTGGTTTAAACAATAAATGTGTATGTGTTGCTTATGTAAATTCAAAGCAGATATACGGTATTGGTGGTGGAGGGCTCTGCTCCACACTGTTACTCAGGGACCCATACTGCACCATTGGGAATATAGTCTCAAATGTTGCCGTGGAAGGGGAATAGAAAACATAGAGGACTTATACCTGCTCTTTTATGTATTGTTCTGGAAGTGACACGTATTAACTTTTATTGAAAGCCTCTGGCCAGAAGTAACCACATGAACCTACCTAATACAGAGAGCTGGACATTCAGCAAGCAGTAAAAGTCTACAGATCTTAGCCAGTTTTGACAAGAGTTGGGGTAGAGTGTATAGAATATCATCATCTGGGAAAACTCTCTACAGGTTAGCAGAATGTCAACCTGAGAAACAGCATCCAATGGAAAACCAAACTAAAATAATTGTAGGTAGAGGCATAGACTAGGCTAAAAGTCAATCCTAGAAGGAAATGACTAAAGAAGATTGGGAATGAAATATAGACAAAGAGCAAGCAGCAGTTTTTTGAATCCCTAGGGTATATAGCCCAGGAGCCACCAGTAAGGTAACTCTTTCATGGAGCTATGTGTACAGTGGTTTAAGAGAAATGAGCCAGTATAGACTTTCCATTTCTAACTTTAAGTTTATATGTTTCTATGAATACCAGAAAACTGTGCCTGCAGTTGCCTTTCTTTATTTGGAAAAAGAGAGAAAGAAAACAACAGTTTTTAGAGAATTAACTTCAACTTCCGTTCATCTGGAGTTTGGAAGGGAGGTATAAATAAATCACCTCATCATGCTTTTAAATTGGTTCAGATCTGGTCATGTGAAAGATTCTTTTGAGTATTACGAAATGGCCACAGAGATGGACAATGCAAAAAGGGGTTTGGGAAACTGAGAACAAGAACGAAAACGAGTGAGAAAAAAAAGAGTAAATTATAAATAGGTAAAAGAGTAAAGCAAAATTAATAAATCATCAGAGCACATATAGAGTGAAAAGTAAATGGTCTTAGATGCCATTCATTTGTATGTCACACTTTTGTATGAACATATCTATAAAAAAATCCTGGGCATATACTACACACTTGGTAACTTTTAATAGGTGTCGCTTGACATAGAAAAGAATATTTCCCAAAGATACTATTTCTGGCACACAAAAAATTAGACATCTGAACATAAATCTCAGACATGGGGCATATGGCAGTGGCTCAGCTAAATGGAAAGTTGTGTAAACCACTGAAGAACTTTATACTTGCTATTTTATTTTTTAGTTTATTTACATAGTCCAGACAGGAAGTAATAATATTTGTGATTCATTAGATATAATTAAATGAATTATATGCCATCTTATTCCCCAAAAGATCTTGGAAAAATCTCATTTCCTTATTCATATGACCTACATGATTAATGGAAAAATACTCTTCAATTCAGTTTTGTACATGAAAAATCAGTTTATGATTTTTCATCAATTCAGTGATTTCCAGAGCTTCTTAATGCAAAATAAGGATGAAGAAATGGCTTTTGAACTTTTTAATAAGAAGAGTGGTCCAACAGGAGAATGGACTGCCTCACAGAATAACAAGGTCCAATCATTTCAACTGTTGACATGCAGGCTCATTCATCACTTGTCAGGGTGATTCTATTAGATAAGAATTTGTACTAAAATAACTTTTTGTATACCTCATCTCTGACATACTGTGCTTTTATGATTTCCCCCCTGTTTTTATGTATTAAGAGAATTAAGAGATTAACCCCTATGAAGTTAGGGAGTTGGTGTCAGGTGAGAGACTTGTCTTCATAATGTTGAGGAGTAAAATTGTGATGGACCATTGGAAACTGAAAAATAAGCTCTTTGGAAGATTCAAGAATCAGATTGCCACATCTTCTTTTAATCTGAACAATAATGAAATAGCACTGGCCCTGGGCCATGGGAGTTGATTAATAGAAATGTAGTAATTGATGAAGATATTTGGCCAAATGTCTGGGCCCACCCACTATTCCTGCTCATTATCCATTTTTGCTGTGCAGCAGAAGGATTTAATATCTCTAGTACCATGGGCCTAAATATCTGTTTGTCTTTAGCTCTGTTTCAATACTTTTAGGAGATTCCTCAATTCCATTTCAGATAGGCAGGTAACAAAAATAAGCTGTGTAAGTTCTATCTCCACTGAAGAAAGCACCTGGTATTTAAAGTACCTTAAAGTAGAGCATAAAATAAGTTCATGAAAAAAAAGAGTTGGGAGTCTGTTTAATGTGTTCTCAACAATATTTGGGGGCTCTCATCATCTGAATATTTCTTAAGAAGTTGATTAAACAATCTGGAATGAGATGATTTTTATATAAAATCCTAACAGACCAGACCACACACTACTGAACTAAGACAATTTCTTTAGCCTTAAAGATTCTGGAAGTTTACGGTTAGTTTAAATGTTTCTTTGTTGTAATATACACTTTTAGAAGACTTTCTGGAATCTTTACAACATTTGAAGTTGCCATTGTCCCCATTTTTTTGATGGGTAAACCAAGGCATAAAGAGGCCAAGTACTCAGTCAAGTCTATGAGAGGGAGTAAGGATTTAAACCCAGAGCTCATGCTCTTTACCAGTTCATGAGGTCACCTTTTGGCATTCCCTACCATTTTAGATGATTATTCAGTGACAAGCTGGCAGAGAGGAAGAAAGCAAGTGTGGAAAGCAAGTTTAATTAGGGGGCTTAATAATGGTGCCAGCTGAATAAATCTTCTTAGCAACACATAAGTTAATATAAATTCATCAGTGTTGGAGTCTTCATTACACAATTTCTTCAGTGTCAAAGATGTCAATGACAAACTTGTTATATACTTGGAAAGAACTCTGAGATTGCTTTTACATGACCTCACAATAGCTTATCTTTCAGATTAGATCTTCACAGTTCAGGAGACAAAGTGTGAAAAAACAAAAGCAAAAACATCTTTTCATCTGTCAGGTTAGGGTGGTTTAGTTCTCTTCACATATTTTCTTTCATTAAAGTACTCTTAAATCACACACTTCCTAATGATTAAAATATTCAAGTAAGGTAGAATAAAAAATGTTTGTATAAATATTCCCTCAAAATATTAAATTAAAAAAAAAAAAGCAAGTCAAACAAAACTTTTTTTTCTTTTTTTAAAGACAGAAATAATGTGTGTTTAGAAATTTTTTAAAGAAAAATAAACAAATATAAGATAAAAACCATTCGTCATTCACTATAGGAGTTAAGCAGTATTAACATTTCATCTTTTACTCTCTCTCTCTCTACATATATATGTATGTATATATATTCTCTCTCTCTCTCTCTCTCTCTCTCTCTCTCTCTCTCTCTCTCTCTCTCTATATATATATATATATATATATATATATATATATATATATATATATGTATGTATTTTCCAGGGGTGCCAAAAGAATATATACATGACTTGTATTCATCTTTTGTTATCGGTATATATTGACTATTACAATTTTAGTACAGTTTTTCCTTTCTTAAAATATGTATACATTTTTTGGCTATAGATAGATAGATAGATAGATAGATAGATAGATAGATAGATAGAAACACATATACACATATATGTACATATTACATGCATATGTACATATACATATGTACATACAATGAAGTACGAGTATATTTATACATGTATAAAATGTTTCTAATACTATTTTGTGACAGAATAATATTCCATCTTCTTCTTAATAATAAATGCTGCTGCCAAGTGTTTGTAATAACATTAACTTTAATGAGCATCTTCATTCTTGGAATGTTTCTAAACATATAATTGGAAGTTCAAAGGGTGGTTCTTTAAGAATTTTGATGTATATTGCCAAGTCACACCCCAGAAAGTCAAACCCCAAGAATAAGATAGTAACCGCCCTTGATCATTCATCAAAACTCAGTTGTCAGAAAATATACCTAATTATATTTGAAGGGCAAAAAGTTTTCTCAATTCTTAAATATCCATTTGTTTGATTTCTAATGAGAGGAACATATGTTTCTGTTTGGTTGTTCTTCTGTTTCTTCTTTTATGACATTCTTTTGTCTCTTTTTCATTCGCAGACTCATTGTTTTATTGTTGATTAGTAAGAGGCCTTTACATATTAAAGATATCAAATCTTTATTGTGTATTATTTTTATAAGTTTTTTTATTTGCTTTGCATCTTATGGTGTGTTGAGCCAAAATCTTTTAATTTTTATGTAAGAAAACAGATCAAGTCTTTCCTTTATGTGTTGTACTTCTGGTGTCATGCATAAAATGTCCTCTCAACCCAGTTATATGCAAATAGTCACCCACATTCTCTCCTAAAATTTTGTGATTTTGCTTTTTACATTTAAATCTTTAGAATATAAAAAAAAATATTTTGGTATTTGATGTAAAATAGAGACCTAACTTTTATTTTTTTAAAGATGGTTAACAACTTGTCAAAAATCACTTACTAAATAATACATCATACCACATTTACTATATATATAAAATCTCTCTCTACATACACAGACACACACATATCAGTAAATATATTTTTATTTATATCTCTATATCGGTATCTGTAGCTGTTGCTCTGTATCTATATTTATATATATTTCTGTGTCTGTGCATTCTATTTATGCCATTTATCTGTCTTTTTGGTGGCTATTTTAATGAATTATTTTGCCTTAAAAATACGTTATGAGCTATTAAGACAAAGCTGACCCACAGTATTACTCCTATTTTTTTCTATTTTTTTGCCTAATCATTTAAAAACATATTTTCTTAGTTTTAGTTTTGTTTTTCCATTTACTCATCCTGTCTTTTAAGTAGACATAATATGCTATTATCAAACATTCTTGGAATAGGTATCTAGTTTATTCCATGCCAATGCCTAGAAGTCAGGGCTGAGAAATCAAAATGCTAATGAATTCTGGTAGCAGTGATTGTGACCAATATCAGTGGTGACTCTGTGTGCTGAAAATTCCAGAATTAGAGCAAAGCAAGGAGCAGGAAGTGAGGCACTGTGAGTGTTTGACTGTGAGTTCATGGCCACACCCCAACTTATTTATGGAATGTGCATGTGACATCTATTCACATACATTGCTATCTTTATACTCTCCCGGATATGCCAAAAAAAGTAACAATTCCAAAGGCAGTCTGTTTTAGAAAATTAATTTAAAAAGAGGGTAAAATTAAGTCTTGCTTATGCACAAAATCAAAACTTGGAGACTCAATCAAAAATGGAGACTTAGCATAACTTAGGATGAAACAAGCTAGTGTTCTGGGGTGTTTTGATTAGTTGACTTGCTCTAACCACTCTTTCAGTGAATCCTTCCCAGCACAGCACAGTAGTGAAATGTGTGTCTTCTTTATAAACAGGTAAAGGTATAATTGTGGAATAGCTGGGGTTCCTTGGTGGAGCAGATGAATCTATACCGACCCTCTGACAGTCTTCTGTCCAGGAAGCTTCATTGCTAAAGGTATAAAAAAGGATGATTGGCTGAGATTAGATGTGCAGCCTGTGGCTGAGGGAAAGTGTAGTTACTTGGCACACACAGGGGTTGTAGCCAGCATTGTGGTTGTGTTATCACCATGTTTTAATCAATTGTTACTAACATCAAAGAGACCCTTGACATAGAGAAAGTATCTTGCCATTCTGGTTTGAAGAATCCATCTCTCCAAACATCACTGATTTGTTGTGAGAGCATTCTGTCCCAGTGCCATTCCAATTGCATTTCCTAAAAAAAAGCATCCAGGAAGTATTATAAGTAACTTTTCTGTCCTCTTCATCAAATGCCACCAATAAAAACCAGAATGAGCAGTGAACACTCACATATCTTTGTTTAATTCTATTAGAAATATCCTGAAAAGTCTCCCTGGATATCCCTAAGAAGTCTCTGCTTGCTCACAAGCACAGCACAATCTGTTCAATAAGGTTTTGCACTTATATCCAGAAGGTGGTCTTTGCTAATCTGGATTTTAAGTTGGAAAGAGAGAAACGTTGATTCCTGGTGGATTTTGCTCTAAAATTTAACCCTCAGGCAGTTAAATCCTCTTTATCCAAACTGAGTCACCCTTTATAACGACTCCAAAGTGCACTTTCAAAACAAAAGTTAGAACGCTGTATGATCCATTCTCAAGAAAGATCTGTTTCTGTTCAAAACCCGCCCTGACCTTTTTGTTGAAGAAGAACAAAATAATGTAGTAACAAAAACACAAGTGGCTGCCAAAGGAAGAGAGAAAAAAAAAAAAGTTCCTGTAAGGGACTGAAACAATAAATCTCCTCTCTGCTGAATTCCCAAAGGGAGTGTGTGTATTTCCTCCTGTTCTTTATCAGAGCCCCCGAAATAAGTAGGAATGGGCAGTGGCTGTTCACATTCAGCACACCTTTTCCATTTGCTAATAAGGTCCTGCCAGACTGGAAGGGAGTTGTCCCTGGCTGACTCTGGAGTGAGAAGCCACTGCGACGATCCACGGGCACCATGAAACTGCTTCAAGTGACCGTCCTTTGTCTTCTGTCCAGTCTTTGTAGCAGTGACGACGACATAGGTACCGTTTTCTGTTATTCCTCTGATGGTGTGGTTCAGATAAACTGAGGGCTGTTAGCCTCAGTTTACCTTCAGGGAGCTTCCCCTGAAACTTAGATGCAGCAAATCATTTGCTGAGTGGAGCGTGTGGGTGTTGACTAGTTGTATATCGTGAAAGCTCCACAGAGAGAATGTTTGTTTTCCCTGAGGGGAAATGTTTGCTAGGGCAGCAGTCTTGAAGTGTAGTTGATGGCATCATAAAGGTACTGTGGATATACAATGACCTTTTTAGAGAATAAAAATCTGGGGATTAAACGCTGGTTTCAAATGTGCTCTCTTCAGACAGAAGTCTAGAAATAACAAGATTGTCATGTAGGGGGAAGGCTGTAATCAGAAATACTGCATTGCAGATGCTGGCCTATATTTGTCCCAATTATATTTCAGCTTTGATAAATTGAGAGGTTGAGTAAAGCTGCCTAGGGGAGTGAATCCTAGTATCTTGAGGAAGTAGGGGTGGGTAAAGAGGAGAGTCATTTGATTAAAGTTTATAGATGTTTGCTTCAGAAATATGCACATGTCTACACACATTTTTGTGTAACATTTAAGGGAATTATAGACATAAAAACTTTACCCATTGATTGCAGGCTTTGACACTCAGACAAATAATATATATATATATATATATATATATATATATATATATACATATATACGTATATATGTATATATATACATATATACATGTATATATGTATATATATACACATATATATATGTATCTACCTAAGCCCTGACTATATTACTGCAATGACCAGTTACAAGAAATGATTACATTTGACTCTTCACCATTCCTGAGGGATTCACAGTAAGCAATTATATTTAATCAATATTTATTAGGCTCTTACCATGGTCTCAGCAGTGCAAGGAACACAAAAATTAGCAAGACGTTGTCCTTGCCCACAGTGGTAAATGTACTTCTGGGAGAAATGAGCATGTAATTCTAACATAAGACAGACTTAATAAATGTGAAAAACGAAGTACAAACTATCATAAAAGAACACGGTTGGGAAAGATTCATTCTGACTCTGAGAAGCCCTGGGGGGGGGGGGGGGGGAGAAACTCCATTCTTATTTTATTTTCCAAAAGTTTGTTTCCCACAAAATTCCAATTTCCAGTGATAATGTAGGAAAAAATAGGCATACTCCTTCTTGAAAAACATTTGTCATTAATTTCTTAAATATGTATATGTAAATTTAGCACAAATTCTCAAACACTTCAAAATCACATATGATTGCTTACCATGCTTCTTCAAATTTTCAGTGTTAAGCTGCTATGGATATCAATGCCATAAAGTTTAACTTAGAAGAGTTCCTAAGAATATGGTGTCTTAAAATAAAGAATAAGTATGATGTGTCACAGAAATCAATACACTAGCTTACAGGTAACTCTTCAGTAAGCATGGGAAAGATTGATAGAAATCTTGATGCCATGAAAAATACTGCTCGCAAACAGGTGTCATGTCAATCAATATAAGTTCTGGAAATCTGGGTTAGGCTGCTTGCCATTTCAGGTTTGTAGGCATCAGTGAGGACACTACTTTCCTGACATTGTTAAACTCTGAATGGATTACATGTCCTTCTGAAAGCAAAGTGGAATAGGACCAACAGAAGCAGCCCATGAAACCTGGCCGTAAGGAAGATGGAAAGTTCAAGTACAACCCAGAGATGACCTCGCAGATTTTTCTATTATGGTCATTTTGGGAAAATACCAACCTCCTTTAGCTTACTGGTAATGAGTCCAACCTTTCTGTTAACTGGTGTCCTCTTTCTAATGAACTATTAACCCAAGTAAGATAAATTCCCATTGGAACAGAGACAACAGTTACATAATGACTATATTCTTCAACTTCTGCCAACAAGCCTATCTGTTAACTTCAGGCGAGTGTCTGTGAAAACCGCTCCATTTATCTGAGAAAAGGAAGCTCTAACTCGGGAACATAAATTGACCATCTGAGTGGTGCCCAGAAGGGATTAGAAGAGATTTTCCCACCCACGTATATAATTTTGTTGCACCTGGCTCTGCCTGTTTTATGTCTTCCTTTCCAGATACGGTGCAGGAAATGAAGCATTTCCTAAGCTGATTTATTAAGTTCTTCCCCTAACCCCCTGTACCAGAAACACATTGATATAAAAGCTTTGTATGTTCCCCAAACTTAGAAAACTAAACATATTTCTTTGGCACAGTTGATTATTGGGGGTGGAAAGGAAGGCATTTCATCTGTCTTAAATTTACAAGTTGTCAAAAAGATCCATGCTTTCTTGCATAGTAATTTATTCCTAAAGAATGATCTTTTAGAAAAATTGACTGCTTTTCTTTTTCTTTATGATGTTTTTGTTACTCTGAGATTTAAATACATACAATATATTCTTTTGTACTCTTTGTGAAAACCAAGGGTATCTTTCTACATGGCAGTGAGTGACTTTCTATTACTTGGTTGGTGGTATAATATTTTACACTCTCCAATTTGGAACGTTGCTCTGTTGAGATATGTATGGGAGGTTCCTGAAAAGAAACTGTCATTCTTTCTTGAGGTTTTTTAAATTACATTTCAAACTGAGTTGACCCCTACAGTGGCTTTTAAGCCCCTTTGGCTTTTAAGGCTAGATCGATAAGCGTTTTTGACTGTTAGGAGTGAGAGAAGTCAATGAAGAGGGATTCCAAGAAAAAGAAGGCCCTGGAAGCAATTTACTCCTCAAGTGCCATTTGCTTTTTGAACTTTACATTAATTTAGAAAAGATTAAAATGTCTTAGGCATTTGTAAGCAATAACTTTATTGGTATATGAAGAAAGATTCAATTGCTTGGAGAAATTCATTTGTTAGTGACTGAACATTCAATTTCCTGGGGAAAAATAGATTGAATACACTGTAACACAGACACTATGCTAAATGGCATAGGTTTATAGGGATCAGTAAGTCTCAGACCTTGCCTTAGAAGTGGGGGAGAGAGTAATTATAAGTTTGATTATACTGCAGGCCTTAGGTGGTAAATAAAGAATATTTATTGAGAATTCACAACCAGTTTAGTTTTGAGTGTAGGGACATCAGAAAAGTCTTCATATAAAAGTGGAAATTAGGATGAACTCTGAAGCTTGAAAATGAGGAGGTTTCAGATAGATGTAATTTCCTGAGTAGGAACATTAAAACATCAGTATATTCTAGTCTATAAATGTGAGGAGGTCACAGGTTGGGCATAGATACGTAAGTGTTGGGAAATAAGATTGGAAATATAGGTTCAAGATATGTTGAATACCGGGATGAGAAATATTGACTCATATAGTTAGTTTAGTGCCTCTAAACGTGTTTGAGTATGAGAATTACATTACTGGGGTGATAGACTGAGAAGAGTAATCTGTCAGCAGGATGTAGATTAGACTATTGCAGTCAGGAGAGGTCGAAGTTAAAGAAAATAGTTCAAATGTAATTGCAAGTCTAAGTATCTGTCAATAAAATAAAAATAAAGTTCTGGGGAAAAGTTTTAAGGAAGTAGAAAGTTTTTGATTTGCCATGTCATTGATTGGCAGTCAGGGATAAAAATGAATGAGATGTACAGAGAGGCTTATTTTAACACTTAGACGTAGGGAGATGGCTTGGGAGCAGAGGTAGGGAAAGATAGGAGGATATGGTTTAGGGAGAAAAACAATTTTTTTTCTTATTTGGGACATGGTGAGCTTAATACTAATAAGACATTCAAATAGAGATGTCCAGTGGTAAATTGAAATTGTCTGGTAGGCAGTTGGAATACCTCTGGAGGTGGAGGTGATGGTGAGGGAGTGAGTTTTCTTTACTCTTGAATCCCAAGAATTCTTAGTGATGCCCATTGTAAGATTAATAACATAGAGAGCAATTTATTTCTCTTCTAGATGATCATATTTCCAACTCTCTTATGTCATTTATTTTCCAAACCTGTCATAGTTATTTATGTGCATATCTCGTCTCCTTTACCAGACTATAAGCACTTTGAAAGTACGGGTCATAGTCATTATTGGTTTTCTAGTAATAGTCCAAAACACATAATAAGGGCACAATTAGCTAAATGAATGCATAAATGAATGATTGAGTTGTTTTCTTATTGTTTACATTTATAGTTTCTTCCTATGACAATCACTTATCAGTTTACCACCTTGTCCTTATGAAAAGGTTATGGACAGGTACGAATCACAGAACATGGATACAAGTGGATTATTTTGATTCTTGGCTATGAAAGTAGGTACCAAAATATAAGGAAAGGGATTTCTTATCAAAAGTAAGCCAATTCCCAAACTCCAGAAGGAGAGAAGATGCTAGGGACAGATGGACATCCTAGTTCCAGGTGATAGTAATTTACAACAAATCTGGAAGAAGAAACTACTGCATCTATAATCCTTGGAAGGAAGAATATCTAAATAGAATTGACTACTTTTTTTTTTTTTCCTTTTTGGGTATCAAATATGTTATGTAATATCTCCATACAGTTAGAAATATTCAATGAGAAATTTTATTCTAAACCAACTTCTCAAAAATACAAAATGTCTTTCTAAAAAAAACAAAGTTCACAAAAAGAGAAGCTAGAATAAAGTTAAATAAATACTGTACACTGTTAATTCATCTGTTATTTTAGGTAACACAAGTTGCTTTAAAGCAGATCATTTTACTTATCCTTCCGGTTAGCTTAATTACTATAAGGGGATCTATTATAGGATCTTTTATAGGAAGAGTGAACCAATACGGAAACAAATCCAGTGGAAAAGTATTCAGTTCCCAATTCATTTGTTTAGCATTCTTTCTTCACTACTCATTTTTTTGAATGGTCTCTATCTATTTAAGGGAGAAGTGATCAGTCCAGAATTCTTATTTTCAAGAGATTCATAACAGTCGTCACCAGCAAATTCTCTGACAATTTTATCTTGCTGATTGTAATTATTCAGATAATGAGAAAACTCAGTGAACATTTGAGAATTTCAGAAGGCTTTTAATGTACTGGATAATTGCTCACCTTTTCCTTTTCATTGATAAAGTTACATTTCAAGCTTCAGGTAAATATTTTAACTTGTAAGCAATTATCTAATCCAAGTAACTTATACTATTTTTTTCTTAGTCATCACTTCCCAACTTCCTCTTCATCTCTGAGAACAATTTGAGATGCACATTTGTAAACAGTGAATGTCAAAGCAGGAATTTACTCTAAGGGACATTCAATTCCTGTGTAGTGTCTCTTTTCCTGTTACTGAATTCCTGTGGGTCATAATAGCTCTAACAAGTAGGATCATAATGCCTGTTGGGTGTTAGAAAAAGCTCTTTTAGTTAGCAAACAAGATCCTTTTTGTACTGTTACTCACAATATCAGCACCAGCACGAGAAACATTAGTGGTGTCAATTATATCTAAAAAGGCCACTACACAGTACCCAAATTTCAGGCAACCATAAGAAAAATAGTTTTCTAAACGTGAATAGAGATTTTAGGTCTTGTAGAAGGACATAGTCATAGAGATAATCATAACTAGTCTCTAAATAGAAGCAACCACCATGTAAGTATTAGACACCCGTTGTGTTTTCCCCTTATTCTCTCTGGCCATGTTTAGTCCAGCCATTGCTATGGCAACCTGCTATGCACATGTATCACCTCACAATACCTTGCCTCACATGAGTGCATTTCTCTAGTTTTCCTGTCTGCTGTTATTCTGATATCAAGGCGTGCTTCATCTGCAGAACCGCACTTAGCACTGTTGTATGTTTCAGCTAGAAGTGCAAGAGCAACAGCACTCTATGAGACAGCTGTTGCCCAAAGGGGGAATGGGGCCAGTGAATACATGCTTTCCTCTTCTGTTCCTGCTACAGTTTTACTATTTAGACCTCTATTCCTTTCCCTGAGATCACTTTCCTATCTAAACTATCTGCACACAAGCCCTCATCTCAGGTTCTTCTTTCTGGAGAAACCCAGGACTTATTATTTTGCTTAATTAGAACATTTTGGGTTGGATGATTATGTATATACAGGTATAAATTAGTTACAGTTTCTCTGATACTCTAATTAATATTTACTACCTTTCTTCTTCTTCACTTCAAAAACAAACAAAAAAGAAACCTAAAAAGCTTTGACCAATCTTTTGTTACATAAGTTAAACAATATTCTAAGCATGTCCAGTTCTAAGGCAATCATTTGTTTGTTTGTATAGAGTCAGTAATGAATTAAATTGTGATGTTAATAGTCAAAAACGTCAATGTCATTGATTTAATTCTTGGTGTACTGCTCATCTGAAATGTGAACTGCGTTTTGGGGGGGTTTTTTTGGACATTTTAATTTTTTTTATTTTTCAGTTAAAGATTTTAAATCAGAATATTTCACATTCAACGTCTCCTATTGAAATCTATGGAAAAATTGGAATATATGGCCAATACTGAGTCCCAATTCCACTCCCCACCCCAACTGAGAACCTGGAATAGAAGAGCCAGCTGTCCTTTTAGATGGGAACCTGTGCCCAGTCCCCAGTGCTGGCATTGCCTCCTTGGCACTGAAGCCCAGCATCTGCAGATTTGTATCTGAACTGTTTTTAATCTTTTTCATCAATCATATTCTGGCTTAAACCTAAATTAGTTGTGTCAAAAACTAGAGACTGGAAATCACCATTGGGTTTGGTACAAGTTAAACCAAATAAGTACTGTCATAACATCAACTGACACCTACCACTTTTGTGCCTGGCACTTTACACGCATTACTTCCATCATAACATTTCAAGGTCAGCTTTATCATTCCTATTTACTGATTAGGAAACAGAGGTTTGGAGGTAATATAAAGTTACACTAGGGTGATGCGGCTTACAATTAAACCAAAGTGTATTGTTCTTCAAAATTTTCCTCTATAGTCTGCTACCTTCCAATGCAGTGAAACTGCAATAAGTTGAGTGTTTCTGATTGAAAATAATAAGGATAGAGATTTGCCATTTGAGTAATTCAGAAGCCACTGCTATCTCTTGGCACTTCTAAACCAACAACCAAGACCACAGAGCTATGAATGAATTTGTACTTAGTGATAATCCTCTTAACATTCTGGATTTAATGAATTCTTAGAGAATGGGTTGAAAAAAATCATATACATCTGCCTACCTACCCATTTGTTATGTTGGTTGGAAAAAATAAATGTGCTTGGCTCTAATATTAATGTCAGTGCAGCTAATATGGGACTTGAAGGCAAAGGAAAGAAGCCAAGAGGAAATAAATTTCAGTGAATTAATAGCTATTATAATTAATAGTTAGTGTCACATTCAAAATTCTTCTGGAGCCAGACTGTCTGAGTTCAAATTCTAGCTCTGCCACTTACTATTTGTATGTACTTGGGCAAGTAAATTAAACTTCAGCTTTTCTCAGCTGTGAAATAGAATGAGTACAATCCCTACATCACAGGGAATTGAGAGGATCACATGTGGTAATGTACATAAAACATCTAGAATAGTGTTTGACATGAGGTAACCCCTCAAGTTTTGCTGAGTTTTAGAATGCAGAGTCCTATAGTTTATTATATCCCATTGCTTAGATAAGCGACTTTATTTGCAAATTGATTCCAACCCAGAAACAGAAAATATTTAAATAATTTTGTTAATTCTCACAGAATGAAAAACCGGCACATGAAAATTTTTCATAATAAAATGATATTGCATAGTAGGAAGATGGTTGCCAAGTTATATTCTTAATCACAATAGAGAGAGGCACAATTGGAGATATACAGAAAGGTATATTCTCTAGAATTCCTTTCAGATTTGTAAGTTATTTAACTCACTGTGTAAACTAATCACTCAAATTAATAAGCAAAATTGTATTTGTATTTAATGAGAATTATAACTTTTTAGTCTGAGAATCATTAATATCCTTGAATTATAATATTACCTACCTTAAAGTATAAAGCATTGCTTAATCTGAGAGGTGGAATATGTTAGTGGAAAGAACCTAGGTCTTAATGTGAGACTTTGAATCTAGCTTCTTAATATGATGAAATTGGTCAAGACACTGAATATTTCTTAGTCTCAGTTTACTTAAAAATGAGAAAAATATTTGGTGACAGTATTGGTGTTACATGAAAATCAGAATACCTATTTTAGATGTTGGGCAAGTTATGTTACTATTAAAATATCAATTATTAATATGCAAACTAACATTTAACTCACAGAATCAATAGATAAATAGGAAGGCATTTCATAAATTTGAGAATTCTTCCTTACTAGCTGAGCCTTTAATTGCCAATTCGCTATTGCTTTTAGCCACATCTTTACATATTATTTTATGGCTGGCACACATTCAAATTGCCATGTGTTGAAATAATGCCTGAGTTATAGAAATCACATACACAGAACATGGGAAAATGTTTGTATAACACATTGAATTTATTTTTAACTGAAGGGGGAAAATAAATTATTTTTTGCTAAGAACTATGAAATTGTCCTCCTAGGACATTCAGCAAGTGTGGGGACACAATCATTGAACTCTTGGGCACTCTCCCTAGGGTACAGAGGCCATTGTTGCATTCATCAGCTCAAGGCTGTTGTGACAACTCCTCTGTCGTACAATAAGACACACCCAATTATCTATCTCCCTGTAAATCCAGTTTTAAAAAGTAAGACTCACCTTTTTAAATGCATAGAATTGGTTTAAAGATTTATTAATAGTAATTGCATAACGGATTAGGATAATTCAATGATGCAAAGCAATAAGCTTTCTGTTGTTTTCCTTTCTTTTTTCTTTTTCACTTTCTGACAGCCTCATTTGTTGGATACAAGTTTTATATCAATTAAGTTTAAAAACTATAGAATTGCAAAGTAGAAGAAAGAAAAATGACTACGATGCCAAACATTTTAAAAACCTGTTATTAGGGTCCATTACGACCTAACCAAATATAAATCTTTTGGGAGCAAGGACAATGCCTAATTGATTTTTCCCCCCAGAATTCATCTTTGAACACATTGATGATGCTTACTAATTAGTTCTTGCTTTAATTTGGAGAACTATGTTTCTTCAAAAGTCAGCAGAATTGAAAATACTCAAGGCATTCTTGGACTTGTTTTCAATAACTTGAGGGCAATATTCATTTTAATCCTTAGCCTGTGTAGTGGAGAAGCTGTGAGTGTCATTTTGGGATACTCTCTTGGTTAGTGGGATTTATTCAACTTGCTTTATGAAGTTGACCTGCCATCTTATTATTGTATAAATAGCAGAAAATGTCTGCCTACGAAGGCATGATTATCTGAATGCAAGTCGTGACTCATTCCTGAATCTTGCTCACAAGAGGAAAAAAAAATGGTATCCTATAATTCCATGCATCTTTCATCAGGTAATCCTGAACCATTTAGATCAGACTAATACTCACCCTCGCTAGAATGAAGTATAAATTTATAGAAATTCAATTGTAAAGACACATTGATTACAGATTTCTCTCCTCCACCTCTGAAGTTTTGGTTCAGTATGTTGAGTAATTAACTTTATTCTAATTCTGTCCAGAAACAAAGGCATCAGATAATTCAGGTATTCCCAGGTTTTTAAACTTCTGTTGATTGGTAAATAACCAAAATGTCCTTTGGAGAGTTGACATGGGATCAACAGCTTTTTACTTTGTCAAATAAAGACACAAAATCCTTACAGCACATATGCTGTTTACCAGTATGTCACATAAAAGCAAGGCTACTTTAGCTCATACCTATATATTTGGCAATATGACAAAGTTTTCATGTTTTATTCTCACCGAGCTCTGACTGGCGTCATAAACCAACACTGTGCAATGGTGGAAAGTGCACTTCTTCTGAGCCAAGAGCCGTTGGCTTTCATTACCACGGGTCACAAACTTACTATTTGACTGAGGCAAACAAATTTTTTAGCCTCTTAGTGCTTTAATTTTCTCATCTACAAAATGAGTGTGGTTTAACTAAACAGTATTAAAGTTTTCTTCCAGATCTACAATTATATGATCTTACTGTAAGCAACAATTTCGGTACATTTCTCCCCAAGTTAACTTGCCTCACTTTCATCCTGTTATTCCTAGATATGTTCATGGGAGCAAGGTTTCAATTCTATTCCCTAATGTTTACCTCCTTGGGGAATCTTCAGATAGGGCTGCTGGAAAGAAACTGCTTTGCATGTGGAAGGCCTATTCTCTGT
The DNA here is from genome assembly GCF_057876585.1 of Rhinolophus sinicus. Classification (NCBI taxonomy): domain Eukaryota; kingdom Metazoa; phylum Chordata; class Mammalia; order Chiroptera; family Rhinolophidae; genus Rhinolophus; species Rhinolophus sinicus. The sequence continues at coordinate 179,291,565 of NC_142501.1, read as the reverse complement.
CATAAGAGATATTTCTCACGCTATACAGGTACACCAACAAATAATACTTCATTTTTCATTTTCCATGTGGTATTATTTGTATATAAATTGGAGAGCTTTAGTGGTGGGAGAAATAGAAAACAAAAGGCAGAGACAGAGAGACAGAGAGGAGAGAGAGAGAAAGAGATAGTGAGAGAGAGAGAGAAAGAGAGACAGAGAGAGAGAGACAGAGAGAGAGAGAGAGAGAGAGAGAGAGAGAGAGAGAGAGAGAGAGAGAAATTAATTGACATCCACAAGAAAATTGAAAGTTAGAATGAGGTTAAAAGAAACTGAGATAGCGATAGAGACTGGGAGAAAGAGAGAGCTTCTCTCAAATATGTTTGTGCTGGGAAAGACCAACAATAAGAAGGGGAGGGAAAATAATAGAAATGTGAGGGGCGTACTAAATGCTCTTAACAATTTGGGAGGAGTATTCCCCATAGTCTTTCTAGCCACTCTTATAGGCCCAGTACCCAGTGAATTTCTTTCTTTTTATTAAATCTCTTGCCAGCCCTTCATTTTTCCATTCATTCCACTTGCAGAATATTGTACATTTTCATTGATCAAGTATCTAATTGAATCTTTGCCATTGCCCAGGGGATTGGGCAGGCTGGTGTTATTTGTGCTCATTATCAGAGGAGGAAAGCCCAAGGACAAACACTATGTGACACAAACCAGTAGCTCTTAACATTTATTACTCACAAGGACCACATAAAGTATCTGTTGAAAATACATTTTCCCAGGGCTCACCCCAGAGATCCCAGGATCTTTTTCAGTAAAAGCAAAAAACACTGTTTCCAGCAGCACTACAGATAATTTTTACACATTGGTACATCAACACACTCTCTGGACTAGACTCAAATTTCCTGACTGGTCATCTGAGCTCTTTTTACTACCCCCAAGACAATCAGAGATGTTTACCTTTCAATAAAAGTGCTGGGATTTAGTGCATTCAGGGAATATTTTGTTATTAATGCAGAGCTATTTTAGTTGTTATTGTTTTTGTACTAGTTTAGTATAATCAGAAACTAGATTTGGCCAAGACAAATATTAGTTGAAGCACTGGAATCATCCTGGGCACATGGGCTTAAATTCCACCTTTTTTGACCATCTCTTTAAAAGGAGATACCCTTTACTCCCTACTCATTATACGATCTTACTGATTGCTTTCAATCCTACTATTAATCTCCCTCTGTTTTCATTAACGCTGAAAGACCCTGGGCCTCTGCCCTGTAGGCTTCTCAAGAAAATTAGCCACCTTGAATAATACAGTATTTTAATTAGGGAAATAGCCACAGTACTCCCCTCAAAGTTTCAAGTGGAACCAGGATATGTTTGATAATCCAAACACAATATTTTCTGGTTTCCAGAAAACTGTTAAGAGCCAGAGGAGTTTGAGAAGGTAGAGAGGATTAAATGACTAGTGTTAATAAATATTTTGTGAGCATGAAAAGAAAATCTGTGATGTTATGAATCTAAGCTAGACATGTAAGAAAATGTCTAGTATTGAAAATGACAAAATGAAATTCATCAACTGGTTCATTATTCTGCCATTACTTAACAAGTTGGGATAAGTTATAAAAAGTCAACAGCATTTCTTCCAAAGTTCACAAACTAGCAACCTCTGACATAACCTGCAGGTGTGTGCTATTTGGTCACACAGTGTTTTATGATTACAGGAGAATAGTACTTAAAAATAAGAATATTTCACAAAACAACAGTAAGACAGAAAAAAAAAAAAGGAGAAAATCATGTTTTTCAGCTCTTCTGGCAACTCTGGGCCTCACATTTCCTCATGGCAGCATACAATTAAATCTGAGTAATATGTCCCTTTAAATTGAGAAGTGCTCTCTCTCCTACAAGCACATGTGCCCTTATACCCTACTTGATTCTCTCATTTACCTCTCTGCCTGGCCTCTGTGGGTGCTGAGTTCATCCATTTACCTTTTTCATAGAATTTGTAGGATTTCATCAAAGCATTAGGTATGCAGTTTGCAAAGCTATCAAATATGAATCACCATGTTTGTTGTGTGGTGCAATGGATTTTAAAAGGACAGAGTTTGGGGGCAATTTCCAACAACTGACTAGGCTTGCCAGCTCAATCTGAGAATTTTTAAGACATATTCTAGTCACCAATTGATTTTATTTTACATGAAGAACAATGCTTTTTTTAAAATATTTCTATAAATAATTAACAGCACTGATTACTACTCTAGTTTCATAGCTTTTAGAAAGCATAACATTTAGAAAATGATTTAAAGAATGTATAAAATGTGATTACAATTCTACTTTATTTTTATTTTCTGCAATCTCTTTAACACTTATTTGGACATTAACTTTCTGCCTTTGATAAAAACATTGGAAGTCCATGACTTATTTGTTCATTCTTAATAAATGGATAATTCTGTTGAGAGCTAAATTTGCATAGTGTATCAATTCAGAATTTGAATGTACAATCCAAAATAAAAATTGAAAATTATCTTCTGTTGCTGAAGTTGGAATTGTATTAGCAATGTGAAGTTGGTTTAACACTAGGGAATCAAACAATGTAATTCACTACATTGCTAGATCATAGAGGAAAATAATGATCATCTGAACAGATACAGAAAAAAACACTTTTAACAATTCAAAATTTATTCATGATAAAAACATTTAGGAATTAAGACTATAGAGGATTTTCTTAATCTGATAGAGTAGCTTCAAAAATGTAGAGTCTTCAACATGCATAATGGAGAAATGTTAGATTTCCTTTAAGAATAAGAACAAGGCAATTTTTCCCTAGCAATGCTACTTTTATGAAACGTGGTACTAAATATTCTGGTGTATGCTGTAAAAAAGAAAGAAAAATGAATATGACAATATTTAGAAAGGAAAAACCAAAATTGTTAATGTTTGTAGATGATATATGATTGTATAAGTAAAAAATTCACAAGAATTTACTAATAAATTATTAGAATTAAAGAATTCATCAAGGTTTCTGGATATAAAATTTATATAAATTAATTGTATTTCTATGCAACAAATATTTGAAAAAGAAAATTTAGCAATATGCCATTTACAGAAAATCAAAAAAATAAAGTATCTATAAATAATTCTAATAAAAGATATAACTAATTCTAATAAAAGAATAATAATAAAACTTTATTGTATGTCATTAAAGAAAACTTTAAATATTGGAAAGATGTACCATGTTCATTGGGCAACCCCATATTTTAATGATGTAAATTGTCTCCTAACAGACCTATCAATTTAATATAATTCCAATTGAAATCCTAATAGACTTTATTATGGAACATAAGAAGCTGATTACAAATTTTATGTGGAAATGCTTAAAGTCAAGAAAATCTTAGTAATTCTTGAAAAAGAAATACAAAAAAGGAGAACTTGTTCTATCAGTTATCAAGTCCTATATCACAAATAGAGTAATTAAAACTGTCAAATCGGTGCATGGTAGACACATTAAGCAATAGTGGAATTGATGCCACATAGGTCAGTGGATAGAATAGAGAGCTCTGAAATAGCTCTACCAATATATGGATCTTTGATATAAAACAAAGATGGTACAATAGAACTGGGAAAGCCTTTTCAGTAAATGCTGCTGACACAATGAAATAGCTATTGGGAAAAAATTATGTTGGATTCCTATGTAACAATTCAAGTAACCAATTTCAGATGAATTACTTACTAGAATGTAAACTTTAAAATTTTTTAAAGAAAATATAGGAGAATATCTTTGTTACTTTATTCTAGGAGAATACACAAAAAGCACTAACCACAAAGGAAAAGACATACATTTCATTGCATTAAAATTAATTACTCTATTTATCAAAAGATGCATTCACTAAAGTAAAAAGACAAACACAAAATGGGAGAAGATATTTGACATGGATATGACTGACAAAAAAATCTTCATCTATGTATGTATACAAAAAACAACAAATCAGTAAGAAAAATAAAAACAACTGAATCCAAAAACAAAAGCAGACTTAAATAGGTACTTAACTTTTGCACAAGAATAGATATACAAGTATGCTTATAGCAACATTTTTATAATACACAAAAATTAGTGACAGCTCATGCCTATGAACTGCAAAATTAATAACTAAATTATGGTTTTTCATTCAGTGAACTGTATACAGTGACTGTGAATGTACTATAACTATAATAAATAAAATGAAAAGTCTTAGAACATAATATTGAGCAAAACGCAAAAAATACCTACAATATATTTCCTTTTGCATAATGTTAAAAACAGTCAAATCTAAGTTCTATCATATCACATGTACACATAGACAGTAAATCTATAAAGAAAGGCTAGAAATGATTACCATAAGTCAGATTAGCTATGTGTTACCTCTAGAGCAGTGGGAGAGGGATATAATTCATAGAACATTCCCAAGGAGCTTCTGAACTGCTTGTAAATCTATTTCTTAATCAGGGACATAATTACACCAGGGTCTGGCTAATATTTAGTATTTATATTTATATTTGCACTTTTCTGTCTGTGTTACCTTTTGGAATTATAATAAAAGTTGGGAGGAAGGAATAAATCACAGATCCCAAACTTAAGAAACTTAAAAATTAGATCTATTAAAAGGGAAATAAGCTGTCTTATTGGGTGAATATGATAAAACTCATCAAGGTTTTAAGAATTATTAGTACATAAAAGAGGACGAATATATTTAATCAGAAAATCTTAAGAAACACCAAGAAAAGAAAGCTATGAAGAGAAATATCAGTAGCTTTCTGAAGCATTTTGTGACAAGAAAATCTCTTTTTAGCAAATAAATTTCTATTGTTATTTATCAAAAATTATTTGTAAATTCTCCATTTCCCTGCATTTCTAAAGAAAATCTCCTATGAATAGGGAAGACAGTATGTCTTCCCTATTCATAGGAATTAAACTTTAATTTAGCTGTTTTCAATTTCCTCTCAATTTCATTCTGTTATTCTCTTGAATTTTAGGTTGTCATCCACCCTTACTTATTTAGGGTCACATACCTTCCATGTAAGACTTGCCTCTGCTCAGGTTTGTACCTTCTATTTTGGTTACCTTCTGTAAGCTGTTACTACCCAGAATTTCAGCAGTCAGAGGCCTTCATTATCTTTAATTTGATATGCACTGATTGATTTGTAAGTCTGTCCCACTGCACTGACGGCTAATCCCAAAGACTCATGCCTAGCAGTACACCCTAAGATCTCTGATTTCCACCAAGACCTCTTCAACAGGCAGGAACCTATCTTCTGATGTGTAAATTGAAGCTTGCTTGGTATACCTTTTGGTATTTAAGACAGGCAGTCATGAGTGGCACAATGTGTAATCCTCCTGAGGACTTTAATTTCATTAAAAATCAACTTTCTCCAATTTGCATCTAATTCAGGACAAGAGAAGTACTTTAAAAAAATGTTTTAACCATTTTTAAGACGATTCTATGTGCTTTGTTTTCCATAGAATCATTTCAATATGGTAGCACATCTGACTTTATAATTTAATAACAAGAATGTCATATTTGTGTATTAATTGAGAGCTTACAAAGTACTTTTTTCATGTGTTATCTCTACAAAAGCCTAAAAAGCAGGCAAATTGGTATATGTCAACCATTTCCAATTTATGAATAGAACTTTAAATACTTATGAGAGTTTAATTAACCAAATATATAAATGAGATTAAATGTTAAAGTGTCCATGTCATTGATACTTTTTCTATATTAACAAATAGAATAACATTACAAAATTGAACTGAAAAGCTTGAGAGAGAAATACATTTTTTATTCTTTGAATTAAAAAAAAACAACACCTGAATATTAACTTTCAAAACTGAATTAACCTCTGAAACCCATTTTCTGCACTCAAAATGTATACTTGGGGACATTAAAAAAAAACAAAAAACTTACATTTAACAATTTGAAGACTATACTCGCAAAACATATATTAAATATTAGCATCATGAATATGCGATATACAAATGAATTATTTGGATTGATAAAGAAAATAAATAATTCATTTTATAGGATCACTTAATACAGGCCTAGTACACATTACACATTCAGATCTTGTTTGTGCTAAATGAAAGAAAAGGACTCATTAAGTGTTCAATTATGTTTAAGCATTGTATATATATATATATATATATATATATATATATATATATATGCTCTGTAGATGGAAATAATAAATAAGGTTTCATGCAGATGGTACAACTTCAGTTGAGCCTTAAAGAAAAAATATTTATATTCTCTAGGAGTTTTATTAAATATAAATAAAAAAACAGAGGGAAAACATGAATAAAACTACTGCGTAGAAAATAAAAATGCCATATTTAAGGGATAGCAAAGAAATCAGCTTATCTGTTGGGAAGCAATGGGAAATTTGAGTAGGTAAATTCAGGTTATAAATAAAACTTTGACTTTTTTTCTAAATACAGAATTTTAAAAAAATTTAATCATGTCTGTGCATCAAAGTAATTCACAAATTGTAAACTTGTGATAGCCATTCTCCAAAATGGCCTCCAGTGATTCTTGCCTCTTGGTACTCAAACATTTGAGTGGATCATTCTCGCTTAGTTAGGGCTGAATTGTGTGACTCACAGAATACAGAGGATGTGATGTGTGATTTCCAAGGGTAAGTAGTAAAAGACATTAGGCTTCTACCTCAGCCTCTCAGATTGCTTTATCTTGGGAAAACTAGCCATTGTGTTGTGAGAACAATCAGGCAGCCTCATGAAGAGACCCAGTGGAGAAAAACTGAAGCCTTCCACAAACAGCCAGCATCAACTTGCCAGAAAAGTGAGTGAGCCACCCTGTAAAGAAATCTTCCATACCCATAAAGCCTTGAGCTAATTGCAGCCCCAGCTGCAAATTCTAGAGGCTACTATCTCATGAGAGACCCCAAGCCAGAATTGCTCAAAGCTTACACTCAAGTTACTGCCCCATATAAACTATGGGAGATAATAAATGACTGGTGTTTTAAGACACATTTTTAGGTATAATTTGTTGTACAATGATAGATAACTAGAAGTGTCATCAATTAAAACTTATAATATATTCAAGCTTTTGATACAAATGTGATTGATAGATCAACAGAAAGGACACCTGTATCAAGGAAATTTTTCTAGATTGCAAGGTAAATTTTTTTCTCTCAAGCTACATCAACAGTAAATTTCAATTAATATTGGCTGAATTTATTTAATTGATTTACTTGCTTCATAAAGCCCAAAACATCTTTAGGATCATATGCCTTGCCTATTAAGTTCTTTAAGTTCATATCTTTAATTTATCATTGAAGAACTTGGACATTTGAATTAGAAAGATGTTTTATCACCATCTCTGTAATACTATAATAATAATAGCAATAAATTTTATAAACATTACAGTTTTTTCTAGTCTTCCAACATAATTAAAAAGTTATACATTATAATTATGGAAGTTATCATGTTATTTTCACAGCAGGTTTATTTTACTAATGAAATTCGTTTTTGGTTATCATTTGCATTTCTTGATGTGCTTACATGAACATAAATTTGTTAATGAACTATATTTGTCTATTTATTTTCTCTGAATATTAGTAAAATAATTAGTGATTTTTTTATCTAATGAAATACCAGAAATTCTAAAGTGAAATTTCTGTTCACTTTCATTCATGCATTAGGAAATGAAGTTAGAGAGATAAATGATATAGAAACTTTAATTTGGAAAGGATTGAGTTTAGTTTCAGACATTGTTTCCTTATGTTAAACAGTAAATTATTCCAGTTCCTTTTCTTTTCCTCCTGGAACCCAATTTTCATCTGAACTCACATTAGCTCCTCTTCTCTGACAACTTTGTTTCTATACTTGTATGAAATGCAGACATAGAAATTGAATTCATGTTTAATAAGAATCTAACCATTATTGAGCAAAGTAACAGTATTTACTTTTCAGTTGTAAAGTATGATCTCATCACTACAGTTCCATTTGCAAGTACAATTTTAAGATAAAAAATATTAATTATTCATTTTTTGCTTTGGGCTTGCTTTGGGCTTTCTTTGGCTTTACATTGTTTCCTGCTGTATTTATTCATATACTGTTTTACTAAATTGCATATATTTTGCTTTTGCTCTTTTGCTATTTATATTTATTCCTACAGAACTTTATCCTGTAAATAAACAATAATTCATCTAATTATTATTTTCATATTGTCATTTTCTTTACTATTATCAAAGACATTAAAAATGCAGTTCAACATACTGTCCTTTTAAAACCTGACCTGGATTTTTTTAATATAAAGATCAGATTCATTTGAAATACTGTACTAAATATTTTTCTGAATTGATTCTATCCCTTATTGGCTTATAGTTTAGTCTAGTTTGTAATTTCATAAATCAAAAGTATTACACAAGATTAACTAGATTATTGTAGGCTTTATGATTTCTGGTTTGTATAGCAGTACCCCCTAACTGTGGGTAATACTTACAAGGTCTCCAATGGGTGCCTAAAACCACAGATAGTACAGAATTTTCACCTTTTCACTTAACAAAAGTATTTTATGGCTTCTCTTTGGCATATCTGAATTGTTAGCATCATTATTCTTGTCCTTTGGGGCCATTATAAGTAAAATAAGGGTTAGTTACTTCAACACATGCACTGTGATGTGATGATTGATCTAATAACTGAGAAGGCTACTACCTGACTAATGGGCAGGGAGCACATACAGCGTGCAGACACTGGACAAAGGGATGATTCACAATACAGGTGGGAAGGCTAATGGCATGAAACTTCACTGTACTACGCAAAAGGGTGTGCAATTTACAATTCATGCATTGTTTATTTCTGGAATTTTCCATTTAATATTTTTGGACCATTGTTGATTGTGGGTAACAGAAACTATAGAAAGTGAAGCTTTGGATAAGGAGGGGAAACAACTGTATATAATATTTTCTCCACATAAGTATTTGACATATTAAATGATTATTAATCACCTTATTAATCACCTTATTAATCACCCCTTATTTTATAAGTATAGCATAAATCCCTTAAACAATACTCATCTTTGGACTCCTTTGACCTTGGTTCTTAACGTATGGGAACTAATGCATATTAGTATGAGAAAACAGAAGGATAAAAATGGAGTCAGGGATGACTTTCTACCATATGGAGAAGCTATAATTTGGTGCATTACTAGGTACTTTAAGACTGATTGGGTGCCTTAAAAGGCTTTCACCTAAAGCAGTATTTCCAGGGTGTGTAATGGGTATAACTGGTGATACTTGAGATAAATTTAGGTAGCAATAACCATAGAATTAAATAACATTGACTCAAATCTCTATCTTACTTCTGGTCTTCTAAGTGTATATTTAGTGTTCTTATGTCGTTATGCCTAATACCCACTAATTTTACCTGTCAACATAAAGAGGGCAAAACTCAAGCATGGAACCATCATGGTATCTTTAATGGTATCTATATAAAATATGACTTTTTCATAGTATTTATTTTTAAGGTTACTTCAATGATGAGTGATCTTATCCTCTTTTTATGATAGTATTATAATATTTATTTTAAAAACTGAATTTAATTATAAATATTGATTTTAAGAAAAAGAGTAAGGAGCTAATAGTAAATAAAGAATATGAAAGGGGAGAAATCCAAGATGGTGGAGTAGATAAACACTGTGCCTGCATCCTTCCATGAACACATTAAAATTACAACTAAATTATAAAATGATAAACCTGGAGAACCATCTGAAGTTAGGCTGAACAGAAGCTATAAGACTAAGGATATAAAGAAGCCATGTTCAGACTGGTAGGAGGGCAGAGATGCAAAATGGGCCAGCCCCAAACCTACATGTGGCAGTTGAGAACTGGAATGGGTATCTGAGCCATGGAGGTTCCCCCAAAAGGAGCAAGAGATCTCTGCCCCACACCGATCTCCCCAGCCCAGAGTACTGGTGCCAGAAAGAGGAGACCCCACAACATTTGGCTGTAAAAAACAGTGGGGATTCCAACCATTCAGGTTGAATGGAAGGCTGTGGGAAACCCAGATGTCCTCTTAAACAAGCTGTGTACAAACTCTCTCATTTACAGGCACTCACCTTGGGCTCTAATGGAGGGACAGTAATGCAGGGAGGTGTCAGAGGCATACCAGGGGCAGACTGAACTGTGTGTCTTAGAGCGAGGGCGAGAGGACAGTTGCAGTTTTCCCTGTGTGGGGTCCTTCTCCCATGCAGCCCACAGGTGGGCACCATTTTTCCCGTGTTGAACCCTCCTTCACTGGTAAAATCTGAATCTGATTGGCTTAGTGAGCTCCACTGCTCCATCCTGCTGACTCCCTGAGACCACATTCTGCCCAACTTGCTCAACAACAATGGCAGTTTCTCTGAGAGCAGCCAGCCTCACTTACATTGCACTCTTTCTTAAAAAAACTATTGGAATCCATGGGCCCCAGGCACGTGAAGACTGGCCTCAGTGTGCTCTGAGAAATTTGCTGTGTAGCTCCAGGCTAAGCACTGGAATCAAACCAGAGTCTACATTAACCTATTGACACAATTCTTCCCACCCTAGTGACTCCCTGAGACCCTGACTCACCCAACTCTTATACCTCACGAGGCTTTATCAGGGGTTGAACAATAAGGGAGTTGGAAGGTGGCAACAAACCTCGGGGTATCCTGGCTTTTTGCAGAGCTCCCCAGGTCTGGTACTGGTGGCAGCTGTCCTCAGTTCGCAGTATAGCCTCTGCCACACGCCTCTAGGGTAAGTATAGGCAGTGAACAGCCATAGATCACATTGTAGCACCTACCAGGTAGTCCCTTCCTGGTCACAGGCAATGGCTGACCGGGGCCTGCACCAGATCACCTCCCAAGAGGCCTCAGAACTAATACACTTGGAAATTGGTTTTAGACTATAGCAGAGCACCACCCAATTAGCCCCACAAGTGGCACACCCAAAGAGCAGTCTCAATAGGCACCAGAGGCTGCTGGGGCAAATCCCAATCAGTGGAGTAAGGCTCCCACAAACCAGCCTCTAAGCTGTGGATAAGGCCAAATCCCACAGCCAATCAACCTAAAAGTGAATCCCATCCACTGACATGGATTAGCAATAGGCTCAATTATAAAAGTAGGGCATACACAACCCACACAAGAGACATTCCTGGAGCACCCAGAGCACTGCCCAGAGAGACTGTGCCACTGGGCCCCACAGAACACTTACTACAGAAAGCCACTCACCCAAGACTTGGAGACATAGGAGATCTCCCTAATACATAGAAACAAACAGAGAGACAGCCAAAATGAGGAAACAAAGAAATATGTCTCAAATGAAAGAACAGGGAAAAAAACTCCAGAAATAGAAGTAAAGAAAATGGAGGAAACCAACTTACCAGAGACAGGGTTCAAAACAATGGTTATAATTGTTTTGTAATTATTTTATTCCTTGGATGCTCAAGAAATTTAGTGAGAACTTTAACAAAGAGACAGCAAGCATTAAAAAGGATATAGAGATGATGTCATAGAAATGGCAGTGTGAGGTAAGCCTCTTGCAATCTCCCCTGGAATTCACAACAATTGAACAATCAGAATTCTACAAAGGACTCCCTGCACAACAGGCAAGACTAAGAGATGTGCAACTGAAATCATCTGAAGGTGGGCAAATTGGGCAAGCAGGGGAGGAGGGAAAGGGGAAGTTGGGAGATACGGGCTGTGGGTGGGCTGGAGACTGGAGCTCCAAGCTCCCTGCATTCCAGAACTACTGCAGTTCCAGGAGAGGGAAGAATTCATACTGCTAGCGCTCCCCTTATGGCCCACACTCTTGCCTGATGGATCAGCATATAACACAACTGAACCCAACATTCCTGGCAGAGACCTCAGAGCAAAGACTGAAGGAAGAAGGGTGAAAACAGCAGTCTACGCCCTCACTGCCAAGCAGAGGATGAAAGGCATAGGCACGGAGCCTGGCTGACCCCTCCTGGAGCTCACCGCACCCCCACCTGCCCAGTGCTAGAAGCAGAACAGTAGCAGTGTCAGATCAAAAGAACAGAATATTTGCAGTTCTGAGAACTGTGGCCTGCAGTCTAGGAATCACAGCTCAACTATTTCCGGCGAAGAAAAGACAGACTTTGGAGCAGGACTGACTGTGCTGGTGGTAGCCACCATTGTTCAGAGCCACCCCTCAGGACCCATCCCACAACTTCCCCCACCTATGTGGGGGGTCCCGCAGGGGTAAACAGAACCACTGAAACACACAAGCGCTGAAACTGACACAAAAAGAGTTTTGGAACTTCAGAAGCTCTCCACATCCCCCCACAGAGGCTGTGCCCTGAGACACTGGTGACCTGCAAACAGAGGAGAAGTCCACCTTCCAAGGAATCCCCCCATTGTGTGAGAAGATGGAAAAGTGCAGAGAAAATATAACACTACAGTGTAGTATTAGAATAAAAGGCTACAGTTCGTAGAGAAAATAAAGCATTCTACCAACACCTACTGGAAAGCAAAAGAAAGACCTATTGCTACCATCCTATTGCAGAAACCACTCCTGTAGATGCCTAGGAAGAGAAATAATAATTCATTAACTGCCATGAATAACAAAGGTAACAAGGTAGCAATGAAAAAAAAAAATGAAAAGTTTCCAGAAAATGAACTTAAAGACATGGAAATTTATGACTTAAATGACAGAGAATTCAAGATTGCAGTTCTCAAAAAACTCATCGAGATGCAAGAAAACACAGACAGGAAGTTTAATGAACTTAGAAACACAATCAAAGAACAAAATGAACATTTTACCAAGAGATTGAAATTTCAAAAAGAACCAAATAGAATTTCTGAAGATTAAGAACTCAGTAAAAGAAATGAAGAATGTAATAGCCAGCTTAAGTAGTGGAGTTGACCAGATGTAGGAAAGAATCAGTGACATTGAAGATAGAATTCTGGAAATGACATGGATAAAAGAATAAAGAAACGTGAGACTTAAAAGAAATGAAAGAACTCTACAAGAACTTTCAGACTCCATCAGAAAGAGCAATATAATAATAATGGGCATACCAGAAAGAGAAGAAAGAGAGAAGGGAACCGAGAGTATATTCAAACAAATAGTCGAGAACTTCTCAAACTTGTGGAAAGAACTGGATCCCTGAATCCAAGAAGCAAATAGAACACCCAATTGCCTCAACCCCAACAGGCCTTCTCCAAGGCACATTATATTAAAGCTGTCAAAAATCAACGACAAAGAAAGAATCCTCAAGGCAGCCAGGGAAAAGAAGATGGTAACCTACAAAGGAAAGCCCATTAGATTATCATCAGATTTTTCAGCAGAAACTCTGCAAACCAGGAGGTAGTGGACTTAAATATTCAAACTATTGAAAGAGAGAAATTATGAGCCAAGAATAATATATCCAGAAAAGATATCCTTTAGATATGAAAGAGGAATAAAGACCTTCCCAGACATACAGAAACTGATGGAATTTTTATAACACATGACCTACCCTACAAGAAATACTGAAAGAGGCTATTCCACCTGAAACAATACAGCAAAAGAATACAAAACCATGAGAAGTACTGTGAACAGTCAAACAGAAGCAGGAAATGGAAACCCCTACATCAAATAAGACACTATAAATTTAAACATAACATACAGGATAAAGAAATTAAAAAAAAAAAAAAAAAAAAAAAAAAAAAAAAAAAAAAAACCTTAACAAAAAGAGCAAAAGGATAACTTACTACTACAATGCAGAAATCAACTCACAGCGTAAATAAGGATAATTTGTGACAGCAAAACCATGAAAAGGGAGAGAGTAAAGGTCTGCACTAGCACAAGGGAATGGAGAAAGTAAGCATGCCGAGGAAAATGAAATATGTAAATATGAAACTTTCTTTTACATAAACTTAATGGTAACCACTCTAAAAAATTCCAGAGCTGAAATATATAACATAAAGAAAGAAGAAACAGAGGAAAAAAGTCATAGAATACCACCACACTGAAATAATAGACAGCAACAAGAATGCAAAGAAACAATGGAGACACAGTCCTACCAGGAAACCAAAGATAGAATGATAGGAAATCTTCATATATCAATAGTCACCCTAAATGTAAATGGATTGAACTCACCAATACAAAGGCACAGAGTAGCATATTGGATCAAAAACCTAAACCCAACCATATGCTGCTTCCAAGAGACACATCTCAGCTTCAAGGACAAATATAGACTCAAAGTTTTGGTATATATACATAATGGATTACTATTCTGCCATAAGAAAAGATAAAACAGTGCCATTTGCCACAACATGGATGTATCTTGAGATTATAATGTTAAGCAAAACAAGACTGACAGAAAAAGTAGAGAACCATATGATTTCACTGATATGTGGTATATAAAACAACAAAGGAAAAAGACAAAGAAATAAAGAAACAAAAACTCATAGACAAAGACAATAGTTTAGTGGTTACCAGAGGGGAGGGCATAGAGGGAGTTGTAGATGAGGGTAAAAGGGGTCAAATATATGGTGATGGAAGGAAAACTGACTCTGGGTGGTGAACACACAATGTGATATATATAGATGATGTATTACAGAATTGTACACCTGAAACCAATGTAACTTTACTAACAATTTTTACCCCAATAAACTTTAATTAACAAAAAAAAGAAGAAAGAAAATGGATATAGAAGCCATAGAAAGGAACTAGTCAGAAGTGAAGAATACAATAACTCAAATGAAGAATGCATTAGAAGGAGGTATCACCAGCAGACTAGATTAAGCAGAGGATTGCATCAGTGATTTGGAAGATAAGGGACCAGAAAACACCTAATCGAAATAGCAAAAGGCAGAAATAATTAAAAAACATGAGGACAGTTTAAGAGACTTCTGGGAGTACATCTAGCATAACATTTGCATTATAGAGGTACCAGAAGGAGAAGAAAGAAAGCAGGGGATTGCAAACCTATTTGAAAAAATAATGACTAAAAACTTTCTTAACCTGGTGAAGAAAATAGACATACAAGTCCAAAAAGTGCAGAGTCCCAAACGGGATGAACCCAAACAGGTTCACATCTAGACACATGATACTTAGGATGGCAAAGTTTAAAGAGAGACAAAGAGAGAATCCTAAAAGCAGCAAGAGGAAAGCAACTATAACTTATAAGGGAGCCTCCCATAAGAATGTCAGCTGATTTCTCAACAGAAACTTTGCAGGCCAGAAGGGATTGGAATGAAATATTCAAAGGGATAAAAAGCAAGGAAGTACAACCAAGATTACTCTACACAGTAAAGCTATCATTTAGAATTGAAGGACAGACACAGCTTTTTTCCAGATAAGAAAAAGCTAAAGGTGTTAATCATCACCAAACCAGTAATATAGGAATGTTAGAGGAACTTCCTTAAGATGGAAAAAAAAAAAAAAAAATTATGAGTAATAAAATGGCAATAGCTATTTTTCTATCAACAATTGCTTTCAACGTAAATGGATTAAATGTTGCAATCAAAAGACATAGGAGGGGTGAATGGATAAGAAAACAAAATCCTTACATATGTTGCCTACATCAGAATCACTTCAGATTGAAAGACACGCAGGCAGAAAGTAAAGGAATGAAAAAAGATATTTTATTAAAATGGAAACCAAAAATAAAAAATAAAATCTGAAGTAGCAATACTTATACCAGACAAAACAGACTTTAAAACACAGGCTATAACAAGAGAAAAAAAGGACCCAGTAATCCTATTTCATGGTATTTATCTGACGAAACCCATATGCTTCTTTGAGGGGACATGCATATCCATATGTTCATTGCAGCATTGTTTACGATGGCCAAGATGTGGAGGCAGCCTGGGTGTCTGTTGATAGAAGAATGGATAAAGAGGAGATAGTACATATATACAATGTAATATTGCTCAACCATTAAGGGGAATGGGTTCTTGCCATCTGCGTTGGCATGGATAGACCTGGAGGGTACTGTGCTGAGTGGAGTGTAAGACAGAGAAAGACAGATGCAATGCAATTTTGCTTATATGTGGAAGCTAAAGAATAAAATAAACCAGAAACACACTCATAGACACAGAAAACATATTGATGGTTGCCAGATGGGAGAGGGGTTGGGATGAGTGAAAAAGGGGAAGGGATTAAGTACAATTGTTTGTTACACAGTAATCATGGGTATGTATGGTATAGCATAAGGAATATAGTTGATAATATTGTAATAACTATGTCTGGTGTCAGATGGATACTAGATTTGTTGGGGTGATAGATGGGAAAAGGTTGGGGGCATGGTGAAAAAGGTGAAGGGATTAAGAAGTACAAACTGGTAGTTACAAAATAGTCATATGGATGCAAAGTGAAGTACAAGGAATATAGTCAATAATATGGTAATAACTATGTATGGTGCCAGGCAAATACTAGACCAGTCAGGGGGATCATTTCTTAAATTATGTGAACTCTAACCACTATGCTGTACACCTGAAATTAATATAAAATAATATTGAATGTCAACTGTAATTGAAAAATTTTAAAAGGGAGGGAAAGTTGAAGAGGACTAAGAGGTCCAAATTTCTAGGTATAAAATAAATAAGTTATGTAAATATAATGTACAGCACATGGAATATAGTCAATAATATTTTGATAGCATAGTACAGTGTCAGGTAGTTGTAGGACTTACCATGGTGATCACTTCTTAAGGTATATAAATGTTGAATAACTATGGTGTAAACCTAAGAATAATATAATACTTATGTTAGCTCTATTGTAATAAAACTCTTAAAGAAAAAGTTATGAGGGAAGACAGCCCTACCAGATGTGTAAACATATTATAAATCAAATCTTCCATAATTGAAACAGTGCAGTGCTGGTGCATAAATTTTCAAACAGACCAATGGAATAAAATATAAAGTCCAGAAATAAACCCAAGTAGACATGCAAATTTAATATATGCTAGAGGTAACTTTTCACATCACTGGACAAGAATGGACTTTTTCTAAGTGGTGCTGGGACAACTGTTAATCATTTAGAAAATGATAAAAATAGATCCAAAGTCCACACCATACACAAGAATAAATCCAATAAATAGATTAGAGAACTAAATGTAAAGACATGAAAAATGATCACTTTGTAAGGTATATAAATGCCTAATTACTATGTTGTACATGTGAAACTAATATAATATTGTACGTCAACTATAATTGAAAAACAAGTTTTTAAAAATGTGTTTAAAAATTTTAAAAATTAAAAGAATATGAAAAATTCAAAAGTGGTACAGGAGTGAATGATTTTTTTTTAATTAAAGTTTATTGGGTGACAATTGTTAGTAAAGTTACATAGATTTCAGGTGTACAATTCTGTAATACATCATCTGCATATCACATTGTGTGTTCACCATCCATTCAGTTCTCCTTCCATCACCATATATTTGACCCTGTTTACCCGCTTCTATGAATGAAATTTTGGATACATTTTCCTGGAGATTAAATTTTAGGAGGCAGCTACAGTCAAATTTGACATTTCCTTTTGTTTACTCTTTTTATCTCACTAGTAGGCTGCTAAAATAGACAAGAGTTTTGAGGATACTTTGGTTGTTAGTAAATGACTTCTGAATTTAGCAAATACATTTTATTTCAACCTTTACCACATGAAAGAATACGAAATGTAATGCTTTCAAATGTTACAAAAGCATCACTAGAGATAAGAAAAAAGGCCAAGAGCACACGAAATGACCCACAAATTCTTCCCATATTTTAAAGTGACCCTATATCAGAAAAAAAGAAAATCATAAATCCAAATTTATCCAGCATTCAACACTATTGAGGTAACAATAGAGCAGAGATATATTTACAAATAAAAATAAATAAAGCATAAGGAATACTAAAGCACAAGGAATAATGATTTACCAAGCAATTTAAACCCAGAAATTTTATTTCAATTTAAAATTTCAATAGTTGATCATATGTTTTCTCTCTCTCTCTCTCTCTCTCTCTCTCTCTCTCTCTCTCTCTCTATATATATATATATATATATATATATATATATATATATATATATATATATATATATTCAGCCCAAGGTTCTCCTTTCTATTTTCAGCCATTGGTAATTCTGTTTATTATGATAGAGTAATTGTTATATTTTGAAAATTCTAGCAATTCAAGAAAATTTACTTATATCTAGCAATGAATAAGTATTTAATAAAGGCCTATGTCAAGTACCACACTCATAAATAAAAGATAAACAGATAAATGTTAACGCTATCCTAATATTTAATTCTAATTGCTTGAAAATTTGTCACTCTGGTATTGTTACATAATGATTCTGAACAATAAAAATATTTCATTATACAGATCACCATATTTCTTGGCATTTTGGACAAAATAAACTGATTATATATTAATAATAAGAAGAGATTTTATCTGTTGATTTTTCTTAATATCTCTGTTACTCTGTCAGGAAAATAAATTTAATTGTTCTGGTCTGAATTTGTCTTCAAAACCAGAAAAAAATCGGTTTACAAATAAATGTCAACTGTGATTTAATGACAGCCTTCTCACTTAGAAAATATTTTATTACTTAATGCTGGTGATATCTCAGATTTAAGTAATTACTGCTGCTACATTGAAATGTTTATTACATAGCTCCAGAATCTGTTTGTTCTGGTTATCTATCTTGCCACATTTGTGAAGCAAACAATTTATAGCCAACTCTGTCTGGAATAATTTGCTAGAGAACAAATTTACAAGTATCCTCTGCTCAACAAACGCATAATTGTGACTCAGCAATTCTGAATCTAGTGAACAGCATTTAATAAACTAAGAAAATAATTTTATATAACTCAGATATCACCTGGATATCTCTATCCTCTAATATAAAAACATGTTCATGTGGAAGACTTACTCTCTGCTTCAGGGGAAAGGCCCAGTGCCTCACATTTCTGCAAATGCTTTGCGGCGGAGGAAAGATTAAGCTCTCCTGCTCACCTTTCCCCCAACTTCCTGCATCCTTCATATCTTGTACTCCATTTGATATCTTGCAACATTTAACTTTGCATTAGCAACAACCAAAATGTAGTTCACCTTCCCTTCATGCATGCCCGGTAAGAGTCACTTAACTGAAGTCTAGTAGAATATTTGCAGACTTCGTGCGTTGTAGCTGACTTTGCAAAGAAGGGAGGTTTTACAATACAGTGAATCAAAGTTAAGGGTGAGTTTTAGATATCTCTGTTCCTAAAAGTCCTTCTTTCTTAGCCTCTTCTCTTTCCTCTTCTCCTACATCTTCCGTTCTCTCACCCTCAGGGATAAAAAATACTCTCACCCTCAGGGATGAAAAATAAGAAATTATTTCTATTTTCCTGGGCAGAGTAATTTAGTTCTCTTTAGCTCTTTTTTTAATGTCTCTTACTATCTGTCTGGATATCCTTTTGAATTCCAAAATCACCTTCAGCAGGGATACACCTGACGATGCGTTCTTAGATAAGAACAAATTTTCAATCCTAGTCTTCATCTTGGCATTTGGGAAGGGAATTTGGAGTGGTTCATTCTTCTAGTTAAAATTGGACGACATCATGCAAGAGGGTACCACTTTTAAATAATGAGAGAAATTTAAGTTGATTGAGAAGTAAAGTGTACAGTTTACTTCTTGCTCTTCTTAAATATGGATTTCTTGATTTCTCTTCCTGTCGGCAGAGCAGATAACTTCCCAAACAGACTTTGAGAGCATATTCTGGAAACATGTCTGTGGCTTACTATTAAATACAAAAATCTGTGGCAATGTTTAGTGTAAGCTCTTTCTTTTTCCAAAGGCTGCATCTGTCCCACCACACAGAGAGCTATTTTTAAATGTGTTAGATTTAATTAACACACCACAAGTGACTCCTTTGATGGCATCCTAATGAAATGTTAAAAATATTTTTAATTTGGAAAACATACCATATTAAAGCTGGTCTTTAAAATCAGAAAGTAGACACCATGACTTCTTCTCTGTTCTTGTATAAATACACGATGGGCTGGCTCCTCACAGGGCATGCGGTTCAGAGTGGTGTTTTCATCTCCAACATGGAAAAACTGTGGGGAAACAGATTCACAGAAAGCACTTAGAACTGGGGTATACTGGAACCAAAAGAGTTATAAATGCCCTGTTCTGTATGTCTTTGCTTGTTTGTTTCTAATTAAAAAGTATGAGTCACAGATGTTTAAAGAGCATCCCTAACTATTTGCAGGGAATGGAGGAGACAAGATATCAAATTCTGATTCAGCTTTTGGTGCTAGATGTAGCCTTCAGTCAAATTAACAAAATTGTACTGTTATTAATATACTGAAATCCACAAGTAAGTGGACCCCCAATTGTTTGACGATAAATACCTCATTTACATGGAAATTATTGTGAACTCCCTAGTAAGATAATAATTTCATGCACACATTTAAAAACAGAATGCTTTTAAATATTTCACAATTTAAAAATTTTGTATTTTATTAATCACAATAGAATCTATACATATTTAAAAATGGTAGCATATATCTGTGAATTTTTTTCAATATACAGAAAATGAGGAGTGTGAATACAGATTCAACATTCTTTGGTGAAACTTTGCAGATCTCAATGGTACCATACACACAGCATGGCAGCAACCATGGCCTATGTCACTCCAACATGTGAAATCTCTTTCTTCTACTACCAGTTTCTAAGTTTTCATTTTCTTATGATGCAATCTTTGCATTCTACCGCTATAATCTTAATTCCTTTTAAAAAATGATATAAGGGTAGTAAAAAAAGAATAATAAAAATAACATAAAATCTGACGAAATGTTTATCAAAGTTAGGACATAAATGGGAGACTCTGGATATTATTTAGGGAGGAGCTTCAGCTTTTTTTCAGAAAGACTTTACTAATTTAAACCTACTGACTGTGTTGAACATGAAGAGGAAAAGAACATGAAAGATGAGATTGGAACATCTGAGCTTAAACAAGGTACTCCACCATCTAACTCTGCATCTTGACAAGTTACAATTAGTCTCCAGAGACTCAGTTTCTTCATCTATAAAATGGAGATAATAGTAGTGTCTGTTGAATAGTTTCACAAAATTATTAAAATCAAATGACAAGTGAAAGTAATTATTGTTACACATTCTTGTGTCCTTGAAATATCCATCATTTAAAGATTTTTGTCACCATATATTTAATCCCTTTTACCCTCATCTACCACCCCACCCCCCCACCCTCTGGTAACCACTAAACTATTGTCTGTGTCTATGAGATTTTGTTTCTTTGTTTGTCTTGTTCCTTTGTTGTTTTCAGTTTTATATACCACATATCAGTGAAATCATTTGGTTCTTGACTTTTTCTGACTTATTTCGCTTAGCATAATAATTTCAAGATCCATCCATGTTGTCTTAAATGGCACTATTCTTATGGCAGAATAGTTTTCCATTGTGTATATATACCACATCTTCTTTATCGAATCATCTATCGAAGGACACTTTGGTTGTTTCCATGTCTTCACCACCATAAATACAGCTACAATGATTAGTGATGTAGAGCATTTTTTTCATATGTCTATTGGCTACTTGTATGTCCTGTTTGGAGAAAAGACCTAAACATAAGACCTGAAACAATAAGCTGTATAGACGACAACATGGGTACTAAATTTATGGACCTTGGGTTGAAAGAGGGATTTATGAATTTGACTTCAAAAGTAAGGGAAATAAAAGCTGAAATAAATGAATGGGACTATATCAAACCAGAAAGCTTCTGCACAGCAAAAGAAACCATCAACAAAATAAAGAGGCAATCAACCGAATGGGAGAGGACTTTTGCAAACAATGCCTCTGATAAAGGGCTAATATCCAAAATACATAAGGAACACATACAACTCAGCAGCAAAAAACAAACAATCCAATTAAAAAAATGGGCAGAGGACCTGAATAGACATTTACTTCTTCAACACTTTTAAAAGAGAGGAAACTGAGTCCCAGGGAGGTAAAGTGGCTCACACAAAGTTACATAGTTAGCTAATGGCAGAATTGCCAGGTCAATGTCTTCCTTCTACGCCCCCTGATGTCATTTCATATGTGTAAGTCATTATTCTAAAGTAATGTGATCTGCTGGGAAAAGCATCTATTGAGACCTCTGTTTCTGAAGAAGTGCTCAGGGGAGCCTATAGTTGAGACCCACAACTTCAAGTAGCTGCATTCTAAGTTCAGAGGAAAGCTGGAGGTACCATTAGAGAGATCAGAGGACTGCACTGTCCTCTATTATTGCTACCCTGGGTGGAGCCCGGAGAAGGGACAGAGTAGTGTTGTTTCTCCCAGGATTGAGATGGCACCCAAATTGATCCTCTTTCCGAAGTCATGAAATGGGCCCAAGTGATTTGCTTGTAAAGATTGCTGGTGCTTACAAGTATGTGTAAAGCCTAATAAGTATCTTGTTTTCTTGAAAGATACTTTTTGAGCTGCAGAACCACAGTTCCTCTCTGGAGTCAGGGCTTGTTGGAAGGGACCATGGGACAATTGTCTAAGAGCCCAGAAATACGGCAAGGTTGTTCCTTTCCCCTCCTACTCTAGCCCCTATACATATCAAATAAAATCTGTGCCTCTTTACGCCTAACAGAGTTGAAACTTCTCAATCAAACTTAGTACTGTATACAAAAAAGATTATCATAGAGTTCACAATTTAAAAATATCATGGCAAATGATTTTTAAAGAATCACAGTTATTTTGGGAAGGAAAAGTAACTGCATTACCCCATAATTTCAAACCTAATACTTGGATGAGTGGAGGCATTTACCTTGTACACTTCCATCCTTTGTCAGCAAAACACCTGTCTCAGGTCCATTTTTCAGATATTGTTGTTTTCTTTTTAATAAACTCACCAATGTAATGTTGCCTTCCTGTTCCCTAGAGGAACCAGGTGGCTGAGACACCTGTCCACACTCGGATCCTGCTAGGCTTGGCCATTCCCTCCACACCTCAACAGATGGCTGGCAACCTGAGGAGATTCCTCTTTCAGGCACAGCTTTCTCCTACTGATCTGAATATTTTCCTCTGTGAGAAATGAGATTTTCTTCTTACTTATCCCCCAAAAATTCATTCCATCTAGAAAATGTAAACATTCTCACAACTTTGCTGCTTGCGACAGTACTTTGTTAGCTTAATTGAAAATGTACTTTAAATTTAAAATTCTTTTTTAAGAGTAGCCACCAGATCTGATGTTTTCATTGAAAATGGGATTTTCTTCATTTCCTGTGCCAAAAGAGTCTGCTGATAGTGTCTAATATCACCAATGCCCTTACTTTACATTATATTTGACACTGTTCACTTTCCCCTTCTATTTGAATATCCTTTCTTCCCCCCATAAAACATTTTTTCCTTGTTGTGCTCAATTATCTGATTCCTCTTGAAAGCTCTTCCTCCAAGAAAATGATTCTAAATATTTCAGATACATAAAGAGATATCGCCTTCCTTTGATTTTACTTAACCTTCTATAGAACCAACTATGTATAGTACTAATGGTATAGCACCATTTAATACGGCACCTTGGCATAATCTTACAGTTGTTTTTTTATATGTATACACACGTATATGTATACAAGTATACAGCTTGAATACCTAAAGAAATTAAGTTTCTTAGTTCCTCTATGCAAAACATATTTTTAATTTTTGCTTTTCTTCTATTGAAATTTATTCTTAATAAAAGTTAATTAAGGTAAATAAATTATTAGTTAGTGAGTTACTTATTACTTCATAGAGGATATTATGAAGTTTTTGGACCAGCGCAAATAGAAGAAATCCTCAAAAATACATCATTTGCATTATAACTTTTTTCATTTAATTGAGAAAATAATTAACTACATTTAATTTGATGGGCAGTGGACCAAAGAGACTTTTGCTATGTCCAAAGAGAAGGACTGCCATTAGTATAAATATGTATTGATATGAAACTAATAATGAAAAGAATTGGTGTCTTATCTTTCATGAAGGCTCTGTTTTGATGGGAATATTAAAAGTCGTGCCATATTTTTTTTATTTATTTTAATTATATATAAACATATTTACTTTTACATATAGGTTTATCTTATAGTGTGTTTTTATATGTTAATATATTTTAACATATTTTTTATTGAGTAAGAGAAAATTGAAGTTTTCAATTTAAACTTTAGTAATGATCGTTTATTAACAAAGAAGACATAAGGTATCGGTTAAACAAGATTATAATGCTAACAATTACTGACAAATTATTACGAAAAGGGACCCTCCTACTGTTTATAATACCCTGATTTATGCATTTCCATCACATGCAAACTTAAGACATGGATCCGTATTCATTATAAACTGTGATGCATAAGGGGATAAGCATCTGCAAATCATAATTAAACAATGAACCATCATTTTATTTCACAGTAAAATCTGTGTCACATTTTTAATAGCCTGAGGGAGTAGGGATATATAGGAGGTGGCATTGCATGAAGGCAATATGACTTAGTGGAAATAACACATAGGCTCTTGAAATATAGAATTATCTACTTTAGCTTCAATTGTATAGATTAGTTGGTCGAGGTTATGAAATCATTATCTAATAATGGTACTTTGAGGGTTTATAAGACTATTTAGTAATTAGCTGTTTGTATACACTGTAATTATATATTTCTAAATAAATCATTCTTCTGTTTCCTTAAATCATTTAAAACTTTCTTCTGAAATTTTGTTTATGGTTAAAACTGATAAAGTAAATGTTTTCTCAGACATAGTTCAAGGGGTAACTTAGCACTGTCTCTGTCAGAGTGCATTTCACATGACTGAACAGCAGAATGAGAAAAAAAATAATATTTTTCTACCTTGTATAATAGTGCTAAATTGGGAATCAAAGGAACTTTTTTTTTTTTTAACTGAAGAGGTGATCTTTTGAAACTACCTTAAACTCATGTATTTTCTAAGCCATAAAATGTAGATATTTAAAAAGTTCTCATCAGGTTTCAAGTTCTAGAATTCTAACTTACTGATATTCAGTGTTCGTGTTGACCTAGAAGAAGCAAGATCTCCCCTCTGTAGAAGTGGATTTCTAGTGGACGTCAAACACAGATTTGTTAGGGGAAAAGATAACTGGTGAGAAAGCTGCTCATTATAAGGATAGATGATATTCTAACTTTTAGAGACTATTTGTTGAGTTACCTAGAAATGTAATTACAAAGCATGTCTAAGAAGATTGGAATAGATGACTTGGGCATTTGCAAACAGGAGAAAACGTGGTACTTGGTTTCCAGCCATAAGCTGAATTCTTAAAGACAAGATACACACACAAGTTCACAAGAAAGGTCCTTTGTGGTGTTATAGGTGAAGAGTGGACATTTCCTACCTTGAACTTCAGAAAATGGAGGACTATTTAGGATATATGTAAATACTTTACCATAAATCTCCCACATAATTTCTATAATTAAAGTAGTGATTTGAATAAAATCAGCAATGCTTCATTGTTTCATAGTCTAGGAAACTAATGTCATGGTATCCTTGTACTCTCTCAGTCTGGGTGTGTAGGCATAGGGTGGAGTCAGGACAAAATGTCATCTGTTTCCCCTATAGCATCTCAAAGCAGTTTATTAAGACATCCAATAAAACCTGGAGGAAACATTAGGTAATACAATAGAAGCATAACTGCTTCTTGCATCATGGCCAATAAAACCTCCAACAGCCGTATTTAGAGAGAATAATTCATTTCCACCGTATCATAAGAGAAAGTTTCTATTTGCAGACTCTTTCAAACTGAGTAAATCTCTGTTTTTATTTTTTCAAATATAAATAGCTTCAGCAGATTGAAATTTTATTTTAAAGTTTTATGTCTAATATGGAAACATTTTATATGTGTGTGCATGTATATGAAAGAATGTTATTTTTTAAGAGAAAAATGGTGAGTTATTATGTCTGTTTCCTCATTCTGTGTACAGAAAGGCAAAACATCTCTCTGTCTAGTCACTTCCTTCTTTTTTCATATCATACCTTGTTCAAGGCAGAGAGCAGATGGGGCGGGGGTATGTGGCTTTCCCTGTAGTCACCTTCCCATTGCCAGATGTGTAGTAGTTAAGGATATCTTCTCTGGAGTCAAAGCTGCCTGAATTAAAATTTTGACTGTACTACTTCCCCATGTATGATGTGGGCAAGCTGCTTAGTCTCTCTGAGCTGCAGTGCCCTCATCTGTAATATGATGCTCATAAGATCATGGGCATTGTAGCATCTTCATTAGGATTAAATGCGATAATCCACAGAAAGAGCTCACATTGAACCTGGCACGTGGTGACACTCAATACGCTTAGGAGTTGTCAGTCCTTGCCAAAAGAGGGCGTACTGTCTGCTGAACAAACTGAGGAAATAATAATGGAGGAGATGTTAATTACGAGTACTAATGGATTAAGATTTTATTTAGGGGAATCAGTGGCTAAATGTGTGAAAGCATAGTAAGGAAGAAAAGCCTTACAGTACATTTCAATCTTACCACATCAGTGGTTAGAAATTTGCCTACTTATAATTTGCTTCAAGTCATTTCATGGGTGGAAACTCATTAATCTCACCTGATGACTTCAAGAGGGCAAAGGACATTGGTAAAAATAAAAACTGGGACTTTCAGTTCAGTTCAACTGGTGTCTTTTTATTCTCTGCGCCACCATTTTCCCATCATTTTTCCTACCATAGACTTTCTGTTTGGTCATTTTCCCAAGCTCCCCACTGACTCATTGATAAAGTCTCAAGTACCCAGCTTGATGTTCAAGGTTCTCTACAATCTGACCTCCAGAATTTTACTAAACAACATCTACTGCATCCTTTCATAGGATATCACAATCCAGCCAAAAAGAACTGTTTGCAATCTTCTCAGTTACTTCTCATTTCCTTACTCTAGCTCTTTGCTCATGCCTTCTCCAATCCCTGTGTGAACATACTACTTACTCTTTGAGTTCCAGCTCCTACGTCAACTCTCTCCTGCAGCATTCCTTGCTCATGCCAGCAGGGTGGTCATCTTTTATCTTATAAACTCTTGCCCAATTTTTTGTCCAGTAGCTTTCAAATTTTTAGCTGGAATCACAATAATAAATATATTTTGCATTGGCATACTTCTCATTCAAACTCACACACACACACATACCCCTAGACAAAAGCTTCATGAAATTATTTACAATATCATTCCAATATTGCCCCTTTTCTTTTTCATTCAGCGAAAGCTCTGACTATAACCTGCTAAACAGATTTTTATCACTCTTCAATTGCATCATAGCCTGCTCTTAGAAAAACACTGGTCTATACCATCCATACAAAATATCACTTACTATTTATTGTGTATAGGCATTATGTTTCCTACCAGACTGAAAGCTATTCAAGGGTGATACTGTGTGGTACATTACAGAGATTCTTACTGTATCTTCTCATGCTTCTCATATTAATTCCTTAGTGTTTGTGAAGGAAAAAAAGGAAGGGAAAAAGAAAGGGAGGGAAAAAGGGAAGGGGAGAAGGAACGAGGGAGGGAGAAATGGAGGGAAGAAGGAAATAAGAAAAATGTCTCTGGAGATGTTGATTATACTCAGAAATTAAGGTTGTTACTATTTAGGAAGTCAACAGACGGGAATCGTTTAAGTTATTTATATTTTGCAGTCAATGTGGTATGTGCTTCTTTGAATAACTTCTTCAACCTCAATTTAAACTTAGAAGTTAGTGTCATGTCATGGACTCTAGGACAGAAAGAGAGACAGTGAGAACAAAATGACTAACAGCCATGCTATATTTCTTCTCCCTGATGAATATTGTGGGAGTGAGAGGGGTGATACAAAGGGTACGAAACGAATCTCCAGAGGTGAAAAAAGCTTTTGATTTGATTTTCATAAAACCTGTGAAAAGGCAGTTCTGTCATTTCTGTAGGTACTGAACACATCTATACATGCTGATTATATCAAGCAATTCCTGTGTACTATCTATAAACAAAGTCATTGCTAAGTGTTAACACTTCAAAACTATAAAGTGAAACAGGATATACACCCTATCTCATTACATCAGAAATATTGCTATTCACTGACACGAAGGATTATTGGTATTTTTCAAATTCACAGGGAAAAAAATTTAAATTAACTTTATTTGTATTAACTATAACTGAAGAAATTAACACATTGTATTTTAATATAACAAAAGGTTTTAATCGATTAGTTTTTAATCTACATTTTAAAGGTTTATAACACTTATTTTAGTACAGTCAAAGACTTAATATTTGAATTTTACCATATTTGAAATACAAAATGCACAATTATAATATCCAGGCTACATATCTTATTTTTTTTAATATTTCCTAATATTTTTCAATTACAGTTGACATTTAATACTATTTTAAAGACAAAAATTTCTGTTGAAATTTAAATTTGAAGTCATACTAATGGCATACATTTACTGAAATGACATAGCCAGTTTGGGATTTGAATTTTGTTATTCAAAATTCATCCTCTTAACTAACATGCTATACTATCTTCCATTGACTATACAAAACAACATAAAAATAATAATAACATTTCAACAAAATTTTTAAGAATTGTTATTAAATGTTGAATTTCTATTGCCAAAAAAAGAATTACTGAAAATAAATCACAATATATTGACTTCAATATAGATCACAATATATTGACTTCATTTCTGTGCCTTTGGTTGTTACAATTAATAGAAGTAAAACATTTGAAAATGCAGATTAATGGTGACTTTATCATCAAAAACTTAGGCATGTTGTAATTATTCAAGTTCTTTAAAATTTATTCTTTCTTGGAATATATATGCATGTACTTGGAGATACTGTGCTTCCCCAAAAATAAGACCTAGGCAGACCATCAGCTCTTATGCATCTTTTGGAGCAAAAATTAATATAAGACCCCATCTTATTTTACTATAATATAAGACCAGGTATAATATAATATAATATAATATAATATAATATAATATAATATAATATAATATATATATAATAATACCGGGCATTATATTAATTATATTAAATTTAAAATATTAATTTTTGCTCCAAAAGATGCATTAGAGCTGATTGTCTGTCTAGGTCTTATTTTTGGGTAAACGGGGTATATATTACATCATCTATTACATATGTATATATAGATGCATTTATATATGTACATATTACATATACGTGTATCTTAAAATTATTTAGTAAATAATCCACTGTCCAGAGAGTGTTTATTTATTTAATCAGAAAATGTTAATTTAGTTGACTTTAAAATATTGTTAAATTTCAGATTTACACATTTATTCCTCACTAGTTTTGTCAGATGTTATTTTGTTTCAGAACCTCAGATTGCTCCTGCCAGCCGTCTTGAAAATGTATGCCATTGGTGAGAAACAGATGGGATTAGTGACAATATTGTGCTGAAGGCTGAATTCATAACAATTAGAAAACTAATTCCAAATTCATGCCCTACTGACTGGGTTGGGAGAAGTTCACATACATTTACTTATATGTAATAAAATAACTATAAATAATAAATATAAATTTTAATGCAACTACTTTAACACAATTTACTTTTTTCAGATCATAAAAATGTAACTACTCCTGGACCACCACAATCGAATTCTACAACACAAACATTTGTACCAACAACAAAGACAACATCATCACCAAATCTTATAAAGTCAACATCTCCCAACGGTAAGATTGATTCTCAGTGAAATTTATTCCAACTTTAACACCTGTGTAATTTAGTCACAGGAAAATAATTTGGGGTCTTATATCTATTTTAATGAAGTTCTGTGCTATTTCATTATTTTGAAACTTGTGTTATTTTTGGTTGAATGCAGAACCCTGAGATCTCAGTGAGCTTCTTTGACAATATCCTTTTGGGTCACTTCCTGTTTAAGAATTATCCTATTGTGAATGTTACATACACAAAGTTTATTTTTAGAGAAGAAAAATTTCCCATTTCCTAAGTCATAAAAATATCTTTCTAAATATTCCAGTCCTCCACTTAAGCAGCCGATGCGATGAAAGTGGATTAATAAACTGATTTTGTTAGTTGTATTGGGTTGATAATTGGTTTAATTTATAGGTTTCTGTAGCAATGTCATCATTGTTACTGGACCAAGTGACAACTACATCATGTTTTATGGCCCTAAGTATTAAAGTGGATTACCTTACCATCCATGAAAAATAAAATGAGCCATTAGGGTCATTCAATTAAAAACCCAAGAGGTTATCAATCTCATGAACACTGTATTGTCCATGCTACAACATGCCAAAAATCAGGCATATCTTTCAGGTCCAGTAATCAATGGAGGAGTAAGACAGAATTATTTGTTGATTGCCTGTGGGCAGAAACCCTGGTGAGAATGCTAAGGTCACAGAAAGACCAGAAAATCATATACCCTAATGATTGGATGACTGACATTTTCACAGCTCTCTTTCTTGCTTCTTTATTTTCATTTGTCTTTCATTCTATGACCAGGCTCAGACACACACAGAGAAATGGATGTGGGCTAGTTTGCTGGGATTAAATAGGGTGGTAATTCTCAGAGAAAAAGTGTATTATGAATGCAGTCCTTTATATCTGAAATATTTAATTTTAAGGTGAAACCAAACCAATTCTCCTAGAACTTCTCTACCAACCCAGGAAAAAGCCTTACACAATGAGGGCAGCACAAAGAAATTTTTGTCCAGAATGTGATACAACCTTTATTTCCAACCAAGGGAAACTCCACATCACATAATCAGGAAGCCAAGGGCCCATGGGACCTCCAGCCAACTCCTGCATGCTATATTTTGATTTTACTTTTAAAAGGTGTCTCATATCCATGTTTCCCAGGTTTAAACTCCCCTCTCTCTGTCTTTTCTGTCTGTCTCCCTCACTGAGTTGCCAGCTGAGACCTTGGCATAAAATGCACAAATTAGGTAAGAGTATATTATTTTTGCAATCAATGATGCCCCTCCCCACACCAAAATATGTGCTGACTTTTCATGCAGACCCAAAGCATTGACATTCCACAGTTTTTATGTTAACTACTTGGAACTTATGCTTCTTCAATGGGAAGGCTCCTAGCCCCATCTATAATGATTTATGATGACTAACACTGTCCAAATAATAACAGAAAACCTAACTATTATGTTAAATGACTAAGAAAGGGCAGAGGTGGCAGGGGGGGGTGGGGTCAGTGAAGGAATTCAGGCAGAATTGTTGTTTGTGAAACCAGGAATGCATCAATGCATCTTATTTTTCTTTCTGACTTGGAAAGGAAACTCTATACCAACTCATGTAAAGCCTAACTGGGAAACATTTCTAACAACTGTACAGTTGCTGACTCCTGTAACGGGGCACAGAAGTACCTTCTCTAACAACTGCTAGAACACTTGAAATTCTATGTACGCACACACACACACACACACACACACACACACACACATATGCACAAGCATACACACATTTCTATTCATTCCTTTTCTTGGGCACACTTACCCAATTAATAGTACCCAATTAACAAAAATTAATCTCTAGTCTGTGTTCTTCCAAAGTTCTCCAAGCTTTAAATTATTCACACTCAATTGTAAAAATTGTAATAGGCCAAAGCAGCTTTTCTTTTTATTACTTTTATTATGAAAATGTTCAAAGTAGAGAGTACTGTAATTAATCCCCACGTGCCCATCTCCCGGAATTAATAATTATCAAGATTTTACTACATTTGCTTCATTTTTTCCTCTTTCCTTCCTCTGTCTACCCTCTTCCCCTTTTTTCCTTCCTTCCTTCCTTGTTTGTTTCCTTCCTTATTTTCTTCTTTCTTTGTTTTCTTTCTCTTCTCTCTTTGTATTTGGTTGTCAAAGTATTTTGAAAGGATTCCAGACTTTATGCTCTTTTACCTCTACACACTAAATGTGCATCTCAAAAAATATGGATAATTTATTACAAAGCTGCAATGTCATTATGAAATCCTACAAATTAATAATAATCTTAGAATCATCTAATATCTATTTAGAGGGATTTTAAGGGCTAAAATCTAGTAACCATGAATATAGCAATGAAGAGGGGTTTTACGAGAAGGACATGAGTCCATTCTGGGGTCTCTCAGGAAACCAGCTAAGAGTGATGGTGGAAGGCAGATGAAGAAAACGCAGGCTCTGATGGCCAGAGTCTGCCCTGATCCAGTATGAGAAACAGATAATCTGGCATAGTAGTCTGGGTAGGTGGAGGCATGAGGTAGCGGGGGTCCGTGGTGCTTATAGGAAAATGAGGAAACAGTCTGGTTTACTTCATCACCATTTGTGTATTAACAGTGTAGGGGAATTGAACTATGTATGCTGGATATTGCCCATGCTCTTAAAGGCAACATAATTAATACACAGATAATGAAAATGATGGGAAATGTTTCTCGAATTCTCATATTATAAGCAGTGTATCAGTATAGATGTCTTCTTAACTTCAGGCTCATGAGGGATTTACATTTTGGGGAGTTTTCTACATTGTCTCATCCTCCAAAATAACTGTCTTTAGATTCCACAAGAATACCACAAAAGGTATGTCTATAGTGTAGTGTAATGATTCCATATTCTCTCCCTTCTTCATGGCCAACATGATCATTTTTGGCACAACAAAAGTATTTAGCAAACAAAGAAAAAGTATGCCATTGAGAAGATTCTTTATTTTCATTGCAAGACTTCACTATCAGACTTCCTTGTTTAAAGGTCAAAAGACACACGATTTAATAGTGCTATGCCTATCTAAAGCAGAGATTTTCTTTCTCCTGAGAATGGCAGAATTTTTATCATCAGAAAAGTGGAAAATGTGCAAATTGCAAATTAGATGGGAGTTCTTCTTGCAGTGACATAGTCACAGTGGCAGAGGTGATAGATAGAACTTTGCCCAGAGCAGGGCTTGTTTTCAGAGGTTTACCCAATTAGAAAGATGGGACTTGATCTCTTCCTAGGTGCGTATCAAGTGCCCTGCCCATTGTTCAAAGGCCAACGGCCAGAGTTAAAAATCAACATTTGGCAGACACTGAATATCATTATCATAAAATGAACTTCTAGAATACAAAAATAAACCTGAAATTTCATTCTAAAAATGTAATTATTTTTCAGCTTGATTTTTAAAACATTTAATAGTGAAAAATTTTAATGAGCCGAATTAAAATGCAGGAATAAAAATTTCTCAGCACTGATACTAAACATTTCTGATATTAAATACATGTTAAATTTCAACTGAGGTCAATAGAGGAGCCAGATATTTTGGCCATCTCTTCCATATCGGTTACCATTTGTGGGGATGTTTAAGATGTACTTCCTTTCTAGAAACTAAGATGAATCTACAAAAAGCAGGCTTTTAGGGGGCAATTTTACAAATTTTCTTATATTACTAATGGGAAAAAAAATTGGTTTGGGTAGCTCATTTTTTCCCATATATTTCTTTTTTGAATCAAATTTTTTTTTTTTATTCCTTCATTTTGAATTAAAGATGAATTACCTGAGTATCTTTGTACATGTTTTTTCAGTTTTTCCTTTTTATGTAATTTCAAAGTGCTAA
The DNA here is from genome assembly GCF_057876585.1 of Rhinolophus sinicus. Taxonomy (NCBI): domain Eukaryota; kingdom Metazoa; phylum Chordata; class Mammalia; order Chiroptera; family Rhinolophidae; genus Rhinolophus; species Rhinolophus sinicus. The sequence continues at coordinate 179,258,095 of NC_142501.1, read as the reverse complement.
AGACATTTTAGTTTATCCTCACAAAATATAAAATGTTTATAAATTGACATTTTCTTGAAATCCTTGTGTCTTAAATAGAATTAAACAGAGTTCTAAAAGGCAATTTTGGAAAATTATGAACAATAGTTTACTAAAAATGTTTACAAAGAGTAGAATTATATTTTAATGATGTAATCTTTTATATACATTTGTTGACTCAAAATGATATAATATTCTTAAAGATATATAGCTATAGTATGTTTATATTAAATATACTATATTATTAAACATGCTATATTAAATATTTATATTAATGTCTATACTAAATTGTCTATTTCTTTTATTAACCACTTTAATGTAGTAAACATTGTTTTGTACATAAAATTAACAGCAGTCACAGTTCTCATTAGTTCCTACATTTTAATTTGCAATAAGGAAGCGTCTACAATTCAGAATTTTAACACATTTAGCACACAAAAGAACTTCACTATAAGTTATATGTAGACTCCTAATCCACATTTGAAAGTCAGTATTTGAACTGAAAACCAAGAAATGAACTCACATAAATATGGACAGATAATTTTCAACAAAGGAGCCAAAAACATACAGTGGAGAAAAGACAGTCTCTTCAATAAACAGTGCTGGGAGAATTGGCAAGCCAGGCACAAAAAAAAAAAAAAAAAAGAAACTAGGCTGTTATCTGTCATCATGTACCAAAATTAACTCAAAATGAATAGAAGACCTAAACATAAGACCTGAAACAATAAATTGCATAGAAGAAAACATAGGTACTAAACTTATGGACCTTGGATTCAAAGAGCATTTTATGAATTTGACCCCCAAAGATAAGGGAAATAAAAGCTGAAATAAATGAATGGGACTATAACAAACTAAAAAGCTTCTGCAGGGCAAGAAATAACCATCAACAAAATAAAGTCAACTAACCGAATGGAAGAAGATTTTTGCAAACTACGCCTCCAATAAGGGGCTAACATTCAAAATATATAAGGAACTCATACAACTCAACAACAACAAAAGAACCAAACAATCCAATTAAAAAATGGGCAGAGGACCTGAATAGACATTTCTCCAAAGAGGACATACAGAAGGCCAATACACACATGAAAAGATGCTCAACATCAACAATCATCAGAGAAATGCAAATCAAATCCACAATGAAATATCACCTTACACCAGTTAGAATGGCTATCATCAACAAGACAAATAACAAGTGTTGGAGAGGCTGTGGAGAAAAAGGAACCCTCATCTGAGGTCTGAAAATTAAGTTCGCGAACCTGTTGCACCAATGTTGCTAACCATTCTTGATATCAGAGGTATTATTCATTACGAATTTGTACCAACTGGACTAACAGTTAACCAAGTATACTATTTGGAAGTGCTCAAAATGCTAAGTGGGAAAGTTAGATGACCTGAACTTTTTGCCTACAATTCATGGCTCTCGCATCATTACAATGCACCAGCTCACATGGCACTGTCTGTAAGGGACTTTTTAGCCAGTAAAGAAATAACTGTATTGGAAAACCTTCCCTCCTCACCTGATCTGGCCCCCAATGAATTCTTTCTTTTCCCAAAGATAAAGGAAATAGTGAAAGGAAGACATGTTGATGACATTCAGGACATAAGGGAAATACAATGACAGTTCTGATGGCCATTCCAGAAAAAGAGTTCCAAAATTGCTTTGAAGGTTGGACTAGGCACTGGTGTCGGTGCATAGCTTCCCAAGAGGAATACTTCGAAAGTGACCATAGTGATATTCAGCAATGAACTATGTAGCACTTTTCCTAGGACGAGTTTGTGAACTTAATAATCCGACCTCGTACACTGTTGGTGGGAATGCAGATTGGTGCAGCCACTATGGAAGTTCCTCAAAAAATTTAAAACAGAATTACCATATGAACCAGGAATCCCTCTCTTGGGTATATACCCCCCAAAATCCAAAAACATTTATCCATAAAGATATATATGCTCTGATGTTCACTGCAGCTTTATTTACGGTGGCCAAGACATGGAAACAACAAAAGCATCCTTCAATAGATGATTGGATAAAGAAGATGTGGTATATATACACAATGAAATACTATTCTACCATAAGAAAAGATAAAATAGTGCCATTTGCGACAACATGGATGGATCTTGAGATTATTATGCTAAGCAAAATAAGTCAGATAGAAAAAGTCGAGAACTATGATTTCACTGATATGTGGGATATAAAACTGAAAGCAACAAAGGAACAAGACAAACAAATAAGGAAACAAAAACTCATAAACACAGACAATAGTTTTGTGGTTACCAGAGAGTAAGGGGGGTGGGAGATGAGGGTAAGGGGAATCAAATATATGGTGATGGAAGGAGAACTGACTCTGGGTGGTGAACACACAGTGTGATATACAGATGATGTATAACAGAATTGTACACCTGAAACCTATGTAACTTGACTAACCATTGTCACCCCAATAAACTTTAAGAAAAAGAAAAAGGAAAATGAAAAGCAAGTGAATATTTATACATTAACAATAAATCTAGAATGAACTGCGCCCTGTTTATGTTATAGATATTGTTACACTGAGTGTACGATGCTCATCAGCATGATTACAAGATCACTGTACACACAACATAAGGTCAGAAACATCAGAAAGGTATGGCCATTTAGCACTTCAGTTTTCCAAAGACCAGGCTGAAAGCAAACTCAAATAGAAAGTGAACTCAAATACTTGGGCCAAATCTCAACTTTGTTACATCTATCCCACCAAACATGAAGTCAAAATAGGTTTAAAGGAAAGGGTCGAGAACTTCAGAAATTCAAAGATTACACGCAGTTTTTCTATTTGTATTATACCATTGTGTGTGTCCTAATAATTACATGTAATCATCTCTGTGTCTTGAATTTTCAACCAATATATGAGACATATGTCACTAAAACATAATGGCAAAGTGATTGTACAAAATTAATTCAACCTGGTTTTGGTACCAAGAGTCCCAAAAGTAGGGATGAAGTGAAAACAAAGGCACCATGTCTGGCTGGAGGGGACACTTCATGCATATGATTATATTTTCACTTTAAGATGTTGGCATCATGGAAATGAGCAAAGCAAAACCTCAAACCTGGCTTTTATAAAAAACATTTCATTTGTTAGTTTCTTCTTTTAAAATATAACCACATACGGGTGAAGAAAACTTTTAGAAAGCCTTAAGTGTTTGTTGCACTCCACATTATAATTTGTATAATCCACCTATTAGGGCCACTGTCCATTGCTATAATAACCTATATCCCCTAATATGCAACAAGGATAGAGGGGTGAGTAGTGGACAAGACCTTAACTACTGTGTTTCCCCGAAAATGAGACCAGGCCTCATATTAAGGTTTGCTCCAAAAGACGCATTAAGTCTTAGGTTCAGGGGATGCCATCCTGAAAAATCATGGTAGGGCTTATTTTCCAGTTAGGTCTTATTTTCAGGGAAACATGGTACCTACTTACAGGTGTTTGTCCTCAGTAATCCTGCAAAAGTCTTATCTGCTTGTGGTTCCTTACTGTCTTCTGATACACAACTCCAGCCAGTTTACCCTTGAAAACTCTCCTCTGGACTATGGTTTTAAAGCATTAGGTAAACTATATAGAGCCAAATAGTGCCTCCCCCAAATACAGCATGCAAGATATATAAGAACCAAGATTTTATGTACATCACAGAGTTAAAATGGGCCCTGGGCCCTAATAGCAAGGTGTTTTAAAAAAGAAGAGAATGCTAACTATTATGAGTATCTAACTAGTGAGCTGTGTTCACTACTTAAAGGGCATCTTTGTCCTTTTGTTGGTCCCCTGCTCTGTATGAGTGCCACCTTGTTTGAAACAACATTTACTACATGTAGGCTCTATGCCAGGAATTATTCTTGATACTCATAAGATTTTTAAAAAATGACTTAAAGTGAGATAATGCCCTCTAGAATTTAAGAGAGGGCCTTGTACAGAGTGGGAACTCAATGAATGCTTCATAAGTAAACAAATTAATTAATTAATTGCACGAGTCTGCAAGTTTATTTTTGGTTTATGTTTATTTGGAAGTTTGAATGTAATAACTAAATTAATAAAATGAAATGTAACTTGGGGAAAAAAATGACCAGAGAAAAATAAAATGATTTCATATTATTTGTTTTTACAATAATATTTTTTGTACATTTAAAGACACCCAAGTAACAATCTGAAAGGAAATTTTGCTTTTTGGGCCTATCGTATAAAAATGTGTGTGTGTGTGTGTGTGTGTGTGTGTGGTGTGTGTGTGTATGTGTATGTTCACACAAGTGCGTGTGTCTTTTGATTGGGCCACTGAAGCATTCTGAACTTACACTTCTCACTTTGGACAAAAGGAGCTGGAAAATGGACAAATTAAACATAGATAAAGGCTTACCCAGTATCTCTATAGACGGCTTACAGTCCACCTCCAGATTTGACTTTCTTGTATTTATTCCTTGACAGGTGAGATGAAATTGTGATTAATAATAATGTCATCTATCTTATCAAACTAGGAACAACCAACAGGGAATCCTCACAAACATTACCGCTGACAACACATTCTTCACTTACCACTACAGCTAAAGGTGAAGGTAAGTAATGATGTGTTTTGCCATCCTTTTTATATATATATAAACAGAAACATGCCACTAAATTATATTTATATATATATGTGTATATATATATATGTGTGTATATATATGTATACATATATATATATACACATATATATGTAATTTGCATACCATCATAGTCACCCTTTTAAAGTACACAATTCAATAGTTTTTGTGTATTCACAAGATTGTCATCCATCACCAATATCTGATTCCAGAACATTTGTATCATCCCAAACAGAAACCCTGTATCTGTTATTAATCACTTCCCATTCCCACCTTCCCCCAGGCCCTGGCAACCACTACTTACTTTCCGTCTATATAGATTTGTCTATTCTAGAAATTTCACATAAATTGAATCATATGATCTATGATCTTTTGTGTCTGCTTTCTTTCACTCTGCATAATGTTCTTAGGTTCATCCATGCTGTAGTATGTATCTGTAGTTCATTCTTTTCCATGACTGAGTCAATCTTCATTGTATGGATCACAACATTTTGTTTATCTGTTTATCAGTTGATAGATATTTGGGTTGTTTCTACTTTTTGGCTACTGTAAATAATGCTGCTAAGTACATTCCTGTACAAGTTTTGTGTGACCATGTGTTTTCATTTTTCTTGGGTATATACTTTGAAGTGCTGAGTCACATGGTAACTCTGTTTAACTTTTTGAAGAACTGATTTCCAAAACAGTTGCACTACCTTACATTTCCAACAGAAATGTATGAGGAAACAAATTCTTTATCCTCTAGCCAATACTTGTTGTCTGTCTTTTTCATCATAGTCATTCTAGAGGGTGTAACATGGTATATCACTGTGGTTTTGATTTACATTTTCCTAATGACTAATGATAATAAGCTTTTTTTTTTTATGTTCTTGTTGGCCATTGTAAGTCTTCTTTGGAGAAATGTCTACGTAAATCCTTGACCATTTTTAAAAATTGGGTTATTTGTCTTTTTATTGTTGAGTAGTAAGAGATTTTTATATATTTTGGAGTAGATTGTTATTGGATAGATAATTTGCAAATATTTTCTCCCGTTCTGTAGGTTGTCTTTTCATTTTCTTGATGATATCCTTTGAAGCACTAACCTCTCTAATTTTGATATAGTAAAATTGATCTGTATTTGCTTTTGTTATGTAAAGGAGGCAAAACTTTACCTCTACCCATCTTAGGTTTTCAGCTGGGACTGTAACAAAAAAGACAAACAAACAAAAGAAAATGTTTATTAACGCATGCAGTGCACATGAGTGAGAAACACTAAGTCAGAGGCAGCTTAGAATTCAGGTTATATACAATCTTCAAAAAACTCCAATAAATTTGTAAAAAAAATAAAAACGACAGGACAAAGAAAAACATTTAAGGCTTCCAAGGGTGGCAAACTGAGGGAAGATAAATATATGAAAGGAAACTAATGAAGCAATATTTGCTTGCAAATTCCTCTGGTGCCTTCTCTGGGCTGATAAGAGTCTGTCTCCAGTACAAAGAGAATTTATATCCTGTGTTTAGGCAGAAATGATGAAGCTTTTTCTGCATTTGCTGTTTCTAATTGACTTCGGATTTAAATTTTTATGTCAAAGAGCCTTATTTGGGAGTGACATATTCTTTTTTCTTTAGCTGCTTATGTAGTGGGGGTCAAATCTAAGAAACCATTGCTCAACTCAAGGTCATAAAGATTTACACAAAAGCAAAAAGAACAAGACAAACAAATAAGAAACAAAAACTCATAGACACAGACAATAGTTTAGTGGTTACCAGAGGGTAAAGGGAGTGGGGGTGGGAGATGAGGGTAAGGGGGATCAAATGTAGGGTGATGGAAGGAGAACTAACTCTGGGTGGTGAACACACAATAGGATTTATAGATGATGTAATACAGAATTGTATACCTGAAACCTATGCAATTTCACTAACAATTGTCACCCCAATAAATTAAAAAAAAAAAAAAAAATATATATATATATATATATATATATATATATATACTAGCAAACCAAATCCAACTATGTATAAAAAGTATTATCCAACCTACCTGACCACTGCACTGTACATCTGAAGCTGAAGCTGAATAATATTGTATTTCAACTATAATTTAATATATATATATATATATATATATATATATATATATATATATATATATATAGTCACGGGATACGGAGTACAGCATAAGGAATAGTCAATGAAATTGTAATAGATATATATGATATCAGAGGGGCAAGAGATTGGGAAGGGGGGTTATCACTTTGTGAGGGGTGAAATGTCTAACTATTACATTGTTTTGTACACCTGAAACTAATAAATTAATTAATTAATTAATTTAAAAAAAGATTTCTTCTGAGGATTTTATAGTTTTAGCTCCTGCATTTAAGTCTTTGATTTTTGTAGGGTAGACATTTGGTTTCCTTCTTTTGCATATAATTATCCAGTTGTCCCAACAACAATTTTTAAAAGACTATTCTTTCCTGATTTGAATCTTCTTGGCACCCTTGATGAAAATCAAATGGCTATAAATGTATGGGTTTTTTTTCTGGACTCTCAGATCTACTCCATTTATCTACATGAGTATATCTATCCTTATACCAGAAGCAAACATTCTTGATTACCATACCTGTGCATTAAGTTTTGAAATTAGGAAATGTGAGTCCTCCAATATTTTTCTTCTTTTTCAAGATTGTTTTTGCTATTCTGAGTCACTTGAATTTCCATATGAATTTTAGGGTCAATTTGTAAATTTCTACAAAACCCAGCTGAGATTGTGATAGGGATTACATTGAATTTGTAGATGAATTTGGGAAGTATTACCATTTTAACAGTCTTAATTCTTCCAATCCATGAATATGAGATGCCTTTCCATTTATTTAGGTTTTATTTAATTTCCTTTGGTAATATTTACAGTTTTCAGTGTAGAGACTCACCCTTCTTCTGTTCAATTTATTCCTAATATTTTATTCATTTTGATGCTATTAAAAATGGAATCATTTTGTTCATTTTATATTTGGATTGTTCATTACTACTATATAGAATACAACTTATACTCACATATTGATATTGTATCCTGCCATCTTGTTGATCTCATTCATTGGTTCTAATGTGTGTGTATGTGTTTCTCAGGATTTTCTATATACAAGATTCATCTACAGATATAGTTTTACTTTTTACTTTCTAATCTGGATGACTTGTATTTTATTTTCTCACCCTGGTTAGAACCTTCAGTACAACATTGAATAAAAGTGGTGAAAGGGGACATCCTTGTTTTCTTCCTAATTATAAGGGAAAGCTTTCAGTTTTGAACCATTAAGTATGATGCGATTGTGGGCTTTTCATAGATGCCCTTTACCAGGTTGAGGAATTCCTTTTCCATTACTAGTTTATTGAGTGTTTTATCATGCAAGGGTGTTGAATTTTGTCATATGGCTTTTCTTAGTATATTGAGATTATTATGTAGTGTTTATCCCTTATTTTCTTAATATGACATATGACATTGATTTCTGAATGTTGAATCAACCTTACATTCCTGGATGAATCATAACGTTTGTTATATGTTGCTGGATTTGATTTGTATTATTTTGTAAGTAATTTTGTGTCTACATTTATAAGATACAGCTTTGCAGTTTTTTTGTGATCTCTGTCTGATTTTTGTATCAGGTTAGTACTAGCCTCATAGATGAACTGGGAAGTGTTCCCTTCACAAATTTTTCGAAGTGTTTATTGGAGGTAATTAATCTTTAAATGTCTGGCAGAATGTATCAGTAAATTCATCTGGTCCTGAGCTTTTCTTTGTGAAAAATTTTGGATTACTATCTCAATCTCTTTACTTATTAGACGACTATTCAGATTGTCTACTTTTTTTTTTTTTTACTCAGTTTGTTGGTTGGTGATTTCCTAGGAATTTGTACATTTCCTGTAGGTTATCTAATTTGTTGGCATACAATTGTTCATAGCCTTGTCTTATCACCCTTCTTATTTCCATAAAGATGGGAGTAATGTCCTCTCTTTCTGCTCTTTTTTTTCCCCCTTTGTCAGTCTAACTAAAGGTTTATCAATTTTGTTGATCATTTCAAAAAAACCAACTTTTGACTGTATTGATTTCTCTATTGCTTTTCCAGTCTCAGTTGTATTTCTTTCCTCTCTAGGCTTTATTATTTCTTTCCTTCTGCTTCCTTTGGGTTTAGTTTCACTTCTGTTTCTAAATTCTTAAGTTTGCAGGTTAGTATATTGATATAAAATATTTCTTCTTTTTTGATTTAGGTATTTATACCTATGCCCCATAAATTTCAGTATATTGTGTTTCTATGTTCTTTCATCTCAAAGTATTCTCTACTAGACTTTGTGATTAATACTTGATCCATTGGTTATTTAGGATTATATTGTTTATATTATATAATTTCTACATATCTATGAATTTCTTCCCACTATGTTTTTAAAAATTATTTTCCACTTCTGTGTATTTACTACCAGATGCTATCCCCTTTGAGCATCTAATTTTAAAATTTAATTTAATTCTTTAAATGATATAGAGACTATTCTAAAGTATATTATTGGATATCCTTAGGCAGAGCATAATAAACATGACTTGCAAGTAGTTTGAAGCTTTCTCAAAGTACTATTTTTACAATAGTGTATTTGGCCCTCAGCCTAAAGAGTATGTTATCATTTATAGAAGATTGTTTAAAAGTTATTATTTAAAGATGAAAAAACTAAGTTTCAGAAAAGCCAAATGACAATTAAAAATGTACAAAATTTATAATAACAGTTTGGAATTTGAAACCTGGCCCTTTAACTTCAAATATTTCTGTCCACTTAACTAATTCATAATCAGCTATGTCTTAATGAATCCGTATTATTATTTTAATCTCAATTATTACACTTGGCTATTAAATAGTGAGCCCCTCAAATATTAACAAGGTTTATATGGCATTTTTTCCCCTCTCGCTACAAAACTGTCAGCAAATTCTGTAACTTTTTGCTTTGCTTTTCTGTTTTTGGTGCATGGTCTTGCTTTTTTCTCCTGTTGTCAGGGTATACCTTTGGTGAGATTGCCTATCTGTTATGGATGGTTATTTCTTTTAATTTGCTCCTTTAAGTGGGAGCACATTAACACACACAGCAACAACAACAACTTGTTGGAATTGTGTTTAGAAAAGAGTAAACAAGTCCAGGTGAAAGGCCATGTTCTTGAGTGTAGTGTAGAAACTTTATTCTCCCATGAATTTCACAATTAACAACAGATCATGTTATTTCTGCCTTCTCTGATGTTCTTCATCTTACTTTTAGTGTGAATAGAGAAGGTTACCATTTTGGAAACTGATTAGTAAGTAAGGCAATTGTTATCTAAAATGTTTTTAATTGGCAGAAACACATCTACAGAAAACCTTATGAGGAAGTCCAAAATGCCAGTATGTCAAACAAATAGACGTTGAACGGCTCAGTTTGAAACAATGTGGTAGTGTTGTGTGTTTGCGGGCAGGGTGGACTTCTACCATTTCTCCTTTTTATTACTAAAGGTAGTCAGTCCATGAGGCTTCCCCACTGAGCCCTTAGGCCTACAGTAGTGCAGTTAAAAATTACTGAAATAAGATATTATGTTTATTTAAATTCCATTCATAGTTTTTAGAAAAATGTGCATTCTATAATTGGAAAACAAACAAAGCAACTCTTTTTTATTTACCACTTAACCTGAGAATACTCCATTGGTAATTGTTGTGAACCACAATTTTCAAAAATGGTAACTCAAATGTTCCAGAAGCTTTTCAAGTCCCCATAAGCATTGCTGCTAATTATTCACTGATATGTAAGATCTTGTGGGTAAATAGGACCACTAAATATGAGAAAATAAAGGAGAAGCCCCTACCAGTATTTGCTCTGGCTCCGAGAAACACTGCTGAAATAGGTTTTAAGGGAAGTAAAAAGTCAGTATCTACTTGTTAATACAGTCTCTAAGAAAGAGCAGAAGGATTGGAAAAGAATCCCAAATTACTAGATCCCTCTGAAGTCACCAAACTCCCGCTACCCATTTGATTTCCGGGGGACATATGCAAAGAGCCTCTCTAAGTACAAGTATAACTATTCCTGCCTGGGATCAGTCCCAAATTCCTATATCAACTCACCTTGGTAAGATAATGGATAGATCAGGAGACACCTAACCACCCTGTGAGGCAACGAGCTTAAGTTGTAGGGAGCTCTACAGTGGTCGATTCGGACTCACTTTCCTTGAGCTTATACCCAGGTCCTAACTGGTCTTGCAAGAAGGAGGACAACAGTAAGCACACAATTCCAAAGGGCCTGGAACCCTTCCCTTAGCCCTCCATTGAAATAATACGAAGAAAATATATAAAATTCACATGGAACTAAAACTCCTTTTTTTGACTCCCACTGAAAGCTGTAGTTCTACTTTACCTGTATTTCTCCATCACCAACATTTTGTTTTCTTAAAAAAATCTTTGTAACTCCATTATAGCCCGGTTCAATTATTTGAGTTTCTCTTCCTTAGGACAAAAGGACTAAAGGAGATGCAGTCTTAAATTCTTCTTGAATTTTTCAGGTGTTTGGCCTTTAGTACTTCACATCTCTTTATTTATTTATTTATTTATTTATTTATTTATTTATTTATTTATTTATTTATTTATTTATTTAGAGCTTAGCAATTCAATTTATTTAGTCTGGGGTACTGTTTCTTACTCCAAGAGAGGAGATCAAGTGAATCTAAGTAAAACCTTAAGATGCTTCTTTTCCAGTCTTCACCAATGCTTTGACACATCTCCCTAGGACGATTGGTATAAACATTTATGCTCCTTATAATCTCTCTATGAATGGCTCTTTAATATTACTCCAGAAGTCAGTTAAACGCATCAAGACATTAATTTAAATAAGTTTATCTCAGACTACCACGTTGTCATGGGACAGAATTCTATGGAATACTAGTCCACAAAATGATCCCTGAAAATTGAGGTCCTTAGAAATTGATTTAGAAAATACTACCCCTAGGGTTTTACAATGCACAATAACATTCTTTTTTTAATTTTAGTAATCCTAAAACAAAGACATTTATTTGACTTTAAAATCCATGCAGCTCCAAATAACTTGATTATAAAAACATCTTTTTTAAAACACAAAACTAAATTATATACCAGAACACTAGTACTCTATCTCATATGCTTTAGTAAATGCTAACTGAGTCAAAAAGTCACTTATCCAATATTTATTTCTGAAGACAAATTGACTACACAAGAAGCTTTTGTTATGTGCATTAGATAAAACAATAGTGTAATTCAAATCACATAATTCCAGAAGAATAAAGTTGCTTAGTCCCCTTCCCTGTACAATTTAATTTCATAATCCATCCTTTTCTACTCTATCTGTTGTGAACACACCTTAAATCTCTAATATAAATAATATCCACATTTATTGCTGCCTCCCAAAAATTTAATCTCCCAAAATATACAAAATGAATCTCATATTAATAATCCCAAGACAATTATAAAATAGCCCCTATTTCACACTCATTCTGCTCATCCTGGCCAATGGTTCTCACTTAAGGGTATGGCTGCAGCCACTTACACTCTGGTATTGATGTGTCTCTGTCAAGTATCTCTAGTGTTAGATTTTCCCTATTCCAATTTAAACATGGATTAAAAATTTCTTATATTTTTTTCATGCATTCTACTCATAACACAATTCTAAGACTTAAAAGGACATGAATTTCAAAAACACAAATCCTAAAAGTAAGCCAATATTATCTTGATGTTGCAACTTAAGTATTTCTCAAGTAAAATAGTGTTCATCAAACCTAATACTTATATTATTTCCTAGACTTATGGTGCAATGTGAACCTAGATCAAAGCAGATACATAGTATAATCTGGGGTGAAATGGCAGATAGAAAAACTGAAAGAGAGCAAACCATGTAAGTTTGAAGAACAGCTTTAAAGTTGTGTTTCCTTTTTTCTCTGAGGTGGCAGTCACTTTGGGGCAGGAATCCAGAATCTACTATGCATGAATCCAAAAATGCAATTGAGACAATTTTTCTAACAACATGTTAACACAAGACTATGAGTCTCATCTTAATAAATGTCAATCACCCAATTTTTTCTCTCTTCAGACGAGGATTTGAAACATTTCAGTATATTAGCAAAATTTGAGAATTTACAGCTGTGTCAGCATTAGTCTCCACATCTTTTATTCCATTCATTTTAGGTCCACAATGGATATTTAAAAATATTTTGATTGCCTTTAAAACATTCAAGATTCCTTCCATTGCCTAACTGGCACTGTGTAATTGACAGCCTGTCCTGAATTGAGTGTGAGCTCTAATTCTACTCTGATTTGTGAAGTATATTACACATTAATAATAGGCAATTTTCTAAGCAAAATTTTTGGCATCGCATACCCACCTATCCCATTGTTATATTCCTCCCTTTGTATTTTTTGATCTGACAGCCCCCCACATCTTTCGTAGCTATATATTATTTTTTCTATCACAAAGACTGTTAAGTTGGCCTTATTCTATGATATTTTTAAGCCATCGGCATAGCTTTTTCATGTTTTCCAATGTAGAAGAATTCCCCAAAGATTTCTGAGATTCTTCTGTTCTGATGGTTTCTAAGCATATGTTTTTAGAATTCCAGTGAGAAGCAAACTTTTTACCCCCATAAATTCCTCTATCATCAAATATTAAGTTCCTGCATGTTGGGTGACCTCCCCACTTCCATGCTATCACAAACATCAATTTTGCCTTCCTACTACAATAGGAATGAGTGGATATGGGTATAAACATCCAAGGCATCTCAAAGTATTAAACTGAGAAGCTTCCTGAAGTATTTCTCTCTCAATTTAATACTTCGAGATGCTTCTGAAATTTATTCCCAGTTCCACTCATTTTTCTCATATACAGTGTTAATGCTGTAGCTTATATTTGAATTTATTTCACTTCTGTTTGCATGCCAAATCCTGAAGCCTTTTTGCCTGAAGCCTTTTTGCCTGAAGTCATGTTTACCCACTGTCTATGAGGTCTTCTTGCAAACTATTAATTTATTTAGCATGAATTACTCAACTACACTAAGAATTTGCATTACACAATAGATGCTTATTGCCACAGAATGGAAAGCACCAGCAATTCAGGGGTCCAGCTTATTTTGTGAGAGGAATCTAAGAAACTGCTTCCCCCAGGCCAACATCATATCCAGCTTCACTAGGCATACACTACTAACTGGTATGCCTGCCTTTTCTTTACCACTAACACAATGTTCCCCATACTAGATTTTGAAAAGACTAAAGGGCATCAATCATTCTATTTTTATAATATTTGTGCAAATATAGGTGTTTTGGGTAATCTTATTCCAATGTTACTTTTGAAAGCTCAGCATATCTTTTCTTTTTTAATAAATTTTCCTTTTTTCTGAAGAAATGAACTATTATTAAAAATCTATTTACTTCCTGTTATCCCTCTCCTCCTGGCTATTCTACCTACTCGAAAGTTGTTTCCCAGACAGCACGGGAACCATGTTACCATCTTCAACTAGTATTATTTCCTTACCACACCTTTCTAGGGTAGCTGAGTGATTAACTTTTGCATCAGAAAGGCTTATATTCAGATCCTGGCTTTCTCCTGTTGCAAGTTATGTGACTGTGGGGGAAATTATTTAACTTTTCTGAGTTTCATATGTACAATTATGATCATAATTGTTGCTTACTTCATAAAGTTTCTATTATGATCAAATGAGACAAACTTTAACAGGGTTTAATCCCCCCCCACCCCAATTTCCTTTAATATAATTAACGGAATCACCAAAAGGTAGACATCGAAATGCTGGATTTCTAAATCTTGATCAGAAGACTTTTAGTAACTAATCTTCAACTTGTGACTGGATATTAATATTAATACTAATGAGACTGTTTAGTGATTGGTTATACCCTTAATCTGCTCTTTTTACATAATTAGGAGCCAAAACCAATGCTGTCACGAAGAATGAGTTCATCACCACGAAAGAAACAGTGACAAATCTTCCATTTTCAAATGTTGTTTCAACATCCCAGAGTTTTCAACACAAGAGTAAGTATACAAATTTGTGTTGAAATGCTAAACTAGTGTGTTGGATAGAATTAGACTCAGAATGTTTTCTAGCTCACTGTTATCGAAGAACCATGCCCTACTTGTATTCTCTCCTAGTCTCTCCTAAACAGTGCAACCACTTTGCAGCTTTGCTTTGCACAGTGATACTCTATCCATCTATAGCCACAAATGGGTGGGTGCCAAGGAGGACCAATTCAAGGCTGGGCACTAATCTATGATATCACCTGGCACAAAAAGGTGAGCTTGGTCAACAAATTAGACAACTTTGATGAAATGGAAAAATTCTTGGAAACAAATTCTAGAACTGACTCAAGAAGATAGGAAGTCTGAAAAGATCTAAAACATTTAAAGACATTGCATAAGAAATTTTAAATGGTTCCATGAAGAAAACTTCCAGGTTGGCTTCTCTAGTGAATTCTATAAAACACTTTTTAAAAAGAAATGAGAGAAATTTTTCTCAAGCTTTTTTTAGGAAGTAAAGAGGAATAAACACTGTCTAAGTAATGATCTAAGGCCACTATTACCCTAATACCAAAGCTAGGAAAGAATGAAAAGAAAAATCAAGTAAATGAAAACTATAGGCCAAATTCTTCATAAACACAGGTACAAGTATCCTTAATAAAATATTAGCAAACCAAATTCAGTAGCATATAAAACGGTATATCAAACATGAACAAGTGGGATTTATCCAGAAATGCAAAGTTGGTTTGGTATATCAAAATCAAGTAATGTAATACACAATATTAGAATTAGCAGGCTCAGAAAAAAACATTTGACAAAATTTAACACCCAGTCATAATTAAAACTCTTAGTGAAACTCTAGAAACAAAACGAAACTTTCTCAAATTGATAAAGGGCATCTATAAAAAACATACAGCAAACATCATACTTAGTGAAAAATTTAATACTTTTCTCTAAAGATCTGGAGCACAGCAAAGATGTCCATTATCACCACTTCTATTCCAAGTTATAATCAATGATTCTAGAGTACAAAAAGGTGATAGATGATAGATAGATAGATAGATAGATAGATAGATAGATAGATAGATAGATAGATAGATAGATAAGATAGATAGATCCATTCATCCAGATTGGAAAGAAAAACATAAAACACTTTTTCTTAGCAGACTACATTCTTATCTATGTAGAAAATCCAAAGTATCCACAAAAACTGTGAGAACTAATAAAGAGTATTTCATTTCTATATATTAATAATGTATAATTCAAAAATAAAATGAAGGAAATAATGTCATTTACAATTTCATCTGAAAGAATAAAACATTTAAGAATAAATTGAACAATAGAAATGTAAGATTTATACACTAAACTACAAAAAATTTCTGTGGGGAAATTAAATATCTAGTTAAATGGGGAGATATTAGTTAAATCCATATTTATGGATTAGAAGACTCAAAATTTTAAGATGACAGTTTTTCCCAAGTTGATAAATAATTGATGAATATATTCAGTGCAATCCCTATAAGAATCATAGTTTGTTGTTGTTTTTAATTGATAAGATGATCCTAAAATATACATAGAAATGAAAAAGAGCTGGAATAGCCAAAATACTTTTGAAAAAGAGGAATGAAGTAGGAGGATTTATACAAGCCAATTTCAAAACATACTCTGAAGCTGTAGTAATCAAGACTGTGGGTTACTGAGATGATGAATATTAATAGTAGCATTATTCATAATAATCACACTGGAAACCATCCAAATGGTCATTAACTGATGAAATGGAATCCCATTGCAATGGGATTTTCCATTTGGAATGGATTTGGAGTATTTCAAAACATAGGCTATCCATACAATGGAATACTTTTCAGCAATATAAAGAAACAAAATACCAACATATGCTATCACACAATGAACCTCAAAAGCATCATGCTCAGTGAAAAAAAGCCTTTCACAAAACATGACATATTGTATGATTCCATTTATATAAAATATCCAGCATGAACATTTTTATAGGGATGGAAAGCAGATAAGTGCTTGCCTAAAGCTGCAGGTAGGAGGGGGATTAACTTCAAAATGGCTCAAGGGAGTTTTTTGCATTGATGAAAACATAATCTGGATAAAAACTGAATTATAGTGATGGTTGCATAACTCTATAAATTTACTAAAAATTATTTAAGTTGTGTAATGAAAATGAGTGAATTTAGTTGTAAATTTCTGTATAAAACATTGTTTAAAAACAGAAGAGAAGAAAATGTTGAACTCAGCCAATCAAATTTCCTTTCTGGGTAATCTGAACTACAAAACTGAATTTAAAAATTGATTAGCTGTGGGAACTGAAGCAGTAAGGTTTTAGTAGAGTGAGAGAGTCTGAAAAAGCCGTGGTGATTTCTACACATGTCTATGACATAATGAAGCAAATGCTTTAAGTAGAGTTGACAGAGAAGAATGGAGAAAGAGTACGTTGGAAATGGAGAGACCATATGATCAAGATAAAGTTGTTTATGAGAGACAGAGAGGGTAGCAGGACCTAGAGCTCCCCAATTTCTGACAAATTTCCAGTTCTAGTCCACATATGTCTTTACAACAAGCACCTCCCACATCCTGGCCTCCATGATATGAAGTAATATGTACTTTTAGTCAAAACATCATTACTAGAAGTCTAATAATCTGCCATAACAGCATTACCAGATATCATTCATTATAAGTAAGGGATGTATTTTTGGCATAGCCATTGTCCTTAATAAGAAGCAACTATAAATGACTCGCAGTCTCCAAGTTTCTTCTTGGGAGACCTCTAATATAGAAGGAGATGGCAAGTGGGAACCATGGATGTCCAAGGCCCCACTCTTGTCTCAAAACACATAAAAACATCAATATTCTTCCTTTTTATTGTAATTATCTTAAGCACAACAAAAAGGAGATTATCTAGAAGGAGTCTAATTTCACATCATAATTGTGAACTAATAATTTCATGAGACAGTCGCCACATAGATGAATTTGATGAGCTAGGTCATTTCTTCTTCATATGATGAACACTTCCTTGTGGCAGTGTTTTTGCTTCTCATAAGTAGAATCTATTTTGTAGGCAATTTATGTCTGAAAGGTGCCCTTAGCAAGCCAAAATCCCATTCATCTCATAATATGATTGCCCCAAATACAAACAAGAATAAAAGTAAATATGCATCTGCAAAATGTGTAGCAGCTGAAAATTACACTTAAATAATTTATATGCTGCACTAATACCCATTCAGTGACTGATGAGGAAAATGTCATTCAGAGATCATAGTTTATTAAAA
This sequence comes from Rhinolophus sinicus, assembly GCF_057876585.1. NCBI lineage: Eukaryota > Metazoa > Chordata > Mammalia > Chiroptera > Rhinolophidae > Rhinolophus > Rhinolophus sinicus. The sequence continues at coordinate 179,240,158 of NC_142501.1, read as the reverse complement.
TTTGCAATTATACAGAAGTGTGGTCAGCCTCATGAGCCCCTTACGACTTCTAATTTTACTTTGATTCATGCAGTAAAATGCCCTCTGTATCTTAGTTCTGGGAAATACTGTATTTATTGAGCTTCTAAACACAGAAGTGGCTTTCTTCCAAGCAGCTTAAAAAAAAAACAAAAAAAAAACCACAAAGCTATTTCTTGAAAAAATGAAACACCCTGGAAAGCAAGATAATGAAATAAGTATATTTACTGCTGCCCTTTGCATTTGTCACTTGATTAACCAGTTCTATACTAAGCCCTTTAGATTTTTTTCGGTACAAAACTCATTCCTCCCCACCTGCTTCTCATTCCTCAAGGTGCTTCCTATTTAGCATGGACTCAACCTTTCCATTTGTGCATGATGAAACCAGGAGCCTGCCCAGATTCCTGGTTAGCAGGTCAATGTTCCCTTTCCATCTCCACTCCTCATACACACAAATATTCAGAATTAGTCAGAGAATTAGACAGAGAGACAGAAAGAGAATAAAACATCCTACTGTTTGGGGAAGTTTGAACAGCTGAAGATTCATCTTCCTCTTAAACATATGGGCAATGGGTCCTTGAATAGTGATTATCAGATAAAGGCATTGTGGGTACATCATCTCAAGTGCAGGTTTGATTTAGAGTAGAGAAGAGTTAATGAGATTTGCTGCTTTATTCCCCAGAAAGGTGGAATGTAGGTCAAAAGAAAGCATAGCCTCAAAGCATTGCTCTCTAATCTTTTCCCATTGTCTTAAAACTCTTAGCATTTCTCCTGTTTTACTCTTTCATTCTGCCTACAGAAGACACATTGCTAGAATCCTAGAAGTTTTATGGTAGAAATCCTCATTAATTCAGTGCTCTAACTGTATAATTAATGAAACGAGGGCCCTTTGAATTAACTAATACATTGATTTAGACACTAAAAAACCTTGGGAGAGAGCATCTCTGTGCCCAGCATGCCACACCGCTTCTGGGGATGGAGAGCAATCCTCTGCATTCCTAGGTTTGGCTCTAGTCTTTGCCTCCATCTTCACATGGCCTTCTCCTCTGTGTCTCCTATTTTGTCTGTGTCTTTTCTCATATAAAGACACGTGTCATTGTATTTAGGGCCCACCCTAATCTAGAAAGATCTCATTTCAAGATCCTTAATTTCATCTGCAAAGACCCTTTTTCTACTAAGGTCACAGTCACAAATTCCAGGTACACATATCTTTTCATGGACGGAAGGAGGTCACCATTTTACCTACTCCAGATCAGATCCTGAATTTACCCTTGCTACACCTAGATTTCATCATCCGTGCATTTGTCATTGTTTATGTGCAGGGCTACTTTGCTGGGCACTGAAGGGGTGATTGAAAGGAAATGTCAATTACAAGAGTCCCCGCCCTCCAGGATATACACGGTGCAAAGACTGGGTATAAAACTCTGTCATAAAACTATTAGGTTGGTGCAAAAGTAATTGCATTTTTTGCAATTATTTTTAACCTTAAAATCTGCAATTACTTTTGCACCAACCTGATACAAATCTTCTCCTCTTCCTGAATTCCTTATTTCTGTTAATGTCTTAAAAATGTGGCATCCTCTCTGACTCTTCTTTCATTTCCTGTGCACATCCTGATGGATTCTGAGAAAAGAAAAGGAAAAAGAAGATGGAAAGAAGAAAGAAAAAATATGCTTTCCTTGCTGGGAACTTAGTCATTCAGTTTTCTATAACCAGATTTGAAAGCAGTCATCGTGTACCACGCCTGACAGATTGGCGAAGAAGAGATTATTGCTCTTTCTTCCTTTGGTGAATTCTGACTTGGCAGAGGAAAACATGTGGAATAAGATTTTAGGTAGAAGGCAAATGGAGATGGGCAAAATGCCATACATAACACTACTAAGGCAAGTACTTGAATAGAAATACTTCTAAGGGTTTTTCCAAGCCAGAGCTTCTGCTACCACAGCATATATAGTATTACAGACTTGAAATCTGAGGGGAAAATTTGTTAAGTAGAAATGAATAACATTTATAAGTAATCTTACAAGTTATTACAATAGGTTATTAAGTAGGAGTTAATTGTATTTACATATAATAAATAGTTTATTATATATTTCCTTTTGCATAATTTATCTTAGTTTAATATGGAGTTTATTTTCATACAAAAAACATAGACAATTGTACAATAACCAAGTAGACATTTTAGATATATCACTGGCTGAACATGAGAGTAGCTTACGTGCGAGCCTATGATTTGCAAGGCAACACACCCTTCTTAAAATAAAAAAAGCACATTCTAATCATGCCAAGAGGAACTTAGCTTATTTGTTATAAATAATGATGCTGAAGTCAAATTGCTCAGGCTCAAATGATAGCACAACAATTTATTTGGTCTATGGTAGTCTATTTAACTCCTCAGTTTTCTCATCTGTAAAACAGGCTTAATAATGTTACACCCTTACAGGATTCTTGTGAAGATTAAAAGAGATAAAAACACATAAAGCTTAAAACAGTGTCTAAAAAAACAATTAATACATTTTAGCTGTTAGTTTATTAATAGTAGTCCTTGAAAAAGCCAGGCAAAGTTGATAATACCAGTTTCACAAATAAGGAAATAGGTTCAGAAAGGTAAAATAACTTGGCCAAGGTTAAATTAAAAAGATGAAATTCAAACACAGTTTTTCTTGTCTCAAACCCCATAAACTCACTATACCATATTTGTTCATGTCACAATTATTTTACATAAAGTATCTAAAGGAAGTAGAAAACAACTAGCTTTTAATTGGGTGTATCATATGATTGACAAGTAGGTGTGATAACACAAAAGATTGACTGACTGACTGAATATAAACCTACGATTCTAACCATGGTTGTTCTCTCGCTGTTACCCACCATGACAAATTTATTCGTGTGTGTGTGTGTGTGTGTGTGTGTGTGTGTGTGTGTGTGTTTCCTGCCTTCCTCATGTGTATGGTCCTTATTTCTTTTTCCCCTCGTCCTTCCCCCAATTGCTTATTTGAATTCTACACATCCATAAAGGACTGCTACAAGATTTTACTTCAGTATTTCCCATGACTTAATGAGTATTGCCAGATATGTGTACCATCTGCACTATTTTTTATTTAGTATTTTCTTCAAGTTGATGCACTTTTTATTTTTAAATTTGTTTGAAAAGGAAACCATCATAAATGAAAACTCAATTTCAATTGGCATAAATAGGAGCTATAAAATCACTATGATGTAAGCAAAATAAAATTACATTCTAGCTCGATTACTTGCCAAAGGCTCTGAGTTTAAGGCTTGCTTGTCCTAGTTTTAAAAATAAATAAATCAAACACTTACCTGACAAGGGAGATATCATGATTACAAAGATGGTTTTCCCAGCGCCAGCCTTGTCTATTGCACTCCAGATGTGCTGACCCCTGAGATTTCGCCAAATGTGGGAAATGACTGCATAATCTGTGCTAGTTATGCACTGTATCTCCCTTTTCCCCTGAAAAAAAGGAAAAAAAAAACACAAGATAAACCCATGTTAGGTACGAGTGACATATTTACATCAAACTGAAATTTTAAAACGTCCTCATTGAAATAATCAAATAAACTGAAAAGAAGCTGAAAAGAAAATAACTTTCTAATTGAGCGTTTCAATCTTATTTAATGCCACTTTCTAGTATCACCTTTTAGAATCTCTCAGCCAACGCTATGCATCACATCCTTTGGAAAACATTAATGTATCTGATATCCCAGCCTAATTATTTCTTTTGTGAATGGCACTATTTATCTATGCCACTTATTTGGGAACTTAATCATAATGTTTCTTATATGCTACTTAATTAGGTTGTATCATTTCTTGTGGGCAGATACAAGAGGAATCCACAAGATAACAAAGTCTTAATCACAAACCACGGTTTAGACAAAGGAGAAATAATCTCACATATAATGACTCAGTCAATGCCATGTACTTGAGAATGATAAGGAAAACTTCAAGTGTTCTTTGTAAATTATTTTTAAGCAAATCAATAAAGAATTATATATGGGAATGACTGCATATATTTTTTCTCCTGGACCTATATCACGTTCTGCGTGTAACTATATACAGCTCTATATAGCGGAAAACATAATATTCTTTGCAAAATAAGAATATTTAGCAAAGTTGTGTGTTTATTGTTTAAGCTTTCTATTTTAAAAGTTAATTGTTTGAGTAAAGTTTAGCTTTGGATTAATGTGGATTAAAGTTTAGTACTTTAGAAATTCATTTGCATTTCATAAGACTTTAGTTTCATACTAGAGAATTAAAGTCAACAAACATTTTAATTTGCCAACCACCCTGACTAAGGTTTTGGTCTTTATTAAACATCTAAGTTTGAGAATATGTTAACAGAATGCATTACACTTATTTGCTATTTGACTTTACTCACTTCCTCTATAGATCAGAGCTTGACTCTTTCTCAAAACACATGTGTACCATGAAGGCTATAAATAATAACCAGGGATAATTATAATTATCTTCACTTTTCATTAGTGCCCATGACTTTAGCAATATTCATAGCACTAATCACTATTAAGCTTTTATATCCACAAAATTGAGTCCAAATTTGAAAGTGGTATACCATATGAAAATGCTGTATTATCTTCAAAATAATAGCTCTTGATTTCAGAAAAAAAGGTATATATCCCAGTGTTGATTAAATATTTAAGATTTGCAGAATTTTGTCCTCAGAATAACAACAAATTTATTTAGGATTCAATATAAGAGTTTTGAATTGGTATATATATATATATATATATATATATATATATATCACACATATATATATACATATATATATATATATATATATATGTAGTATTCTGGCACACCTTAAGTTGTACTTATTTTTTCTTTTATATGATAAGTCCTTCTAAAATTGTTATACATTTTTGAAGCCTGATAAAAACACAAATAAAGAATATGAATTGAAAAGTTTTTCATTATCAATTAAGTCTATCAGCAAAAAAGCTTATGATCTGATATTAATAGCAAGGTGAACAAAGGGTTTAGATTGTCTTTGTATTCTAATCCTCTAGCAGCTATTATAAAGATTTTTAACTGTATCTTCCAAATACAAATTTTGCCGTGTTCAAAGCTATTTTAACTAGTTATCAAAAGTAGGACTAAATTACATAAGTGTTCATTTCAGAACAGTTTAGTGGAAGGAAATACTATCTATTTTAGTAAAAGAAGATGGACACAGACCTGAATTATAATCATTGCCCAACCCCTTGAGAAGCTGTTTCACTTCTCTCAAAAAATATTTGCAGACGTGCCAAATGAAAATAATATCTCTCTTGTAGACATCAACAACCAATATATGAAACTGATCATAAGAGTTGATTTAAAAATGGTATCTATGATTATCCAACTAGGTTTTTTAAATAAAGCATTAATTTTCCCTTAAAATTAAATTTAGGTAGGTATTATTATTATTATTATTATTATTATTTCTCATTTGTTCATTCCATATGTGTTTACTGGAGCCCTGTTTTGCTATGTTCAGGCAGTGAGCACTGGAATTGGCTTGGAGTAAAACAAGAAATCTTGGATGGACCTAGAGGGTATGATGCTCAGTGAAATAAGTCCGACAGAGAAAGACAAATGCAATATGATTTCACTTATATGTGGAATCTAAAAACAAAACAAATGAACAAACAAAACGAAACAGAAATAGAGATACAGAGAACGAAAAACAGACCCACAGATACAGAAAACAAAATGATGTTTGCCAGAGGGGAGGGAAGTGGGGGTTATGGATGAAAAAGGTGAAGGGGTAAAAACTTCCAGTTATAAAACAATAAGTCACAGGGATATAATATACAGCAAAGGGAATATAGTCAATAATATTATAATAACTTTGCATGGCGACAGATGGTTTACTAGATGTGCTGTGATCACCTAGTAATACATAAAACTGTTGAATCAATATGTTGGTTACCTAAAACGAATATAATATTATATATCAACTATACTTTAATTTTAAAATTCAATAAAAGGAAGAGAGATCTCTGTCCTCAAGGAGTTTACATCCTGACAACAACAACAACAACAAGATTTTAATAAAGTGAATGTCACTGTAGTTAAAAAAAAAAAAGTACTGTTGAGCAAGTGATGCAGAATGGTAGACTAGTGTGAAGGGAAATGTGGAGATAATTTTAGATAAGTTGGTTGGAAGAGACTTCTCTGAGTGGTGACACCTGAGCAGAGTCGTGAAAGGTAAAAGGAAGCCAATACAGGTTTGAGAGAACAACACAGATTTAGGGAAGAGCAAGGAGAGAAGCCTGAGGTGGGAAGAGCCCCTACCCACTTTGATCTAAATGGGCTGAATGGTTGGAGATGAATTTAGGAGCAATGCATGGACTGCATCCTATAAAGACTTGCCAGCTTTAGTCGAAAAAATAAGGAGCCATTGGAGCAGCCAAGTTTAAATTTAAAAAGATTTTTCTAGGTGGCTGTTGCAGGTACTGAGGGAAGAAATATGGGTTCCAGATGAACAGTAGCTGATTAAATGGTGAGACATATTTGGAATACATTATGAAACTAGAGCTGATAGGGGTGAGAAAAAGAGGAGAATCAAAAAAAGGCCACTACTTTTTTGACTTGTGCAACTAGTGGGGGAAATTGTGCTATGCATTGAACCAAGAAGGCGGGGGTAGAGGCAGCTTTAAGTCTATCAGTCAAGAGTTTTGTTTTGGGCGTGTTAAATTGGAGATGCTGATAAACAGTCAAGTGAAGATACAAAGGAGGCCAATGGATATTTTAAACATATTAATTGGGCCTCCATTGGTTTCAAAAATATTTTCTATATTTTTCACATGGCAAATCTTGTTCATGATGCATATACTCAAAGTTGTTAAATTGAACTTTGATTATAATTCTCTCAAGTAATTTTACTTCTAGAAAGCTTTTCTGGATTGTACTGACTTTAAAGAATTCCCTAAGTTTCAAAGGTATCTGTCTAAACCTTCTTGAATCTTCCCCAGGTCAGGAAATGCATCAGATCTTACTAGAAATAATGACACATGGCAGTGCCACTCATGAAGCACCTGCCAAAGGATCTGTAGTTGTCTGTGTTATCAGGCATATTCAAGATGTGAGTTTGTACTAGATGTTCTAAAGTAAGGTCAACAACAAACTGTGGCCTGCAGACCAAATCTGGCCCCCACCTGTTTTTCTGTAGAGTTTCATTGGAATACAGGTATTATGTAAAGCTGCATTCAGATGACAACAGCAAAGTTGCTACAGAGACTTAGGGTCCACAAAGCCTAAAATATTTACTCTTTGGCCCTGTTAGAAAAAGTTGGTTGACCCCTAATCTAAAGTATCTTTTAATCATGAAGCCTCATGATTTTATAATTTGAGAAAAAGTGAATCAGAAATGAGTGAATCAGAAATGAGTTCTATATCCATTTGCCACCTGAAACAATTATGACAATAGATCTGACATTCAACATTTAATTTTAGTGATTTTCTTTCCTCTAAAGCTGAGAATCAGACTTCAATCAAAACAACAAAAATACCAGGTAAGTTCATGTTTTTGCTTTTGTTTTTGCTTTTCTCTGAGGATGTTCATGTGTAAAATCCCAAGAATAAGTTGATCAACCAGTTTGAGGGCAGGGTGAAGTAGTACAAGGGAAAAAAAAAAAAAAAAAAAAAGCAGACCAGAAGAACATACAAGGACGTGCCTGAATGCTCTGTGGCTGGAGTGATAAATGTATGAAGCCCATGGAATTGTCCTCTGCCCAGAACCCGCTGTGCTTGCTCTGCTTCAATGGTTGGCATGTCCTCTCCCAGAAGCGTAGTGTGTTTGTGAACTGCCTTCTCAGTATTTCCTAACAAAGCCTGGTCCTGCCATCCAAAGAGATGATGTTATAAACCACAGTTAACAGCCTAAAATGTTGACACTCCAACAAGTGCTTGTGCTTTGCCATCCTTAGTTTTAAACCGAATGAATTTCGGATGATGGAGCAATGGGAACTGGAAAAGATCATTGGCCAGGGGAAGATGGTAACATTGAATCTTCCTGTTGTTTTGAAATCACAATTATTTGGGGGATTTTTATGTCCCTACATCCTACCTGGTATTTTAATAAATGACAAATCTCTTAGATTCTCAATCCTAGTCACCTTTGGTATTTATTAGTTTCATGCAATAGTAATTGCGGGTTTTGCCATTATTTTTAACCTTTTAAACCGCAACTACTTTTGCATCAACCTAATAAAAACTGAGAAATATGTGAAATAAACCTAGAAGATCATGTAATGTAAAAAAAAATAAATAAAAATAAAGCCATGAAATTTATGTGCCTTTAATGATTTCAATTTCCACAGCAAATGTCCTAAACAATCATCATAGTTTACCTTCTACCTCTTGTATTCGAGGAATTCAAAGCTGAAATGATTATGCTTTTAACTTTCATTTGTCTTCTACAAAATATAGCTCATGAATGAAGTTATTTTTATATTATTAATACTCTGTATTTTACCTCATCACCATTTTCTTTATTTGTATTTCCACCTATATATAGTCTACAAATGCACTAGAAAAAGCTCTGGGGAAAACAAAGTGAAACAAAACATAAAATGGTCCATCCAGGCAAAGAGGCTTTGCATTGGCCAATGCTGTACATGTGCTGGAGAAGTCCTTCCCCTCTGCTTCATGGATTTGTTATCCTGGAGAAGCTACAGATGGAGAATTGAGAGGCTGCCAAAATCCTCAACTCTTTTAAGCAGGGACTGAAGCATCCTTTATTTTGTTCACAAAATTCCAGATTTAACTATAATGGGTTTTTTAATGTAATGAAAATCCAGTTAGGCTATTTTAATTTTGAATTATGGAAACTAGTTCTCCTAAAATAGATAGTAAAACAGGCTATTGATTTGAATAGTGGACTAGCAAGAAATGAGACTGATTTTATAAGCCTCAAGAAAAGTCAGTCTCAAGCTTCGGATACATGTTATCCGAATATTTGGATATATTATGTCTTTATTAACAACTGTAATTGTGTTTGTTTAAAATCTCCAGTTATATATATTTATCAAAGATGTTCAAATATCAAATTGGTAAAATATTCACCCATATGATCAAGGATATAGATCTTATTTAAAATAGTATTTCTTTTTTAGGTAGAAGTTGAGGTAGAATTTCAGCCTATAGAATTATTAGTATACTTCCTTTTTATAAATATGAGCTAATGTGCATTTAGTGCTTCAATAGATGATACATAGTTCTCACATTTGATAGTTTTTCATATTCTGTATCCAGCTTTAATTTTATTAAAAAATTGTTTTTTACCACCCACTTCAAAAACTATTAGTAAAAGTCTAGAAATTGATGATTGTTTTATATAGGATTTTTGAGGGGAATTCAAAATAAGTAAGGCAACTCTAAATAAAATGTGAATTATAAGAAATTATACATAGATATGATATTAATTATTATATAATAAAGATTTAAAAAAATAGTCATAGTTACATGGAAATTATTGATCCAGGTCTGAGAACATAGCTATTCATTCCACTCAATAGTATAAAGTAGATAGCTGTATTTAACAATGCTAAACATGAGGAATTCATATTCAATGTCTAAAGCATGTAGAAAAGTCAAACTTCAACTGCCCACTGTAACAGATCAGGTAAGAGTTCAAATTTAGTATGATACCCTGCTAAATATACAGAATAGTATATTCAACCAATCACTACTAACTGAGTCGTTCAATAAAATCATTCTGTTCCATTAGAGTAACACTAGCTAAGAGTTGTAAGTGATAGATATATGGAGCCTGTCATTAAGTGTTTCCAAGGAAGACTATTCAACATTATAAATAACTATAATAACTCTAGTAGTCATGTTGGTGTAAAATGATATGTCAATAGATAAGCTTCAGGTAACCTTAAGTTAAGATTTGCAGAGGGAACGATTTTTTTTCCTCTGTAGCTGTGGTTGTGTTATACATTGGGTGGGGGGAAAGCAGTTTAAGAAATACTCGTAGCTTATGGAGAAGTGACCTTCTAGCTGCCAGATTATTCTACCTCCTCATTTTTCTAACTCTAAGTTCAGAGCTCATGAGGAGCTGGAAAGACCTACTAAAAAATGATGAAAGACTGTTTATTCTCTAGATATATATGCAGACATCACGTAGCCATTACAATTTTAAGCAGTGATGGAATTCACTTTTCTTTAGTGTTATCATTTTTCCACAGACTTGTCCTTGTAAATAAACCTCTTCATTTCTTTGATAAGAGATCTTAGCTCTGAAGAAAAATGGACCAGTATGCCTCAGTGTATTAGAAAAAGAATAAACTATCTGTCCTTAATTTTCTGGAAATTTTACTGTATTAGTGTTCTCTAGAGAAACAGAAAAAATAGGATAGATAGATAGATAGATGGTAGATAGATAGATAGATAGATAGATAGATAGATAGATAGATAGATAGATAATATAGATATATACAGATAGACTTATTATAAGAAATTGGCTCATGCATTGTGGAGGGTGAGAAGTCCCAAGATCTGCAGTCAGAAAGCTGGCAGCCGGGAGACCTAGGAAAGTTGATCGTGTTATTCCAGTCCAAGTCCAAAGGCCTGACAATCAGGAAAACCAATGGTTAAGCACTAGTCTGAAAGCCAGCAGGCTTAAAAACAAAAAAGAGTCAGTATTTCAATTTGATGTTTCTTGCTAGTCTATTTCATATATTTTTACATTTAAAATTTTTGAGAAGATTAGACAAATCTACCTTGGTTGAAAGGTACAACTCTCAGGGGCCTAACTACAATATAGTAATAGGATATTATAAAATAATATATATTAATAAAATATAATTTAACATATTATAATTTTATAATAGTGTTATATATAATATAAACATATTAGTATCTAGTACTCTTCTAGGCAATTTAAATTTATTTTATTTAAAATTTACCTTTAATTTTCACAACACTGTGATGTGGAACTATTATAATCATTACTTGTAGATGTGAAAACTTAGATGCAAAGAGTTTAAGTGACTTGTCCAAGATTCACAGCAAATAAATGCTAGAGTCAGATTTGAACCCAGGTACTCAGACTTCAGAATCATGCTCTTAACTATCCACTGTACCTCTCTTGTACCTCCTCTGCCAATGCTACTTTAGTTGTAATGTAAGATAACAGAGTCTCAGCAAAACCCTCGGAGATCATCAGCTCTGAAACCATCATGGTTCCCACTATCTTAGCCACAGAAAGAATCACATTAGGCTCACAATTGGTGAATTTAGTGAAGACCCATAATTTCATCAATATGATCATGCTAAAGGGCAGGGTTTCTCAAGTTGTGAGTTAATTCCCATTCATGACCAGTATTTTAAACAATGAAATAAAAGAAATTAGAAAAGAAAACACCAGAAGACATTACATGTAATAGAGGTAAGGGTGTGTGTGTGTGTGTGTGTGTGTGTGTGCGCGCGCGCACGCACGCGCGCGTGTGTACTAGATTCAGGAATAATTAACTGAAGGCTAAAATTAAAACCAAAAGAAAAATTTTGAGTCTTTATTCAAGGATCAAATGAATCCTCCATTTTAGAAGAGTTAATTCTCTTGCCTACCTATATATCAGTATCAATAACAGTTGGCACTGAACCATCAGCACATTTTATATAGGAAAGCATAGAGTTTCATCTGAACCAGACAGATTATACTCAGAATTATAGCTACCACTTAGCCTGTCTGTGAGAAGGTAATAAGGTAGGAGTCTTGAAACAACCTTTGGGAAATCCCAGATGGATCAATGCCATTGTTTATTTAATCAGCCATCTCATTCTCAACCAACACAACTGAAAGAGCATTCATCCTTACTAAAACACTTGACATGGGTAAAAGCAACTAAAAGCACCAAAGTTTCAGCTAGTTCTCACTCTTTCATTTAATATTCTTTTCTCTGTCTGCTTAGTACACTAGCTTGATATTTTTCTTTGTTCTTATAGACATATATCTAGCTTCCTCCCACAGATATCTTGCATGGCAAGAGCAGTACAGACTCTTAAACATTATTCTTCCCCCACAGATGTCAAAAATGCCTGAGCATGCAATGCGTACTGTACTGTGGGTGGCAAAGAAGGAAAGATCCAAGGCAGTCATAGGTGATATCAATTTCTTTGATACAATTATACATTGTCTCAATACTCCTGAGAGGGCCATAATTATAAGAGATGCCTCTTAGTTCAGCCAAGCCATCAGCTGCGTTTCACTGCACACCCACTGTGGTCAGAGCTCCACGAATATGTGGGCTACGGTGGGAGTTATGGCTTTCACACTCCAGGAACATCCAATTCAGTAGAGAGACAAGACAAATAGGTGTGATAAAAAGATGTCACTTCATACTATAAGAAAAAGAGAAAGATTTTTCAATATTTTTCTAAATACAAATTACATTTTATTCCAAACGCACAAGAATAAATGATACGTACTTATAAAACATTTAATTATTTGTATTTCCTTGAAATATACTGAGATTTGTGGATTTTGAATAATAAATTTTTATTTTTTCTGTCAGTCCTTCTGACTAAAGATGGCAAAGGTTGACTTAAGCAAGCAAATAATAATTATAATAAGTTTAAACTATAATAAGTTTATAATAAGTTTAAAATTTACATTTTCTTTGAAAGAAGAGAACATGGACCGTGGTGCCCTGTTTCCCCGAAAATAAGACGTAGCCAGACCATCAGCTCTAATGCGTCTTTTGGGGCAAAAATTAATGTAAGACCCGGTTTTATATAATAATATTTTATATTATAGTAAAATAAGACCAGGTCATAATATAATATAATATAATATAATATAATATAATATAATATAATATAATATAATATAATACCGGGTCTTATATTAATTTTTGCTTCAAAAGATGCATTAGAGCTGATGGTCCGGCTAGGTCTTATTTTCGGGGAAACACGATAGAAATGCAACAAAGCAGCAGTTACTCTAGATAAAGCACTTAAGCGTAAACTACTGCTGAGCTTTAAGGTGAACATGAAGGAATCTTTGATTTTTCCCCAATCCCTTTAACCAAAGCCTTGATTGCAATCTTTCTCTTTTACCAAGAAACACTCTAAAAAAAGAAGTCCTGTGCATTTATGTTCACTTTAAGTATCTGTGGTAGAAACAAAAAATCACTATCACTCAAAGTTATAATATCTGACATGTGAATAATACTTTTGCATAGATTTTCATCCCATAAGAATCTCGTACAGTACGGGATCCCAGCTGCAGCCTAGAATAAGAGATGTATGTACTCAAGTTTTCTTAACAGTTTTTGAAGATATAATACAGAAACCCAGGTTTTGTGATTCCAAATTTACTCTTTGTTACAAGAGAACTAGATGAACTTAGGATTTAGTGCACAATTGTATGTATTCAACAAGAAACAGTACTCACAGATCTTCAGAAATGCAAACTGTTTGAATCGCAAAGAAATCCAATAAGAAGAGTTGATACTATAGTCTGACTGGATTTATGATTTTGCCTGCAGTTAGCTCTTCACAACCAGATGCCTCACCTTCTGAAACCAGTATATCACCCGCAGTACCAACAGCAATTATAGACAACATCTCACAGTCTCAAGGTATGACTTCTGTGTGCATGAGTGCAAACTGCCTTTGTTTAACCCCTTCTCACCAAGAAAACTGTTCCAATCTTAAAAAAAAGAAAAAGAAAGAGAAAAAGAAAGAAAGAAGGAAGGAAGGAAGGAAGGAAGGAAGGAAGGAAGGAAGGAAGGAAGGAAGGAAGGAAGGAAGGAAAGAAAGAAAGAAAGAGAAAGAAAGTTTTATTTAGGTATAATTGACATACAAAAACAGAAAGGAAAAAAAGCACATCCACAAAAAGAAGCGGGGGCACAAGGAAACTTTTGGATGTGATGCGTATATGTGTCTATTACCTTGATTGTGGTGATGATTTCATGGGTGTATGTCCAAACTCATCAAATTATATACATTAACTCCCTACTAATCTTGATTTGCAAAATAGAGCTCTTTCAGAATGAGATCAGATATATTCACTCGAAGCATCATACCTGCAGATCCCAGAGGCTTACTTAAACGGGAGGAGGGATGAAGGGAGGATTGTGAGGACTGGCACACGTTAACCAAAGGTCACTGATGTTTTTCTTTCTTCAAATAATAGGCACTGAAAATGCAAAAAATGTAAGCTCTTCTTCAACCAGCCCGTCTTATTCCAGTGAGTAACAGACATATCTTCTTTCATGGCAGTAGATATGCAGAATGTTTGAATGTTACCAGTATGGGAAGAGATTTGATTATAGATAGATTTTTTATCAGCTTTACTGAATATGCAGTCTCATAATAATGCTATCTAACTGACACATGCTTTGAGAATTTCCTACTTGGGAGTCTGGTTTTAATGAGCACAACGTTAGGATTATTTTCTTACCTTAATGCTAAGCAATTACCACCAAGGGTCAAGGTGAATTGATGGGGTCAGTCTCAGATAAGCCAAAGTGCACAGCCTGAGATACCCATAAAAAAACAAATTGTTCACCTTTACAGAACTTTGTCTTAATGCTAAAAACGGCTTTTAAAGAAATATTCCATTTTAGCAAGAACAGATGTATGTCATATAACATACACGTGTATGCTAGAACTAAATAGAGAATATTAATTAATTTCCCTGGAAATTAAAAATAAGATGAATATATATGAATCTGGGATGATAAAAGGTGATCTTAAGTTTAGGTAAGCCATTCCATTCCAACGGGTCATCATTGCATTTATTGACCAGCTGGTTCATAGCTTCCTCATTTTGGAAGGCACTGGTGATCTCATTCAAGGTCTAATATGAACCCAGCAGGATTTACTTAAAACAAATATTTAATCATAACAATGCAAGTGTAAACCACCCTACAAATGAATTTGGTAATTATTCTCATTCCCTAATAAACATGAGGAACACATAAGCAACCATTTGAGAATACCTAACTAATTAGTAACTATAACTTCTATATCACTAGTTACATCCCTAGGGCAGTGTTTTCCTTTCATCACTGTTGTTTTAATCTGGGAAATGACTGTTAGAAAAGAAGGCAGATGCTGAAAAAACAAACAGCAAACCCTCCTCTTAAAACAGAAAAAAAAACACCCTAATTACTGCAGCAACGCACTTCCCCAAATAGACATTTACACACACACATGCACACACATGCACATCTTTCTTGAACTATGCTGCTCATGTTTAGAAATCATATACACTGTGCTATCCAACTGTATCCATTTATGTTATTTTATGCCTTTTCTAATTCTAAGATATTATTGTGGAAAGATGCTTGAGAGATTTTTTTTTAGAAAACCAGCTTTATTCACTAGAGCACTTCTAGTGCGGAATATATATACTTTTTTCCAGTAACTTTGTTATAAGGTAGTAAAGAATCTAATGTGTGAATGTGGGTCTGACTGTAGGTCTAGAGGACATCTCTGCCTCTCCAGTCTTCCATCTTCTGACTCCTCCAGTCTACAGGAAGGGGGGAACTATCTCCCTTAGGTTTGAAATTTTATTTCAGAAAGGCTACAAGACTGACATCAAGTGGATACGTCAGAAATGACAACTGGAGCAAAACTCTTGAATCAGATCAGTCTTTGCCTAAAATACAACATTTTAATAGAATGATGTTTAAAGAAGAAAGCATGCATGCATTTGTTCGGTGCATCAACTATTTATTGTGACATTCAATAGCCACTCTGACAATGTCTCCTATACTTCCTAGGTATTATTTTGCCTGTAGTTATTGCTTTGATTGTAATAACACTTTCAGCATTTGCTCTGGTGGGTTTGTATCGAATGTGCCGGAAGACAGACCCAGGTAGGTAACAATGTTTTGTTTCATTTTGTTGAGAATACACATGCTCAGTCTAAACTCTGAAGGGTATAGAGGAATTACAGAAAAAATAAAATGCCATATTGCTTGATACCAAAAATAGAGACAAAGGGGTAGAGAAAGCCATTGCATGCTGGTGAAGTAAGGAGTAGGGATTAACTACTAGTGGCAGATATTATCAAATATGGAAAATTTCTTTTTAATCAAATAGCCCAGTTTTGTAGGTGGTTGGGGGAGTATGGTAGTAAAGAAGACAGAAAATGACATGCATTATCTATGGTGAAGATGTGTTCCTTTTCCATATAACAGACGATAAAGGGAAGCTTGTTAAGAATTTAGTTTAGGGGCCCATAATCTCAAGAAGAGTGTTCTGTGACTTTGTTCTTTCCTGGGAGGCACCAATTCCTTTCAATGAGGGTGGCTTCCACGACTGTGGGCTCCGTTAATTGAATTAGTTCCTCAGGATTGAACACAACTGCAATTTTTAGTGGGATTCTAGTCTGAAATTCTTTATTATCCTCCTTAATCTTCCAATAGCATTTAGAAGTCTTTCCTCTTTCCTTTAAAATGACACTGCTTTTTTTAAAACATCCTCACACTTTGTTTTCTTCTTTTTGCTGTTTTTACCTTCTCCCGACCTCTTAAATATTTATGGTTCCCATAATTACACTATGTTGTTGTGTTTTGTTTAAATAAACTTTTTATTTTAGAATAGATTAAAATCCATTAAAAAGTTGCAAACATAGCTGGACTTGCCATACACCCCATACCTGTTTTTCTTATTATTAATATGGTATATTAGTCACAATTACTTAACCAGTATTGATCCAGTATTATTAACTAGGGTCCCTACTTTATTCAGATATCTTTCAGTCTTCATTCAGTCTTTCTTTTCTGTTCCAGGAACTTGAGCTGTTTTTATTAGACACTTCATCAGAATGCCCCTTCAGTTTTCATGGCTCAGTACTCCTTTCTGTTATCTTACACATCAGTCTCTCTTTCCATTGCAGACCCCTGCCCTGGTTGTGTAATGCAGTGGTATGTGCCCCTGCTTTCGTCCCTGCTATTTCTTCCTCTAGAGTGTCCAGCCCACCACTTAATTCTTATAACATATTTAATCTCCAATTTATCCATTAGCATCTAGTTCAAACACCAATTTAATGTATCTTTGTATAACACACTATCTCTTTAAGCACACTGGAGTGTTCTCACTTTAAATTCTATAGAATTTTGTGATATTATTCATCATGCTACAGTGCACACAGTTACTTCTCTATGTGCCGGTTTTCCCTTCGTCTGCTCTGAGTGCTATAACAAAAATACTGTAGACTGTGTGGCTTAAACAACAATTTATTGCTCACAATTCTGGAGGCTGAGAAGTCCAATCAAGAAGTCATCAGATAGGGTGAGGGTATTTATTCTTCCTGGTTTATAGCTAACTGCCTTCTCTCTGTGTCTCACATGTTGGGAAGAACAAGAGAGTTTTTTGTGGTTTTTTTATAAGGGCACCAATCCCATGAAGACTCAGGTCTCGTGACCTAATCACCTTCCAAAGAACCAACATCCTAAATTCATCACATTGGGTGTTCAGATTTAACATATGAATTTTAGGGGGATGCAAACATTCAGTCCACAACTTCAGGCAACCTCTCCAGTCACAAAACACATATTGTTCACATTACATCATGCATAACGCATAGCAGAGTCTTACTGTATGCTTGCTGAGTTAAATTTTTATGTTTTCAGTAAAATAAAACCTTGCCTTTCCTCACGTACATTCTAAATATTTCACTAGTGGAACTCTACCTAAATCTCAAATACTATGAAAAAGGAAAAATCAGTTATTTGATGAGACACAGGGATATAAGCCACACTATCCTTTGTGTACCCCATGGACAGGGTGTCTCCAGGACACTAATGAATGCTGCTCCTGAGACGGGTCCCTACCCACGCCCACCACATAGACAGCTGGGTGAAGGCATGACAGTGAAGGGAAAGTTAAGAGACAAAAACAGTAGTGTTCATTTTAGCTCTTGGTGGAAAATAACAAGAAAACAAATCAATTACTTTCTCTTTGGGAGTTAATGAATAAACTTCTTAATGTCGAAAATATGTTTTCTTACTCAATTTCCAGAGGGGAAATGGCATGTTTAAACATCAGTTTAATTTCTCTAAATTGCTAAACCACCAATCCTATCTTTTATGTGAAATCAACCATCCAAGTTGAATCCTGTGGGTGTTGACTACACAGGAAAGGTTAAAAAAAAAAAAAAAATATATATATATATATATATATATATATATATATATATATATATGTATATGTATATGTATGTATATATATAGTGCTAAATCCATTTGTAAAAATACCTTTCCTGAAAAATGGCTTTGCATAGTAAGATTTGCAAATAAGTTATTTATAAAGTGGACATTGTCTATTAAAGAGGACTCTGTGGATGAATTGGATCATTCGGGGGGCATAAAATGTACCAAATTCCTACCACTGTGGAGAGTTATTCTGAAGACATATGATACTTTATAACCAAGTTTAACAATTGTACCATTAGCCAAATCTTCTTGGTTATGGTTAACTCTGTTTTCCAAACAGAATTTATAACATTGTTATCATTCAATTAGCACCATTATGAACCCTCAGTTAATCGCTCTTCAATATGTCGGTAAGACTTCATTAAGTTCAGAAAATTTATAAACTAACTCTGCTTTCTGGAAGACAACATGAATCAGATTTTAATATGAAATTACACTTATCTGGATAATGTTAACAATAGTCTGAGATTTAATCCAAATAAGAACAGCATATATGCAGAAAGTAGTCTGCTGGTATGCATCTATGTGCTAATGAACCCATGTTACAGTATTCTAAGAAAAAAAATTAAATAAGCATGCAAAAGATATCAACCCATTTTGGAACACAGCTATGAGCATCACAGGTGATATCACACATAGCATTTATAACAGAACTTTTTAAAATGCTGTTGAAACCCTACTTATGGTAGGGAAGACGAGCTTAGATCTAGTTGGTCTATATGGCACCCTGAAGTTAATTCCTAAGGATTAAGTGTCATGATGGAAAACCTTAGCCAATGTAACAGAAAAAGAAGTAGCCAAAAAGCTAGTGGAAATAAAGGTCTGCATAAAACCATGATGTTCAAAGCCAGGAGAACTATATTCACAGGGCTTTGTTATACACATCCAATGACATGAGCCAGATTAGAGATGGAATCCAAGAAACAGGAGCTGAGTAGTAATGAATTAAAACCACAGAAAAACTGGGAACAAAACAAAGCTATTACATTATACAAGTAGCTTGCCTGATAGGTAGGTCACAGTTAATGCGAGGTTTGACCACCAACATCAGCTCCTGGAGGCCACGTTCATGTGCAGAATGAATCATCTGAGTCTCACTCTAAGCCCACTTTGTTTCTACCAGTCCCTGTGGAGCAGCCTGGCAAAGCACACAAAAGATTAGTTGCCATTAGTAGCCTCAGTGACATTGTGGGCATTTTTGAGAGGCTGAATCAGTGGGATTCAGATGCAATTAGAAGCAATATCTACATGATATTTCATCACAGATACAGTGATTTGTGTCCTCAAGAAGAGCAATGTACAAAGGAAAGTCACAAATTTGATTACCTGGTCTAAAAAGGTAATTTGATATTTGAAAGAAAAATTTTGTTTTCAGAGATACTGGTATAAACTGAGACTTTTCTGGTTTCTGAGGGATGTGTGATAACAAACAGCAGTTTCACATAGTGATGAAATTATAAGACTAAAATTAGTCTGGAACTAAGTTCTGTGGAGTTGGCCTAGTTAGGACTATTTCATGAATGTATTAGTCATACCTGAGAAATGAATGGTAACCATATCTAAGAAAATGGTCAGTGGGGCAGGGAGTGGAGAAATAAAAAAAGTTAAAAATTGTCTTTAGCAATATCTCTGCACAGAAAGTTGCAGGGGTCTCAGATTTTTTGTAGCCAAGCTTCTTGCAACTCTGATAACAATTCTCTCCTCCCCTAGGCACACCAGAAAATGGAAATGACCAGTAAGTAATGCCACATCATTTTTATTTTTTTCCCTACAAGCTCTTACCTTATCATTTATACAGGGAAGAGTATTGATCCTATACTTATACTTATTTTTGGTTTGTTTCTTAAAGAATTTGTGTAGAAGACACTATAAATGGAGTTTGGCTAAGTATTTGTCAGGGCTCTCTCTATTCAGCGGAGAAATTCCAACAACTGAAAGAGAAGATTGCTCTTAAGCTTGGGTAAAGTAGTAAAATGGAGAATCAAAAGATGAAAGGTAAACATAGAAGAATGAATATAACTACATGGATACATATCATAGGAAACATACCTAGAGTTTTTAAATAGTTTTCCCAATGAAATTTTCAGTATGTTTATCACAATTAGGGAAAAATCATGCCTGCACCTTGAGACAGCAATTAGTGGCTTTACCTTAACAGTTGATGCTTGTTCTCCTTTAACTTTTTTTTGAAAAGAAACAGACTCAAATACATCTGTTGGTTTCCAGAAGGCAGGGAGTATGGGGCATTGGGTGAAAAAGCTGAAGGAATTAAGAAATACAAATTGGTAATTACAAAATAGTCACGGGGATGTAACGTACAGCATAGAGCAGGGGTGTCAAAACTGCGTCCCGCGGGCCAACTGCGGTCCGCAATCCATTGTTAATCGGCCCGCAGCAACTTGCAAAAATATATTTAGTTTACTTAAATAAACCAGGTGAGGCAATACATACTTCACCTCCAGTGAGTGGCCTGGCTGTTTGTGTATTTTACCGCATATGGCCCTTGGTGAAAAACGTTGAAAAAAGTTTTGACACCCCTGGCATAGAGAATATAATCAGAAATGTTGCAACAACTATGTGTAGTGCCAGGGATGTGCTAGACCAATCAGGAGGATAACTGCATAAATTATATGAATGTCTAACCACTGTGCTGTACACCTGAAGCTAATATAAAATAATATTGAATGTCAACTGTAACTGCAAAAAAAATGAAATAAATAATTTTTTAAAAAGCAGTTGTTACCAATCCAGCCAACTGTTGCAGTGCAGGTGCTACAGAGAGACAAATTGTTTTAGTGTCAAAACCCAATTCTGTGGTTAAGTTTTCTTTGTTGACCTCAATTTGTAGCCTGCCTTTATGTAGGTGCTTTTGTTCATCAGGCTGTGAACTTTAGAAATTCTATCCGTAGATCACCTACCCTTCTTGTAATAATTAGAAATAGAGGCTTTTGATGTGTCCAAGGAAAGGAACTTGGGTTTGACACAATTCAGAACCTGAGAAAGGATAGGTGGGAACTTTGGATTAAAATAGTTCAGACACTATACTGCGGTATCCAGGACCTCATGAAAAAGGACATCCCCAGAACTCAACACCAGCCCAAAAGGTTTGGAAACATTTATGTGTCTTCCCCTTCTTGATTCAGGACTGGAGATCGGTACCATATAGACCTTGTGACAAGTGTTCACATGACCTATCTGTGGGGACAGAGCCAGTAGTGCAGTTTCCAGGCTCTCGGCCTCATGTGGAAAGGTGCTGGCTCAGGTAGTAAATGGCCATCAACTGTGATTGGATGGCCATCAGCTGTGGCTGGTTGGCTGTCAGCTGTAACCAGTGAGCCATTGGCCACTAATATAACTGCTGTGGCTACGCTAGCAGGAAATGGGGGTCTAGCAAGAAGGTGGTGGCTGAGCTAATAAGCGCGGATTGCAGCTAGTAGGTGGGGTTGGTTGGTTGGCAGAAAAGCAGACGGCAGGTTGCAGATCATGTGGCTCCTGCTTCCTGTGTCTCCAACCCAGCTGCCAGCGAGAATATAGTGGTATGACTCCCCTACCTATGGCCCTGTGGGTGTTCCTTTTTGGCCTCACCATGTCCTGCGTTCTTATGTGGGGAGTGGGAGCAGAGACCCCACATGCCACCCCACATGACACATGGCACAGTGAGCAGGGTCTCCTGAATGACATATCTTACTGTTTAATTTACCTTATCATTGCATTGCTGTAACAGAAGGATGGAGATTTATTGGCTTGATTCCAGAAGTACAAAGTGCTATAAAAGTATGTGTGTGCCTGTATGTAACAAGACACACGTTTTGCCATAGAAACACATAAAAATACATATGTTTGTGTATCTTCTTCATTCTGTGTATATCATGTTTACTTTCTTTCACAGATATATAATGCTAATTCTGTGGTGCTAATTGAATGTTTTCTGTTCCAAATAGACCTCAGTCTGATAAAGAGAGTGTGAAGCTTCTCACTGTTAAGACAATTTCCCATGAGTCTGGTAAGTTCCCAGATTGATGATTAGACAAAAGATGGTTATTTCAAAATCTAACTTGGATTTTGTTCATGTCTGAAATTTCAGCTTCTGTAGAAACAGTCAATAACTCCCAATAAGTACGAAAGTCTCCTATAAAGGAAAGATTAGCCCTAGAAATACTATTTTTGGTAAAATTATCAGTCTACTTGGCTTTCAGAGGTTGCTTTTCATAACATGTAGATGTGTATAATGTGTCAAAGAACATTATATGTACTAGGGTTTTTTTCATTATTGTTGTTATTTTGCTTCATTTTTGGTAATGGCTATGTATAGTTCACTGGAACCAGGATTCATCAGTTAAAATGTAAATCATATTTTGTATAATTTCATATAATTTTAATTAGATTTCTCCTTGAGGACAAAACACAATTTCCTGTTGATAAAATTTACATTTCTTTTTCCAGTTTCTTAGTTTTAGATTTCACTTGATTTGAAATGTAAATGTTCTCTTCAAAAATGTAGATATGATTTGTATGAGTTATATCGTATCAAGAACAATAATAAATGAGATGCTATGTAGCTTTTATATAAAAAAAGCACAGATTACTTTCTTAAAGTTTTGAGTAGAACACTTATTTAAAACAGTGATATCACAAAACAGGTAAATAAAAATTACTAACTTTACAAAAAATCCATGTTTATATATCAAGTTACATTAATACATTTACCATATTCAGTTCCCCCAATTATACCTATACAAAATAATCCCAGAATACAGATCTTATGTAGAGTGAGAGCTACAGAATGATAAACTACATTACAAATATGTAGCAAAATTTTTTTGAAAACAAAAAGCTATATTGTTCCAATTCAAGACCAAGATATCAAAGGCTGAAAATGGCCCCAATTTCAGGTAGGAAATTCTAACTAGAACAAACTACAAGAGGCCGGCAGAAGACTTGAAAAGTGAGGGCACCCAAAATCTGCAGAGATATGCCAAACCCCTCATGTGAGCCATTGTCATTTAAGAGAGACTTTCCTCATTCTTGTATCTCTTCTGCTCTTTGACATACACGTTTTCTTTATTCCTACATAGTTCTCTGAGGTAACCATCTGCAGGGGCAGAGGAGTCAAATTCACTCATAACGTAATTGGAAACCACTCACAGGTTTCCCCTGGCTACTTACTGGCCTTAACTAAGTAGCCAAGCCTATTAATAGCTACTAGGTCAGGGAAAAGCAGCCTAAAAATGAACTAGTCCTGAGTAAGCTCATGAAGGGTCCTGAGTATGCCTATGTCATTTGTCAAGAAGAGTTCTTGAATCTGCCTGTGACTTGTGAGCAAGCATCATAATAATTTCATGCACTCTCCCTTACTCACTCCTTTGGGAATTCAGCCTAACACTGAAGACTCAGGCCTCGCCAAGCTGTAGGTGGCATGCTGATCAGCTGGCCCTCCTTGTACGGAGGGGGCTGCAATCAGAACCACCTACTTTAGCACCCTTTTCTACCAGGATAATGACAACTGACACCAGAATCAAAACATCCAGAAGAGAAAACTCTGGAGAACTTTGCGTTTCTTGGTGGTACATTTAATATCTGATTCTTCTTTAAGGCCCAAGGAAAGTTCTAGATTAGCTGATATCCCCACTCTCATAATAATAGTCGTAATAAGGAGAATAGCTTATGGTGGGACTGTTAAGAAGACCCTTACTTCTCCAAGCTCCATTTTCTTCATAAGCAACTCAGGACACTGGTCTAAGGAGGCAATATTATCATCGCAATAGTAAGATCTATCCTCTGGTACTTTTATTTCTGCCAACCTCAATTTAGGACTCACACCTCATTTAATAAAATAACCTGTCAATGGTTACCCCAGTTGGTTACTAAGGAAAATATTTGGTGAGAGGACAAGAATGAAATTGGTGATTCAGAGCTGATTTCAATAGCCTAGAATTAATAATCGAAACCATAACGATCTCCAAGTACTCTTTGTTTTACCACAATTTTTATTAAAGTCTGGCTCCTGAAATACTCACCAACAAATCTCTTTCCATTGCATTTCAAACTTATTCAAATATGTTTTCTTTATGATCATCATACTCAACAGAAGTTACAATATTATAATTGTTTTTACTTAAATATCTTTTTCCCAATAGTGACATCTTTCCTAAAACATAACTAGAATAAAATCTGAAATGATTAGGTGTGTTGTTAAGTTCACAGGTTTAGTCCAATGGTCCCCTATCTCCTTTATAACAATTTTCAGCAATTTTAAAAATACAGAAAATAATTTGATAGAACAAAAGTCTGACTACGCACCACTCAGAAGTGATGAGTACTGCATTTCATGTTATTTGCATCAAGGCCTAAGAAATATAGCAGGAATTAATGTGCCTAAGTGGTAATAAAATGAAATTTGAGCTTCAGTGCCCATAAGAATTCATTGGATTGGTCAGTACTTCCATTTATAAACTCTGGTCTTATATCTGAAAATAAATTGTATCATTTTAGAGGTCAATAAATCATGCTTCCAAGGAGACAGAGCTCTACAGCCACCCAGCTTCAGGGGAAATGCCAGTGGATGCTGCATTGCCTGGGTTTCTAGAAGCCTCAGTGAACCATAGTAATTGTTCTGGTCATTGTCTTCTGATAAAACAGTTTCTTGCCCCAAAGCCTCCTCTGACTAAGCCCTGATGTTCACCTACAACACTCCCTACTTCCTTTAAATGTGTTCTTTCTCAAGCAGCGTTCTTCTGCTGAAAATGCAGCCCACAGATGTTTAAAATTTGATTATTTACATTAGAAGTTCTCTTTAATATAAAGGAGAAAGCCTACTAGAGCACAACAAGGATGTGCTTTCAGGAAAAACTGAACACCAAACGTGGCAGATCAAGGTGTCCTTTATGATAACATATAAGATCCCAGGCCGCTTCAGTAAGGAATCTGGCCAAGCTGACCACCCCCCGACAACGGACTGCAAAATATACATGTGACATGGTGCATGTCAAATATGATTTTGAAAAATGTGGAAGAAAAAGCCATCTGAATTCATTGCAATATTGCTCTGCTTAGAAAACTCTGATAAGCATGTGTTACCAAGATTAAGTTCAAACACTTTGGCATGTCTACCAGGATGCTGGGATGCGTGGGGCTTCTCCTGGTTGGTTGTGAGCCATTGAATAAGGCATGTTCCCAGACATCATTCCTCTCCTGTCCCTGTCCACGTCACTGCACTCAAGCTCTTTTGAAGGCGGAGTCGGTGCCTTGGTCTCCTTTGTCCCACCTCCCCCTCCTTGTCATTGTGGTAATTACACATTATTAGTATAGTATTGGTACACTAATACTAATTAGTATATTACGGTAATTAGTAAATGCACAGTTGCTTATTTTGCTTATTTTTACAAATAAAAGTTTGTTAACAAAAAGAAATTAATAAAAATGTAAAGATCAGCAAAAAGATTCATAGATTTATAAAGCCACACATAGATGCAGCTTCTATTTCCCAACCCTTCAATATTTGGCTCATTCTCTGCATTTCTACCAAAGCTCCCTTGACTGTCCCAGCTGTACATGGTCTTTCTCTCCTCTTATAATAACTTGGGAAATCAGTATATATTACTGCCTTAAACAGCCATTTTAATATTTGACCACATTGTGCATAATGGAAGATAGAAAAAATACAGAATGGCAAAGAATTCAAAATTACTCATGAAACACAACCTTGGTGTAACCACTATTGGCATTTGCTGTATTTCCTTCCAGTTGTTGTTTTTTGTTTTTTTTTGGTTTTTTTTTTCCGCACCACAGTATGTGTTTCATTTGCTTTTACCACAGATATCATTGTTATAACTGTTATTGGAATCAGACTGGTACTGAATCTTTCTCACATTTTCTATTCCCAGTTAGACAGACCTTGAAGGAAGATATTAAGAATTGTAAAGATTCTCATACGATTTGCTTTATACGACTTCTGGCTGACAGTAGTGTTTTAATAAATGTTTTTTTGTTTACTTCTCACTGCTGTACTTCATATCTATGAATTCCAAGAGGTGCTGTGCCTTTTGCAACACAAAAAATAGTGAGCAAAGGGTTGTATCTAGGGTAGGGGCTATGAGGGCTGTCACTCTGTTCCTGACATTTCTCTGAGGACAGGACCTAAGGGGCTCTTGAAGAGAAGTTCCGATTTGTTCTCTTCATAATTCTCTGGCACTATTTGTTATCACCATGACTGTGCAGGTAATAGGGGACATCAATGGAGTCTCCATAAAACAGGTTTCCTAACTGGCAGCTAATAAAAGCTGGAGCAAAATGATGACATTTATTCTCAAAGCTGGTTTTATAAAGTGTGGCTGATATTGATACGTGAATCTATCAAAAGATACAGGTAATGTGAAATGTGATGATCACAAGTAAGGGGCATGTAGAACTACTTGGGGTCTCTCAGCTTCCCATCATTGCAGGCTAGTATTTATCTTTATATTGGATGATGGGATAACACCGTTATTTAAAGTAATGTCCTCTGTGCTGCTCTGGATGTCACCAAAGTGTTCATGTTGGCCTATAAATTCATTTTCACAAAACTCTTACAGAATTATTTAAACAGAGGATGCTAGAATGTTTTCCTGATAAAATAGCACTTTAATATATGACACAGTTTTGCTTAGGCAGAGCCAGCCCATGGAACAAGCAAAAATCAATAACTCATTCTCTAGGGCGACTCTCTTGTTATCGCCTCCCAACCCTCACATACCCTCATGACCAAGGAGTTAGTTAGCTTTGCTCCTTTAGGGTGAAAACAGACAATGGCCAAAAATAGCTCATAAATCTTGGTGAACAATTTCTGGGCCATACCAAAAGGCAAACTGTGGCTCTAGTGACATTCTTGCAGGAAAATTGGACCTTTCTTGAAAAACATAAAACAAGCCAAGAGACTTTTATTTTCGTCCTTATTCATTCTCTGAGCTTATAGGTCAAAGTGTATCTTCTGGTTTCAGGTGAGCACTCTGCACAAGGAAAAACCAAGAACTGACAGCTTGGTGAACCCTCCCTTCACCTGGGCAGTAAATATGTAAGTTTCCTAACTTCATTCACTGAGATGCTCATTAATATCTGTTTTGTTAGCCTGCTGCAGCTTAGATTATTTTTAAAGATTTTTATAAGCTGCAAAGTTAATGGTTTGTGTCAGTAAAGCCATCATTGTCTCTTTGTCTAAAAACAAATGCTAAAAAGACTTGCTAGAGAAATGAATGTCTTGGGAGCTGTAAAAGATTCTTCCAGTTGTTCTGTTACCTCAAGAATGACACAGTTCACTCTTTGTGCCTGTTGGTAATATTTCCTTATAAATGCAGTTTGCCTTTCCCTGGGTCACCATACACACACTGACAGTGGCAGTTAGACAGGGTTCTATGGCTAACAAAGACTCGTAGGACTCAAAATGGCAATGCTTAGAAATTTGTAGTTGATTGCAGAAAAAGGACATGAGACAGCAGCTGCGTAAAAGATACACATCACAGCCAAAGGCTGGCTCAGGCCACGGGGTCCAGAAAAGCCAGCTAGGAGGTCTGACTGTCCTCCTTCTGCAAGGACCAGACCAGGGCGGACTTCATCTCTGGGGCCAGGAACCATGGATGTATGCACAAAACACCTCAAACAAAGGGATCCAAAATTTATTCTCATGTGGGGTCTCTTAAATTTCTTGCTTCATAACTAGCTGAGTGACAGAATCCTCCACGTGTTTCAGTGGAACTAGATGCAAATAATCAATTTTCTTACAATTATAGTTAATCAATAAATACTTGAAACCTCTCAAAACTATGGTTACAAGCAACACTGTTATTCTTCATGTTCCATGATTTGACCAGTAATCAGTGCAAAAGCAGGTACATGTCTTGTTTCAGTAAAACAGCTCAGGCCAATGTCAGGTCTGCTGGAATTAACCCTCCCAGCTTACCATGGTATTGTCTTTTACTTTCCTAGAATTGGCTAGGGAGATTTTCTTCTGGCTTTAGTTTATTTTTCATACGAATCATTGATTAGGGGTCAGCCTCACAACTAGTGTTTGATGCTTTTTGAACCTGCAGAAGAATTTGCCTTTTGGCAACTAAAACAGAAAAAGAACAAATGAATATGTATATGCCCATAATTGGCCTGGCCACAATGGCAGTCACTCTGGGTAATGTCCAGGGGAAAGACTGTCCTTGTTGTGTCTACTACCTATGGTCTCCTGCCCAGCCACTAATGCGATGCTCTTACAGACACTCAGCAAGTGCTTGTTGCATAAATGATGGTTGCCGTGCTTCTCTGGCCAGTAGCAGGAGACAAACAGAGGAGTGCCATCCAGACATATGCATCAGTATCAGAATTCCGTCGCTCTCCACTCAACAATTTGTGGATTAGAATGAGAAAAATCTGGAAGTTTATCTATCCTTTTGCAATGGACACTTGTGGGTGCAAAGTTTGAGGAGCTGAGAAGTTTGAGAAGTTTGTGGAGACGTGTGCATGGAAAGCTCTCTTCCATACCAGCTATGGTTTCTTTGCAACCCTGTGGCTAGTAAAAGGATGTTTTCTAGATCATCAAAATGCTCAAATCTTAGTAATTAATTGTCCAATTTGGAGGAAGACAAAGACTTCCATTCAGTTGGTAAGAAAAGAAAGAAAAAGTGTATAGCAGACAAGGAATAGTGCTGAACCAAACAAGCTCAACAAAATAGATTATTATCCATCTCCCATTCAAAAGTTGTACTTTAAAAAATACTCTTGCCCCTAATTTCATGTCTTTTAATTTGCAGTGATACATAGCTTTTGTTGCTCTTCTACATAACTTTGGCATTAGATAACGATATTCTGAAGAGTAAAGATCAGAAAATAATGGGAACCAGTTTGACATCTGTCAATTCTACTGTTTGTCTTACTTTTTTTCAATGTATTTCTCTTAGTAACTATTGCACTTTAAATGTAGTAACCAGTGAGTAATTACTTTCTATGTTATCAACTAAAAATTAGATATCAACTCAGAGATTTAGAATAAATAGAAATATATTCATTAGAATTAGAAATTTTGGGAAAAGAAGTTTAGAAATCTTTGCATCTGTATGCAACAGCAAACACTAATATGGAAATATTCACTCGTTAACATTTTTCACTTCAAAATAAAAATATAGATATATTTAATGTTTTCTGCTTCATATATTGATCATCTATTTTGTACAGAGTATTATATTTATTGTGGTTTGACAGGGCAGATGGAAATTCCAAAGTACTCATAATCTGTGGTTCTTGCCCTCTGCAAATCTTTGTCTAGTGACAGCGTGACACCACACACAAGAAATAAGAAAATAATTTGAGAAAAAAATTAAAAATCTATATGGGCATGATTGATACTGATTCACCAATTCAAACCAGTTCTAAAATCTCCAAGACTTTTATATAAAAAATAGGAAGGTTAATAGGTGTTTCAAGATTTTTTTATCTTTTCACACCGATTCATTGCTACATTTAGGGACCATCATTTCTTTAAAATAAGAAAAAAATATATTTTGGCTTACATTTTCTCTGTATAATTCACTGAGACCCCTCTCAAAATAGCTATGAATACAAAAATAACATTGTTCGTTTTGAAGGCCACCGGAATCAAAGATTAGATGTACATTAGCTATATACATTTCTATGGATATTTGTGCTCATTTACAAGGCAAGTGTGCTGTTATTTCCTCAGATTAATTTTCTTATGACAAGGAGTGGCAAGGATGACATCGCTAAAGGATTTGCTGTTACATAGAACTTCTGCCAAGGCCAGAATGTCTTCGCAAAAATGTGCAGCAGGCAAACACATTTCTTTCTTATTGATGCCAATAAAATATCTGAACAAATTGATCAATAATGAGTGTGCAGGTGGGGATATTATCTAATAATATCTCTACAGAGAAAATGTATAAAAACCGAAAGGCAAAAAAAATTTAAAAAGAGAAAATAGAAGAAAAATTAGGAATGTGTTATTAACTGAGTAAGAATTTTCAAAACATAAAATAATATAAGAAAATTCAATAGAAAAAATATAAATTCTACCATATCATGAGTTAAAACTTCTAAATATAAAAACATTATCATAATAAAAAGTTATGACAAGAAACAAATTGGGAAAATGCATAAATTTGACATCAATTAATTAATATCCTAAATATACAAAGATGTTTATATATATTGGAAAATAGAAAAACGGGCAAAGGCCATGAATAGATAATTCATAGAGGAGGAAATAGAAATGGTAACATAAAATTATATAGAGGAGTTCCTATACTACTACTATTCAAAAATGTGTATCAAGACCAAAAAAATTATAACCTTCAATTTACTTGAGTTTTTTTGTAATTTTTGAAAATCATACTGGTGAAACAAATAGTTTCATATGTTGCATTTGAAAGAATAAATTGGAATAATTTTTGTAATGTAGGTTCCGCATCTATAAAGCCAGGACAGAACAATCTTTTCTCAGACCATTGTGCCTCTTTGTTTATAAAGTGTTGTCTATATTCTTAAAGACTCTATCATGATACTTTGTTATAAACGTGATCATTTATACTTTGTAAGAATCACAAATTTATAAAATTATAGGATTGTGAGAGCTTCAGTGACTATAAAGTCCTGTGTTATTGTTGTTGTTGAAGCCAACACACTGAAGTTTAGATGGATTATAATGTTGGAAACAGAGAAAATTATTAACTAATGAAAAAAATTATTAATAAAACAAGATCCATTTCTTCAGAAAGAGTATCAATATGGAAGACACTGTGATAAAAACTCCTGTTTGTTCCTCTATTGGTTGCTGATACTTTAAAACAAAGGTCAATATAATATTAATCATGAGCATTATCCTACTCATATCAATCCAGATGTTTACATAGCTGTGATCTATGCTGCAAATTCTTGACTTCACTTGGAAACTCACCTACAAAGGAGTATGGTTCAATTGAACAAAAAGTGACAGAGATCTTATTTCTGCCAAGTACTAGGCCAGGTATAAAAAGATATATGACATGTTGCTGTCCTCAAGGAGCTTATAGAAGTGAAGAGAAATATATCTAAGGAAGATAACTTTAGCATAACAGTAAATAGTAAGATAGTGGTATGGAAAGATAGACATGGAACCTTGAAGTTTAATGGCAGATTTCTTAGTGAAGATGGTATTTGATCTGAGACTTACAGAATTAGAAAAAAAAAGTGACCTAGGTTTTTCTAGGCACAGAGAACAGCATATACTAATGAAAAGAATTGTGAAACAGTACGGTGTACGAAATAAGTTAGAAATCATTGGTTAGCCAGGAGCTGCACTGTACACATCTGCTGCTATGTCAGTGAACTATGGATACTGTTGTTCCACAATAAGATTAAGAACAGAAACTGTGTGTAAGCATTTAAAATTTTTTAGAGAAATCTGATATTGCTGCCACATTCTATGCATGTTACCGTCTTTTTAAAAATATCAGTTGGCAGCTGAGTATAAATTTAAAAACAACCTAATTTTTCACCATGGATAGCTTGGGAAGCACTGGCCTTCAGTTCCATGCCAGAAAGGCTGGGATATCAGGTTGAAGCAGTAGAGGGCAGCAGATCTCGGGAGGTCTTGTTTCCCCATGGTAAGAATGGACTAGAAAGGACTTCACAAAGCAAGAATGAACTACTTTCCTTTTCTAAGCAGAATAAAATCAAATTCTTTCTTAATGCCATCAAGAAGTCATTTATTCCTTTCGAGAGGGGGGCCTGTTCTGCGGGCATGCCGATAGTCATTGTGCTCTTTCTAGAGCTACACCACACTCTGGCAGGTGCTGGGCCCTTTATCAGCCACAGAGGCTCTGGGAGAACATCAGAAATACCCTGTTCTACAGTCCTTCCCATAGACTAAGTCTTCACATGGATCCTGTGGTTACTCTGCTCTTCAAACTGCCCTCCAAGTCATGGCAGCCAGTGTCCAGCTTTCTCCCCATTCAAGACAACAGTGCAACCATCCCAACCAGACTCTGCCTCTGCCAACCACGCCATGAAAGAGCAGGGTGCCGGTCTCCACTCTGACACCACAGCCCACCTAATCCCCAGCATATCATTCTCCTCCCAGATTCCAGTAAATCACAAGTATTGCCAAAAGAGCAGACACTATCTAACCCCTGCCAGGTCCTGCCCCTTTCTCACTTGGGTCACAAAGCCTCCATCTCCTGCTTCTCTTTGGACCAACAGAGAATATAGATTCTGAGCTGCAAACAAACAAAAAAACCAAAATAACCAACCAAAGCCCTGGCCCTCCTTCCTGTGAAGAAGTAGAGAGTTGCCTGTTCATTCTTCTCCCTAATAAGTAGTCTTCTCCCTATAAATTTCTTAAGACTCACATTATCACCCCAAGCAACAGACCTCAAATTGTGTCCCGTTAGTGACAGGGTACAGTTAAGGGCTTTAATCAGAAGAGGAATATAATGGGATTTGCGCTTGAGACACATCACTGATGTTTACTGGGGTAGATTAATTCAAAATGAGTGAGATTGGAAACAGAGAAGTCAGAAGATTATTGCAGTGTTCCCTAGGAAAAGAACGAGGGCCTTGCCAGGTCTGCAGGGACAGCAGGGATGGAGATGCAGAGACAGAATTGAACAGAGAAATGTCTGGCAGATAAAATTTTCCAGAGGTGGTTGATTCAATGTAGCCAGTGGGGAATGAGGAAGATTAGGACTGTAGATGAAGCCATAGAGGTTAAAAGCAAAAGATGGAAATTATGGGGTGAGGAGGAACAGGTTAGGGAGGCAGTATAGGGGTTTTCCTTTCAGACACATTGAGTTTGAAGTGCTTGGGGGGTGTTCAAGTGACTCTACTGGGTGGAAAAAATTCTGTTAGCCCCTAACTTTTGTTACCAAAAACAAAAGTCTCCCCCAGCATCTCTCCTTATTTGCTTTCATGGAATCTGAACATTTTTTTCCTCCTACAGGCTTACTCTTCAGCTTCAATGCTCCGGGGGTAGAAAGAGAGAAAGCCCTGTGGGATTAATCCTGACTTCCAATCCTGCTCGCCAGTCTGCACCAGTCACCTATCCCAAAAAAGCGATGCCCAGATGACATGCGATAATCTGATAGAATGAAAAAGAATCTTGGGCCTCGCCTATCCTTCGAGACATGAGAAAGCACATTACTACATCTTATAGGAATATTCTCAGAAGAGTAAATTTTAGGAAGGGTGTTTGTGAGCAGTTAATTTGACAGCCAGGCACATGGATTTACTGATGACATGAGCTTCCTTTGTGTTTAAAGTTTCCAGAGATGAGTTTTTATTCATGGGGGTCTTTCCTACTTTCTTGGTGTTCTTATATTATCTAATGTTTGTATTTATTGTTTTCTACTATAGTAATGCAGAGAAAATTTGCAAGTGTATTATTAAATGTTAGGTAGAAATCACAATGTGCCACTTTGTACATAAAGATATTTTATTCATATTTTCATGTTACTTTTAATAAGTAATTACTGTATTCAACACACTAAAAATATCATAATATGAATGTGAAAATGGTAGTGGTATTGTCTTCCCATAATTATGAATATTTGTATTGATTATTAGTACATGAGGACTCAGTAATGAAAGGCATCTGTAATAAGTGAGAAAGGGACAAAGAATTCACATATCAGACCCTGTTAGAGGGAAGCTGTACCATTTCTTTGGTCTTTCCACTTGTAATTCACACTATGTGACAAGGATATAGGGCATTTATGACACATTGAACTGCATTCATTAAGAAGATAACAAACAAGATCAAGTGGTTTTTTTTTTCATAATTCTTTTGGTTAATACTCTCTCTGTGCATTTTTTATCTTTTAAAAATGTAATGATTTGTTCTAGCAATGGTTGTGAAAGCTCCAGTTTGTAGAAACCAGCACTTCATGAATACATAATCGTGATATTATCTTTCAGTGTAACCCTTTCCTGGAAATACCACATGCTTATAGCTGTCACTCCACCAGGAGCACACTCGTCTGTTGAAAGCTGACTGATCGACCTGAACCACTTCTTTGACACATGCGATCAAAATGTCATGTTGGTTGAAGTTTTGTGAAAAGCTTTTAAACTAATAAGCTACCAGTGGCAGCTCTTTAACTTTTATGATTACCTAAGCTGATTTCAGTGCTAAATCATCTTAGTGATGTGAGGGCAGTGTAGTGGAGACAGAATGGTATGTATAAAACTGCCTGCTAAAGTTTCTTCCATTGCAATGTATTTGAAAACTTTCAGCTTTAAGGATTTTATGAATAATCATCTTGGTTTTAGCTTCATGATGTCTCGACTATTTCTAATCAAGGACACCAAGCAAGCATATCTCTATTTCTGATTAGTGTCCCCTCTGTTTCTTTGAGAAGAAAGATGGGGACTTGGGGGGGTGGGCGGGGAAGGAAAGTAAGAGGGTAGAGAAAATGGCCAAGATCGCCAACACACACACTTTCCCTTGAGAGATGCTTTGTCCACGCGTAACTTCAACCTAGAGGTCTTGTAAACGAGTGCAGCAGTGGCTAGAGCATGCCAACCATCGGGCGTTTGTCCTCAGAAGAAAAATATTCCAACACCCCTTGGTATGCTTTACTGAGCTCCTCAGCAGACACCTGTTACACAGAATGTATTGCAAAGAAGCAAGCTCTTCTGCAATTTAAATGACTGCAAGTGATATTCTGGCTTTTGGAAAAAAATGTTTTCTTGACTTTTCATAAGTATTGTTGGAAGGGTTTATTATAACAATCAGGAGGAGGGAAAGCTTTTTAATAGTCATGAAAGAATGAAATTCATTCTGGTTCAAGAACTGTACATAAAAATATGCTTTATACTAACAATTATAACATTAAATCTTTAAAAAGTCAAAGGGATAAGAGGATTGAGGAATTTGCAGAGATATTCATGGCATTTTTGTAGCATCATTCTCAGAGGTAATGTCTTGATTTTTATAAATCAACTTAAATTTCTGTTCAATAGGGTATTTTGTTATCAAGACAAAATTATCCTCACTAATTAAATGTGTTTTTTTAATTATTTTATTTAGATGATCTACTTTTTATGCCTGACTTGCCATAAGCTTTTTATTGTTATATATTAGGGTGGTGCAAAAGTAATTGCGGTTTAAAAGGTTAAAAATAATTGCAAAAACTGCAATTACTTTTGCACCAACCTAATAGTTCACGTCACTGCAGCAAAAGAATGGCTGCACTTAGATCAAAGGCAAACTTTTCTATGTGTTTGTTCTGCATGAGAATATGAATATAATTTAAGTCTATCAATAGTCAAAACATAAACAAAAGCTAATTAACTGGCACTGTTGTCATCTGAGAGTCAGCGGATGTTGTTGGCTGACACACTAGCTGTGATCAGCCAGCAGAAAAGACTTCTAAATTCCCCTTACTGAGCTGAAATATTCCATTACACTTCTAACAAATCTGTGTCTTATTTCTTGTCTACCTGCCATACTTAAGTTCATGAGGATCAATTCAGGACATCAACGAATCTTCAACAATAAACCTGCTAGCTTTCCCTGATTTTTCTCTGTTGAACTCTATTTATGATCATTCAAAATTTTGGGGGGGTTCTAAAAAGAAAACGGGATATGTCCTTTAAAAGTTGTGTTTTGAGTAATGAAGTCTCAAGACTATAAAACTATTAATTGTTGCTTGATAGTAAAGATATCCATCATTGTGATTAATTAAATAATAAGTACCCTGAACTGAGAATTTGTGATGAATTATCCACAAATCTTTCCTTAAAAATTTCCCCATAAACAATCTTGTTTAAGAATTCTCATGTTCTGGCCGGCCCGGTGGCTCAGGCAGTTGGAGCTCCATGCTCCTAACTCCAAAGGCTGCCGGTTCGATTCCCACATGGGCCAGTGGGCTCTCAACCACAAGGTTGCCAGTTCAATTCCTCCACTCCCGCAAGGGATGGTGGGCAGCGCCCCCTGCAACTAAGATTGAACATGGCACCTTGAGCTGAGCTGCCGCTGAGCTGCCGGATAGCTCAGTTGATTGGAGCGCGTCCTCTCAACCACGCAGGTTCAACTCCCGCAAGGGATGGTGGGCTGAGCCCCCTGCAACTAGCAACGGCAACTGGACCTGGAGCTGAGCTGCACCCTCCACAACTAAGACTGAAAGGACAACAACTTGACTTGGAAAAAAGAAATACGTCCTGGAAGTACACACTGTTCCCCAATAAAGTCCTGTTCCCTTTCCCCAATAAAATCTTTAAAAAAAAAGAAAAAAAAGAATTCTCATGTTCCATTAAATGAGTACACTTTGTCCTTGCTTCAAAGAGATTTGTCCTATGGGCCTGAATATACCAATTTCCTGTTCTGGATACCTTTTAAAGGAAACACAATTTTGATAAATAATGGAAAAACATCTTGTCCGTCAATGTTACATTCCTGAAATTGAAGTCAGAATTCTACCAAAGTGATCATGGATAATATCACTAGTTAGCTAACACCATAGCCAAGACTCACTATGTGTCAGGGCCTGCGCTAAAAACTTCACATTCATCATCGCGGTTAATCACCACAACAATGGTAAGAGACAATTTCTAACATTATGTTATTATTTCAATTATTATCATCATTATAACCATCATCATCATCATCATCATAAGCAATCCATTTTTCAGCTATAGAAACCAAGACAGAAAGTTAAATAACTCACTCAAGTTTATACAACTGGTAAATAGCAAAAATCTGAATTCCAACCTAAATCCCAAATCCGTTCTTCATCACTATACTACCTAACCTTTCTAATTTCAACTTACTTATCTATAAAAGAGGTTAAAGTATTATTCTCCTGGCCATAGTTAAAAATAGAGACCAGATTTATCATCCCACTACAAACAATTAAAAAACTGACTGCTTCACACAGTGGACAAACACAGAGATGAACTGTGATCCATGAGTGGAGAGAGAAACAAAACTGTGAGCCCCACGAATGCCCCAACTTGGAAACATTTCAGACCACAGGAGAACCCCTATGTAGCACC
Organism: Rhinolophus sinicus; assembly: GCF_057876585.1. NCBI lineage: Eukaryota > Metazoa > Chordata > Mammalia > Chiroptera > Rhinolophidae > Rhinolophus > Rhinolophus sinicus. The sequence continues at coordinate 179,202,937 of NC_142501.1, read as the reverse complement.
CAATAGTCAACCAGAATTGAGAAGACATAGACTGGAGCAAGGAGACTAAGGTAGCTGGAATTTGTGGAGCACAGTACTAGACAGGAGGGAACTACACAGAGAAAGACCTCAAAAAATCTACATATAGGTGACTTTGTATCTGTTAATGGAATATTACGCTATATATATATATATATATATATATATATATACACTTAGGGTAAAACTCCATGAAACCAGACAAAGAACTACTGAGAAGTTGTATGCTGAAAATTCCTAGGTATCATACAGGGCAGAAAGACATTCAAGGTCTGATTAACCATTGTGGAAAATCCTCATTGGTCACCTTGATTAATGACCCCAGAAGATTCACACCTTAGTAGTTATGCTAAAATACTCCTAGAGGAAAGCTCCAGCACAGCCTAAAAGAATGAAGCTGCTAATCCCCAAAATATTTGAAGGCCTCAAGCCCTCCCAAGACAAAGTCTGACAATCTTTTATTCAAAACAAAATACAGCAAAACAACAACTCAACAACATGAGGTTCCAAATATTCATTATCCAATCTAAAATTATATAGATGTGTCCCCCCAAAAAAACACAAAAAAACTGTGAAACATAACTGTGAGAAAAATTAATTAATAAAAATGAACTCAGAAATGGCAAAGAGGATGGACATTTCATAACTAATTCCATGAGAATAGTACCACCCTGATAACAAAACCAGCCAAAGACTTCACAAGAAAAAAAAGAAAAAAATAGAAAAAACACCTATGGGCTAATAGGCCTCATGAACCAAATACCAAAATACCAAAAACCAAAATACCAAAACTATTAACTAAATATTAGCAAAAAAATCAGCAATATAAAAAAAATAATAATAAGTGAGATTTATCCCAGAAATCTAATGTAGTCTACCATTTGAAATTCAGTCACTATAATTCAACATATTAACAGAATAAGGGAGAAACTCCATATGCTTATTGCAATAAATATAGAAAAAATATTTAGCAGAATTCAATACTTATTTATGGAAAATGTTTTATTAAACTAGGATTAAAGGGAACTTCCTCAATCTGAGAAAGCACACTTATGGAAAACCTTCAGCTAATTTTTATATAAATGGTGAAAAATTAAATGCTTTAGACACTTAGATTGGAAAGGAAGAGAACCGAATGATACATAAAACCTATAATATCTACAAAAAAGCTACTAGAATTAATAAATAAATTTGTTATAGCTGCAGAATATAAGATCAATATACAGAATCAACAGATTTATTTAGTAATAAAAAATGAAAATTGAAAAAATATACCATTTAGAATACCATCAAATATAAAATTCTTAGGGACAAATTTTACAACATCTGTGCACACCTTGTACATTTAAAATTGTCAAACTTCTGAGAGAAATTCAAGAACACCAGATCATAGATTAAAAGATTCAATATTATGATGTCAGTACTACTTAAATTGATCTATAAATCTATCACCATTCCAGTCCAAATCCAGTTTTCCTCTTTGTAGAAATTGATGATTCTTTGTTTATATGGAAATAAAACAAACTTAGAAGGGCTGAAACTTTTTGTTTGTTTGTTTGTTTGTTTGTTTTTTAATTAGAGGACTCACACTACTGATACAGGTTAGCTAGCATGTCCCTAGGTAGACAGGGAGGTCCCTGGTGAAATAAACACAAGACAGCCATATCCTAAAACTCAAGGTTTTGAAATCACTTCTTTGCTCCAGGACATAATGTAACATGGTCTTGAGATGAATCATAAAATTCCTTTTGGCCTAACAGACAAGTGGAGCAGATCTGATAGATAAGAGTGGGTTACTTTGCTAATTCCTTTAGGATGGGCAAGCAGAACAAACCTGGTAGACGAATTTCATTAGAAGGCGCCAGTTCCCTTCTTCAAACAGCTCCCCTTCCTGTTTGGGAAGGTATAAAAGTAAGAGCTTTTGCCTCAGTCACAGGGCCACCCCCATTCAGGACCCTGTCCTGCTCCAGAGCTTTGACTCTTTGTTTTCAATAAACTGTCCTCTTTTTAAAACTCTGCCTCTCCTGGGTCCGTGTTTCCATTCTTCTGGTCTCAGGAGACATGACCCCCCCTACACCCAGAAACTGCTGGCAGATCAAACATCATCACATCATTTGGGGAATCACAGGAAAATATTTCTCCATCACTACTAGATTTAAAGACTTACTATAAAGCTACAGTAATCAAGACAGTGCAATATTGACCTGAGAACAGAATGTAATCAATGGGATGAAATAGAAATTAAACAGTAAGTGTATGCTGTCCCCCTGTATACATGTGCATATATAGTCAACTTATTTTTGACAAGGATGCCACAGTAATTCTAAGGGAAAAGAACAGTCTTCTCAACAAATGGCTCTGAAACAATAGAACGTGTGTGCAGAAAAAATGAAGCTCAACACTTACCTCATAGCACATGCAAAAACAACTTGAAATATCTCATAAATTTAACATTAAATCCAGATCTATAACATTTGCATTCTTTAGAGTCAGTAAAAATTTTCTAAGTAGGGCACAAAAGACCAAAACTAAAGACAAAATGATAAGTTGAACTTTATCAAAACTAAAAATTCTCCTTTTAAAATGAGCATAGTAAACTGAAAATGCAACGTTTTTGCCTCCAGAATTAAGGGGGAAAACATTTCTGACATTTAAGCCACTCAGTTTGTGATACTTTGTTCCAGTAGCCCAAGTAAACTACTACATTTTCCTACAGGATTGGTGATATAATTAAATGAAATTATGATGTATAAGAAATACTAACTTTTTTCTTCCTTAATTTTCTCAGTGACAGTCAAGATTGGAACTATTAAGTTGGTGCTAAAGAATCGTTGTTTAAAAGGTTAAATATAATTGCAAAAACCGCAATTACTTTTGCACCAACATAATACTTGTATTTATATTCAAAATTAAGTGGCAAGTCTGATATCCCTTTTCAACAACTGGGAGAATTTCTAAACCTTTCTCTTCTACCACTAGATTAGAATCGTCTACATTTCTAAGTATCATAATTCTAATACCACCTATTAATATAAATGAACTTTTAACCAAGTTAACATTTGTCTGAAAACCTGTGAAAATACTGAAATGCTTCAGTGCAATTGATAAATAGCTGCTATCCTGAGCTCACTCCATTATCAAGTGCCCACCATCACAGCACCCCTGGTACTCTCCCCTGGGACGTTAGATCTCCTTAGGATCCAACACCTAAAAGATTAATGCCTGGAAAAATTGAGGCTATCTGTTCTTGAAAGTCAATGACCCATACATACCTATGATCAGATAGTTTACATGGCACTGGTGTTTAGTGCCGTGTTTTGATCATGAGGAAGAAGATAATAAGAATGAGTAATTTTAGAGAACTTTTTTCTAAATGTGGATTTGTTTTATTTCTGTAAACATGTTTATTTGTTGACCAAATGTAAGCCTGGATCCCCTCAATGTAAGAAGAACACCTACAACACAATAATTTTTTGCAATGTTTTAAATATAAAACCTTATATGTGCACTCAAGTTTAAGGTCAGGTCTTGATTGGCCTTCACTAGTATCAGGTGTTTGTGATATCCATTACCTTCCTTGCGCACAAATATAGCAAATGTGTGTGTGTGTGTGTGTGTGTGTGTGTGTGTGTGTGTGTGTGTGCTCTGATAAAGAACACAGCTTTTTTGGTCTACTGGTGATAATACTAGCAGAGGGCTTCTCTTGCTGGTGATGCAGTGCAGTATAAGAATACTGTGTGCATCTACGTTATAAATGTAAGCACTGTGCAGGATTTATATAGCATTTTGCTTGGAACTAAAGCAAATAAAGGCATTTAAAACAAATACTGTCAGTCACTACACTGCTGTTTCCATCGCAATGCCATTTAATTATCTCAAAGAGCTTAGACGATTTGATAGATTGGAAAAGGTACTGATGAGGTTTCCTCTGGCTCTGCATAAAGCCCACTTATCTGCCGAGTGCAATACCACTGTTTGTCACATATTCTGCAAGAGGCAGATTTTAATTAATGCCTATATTATGTTAGAATCATGGGTCAGAAAAGTGTCGAACTGCACTTTGGCATTCCAGAAAGATGTGCTCAATCTCAGCTCCACCCCGTTATTATGATATGGCCCACTCCCCAGGATCGGCATACATCTTTATTTCAAAAGAAAAACAGTGACTCTAAAGTTCTGATAGCTGAGTTTCTCACTCTGTGGAGGTTCAGAATGTGAAGTATGGAATTGAAATCAGACTGTCTGGATAGAGAAGTGTGGGAAGCTTTCAAAGATTGAAGCTTTAAGAAATGTGTGTGGGAAGGGAATAGAAATTGAATTCATCTATTAATACCAAGTGCTAATAGTTGTTATCTTCCTTATCATCAATATAGCTTTATTACCTCCTTCTAGTCCAAGGTATTATTTTAGGCACAGGAATTATGAAAAGATATCATAAGTGATAATTTCCTGTAAGAGCTTATTGTCTAGTACAAAAGATAAGACATATAGCTTAAAGGGGAGGGCTTTTTGATTTACCGCTAATATGGGCAGGTGAACTGAAGTGATTAAATGGAACACTAACAATTATGTGACATTGCTTGTTCTCAATCTGCATACAGTGGGTACAGGGCACAGGAGTGGAATGAGCGATGAGCTCTAAGTTAGACATGAGCGTAAGTCCAGGTTCCATCAGTTATCCTCTCAATTCTAAAATGGCAGTATTAAGGTTTTGAGAAGATTAGCACAATGCCTAACATGTAAACCAAGCATGAAAAACGGTAACTTCAAAACAAACAAAAAAAAGAGAGCTATGTAATAAAGTAATTAGGTGTATAAGGTTGGAGCGTAAACAGGAGCTGCCGTTTTTTCTGTAGGCATTGAAGTTCTGCCTCTTTTTCTGTAGGCATTGAAGAAACTCTAAATGTATTTCAGCTAAGTAGTATCTTATGGAGGCCAAGAAATTGTTTAAGAGAGATGCAAGCGATCCTTTTAATTTTGCTTTGTTAATTATTTTTTAATGCAGAAAGGAAGGAAAAACACAGTCAAGAATGTTTCCAAAAGAACCTATGTGATTTTGATACTTAGAGTAGTGTATTTCAAGTGGAACAACTGAATGACACAGGGTTATGTTTCCTGCTCTTCGTCTATTTTAGAGCATAGTTTTGGCCAAAGATCAAGAACAACTCCCTCTTCCTTGCTAAGCCCAATTAATTAATAAGGTATTTTACTAAAGCAATAAAAAAGTTCACACCCTTAAGATACAAACATTAGTCTAAAGATTTCCCAAAAAAATCCCTTTATTTGCTACACAGTATTAGTTAATAATCAACTATCACACACAGGATTCTCAAGCTTCAGACACCTGAGTCTCTCTTAATTGTTTCAAAGGCCTGAGGTTTTCTTTTACTCACCCCACTCTGCCACCATTTAAAAAGGGGTGAAGTTTTTTTTTTTTATTTATCCATGGTCAAGGTCTACAGATCACTGAATGTGTCTTTTGAGGTAAGCTGCCTGTTCTTTTCTCCCAAGGTCATGGACAGTAATAACCAAGTACAGTCTGCACTTTCCTATTAATATTATGGAAATCAGGAGGCAGGTCTCCATTACTCTCTAAAAGACACTGCAAAGTTTCATGTAGGAAAAAATTCTTATGAAAGTGCAAGCTATGATGACTTAAGTGCATCTTGTACTGTAATTTTCATCTTATCCATAAATTGTCTGTTGGAATAGAATAGCATAAGGCTTTCTCTGTCATACCTAGATATGGTTTTTTAAGTCCACAGGAAGGAAGCCTCAGAATTGTCCAAAAACCCTTTTAAGAAAAGTAAACCTTCCTTCTAGGTTCTGCTGTGTATACACTTTACCTAATCGTGATAATGTAAGATGTGTTTATAGTTTCTCGATTTTGGAATCACTCAGTAAACAGAATTCAAGATTGAACCAAAACTTTGAAGATATAAAATAATTGTATAGTTAAAAAAAGTTATGAGATGGAGGGAAGGAGAGGTGAAAGATACAGCAGGGACCTGAACGCCTTCGTTTTACACAGGGAGAAACCAAGAGACACTGCGAGGTTAATGAAAAAGAGAATGATGCGTTTCATTATATTATTTATAGTTTAAAAAAAGAAGCAATAAAAACAGTAAATAGTGATTTGGGTTATATAACTTGAGAGGTTAGAGGAGGGAAAGTGCAAAGTAGTGTTAGTGAGCTAAATTCTTTTTTATTCATAGCATGGGATCATTAGCCACTGTCAAAAGTTGTTAAAGAAAATGATATACATTTATTATTTACAATTGTGGTAATAAGCCTCAGAATAACTGAAAACAGAAACAGCCAAGGTCATTATCTCTGGCTGAATTTGAGAGCAGAAAGTAAAAGTAAATAACAGCTTTGGCAAGACCTCTACTAAATAAATATTACATATGTTTTTCCCCCTTCAAATAACATAAAACAAACATACATATAATCTCACTGTCTGTATATTGAAAGGTAATAAAATCTCATCTTATTTATGCAATGAGGCTTTACAAAAAAAAAACTTAGTGAACACTAACAATTTTGATTCCATTTGCCACAACACCCTTGTGGATAGGTTAGATTGCTATTATTAATTTTACCCTCTTGTAGGTATGGAAATACATTGTCGGCTCCCAGTAGGATAATTTATTACTGGAGAACATACAGAAAGTTTGTAAGTGGCCAAAAAGGTTTCGGCTTTACCTAGGTCTTCTGACTTCCAGTTAAGAGCCATTTCTATCAGAGAAGCTAAAATGTTTGCTATCCCTTGACATGAAAGATCAGCTACTACCAATCCTGCCTGGAATGTAACAGTGACTGGATTACCAAAAATTGTCATTATGTCAATAAGAAGCCATTTAATCACCAAAGACTTAAGAGCAAATTCTCTTATGAATACCTTAGCTTCATGAAGAAAAAAAGAAGAATTTAATAGGTATATATTTGGAGACACTTATTTTCAAAATGTATTGGGCTAATGGAATTATTAAAGCTCAGATATCCACTCACATCTAAGCAAATTATATCATTAGACTCACAATCCTATGACAATTTCTCTATAGTCTAAGACCATCTATTCAATAGAAATAGAATGTGAAGCACATATATAATTTTAAATTTTCTAGTAGCCATATCAAAAACTGGAAACAGATACATTTAATTATTTTAACATGTATTAATATGTAAAAAATAAAAACATAAAAAAAGAATGAAAGAAATACATTGTTTTTAACTCAATTTTGATACCGGGTGGGCATTTTAAACTTACAGCCCATCTCTGTTTACACTCACCACATTTCAAATGCTCAATAGCCACCATATTTAATGGCTACCATATTAAACAGCACAGGTTTAAGGAGTCTAAGGATCTGAGTCTTGAGATTTATAAACTTCAATACCCAAAACTGAAAAGGGGGAGCAGGGAAACAGAGCAAATACTTTAAAATATCAAATAGTTGATATCCAAAATGGTGAAGTACATAAAAGCTGTGCTTGCCTCCTCCCATGACCACATTAAAATTATAACTAAACTGAGGAGACCCAAGATAGCAGAGTAGATAAACATTGTGCCTGCATCCTTTCGTGGATACATTAAAATTGAAACTGATTTATAGAACCTGGAGAATTATCTGAAGTCTGGCTGAACAGAAGTTTTATAACTAGGATATAAAGAAGAAGCCATGTTGAGGTTGGTATAAAGGGCGGAGATGCGAAACAGGTTGGTCCCAAACCTTCCTGTGGTGGATGAAAACTGAGAAGGATACCTCAGCCACAGAGGTTCCCCCTGGAGGAGTGAAGGACCCCAGTGCCAGTCCAGGCTCTCCAGCCCAGAGTACTGGTGCTGGGAAGAGGAGCCCCCACAACATCTGGCTGTGAAAAACAGAAACAATCTTATAGATACAGAGAACATTTTGATAATCGTCAGATGGGTGTGGGGGCTGGTGGTGGATAAAAAAGGGAATGAAATTAAGAAGTACAAATTCGTTGTCACATTAGTCATGAGGATGTAGGGCATAGCATAAGGAATGTAGTCGATAATATTGTAATAACTATGTATAGTGTCAGATGGGTACTAGATTTATTGAGGTGATAGATGGGAACTGAGTTGGTAGGGAGGGTAAAAAAGGTGAAGGGATTAAGTACAAATTGATAGTTACAAAGTAGTCATGGGGATGTTAAGTAAAGCATAGGGACTATAATCAATGATAAGGTAATAACTATGTATAGTGCCAGACTAGTCAAGAGGATCAATTCTTAACTTATTTAAATGTCTAACCACTATGCTGTACATCTGAAATCAATGTAAAATAATGTTTAATGTCAACTGTAATTGAAAAAAATTTTAAGTAAACAGATTATCAAATAGTTCAGAACCTGTTCTTAGTGATGGAATCATGTTTATCAAACTACCCAAGTAATTCTTTAAAATAAAGTTTTGTATACATTATCTTTATAAAGAAAACCTATCTTAATTTATAAATCAGTTCCCCTATTAGATATTCCCACTCTCCAGTTTTCTTCTCAAAAAATGTTGCAACTAGGTTTTATATCTAAAATCCTACACATAGACCCAGCAGATATTTCTGTTTGGTATCAACAGTGAGATAACAATTAATATAGGTAAAGATAAGGGTAGATTATTTTTAATTTTACCAACTACTCATCATGTAAACATCCATTGGTAATGATGTGAAAATCAAGCCTATGTTCTAAAGTCCCCAATCTGAAACATACATTTAAATAGTTACTACTAGGTGAGTGGATGTATCTGCTAGAGCAATCATTCTTTGCTAAGTTGATAATAGTTTTACTATCATAAGTAGGAAATGAATTAAAGAGAGCTGAATATATTAGCTGAACAATATCCATAACAAAATATACACATACAAATCTCCATACCAACTACATTAAAATTTAACTCATTATATTTGCAAATGCAATGTAATTGGAAAATGTTAATTAATCTTGTCAAACAGATCAACTTATTCAGTGCTTTGTCACAAAGTCACCTATCATGAGGATAAAGTCATATTAAAACATTATGAAATAATTATCATCTGAACTTGAAAGTGTTTAAATCAAAATTGCCTCTTGTAACTCAAATGCCTCAGAATTCTGGGTTACAAACCATTACTTGTGGACAACTTGCAGTTAATTCTATGCAGATATGAAATACCCTCCATCCAGATGACAATAGGAGTCAGGCTTTTACCCATTAATTCATTCATCCATTCACTCACTCAATCATTTATGTATTCTGCATTCAATTATTTGTATCTGCATTGAATCTGTGATTCTTTTATCAAGGTGTATTCCCAATTAGGCAAGAAAAAGTCATTTCAAATTATATCTTCCTTATCTCTTTTCTTCTGCATGTGTTACTCAACACTTGCAGGGTATTTCCGGACCAAAACAACATATTCTGAAATCGCTCATTTCTGTCATACCGATTTTACTCATATATACATTTACCTTTCTCAAATCTTCTCCAAAGTTTCTCAGAGTAAAAAGGCCCTCCCAAGCCTTATCTCAAGACTTCTCTTACCTCTCTCCTTCTTCTTATCTTAATTCTCTATTACAAAATCCCAAAGAACCGTCCAATCTAACAGAAGCAGAAACCTCCAGAAAGCTGAGGAAAGGGAAATGAAATGATAAAACCTCTAACCTCTTTTGAAAAACAGGAAAGATAGAGCCAGTCATAATTCAATTACTTTCTTTTTGTCCCATTACACACCCATCTAGCAAATATTTAGCACCTAGAAATAAGTGTCAAGAGAAGCAAAAAATGAGACAAAAATTCATGCTGTTAAGGGGCTCCAGTCTAGTGTGTGTGAGGGGGAGGAGTTATTATAATAGTTCCATTTAAATTTTATTAGTACCTGTACTACGACAATTACCCTAAAGGAAGAAGAATTAGAAAACTGACGGAATTCTGTAATGTAAGATATGAAAGATGAGCAAAGCAGATACATCCTGGATGATTCCCTGGTTGGCCTTCTTGAATGACTGGCTGAATAGTGTTATTAATTTAAGAAACATAGAAGTGAGAATAATTTAATAAGTTTGATTTTGAAGAAGTAGAGTTTGCAATATATTTATACAAACATACATTCTTCCAAGTGGAGATGTGGTGGAAATTAAAAGCCTGGATTTCATGAGAGATGTCCCAACTGGATCAGCACATGCATGGTGGTTGAAGAGAACGAATACTCTGTCACAAGAAGAGTTCACACAATAAGAATAAAACAATGAAAAGTACCAACATGTAAAAGATGGACAGAAAGAAAATCAAGATTGAATAGTAAGAAGGTGGTGAGCAGATTGAGATAAGCATCAATAGAATTCTCAACTCCTGAGAGTCAAACACGTGAGTCCCAATAAGGCAGATTCATTCAATAATAGCTCTACTCTGGGTTCTTATTAGATAAACACCAAAAGTCAACTCTGACCATTTTTGAATGGATCATTTTAAGCAACTGATGTCAGAGAAATAACATAATGCCTTTAAACAAAGCATTCTCCTCGATTCCCTAAACTTAATCCCTGTATTTAAAAAGACCAGTAGGACATAATATTCTTGAATCAAACTCATTTTTTTCAGAAGAAATGCTTTCCCTGAGTGATACATAAAACTCCATTTTGAATAACATAGGTGAGCCCTTTGCAAAATCCTGATTGAAAACAATGCTAGATATGTTACCCCATAGCCCTTACATAAAGGCTCACACAATGGATGCCTCTTTGAATTTATGCCACCAAAGTTTGTCTCAGCCGATGAGCTGGTATTATTTCTCTTACTAGATAATATTAAACTAACATGCCTCCAATTTTGCCTAAGTAATCAGGAAACTCAAAATTAAATCAATATATTAATTCATTAATTTAATATGCTTCGTAACAAAAAGATGGATTTATCTCGTTATTTTTATTTGTTTCTTTTAAAATTATTTTTAGTTTTTAAAGCAAACTTAAACACTTCTTAGATACAAAGCAGCTCCCACTCCTCTCACCCAGGTATTCTGCCACACACCTCTGCCCCACAGGACTCGGGCACCTTTGAGCAGTGACCCCTAGTGGTTGTGATGCTGCACGTGTCTTTCTAGAAAGAAGTGCAGAAATGGAATTATATTAAGGAAAAAAAATCTTCGTGTTATCATTACCTTGGTCCCTGTTACTACGTCCAGTGGCAGATGTCTACTAACTGGGATAATGATGAATTCTTATCGTCCTTGAGAGAGCTATCTCAGCACTATAAATATTCACTGTGGGCGGGGTAATAATTTAGGTAACTAAAAGATATGACACAATAGTGACAATTTTTATCTCCACCCACAGGATACTTGGACACCTTTATAAATAAAAGCTCAAGAACATTCTTGGGTATACTATAGTTTCTAGATTTAATGTAAAAGCTATTTTAAAATCACCTGAGTGTGTGTGTGTGTGTGTGTGTATTCTCATTTAGAAGTGGAATCCATTATCATGACCTCTATAACAATTTAAAAGGTGAATATTATATATGTGTGTGTGTATATATATATATATTTTATATATTGTGTGTGTAATATATATATATTAGAGGTCATAACAATGGCTACCACTTCTAAAAGAGAGTATGAAGAAATAAAAGTTTAGAAATCCTAGATTATACCAAAGGGCACAGGTAAGGGGTGTAAGAAATGAAGCCAATATTGGTAGGAGAGGAATTTGGTTGTGAATGAAGTGGTACAGGTTTGGTACTGTCACGACGGGGTTTATACAAGAGTTTTTAGAGATAAGGAACTGCACTGTGAATAAAAGTAAGTGTTCATTCTTGTGAGTGGGTGTCTTCTCTATGGATGGTACCAGATGGGTATTAGACTTATCAGGGTGCTCATTTTGCAAGGTATATAAATGTCTAATGACTGTGTTGTACACCTGAAACTAATATAATATGGTATGTCAACTATAACTGACAAAAAGAAAAATCCATTCTTAGTGATTTTAACATCATAATTCTCATATCCTAATTTCCCGGACCCACTTTTACTCTAAACCCCTTCCTTAGCTTTATAGCAGCTTTCCATCTTTATATTTACTATTTAAGATTATACAGCCCCTCAGTATCAGCTCAAAGTCCTTGAAGATCTGTGATGATGTTTCTCCAAAAACTTTACTGACAGTTCATTTTGTTCTATTCTCCAAGCATTCTGAGCTTACATTTTAATTTTATCTGTACTTTTCCTGTCTTGGATTTGAGCCAGTGTTTTAAGCCACGATTCCATGGGATACCAAATAAATGCTGGCTGACTGAAGCAGCAACACAGCTCAAATTCTAGCTCAAATGTGCTTATGATCACACATACACATCTCTTCCGATAAGTAAAATAATTGTCTCACCACTCTCTCTTCTAAACTATACAATACTATTTTAAATCCACTTCCTCGTAGGAAGCTTTATCCAATTATATAACCTTACCCACATGTACTTCTCATAGCCCCACACTCACATGTCTTCCCCAATCATTGTCACGCTGGTTTATGGTCTACAACCCTTCGAAATCTAGTACCATCCATGCATTCTAGGTAAAAGTTATCCTCAGTCATCCATAGCTAACTGTATTTTCAAAACCCTTTCAATTAGCGTCCACATTATTTTTTTAATCACAATTAACTATATATAATTCCCAGAATGTTACAGATTCTGGGTATTACTGTCTTCCCCAGAAACGGTCCTTCTCTTGGGTCTCCATTCTTCATACTATTAACCTTCATTGTTCTCTCTAAAGACCAATAGGACAAGTTAAATGTTACTCCTTCTGTATCTCACTGCACATTTTACATAAGCCTATTATATCTCATAATATATTATAATTATGCTTAATATAAAAATACTGATATTAAATGTATTAAAATATATTAAAAATATATTTAACCTACGCTTTTCATACTTATTTAGCCACCCACAAACCCCTATCCCCCATGGAGCTAGAAAGAATATTGTCGTGGCACAGTGTCAGTGTAAATAGGCACTCAGTACATGTTTGTGGAATTAATCATTGATCTTAATACAATTTCTTGCATATCAAAGCTTCCAAATCAAGCCATTAACCTTTGTTATAGTTATAGCCATATTACAAAGTGGGAAGGAAATAAAATTGGCACTAAAATTTAATAAAACCAACCTCAATAGGAAAACCTAGTTTAAAATTTCTTCTAGTTAATTGTCCTAATAACCCAGTAATATAACAGTGGCGACATGCATCAATTTATTAAATGAATTATTTATATGAGCACCTAGCGTATTCCAGACACTGTGACTATGTCAGAAGTAAAATGGCAAGACTGACTGCCACTAAGAGGTCAGAGAGAATGATGAAAACTCACACAATTGTCTGAAACTAGAATTATAATGATGAAATGGGACTGCACAACGCAACTATTGTCCCACACATATTTTGCTTCTGAAAAGAGAACAAATCTGTTGTTCTGCAAAAACAAGATAATGGAAAGGAAAATATCATTTTATTTCCTCACTGTTTGTCTCAGTCAAAACGAGGATGTGAACCAATTAAAACATTGAGCATGACTCTGGCTGCTGCATGGGTTTTATTTTTTGAGGCAAGCAAGATGATATCCTCATGTTTCTCCTCCCCCTGGGACATCGTATCTCTCTTTCTATATCCATATAGAGATTGTAACACTCAGAAAACAACTGCCCAGAAAGTAGGAAGAGGTCTTAAGCGCGTGCATAAAAATAGCCCATGGAGTAGAATATTCTGAATATTACGCTTTTTCATCTAGTGCTCTGATTCAAATTGTTACAAAAGGAATTGGGGTGAGGGAGCTTGAGAAGAGGTGTCACATGAATGAACTTCAATAGGGTTGCATTAAGTAAAAGGCTGTCAAACTCTAGCAATGGAAATGGAAACTGTGCAAAACAGTTTGCTGTCTTATAATGCATATGAGAAGACTGAACAAACAGAACAAACACTCAAATGGCTTGTGGTGAGATCAAAGGCAACCCATACACTGTATTTGTTTATAAATACCAGGTTTAGATCTATTTCTTTCAAAGAAGAGTAAACAATAAGTTCATTAAAAACAATGCAGGACAGGAGAATAGAGCATAATGAAGACTCAGAAGAAGAGCACAGATTTGAAACTGGGAGAATCAGAGGGTAAGCCTGGAGAAAAAGCACAACCTTCGTGACACACAGAAACCCACATGAAGAGCACAGATGAGAGGCAATGGCAGCGTGTGAGGGCACGTGTTTTGAAGATTCCGAATGAACCAAATATCACAGAGGAATTTAAATTCCTCTTTTGAGGCAGTCAAGTGTAGGGAAGAAAAACGAGGGAGAAAACAAAACAGGACTGAGAAAAGGTCTATAATAATTACAAAAGATTTTTTTAAATTAGAAAAACAAAATCTGTACAATTAGGTACCAGTCATTTTCAAACCTTGGTGAAATGGATGACTTTATAGAGAAATATAAATAGCTCAGATTTACTCAAGAAGGAATAAAAAACCTGAAACTGCCTAAAATGGCATTTGTTCTCTTCTGTGTACAGTGCTCTTGCATAAAAAACAGGAGGCAAAATGGGTGTGACTTCAGGGCAAGGAAAGAAGACTTTTTGTCCTGTGTCAAAGCCCACCAAACCAGAGTTCTCTAATGGAATTCTGTGCCAACCAAGCCACGCTCACAACAGTGCTGCAGTCTTGCCTTTGGTGCATACCTTCCTTGAGTGTCTGCAGAAGAGTGCTGTGGTTTGAGGGAGGATTTCGTTTCTCCTGGGACTCCTTGAACAATGCCATCTAATAGCCCATTCTTGCTGTAAGTTATTAAGAACATTCCGGTGGGTTCCTCCTCCCTCATTGGTAATTATCTCTCTGAACCCCCAATTCTCTTCCCTCATTAAGATGTTGTACTAGTTTGCTTGGGCAGTCATAAAATAATACTTTGGACAGGGTGTCTTAAGCAATGGAAATTTCTCACAGTTCTGGAGGCTGGCAGGGTTGACTTCCTTTGCGGCCTCTCCTTAGCTTACAGATGGTGACTCTCTTACTGTATCCCTGTGTCTCTTTTTGTATGTCCTAATCTCTTCTTATGAAGACACCAGTCAGAATGGATTGGGGTCTACCTAACAACCTCATTTAACCAGGAATACCTCTTCAAAAACCTCATCTCCAAATATAGTTACTCTTTGAGGTACTAAGTTTTCAACATTTGAATTTTGAGGGGCCACGATTCAACCCATAGCAGATGCTTTCAAACAATGTGCATTATAGATGTACATAGCATGAGTTTAAGCTTCCCAGGTACTTAGCCTATGACCTTTCACTGAAGTATCTACTCATTTTACTCTGCTTTATATTTATCCCCATGTTACTGTGAACATGTTGCCTCTTACCTCTATGAATATCAAAATTTCACTTTTATAAAATAAAGGGATTTGACTAGATAAAACTTACGGTATCCTCAAGCCCTATCAGAATCAGCATCCTAAGTCGTTTTGTCAGACCAATGTGAGAGGGCAAGAGACTGAAGAAAAAAGTGCCAAAGCTCCAAAGAAAGAGATAATCAAGTTTCTTTCATATAAGTAAAAGCTCTAGCCTTCTTCTCGCCGCCCTACAGAAGCATGGAGGGGGAGGAAGAGGATGCAACTCTCCTCTAAAGCTATCAAGGAGCTTGTCTATAACCAATCAGCTGTGGAAGTCTCATATTTCACAGACATATTGAGCACAAAATGTTATTGCTACTTACCTACCTGCCTACATATATACTCGCATAGAACTTCTTACATGTATTTCTGTCATTTACAGTATTCACATAACAAATGTCCTGTTTTTTTATTTCAATGTGTTCCACTTTTAACATCCCTGGAAATGGAATGCATCTTAAAATCACTTTGGCCCAGCAGCAGTCATGATGCAGTTATCATTGCCTGGGCATGTGTATATAAATACTTAACAAATGGGTATGAAATTTGTAAGAAATTCTGGGAGACAATAATCCATCATATTTTTAAGATATGCTAGCACCAAGCTCTTCATGGCACAGAGGATAATATTTGGGGGTGGAAGGAGGAAAAAGAATACTTAAATTAAGTGTTACAAAATAAATCTCACAACAATGTACCACTGAACTCTACATTTAAAAGTAGTTAAAGCACTAAATTTTATATTATGTATAGTTTACCACAATAAAAAATAAAAAAGTCAGAAGACTCAGATTTTGAATATGAAGACAAGTTTAGGAAATATATTAACCAATTTATTTCACTTTTTTCTTTTCATATATGCATAAGAGTGATATGTGATTAAAAAAACCTTATATTTAAATAAACTAAACAAGATCTTCTAATAAATATAGAATAAAAATGCTAAATGATAAGAAAGCATCATGCCATAATTTAGTTGGAAGTCTTTTTTTCTTCCTTGGGGTATATGAAATACTGATGTGTCTTACAATCAATGCATCAAATATGGTATTTAATGAGGTTCTACTATGTGTCAGGCACTGTCGTAAGAACTGAGACTATAGAGTGAACATGGGTCTTGCCCTCATGTGTTTACATGATCTTAGTATATAGTGTTACTAAAAAATATAGTAAGAAAAATAATTACATGAGATTGTACCATAAAAGAGGAAAATATATGCTCTTGTAACATATCTCAGAGAATCTAATCCCATCTGGGGGATCATGGAAGCCCTCCCTGAAGAACTGACACCTAAGCCAGGACAGAAGGATGAGAAGGAGTTAATCAGGAGTGAAGAAAGAATGAGCCCCACAGAAAGGAATAACTCATGCAAAGGCCTGAAACTGCACATGAGCATAGCTAACTGGTATAGCTACAAAATGTCCAGCATCAGTGAAGGAGGAAGGAGAGAAGATGAGATAAAGCTGGAGATGAGAGCAGGGACCAAATCATGGCAAAGCCCCATGTCTTCCCTGGTTACAAAGGATGTGAGTTGATGTGGTCACAGTAGCATCTTGAGGGGAGTTGTGTTCAGCACCTGCATCTTTGCTTGTAGGTTGTAGGAAATTTCTCCAGGTCTTTTTTAGTAAACCACCTGTGCTGTTTCAGAAACTCCCCTCACATGCAAAGCTGTTTTGTGTGGCAAGAACTCTGCCTTCATTTATCAGTTTTAAAAGTCAGCTACCCAAGGGATGCATTAAAATTCTAACACTTAAGGAAAGTCCTCATATTGTTATGCATTGGCCTCCTTTGAGTATACTGTCTTCAGTCAACCCTTAATTCTTAAGCTGTCTAGTGCCCAAACAAGCTGTATCTCTTTGAGAAGAAATGTCTTTAAAATGTGGTTAAAATTATTTTTGAATAATATGTATGTTTTCCTAAAATTTTAAAATATTATACATGTTAGTCATATTAGCCACTTAAACTTGTCTATATTTCAATGTTGACCAGATTGATCTATTTGCATAGATTTCAGTTCTACAAAATAAGATAGTACAATAACAAAAATAACCATGATAGCTTGGATGGTTAATTTTATGTAACAACTTGACTGGGCCATGAGGAGACTAGATATTTTGTTAAACATTGTCTTAGTCCATCTGGGCTTCTATAGGAAAATACCATAAACTTATGAACAACAGAAATTTACTTCTCACAATTCTGGAGGCCGCGAAGTCCAAGATCAAGGTGCCAGCAGATTTGGTGTCTGTTGAGGTCCTGCTTCCTAGATGACTTTCGTTTTGCTATTACCTCACATGGTAAAAAGGGCAAGGGGTCTTTCTAGGGTCTTTTTTATAAGGGTACTAATCACATCCACAGGCCCCACATGTGTGACCTAATTACCCCCCAAAGCCCCTATCTCCTAATACCATCACCTTCTGTGTTAGGATTTCATATGGGAATTTTACAGGAATATAAACATTCAGTCCATTACAAACATTATTTCTGAGTGTGTTTGTAAGGGTGTTTGTGGGGACAGAGTCCCAGAGAGCAGTTTCCAGGCTCTCAGCCTCACATGGAAAGGTGCTGGCTCAGGTAGTAGATGGCTGTCAGCTGTGGCTAATTGCCCATCAGCTGTAATCAGTTAGCCAATTAGCCACTGATATAACTGCCCCGGCTGCATTGGTTGGTCGGTCGGTTGGTTGGCAGGCAGAGAAGCAGACAGCAGGTTGCAGGTCGTGTGGCTCCAGCCACCAGTGAGACGATAGTGGTATGACTCCCCTATCTATGGCTCCATGGGTGTTCCTTTTTGGCCTAGCCATATCCTGCGTTCTTATGTGGGGAGCGGGAGCTGAGACCCCGCAGGCCACCTCGCACGACAAATGGCGCAGCGAGCAGGGTCTCCCACACAACAGTGTTTCTGGATGAAATTTAACATTTGAATCAGTAGACTGAGTAAAGCAGATCACCTTCCCCAATGTGGGTGGTGCTCATTGATGGCCTGCAATGCAGGGTCTCAGCACTCGCTCCCCGCACAAGAATGTGGGATACGGTGAGGCCAAAAAGCAACACCAATGGAGCCATAGATAAGGGAGTCATACCACTATATTCTCGATGGCAGCTGGTTGAGACACAGAAAGAAGGATCAACAAGATCCACAATCCACAATCCGCTTGCTAATTGCACTTGTTAGCTGCAATCCGCTTCTCTGCCAACCAACCAACCTCCTTGCCAGTGCAGCCATGGCAGTTATATTAGTGGCTAATAGCTAACCGGTAACAGCTGATGGCCAACCAGCCACAGAGGATGGCCATCTAATAACCTTTCCACGTGAGGCCGGGAACCTGGAAACTGCTCTCTGGGACTCTGCCCCCACAAGGCCTGAATAGAATAAAAGGCTGGGGAAAACAAGAATGCTTTCTGCTTCATTGTCTTTGAGCTGAGACATCAATCTTCTGCTTTTGGACTTGAACTCAGATTGGAAATTGCACCATTGGCTTTCCTGGGTCTCCTGCTTGCTGACTACAGGACTTGGACTTACTTCTCAGCCTCCATAGTTGCATAAGGCAATTCCTTATAGTAAACACGCATATTTACTAGTTGTTCTGTTTCTCTAGGGAACCCAGACTAGTGGAACGGCTTTTTAAAAAAAAATGGAGCCCTTAGTAAGTCCCAGGTATCATCTTAAGGCATTTTCATTAAGTTTAATTAGCGCTGTAAGCATCCAGAAGGTAGATACTACGATTATCTCCCTTTTGCAGACAAACAAAAAAATGAAGCCTAGAAAGATCAGATAGATTTCCTAATGGCAGCTAATTTATTCAATTTCTTAGAACTAATGCGGTTCATGTATTTATTTTATGGACACTAATGTAGTATATATGCCAAGCATGGTTCTAAACATTATCTAAACACAGTAAAACTCATTTAATCCTCCCAACAATCCTGTGTAGCAGACGTGGAGGTTGAGTAACTTACCATAAATGGAGTAAAACAAGAATTCAAACCCAGATCACCTGGCTCCAGACGTCTGAGCCTAACCACTATGTCTCAGTCATTAGAGGCCAGACTAGCCAACAATTTCAACTCTACAAATAATCAGCTTTATGTCCTTCGTAGGATCCTTTAATCAGAATCAAACTTTGAGCCTAAATGTTCCAATCTATGACAGGGTAACCACACAGATGTTGTGAAAATCGAATGAGATTTCATTATTATTTTAGCAGTCATTGCGATCATCGTGAGCCCACCACTTTATAACTATTATTGTCACTAATGATTTCTATTAATTATATGCTATGTTATCATTAGTTTGATTGTTAAACCTCACAATTATGGATGCTTCGTTAAAATAATTGCACATTGTCAGCATTTTAAGATGTTCTGTATAAAGAAAGCTTTATCATCTATTACTTATTTTTATAGGCTTGGCTCTGCCTCAGCCCTTGACAAGCACCAAGAGGGAGCAAAGGACAAAGGGATCAGGGTGAAGTGCCAGAAAACAAAGGAACAGCTTAGAAATCCATTCTGAGTCACGGATCTTTCTCAAGAGGTAGGGCCAAGGTTTAGGCTGCCACCATCCCACATTGTTGTCCAAGAATTGAGGCCATTTTCTTTCATTCTGTCTTGGAGTTTGGAACAACAAGTGCCAAAGGCAATCCAAATAGGCCTAGTGCCCTTTTCTAAATCCTTTCTTTGAGATGGTACAAGTGTACTATCCAAGCAAGGACATAAAAAAGGAGAGAGAAAATACATAAAACATCAATCACAAAATACCCATGTTCACCACTGGTTAAGTATCAGGGAAGTAAAGCCCTTCCATTTCACCTGCAGCTGCAGAGTGCGTGGCCACTTGATTAACTGACCTCCAACCTGGGTTTATTCTTGGCCGTGGGACCTTTATTGGCTCTGTCTCTTTTTTCCCAACCCCTACGCCTCTGGGAAAATTTCAGGGTATTTTTCTAGCTAAAGGCAAAAGCTCAGTTGGCTGCATGCAGCATTTTTTTCTCCTCAGCTCCCACTCCTAAATGCTTTAATCCAAAAAAATGTGAGTTGCCATGGTGACTCCTATTGTAATTGCTAGAAGCTTTTGTAAGATGCAGTCATCTTCTTGTTATAGTTCAGTCTTAAAATGTCCAGCAATATGAAAAATGAAGAAATGTTTCATGTATTAGAATAGAAAGTGAAGTGCTTAGCAATTTGTAAGCAAAATGAAAGAGCTGGGGAGTGGGCACCACAGGGCATTCAAGACCCCTGGGTGAGGAAGCCATGAATGATGATTAGACGGTGAGGCATTTCTAATGGAGCAGATGCTAATGCAGAACACAGATCCACTTGTTCTCTTTATCTTAGGTTATCTCAGGTTTTAGGGGCCTAAATAAATGACTGAATAAATCAGCCAAAGGAAATCTCCAATATGAACCTGAAAGAGCAGGCCTCGGCAAGCTATAAACCACAAATGTGTCCTGATGCCTATTTTTAAAATAAAGTTTTATTGGAACACACCCATGTCCATCCCTTTAATGTACTGCTTCTGGGTGCTTTTGTGCTACAATAGCAGTGTTGAATAGTTGCTGCAAAGACTATATTACCCATAAGCATAAAACATTTACTGCCTTGCCCTTTACAAAAGTTGACTGACTCCTACTAGAGGGCTTAGAAGATGCAAAACAGTTAAGGGAGAGAGATGGTGGCACAGTCCAGAATTCTATTCTAATATTTGCCTTTTGTCCCTTGGATTTCTCTATCACATTATTTACATTCAGATTAGAGCTCTAAGCCATGAGAGGAAGTCTCCTTTCCTCCTGTGTTAGCTCAGGTCCTCTGAGGAGCAGATAATAAGACAGAATTGGACTTGCAAGAGATTTATTGGAGAAAACTCCTGTGAGTGGCAAAGGGAGGAGGCTGGCGGAAGCAGGGAAAGACTTCAGAGTGGCCCGCAGGTCTGACTCCTGTGGGACAAAAAAGAAAGGAGGATGGGTAGTAAGAGTCGCACGCACACTTCAGCACAGCTCTAAATGGCCTCAGCCAGGCCTAAAGAGAGTCTGCAAGCCAAAGTCACCCGGGAGGAGTCCTGCCCCTTATAGGTGGGCCTACCAGCAGCAGGGCTCTGTGCACACGATGGAAGAATCAGAAGGCGGCCGTGGGACCATCCATCAATTATGCTCCCCAGAGCAGATCCAAGTGGTGTGTTCATGGCCCTCATGCCACCCCCATCCCACTATCTCACATTTATCATATTTGCAACCTACCCACAATTGCCGATGTGTATACAGAGCACTACGCTAAAGTATAGTGATTGGGGAGGAAGAATAGAAAGGATAAAAAAGTCACTAAAAAGTTCAAAGCAGGATGAAGTTAACTGGAATCGCTGACAAATAGCGTAATAATCTCTGAGTGTTCCCTGCAATTGTTTGTTAGGTTCCCAGAGCACACATAAACCTGGAAAACGCCCTTCCTGACTTTGTTCTGAGCCTCTGACTAGAAGGACCATAGAATAAAGGGTCTATGTTTTGTTGGTTCTCGAGTGCCTGCACTCTGGGCTTCCTCTCTGCTGTCTAGAGTGCACACTGACAGAGCACACATATTACTCACATGAAGTGGAACATAGGTCCAACTGCTTTTGAGTTTCCATTATTATTTCTACTTTACAATGGAAACAGGCAGGGATACGAGATTTCAAAAAGATAAGCTCATACAATGTTATTTCACAGTGCAAATGCTTGGCATCCTTCATTATTTTTCTTTTTTTTTCTCTGCCCAACCTCCTTTTGATAAAATCTAACAGAGTTAATGTGACCCCTAACTGAATACTGAATATAATATAGCCCAGGATCACTCCAAAAGTGCCAAGATATTGTTAAATAAGTATGTGAATGAATGGAGTTGATATCAATAAGGTATTTTTGTACTCTGTCCAAACAACTGAAAAGGATGACCTGGAATCTCAAGAACGTGTTGGCTATTGTTTTAAAAAACAGAATTCTTCTAGAAAGTACTTTAGTTTCAAAATTAAAAGACACTATTCTTCCAGGAAGGAAAATCAGCAGGTCAGCCTTCTTCCATTTTTTTCTTATTGACACCTTGGAGATCAAACCAACAGACCCACATATTTGTTCATCTCAAACCTATCACCCTTGTCACGCCCCTGTTCCTCACTGCCAATTAACAAAGCGCTGTCACCTTTTGTCTTTTCCCCCTCCGATTCTATTGGGAGTAGAAAGAAAATAGAGAAAAGGACAAATAGCTTTCTGCTCTCCAAAAGTGAAAGGCTGGTAGCTTTCCAGGACTCCTATCTCTGTGCTATGATTTTCTTGTCTCGGTAACAACTTTCCTCAGTAACAGTTTGTGGGTAGAAATACTAACTCGATAAGAGAAAGAAAAAGACCCAAATGTCCAGACTTTAATTTATCATCCATTATAAAAAAGTACTAAGAACTGTACCAACGAGCATCATATTTGCAGATGTATTTTTAAGGTCAATCATTCATACCTTACATAAAACCCAGAACTTACTGATGATAGTAATTTTGTAAAAATGCATTCTGAACTTCAGCCTCCCACAGAATCATCACCCACAGCACCCATCCTAGGAAGAGTGAGGGTGTGGAATTCAAATGTACTGAAGATAAATAAAACAAGCATAATTTTAAAAGCTCATAATTAAAATTAATTAATGATTTCAGTCATTTCAGCTGTCAATATATAGAGAATTCTGTCCTTAATTAATAGGTGTGTTCTTTCTTCGGTTCTATCTACTTCGGGATAATATACATACCCATGCACTTATATACATGTAGCTGTTGGTATGATTAAGAAAGTTATTCATTAAAGAGAAATCAACAGATATTTTTCCTGTGCTACGTCCTACCTCATTTGAGGTCAGTGCTTTCCAAATATTTTAGCTAGCCCAGGCCCTTTTGATTAATTTTCTTCTATATATCCTATGTTTTGAAATGGTGTATTTAATCAAATGATCAAACTTAATTAAACAGAAACTCATTTTTCCCAATTCTATTCACCCAGAAACATAGAAGTGTTCATCAGAACTCCCAAATAGCTTGTGAGAGTTAGCTTAGTACCATGAGTTGATAGAATTTTCGCTTAAAGACAAGAGACAAGGTTTTAGTCAGCAGCTACGGGAACTTTATTGTCAGTAGATATAAAAGTTCCACAAGATTGTTTTAAAAAATCATGAACATCATCTGCAGCTCTCCATTGCTAAAACTTCATGAATCCCTGAAGCATGAGGCACATCTTCGAGAACTGCTGCTCCAAGACACTGGAGCTGTTTTCTCAACATTTTCCCCACTGCAATATCCAGGAGATACAACCCACTCTTATAAGTAACTGTTAATCATAGTGGCAAATTCTATCCAGGCTGCCCCACGGGCAGGAATGTACCAGAATCTTGGGGAAAATATGGGGCCTGTTGAGAGGCGAGAAAGTACAAGTTGAAAATACATCACAGGTGACTCTGATACAACCCTCCCTGCACCTCCTTAGTTGAAAATGACTACTGGAAGTTATACAATTGCTGAATAGAATTTGTATTTATTCAGTTATGATAATGAAATCCTTTCCTATAAACCCTAGATGTACCTAGATTACTAGGGAGACTCTCATGCTCTGAAATATTTTAATTCGTTTCTATGTATTTTGGAAAAGCAAAGTAATATCTTTAGTCACTTTTGAAACCCAATCCCTTTGAGAAGCAAACAGTGCTGCTCCAGAATTCCTAAAAGACAAGTTTGGTGGGTAGAACATCTATCTTATTATGAGCACTCAAATATTACTCAACATTGTAAAAAATACAGGAAAGGGGGCTTTCAGGGACTCTAGCCAGATTTCACCACGAATTCTTCTGCATGCTCCTTTTACTCCAGCTCCTGGGTGGCCTGCTCCTTTGGAGGAAGCCCCTTTGAATTTCAGATGCTAAGATTAAATAACATGAGGACACACACTGAATGTGGGAGGCAAAGCTTATTGTCCCCTTCCCTGTGATTATGAAAAATGCTTCCCACACTCCCAAAGTTAACATTCCAAATGAAATGATAAACCTGAAACCCACCATTCTATTTTGGAAATGATAGTCTTGGATATGCATAAGGTTGGTTTCGCTGAACTTTGATAATCTGCCAGTGTCTTCATCATATTTTCCAGGGAGCTTATTATTAGCAGTACTCAAAGTACGTGGACACCTTGAATACATTAGAGTAATCCCCATAGCTTTGTCTTTCAAAAGATTTTGAGCTAGGGCTTTGGCTAATTTTATTTTCCAGTGGAAGGCCAACCCTGCCAAGGATTCAAAGTTGGAAGCATTCCCAAAACCAAGCCTTTTTATTTCAATACATTATCTTTCTCAGTAGAGTTTTGCCAAACAAAAGAATCGTGCAAATTTTTAGCTTGTAGCTTATGGAATAAGTTTCACATAGATAATAATTTGCATTTATAAGGATAAGAAAGATATAGCACAGAAGAAGCTAAAAACATAAACAGAAGATAGCATAAACAAACTGATTGCCAAATTGAATAAGTACATAAGTTTACATCTAAATAACAAAAGGGCTATTACCAAAATAGCCTATATCCACCGAACTTTTCCTTCCTTTCTTTCTTTCTTTCTTTCCTTCTTTCTTTCTTTCTTTCTTTCTTTCTTTCTTTCTTTCTTTCTTTCTTTCTTTCTTTCTTTCTTCCTTCCTTCCTTCCTTCCTTTCTTTTTTTTTCCTTCCTTCCTTCCTTCCTTCCTTCCTTCCTTCCTTCCTTCCTTCCTTCCTTCCTTCCTTCCTCTTTCTTTCTTACATTAGAATACCCTGTGTCGACAACATAATAAATACAGAAATGTATTAGAATAATAGACTCACTGAACAAGATACATAGGGACTTGAAGCTTCATTAATCTGAAACTCTGATTTCACACATGAGGAAACTGAGACACTGAATGGTTAAATGCACATTTTAGGTCATACAATAGCAAACCCAGGCCCTTTGGGCTTAATTTCTTTCCTTTACAATATCTAATTCCTTATGAAGTTCCAAACCACATTTGATTCTTTACCAAAAAGTACCAGAGTGGAATAAGGAGCAGTAAATCTTGGCTGAAGAACATAGAAAGTAGTGATATCGACAAGGTGAACTGTTTATCGTATATTCTGTGGTTGTGCTGCTACGTGACATGTCAAACTCTTTAGTGCTAGGGAAACTTCTTGAACTGAAGTTTATTAAAACAAAATGTTGATTATTAATTGTCAATAAAAGACTGACTGTTATGTTATGGAATAAAAATGGCATTGGCTCGTCTCCGTCTGCCGGATGTTATTCCTCCACCGTGGAGAAACAGAATTGAGAAGAGTTTTCTTTAAAATCAGACATTTTTGATGCAACAAGTTCTCTATGTGGTTACATTATAGAGATTTACTAAACTTTATGAAGTTTGTTTTATTTATTGATGTGTGACATAAATAAGCTTAATTCAAACGTCAGTAAAATTGCGTCTGAGTTTGTGACAAATAATCCTCTAATGAATGATGCTTCATTAAAATATGGGAAGAGAAAACCTCTAACACTCTTAAAAGAGACTAGCACTTAGTATAAAACCTTGTATTGAAATTGGATTTTATTAGAATATATTCTCTATGAGTGCCCTGTGGTCCCTACAATATTTTAGCCACTATCGATATTCACAGAATCTAACATTGCATCTCAACAATATTAGATCCTATTAACATTTAGTACAATTTTTATTAAATTGAACTGAATACAATCATGTTTATTTCTAAATGCAGAGGATTGAATATAGATTAGATATATGCATTCCAATGCAGAAATGATCAAAAAAGTAAATCAAAGGGGGATCTGCTCTATTTTCTTAGGACAGTGATAGTTTATGTGGAAGAAGAGTTAACTCCCCTGCCCTCAAAACTGCCCGAGTACAGAAATGACTTTGAGAAGTGGTTTCATAGGCACAGATTCCATTTCCCAGCCTCCATTGCAGGTAGGTGGGAACATAAGACTAATACTCATTGAATTACTACCTCAATGAGAAATAACTTCTCTTATGTGGCGCTGTTAAGCTAGCAAATTTGGTATTTTTAATTACTGTGGCAGCTACCCTGAACCTAATATAGGCCTCAAAACATCAGCGTGCCTACCAATTCCTTCTATGAAACTCTGTACACAAACATTATTTTCTCCTGGAAACACTGAACTGGTAAGGTGAACAGTATGTCACTCAGGAGTTGCAATACTGCTTTTGAAGTACTGCATATGCAACAGGGTTTGTTACTCAGCTGAATTTATTATCAAAGTGACTCTGATGACTTTTCTGCCAGTGATAGATCTTTGAAGTGCTTGTTCAAATCTTTAAAAAAAAAAATTATTATTTTTCTCTTCAATCAAACCCAGTAGATATCTCTTCACTTTCCTCTCTTCCTCTCCTTTCATTCTCCTGCCAGCTACTCCTACTTTGATTCTCTAAATACTTACAGAGATTTCTTTTCTAAACAAAAAGCTTAATTTTAATTGCATTTTGATAATAATACAATCATCATTTTCCATATCTGATGAATTAATGACAATTGAAGAAGTTGGTATTAGCTTATATTTTATTTATGATTATGTTGCATTTTCCACTGCTTTTAACACTCAGACCCATCAGTGTTATTACCTACTGGAAAATCTTACTGTGGTGTTGGTCCTTTAATGAGACAGTAAGTAGGCTGCGTTTGGATACTGGAGTAACTCTTTGATGTTATAAAGATGTACAAGTCAAATTTCCTTTGTACATATTCAGCACAAGTTCAGATTTATGCCTTTAATAAAGTATAGCAGTGATTTGGTTGCATATCGAAAACCGACAATGTGCAGTAGAATTCTCCCTGCGGGTGCCATTTGCCTGCAAGCCATAAGAGTAGAAAGCTACATGGTCCCAACAGAGTAAAAACACTTTCCAAAATCCTGCTGGGTAAGTCAATAGTGAAATGGACTTCTAATGAGGAACTGGGCAGTTAACAACTCAGTAACCACTTAGGCATATATGTGTTGTTGGCTTGGTGCTATCACACCTCAAAACATAATATCTTTACTATTTGAATAAAATCTGGCTCCCCTTATATTGTTGAATTCTATCTGGCAAAAAGTTTCCCACACAACAAAGAGTGCCAACAAAGTCAGAAGTAATTGAAAAGACTTAAAATAATAGGCTGATGGAGAGAGAGAGAAATAACCAGTTTTAGTCATGAAAAATCAGACATCATTATAGATTCTACAGATAATTTTTTTTAAATTGCGTGAAATAAATTCTTAAAACATTTTATATTAAATTAATCAGGTCATTAATTTAAAACTTTCTACCATGAAAACTCCAGGTCCAGATTGTTTCACTGTTGAGTTCTAATCATTATTTAAGGGCGGATATTCTAAGTACACACAAATTCTTCCAAAGAATTAAAAGTGTTTCAATTCACAACTGATTTAATTAATTTTAGGAATTATAATTCCCTAGATAGCAAATTCCAGCAATGTCAGTAAAAGAGAATAAAGTTACAAACCAAGTACTCAAACACAGATACAAAGAATCCTAAAGTATTAGCAACTGAGAAACAGCAATATATGAAAAGAATACTAAATCATAACAAAGTGGGTTTGTATGAGAATTATAATTTGATTCAACATTTGAAAGTCAATCAATGTTAGTTTAAGGCAGGTAACCAAAAGACATACAATTCATAATTTCTAAACTAGTTGAAACCAATAAGAGAATTTTTAAAATTTTGAAAAATCCAAGAGGACAAAAAAAGAGTAGAGGGAGATGAAAACTTTGGAGAAAAAGAAAACACAAAATAAGGTTGTAGAAATAGTTTCAAATATACCAGTAATCATTATACATGTAAATATACTAATTTGCCAGGTAAAACAGAAAGTTTGTCAGATTAAAAAAAATAATAATAAGTCAAGAAATAGTAATATTAGCACATTATTTGAACATATAGAAGTAATAACAATAAGAATTGAAAATAAAACCAATAAAGGAGGAGCTGTACAGGACTAAGAAGTAGTGGATTTTTCTCTCAATTTAAAACTTTTAACTAGATATTTAGAAGTATCTACAAGTCACTACTAATATTTATCAATACCTAGGTCTCATCTACTTTTCCAACTTTTTTCTCATTTTAAAAGTTTGCTTAAAAGTTTTTAATGAGTTTGAGCTTTGATCCTTCTGTACTGCCTCATAACTACGGACACAAATTCTGTGCCAGGAAGTTTTAGAAGAAGTAAAGTTAGATTCTGGATTCCAGCATTTTTGGAAATGAAATTGCCTATAATGGATTGTTTTTTTTTTAAGTGTTTTCCTTAGTTGCTGACCAGGATCATAGTATGTCAAAGACACCCAGAAAATTGGTGATTTTAAAGACTCCAGCAAAAACAAATGTTAGGTGTCGCATTTTAAGTGACACCAATGATAATCACTGAAATCACATATTTAAGTGAGTACCTGTAATTGGTTTACCTAAGTGTACTGTAAGAAACTTTCCAAGAAATAATATAGAATGCATAATGGGAGAAACACAGGAATTATGTATATAAAATATAAGCTTAACAGAAATTTTTCCTGATTTGTGAAGAATTGACGTATGTGTATCAGAGGGACCAGATAATCTAAGAAAGGAATTTTTATATTCTTTTTATTTAAAATATAAGGTGCAATAGTTCTATCAATAGAAAGGATATTACAGAGGAAACAAGATAAATTATTTTAACATTAATAAATAACAAACACTTATATAATGCTCACTTTAATCCATACCTTCCGATCTAAGTGCTTTTTATATATTAACTCATTAAATCTTTACAACCTATGGGGAAGTTACTAAAATTATACCATTTCATAAGTGAGGAAACTGAGAGGAGAAGTTAATAACTTCTCCAAATTCACCCATCTGGTAAGAGGTGGAGCCAGGTTTGAACACAGATATATGGTTGCAAAGTTTGTGCTTTTAACCACTATGATATAAAGGTAACACATAAACATGACAGAAAATTAGGAACGTAAAGGAAACAGTAACCCAGAATCTTTTCATTTTTATATAACTATTGCATATTGTATAGTCTTTCTGTCTTTTCTATGTTCATGATTTTATATTATGATTATTATAGTATACACTCTCTGCTTGGTTTTCATCAATGAACATGTTATAACTATTTTTCCATGTTTTTGTATAATCATTGTAATTGAGTTTATGTCTTTATATTATTCAATCCTGTGGATGGAGTAATTCACTTAAATGCTCCATTATTGGACAATTGACTTCATTCAATATTTTCCTGTTGTATATGTATATAAAGCTACCCTTCACATCTTCACCAAGCCTGCTTTTATAATGTTTCTAATTATTTCCTCAGAAATACATCCAGAAGTGGAATTATTAAGTAAAGAGTTAGTTTTATAATCCACTTTTTTCTTTAAAATGCCTAAAATGTTTCTAATTTTTTCCAAGTATTGTGTGTTACTAGATTGTTAGTCCTTAAAAATCAGTGATAAACTAAATCCCACCTTTTTAATTCTCTCTTCGTTGATTACTCTCAGTTACACAACTGCCGTTATGGGGCTAACATATTAGAAGCTCGTTTATAACCTTATTAAAAATCAATGATCTTCCTTTTTTGAATCTGAAAATAATCTTATCAAATTTCTTTATTTGGCACATAGACTTTGATACAGAAGAATATAATTATTTCCAGCATAACAGAGTCCTTTTGTTTTGCCAAAGGAAGTTTGAATCATGATTTTTACAGTTTCAAGTCGATACTGTTGAAGTTTCCTAGTCACAGCTGGATCAAGAAAAGTCACCATGGAGCTCATATACTCATCTTAATTGTGCTTGCTTTGCCCTAAACACTGAAAAGCAAAAGCTCAAGAAAGCTAGGCATTTGAACCCCCCCCCCCTTTTTTTAATGTACTGAATTACTGAACCAACACAACTCACAAAATAAACAACTTTGTGCTCTGGGTCTGGTATTTGGTGAAATTATACAGAATACAATTTTAGAACTGGAAAAGAACTTAAAAATATTCATCTTGTCTAACTCATTTTATAGATGAAGAAAATGAGGCCCAGAAAGTTTTAAATGCCTTTTTTAGACTTACACAGAGAATTAATGGCAAAGTCAGACTCAAACTGAGTCTCTTCACTCCTGTTTCTTCTGTGTCTAAATTTGAAATATGATGACTGGTACCAAAGAAGTCCAAGAAAGCCTACATATGTAAAAATGAAAGACCTTCGATCATAGGATCAGACCTTATCTTAAGAATATGTGATATTACCAAAAATTTCAGTAAAGGAGAAAAGGTAAATTAATAAACTTGCTGATGACATGTCTTGCTCATCATACAGGGAAGATCATACGGTCATGTTAATTAGGTCACAGAATGTGTGGTCAAGATGACCCAGTGTACGGTGAGTGATAATAGACTTTTCTCAAATATGTTAGACCCTATAATTAAAGTTTTTAAGTAGTTACTTTCTTCTCAAAGGAATAATGTATTAATGTAGGCATAAGCTGAATCTAAGTTTTTAATTACTAAAAGCTGGATGACATTATCAAAGGTGAAGGCCCCTCTGAAAGTTGTGCAAGGCTGTATTGCCACGAATACAGTGCTGCTGACTGTAGTCCATGGACCAGTACCATCAGCCTCACCTGGGAGCTTGTTAAAAACACAAAAATCAGTTCCACCTAAACCTATCTGGAAGTAAAGCCCAAGAATCTGTGTTTTAACAAGCTCTCCAGGTGATTTCCATGCATGGTAAAGTTTAAGAAACATTGTTCTAATAGCAACGTTCTCAGGATACGTTTTTTTGCATGTTGGGATCACATGGGAAACTTTTTAAAATATTTATGCCTGAGTCCCATCCCAAATTCATATTAGGTTGGTACAAAAGTAATTGCGTTTTTTGCAATACTTTTGCACCAACCTAACATTTAATTGGTCTGGAATGTAGCCTGGGCATTATTATAGTTGACAATCAATACTCCAACAATTCATTTGGAGCATTTTGTGTTGGTTCCTTTTCATAAAATTATTGAAAATAGGCCTCAACCTGTCCAGCTACCCAAGGCTTAGAACAGGGGTCTGCAAAGTGAGAGGATACAATACAACTATTGGAATACAGACATAAAATATTAGAACTCCCACATTTTAATTTTAAATTTATATTTTGCCTATGTTTATGATCTCCATAGCATATTAATACAGTAACATATATGTAAGATCTATAAATATTATTATACAGACAATGTTTATTTTTTAATAATTTGTTATAATTATAAATTTTTAATTTACATCAATATAAATACAGAGTATAATTGAATTCCTTTAATTCTCAGAGTTCATGATATAGAATAGATACAGATATAGAAATAAAAGGTTTTCAAACTTGAGTGTGCATGAATATCAACAGGGAAGCTTGTTAAAATATAAATTCCTGGGGCCCACCTGCCAGAAATAAATACAATTAGACTGAATTTGGGCACAGGAGTCTATACTAAAAGCCATACTCCAAATGATTCTTATGTAAATGCTCTGTAGACCACTCTGCAATGAACACTCATTTAGAACCAGGCCGTTTTAGAGCAAAAAGAGGTTGAGCTATCTGGGAAGGCAGAGCACTCATTCATAGCCTCAAAGGATGGTTGTACCTCAATGAGATTATCATGTTCAAAGGTACAACCTCAGCTCTGAAGGATATCAGCACATTCAGAGGGTTTAGTTTCCTGGGGCTAATCCTGGTTACAAAGATAGCTGTGTAACCAGGAATATCAATGGACAACTTCACAATGAGAAATAGAACTTTCAGGCAGACTACAGTGGTTCTCATTGGTTGCCCATGGATTATGTTCCTGCAGAAAGCCAATGAAATGCAAAATTATAATTTTGTTTCTTTGGTCTAGAACTAGAGTAAGGAGAAATAATTATAATGTGAAGTTTTAATAGTTGCTGCCTTCAAAATATGATAGGTGATATACTGCCAAGAAGAGGGGAAGAATTAGACCAAATATAAATATAAATGATATAAAAACACCAATTAAAAAGTAGAGATTGTCAGATTTTATATAAACAAAACCAACTATGTACTTCCTGTAAGAAACCCACTTACAAATAGGTTAAAAATACAAAATATGTAATAAGATGTACGTGTGAATACTAATCCAAAGAAAGCTGGAGTGGTTATATTAATATCTGATAAAGTAGATTTCAGAGGAAAGAATATCACTACGTATAAAAAGGATTATGTCATATTGATAATGGGGTTGAGGACATAGCAATCCTGAATATATATGTACCCAACTATAGAATTTGAATTAAAATGAAGCACAAAACTAATAGTGCCGCAAAGAAAAAAAGGCAAATCCAAATCCACAATTCTGGTCAGAGATAAACAATGCAGGACTTTCATACCTGAGAGATGAGAACTGATACACTCAATAACATAGAGGAATCGCAAAGGCATTATACTGAGTTAAAAAAAAAATTAATACAGATAAAAAAGAATATCCCCTAGGTTATTATATTTATATAACATTTAGAAAAAGGAAACTATTGTATAGTGACAGGAAGCAGATGATTGGTTGCCTTGGGATAGGGTGAAAGGTAGGGCAGGAGGAAACATTCTGAGGTGATACATGTGATCATTATCTCGATTTTGTTTATGATTTCATAAGCATATTCATGTGTCAGAATGAATCAAATTCTATACTTCAAACACATTCTGTTTATTATGTATTAGTTACACTTCAATAATTGGAATAGAGA
Source organism: Rhinolophus sinicus (assembly GCF_057876585.1). Taxonomy (NCBI): domain Eukaryota; kingdom Metazoa; phylum Chordata; class Mammalia; order Chiroptera; family Rhinolophidae; genus Rhinolophus; species Rhinolophus sinicus. The sequence goes on along the minus strand of NC_142501.1, from coordinate 179,169,704 downwards.
AAAAAGTCCCTCTTGACCCAGCAACTGATACCCTGTAGCCTCTAGCAATGCCAGAATTGCAGGGATCAGCTCCTTGCCAGGCACTATTTTTTACATTATAAAGGTGATAATATCTTCTATAAGTGATATGAACAATTCTGATCTTAAATTCATGTGGCCCAATTTATTACTTTTAAGCTGCAGTGGGAGTTTGCATTTAGATAAAAAATAATATCTAAATAACAAGTAATATTAAATTGGCTTTGTTCTGAATTTCCCCCCATTCTTGGAATCCCTTGATTCAAACAACTCTTTTCCTATATCTCTCCGATATCAAAAACTACTCTTACCAAATGATCTGATACTTTTATTTTTATTAGGGTATGCAGGACTTTCATCCCTGAGAGGAGGAAAATATATAGGATAGAGTGTTATAACTGTTCCAGTTTATTACCTGAAGTCAGTTTGCAGGCCCAAGTATAGGTAGGGGAATTCAAATAGTCAACCATCTGACCAAGTTGAGAAGACAGAGATTAGAGATCAGGAAAGCTGAAACAGTTAGAATTTTGTAGGATAGAATACCAAAAAAGAGGTAACTACACAGGGATGTGCACAGGGGTACCTATAAGTCTTTGGTTGATTACCGATCTATGCTCAGTAAGAAGTAATGGCCTGAGGCAGAGGAAAGAAGCACCAGACATCAGTAGGTCAAAAAATTCCCAGAGTTCATTGAGTAGATTCTTTAAAAGGGCATCACAATGGTTAAAGACAAACAAAACAAAACAAACACACAAAAAATCTCTAGACAAAAAAGCTGACCCTTCCTGCATTGTACTCTTTCTTCAAAAACTATCAGAATCTATGGGCACCAGGTGCGCAGCAACTGGCCTCAGTGTGCTCTGAGACTTTTGCTGACTTGCTCTAGGCTCAGCACTGGCACCAAAACAGTTTACATTAACCTGTTGACCACAACTCTTCCCACTCTCATGACTCCCTGAGACCTTGCCTCACCCAAATCGTGTACCACACGAGGCTTTATCAGTGGCTGAAACTTAAGGGAGTTGGCAGGTGGCCAGAGGCCTCCAGGTATCCTGGCTTTTTGTGGAGTTACTCCAGACCTAGTACTGGTGGCAGCCATCCTCTGTTCATCGTGTGGCCTCTCCCACATGCCACAAGGTTGAGCTAGGCAGAAAACAATTGCAGAATGCTTTATAGCTCCTACCAGGTAACCCCACCCAGTCACAGGGAGTGGCTGACCTGGGCCTGCACCAGGACCCCTCCCAAGAGGCCCCAGAATCAACATACTTGGAGCTTGACTTCAGACCATAGCAGATCACCACCAAATTAGCCCACAAGTGTCATACACAAAGGTTGGTCTCAATAGGCACCAGAGACCACTAGGGCAAATCCCACTCAGTGGGGTAAGCCTCTTGCACAGCAGCCCATAAGCTGTGGATGTGGCCATACCAACAGCCAGTGAGTCTAAGGTCAGTTCCACCTGCTGACTTGCCAGTAGCAGTAAGGCTCAACTATAACTGGAGAGCACACACAACCCACACAAGGGACAATCCTGGAGCACCTGGCTCAGGTGACCAGGAAGAGTGTGCCACTGGGCCCCATAGGACCCCTATTACATAAAGCCAAAGGAACAAAACTGGGAGACATAGCAGATAAACCTAATACATAGAAACAAGCACAGAGAGGCAGCCAATATTTAAAAACAAAGAAATGCATCCCAAATAAAGAACAGGAGAAAAACACAGGGGAAAACAATTAAACAAAATGGAGGTAAGTAACCTATCAAATACAGAGTTCAAATCAGTGGTTATAAGGATGCTCAAGGACTTAGTGAGAACTTCAACAAAGAGATAGTAAGCATACAAAAAGGACATATAAACCATAAAAAAGAACCAGTCAGAAGTGAAGAATACAATAACTGAAATGAAGAATGCACTAGAAGGAATCACGAGCAGACTAGATGAAGCAGAGGATCAAATCAGTGACATAGAAGACAAGGTAGCAAAAACATCCAATTGAAATAGCAAAAAGAAAAGAGAATCCAAAAAATAAGAACAGTTTAAAAGACCTCTGAGACAACATCAAGCGTAACAACTTTCACACTATAGGGGTACCAGAATGAGAAGAGAGAAAGCAAGAGATTGAGTACCCATTTGAAGGAATAATGACTGAAAACATTCCTAACCTAGTGAAGAAAATAGACATATAAGTCCAGGATGTGCAGAGTCTCAAACAGGATAAACCTAAATAGGCCCACACCTAGGCACATTATAATTAAAATGTCAAAGGGTAAAGACAAAGAGAGAATCTTAAAAGGAGCAAGAGAAAGTCAACTAGCAAATTATAAAGGAGCTCACATAAGAGAAATCAGCTGATTTCTTAACAGAAACTTTGCAGACCAGAGGGAATGGCACAAAATATTCAATGTGATGAAAAGCAAGGACCTACAATTGAGATTACTCTGCTCAGCAAGGCTATAATTTAAAATGAAAGAACAGATAAAGAGCTTCCCAGACATGAAAAAGCTGAAGGAGTTCATCACCCCCAAACCAGTATTACAGGGAATCTTAGAGGGACTTCTTTAAGATGGGAAAAAACTCAAAATTATGAATAAAATAGCAATAACTGCATATCTATCAACAATTACTTTCAATGTAAATACATTAAATGCTGCAATCAAAAGACATAGGAGGGGTGAATGGATAAGGAAACAAGACGTTTACATATGCTTATACTGCCTACAAGAGACTCACTTCAGATGGAAACGGACATACAGACTGACAGTAAACGGATAGAAAAAGATATTTCATGAAAATGGAAATGAAAAAAACAAAACAAAAAAAGCTGGGGTAGCAATACTTATTCCAGACAAAATGGACTTTATAACAAAGGCTACAAGAAGAAACAATGGAGGACCCACTAATCTCACTTCCGGGTATTCATCCAAAGAAACCTAAAGCACTACTTCAAGGGGACATGTGCATCTATATGTTCATTGCAGTATTGTTTACAATGGCCAAGATTTGGAGGCAGCCTGGGTGTCTGTCAATGGAAGAATGGATAAAGAGGAGGTGCTACATATATACAATGGAATATTGCTCGGTTATGCCCATGGAAGGGCTTGGATTCTTGCCATCTGCGAAGGCATGGATGGACCTGGAGGGTGTTGTGCCGAGTGGAGTAAGTCAGACAGAGCAAGACATATGCAATGTGATTTTGTTTATATGTGGAATCTAAGAATACAATTAACAAGCAAAACAGAAACAAACTCATAGATACAGAGAACATTTTGATGGTTGCAGATGGAAGGGGGATTAGGGGTGTGGATGCAAAAAGGGGAAGGGATTAAGAAATACAAATGATAGGCTACAAAGTAGTTTTGGGTATGTAAGGTATAGTGTAAGGGATACAGTCAGTAATATTGTAATAACTATGTATGGTGTCAGATGGATACTAGATTTGTTGGGGTGATAGATGGGAAGGGGTTGGGGGACATGGTGAAAAAGTTGAAGGCATTAAGAAGTACAAACTGATAGTTACAAAATAGTCATGGGGATGTAAAGTAAAGCATAGGGAATATAATCAATGATATGGTAATAACTATGTATAGGTCGGTACTATACCAGTCAGGGGATCACGTCTTAAATTACTGTACACCTGAAATAAATATAAAATAATATTGAATGTCAACTGTAATTGACAAACTTAGAGGAGGGGAGGGGAAGGGAATAAGGGGTCAAAATTTTCAAGTATAAAACAAATAAGTCATGGAGATGTAATATACAGCATGGGGAATATAGTCATTAATATTGTGATAGCATAGTACGGTATCAGATGGTTGCTGGACTTATCATGGTGATCACTTCTTTAGGTATATAAGTGTTGAATAACTATGGTGTACTCCTGAAATTAATATAATATGGTATGTTAGCTATATTTTTAATAAAAATATTTTTTAAAATTATGCTATCAAAGATTCAACTAAAAAAAAAAGCAGTCACAGGGAGACAAAGATATATTAGGTGGTACAAAAGTAATTGCGGTTTTTGCAATTATTTTAGCCTTTTAACCACAATTATTTTTGCACCAACCTAATATTACGTAAGCGAAACAAAAAGAAGAAATACAACACATTTATCACCAAAAAAGAAGTGCAGCAGAAGACCCTGGACTACTTAAAGAAAAGTACTAAATAGAAAAAAAATACACAAAAAATAGTCTGGGTCTATATGATGCCAAATTTGATCCTCTACCTGTTTTTCAAGGGGAAAAAAATAAATATCTATAATTTTAGATTTTTCCATGTAGCATTGAAAAAATATGACATTGTGGCAGCCAGGATAATTCCTATATTCTCAATATATGTAATTAAAAGGAAAATTTTGAAATCACATGACACTTATTTTAAAGCCATAGTATACATTTATACAAATTGCTATTGTTACTGTTCATATATGCATATTTACTAGGCTTTTAAAAATTATTTCAATTGCATCAATAAGAATACAGATTGAGAAAATAATTGCAATGGTAGTAAAAACAAATCAGGAAAACAGATTCCTTTGTTTTAAACAAGAATCTTATATACACAAGCTTACACATGCATAACCATTTGAGATGCCTTATAGAGATCGTGACATGAAAAAATTGGATAAGCAGGATCCTCATTAGGTATGTTCAGGGAGAAAAGGACAACAGTATATTATATTAAACTGGGACGCCTGACTGGGTTAGTTTACTGCTATATTCTGAGCAGCATAATAATTTGAATGTCATTATTATGCAAAGGAAAATGCTTTAAGTTTAGATGTACTGTGGCCATTATGCAAATATGATGCTTCTGTGTCTAGCTTACTCTGGTTTGCAGCATTAGATATTCTCCACCATGTCTCAGAAGCTCATGAAATCAGTCTACAATAAATACAAACCCAGAATAACTGAGAGAGGAAAGTTAGCAAAAAAATTTAACAGCTGAGGCTGAGAAAGCAAAATATCTTTTCTTTAAGTGAATGGCAAAATTGAAAATAATTACAAGCCAAAGATACTGCTAACTTAATAGTGTACAATATATGTTTTATATGTGTATTTCTCTGACCTAAAGAAACAAACCTATTATGTTTCCAAAACAAAGAGCTGTGGTCCTTTCACATTTAGGATACTAAGACCTTCTTTAGAAATTCCTATTTCAGATTGTAAAAGAAGATGCACTTGCCAAACTCACTAATCTTTGATATACACAATTCATTTAAAATAAAGTATCACATTTTATGCATACTCAAATAATAAACATTTCTTGAGCACTTACTGTCTTCCAGACGTGCTACTAAATGCTGTATTAACTCATGTAATCCTTAGAACAATCTTATGAAGTAAATAGTATTATTACCTCCATTTTACAGATGAGGAAACTGAAGCCCAGAGAGGTTGTTTTCTAAGGTCACACAGCTTTCAGATGGTCGAGGCAGGATTTGAACTTAGGTAGCACCACTACATGGTACTAACTCTTCCACATGTGTGATACTGTGCGTGTGTGTATGTGTGTGTGTTGTGTGGTGTGGTGTGGTGTGTTCTTTGGGAGTGCTTTTCCATTTAAAAAATGTTTATATAAAATTTACCATCTTAACAGTTTTTGGTACAAGTTCAGTGTCATTAACTACATTCAGATTGTTGTGCAACCGTCACCTCCATCCATCTCCAGAAATCTTTTCATCTTGCAAAATTGAAACTCTTTATCTATTAAACAATAACTCCCATTTTCTTCCCCTTTCTTCAGGCCCTGGTAACCTCCACTCTGCTTTCTCTCTCTATGAATGTGGCTACATACATATCTCATATAAGTGGAATTGTACAGTAGTAATCCTTTTCATTTATTTCACTTAGCATAATATCCTCAAGTTTCATTCATGTTATAGCATGTGTCAAAATTTTCCTTTTTTTAAGGCTGAATAATATTCCATTGTATGTACAGACCACGTTTTATTTATCCATTCATCTGTCAATGAACTCATGGGCTACTTCCACCTTTCGACTATTGAGAATAATGCTGCTACGAACACGGGTGTACAAATATTGTTGAGATCCTTCTTTCAACTCTTTTGGCTCTATACCCAGAAGTGGGATTACTGGATCATATGGTAGTTCTATTTTTAATTTTCTGATGGACAATCATACTGTTTCCCATAGCAGTTGTACCATTTTACATTTCTACCAACAGTATACAAGGGTTCCAATTTCTCCATATCCTTGCCAACTTGTTATTTTGTTTTTTTAACTAGTAGTGATTCTTAATGGATGTGAAGTATGGTATGTGTTTTAAATTCTTGGAAGTGTCTAGATTCTGTATTTTGAGTTATGACATATACTGGAGGGGACTTTATCTTGCTTTGAATGTTTGCCATGACCACGTCCTGCTAAGAAAAGAGGTAATAGGCATAAGACACCATAATTTGTACCAGATGGCCCCTTAGGCATGTGATCTCATGCGTTATATATGGGACTCTGCTCTTCTGGCCACAACTGATTGGACTAAGGAATGACACCAGAGCCAAAGTTTGACCAGGTGTCTTGATGCAGATGAGGTGTTCACAAAGGCCATCAAACCATACGAGTCTCTCCAAGCTCAGTTTTTGTCCCACAGTCTTTTCTGTGGCTGTCTCTCCTTAGAGGATTAAATTCACAAAGTTTGAGTTTCACGGGTCAGTTGGTTCTTAATGGCAGGAGAAGTAGAAGCAATAGAAACAGAGTTAGAATGTCTGAGACCATAGTGATGGCACATTTACAGTCAGCAGCTCTTGAAATCTAACCAACAACAAGGTCATCAGAGCTACTCTGCTTTCCCTAATGATACCCTAGTGATTTTGCACATTCTCCAACATATGCTCCCCATAAACACTTTGACCTTTGCTACCCTGAGCATACCGCGGTTCTTTGCAACCTGAAAATGGTTAGCATGAAGGTTTTAAATTAAATCACTTACTAATTAAAACCAAAAAACATTTTTGAGTTTTATAAGGTCATTCTAAATTTTTTAAAGTAACTTTAAAAAAGGCACTTCTGCTTTTACAACTGTGTTCGGGTATGTTGTTGTTTTGATGCACATCTCAGGAGTTCTCTTTTATGTAACTAGGAAAATCAGAAAGAAGTTATAACTACAAAGTAACTGAGAAGAAAATAAAAACAGGATATTTAACTCTAAATTACAGTTAGCAAAAAACAAACAGAAAACTTCCAAAATAAATACAACCACAAAAACCAGCCACTTCCTCTGATTAAAACATAATCAAGAAAAGCATTTTCTTCAATTCCAAGTTTCAGCTTTCAAAATATTACCCTGTTTCCCCGAAAATAAGATCTAGCTGAGCAATCACCTGTAATGCATCTTTTGGAGCAAAGATTAATGTAAGACCCGGTCTTATATATAATATTATATATAAGACCGGGTCTTATATTATAGTAAATAAGACCAGGTCTTATATTAATTTTTGCTCCAGAAGACACATTAGAGCTGATTGCCTGGCTAGGTCTTATTTACGGGGAAAGACGGTATTACAGTAAATCAAATTTTAAACTAAGGAACAATCCAGAGACATCCAGTAACAAAGGATGAAACATAATTTGCTGTAACCATTTTTTCAAATAGAGTGCATGAAAGTTAAAAAACAAAAAACAGAACACCACTTTCCCTTAATTCACACATTTCCCCCTGCTGGCACACTTGAGTAACTGGTTTCGGTGACCATCCTCTAGTTAACTCACTCCATTAAAACAGAGCAAGAAATATGCCATCTAAGTGTGCCTTTCTCATCTGTTAATGTGAAAACAACAAGTAGTTCTATATCTGTAGCTTTAACTGGTGGCAAAATAAGGGAAGGTCCAGAGGTTAAGCTACACTTATATTCAAATGAACAAGGAAAATATTAAGCTTCAGAAATGTGTAAGAATGAGCCCACCATGGAGACCAAAAGTTTCAAACTCCAGTTAGATTTCTAAATCTCAGCAGAGGTTAGCTATGTCCTCTCTGATGCGGTCTGAGCCAGCCTGATAGACAGAGTATATACCACCTTTAGATCCCAATGGGGAATCAAATCAGACCACTGAAAAGCCACATACCCCTCTCCCAATGATGCTAAAATGTAAAAAGTGATGAGCCTTAACATGCTCCGTTTGTTCAACGAATTTAAAGTGAAGTGGGAGGTGGGGAGAAGTAGGGGTAAATATTGATATACATGTCAACTGAGTATAAGGATGGTGCTATCCTGATTTTAACAGATCCTTCTTAATTAAGGAATTGGTAGTAACATCAGAAACCATTTAATTATTGTGGTAGCCACTTTGTACACTTTATCTAATTTAATATCTACAGCAATCCCTTGAGGTAGGAATTGTGTTCTGCATTTTACACTTGAAGTTCAGATATTTGGCCAAAAGTGCAAAGCTAGTAAGTGACAGACTAAGTATTGAAAACCCATCTTGCCAGACACCAAAACCCATATTTTTCCATTACATTACACTACATTTCATACTAGGTACTAAGTACATAGTAAAAATAAAGATTTAACAAACATCTGCTAAGTAAAACATGCCAAACGCTCCAGTCACAAAATGTTATATGTTCTGTGAAAGATGCAATGTGTGTTTCTATAGTACTTTGATCCCTGGCTTGATGGGTGCAAACAAGAATTTAAAAAGCCAATGAATTCTGTCTACTATTTCTTAGCACATAGTATTCTGTTTTCAGCATAGCGCAATTTCTCTGCCTCTCTGTCTTACTTTCTCTCCAATAAACTGTTAATTCCTTTGTCTAGACCCCAGGCACTCCTTTCCTAGACAGCTATAACCTCCTCCCTGCCAGTCTACTAATACCACAGCCAAAACTATTTTCCATGCTGACCACGCGCATGTTGTACTTCAATAAGAAATCCTGAAGATTTTCCATGGCTCTCCTAATTACATAAATGGGGCTGTTCCCTTCAGGAGCTCACTCCACTCCACCTGTCTGTTCTCTCTGCTGTTATAACCCAGCTGTATTATGGATTATAGATGATGGATGATGGATGATGGATCATGGAAGGTGGAATACACCCTCCATCCTAGACAAGTTTGTTCCCTTACATTCCTCTTGATACCAAAGTTTCACGTTAACTGCTTCTAGTCATATTCGCAGCATGGGTTGCCAAAGAAGAAATGCAAGTTTGGCAAAGTGCTTCCTTGTGTTTTATAAAGTCCATTGAACAGATCTACTTCACGTTCATCCAAAGGACTCTCTCTTCACAACAGTATTGAATTTGGCAACCAGATTGAGGCTGAAAGGCCATTCAAGATGAATTTGCTAAATCAATTTTCATCCTGAGGCTGACACGTGACAGTGTCTTCTAGCAAGAGGAACATTCCAGTTAAAACAGATGGTCTTTGATTTTCCCTACTTCCTCTATTATCAGCATTATTATTTGTTTTCAAACCTAAACTTCAGAGAAAACAAGCTCCAGTTGAAGATTGGGAGATGGTACGCCTCTGAGCCAGATAATGTTCTTTTCTATTCACAGCCACTCCTGGGCCAAACTACAGTGAGTTTGTTAATTTATTCTACATGATTGCCAATGTGACAGCCAGGGAAGTAACCTCAACTACACTCAGCAGTTCACCATTGGAATCACATCATGATGTGTGTTAGGATATTTGCAGTATCATACATGATCTTTTTTCTGAGATTGCAATCTGTAAAGCCACTATAAACCAGAACCGCTAGTGTCCATATTCATCATTTTGTAAAAAGGACTTGCCTGAAAAGAAACGCAACAGAAAGTAGAGCCAAGAGAAGGAGTGAGCCCTGCCAACATCATATGAGCTCTTGGATTTAACCGTGCCTGAAGACAAAATTATCCCTTGAACTTTGTAGTGATGTGAGCTAATAAATCCCTACACTTTTTTTAGCTTAAGCAAGGTTAGTTGGAATATTTTTGTCATTTGCAAATGCATGATCTCCAAATAATAAACAGTGTGGAATCGAGAGGAAATATGACTGCATGAGGTGCACTTCCAAATAGGAAACAGATGGCACTCTCAAATTGGAACATTCTAGAAGATTCTTTTTTAATTAAGGTTCTATTTACAAAGGTGTAGAAAGGGTAGATCAGAACCATAAGGGTTGTTTATTAACCCAGAGTTGGTTACAACAGTGCTGTAATAACCAGAAGGACTAAAAGAACAAGGGGAGGGACCAGTTACCAGAACATAAAAGACTCATGCAGAAAAAGATACCTTGAAATAAACAGTGATGTTGAGTCAATGAACAAAGCTAGTTTAAAGTGAACTCACAGAAAAGAGCCATGGGAATAAACACATTGACCTCATTGTAGTTCTTATCTTCGGCCTGGGATCCCTACTGGCCATATTCAACTGAAAGTCACAGAAGCCTGTGATGCAGCCCACCCACACAAATCAATCTCCCAGGGCAGAGATCTCAATTGCAAAGAGTGAAAGTTGATCTGTAGTTTCAAATGAAAGGTATTCGGCACAGCCTACATGTTTTGCCCGTCACTGATCATTCTCATCCTTCATTCAATTGAAAAATACATGTTCTCATCAGAGGAGACATGATGAATTCCCATCAGCTGTTGTATTGTCATGGAGTGATAAGAGTTTCATCATACTGTCACCTGTCTTTCAAGGTCACCACTGAGTATGATTATTGTGCCGAGTCTGTCCTTCAGCTGGTGCAGCAAAGAATGGAGATCTACCCATAAATCAGACCCATACTTTTACCTTTATAATTATCTAATCATTTTGAACTCTCTCCAGGAAGTCATAGGTGTGGATGAGGAAAAGATGGCAAAGCAGTAGAAACCAGTACAATATGAGTCTGAGCCACCTGCTCCTGCAGTTGATGAAGACGCTCAGGATTTGAACACTACTTTGATTTTATAGGATGTGTATAGTATTGTTTATGTTCAACTTTAAGTTTTGAGGATCACATAATACTTCACATGTAATGGGAATTTCAGATTTTATAGTCATTTTACAACCCATGGTCAAGTGTTTGGTGTTTCCCAGAGCCCGATAGCAAGCCAGGTGCTGCTTTTCAAATGGAAAATATTTATCAGTAAAGGACATGGCCTTATTCCAGATCCCTGGGTATCCATGCTGTTGATTTTCCTATTGAATTTGCTAGATGCTCAAAGAGGATCTTTATCTGCCATAAATACTTTCTTTATTTATAGCATCCTATATTATGAGACCCAAATAGCAGTGCAGCCTGAATTGCAACCTAGACCTGCTACAGACCCCATTCTTCCTATAGGTCTCACTCAAAACTTGTAACCTTATGAATTACCGATAAATGGGTAAGAAGATCATGCACAAAAAATATACATTGCCTGAAAATTCTAACTGGCCTTAGGTTATACCTTTTTCTAAGTAGTGAGTGTTGTGTAAGATGTAGCAACTTGTCCCTCACATCAGAAAGGAAGTCACATTATGCTTTCTGGACTACACATATTTCAGACTCTAACATTTTACAGTTTTCATTTCTACCCTCTAGAATACATATGTCTTATTAAGATATCTAGAGTGCTTGCTTCTCCCTACTTACCAGAACCAGTTAACAATGTCATTATTACGAGTGAAATGTTCAGTGAAATGACAAGATGATTAAGGCCCGTGTAGATTATATTACAACATAGAGGTGGAGAGTTGACATAGCTCTTGGGTAAAATAGTATATTTTGTACAGTATACTGTAATCCTGCCGTGTAAATGCAAACTGCTTCTGATATTTCTCACTGATTGAAATGGAATAATAGCACAGCTATAAATATAGCCACCACATGATTAAGTTTGCTGTCATCTATTACTATTATCCATGATACATCTAGCTTTCGTACCAACCAAATAAGCACGCTAAATAATATGTGGTAAACATAACCACCAGTTCCTTTCTCAAAACTTTGATAGTGTCACTAATCTCTACAATAATATCAGGAATGAGACATTGTTTTTATTTCATGACCTTATTGGGGTGAGGGGGAGGGACAGGTTGGAGGCATTTCAGGGGTTTTTACTTGATTTTTTCTATCATAACATCCCCTACTTCATAGGTCAGGGTTCCAATATAGAAATTTTATCTCCTCCTAAATACATTAATTCCCCTACACTTTTTGGATAAAGAATTGATGGTAGTATTTATCCCTAGTGCTCCCAGAACTACTATTAGAATTGAGCCAAGATTTTATTTATTACCTGGCTTCTATAAGCTCCTGCTCATAGGACACAGATATTTTGGGTCTTGAGGGATTAGCTTCAGTTCATAGACAATTTCCAGTAACCCCCAGAAAATGTGGGCACTACGTTTTGTTCAGTGCACAATCACAATAAAAAATGGCTTTGGATCTCCCAGGGAAGTCTTGGAGAAAGATTTACAGGTTGATAAGTCCATATTATCATGTCTTTCTTCAAAGGGACTTGGGCTACCTTTCAGTTGAGAGACTTCAAGTATTTGAACCAATTCAGATCTAGAAATTTGATAGAAGGCATGAAGTCCACCTCAAAGATTTGAATTAGGTTTTTACACTGTGACCAAAAATCTTTCCAGGTCAAACAGCCTATTAGTATAGTCTGCCATCTATTTTAATACTAGGCTCTCTCATCAATAAAGTAATGTCACAAATCCCTCAGATCTCAATTCTATGATTACTGTTTCTGTCCTATGGCTTATTAGAGTAATAGCATTCACCTCTTCTCTGACAGTTAATTGCTACTAAACACACTCTACAAATCTGAAATTCCCACCGTTCACACTGAGATCAGTGAACACAAGTACATTGCATCATCCCTTCCATCATCTCTGGCCTAAAATGAGCAAAAATAGAATGTTTTAAGCATATTATGTTCTCTCACAGCAATGTATTTCTTAACGCTCTGGTGAATGGTGAGTCATTTGGGGCCTCCCACTAAGGAGTGGCTAAGCAGTTTTGGCTATAATATATTTATTCCTATATTTCTATTTTCCTTAAGCCTTCAGAGTCTTTCCCCTACTTCAGGAACTTCCCGAGGCAAGTTCCACATGAGTCTAAAATTCACCTAGTAGACTATTAGTACCATTTCCAGGTCCTGGAGATAACATTATAAATTTAGACTGCCAGGTGCGTAGACCCAGGTAAATGACTTTGGTTTGATCCATCCATACAGTTCTCTCCCTTGCTCTAAAACCTTTAGAATTTATTCTTCTACATCCTCTACAGTCATCTGCTGATATGGATTGGTCAATTCTTCTGTCCTTTACTGTATGCTCTTTCCTCATGGAGGCAGGTCTTGAACTTCTCAAACTGTGCTATGTTGAAAAATAGCTCCCATTTTAGGTCTAGAAGGAATGAGAGTTGGTTAGGTTGGGTCTTGAGGAAAATAAGCACCAAGTTATGAGACAACAGCCTTAGGCTCAATCTTGAAAAGCTTTTATGCAGAAGAGGACTGTTTAGAAAGATGGGATAGAACAGAGACTACATCCCCAGACCAGAAAATTTTAAGCGAATTTGCATGGTCAAAGTTCTCAGCTCAATCACTGCTCAAATGTCCCAACCCTTTGCTTCAGGGTACAACTCTTTTTCTACCAGTTTCCTTATATGAGAAACCTGACAGACATTTGATTAATGCTGCAATCCCACACCTCTTAACAACCATAACCTGGGTTTGTGCCTTAGCCAGATATGCTTTCTCCCACAGAAGGGGAAGGGGAATTCATTCAAAGCTTCCATAGAGGACTTCTTGTTCTCCATGTGTGTTATATATTTTTATCTTTTAATTTATTTTTTCCCTAACTAAGCTTTTAAGAGGAAGAAGTCAGCTTATTCCACAATCTTTATAATTTCTACTGTTGGTATAGTGAGCTCCCACTGTGTCCTCCATCTGCACATTTTTCTACACTACCATCAGTGAGAATTCGGGTAATTGTAATGCCTCTCCATTCCATGGAGTATTCATGTCCCACCTTCCCCTGGCAAGATGATTATCCCTGTGTTCCATGAATTTAGGAGAAATTCAATGTCAGAATCCCATTTGGAAGGCCTATTTCCTGTGGCCACTTCTAATAGCAATAAGTACTAAATATAATACTAATGATTGTGTCAATTAGGGTCTCAGCAGGAAAGAGATGGCATATTCCAATTAGGATAATTCATGGAAAGCTTACTACAAAAAGGATAATTTACCAAGATGAGATATAGGGAGAACCAAAAGTGATAGTGCACTATTCTAGGTTCTTTGTTATCACCCATAATCCAAAGATGGCAATGAGGGGAGGAAGCAGTTTTCAGAATCTGGAAGTTGACAGACAAGTATATATAGAAGGCCACCTGGAGAGGATCGGATGAAAGAGCTATAGAGGTTCAGAACAAGTCTGCCCAGAATGTGCCACCCTAGCATGCAAATTATTTTGAGCTGAAGACAACTGAGGCCCAATAGGTTCAGGAAGAAGTTTTTACCACCTCCTTAACTGCCTAAAAGGAATTAGATAGAGGGTCTGGTCCAGGAAGAGCACTATAACCAGAAATATCTACAGAGAATATGGGCTAGGTGTAGTAGGGGGAACTCATCAGGGTTTAGAGACCAAAGTCTTCTCTGTGTCCCCTTGTCACTCTACGGCCCAGCAAATATTTGTTTATCAGTTTTTGTTTTTGTTTCCATCTCCATGTCAATTGGCTTCCTCCCTGTGAAGAGGGGAATTCCTCTCAGATTTCTACCCTTTCTTCTTAGTTCATAATGGCATATAACCCCCAATTGCCTGACTGCCTGTGGGTCCCATATTCTTATGGAGCCCCCATAATACAAAATTAAATTTGGTTTTTCTCCTATTAATCTGTCTCGTATCAATTTAATTCTTAGATGAGCCACAAGAACCTAGACGGGTAGAGGAAAAATTTTCCTCCCCAACAAAGCATTCCAGGAACAGGGATCAAAAAGTGCAGAGACACTGAGATTATAGTGTGCCTGGCATTGTGGAGGAAGCGCATAGAGGATGGTGTCTGGGCATTAAGTGTCTAAGAAAAAGACTATTAGGAAATGAGGACAGAGCGGTGAGGGAGGTTGTAGGATTACAGGTCATTTTAGGGTTTTTATTTTACTATCCATATGTTGGAAAGATTCCAGAAGGTTTGAGCAGAAGGATGAAGGATGACAAAATTTGATTTACATTTTACAAGGATCACTCAGTAAACTCTATGGTGACAACAGACATAGAAGCCAGTTAGAATGTTATAATAATTCAAATGAAAGGTGATGGTGGCTTGGACCAACCTGGCAATGCTGGGGTGGTACAAAGTGGTCATATCCTGGATACATTTTTAAAAGTAAATCCAATAGGAATTTTTGAGGAGTTGAGTATGGGTTATGAGATAGGAAGAAACAAAGAATAACCCCAAGTTTTTGGACTGAGTAACTTAAGAATAAAGTTGCCATTCACGGAGTTGGAGAAAACTTTTAAAAAGAACAGGTTTGGTGGGGGAAAACAAGAATTCTGTTTTGGACATGTTAGGCTTGAGATACTTTTAGACACTAAGTGGAAGTAATTGGATACATAATCTGGATCTCAGAGGAAAGGCTTAGGCCAGAGATATAAATATGGAAGTGTCAGCATGTAGACTGCATTTAAAGCCGTGATACTAGATGAGATCACCTGGGGAATGAATAACAACAAAGAAAAACACAATAAATGTGAAATAGGAATCAGTCCCTGAGCAAATTTTATCCTAAAATGATTATTCTGAGGATCTTTAAAATTGTGGAAGGTTGAGAGATTATTCTGTTTCTCAAGGAAATTATATGAAATCTTTATTTAAGGACATTAAGCACCATGGCCAAGTTGATGAAGAAGAACACGGATATGAGAGAAATACAATCACTTTAGACTGACTTTTTTTTATTCCCTCAGGTTTCATACATTTAAAATATACTAGAAATGCTTTAGTAAAGGCCTCCTCAGGACTTCCAGAAGGTGAAAGAGGAGCAGCCAGTGCTTCGCTGTAGGCCTTTTATAGGAAAACCTTTGGTTTTGGTTGAATCCAAAGCAAGTTCTCAAGATTCTCCTCAGCAACTCTTTGGAGGCCACAGCAGGAGATGTAATACGCATCCATCAGAGGCAGTAGCTATGCTCATAACACGTCCCTTAGTAAAATCATCAAGGCACAAATGCAGCTGGTAAATAAGAATTTCTGTACAACATCCATGCCTGTGACAGTGTTTGCCTGAAGGGATCTGAACAGTAAGCCCTAAATCCATCCAACATTCTGATATGTATATGGAAAAATTGCTCCTGAACGAAATGTTTCAACAAGTGTTCTGATTGCTAATAATCACAATGCCCCATTTCTGTCCTGGTGTTTGCCCTGCTTTCCATTTGGATGATAAGAAGGTATGGATACCAACTGATTTGTCAAGAGTCACAGAGCAAGTCAGAAATTGGCTCTCCTGGATTTATCCCCTTGTCTTTTTACTTCATCAAAGGATAACTTTAAATCCACACACAGTCACCACCAAATGTCAGTTTTACACCCACTAATAAAACTGGGTGCAGTTTTGAAGCCAGTTTTATTTTGAAACCTTGTTCCCAGTGGCCCTTCAGCCTTAAAATATTGAGTATTACTTTCTCAATTTTGAAAGATAATGAAGAAAGAGCACAGAAATAAACCCTCACTGAAACTAAATTTTTTTAAGTGTATCAAGCAATATACAGCTGTGAAATTTTTTTACTGAACGGTTGTCAGAACATACCATATATATTTTTTGTGGCCACTTAGAAATAATATAGAAATAATCATTTTTCTTTCACTGATCTACTTGGTTAGAGTTCACAAGAGAACAGACAACACTGAACAGGGCAACTGAAAGGATTCTGCCACCGTCCTCCTCCTTGTATGCCTTTGCATAACCTCAGGCAAAACTCAGTTTCCTCAGTTCAGTCAGGTTATAATGCCTGCTCTGTCTACATTATCAGTGTTTGTGAAGATCAGGTAAAGTATTGCGTGTTAAACTGTAAGTACAAAACAAATAATAATACAAATAAAAACCATAATATTAAACAGCACTTGTGCAAATTACTGCTCTAACTGCTTGTCTCTCAATGTTCACAGCAGCCTTGCAATACATGCAGGTATTATTTTATTTGCATTAATCTATTCCATATCTAATATATCACACTGCTGAGAATGAATGACTCTTTATGCTGGCTTACTTCGATGTTAAAACTGCATCATGACTACCTTCTCAACCACATCGGCCCTGTCTAGTGATGACCCAACTTTAAAGAAGCTAGGAAATGACTCAGCAGCCTCAATTCTATGAGGTGTGATCAAAAAATACAGTGAATGTTTAAATTTTTTTAAAAAAGTATTACAGTAAAAGACACATTGCCATTAATTTTTCTCAAAATATTCCCCCTCACTTCGAACACTCTTATGCCACCATTTTTGCCATTTTCTGAAGCAGTTCTGGAAGTTGTCTTTTGTGAGTGTCTTTAGTCAAGCTGTCACGGCTGCCTCGATATCCTGAATCGATTCAAAATGTTTACCTTTCATGGTCATTTTGACTTTGGGGAAGAGCCAGAAATTGCACAGTGCCAGATCTGGTGAATAAGGTGGATGAGGACACACTTTAATGCTTTTATTTGACAGAAATTGGCATACCAGAAGCAATGTGTGACACAGAGTGCTGTCATGATGGAGGATGAAGTAAAGACACAAAAGAGGACTTCCAGAACTGCTTCTGAAAGTGGCAAGAAGAATGGGATGAGTGTGTTCAAAGCGAGGGGGAGTATTTTGAGGGGGATTAATGGCAATGTGTCTTTTACTGTGATAATTTTTTTATTTATTTAAACATTCACCTTATGTTTTGATCACACCTTGTACAAGCTGGTTGTAAGTGGAACTGTGGCAGACCCAGAACTTAAACAGGAATTTAGACTTCATGATAGCAATGTGGTTAAGGTAGAAGAAGGTAGTCGAGAGGGTTAGTTAGGAAATTCCTTTTGGAGCTATGTTTGAGTAGCAATCACACTGCATTTGTGTCTAATGAAGAATACAAACATAATATATGTAATGCATCCATAATGCATGCAATGTGTATCTAATGTATAATGCAAATTAACTACAGTCAAATTTTCTTAAAATGTCTTTGTTCACACTCTAGAAAAGGTGAGAAAAAATGGCAATTGTCCATGTCAAAGTAGGTGACAACTAATAGTGATTTTAGGGATATAATGCAACGTGACCTGCCTCTTAGCATGACTACCGGGTTGGACTTTGTTCAGGCAGGTGGTGTGCAGACATGAGCCTTCTGATTTATTTTTCCTTTCTTTGCTTTCTCCTTTCTAATCTCTTTTCTCTTCTACCTTCTTTCCTCTTTCTCACTTCCATTTCTTTCCTCTTTCTTGTCTCTCTACTTCAACTCTTTCTCTCTTCTTTCTCACTGCAAGCCTCTCCACCTTCTTTTCATTTCCCTATGTCTCCCCTCGTCCTTTTCTCATTTCTTCCCACCCTTTCCTCACTTCCATCATGTTCTTTGGGCTTTTGCCTCAATCTGCTAGCCCAACCCCATTTCCTATTAAGGTTTTCTTCCCACTCTTCCTAGATTTCTCCAGAGACTTCCCTGCTCCTATAGCCTGACTGGCTTTCTATCAGGAGACCATTGTTTAACTGGAGCCACAAAGCAATCCTGCTGCCAAAATTCCATTCATATTGTCCCACCCCACACAGCAGGTCCGACTCCTTGACCGCAACATTAGCATAACACCCCCCCCCCCCCCCCCGTCCGGCCTGTATCCCTGGGATGTAGGGCACTGGCCAGTCTTCATGCCCCTGAGAGCCCAATCTCTGTGGAGAGGTCAACTTCTCCCAGTCCATCTCTCACCTGGTTCTCCCATTCCCCCCACCTTCACCCCTTTTGGGGGTCATGTGACTGAGGTCCTCACGTGTTCTGAACTTACGCATCCCCCAATTAAAACACCCACCCTGGAGAAGCTTATAACACACTTGAAAAGACAACATAGGTAAGGGGGGAAAACTGGTAAAACAGAAAAAGAGAGGGGTCAATTTGGGGGTCTAGATACTAAGAGGAATGCAAAGGAAAAGGGATTAATATGGGGTTAGGGGGTTACAGAAATTTCACGAAGCAGATAGAAATTGAAATAAAATTTGAATGGGTAGGGTTTAATTAAGCAGAGAAGTCAGTGGAGAGCATTCCAGGAAGATACAACATCTATGGTATTTGGAGGGAATGTTTTGTCCTATAATTTATATGTCTGTGACTTCAAGTTCTGCTGGACACTGAAAAATGGGCCTGTGAAGGGGCGCAATCAATGGATCCAGACTACAGAAACAAGCCAAAGAGGAGTCTCTCACAAATACCCCCACCCCCAAAAGGCCTGGCATACCATAATATCCATGAAAAAATGGTGAAGATGGATCTTCTATAATCTGACTGGCACCATTGTTCATAATCTTATTTGGGGGTGGGTGTACATCCATGGTAAGGACTCACAGTCACTGAGTAAGAATCATGGTTCCAGAAAAGATTTTCTAGGCTAATAAAGATCCTGGCTAGTGACCAGGGAGCCAGGGAGCATTCAGTCATCCAAGGAATATTTATTGAAAATCTAACAATATCTTAGAGTGTTAGGCATGCAAAGATGAATTATTTGGTCTTTAATCTCAGGAACTTCACAGGTGGGGGTGGGGTGGGGCAGATGTAGAATGTTATTATAAATATATATACAGACAAAAAAATTGCAATGTACTTCACTATGGAAGAATAAAGGAAGAAAATTTACCTAGCCTGTGGACTAGGGAAGTATTTCTGGAAGAATAGACATCTGAGCTTGGTCTTCAAAGTAGTGAAAGTTTTATTGGCTAAGACCTTTCAGGCATAAGCACAACATGATCAACGTTCCAGAGACAAGAAAAATGTATAAATAAGAAGCTGTATGTTGCTAGAGGATGAATTTTGAGGTAAGATACTGAGAAAGATTATCAGGGCAATTCCCTTACCAGCTTTGCATACTAAGAAGAAGTGACATCAACAACAAAAGAACAAGACAAACAAATGAGAAACAGAAACTCATAGACACAGACAATAGTTTAGTGGTTGCCAGAGGGTAAGGGGGGTGGGGGGTGGGGGGTGGGAGATGAGGGTAAGGGGGATCGAATATATGGTGATGGAAGGAGAACTGACTCTGGGTGATGAACACACAATGGGATTTATAGATGATGTAATACAGAATTGTACACCTGAAATCTATGTAATTTTACTAACAATTGTCACCCCAATAAATTTAATAAAATAAAATTTAAAAAAAAAAAAAAAAAGGAGTGACATCTGAGGACCAGGGAGAAGAAGGACTTGGCTGGAAGAGGGCAGGTTCTGAGTTGGCTCGAGTGCAACAGGCAACTGCAGGGCAGATCGCCAAGGAGCACAAAGAGGCAGATGCTGTCAACACATGGGCACCCTGGGCCCATCCCAGGCACTTAAGGCTGAGAGGAGAAGATTATCTCCTGTTCCAAAAGGACAGCATTCCTTATGTAACTGCCAACTTCATGCTTATTGGTGTAGGATAAGAGTAGTGCTGAGCTCGCCGATTTTCAGTACTACCTGCCAATGTGCTGAACTGGGCCCTATAGAACCAACAATAAATATACTTTATTGGCTAAAGGAAAATAGCCAATAGTACTAGGACAGGGTTGGAAATGTAGGTGATCCAGATTCTAAAATGTCTTGCTGAGCAGCCTTAGGAACTTACATTTTTTTTTTCTTTTGGCAAATGGAAGTTCATTTGCCACTGACATTTCAACAAAATTCAGGACAGTGTCCCAGACTGAAGCTTCTAAAATTCTAATCCAAGAAATGTCATTTAGACACATCGTATTTCCTTAGGCCAAGTATACATAAAGCTGAATTTTTAATAAAATATAAATGGAGAAATAAAATGTTTTATAAGCACTTTCACTATAGTATTTCCTTACCTTGAAAACTATATTAACGCTGTCACCTGTTTGATTTACAAGCATCCAGCTTAGGTGCCATTTTTTACGAATTAGAGCTGTAGCATGAAATAAGGTACCCTGTGCTCAGGCTTCTCTGTGTAGTGGACAAAAAAAACTACCACTTCTACCTTAAATCTCAGGGTTATATTAAATTAAAGGCAATAAAAAATCCAAAGTGCCTTGAATTCCTCAATGGAAATGTGCTACATGAGTGTGAAGTCCATAAATTTTATGAGTGTCTCCTTTTCTGCAGCCTAAGAGCTGGCACCAAAAGGAAAAGAATTGATTTAGACATAAGTTAGTTTCATTCTGGGGAGCGGCGTGAGCACCTGCCTGCATGTCTCAGTAAGAATGCAGACCGGCCACTGTAAATGTAGATACCAATATGACAACAGAAAGCAGCAGCCATGAAAGTTGTGTTGGACTCGCTTCTGCAGGAATCCTGACTGAGAAGAAGATGCTGCTGCAAAAGCTTATCTCCATGTGACAAAGGGGGTACCCTCAGTGTCAGAACCTGGACCATAGCCAGTAACTAGCTCACAGGATTCTTATAACATACGCCACTATGATAGAGGTACTTTTATTATTGATTTACTTAGAAACTTAATCTTTCATATAATCTACATAAAAGCAGATCACAAGTTCAGTATCATAAGCATATATTCTACTTTTCAGTAAAATAAGTAAATAATAGACTATCAATTAATATTGGTTCAGTGATGTCTTAGTCACCTGCAATATCGCCATATCCTCATTCAAGAATGAATAAATAAACAAAATCATTGATTTAAAATTTAAAATCGTGTTAAAATTTAAAACCGTGGTAAAACCTAGAACATAACAGTCACCAGTACAAATTTAATGGTGTGTCTTTTCCACTTGGCTGTAAACTTCATGAGATCAGGGATCACATTTTGCTTGCGACAATCAGCGTAGCTCCCGGGAGATGGAAAATGCTCTCTAACTCTCCTATCAACTTGGTCAAACCTAGTGGGCCTCTGAAAGATTCAGAGGCAGTGTACTTTGTTAGAAATAACACCAAAGGAAGAATCATGAGCTCTGGTTTAAATTTCAACCCTAGTATCATGAATATAGGCATGCATTGACACATTATGGACCTCATTTTTCCTCATTAATTCAGAATATAATCTCTAAATTCCCCTTCTCTCCATGGCCTCTTGAAATACTCCTACTAATCAGAATTTGTTTAGGTAGCTAGGCAGAGAGAGAGAGAAAGATAGACAGATTATATATATGCATCAGGGGAGCCAAAAAATGTATACACATGATTTGTATTCATCTTTTGTTATCGGTATACATTGAGTATTACAATTTTAATAGTTTTCCTTTCTTAAAATTGTAGCTAGGCAGAGAGACAGAGAGAGAGAGACAGACAGATTATATGTATATATATAAATGTACATACATTTTAAGGGTGGCAAAAAAATGTATACACATTTTAAGAAAGGAAAAACTGTATTAAATATTATACACACACACACACACACAGAGGGTGCGAAAAAATGTACACATATTTTAAGAAAGAAAAAAGTGTATTAATTATAATACTCAATATGTACCAATAACAAAAGATGCATACAAGTCACGTTTGACTTCTGCAACTACAAGAGGTGCTCAAAGTGGTCACCATCAGCCTCCAGACACTTCTGATTATAGAGAACTACTGCTTGAGTAACACTGACAAAAGTGTCCACTTGTATACATTTTTCGACACCAAGTGTATATACATATATATGTATGAATATATTACGTATATATGTATATGTTACATATATATACGTAATATATACATACATATATACATATATATCTATACATCTTCTTGGCTTCATATTTCAGACTTTCTCTATGTTTCAGAAACATGATTACCTTCAGTAGAAATTTATGTCACATTAAATGTCATATTATGAAGATTGCTCAGCCTAGATGTTACCCTCCCATAGAGGCCTTCTCTGACCATCTTATTTAAAGGAGGCTCCCAAGTTTGTTCACACTGTTCCATTCCCTAGACCTAGAACAGTGTCTGGCCAGGAACTGATACTCAACATGCTAAATGAGAGAGAGAAAGAAAGGTATAAAGGAGGGAGGGAGAGAGAGACAAATATTCTTGATTTGGGTCAGAAAAACCAGTGAAGTAAAATGAAGTATGTAATTGGGACTTGAACTATATACTAAAAATATTCAGATTTTAAAAAGCATCTGCTACATCATTGACTTGCTTTGCTGACAGTTAATTTTTAAGAAGGCTGAGGATGTGATACCTACAAGTTTTAGGTATGAAAGAAACTAACTGGTAGCTATTATTTAAAGACGATTGTTTTTTAAACTTCTAATTATTTAAGTGTGGTTTGTTTTTGTTTTGTTTTTTCCCAGAACCCATCAGCTCCAAGTCAAGTAGTTGTTTCAATCTAGTTGTGGAGAGCGCAGCTCACAGTGGCCCATGTGGGGATCGAACCAGCAACCTTATTGTTAAGAGCACTGTGCTCTAAACAACTGAGCTAACCAGCCACCCTAAAGACAAATTTATTAAAGTGATAAATCGCAGAATTGTACCCAGTGATTCTGACCTCAAGTCCAAAAGAAAAACATATATAGTACCTTGAGTCTAGGAAAACTGAAATCTCTCTTATCTCTTAATAGAAAATCATCCCAATAGCATTTGTTTAGTACTTACTGTGGGCTAGGTGGTATTTAGCTCTAAATTTAAGAATTAGTATTGCTTTCAACTTACAGGTAAAAAAAACTAAGGCTCAAAATGACTTGTCTAAGGTCACTCAGCTAAGGGAAGCATGAGATTAATGTCCAAAACTGCCTAATTTAAAGTCTTCACATTTTCTTTTATGAAATATAGAAGTATATTGCCTCTATGAAATGTAAAGAGTTTTTTCTCAAGCATATAAACTATGAAACATTGAAAGTTTAAAAACTTTATCAAAGCCTTATACATAGTATTATTGAAAAGTTGCTTTCAAAATGAAGTGCTTTTATTTTAGTCTTGTTTTCCAGTAGACGTCTATTAAAACACTGAAAGCACATTTCCATAGAAAAATGAAGCTTAGGTCATAATAGAAACATCCTTACTCAAACAGAACTCTAAAAATCATGGGCCAGATAAAGTTAATGTATAATAAAATACTCATGTAAAGTCACCCAATTCGAACAAAGCACAGAAATTACATTTATTTGTGATAATGGTTCAATGGTCTAAAAAGAAAACAAAAGACAGAAGTTCACTACTTTAAAACTTACTCTTCTATAAAAATCCCTTACTGAAATTCCAAGTGTAGTTCTCAGTGGCTGGCACAGCTTTGTTTCAAAGCACATATAGAAGCTGCTGGCTTTGAGAAATAAACAAGTTGAGCTGGGCTGCAGTGGGAAGGAGACAGAAACAATCCAGAGGCTGAATTTCAAAATAAGTTGAAAGAGTACTAAGGAGAAAATTGATTTCTAGAAACTGTAACTCCTAGGAGTCCTCAGGCAACATGCCAAGTGTGTTCTTTATTTTATGAATTTATAGAACCATTACATTTTACTGCCCAGAGGCAAATGGAAGCTTCCAATCCTTATTTTTGATGCAAAACAAAGGTCTGGAACGTTCTGGCAACGCGTCCAGTGTAGCAGAGCTAGTTAGAAAGAGTCTTTTTGAGCCATTCCGTTAGGGTAAGTACACTTGATAAGATTTACTTTTTTAAATTAAAAACTGTATTTCAACTAGCCTAAGCACAGTAGGTGATGTTAACAAATTAGCAAACCACTATAAATTCTTCAATGATTATCTTTTGTTTTTATTAAAATTTATTGGGGTGACAATTGTTAGTAAAGTTACATAGATTTCAGATTTACAACTCTGTAATACATTATCTATATCTCACATTGCGTGTTCACCACCCAGAGTCAGTTCTCTTTTTATCACCATATATTAGACCCCGTTTACTCTCTTCTAGAGCCCCCAACCCCCTTTACCCTCTGGTAACCCCTAAACTATTGTCTATGTCTATGAGTTTTTGTTCCTTCATTTGTTTGTCTTGTTCTTTTGTTGTTTTCATTTTAAATACCACATATCAGTGAAATCATATGGTTCTCTGCTTTTTTTGTCTGACTTATTTCGCTTAGCATTCGAATCTCAAGATCCATCCATGTTGTCACAAATGTTACTATTTTATCCTTTCTTACCACCGAATAGTATTCCATTGTGTATATATACCACAACTTCTTTATCCATTCATCTATTGAAGCACATTTTGGTTGTTTCCATGTCTTGGCCACGGTAAATAAAGCTGCAATGAACATTGGAGCACACGTGTCTTTATGGATAAAGGTTTTCAGATTTTTTTGGGTAGATACCCAGGAGAGGGATTGCTGGGTCATACGGTAATTCTATTCTTATTTTTTTGAGGAACCTCCACACTGCCTTCCATAACGGCTGCACTAGTCTGCATTCCCACCAACAGTGTATGAGGGTTCCTTTTTCTCCACAGCCTCTCCAACCTTGTTACTGTTTGTCTTGTTGATGATAACCATTCTAACTGGGGTGAGGTGATATTTCACTGTGGTTTTTATTTGCATTTCTCTGATGATTAGTGATGTTGAGCATTTTTTCATGTCTATTTGCCACTTGTATGTCCTCTTTGGAAAAATGTCTCTTCAGGTCCTCTGCCAATTTTTCAATTGGCTTTTTTGGTTTTTTGTTGTTGAGTTGTATGAGTTCCTTGCATATTTTGGATATTAGCCATTTATTGGAGGCACTGTTTGCAAAAATCTTCTCCCATTCAGTTGGTTGTCTCTTTATTTTGTCGATGGTTTTTTTTTGCTGTGCAGAAGCTTTTAAGTTTCATATAGTCCCATTGATTTGTTTTACCTTTTACTTCCCTTGCCTTTGGAGTCAAATTCATAAAATGCTCTTTGAACCCAAGGTCCATAAGTTTAGTACCTATGTTTTCTTCTATGCAGTTTATTGTTTCAGGTCTTATGCTTATGTCTTTGATACACTTTGAATTAATTTTGGTACATGGTGACAGATAGCAGTCCAGTTTCACTCCTTTGCACGTGGCTTTCCAATTCTCCCAGCACCATTTATTGAAGAGGCTGTCTTTTCTTCATTGAATGTTTTTTGCTTCTTTTTCAAAAATTATCTGTCTATATTTATGTGGGTTTATCTCTGGGTTCTCAATGCTATTCCATTGGCCTATGTGTCTGTTTTTCTGCCAATACCATGCTGTTTTGATGATTGTTGCCCTGTAGTACAAGCTAAAGTCAGGAAGTGTGATACCTCCAGCATTGTTCTTTTTTCTTAGGATTGCTTTGGCTATTCGGGGTCTTTTTTAGTTCCATACAAATTGATGATTTTATGTTCTATTTCTTTAAAAAATGCCACTGAGATTTTGATGGGGATTGCATTAAATCTGTATATTGCTTTGGGTAATATGGCCATTTTAACTATGTTGATTCTTCCAATCCATGAGCACGGAATGTCTTTCCATTTCTATGTGTCTTCTTCAATTTCTTTCAAAAATGTCATAGTTTTCAGCATTTAGGACTTTCATATTCTTGGTTAAGTTTATTCCTAAGGATTTTATTCTTTTTGTTGCAATTGCAAAAGGAATTTTTTTTATTTCTTTTTTTGAGATTTCATTGTTAGTATATAGGAATGCAATGGACTTTTGTATGTTGATTTTGTAGCCGGCAACTTTACTGTATTCATTGATTATTTCTAATAGCTTTTTGGTGGAGTCTTTAGAGTTTTCTATATATAGCATCATGTCATCTGCAGAGAGTGAAAATTTAACTTCTTCACCCAATTTGGATGCCTTTTATTTCATCCTCTTGCCTGACTGCTCTGACGAGGACTTCCAACACTATGTTGAAAAGCAGAGGTGATAGGGGACAGCCCTGTCATGTTCCTGAATGTAGAGCAAAGGGCTTCAGTTTTTCACCATTAATTATGAGATTAGCAGAGGGTTTGTCATATATGGCCTTTATTATGTTAAGGTATTTTCCTTCTATACCCATTTTATTAAGTGTTTTAATCATAAATGGATGTTGTATCTTGTCAAATGCTTTTTCTGCATCAATTGATATAATCATATGATTTTTGTCCTTTATTTTGTTTATGTGATGTATCATATTGATGGATTTGCTTATGTTGAACCATCCTTGTGTCCCTGGGATGAACCCCACCTGGTCAGAATGAATAATCTTCTTAATATATTGTTGCATTTGATTTGCTAGAATTTTGTTTAGGATTTTTGCATCTGTATTCATCAGAGATATTGGTCTGTAGTTTTCTTTTTTGTGTATCCTTACTAGGTTTTGGTATTAGGGTAATGTTGGCCTCATAAAATGAGTTAGGAAGTACTGTCTCTTCTTCAATTTTTTTGGAAGAGTTTGAGCAGGATTAGTATTAGATCCTCCTTGAAGGTTTGGTAGAATTCACTAGTGAAGCCGTCTGGTCCCGGACTTTTGCTTTTGGGAAGGTTTTGGATGACCGATTGAATTTCCTTACTGGTGATTGGTCTATTTAGATTTTCCAATTCTTCATGATTCATCATAGGAAGACTATATGTTTCTAAGAACTTGTCCATGTCTTCTAGGTTATTGAATTTGGTGGCAGATAGTTCTTCATAGTATTCTTGGATGATCCTTTGTATTTCTATGGCATCCGCGATAACTTCCCCTCTTTCATTTCTGGTTTTGTTTATTATTATCTTTTCTCATTTTATCTTTAGTGAGTTTAGCCAAGGGTTTGTCAATTTTATTCATCTTTTCAAAGAACCAGCTCTTTGTCACATTAATTTTTTGTATTGTCTTTTTGTTCTCTATTTCATTTAGTTCTGCTCTAATTTTTATTATTTCCTTCCTTATGCTGAATGTGGGTTTCATTTATTCTTTTTTTTTCTCGTTTTTTAAGGTGTAACGTGAGGTTGTTTATTTGGGATTTTTCTTGTTTCTTGAGATAGGCCTGTAATGGTATAAATTTCCCTCTTAAAACTGCTTTTGCTGCATCCCAAAAATTTTGGTAGGATGTGTTTTCATTCTCATTTGTTTCTATGTATCTTTTGATCTCTACTCTTATTTCTTCTTTGACCCAGTTGTTCTTTAAAAGTATGTTGTTTAATCTCTACATATTTGCGTTTTTTCCTACTTTCTTTTTTCAGTTGGTATCCAATTTCAATGCCTTGTGATCAGAGAATATGCTTGGTATGAGTTCAATCTTCTTAAATTTGCTGAGGCTAGTTTTACGTGCCAATATATGGTCTATCCTTGAGAATGTTCCACGTCCACTAGAAAAAAATGTATAGTCTGAAGTTTTACGATGTAGTGCTCTATAAATGTCAATTGTGTCCATTTCATCTAATGTGTCATTTAGAACTGCTATTTCTTTTTTTTTAATGAGTTTCAGGTGTACAAAACAATGTAATAGGTAAACATTTATCATTTATGTTCCTCACACAGTGATAAACCCCCTCCCCCTATCTACTACCCCTCTGACATCGCACACATCCATTACATTTCCACTGCCTCTATTCCTAATGCTGTACTCCACTTCTTGTAAATATATATATATATATATATATATATATATATATATAAAATTATAGTTGACATTCATTATTGTTCAGCTTCAGCTTCAGGTGTACAGTGCCCTGATCAGGCATCTACATCATCCCTGAGGTGGTCTCCCTAATGAGACAAGTGTCCATCGGATACCCTACAAAATCTTTACAACATTATTGATTGTATTCCCCAAACTGATTTTCGTATTTCCGTGGCAATCTTGTGGTTACTGATTGTGCTTCCTAATCCCCTCACCTTCCCCCTTATCCCCACACCCCCTCCCATCTAGCAACCCTCAGATTTTCCTCTATGTCTCTGAGACTGTCTCTGAGACTGTTTCTGATTAGTTCATTCATTTATTCTTTTCTTTAGATTCCACAAATAAGTGAGATCACATGGTATTTTTCTTTCTCTGTCTGACTTATTTCACTTATCATAATGTTCTCTAGGTTCACCAATATTGTTGCAACTGGTAACATTTCATTTTTTATGGCTGTGTAATACTCCATTGTATAAATGTACCACAGTTTCTTAATCCAGTCATCTACCAATGGGCATTTTGGTTGTTTCCATGTCTTGGCTATTGTGTATAATGGTGCAATAAACATAGGGGTGCATAAATCTTTTTGAATTAGAGTTTTGGATTTCTCCAGATAGATATCTAGGAGTGGAATTCCTGGGTCAAAAAGTAGGTCCATTTTCAGATTTTTGAGATACCTCCATACTGCTTTCCATAGTGGATGCACCAATCTGCAATCCCACCAACAGTACACAAGGGTTCCCTTTTCTCCACATCCTCACCAGCACTTGTTGTTTGATTTATTGATGATAGCCATTTTGACTGGGGTGAGGTGGTATCTCATTGTGGTTTTTATTTGCATTTCTCTAATGATTAGTGAGATTGAGCATTTTTTCATATGTTTGTTTGCCATCTGAATGTCCTCTTTACAAAAATGTCTCTTCATGTCCTCTGTAGGGCTGTTATTTCTTTATTTATTTTCTGTTTGGATGATCTATCCATAACTATCAATGATGTATTTAGGTCTCCTACTATAATTGGTTTTGGTCAATTTCTCCCTTGGTTCTGTTAGTAGTTGCTTGGTATATTTCAGTGCTCCCTGATTGGGGTCATAAATATTGATGACTGTTATGTCTTCTTGTTGTATAGTCCCCTTTATCATTATAAAATGTCCATCTTTGTCTCTTGTTACTGTTTTTATACTGAAGTCTGTTTCATTTGATATCAGTATGGGTACACCTGCCTTTCTCTGGATACCATTTGCTTGGAGTGTCAGTTTCCACCCTTTCACTTTGAGTCTATGTTTGTTCTTGTAGCTGAGATTTGTCTCTTGGAGGCAGCATATGGTTGGGTTTAGATTTTTGATCCAATCTGCTACTCTGTGCCTTTTCATTGGTGAGTTCAGTTCATTTACATTTAGGGTGATTATTGATATGTGAGGATTTCCTGTCATTCTATCTTTGGTTTTCTGGTAAGACTGTGTCTCCATTGTTTCTTTGCCTTTTTGTCGTGCTTATTATTTCTGTGTGGCGGTATTCTATGATTTTTCCTTCTGTTTCTTCTTTTATTGTGTTGTATATTTCAATTCTGGATTTTTTTTTGAATGGTTACCATTAAGTTTATGTAAAAGAAAGTGTCATATTTATAGTATTCCATTTTCTTCAGCATGCTTACTTTCTCCATTCCTTTATTCTTGTTCAGGCCTTTACTCTCTCACATTTTATGATTTGGTTGCCACAAATTATCCCTATTGATGCTGGTCGAATAGCCTCCTTCAGTATTTCTTGTAGTGCAGGTTGTGTGTTAGAAAATTCCCTCAGCTTCTGTATGTCTGGAAAGGTCTTTATTCCACCTTCATATCTAAAGAATATCTTTGCTGCATATATTATTCTTGGCTCATAATTTCTCTCTTTCAATAGTTTGAATATTTGATTCCACTCCCTCCTGGCCTGTAGAGTTTCTGCTGAAAAATCTGATGATAATCTAATGGGCTTTCCTTTGTATGTTACCGTCTTCTTTTCCCTGGCTGCCTTGAGGATTCTTTCTTTGTCGTTGATTTTTTATAGCTTCAATACAATGTGCCTTGGAGAAGGCCTATTGGGATTGAGGTAATTGGGTGTTCTATTTGCTTCTTGGATTCAAGGATCCAGTTCTTTCCACAAGTTTGAGAAGTTCTCGACTATTTGTTTGAATATACTCTCTGTTCCCTTCTCTCTTTCTTCTCCTTCTGGTATGCCCATTATTCTTATATTGCTCTTTCTGATGGAGTCAGAAAGTTCTTGTAGAGTTCTTTCATTTATTTTAAGTCTCAAGTCTCTTTATTCTTCTATCTGTGTCATTTCCAGAATTCTATCTTCGATGTCACTAATTCTTTCCTACATCTGGTCAACTCTACTACCTAAGCTGGCTATTACATTCTTCATTTCTTTTATTGAGTTCTTAATCTCCAGAAATTCTATTTGGTTATTTTTTAAAATTTCAATCTCTTTGATAAAATGTTCATTTTGTTCTCTGATTGTGTTTCTGAGTTCATTAAACTGCTTGTCTGTGTTCTCTTGCATCTCGTTGAGCTTTTTAAGAATTGCAATCTTGAATTATCTGTCATTTAAGTCACATATTTCCATGTCTTTAAGTTCATTTTCTGGAGACTTTTCATTTTCTTTCTGAGCTGTCTTTTTTAACTTGGTTATTCATAGCAACTAATGATTTATTATTTCTCTTCCTAGACATCTACAGGAGTGGGTTCTGCAACAGGCTGATAGAATGAGGTCTTTCTTTTGTTTTCCAGTAGGTGTTGGTGGACTGTTTTATTTTCTCTCTTACTGCAGCCTTTTATTCTCTCTCACACTATAGTGCTATATTTTCTCTGCACTATTCCGGCTTCTCACACAATGGGGGCATTCCCTGGAAGGCGGATTCTCCTGATTATCTTTTTACCAAATTGTTAAAATGGAACATCCAATAGAAATAATTTTTTGGGGAAAAAAATGAACTTTTTAGAATAAAGATGTTTGGTGACTCTACAGATAAACAATTAGAACATAAAACTAAACAGTCAAGCTTATCTTAGCAAGATTCAACAGTGAAACTTAGAGCAATCAACGTTACACCAAGAAAGGATGAAGGAGACTGTGGAGGAGAATTCGGAACAGCTAGGATATTATTAGCAAAATATTTCTTTAACAGAAATGTGCCAACTGGCACGGGATACACAAGGACCAATATGGAGTGGAAAAATGAGAAAGGACCACAGTGTCATGGAAAATAGGAGTGAACGAGAAGGAAGTAAGATGAATCCATGCAGCATAACACATTTCCCTGCCTTGGCAGCTCTGCAGGACCAGCCAAACGTGGTCCTGTCAATGGATGTATCCAGCAAGGGTTCAAGAAATAAAATACTTCTACAACTCTGCCAAGCTACATTTAAAAAAAAAGAAATGTTTGGAAAACTTTCTGACAATACTCTTGAGGATGCAAGATTCCAAGAGTCAAGAAAGCACAGAGCTGAGGTTTCTGCTTCAACCTCCTTCCCTTTGCTGTGTTTCCAGCACAGACCAGACACAGAGATACAGCCGAGAGATCTCAGAGTAAACCAATATGCTTTATACTATGTTCCTCAAATTTTGATTTTTTTAAATACTATTGGCAGCATTGTTTTTATTATTTTAATCATTTGCGATCTCATGTTGGACTTTACCATAAGGCCATTTTCCATTTTTGTTGCCAGCAGTGGAACTTGGTCAACTGCCACTCTGAACTAGTTCCACACTATCTCCCCTCACTGCCTGTAATGTGACCCAATTTGGGCGAGAGAAAAGAGTTCCTGATCCTTAATTACACCAGCTTGGAGGAAGCTCTTTCCCAAACATTGGAAGTTTCTGACTCACCAAACCTCACAATGTGTAGGTCAATCTCCGGACCTTGGAATGAGTAGCAGAGGGTTAGACACAGGGAAAGGTCTTTGGAAGGTCAAATTAAAAGGAGAATACTGCATCTGCTGACTCCACACATCCCAGACACAGATTCCTGTGCCACTGGGAGATAATTAGTGAGATGGAGAGATGTGTTACACACACAATGGGACTGCACTTGGGGCCTAGCAATACCACTCAATTGCCTTGTGAATGTGAGGGAGTTAATCTCACAGAGCCTGATTTGTAGCACCTGAACATTGGAATAAACATTAATATTTTCAAGGCTGCTGTTTGATAGGAAAGCATCTGTGAAAAAGTCCTTTGTAAACTACAATATGACTTATGGAGATTAGTTATTAATGTTACCAAGCAAAATCATTTCTTTTATGAGTAGATACACACAGAGACACACGTGGGTGTGCACATGCACACACATGCAGACCCACCCCTCCCACACATAAGATACAGAGGGTATAATTTCAATTAATTCATTATTTCAATATACCAGGGGTGCCAAAAAATGTATACACATTTTAAGAGATGTTACCTATGTATTACATTTTGAAGTTGACGTGACGTATGGTAGCAATGGTAGTATGATGTTCACTCAAAATGTGGCATTACTCAAAGGAATGCTAGCGGCACCATAGAACAGGCAGGACAGTCAAAGAAAATGGCGGAAGCACTGTTGTTGTTCAAGGAGCACAAGACCATTTTGAAGTGGTATTTGAAATCTGAGAATGTTGTGGAAGTACAATGACAGTGAAGAACCTCCAACATGCCTAATAATTGCATGCATTCATGATAAGTTTGAGATGCATGGTGCTGGGTGTGATGTGCACAAGGGAAGAGCTGGGAGGCCTCACACAGCAGCCAGTCCTGCTTCTTCTGCTGTGGTGTTGGAACAGTTTGCATACTCACCACGGAAGTCTATCAAACACTGTGCATATGAGACAGGAGTTAGCAGAACAAGCATACAATGCATTCTTAAAAGAGCAAAATGGAAAGTTTTCATCCCAAGGTTCTTACATGCACTGAATGAAGACGACCCTGATCAAAGGGTGCAGTATTATGAGTGGCTCCAAAACATGGTACGAGAGGATGAGGAGTTTGTGGGAAAAATGATTTGGTTTGATGAAGCAGTTTAAATTGAATGGAACAGTGAACCGACATAATTGTGTGTATTGGGCTCCAGAAAATCTACACGTTCATGTGGAAAAAGCAGTTACTGTGCTAGGCCTCAAGGTCTGGTGTGGACTGTCATTAAGGGGACTAATTGGACCATTCTTTTTTGAAGGTACCGTTATTGGTCAAGTGTACCTAGATACGCTGTGCACATCCATTTTACCTGCAATTTGTACACTTTTCAGGAATGATTGATTTTACTTCCAACAAGATGTGCCCCAGAGCTCTTCCACCGAGACATGAGAGCTTACCTCAATGAGAATTTGCCAGCACAATGGCTAGGATGAAGAGGTGTGGCTGAGTTTCCCCCATGTTCTCCGGACTTACCACCCCTTGACTTCTACCTATGGGGGACCTTAAAGGATGTGGGGTACCATAGAAAACCAGCTAAACTGGTGGTACTTCAGAAAGAAATTAAAATGGCAGGTGCAGCAATACAAGTGGACACTTTGGCCAACGTTGCTCAAGCAGTAGTTCACCATCATCGGCAGTGTCTTGACGCTGATAATAACCATTTTGAACACCTCTTCCAACTGCAGAAGTCAAACGTGACTTGTGTTCATCTTGTTATAGGTATATATTGAGTATTACAATTTTAATACAGTTTTTCTTTTCTTAAAATGTGTATATATTTTTCGGCACCATCTGTATTTTTATTTCTTGATCTCCTGTAACTTAAAAGTATTTTTAGACGAATGTAATATAGTCTATCAATCTGATACAACATGAAATAAATTTGTCTTTGACAGAGCTAATTGAGGCATATCATCACTGGGGCTCATGGGGAAGCCTGGAAGGATCTCCCACCATTTTTCATTAACTACTAACAGAGCTGGATACCGAAGATAAGTAGAGGAGCAAATTTTAGTGTCTAAACCATCTCCTTAATGCTGCTATATCTACTTAAAAAGGAAAATTTTACATAAAAGGATAAATATTGTATTATTCTATGTATATGAGGTACCTAGAATAGTCAAATTCATAGAGACAGAAAGTAAATTAGTGGTTACCGGGGGCTGGGCAGGGGAGATGAAGAGCTATTATTTAACGGATACAGTTTCAGTTTGGGATGAAGTTCTGGATGGACATGCATGGTAGTGATAGCTGCACAACAATGTGAATGTGCTTAATGCCACGGAACTGTACATTTAAAAATGGTTATAATCGTAAATTTTATGTTATTAATTTATTTTACCACAGTAAGAGAAAAAGGGAAATTTAATTGAAATGTTTGCGTCATTTCATATTGAATAATTGATTTGACTGAGGTTTTTGAGGAATTGTTAAATGAACAGAAGCAAAAGATATATACCAAGTTCTATCACAATTCAGTAAGGAAAGGAGAACAATTATTGGTGAAGATTTTTCATTCCATGGTCACTTTGGGATTGGCATTCAGCCAAAGAGAGAGAGAGAGAGGAAGAAAGAGAGAGAGAGAGAGAGGCTATCAAATTGTCCATAGTTTACTAAAACATGGCACTGCTATACCTAAGTACACTCTGTCTTAGTACATTCTGTATAACTGAGCTCCAAACACTATAAAACTCATAGAGAAAAAAGTCATAAGTACGATCAATAAATAATATGGGACCCAGAGCAGAAGGAATACCTCTATTGCACTGCTTATATCTAAGATAACTATATGCACAAGAAACACTAGGCTGAATGTGTTGTGAAAAAAGTTTGATATCCACAGTAAAGAAGAAAAAGGAATTTTTAGATAGATATGAAAACAGTAAATATGAAGCAAACTTCAAAACCACATGTAGAAAATTATTTACTTTGTATCATCATCACTAGAAATTACAAGATAAATAAAACGCAGAAGACACCCTTTCTCCTATTCAAAGAGCTGTGGCAGTTGAACTGAGTTAATACGGTCTATTTCAAAACAGGATCTTGGTGAAATTATAGGTGTGATATTTGGACTGGAAGGGGAAAAAAGACAAAATTAATTCAAATAAAGTCAATTCCTTAAAACAGAATCACTCACTGTCAACCATTAAAAATCTGAAGCTGTGAAACAAATTAAAAATTTATTTGGGGTATTAAAGGATTCTAATCTGGAAGTCACAGGTTCAAGGGAAACTTGCTCCAGGGAAGACAAAGAAAGCCAGAGCTCATAAAAGCAAAAACTACCAGTGTAACAAAAGAAATGTTCCTATTAACTGTCTAACATGGTGGGATGACTAGGTCAAAAGGTTTGGTCAGGTCTTTGGTGGTGATTCTTTGAGGTAAGCAAATTCCAAGATGTGCTTCTAAGGCAAGCATGAAAGACCAAGAGTTCAAACCTCATTTAGGTCCTCTATGGAAATGAAGGACGCTAGCTGGTGAAATGGATTGGCTCTTTTCAAGGTGCAGATGGTCTGGTTGCCATGGTCAGGAGGAAGTAAAATCCAGGACGTGGTTTCATGGTTTGTTCAAAAGTTCATGTGTGGGTTGAGCATAAAACAAACGTCTTCATGACCTCCCATCTCCATTTTAGTTCACTTGACATAGTTGACGCTATCATGGCAATTTCCGTCCACACACTAACTATATCCATAAAAGCAACTCCCAATGTGACAGTCATCATAATAGAGTATATGAAATACTGGAAATCTCTAATGCCCCACTAAAAAAGATGGATGTATCAGATTGTTTTCTTGTCCAAAACAAAGACTCTGATTTCATGAAAGCATAATTTTGATATAAATACATTGTTTATTTCAATGTTGATCACTGACTTGAGATCTGTTCTTTGTGATAAACAATACCTGCTCCAGATAACTCCATTTTTTAATCTCCAAACTGGGCAACAGGTTGTAAATTTTTTCATGCAAGCCCCTAAGATTCCCTGCTAAATTCTGAAAGAGTGTGGCAATACAGAAGAAAAAAAATTGTATCTTTGAGCCCTTGGAGGCCCTAAAGTGCCTTGGAGCACCAAGAATAAGGTACACCAAGGCTCACACGTTGTAAGTGCTTCAGAGGGATTCTCCTGGGGAACAGGTGGATTTCCTCCAATTCTTTACAACATGCTTGTCTCTCTGTCATCTAAATTTGTTTCCCTTGTTTCCTTTTACTTTTGCTCTGAAAACATTTTAGCTTGGTCTCAGCAGAGCAAAATTTCATTTCTTGCCTAATCTGTTTTTCCCCATTTACACCTTTTCTGCTTTTCTATTAAGGTAGAAATGCCAATTTTAGTTCTTTGGTTGTTTTCTTGTTTGTTACCATACACTGGGAATTGGATTTATTGATCCAGTAATTACCCAAAGAGCCAGACAAAGAAAGCAAAAGTTCTTTCGGTTTTCTATTTTCATTTACTATAACTAGAGATGGCTTTTCCTTACATTGAGAATTTAAAATTCAGGGGTGTCTGGTCAAGATGGTGGAGTAGGTAAATGCTACGCTTGCCTCTTCCCATGACCACATTAAAATTGCTACTAAATTGTAAAACAATTAACCTAGAGAATCATCTGAAGACTAGCTAAACAGAAGGTCTATAACTAAGGATATAAAGAAGCGAGACTAGTATGAGAGGCAGAGATGCAAAATGGGCTGGCCCTACACGCATGTGTGGCAGTTGAAAATTGAGAGGAATAGATATCTCACAAGTGATCCCAGCTCCACACTGGGGTGCCCAGCCCAGAGTACCAGTACCAGGAAGAAGAGCCCCCCACAACATCTGGCTGTGAAAATCAGCAGGGATTCCATCTGTCAGGGTGAGATGGAAGGTTGATGGGAACCCAGGCATCCACTTAAAGGGCTCATGCACAGACTCTCTTGCTTGCAGGCACTCACCCTGGGCTCCAGCAGAGGAACAGTGGTTCAGGAGGTGCCAGAGACATACAGGGAGAGACTGAGTTGTGTGGCTTCAGAGTGAGAGCTGGAAGGACAGCCACCCTTGCCTGTGTGTTGAGCCCTCCTCTTTTGTAGCCTATGAATGTGTTCCATCTTTCCTGTGTTGAGCCCTCTCCACACATAGTCAAATCTGAATCTGCATTACCCTTGTGAAATCCACTCACTACACCCTGGGGACGCCCTGGGACTACACTCCACCCAACTCAGGCACTGCTGGAGGCACTTTGTGGCAGGTAGCCAGCCCAGGCCACGCACTACAGGAGGTCTTTTCAGCAGCAAGCAGCTGGCCTTGTCTTGCATACCGCAGGAGGCTCTTTGAGAAGTGGGCAGCCAGCCCCAGCCTGCACTGCAATCTTTCTTGGACAACTCTTGGGGTTCCGTGGGCCTTGCTGAGCTACCCCATGCCCAGTACTGGCAGTTCAAAGTGCGGCCTTTCCCATGTACCTCCAGTTCCAGCACAGGCAGTGACCAACCCTGGATCATTTTGTAGCTTCTACCAGGTATCCCTGGTCCATTCACAGGCAGAGACTGACCTTGGCCTGCATAGGAGCCCCTCCCAAGTGGTCTCAGAACCAACACACCTAGAGGCAGTATTCAAAAAAACAACAGAGTACCACCCAATTAGCCCCACAAGTGGCACATCCAAAGGGTGGTCTAAGCAGACACCAGAGCCCACTGGAGCAAATCCCACTCCATGCAGTCAGCTCATCTGCTGTGGGTGTGGCCAATCCTTACAGCCAGACAGAATGAGGGTCAATCCCTCTCACTGATGTGCCAACAAAAATCAAGGCTCAACTACAAAAGGAGGGCATACTACAAAAGGAAGAGGCATAAGGGGCACTCCTGGAGCACCTGGCACAGGTGATCAGAGACACTGCATCACTGGGCCCCACAGGACACTCAGCCAAGACTGAGAGATATAGCAGATCGACCTAATACATAGAAACAAACGCAGAGAGGCAGCCAAAATAGAGAAACAAAGAAACACGTCCTACAAGAAAGAACAGAAGAAAACTCCAGAAAAAGCCTAAATGCAAGGGAACCAACCAACCTACCAGATTCAGAGTTCAAAACACTATAAGAATGTTCATGGAACTTAGTGAGAATTTCAACAAAGATATAGGAAATATAAAAATGAAGATAGAAAACATAAAAAAGAACCAGTCAGAATTGAAGAATACAATAATTGAAAAGAACTATACACTAGAAGGGATCAACAGCAGATGAGATGAAGCATAGGATCGAATCAGTGATTTGGAAGACAAAGTAGCAGAGAATTTAAAATTCAAAATTATTCCATCTCATTTATTATCTTACCAGAATAACACTAAATCCAAAATACTTAATCATTTTAGTTTTCACAATTGACTATTTCATTCGGTCAAAATTATATACACGTTGTTATGTTCTATCTGTGATACACATACCCTCACAGGCACACAAACATATGGCTGTGTGCACACACACTGCACACTTAACCTTGGTTTGAGTCCTTATCATGCTCTCAGGAAATTCTAACAGGACTTTCCCATAAATGTAACTCTAGTAAATTATACCTAACTAAAGACAATATGTTGATGTAAATACACCTCTACAAAGTGTAATGAACTCACGTACAGGGCATTCTCAATCATAAACAACCACATTCTGTTTTAGCATTTGTTGCTGAAATGTACAGTAGGAACAGACACAACACACCAAAGCCTAAAGAAATAAGAACATTTGGCTCATGTGAAGAGTAAACAGATTTTTCAAATATATCATTTCTCAAAGAAATAACCTGGAATGTGAGAAATGAATGGAAAGAAGCATGGTTATTAATGCATTTTCTTTTTCAAAATCCTGAAAACCAGCCATATGTTCTACATTATGAATATGCAGATGGTCTCAATGCAGTTATTTTTTTCTCTAATTAAAACCATTGGGGTAAAATAACGCAGTAGTTTAGGAAGCTGATTCAGCTGGATCATTTTCTTCCCTTCTCCAAAAGGGCACCAAAGTCCCTGCATGTTTATATAATTTGGGGATCCTTACTGGTAAATGAAAAAGAAATGAGCAAAGCAGCAGAAAGGGTAGCTTTATTCTTAAGTGCTTTGTGGTAGATTGTGCACTTTATGAAGAAAATGCATTTCACAGATGGATTCCCTTAGATATTTTTGTAAAGAACCCACCTTTGGCATTGTGTAAGCATTAAATTTTCTGAATTCAGCACCCTTGCTGTGTCTGTCCTTGATCCAACAATGATGTTGAAATCAAGCGTATCAAGTTAACCTGTCAGCCTGCCTGCATGTCCCCTTAATGACAGCTCTCAGCTGAGCATGTCAGCTGGGCCTGGCTGGATTGTTCAAGGGAGAGGTTTGACATTCTATTATACGGTGCCTTACACTGCTCTTTGAGGAAGATTGAGGTGGACGATGGATGACAAGTCTATAAACTATTACTATACTTGTTCTTCATCTACTAACAACTCTACCAAAATAATTCCGTCCCAGGCTTTTTCTCTCTCCCCTGTACAGTTTCCATACCTCTGGCCCTTTAGTGATCACAGACCTATTGGATTTTGAAAGCTGTTGCTAGGGAGATAGCCCTAGGGGAGGAGAACAGCCTTATGAAGGTAAGCTTACGTTTCAATGCTTACAGTTACCTTGCTTGACACCGTCATCCTGATGAAACTCTTTTCCCTTGATATATACATATGTGGGGAACCATGACACTCAACCTTCATCAAAGAAGTAGTTACAAAAATAAAAGGTGCAGGCAAGGAATGTACAGTGAGGATGCCACTCTTATAAAGTGCTATCACGGAACCTACTTTTCTCTAACCCACTAACCTACTTAGCTGAAGTCCTCATTGCTACAGCTTTGGCTGCCAGAGCAGGACGGGAGGCATGGCACAGCTCAATGAAATGGGGGCAAGATGAGAAATGCACAACCACTCATAAGAATGTGGTGCTCTTTATAGAAAATCTGAACCCTTAAATGAAAAAATTCTCATTGAAATAATGAAATGATTATTTCATCAAATAATAATCCTCACTTTAAACAAAAAGACTGTACTAGATGTAAACTTCATGTTTATCAAAATGTACCCAAGCACTGGGACAAACACAGCCCCAAACTTGTGTGAAGACAAAGGGAGAAGTCTTAAGTCTGATGCCTACTTAAAAAAAATGTTTTCTTCCAGGAAGCACTCAGAGGGAAATCAATATTCCGCAGTGAACTGTTCTCTCCTCTTTTCTAACATATGTGCATCTGAACAATTTACTGGCCTGAACCAGAATTATGCATTGCATAAATTATCAAAAAATTTGCAAGGCAAAGTGAAGCTATAAATATTGTAAGGTCTATTTGGAAAGATCACATTAGTTGAGTCTTCTAAGGGTTCATTTGACCACAAACCTATGAGGCTACTGCAAACACAGCTGGGAGGACAGACTTTGAGATATTTTGTCCATGTCGTCTAGGCTCTTACTGCTCATGAACATTACTAAGCTCTCCCTTCACTCACAGCTTTCTTGCTCTGTTTGTGACTCTGGAACTAAGACTCAGCAGCCCCCGGTGGTACTTTGCCATCTCGATGGCTGTTAAACCCTGCAAGTAGGGGACAATGGAACATGGGCTGACTGGAAGAGGAAGAGGGCAGTGGCTCCTTCTGATCTGCTTCCTGAATCTCTTGGGTTTCCTGCTTCTGTCGAGTTCGCCTTTATTAGCATAGCTGAGTAATATTTCTGTAGCCCAGCGATGGCAATCCTTTTCAATAGAATTTTGAAGTTCTAATACTCAGAACTAGCCTCATGGTGTCAACTCAGAGACTCTAGAACCGATCTTGGCACACCCCTTCCAAGAAAAGCCAGCACCAGCCGACCAGCACCGGTAGAACAGCACCCATTTTCAGAAGTCTGTGTGCCAGCCTCACAGGGTCCCTTCTCTGAACTCAGAGATACCAACACCAGGTGGCATCCACACCTAAGAGGCCCCATCTCTAAGACTTTTTTTTAATAGTCTCAACTTCTTACCTTTGTTACCCTACTCCCAAAGGAGGTAGCTGCCTCCTACAGGTGGAACCATCTACCTAATTTGCAGAGTCTAGTGAAAAATGAAAATGTGGACCCCTTGTTTAAAATTACTAACATTTCAAGATGGTGACATCAGAGTATTAAACCAAGCATGAGGCCTTTCCAAATGAGAGACCCTCTGTGAATACAGGGTCACACACACAGGAAGCTGGTACCACGACAGGGACGACCTCTCTGATACATTAATGTTCATTTCTGGCATTTTCAATTCATTAATACCAAATTAACAAATCTTCACATTAAATTCTCTCTGCTAAAATAACTAACGCAGGGGTGGCCGATTAGCTCAGTTGGTTAAGAGCGTGGTGCTAATAACACCAAGGTTCCCAGTTCGATCCCCGTATGGGCCACTGTGAGCTGTGCCCTCCTTAAAATAAAATAAAATAAAATAAAATAAAATAAAATAAAGTAAAATAAAGTAAAGTAAAATAAAGTAAAGTAAAGTAAAGTAAAGTAAAGTAAAGTAAAGTAAAGTAAAGTAAAGTAAAATAAAATAAAATAAAATAAAATAAAATAAAATAAAATAAAATAAAATAAAATAAAATAAAATAAAAAAATGGTTAGTTTGGGGAAAAAAAAAAAAAGGTAAATAACTAGTGCAGCTTCTTCCTTGAGACTGGTTCCTAGTTAAGGTCTTATTCTGTGCCTCATGGTGAAGGAGCAATGGAAGTGAGTCTCCAAGTAACAGTCAGCCTCTTTTGCTGTACTGTCTCTTAACAGGAAAGAGAATTCAGAATTCAAGTTCAAACCCTCATGTTGGGGTTATTGGGATCAATGTTCAGAAGTCCATAGTTCAAACCACCGTGACACACTTCACTCATGTCTGTTTCCTAGTGGTATAGGCACCAATGTTGTTCTGAGCATTCTCTGAAACATGGTAGAACATGGTCCTGAGCTCATACAGACACAAGTAACCTATCTCTATATATATGCTATTTACTCCCCCAATAATTAATTTAAATAGAAAAATATCTAATAGATGGAAATACTTAGAAGTTTAAATCCCTCAAAGTCCTGGGCAAGTTGAAAATCAAATCATGCAGTAGTAAGCATTACCTTCAATAATCATTTCCCAATCTAATAAAACATTGCATCTGCCTCTCTTAACTCTTTTAAGAGCAGAGAGAAATTCCTCTGTGCAGCAGAGACTAACAGAAGCACTATCAAATATTAACTTGAGCTCCTTCAAAGAGAGAGCCCTTTAGTCAAGCATTCTCAACTAAAGGCTCTGCAGAATGGAGCATCCTCAAGTCCCAGTCATTAAAAATAAAACTAACTTTACTCAGGAATGGGAGAGAAAAGCATCAAACACTCATGTCACAGCTACTGTGTGATTGAGTGCAGTTACATGACACTATCTCAAAGCTTTATAAATAAGCCCAAGTATCTGATACCACGTTACAGCTGCTGCTTACAGAACAGTTATGTGTCATGTCCTAGACTAGCTATTTTAACACGGATTTTCTTATTTAACCTCATAACTCCAAAATTGGTATAGTTATGCCTACATTACTTAGAAAAGAACTGAGGTTCAGATTGGTTAAAAAGCGTTTGTATGGTCATGTTTAATAGTAATAGTACCCCTAGATAACAAACACAACAAAAGATTTTCCTGGATTTTTTTCTAGAAGCAAAACCCAACTTCCCCAGATGTTTTTATATCATTTCCAGAGGCATTGTTATCAAATTATTCTCTGGGAGCAATTGTTTATCTTTTGAGATGAATTAACTTAGATCACTAAGATCCATTCTTCAAAGTGGTATCATGGCAGGTTAAGTGGATAAGTAGAGACCACCTAGTGTATAATGCTGTTAGGTCAGCCTCTAACACTCCAATAATTTCTTGGGTAATAAATGAAGAAAACAGCACTAAAGACCTCCAAGAACAAATCTAATTATTTAGAGTCAGCTCTACCTCTAACTGACAACACACGTTAGATAAAATCTAGAACACAGTCCATGATGTAGATATTTTCATGCATCTGGCTATCTGATATTATGTACACAAGATGTCTGAATATTTATGTCAGTTCTTTGGTTT
Organism: Rhinolophus sinicus; assembly: GCF_057876585.1. Classification (NCBI taxonomy): domain Eukaryota; kingdom Metazoa; phylum Chordata; class Mammalia; order Chiroptera; family Rhinolophidae; genus Rhinolophus; species Rhinolophus sinicus. Next base: position 179,126,041 of record NC_142501.1, on the reverse strand, counting down.
TTATTTAAGTATTTGGCATTTGCCTATATTTTTCCATACAACCACCTGCAGGCTCCTTAGTCATGCCACAACTTTTATCACTCAAAAAATAATAACTATATTTACATATAAATCCCATTTTCTTCTTACCCTTTTCTTGTCTACTACAGTTCCTGTGAATGAAAGATCTATAATTTTGTTTCTGTAGGCAATAATATCTTTTTTTTAAAAAAAGGTAAACATATGGTTTGGGATTGGCATCTATGAATAAGCATGGAAAACATAACTGGAGACTTTTGATGGGTGCTGGATTATCTGGAGAAAGGAGACCCTAGGTAGTTCTTTCAGGAAGGCATAGGGCAGTTTTACCTCTCAGATTCTTAAATCTGCATATCTATTTAAAACCAAAGTAGAAAAAGTATACGTCCAATCAAGCACCATGAACACAATTTGGAGCCTTTCACTACTAAACACATACACTTTAGAAATGTAAAGAGGGTAAGAAAACTCATGCTGAGTTTCAAAACTCAGGGGAAATACCCAGAAAGGTTAGTCTTATTATGCAAACTGATGGCAAGCAAAGGAATCATTAAAACCATCTCAGAGCACACAGGAGGACTTGTTTCCCGGAGAGCTATAAGGAATAGCAATCAAATGGAACTCAATATTAGTTGAATCAGCAAACTTTTCTCCACATTAATTGTATATATTTGCACTTCTTTAACATCAGCAAACCTCTCAGTCTAGAATGGCTTTCGAGGTATGCAGCTCTGCTCATACTGTAATAATACACCAAAGTGGCCTATGGTAAAGCCCATACTATATTACATGAAAATGTGTGAATGTAGTGACTACATTTCTAATCACTTTTCTATATATTCTACTCTCAGTTATAAGTAGGGCCATTAACTCTTTAATAATACCCTTGATACAAAAACTTTCTCATTGGTATTAACATGCACTCTGCAGAAATACTTCTTTGAGGTGTACAACATGCCTGTATTTACTAGTGCTCATCTCAGCCACATAACTAATGCTCAAGAAGATACCCAAGAATGTGTCGGGGGAAGGGAGTAGGCGGAGAGTGATGAAAAGAGGGTTCTAAAATAATAACTGGTACTTATATAACTAGTACATAGAACTAGTACCAGGTACTGCTCTAAGCACTTGAAATACTCCCTGTCTAGTCTTTACAATACCCCTAGGAGGTAAGTACTATTATATCGCATTTCAAAGTCAAGGAAACAGAAACAGAGAATTAAACTAACTTTCCCTTGTTCACATAACTGAGAAACAGGGGAACTGATTCAAACCCGGGTAGCCTAACTCCAAACCACGCTTTCTTTTTTTAACTAATAAAAATCCCTTTATTAACATATACAAAGCTCTGTAAATAGCCCAAATACTCAATAAACTCTCCTATCAAGTGTATAAAACACAAAAACTCAACATAAACTTGATCAAAAAGTAAAAGAAAAGATTGAAATCATGGAAAACATATTCTCTGATCATACTGTAATTATGCTAAAAGTAACTAAGATAACTAGAATATTAATTAAAATTGGATTTTTTTATAATTGACATTCAGTATTATTTTATATTAGTTTGAGATGTACAGCGCAGTGGTTAGGCATTTATATAACCTCTGAAGTGATCCCCCTGAGAAGTCCAGTACCCATCTGACTCCCTACATAGTCTTTACAACATTATTGATTATATTTCCATACTGTATTTCACATCCCCAAGTTCATGCTCTTAATTATCATGTCATATGGACTTTTGTTGCAAATAAGAATGATTTGAAAGATTATTCCAGAAGGCCCAACAACATGAGTGACTGTCCTTCTACTAAAGTCTACAATCAAGCAGGAACGAAAACCACAGGATTTTAAAACCTGCTCCTGACAATCTAAGAAAGATGGACAAATGATATAGAGATAGATAGATAGATAGATAGATAGATAGATAGATAGATAGATAGATAGATAGATAGATATAGATGATAAATAAAATATATAATGTATATATTTATGTATGTAAACTCTCAATACCTTCATTACTTCGAATAAAATTAAGTCAGAAAAACAGTACTTTTTTAAATAAAAACATTTGTTTCTAATCATGAAATTATTTATCAACTGAGACACAATACTCCAAAAAAAATTGTGAAAAACTGAGGGGAATTTACTAGAGAATTGCAGAACTAGACTGAACAACCCAAATGCTGCATATTCAAAATTTCATGTAACCGTTTTTGTACTGTTCAATTCTTTGAATGTTGAATATCTCTACATTTACCTGTAAATACAAAATTTGAAAGTCTCATTTTTTATAACACTTTCATGATCGGGGTTTTCTCTATTATCCATCCCATAACTCCATTGTCATATATAATCAAAATTAGGTAGTAAGATTATTTCTATATATTTTGTGCAATTCTATTTGACTAATAGTTTGGGGGCCTCTAGTGTGGGCAAGCATTTTGCCTGATGCTCTAACTATGACATGTTTCCAGCTCTCTCTTAGCAGTTCACAACTCATGAGGAAGGAGATAGACACACGCTAAGTAACACTAATAACAGGCAATCTCTGATAGGTGCTAACCTGGGGAAATAGTGAAAGGAGCATGAGAGCTGAGAAGGGCATCTGAAAAGCCTGGGAAAAGAGTTGAGATGTTATACATCAGTGGAAGAGATATGGAAGGAAGGCATACAGGGTAGACAAGTCAGCACCAGCCCAGACACGTGAGGTCCAGGAAAAGGAAGGATGTCAGTATGGGATGCTGAGAAGCTGGTGCTCAGGTGGGTGAATTGTGGAGTTGTCAGTACGGCTGAAGAGACAACCCAGGAAAAGACTGGAGGAAGTTTTGTCCTTAGTCAAGAAAGATGGACTTTTCCCAAAGACCAGATAGAAAAGGTCAAGTTATAAAAGTATCCAACTCTTTTTTGAAAATGAGAAAGATCTAAACAAAAGCAGTAACAATAGCCATACAGTCCTTTCTTAACTGATTCCCCATAAGGTTTGAGCAGGAAAAACTGATTTCTAGTATGTGATGCACTGAACACAGAGTCAGTAGAACCAAGTTCAAGCTATAATTCCTTAAATTGTTTATAGCATGACCTTGGGCCAATCAACCTGGGGCTCCTCTGGACCACAGTTTTTCTTCTTCTTCCAGGTCTATGGAAGTGACCAGGGGAGGTTAAGAAAGGCAGAGCTCTAAGCCCACCCAGCTTATGCAGGAAAGCGTGACTTCATTGGGCTTCTGCATAAACTTTCAGTTGAAGGAAATGCTCTGTGGTTTAAAACTATTTGACAAACATCTGACTGCATCACCTCTAAGGTTCCTTTAGCTTTGACATGTTATCAATCCTTGGTATCTTTTTGTATAATTTAAGGGCGCATTTCTCATTAATATTCAAACATGCCCCATATATATACATACATATATATATGTGTGTGTGTGTGTGTGTGTGTGTGTGTACACATATATGTCTCATGCTTCCATGAATACATTCTATAAGTCTTGGCATGGACTCCAGTTTTGTTTTTTTGCCCAATGGGTTTTGTGATACATTTTCTCATGTTTGTTCCCAGGCACATAGGTAGTCAAATAAACACTCTACAAATGCAGAGTGCAATCAATGGTATAAAATAATAGGAATCAAGTAGATGGAAGGAATCAACTCTATGGAAGATGAGCTTCTGGGTTAGTAATCATCCCAGCAGTTCTCCAGACCCTGGAAAATGCAGATAAATATCCAGGCCACCTGGTGCCAACTTGGCCAGATGCTCTGTCTTGCTCCGTTAATCCTCAGTGTCTCTGGGAGCATGGTTCACAGCAAGTTGCCTGGTCAGTAAAATGGCCAGCATACACTGAGTGAGCCATGAACATTGACTGACAAGGTTGAATAATTCTGCTCAACCTCCTGAGCATTGCAGTGACTTGGGCAAGGTCTAAAGGGGAGGTAGTTGGGTTCTCTAGTTGCAGAGGATAGATTGACTCAAGCTGAGTAGTAGAAGTAGAGATCTGCTCTCCCAGAAGCTAAGACAGTCCACCTGCGCCCATTTATCTTTAGAAGTGTTCATTGTTCCGAACCTTTGCACATCCCCTCTTTGCAATGCTACCTAGGCTAGGTCCCACTTGCTTAGGACTGTCTTCTGCTAGCTGTCAGACAGGAAATATGGCCAGCTTCTCTGTGTTTATGTTATAAGGTGATAGTTGTAGCATATCCAGGGAGGGATTAACCTGGCTAAGAAAGCATCATGTGAGTGGTTTTACCAACTGGTTCTGCCCACCCTGGAAACACCACAATCTTAACTGTGAATAGCCAGCAGGGTGCTAATAAAATCTAAGAGTTCTCTTTATCTTGGACTCAATGAGTAAGAAAATCAAAAGGGATTAGTCTAAAAAGATGAAACCAAAAATAGAATTAGATATGTATTTTATTATACAGTTAACTCAGGCATAAATGCATTCAAAAGATTATAAGGGATGTGCCATGGGGGTTCTGATATACATTTAGTTGCTCATCACCACAGGTTGGTGAAAATCCTTTCTTAGGTGTGGCTGAGAGAACGGTTTCAGTTCTGATTTGGTCTGAATTTGTCTCACCCTGTATGTCACATGCTGCTAATCTTCTGTGCAACGTCATCTATTCCTGTTCTATTTATTCGTATTACTATGTGTAGTCTCTGCATTTGCTCAAAGTTCAGATTTTAATAGCAATATCTTAAGCAGTCCTATTAGTAAGAGGCTCTATTGACTTCCAGAATACCATACTTGCTGTTACCTACTTTTCCCAGGAATGGTGTGAGTAGGTTTGTTTATGGTGCACTCACATCTGTAACTTTTATCTCCCAACTGCATGCTTACTTCCTCTGTGCTCTTCCAGGTTAACATTATTGCCGCCCTGAGGTGGTGATGGGAATTGCAGTCTACCTGTTTTGATAAGAATAAAAACTTCCAATGTCAAGGCATACTCATGAAAAAGTAGATTCTCCTCTGGAGCAGAAATGTTGAAACCACAAACGTTGTTAACCACAAAAGTGATGTTATCAAATCTCACTGCCTAGAAGCTTCCATTTAACATGGACAACCGCTGAGCTGAGTCCATATACAATTACCTCCTTAATACTGCCAATGGACATTTAAGAGGAAGGAACTCAAAATCACATTTCAAACAAAAATTCTTGAATTCCATCTCATTTCTGAAGACCGGTTCCTCCCTCAGTCCTTCCCCATTTCAATAAAATGAAACAGACATTCAAACAGTGACTAAAGTACAAACTGTTGCAGTCATCCAACTTTCCTTCCTTTCCCATTGTCCACAAACAATCCATTAATAAGAGTTGTAGACAAACCTTTAAAATATTTCCCACCCTCCTCCCTTCTCTTCGTATGCACCACCACCATCCTAGTTTCGGCAGCCATCACCTCTGGCCAGCACTGTGCTCTGGCCTCCTGACAGCTCTGTCTACTCCTACATCTACAGCAACTACAGAGCAGCCTTATTAAAACGGAGTGATGCATATAAAACATAAATCAGATCACTTAACTACCATGCAGAAAACTCTTCCCACTGTGCTTATAATAAAGTTAAACTCTCACCATGATATATACAGCATGGCCTTGCCCCTTTCGCTTACCCTTGCTCAACTCCCTCCCAAGCTCCAGAAACAAGGAACAAGTTCTTCCACGTTCCCGTCCCATAGAACTTTTGATAGGCTGTGACTTCCGATTCTTTAAGTCTCATTTCAACTGTCACTTCCTTCTCTGACATAGTATCTGAACCAGCCACACTTCTCTATTAACCTGGTCACACTTTATTACATTACCTTAATTATTTGCTTTATTGTTTTTATCACTGTGTGATTTATAATATTTATTTATTAGTTTACAACCTATCATCCACTTCCAGAATAAAAGCTCCATGAAGATAGAAACGCATATGCTTGGTGCTTCATTCTGTCTCTCAGCACATGGTAATACTTGAGACATAGGGCAGAGCATTAATAAATACTTGATGACATTGGATGGTTATTGGGTTGGGATACCGGCTCTACCACATATTGTGTCATCTTTGTAAAGTTACTTAATCTACACTTACCTCAGTTTCCTCATCTATCAAATGTCTCATTAGCTTGTTGTAAGGACTAATTAAAAAAAAATACATAAGGCAATTAGAAAAGCACAAATAAAGTCTTTATTATTATTGGAAAAATAATTGACCCACATCATGTAAGTTCTATTATCAAATAATCACTATCAGAAAACATGAAACTTAAAAGGGATCTTCTGAAGCTCATGCTTTAACCACAATGAAATTTTAAAGAAGGCCATTTCTGAATACATGGCAAATGGTGGGTGAGACTAACATAATTAGGAAGTTTTACAGGTCCCATCAAACTCTTTTTCAGCACTTACTTCTCTTTCTAAGCACAAAACTAATTTTACAAGGCAGGGCACAATATTTGCTGGGGGAAAAAAAAATAGAATTCAAGTCCAGAAGTATGCAGTTATTAACTTATGCAACTTTGGTCATTTAATCACTCAGGCTCCATTCTTTCATCTGTCAAATAGTAATATAAGAATATCTAACTCACAGAACTAGATGAGATTCATAACAACACATATAGAAATACATTACTTCCATAAAGACTAGCAGGGAATTGGGGTTGGCAGTGGTGTCTTCATTTCTACTCAATTAATTGAGTCCTTCCTAGGCTAGGTGCTAAGAGAGTACTAGATGCTGAAGACACCTGGGGACACTGAGAATAAAACAGAGCCTGTTCTCAAGGTCCAGCACATGAAGGAAAGATGACCCGGTAAACAAAGTGAACAACGTGGTGACTGCAACAAGTGAGCACGCAAGAGTTGCAGAGCATGGGGGCCATTATTAACTCCACCTGGAGTGGGTGGGAGGTTTGTTGGGGAGGGCTTCCTGATCACATCTGCTCTGACCCAAGAGAGGTCTTGTGGTCAGGAGCACTTCCAGGAGATTAGGAGAGCTCTGAAACTAATCTAGAGTTTGGCTCTGTTGGAGGTACACCTAAGCTGGCCTTGATACACTCAAACCTCAAAGAAACTCAAACCCTGTGTATTATATTCCAAGTTGTAAACTGACCCCTGGGCCACCTGTGCTTCTTGGAAGTCCTCTAAATTGAAGAAATAGAGCCAGAATAAACCACTAGGTTTTCATGGAATGCCCATTAGCCCTGCGATCACCCCTTATCTGCAGAAATGTCATACTTCATTCAAGGCCCAGCCCAAATCTCCTCTCCCCAAAAAACCCTTCTAGTCCCCTCTGTGTTAATCTCCCTCTGCCAATCATATCCTGCCCCCGATGCATTTTTTTAAGTCACAAAATCCATCTTATTTTTCTCATACTAATTATTTATGTCATCACATGGTTTTTACTTTTGACAATATAAGACACTATAATAGAAATATTTCCCTTATAAATTTTTATTCTGCTTTGTTTTTAATGTTTTGTGTAGTATAGATGCTCTATCCTTGATGGCAGACTCATATTCTAAAAATAAGGACCTAAGATGGAACAAATCTAGTATTTAGGAGAAAGGAAAAAAGTGCGCAGAACAAGGGTACATCCTTATGATTAAATAGCCTAGGGAGGGATACATGATTGACGCTGGCACCGTAATCTGCCTAAAATGCTGTCTACAGAGTACTCACCTAACCAGAGACTCATTCTGTTCAAAAAAGGCAGTATCACTTGGTACGATATCAGTTATTCATAGAAGCTATGAAGTTATTTTCAAAGACAAGCCAGATGCTAATAACACCTGTGAAGTATAACTTCAATGAAATATTTGCTCTTTATTAACTGAATAATCTTGGGAAGAATCTCCCTTCACTCTGGACCTTCAGAGTCCTTACTACAAAATAGGAATAATGAAACTTTTTTTCAGAAGACTGAGGTGAGGATACAGATAAGGTATCTGTGAAAGTGCCCAGAGTAGTAGGAACTCAAATTTGGACCTCTAGTCCCCTCCCTCTTAACAGCTAGCTGGTTTATCACTCATTAATTCATTACCCAGTAAATATTTATTACATACGTGTTATATTCCAAGTGCTATGGGCACAGCAGTACATAAGGAAGAAAGGCTCCTATCTTCATAGTAGGCAAGGTAAATATTTAGTAAATACTGGTACAATTAAACAACCACTGTTGTGACATGTGCTGTGAAAGAACTATAGAGGACCAAAGAGTGAACGACAAGGACAGTCTACTGTAGTCCCTTGGGGATTGGTTAGAAAGGACTTCAGGAATGGGAATGCATGCATGTAGGAAGAAGACATTTTAGAGCATGAGGCTTTTGGCGTACTGGTTATCCAACCAAGTTAAGACCAATAAAGCAGAAGAGAGGGGCAGATATGTTCAGACACATCGGCATGACAACAGATAAGGAAAGCCTCTGAATTACAAGTGGAAGGTGAGTTGCCAGCCATTATCCCAGGGCAGCCTCCTGTGAGCCCTGAGATCACAACAGGAAGCTACTAAGGTGCAATCATATTTTTGAAATGTTAGTCAACACTATTTTTCCTGAAAAATTTCCCCATTGTCCCTCCTCTGCTTCTTACCTCCCTCACTTTTTTACCCCGATCCCTACAAAGCCTGAACTACTCACCTTAGGGGAAGGACATATCATAACAAACAAAAAAAGCAAAGAATGAGGACTATATTCCTAGATATTGTTTCCAAAGTCTTTAGGTGCAGAAAGGACTCTTGACATAGACAGATATTTAAGAGCAAGAGATTTGAGGAATATTGGGCTTTCCAACCCAGGGAAATCAAGGGAGGTAGAGTTCTTCACTATGCCCTCAAACAGAAAATACCCCACTCAGGGGCAGAGAAAGAGAGTTGGTGACAAAATGATGAGGGTATAAACATTGGGTGTCAAGAGGGAGCGCTTGCTCTTACCCCTGAAATGTGGCCAAACCCAAGAGAGGTATGAATAACAAAAGAAACAATGCTCTCTTTGTAGAGCCTCAAGGAAGTGGCAAGACCCCGGGAAAGTACTGTTTGGCTGGTCCAGACCCATGGTAAGCTTCTCATGCCCTATGTCAAGAGGCCTAATGATTCTTGTGCCCCAGACTATACATGGAAATAGTAAACAGAGCCAGTGGGGTTAGGCATAGGCACCAGGAGCAAGATGGTGAGCCATATCAGCCAATGACCACACCCCAAAAAGACAATGAACACCTCAACACTTCCTATTAGAGAGATTTGTACAGATGACCTTGAGCAACCATTAGGACATTGAAGACCCTGTACAGACTAAGATCGAATTATACCACCTTCATGAAATGAACTCTAGATTAAAAATTGGTTGTTATATAAAATGGAAAATGATACGTTTGTACGCCTTAGTTTCCGAGCTGACACACACACCTACTTTACCTGTTACAGTACCTGTTCTAAGACACCAGACTTGCTTTTCCATCGTCTGAGTTGTTCCTGAACTCCTTTATTCCAATTTAAATTCCTGCATTTGTGTTAAGCCCCAGTATTGCTGCAAAGATTTTTTTAAGGGAAATCAAATCATTATAACTTTTGCTCTTATTATTGTAAACCTATGTTCCTGCTGAGAAGTGGCCTCCGTTTGATAGGCTGCAAAGATTAAAAGGACGGCAATTATGATCCTTCTCAGATGCAGGAACTGAGCTCAGACCCCAGCGACTGGAAATCTATATGTCCCGGTGCTGACAGAGCCTTGAGCATTTCTGCCTGGAGTCCACCTTTGAAGTGTGTTCAAACGGGACTGAACTGAAAACACTAGCTGCTCCTTACTCCTCGACTACAAGACTAAGAAATATACTTTTATTTGATGGTCTCTCATCTAAGGTGATTTTTAGCTTTTCAATAAAAGAGATTACTCAAGCTTCAAAGCTAGCTGTTCCTTGGCAAAGTGTAGCACAAATTCTTAGGGGAAGAAAGAAAAGATTAAAATTCAGTCTTTCTGGTTCTCTTCTGGGGTTCCCTTTTTAGGTCGCTTTCACCAATTAGTTCCTAAAGATCCTTGCTGACAACAATTTGTAGATGAAAATCCAATCCAAACGAGCCCCAGCTGTGGGGCAAAGGCCTCCGTGGTAAAGCAGGGAACAGATTAGAAACTGGCTCAATAAAATACACTAAGTGTGGGAATTTAGCTAAGGAACCTCAAGGAGATTTAGGCTCCAGGGAGTCAGTTCTGAGTCAGTCCAACTATTTCCCGTCCCTATCCTTTTAGTTATTTATTTTTTTTGAATACCACATGGCCTGACCGTGGACCCTTGCTTCATCTTTCTGCTACATTGAGTCACCTTGGCCTTGAAACCTGAGCGTGGGTTTAAGAGCACAGGCTCATTCTAGGATCTGTTTCTACCAACCTCCCACCATCTGGATGGGTACATCACTATTTTGTCCTTATAAAAAGGAGATGGAGAATGTCACAAGCAGAACTTGGAAGGAAAATTGAAGTTAATAGAACAATAAACTTCATAATAAATGAAAAATACTGTCAGAGTGTGTTCTAGGCAAGGTTATGCATTGTTTTAGAAGAACAAATTTTTAATAGACATAATGTTGCATTCTGCATGTTTTCCAAAATGACTAGTTAACCCCACGATCACCAGCTTTTTGCTTAGCAAAGGAGACTCATGTTCTTCACGTGAATTTGCCAGGACTTAAGATTCATAGAAATGATACTGTGCTCAGGATACCTGAGAGCAGACTAGAAGAATTTCTCCAAACAGCAAAGGAACCAGATGGTAATTGTAGTGCCGATGGGAATATTAGGAGAAGGGAGGGTTAGAAGAACAAAAGAAATATAATGTTTATATCCTGTCTGTATTCGTCTGCTTGGGCTGCTATAACGCAGTACCACAGACTGAGTGGTTTAAACAACAGAAATTCATTTTCTCACAGTTGTGGAGACTAGAAATCCAAGATCAAGGTGTTGACAGACCTTCATTTCTCCTGAGGCCTCTCTCTTTGACTTGCAGATGGCCACCTTCTCCCTGTGTCCTCACTTGGTCTTTCCTCTGTGCACACATTCTTTGTGTCTCTTTTTATATGCTAACCTCCTCTTCCCATAAAGACACCAATCAGATTGGATTAGGACCCACTCTAACAAACCGATTTCAAGGTAATCACCTTTTTAAAGTCCCTATCTCTAAATATAGTCACATTCTGAGGTAATTGGGTTTGGGAAGGGAAACACAATTCAGCTCATAACATGTACATTAATATTTAATCTTGCTGAATATTATAGCAGTAATCTGCATATTTGAGTCTTGAGAGAAGTAGGCCACACAGGTAACAATATTCAGATAATAAATATTTATAATTTTTATTGATCTTCTTAAATCATGATATTTTCCCTGTATACTGCACACTATGCTCTCGTTCATCACCCCACACCCACACACACAAATCTGTGATATAAATCTGCAGTAAAAATCTGTGGCACTCTGTGGCTGTCAAACATTAGGCTCTATCTCCCTCTGGAGAGAGCTCTCTGGTGTCTCTTCTTATAAAGACACTAATCCTATCAGATCAGGGCCCCACCCTTATGACCTTATTTAACTTTACTTCCTTAGAGGCCCTCTGTCCAAATACAGGTACACTGGGGCTAAGGGCTTCAACATATGAGTTCTGGGAGGCCACAAACATTCAGTCCATAACAGAAGCCTTCTAAGCAAGAGAGATTTTTTCTTTTTTTTCCCCCTCAGAAGCAAAAGAAAAGATAGAGAGGTGGATTAAACACACCTTGGCAAGACTTGAAATTACTGCTCAACCTAGCACAGTGCCTAGTACATAGAAGGAGCTCAGTGAATCTTATTGAAAGAAATGGCAAATGAATTATTCTATTACTTTTAGTTTAGGGTCTCAAAGTATAAAACAGATGCTTCAAGGATAGTTTTATGGGTGATATGATCCCTCAGGGAAGGATGATTAAACTGATTCTCTTTGAAATAGACTACCTGAGTTCATTAAGAAGGTCATCTATGACTATAGGACTGTGTACAATATATGGAAATGTGTGCTATGTACACTAGGTGCTACTATGGCGTATGTGGGGCAGGTATAAATGAACAATGTGAGTGGAGGATGAAGGATGAGGAGATAAGAGAGCCAAGTAAAATAGGGAAAGAAAGATGACACTAAAATCTGCAATGATAACATTTCATATATGCATTTGTATAAAATAATATATTAAACTTTCTCATTTTTTTCAATGACAATGACCACTTATCCAGAAGGATTATATGAAAGGCTCCTTCCAAATATGCCACAAAATAAACAGAGATAAGATGTCACTATGGAGAAGATCAAATCTTCAAATTAGAGATAGTAAGCCTGACCTCAAGACAGGATTAATAAAAGATGGTTTGTGAGCTTATATAAAAGGCTCTCCCAGAGCCAACATGGGCTTAGCTAATAAAACCATGCCAAATGGGCCTCTTTTTCTTTTGGTTAAAATGCTAGACTAGAAAATCAGCAGAATCCTGTAGCCATAGCACATTTAGATTTCAGCAAAGCATTTGAAAAATTACTCAGTAACAATTTGAAGGGCAAGATTAAGAAATAGCTGGTTTAAACTTATATATCCTGAATATTAAATAGATCCTGTTATTATGAAACTAAAGGTTTGTAATAGTTTGACACAGATTTTGCCATGGACCCTGTCCAGGACAACATTTTATCAATACCTTAGCAATCACTTTTTTTTTTTTAATTGTCAGATGTCCAGAGAATGGGAAGTTGTGAGGGTGTACTAAAATGCTTCATTGAGGTCTTGGCAGTTCAGAATAATGGATCTAAACTGAAAAGATAAATTTAATAGAAAAAAATGTGAAAGTCATACACATAGCTTAAAAGAATAGAATTGAGCAGATTTTGTTTAATTGTGGTTTGTGTGAAAAAATAAACAAAGTAACTTGTGGTTTTGGCTGACAGCAGGCTCCATCTGAGTCATGTGTCCTTAAACCCTGGGAAGTTAATGACCTCTTTGACTATGTTGCTGAACACGTAGGCTCAGAGAAGGGGAGAAGATGATCTATGACATTAATGGGATGCTGGTCTCAGTGTATCTGGAATATTGTGTTTAATTTTGAGCATCATATTCTCTAAAAGGATTCCACCCAATTAAAAGGTATGCAAAGGGGACAATCAGGGTAGATAGGATTCTGGAGGCCAGACTATATGCAGAATAGTGAAGAAACAAGGTTTTCATTGCTTCATGATAACTAACCCACCTCTACAACATAAAACAAAGCTCTGCTGCCTTAGGCTGTTCTGTGGTCCTTGTCCTGGACCATTTGCTTCATTTGCCCTCCATTTTCTGATTTTCCCAGCTTCTGCCCTCCTAGTAAAGGAAATCCTCATTCATTCATTCATTCAACATTTATTTATCATTTACTATATACCAGGCAACTTTCCTAAGCATTGTAAACATCAGTGAACAAAACAGACAAAAATCCATGTCATGTGGGATTAACATTCTAGGAAATGACAGACAATAAAATAAACATTATAAATGAGTAAATTATATGGCATCTTGAAAGTTGATAAATACTATGGAAAACTAGGAATGAATAGAATAGTGTAAATGGATTCAAGAGTGCTGAGAATAAAGGAGAAGCAACTGCAATTTTAGGTTGTCTTGTCAGGGCAGGCCTCACTGAGAAAGTGACATTTGAATAAATCTTAAAGTTGCTAATCACAAGGCTACATGGGAGAAAAGTGTTCCAGTGCACGAGCCCAAAAGGGCTGTGTGCCTGGAAGGGAGTAAGAGAAAGAAGGGTAACAGGAAATAAGCTGTAAGAGGTAATGATACCAGGTAAGGACTTCATCTTTTCCTTGACTTAAGGTGGGAATCTATTGGAGGATTTTGAGCAGAGGAGCAACAGGATATGACTTAATTTCTAAAAGATTGCTCTAGTTACTGTGTGAAGGATAGATTCTAGGGGAGCAAGATGGGAGCTGAGATACCAGCTGGAAGGTCATTGTAAAAATCCAGATGAGCAATGATTGAGCTCACACCAGCAGAGTCGTGGTGTAGGTGGTGAGAAGGTAGAGCAAACAAGACTTCCTGAGTGTTTAGATGTGAGATATGAACAAAAGGAGAACACTAGCTGTGTTTTAATATTTGCAGAATTGGAATTTTGTGCAATTTTAACAAAACAGAGTGAATGTGGAAAGCTCACACTGTGAAGTTAAAATATACGTTGTTCAAACACTAACGTTTCTTTCTTTCTGTGAGAACTTGGGTAAGTTAACCTGTCCAATCTCATTTCTTCATCTGTAAATAATGGAAGTACACACTTCCCTCTGTCACTTCTCGCTTTCAAAATGTGGAGATTTGAGCCCCTCATCTAGCCCACTAGTTGTGCGAAGATACCTAGCGAAGATACAGTATTGTACGGATGCATGCTTGGGGGAAATTTCACATGGTCCAAAGGGCACATCTCATCCTACAGTGGAGAGCAGGGCGTCACCCAGGGCTCCTGTGTCTAGCCCCCACTCCTGCACTGTTGGATGCCCTCACCTTAGCCCTTTCCCCAGTCCCTAACTCCATCTACTTCTCAGCCCCAGACCAGTTATAATGGTTACAGGAGGGGCCTATTCTTCTGATGTCTGAACCATAGCCCTTTCATTTTTCTCTTCCTCATCTCCATACCTTCATTTTCCCTAGTTTCATTCAAAGCAAAAGAGTGGTACATCACACCACCACCACTCACAGAGGGACTTGCCATATCATCCCTACTAGGTTGTCAGTGTAGAGAAGCAGTGACAGTCACTAAGAAAATTGCAGGATTAGAGACTCTACCCTCCTCACCAGGACCTTCCCTGATGCTTCACCTGGTCTGTCATAATTGAGTCTTGTGAATTATTCAGTTTCTTCAGAAGGTTTTTGTAATGTAGATTACAATGGGAGAGTGTGAATCTAAAAAACTACTTAAAGTTAGGTGACTTAAAGTCATATTATTACCTCTAATCATTAATTAAAATGCAACAATATTAATAAAAGGCCATGGCTTTATCTCTGCTCAACCCACATCAACATGGCATTCAGTTATTATTCGTCACACATACACAGTGGGGAGGCAAAGTTGCTGATCACTAATATTGTATAATTAGCAGGAGGTCTAAAGTCTTCTCAAAAATATCTCCTCCCCCTTCCTAAACATTATTCTGTTAATGACAGTTATTTGGGTTCAGGCTTTATGTCTCCAGAAGGCCTACTCTCACAGGAAAATGAAAGATTCTGGGGGAAAGCCATTAAAATGGCCATTCTCGGTAATAAATTCCAGTGATTAGCTGATCAAATTAGCACTCTGCCACTAATGCCAAAGAGCTGCCATGGATGTGACAATGTGTACAAAACTTTCAAAGAGATGGAAAGGAAAGGTCAGGAACATGAAGCAAATATGGGGTGTGCAGTGGCACCTGAGGATGCTGGGTTCCTGACACAGGTTATGAGGTCAGACAATGAGGACCTAGAAACATGAGGCTCCGTAACTTAACTCCACAATTCTAATTCCTGTGCAATCAGAGAGGATGTTTCACTGATGATGATAGGGTGGCTTTAGTAAAAAAGAAAAGATCAGACAGCCTTCTCTGGTGTAAATTGTAAGATCTTCAAAGGACTGGCCTTATTTACTTATTTGATAAATGCCTGAAAGAGGACTATGTCTAAAACTCTCCAAATCTGAGAAAGGCTCTAAGTTCTTTACTTACAGTAAATACAAACGGACAGACTAGTTGGGCTGAGAAATGAAAGGAAAATGTAATTCTAGATGGATGAAATCACTCAGGTTAGGGCTGCTTTCAGAAGAGAAGTAGGTTCTATTTTCACTGAGATGAGTGGTATTTAACACCAGGGTGTTAAATGCTGTCTCTCCCTTGGCAAGCTCAGGCCTCCCTGTGACTTTTCTCCAGCACCTTGTCTGTAATTTGTGCAATCATCCGCAAGTTGATGGTGGACCATTAAGTGAGAATTTCCGAGCCATGACATCCCAGGATCCCGACATACTAATGCATGAAGCCAGAAGAAGAGAAATAGGTGATGTTGTGACTTATTCTTAGGGAATGTAGCATATCACCAACCTATTTTATCCATCAAGCTACCTTGGCAAAACTTCAAAACTAATGGGTATATTGTCTGTAAACCCTAGAGGGGGTTGAAATAGGCATAGACAAGAAATTCGGACCTTCAGTTCTGGTTGTAAACATCTGCTAGTTAGGGTTTCCCTGAGGTGTGGGAACTGAGAAGGAAAATTAATAGGTCATGATCTAACCAAGGACATTTTAAATTAAAATTATAATCAATAAATAAAGCACACAGCAATCTCATTTCTAACTGGTAGGCATAGCAAACACATAATAAATATAGTTTAAAGCCATAAACTTTCAAGTATAAGAACTTTTTCAAGTGAGTGCTATTATTATTCTGGTCTCCACTCTTATACTGAGGAAGCCTACACTTTCATTTTGAGTGTTTATAAATTCCTGACTTTTTAACTATGTACCACTGCGTTGTTTCTGTATTTTGTGTTTTTTTTTTAACCAAAGCTTAACTGCTTCAGAATAATAGCAAAGGCATTTAAGCACCTATTTGCAGTTAACCAAGGAGTAGGCATTAATTTGCCTCCTTACACTGTTAATTACCTCTGCAAGATCCAAGCATAGCTCCTTACCAGCCAGCCATGGCAGCATTTTCCTCTTAAGTGCCTGACATTCCTCCCATCAGGTTCATTCTTTGCCCAAACTCCAACTTCCTTTTTCTTAGGCTTCTCTTTCAGTTCCAGCCACTATCCCTAGATAACGTTGTCCAAATTGCACCCTTATGCATATGATACCCAAATCTGTAAGTCACACTAGGATTCCCACTGTCCAGATCCTGATAACCAACTGCCTCTGAACATCTCCCACTAGACTGCCCATCTTTATCCCAAGCTCACTAAGCTCTGTAAGGCATTTATCAAATCCATTCTAAAATATGTTCTTGTGTGACACCATTTTCCAAGATAACCACTCTCAAAATCTTGATATTATCTTTAAATCATCTTCTCATTGTCCACACCACGTCAATTTTTATGGCTAATGATTTTTTTTCTTCTTTCCCACTCACTCCGACATAAACCTCTAACATCTGACTTATACGAACACTGCCCGTGTTCAGGCTCTTGCTCTTCTTATTGGGACTGCTATTATCATAGCCTAACTGACTTCCCATCTCCTCTATCTGTCCCTTGCTGAATAATCTTTTCCTCTGTTCTCAGAATTAATTTTCTTTCTCACCCCTACTAAAAAACTTCTCACACATAAAATTATAACCCACGCTTTGCTATCTAGCATACACTGGCTCCAGTCTTTTCTTCCAGGTTTTCTTCCTACCACAATTCCACCTCATCCTCACTTGTTGAAATACTAACCATATCCACATTAGCCAGCATGCACTAAGTTACTCTACAGTAACAACCTCAAAATGTCATTGGCTTTCAACAAAGACTTATTTCTTGTTTATGATACCAGTTCTTCGGAGTAGACTGAATCTCGACTCCATGCTGTTTTCATTGGAAATCTCTGGTGAAGGAGCCCAAGCCTGGAACGTGATAGTCTTGTGACAGAGGGAAAAGAACAATGGCAAAACTACACAATGGCTCTGCATGCTTCTGCCCATATTTCATTGGTCAAAGCAGGTAAAATGGCCACACCTGGGATTAATGAGGTAGGAGGTATAATTCTTCCACACGGAAGGTCCCAATAGACAATGTTTTGAAAGAATAATACAATTTACCACACCATCATTAAAGGCACAGCAAAAATCCCACCATGTTTTCCGTGTCTCGCTTCTTCTTCTAGACCATGGCATCTCAGCCTCACTACAGCTGACACTTAGAGCCAGATAATTCTTTGTTGTGGGCGTTGTCTGTGCATTATAGGATGTGTAGCAGTACCCCACTAGATGCCAATAGCTCCACACACACTCACCCCCTGTGCACATCAAAAATGTCTCCAGAACTTGGGAAATGTTCCCTGAAGGGGCAAAATCACTCCCAGTCAACAACCACTGCTCTAGTCTGAGTCCTTAAAGAACAGGAACTATGTCTTAGTCATTACTAACCCCTGGCACCAACTACTATAAATGGTATACATTTAATAGTTGTTATAAAATAGAGTGGAAATTACAGAAGAAAATTTTCTTTACTAATACAGTCAAGGCGAGCATTTGTCTCTCAGATTTCTTTGGTGGGGGAAGCATAAACTTTATTGCTCCCCCCCCCCCAAAGAGACAGAAAAAACGAAAGTTTAAATTTGGCTTCACCACTCCATAAGACTCAGGGAAACCTGTTTAACCTAAGTTTCTTCATCTTCAAAATGGGTACAACAGCATTTCCCTTGCAATTTGGTGGTGATGAGTCAATGCGAATTGCTTGGTATATGGTACATACTCAACAAACGGTGACTGTCACCACCAGCAGCAGCAGCAGCATCACTTCCTCTGTCACTCCCATAAAATATGAGATGTTTAAAAATGGCTTGACCTTGTGCGTACACATGCCAAATGTTACTCGCAGGAAGAGAACAGCATGGTCCCACAAAGTATTGCTTACGCTTGTTTCTCCATAAATAAGACTTGTTGTCAAGAAACTTGAGCTCAGTGCTAGTGGATTTGCCATGAAACACACAAGCTTGGATATGAACAACAGGTTTTTGCAGCACTTTCCTGGATGTCAGCAGAATCTCACAAATCAGACAAGAAAAGTGCAAAACATATGCCCTCAGCAACTCGCCAAAAACCAATAAAAGAAATGGTTAGTAAAGCCAAAATCAAGAAGGCAGGCAGGAGTAGTGTGGAGCTGGCTGCAAACCCCAATAAATTCACATAGAAATGCATTTTATTTTAGTGAGAGCCTGACTAACAAAACTATTTCAAATGATGAAAAGAACTTTCACATAGTTATACACTCGGGAACATCAAAACGACAAATCTCGTCTGCATTAACAACAAACCTGTTCTGCATTTTTTTTAATCCAGACATTGACAACTCAGTGGTTTTGCAGATAGGAAGTGGAACTCAATATCGGCAGAACTGACCTTTTTTAAGAGAGTAGTACATTGCAACGTTATCAAAACTTGGGACATTTTATATCCAGGTGCAAAATGCCTCTTTTGTTTTCTGGTTAAGAAATTCATGGCATGGCAATCATGACAAGATTAAAATGCAGAAAGAAAGAAAGAAAAAGAACAAAAGACTCAGTTTTTAAAACATAGGCTGAGTTCCACTTTCAAATTAGCATGATTTACTGTCCAGTAAAACTAAATATGAAGGGCTTCTGGATTTGTATGTTGGGGAGGGTGTGTATTTGTTGTTTGTTTGTTTGTTTAACAACTCTGAGACTTTCTAGCTGGTAGAAAGATTTAGACCTGAGGGCCCTGGAGACTAAAACGCTTCAATTCTCAGCAGTAGTGGCAGCAACAGTAAAAAGCTCGTGTTGCATAGGAGCTAAGATTTCAATCCAGAGATAATTGTCATTCAGCTTGTTTCTGCAGTGAAGCTGGGGTCAGCAGCTCAAAAGATTAAGCTTCTTTGACCCTGCACAGCAACACTTGGAAACGGTCTGCCTCTGGCCACAGCGTCCCAGGGCGCTGTAAGCGATGTCCTCCTCTGCAGCGTGGCACTGAGCACCACCTTCTCCTCCCAGGACACCTGCCTGCCATCAGGCCCAAAGGAGGCCCCCTCTCACAAGCTTTGTTGTAGTACACAAGACCTTTCAAAAACAACACGCTCGACTTGGAAAATGTATTTTCTTCACTTGAACACTCCTAAACCTGCTGGCTTAATGAGCCCCAAAGGGCAGCCTCTCCATAGCTTGCTGCATTCTAATTAGATAATTAAACCAGAGAGCAAAAACCTTTATTTTTGCAGCTATAAAATGTAGGTTAATATTATATTATGTGCAACTAAAATTTCATAAGCAAAGCATTCTAAACATTCTTCAAAATAATTGAAAGTTTAGTTCCAAACTCAGAAATCAATACTTACTTTAGTCAAGGTTCTGGGACTGCCTTACTTTTTTTTTTTTTTTAAGCTTGAGAGAATAAATACTAAAATCCTCATTCATGCTTACATTCAGTGTGTAACTATTTATTCAGCACCCATTTTGTGCCAACCACTGTTCTGGGCACCTGATAAGGTTCTAAGATCTATCTCTTTGAAGTTGTGATGTAAAAATCTGAGATAAACAAATGATAAAAACAACAAATATAATATGTATGTCTATAATTTAGGCTGAAAAACAGAAACCCGCCAGCCTTTATTTTTCATGTGTATCTACCCTGACCTCATCATTCCATCATGAGTGACCAGCCAGACACATGCACTGCCTTGTGCACTTTTTATTTTATGTACTTTACAACTCTTTCGACTGTGGGCAGATTTGCAAAGTAGAACAAGAACTATTTTTCAGGAAGGAGTTTTGACATCCAAAGCAAAAGCAAAGGCCTATCGATATGGCTGTTTCTCCAGTGCTAATGCACTTACTTAAGAAAAAGTTCTTTTAGTTGAAGGTAAAGTCATTGACAGGAACGCATTGCATTGCTATTCTGGAAGACTTTTAGGGAAAATGAGGCAATTTTCAGTTCTTAAAAAATTCTAGGAGGACCTTGAGACTAAAAGACTTAAAAAAAATTTTTTTTAAAGGGGGAAACAACTGGCTTATTCTTTGTTCTCTTTCTTCCATTCACCGTAAAATAATTGCATAACTTTCATATTCAGTTTTCCCATTTCTTTTGTACAGATGTTAAAAAGATTGTTTAAATTACCTTATACTTTTTAAATTTCCCTTATTTTCCTTCTTCATTGCCAAATCCATGTTACTTGTTCTCTTTGGGAAGAGGACTGACAATATTTCAGATGAGAAAGTAAGTCAAGTTTAAATATTACCTTTTCTTCTTCGCTTTTTTTCTTCATTCCTAATTGACATCTTCAGGGAATCAATGGACCCTACTGATATGCCCAAAGCAAAAATTTGGCAACTCAGTGCTATCCAAAAGAATCACAGAACAATGGTAGGCTGTTCTGTGCAATGGCAAACACCAGATGGAAAAGTAAATCATTCAAACATCTGGAAATTTCCCAGATAATTTTTCACCTGAACAAATTTGGTGAATTATTGGGAATTAAGTGTTTGCTTTCCACCTGGATGTGTGTTTTTATTTTTATTTTTTATTCAAATAGCTGTAGATCTGGAAGCAAAATCTTAGTGATCCTTCAACTACTCCTTCAGTTTACTTTTCTCCAAAAGGAAGACATAAATTAATCAAGGTTGGGTGGGACAATAACATTAAAACATCAACTATTTTGATGTCATCCATTGAAGCAGGCTAGAAAGAGAACAGAATGCAAGGATGAACTGCAAGTGGTAAAATGCCCCTCCTTTGTCATCATGCTATGTATGTATGTGTCCTCTTCCGTGAATACCATCAGCAATTTTAGAGTAACACACACACACACACACACACACACACACACACACACACACACACACTTCTCAACGATGTGCTTAAGTCCAATGTCAAGAATAGAACATGATTTCACTACATTTAGTGACAATTTCCATTACAGAATTGATCAGAGTATCTTTTGAGCTGTATGTCAGCCTAAATGGGGCAAATTTTGTTTTTGAATACACATAGTAATTATTTGGATTAACTATTTGGATTAATTGATATCAAAACACACTGTAGGTGATTCCAAGATTGTGGAGTAAATAAGCACTGTGTTTGTACCATTCAAAATTACAACTAAATTATAGAACAGTCAACCTGGAGAATCATCTGAAGCTGAACGGAAGTTTTATGACTAAGGATATAAAGTCTCCACCCTGGAGACTGGTGGAAGGGACAGAGACACAAAAAGGTCTAGTTCCACACCCACGTGTGGCGGTTGAAAATTGGGAGAGATATCTCCACCACAGAGGTTCCCCACAAAGGAGCGAAGAACCTCAGCCCCCACACCAGGCTTCCCAACCCGGAGTGTTGGTGCCGGGAAGAGGAGTCTCCACAACTTCTGGCTGTGAGGAACGGTGGGGATTCCAACCATCCAGGTGCAATGGACCACTTCGGAAAACCCAGATATTCTCTCAAAGGGCCCGTGCAGACACTCATCCTGGGCTCCAGAGAAGGGACAGTGATTCTGGGGGCATCAAAAACATGTGGGGAGAGACTACGTTGTGTGGCTTTGGGTGAGGACTGGGGGATAGTCCCCATTTTCCCTGTGGGGGGCCCTGTGCCCATGCAGCCAGCAGGCAGGCGCCATCTTTCCTGTGTTGAGCCCACCCCCACAGGCCAAATCTGAATCTAATTGGCCTGGTGAGCTCTGCTGCTCCACCCTGCTGATGTATTACAGATCACCATGATGTAGGAAGCCAGGTGCAGTCCCAGGGAAAGGGGCTGGTAGAAACAAGGCTAAGGGAAGCAGATTGTAAATTACAGCTAGAATTTAAGCCTAGGAGGGAATGCCATGAGAAGGAGAAACCCAGGCAAAGGCAAGTGAGCCAGATGACTGTGGGCATTGAATATGCAGGTTACCACATGGTACAAATGTCACATGGGTAGCAAGATGTACATTCAAACCAGACATCAGAAACATATGTTTCAAACTATTTCAAGCCCCAACTCACTGAAGACAATGCAGCCTCTCGGGCCTTGCCAGTCCAGATCCTCAATGGTTTAGAGAACAGGCAGGGCTCTATCAGCAGTGGCAGACTTTCAGTGCAGCTCCATAGCCTCTTATCCAAAGCATTCTAAGTGTGTTTTGGAGTTCAGAATTTTCAGATATTAAAAGTCATGCAACAACTTGTGTGGATATCAAAAGGAATTATGCTGAGTGAATAAAGTCAATCACAAAAGGTTACATAATGTGTGGTTCCATTTATGTAGCATTGTTGAAATATAATTATAGAGATGGAGAACAGATTAGTGGTTGCCAGGGGTTAGGGAGTAGGGTAGTGAAGGAGGGGGCTGAGTATATTCAATCAATCAATCAGTAAACATACAAACAATAATTTTTGCTTGATGAATGGATAAGCAAATGAGTGAATGTACACATCACCAAAATATATCAAATACAATAGTATATAACTTGTTAACTTTAAGACTAGCAAGTTACTTAAACTTTCTATAACTTGGTTTTCTCCCTATAAGACGGTAATAACATAGTTATTTTCCATCAGTTAGATTAAATCGACTAGTGCATATAAAACAATTATAACTCAACTGAATAGGTAGGAAGCACTAAACAAATATTAAAATTATAAAGTACAGGTGTACATTATGAAAAACTTTAAATATACTTTCTATTCTCTAAGCCAGAGAGAGTGTGAAATATTCTTAAACTAAGGTACATTAAGGAAATATTATTATAACTAAATTTCTTAAACATTATCAAATGTCAAACTGTAGTGTGTTTTAATGTCAAACATTATTTTTCACTACACAGAATTCATAACCACACATAGTATTTATTGATCTTTAGGTAAGTAGAATATTCAATTATTGAGAGATTGGCTCTCTGATAATTGTATGATTGCTAATTCTTTTTAATATATTATGACTTGTGTTTGAACAAAGTATGTGTTATTATTCACACATTTACGCATCAAATAATCATCGAGCCAACTACTAAGTGTCAGGCAATGTGCTAGACACTGAGGAAACACTGGTGAGCAGAAGTCACATTCCCTGTCATCATGGAATTTACAATCTTAAAGTAACCATGGGTGTAAAGTTCCTTCCTGGGTGAAGAGAGAAGTCTCACCTGAATGAGTATATAGTAAAAGAATCCAGGGGAAATAAGAGCTGAATGTATTGCTAGGAAGTGCGTAGCTGCAAACAACAGAAACCAGACTACAGTAGCTTAAACATATTCAGTTTTTCTTCTTTCACATAAAATGTCCAAAACTAGGCAGCCCAGAGTTTGAAGGGTAACTTCACTAGGTTCAGCAGGGACCCAGGATCTATCTACCTTTCAGCTGTGCCATCATGACTTCTAGCCTCAAAGTCACAAGATGATTCCTGAAATTCCAGTCATCACATCCACCTTTCAGCAAGGACTGAAAAGACAAAGGTGAAAATGTGTAAAAATCCCCACCCAATGGCCACTTATTGACAATCTCTATTAAGAAAAAAAGGAGGTGGGGGGAATTGGTGTTGGATACACACCAACGCCATATGGTTGGATACACCATAGCTCAAGAATTAAGGGCCAGATTATTCACTCAGGCTCAATAGGGGGTCACAATCCTGTGAGTACAAATTAGATGGGAGCAAAATAATACGTCTCTCAAAAGAGAAAGCAGGAGGACAGCCAGATGGCTCACTTAGTTAGAGCGCGAGCTCTGAACAACAGGGTTGCTGGTCTGATTCCCACCTGGGCCAGTGAGCTGTGCCCTCCACAACTAGATTGAAGACAACGAGCTGCTGCTGAGCTTCTGGTGGGTGGCCCGATGTCTCAGTTGTTTAGAGTACAAGCTCTTAACAACAAAGTCATGGGTTCAATTACTGCATAGGATGGTGGGCTGCAGCCCCTGCAACTAAGATTGAAAACAGTGACTGGACTTGAAGCTGAGTTGCGCCCTCTGCAACTAGATTGAAGGACAACGACTTGGAGCTGATGGGCCCTGAAGAAACACACTGTTTCCCAATATTCCCCAGTAAAAATTTAAAAAGAGAGAGAGAGAGAGAGAGAAGGGGAAAAAAAAAAAAGAAGAGGAACAATGGTATATGGGTGGCACAAGTCATGAAAATTGGAGGTTTTAGTGAGGAAAGGGCTTCTGATTCCTGTCTAATGGCAAAACAAAATTCACTATTAGACCTGCTTCTGGGGTCAGGAAGTCAAAATGGTGGCTGAAAGCCATGTCACTGAGGGATAAGCTTTGAGCTAGGGGAGAAATAAAATAACAAGAGGTTAATAGAATTGTATCAGCTCTACATGTGTGAAGAAGAGCTAACAAGTTTGCTGACTCTACTCCCACACCTCTGGCCAGCCCAGTGGATTACATAGCATGCGCTCAATAAGTATGTGTCGAATGACTTAGTTATGGTCTGCTTTCCCACTGAGATTGGCCACACCCTCATAATCCCTCTCACACATGTCTTCAGGCAGCCACTACCAATGGATCAGAGAAGTGAGGAAAGAGGAAGCCAAGCTGCCATCCTCACGCTGGAGTGAGCCTATGCTCAGCAACCTGTCTGTTCCTAGGGAGCTCCAATATTTACCTCAGTTCTTCCTTATTACTTAGAAAATGCTTTTCAGGGGAAAAATATCAATAGGGCTAAGAGTAAATGAAGGAAGGGTTTTTTTCCCTTGGAGCACAGAATATAAAAAGGGATACTGGTTTAATACCTCAGAACCAAGTATGGTAGAGGAAACAGAATTCCTCCTGTGAGAAAATCCCCAATAAAATTAAACATGGGGAACTATGAAAACATCTGCCTTTCCCACATGCACGTTCCTCCTTGTAGAGTGTGTGCATGAGCGTGTGTGTATGTTGCATGTTTTAAGTGAGATCAAATTTTCTTTACAATTGGAAAACTTCATTTGCCATGTGTTCTAGATAAATGATTGTTGAAGATGATTCTCCGGCAAAGAAAAATAAAGTCACCCAAAATATCAGACATATTGAAGAAAGGATTCATTCAATTAATATTTTTGAGTTCCTACTAAATTCACAGTATTGCTATGGGGTTGCTGTGATAAGCAAAGCTGTTGCTTTTGCCTAACAGGGAAATGAGGAAGATAACCATAAATCAAATTACCATGTTTATGATTATCTGATTATAAACTGAATTAAGTACTCTGAAGGAAAGGGCCAGTTCTGTGAGACCCTAGAATAATAACAACCATAAAACTTATTATGTGGCTTTCATTTTAATGTACCAGGATAGGGGAAGCAAGATTCCAAATGAGGGAGTAGCATGTACAAAGGCCCTGAGGCAGAAAGCAGCCAGGCAGGTCCCACAAACTGGAAGGAGGCCTGTGTAGTTGGAGTGAGGACAGCTGGCAATGATTCAAAGTGAGGCTGAGGCACAAGTGGGAGGCACCAGCGGGGACTTGAAGCCAGGGAAAGATATAAATTTTCATCTTATCAGCCATAGGAATCCATTAAAGGGTCTTAAGAAGTAAGTGACATCATTATGTTTGTGCTACATAAGTACCTGTGTGACTTGATTCTAAGAGAGCACGATAGTATCAATGTGGTAAACTGGGGTTACTAAACACATTATTTAAAAAAAGAAAAGCAAACAAAGGAGTGAAAAGTTTTGTCAGATAAATTACTCTGGCAACAGCATGAATGATAGGTTTCATAAGGGCAACACTGGGCACTAGAGAGATGAATTTGAACAACACAAACGAAAACATAGGAAATAAAATGGATACAAGATACATTTAGGTAGTGAAATGTGGAGGTTGAGAGAGGGAAGGCTCTAGATTGGCTCCAGATTTCTGGTCTGGGTAAGTGGGTAGGTGATGTCGCTATTTGCTGTGATCAAGAGCACCGGAAGGAGACCAGGTTGAAAAGGAAGGAACGTCGTTAATCCAGCTAGATTTGTTAATTTTAACATGTTCATGAGAATCCAAATGTGTAGATCCAGACAGGAAGTGGTATGAATCTGTACCTCAGAGAAAATCCCATGGATCAATATATAGATTGTGGACTGATCAATATATAGACAATAGTTAAAATGGTAAACATGAATGGATCACATAGGGAGAGTATTTACCATGATTTACATGAATTATAAGAGAACCCTTGGCATCACCAGTTACAGGACAAGCTCAAGGTAAGAGAAAACCAAAGAAAAATTGCGTCAAGAAAACCACATGATTAGGTCATTTTCTAAAAGGACTAAAGGGTCATAGGGGCATCTGAAGAAATAGAAGTATTCCTTGGGTTTAGCCATTGGGCATTTTTGTCAAAGGGGTGTAAGTCCAACGGTGGGGTGAGCACCAGAGTGTGGTGGGAGAGGAGGATGCAGAAAAAGTGATTGCCAGCAGGCTATTCTTAATTTTATTTTCTATACTAGTTTCAGGTGTACAAAACAACATACTGATTAGACATTTACACCCCTCATAAAGCGATAACCCTCCCAAGTCTACTACCCTTCTGACATCGTATATAGCTCTTACAATTCCATTGTCTGTTCCCTATGCTGTACTCCACATCCTGTGACTATGTATATTAATTATAACTGACATTCAATATTATTCTACTTCAGCTTCAGGTGTATAGCACAGTGGTCAGGCATCTACACAGTCTATGAAGTGACCCCCTGATAAGTCCAGTGCCCATCTGGCGCCCTATGTGATCTTTACAACATTATTGTTTATATTCCCCACACTGTATCTCACATCCCCATGACTATTTTGTGACTATCACTTTGTACTTTCTAATCCCTTCACCTTCTCCCCTCTCCCCCAACCTCCTTCCCATCTAGCAACCATCAGTTTGTTTTCTGTATCTATGCGTCTACTTCTGTTTTGTTTGCTCAATTAGTCTGTTCTTTAGATTCCACATATAAGTGAGATCACATGGTATTTGTCTTTCTCAGTCTGACTTATTTCATTTAGCATAATATTCTCTAGGTCCATCCATGCTGTTGCAAATGGTAAGATTTCATTCTTTTTATAGCAGAATAAAACTCCATTATAAATGTACCACAGTTTCTTTATCCAATCATCTGGGCATTTTGGTTGTTTCTATATCTTGGCTACTGTGAATAGCACTATGCTTTAAAGAAGGTTGGCTAAGAAAGGAAGGCATGAGAAAGGTTGGAAGACAAGAGAATGATGTAGGGTCAAGAGTACAAGCACCTTCACAATGAGAAATCACCTCACACCTGTTAAATGCCTATTATCAAAAAGACAAGAAATAACAAATGTTGGCAAGGATATGGAGAAAAGGAAACCTTTGTGCACTGTTGGTGAGAATGTAAATTGGTGCAGCCACTGTGAAAAACAGTATGGAGGTTCCTCAAAAATTTAAAAATAGAACTACAACATGATTTAGCAATTTCATTTCTGGTTATTTATCTGAAGAAAACTAAAACACTAATTCAAAAAGATATATTCGCCCCCATATTCATTGCTGTATTACTTACAATAGCCAAGACACAAAAAAAACCTAAGTGCCTATCAATGGATGAATGGATAAAGAATTTGTGGTACGCATAAACAATGGAATATTATTCATCCATAAAAAAAGAATTAAATCTTGCTATTTAGGACACATGGCTGGACCTTGAGGGCATTACAATAAGTGAAATAAGTCAGATAGAAAAAGACAAATGCCATGTGTTCTCACTTATATTTGGAATCTAAAAACAAAACAAACAAAAATAACCTAATTCATGGATATAGAGAACAGATTGGTGGTTGCCTGTTGTGGTGGTGGGGGGGGGGGGGGAGTTAGAGGTTTCATGAAATGGGTGAAAGAAGTAAAACAGTACAAATTTCCAGTTATATAATGAGTAAGTCATGTACAACATAGTGACTAGTTAATAATACTGTACTGCATATTTGAAGGTAGCTAGGAGAGTGCACCTTGAAAGTTCTTATCCCAAGACAAAAATTTTGTAACTGTGTATGTATAACTAGACTTATTGTGGCTATCGTTTTGCAGTATGTGCAACTATCAAACCATTATGTTGTACACCTGAAACTAATATAATGATATATGTCAACTATACCTCAATGAAAAAAAACATTTTTTTTTAAGAATGCAAGAGCCTTAAGCATGTTTGTAGGCTGTGGGAAAAAAGTAGAGAAGAGACAGTATCAATAGGCAAAGTAGCCTTCTGGTGAATTCCATAGCATTTGTATCCAGACACACCATTCCTAATTTCACCTGACTAACTATACCATCTTGAACAAGTTAATAATTCTCTCTAAACCTCAGTTTTTTTCATATATAAAATGAGACAAATAATAGAAGTTACCTCATATGATTATGATAAGGTTTAGATAAGATAAATGTGTGTGTGTGTGTGTGTGTGTGTACCAAATATATATATAGTATAGCAAAATGTCTGTAACAGAGTAAGCACAGCACTCAATTTACGATCTCTGTAATTACTATTATGCATAAAATTAAATGACAAAATAAAAAGGCACGTAACTTTTGGTAACAGTAATGGTAAAAGACAAAGATAAGATTATAGAAACAGAAAATTATATAAGTATATTTAAAAAGTTTAATAATTTACCCTAAATCACACAATCAGAAAAAAGGAAACTAGACAAATAGCAATTTGATAAATACTACCAATAACCTCAGACATTATGCAAAATCAGACACCAGTATCAACACTGCTTTGAGAATTAAATAACTGTGTATCACTAGGAACAATGCCTGGCACAGAGGAAGTGCTACTAACAACTTTGCTGTTGTTAGTGCTGCCTAGAGTAGTAGCGTTAGTGTTTCAGAGTAAACTTTGGTGCTCTGCTTAAGGCAGTGTGGTCACATCTATTGCTATACCTTCAAGTATTACCTTCATGCTCGATAAATTCCAAATCTATGTGACAGCCCCAACTCCTCTCTTAATTTATATTCCACACCATAAATTCCTGATACCTCACTAACATCTTAACCCCAAATAATCTAAAATCAAAATCACATTTTTTAAAAAAAATTCCACTTCTTTTCCCTCAAACACAGATGCCTATTTGGTTAATGTTAGAGGTCATGGGAACACACTTAGCAGTTGGAGGAGGGAAAAAAAAAAAAGAAGTGAAAAAGTAGAGAAAGAGAAAAAGTATTGAGAAAAGAAAAGGAGGAAAAAGAGGACAAGCGTGAAGTAAAGGAAAGAGAAGTGATGAATTTCTTGGCAGTGAAATCTTTGAATCAAACCAATCAATGTTCTAACCCTGTAAGATTTAATGTCTTTTGCTATCGTTCACTGGGAATAGTCAAACTTTCTCACTTGACTGATCATCCATTCAGCAAATATTGATTGACCAACCATTATGAGAATGGCCCTGGTAGGCATTGTCAGAAAGCAGGAAACGTATGAGCCAAAACCCTTCCCCTCAAGTTGCTATTAGCTTCTCTAAGAAAAGAGATAAGCTATCCAAAAAAATTTCAAAAGTTTGAACAACAGGACGTCAGTCACAGATTTCCTGATGTTGCAAGAGTAAGTAGAGATACTACTACTATTCAGCAACTTACATTTGGAGTTTCACCTTGGAGAACTCTAAACAGATTGGCACCCAGTAAAAGTTCATTGAAGGCAGTAGGGAAAAATGTATGGTGGATCATTCCTTCCACAGACCCTACTTTGTCCATTTCTTTTTAGTCATTATGTAGAGGCAATTACATTTTGGCTTTCTAAGACCACTTTTGAGTTCTGCAAAATAAATTACATCTATTAGGAAAATAAACTTAAAATAATATCTTCATACTTCCTTCTCTCTCTAACTCACTTTAACATCAGTGGATTCTGTTTGAAATTTGAGGTTATCACAACAGCTTACATTTCTGAGATGCAGATAATTAGAGGCATTTCATACTATTCCTGAGTGATAATATATATATATATATATATATATTATTATATTATATATATTATAGAATATATATATATATATATATATATATATATATATATATATATATATATATATTCTAAAGAGTAAGGCAACAACCTTTCTTTAAAACAAAGGGAAAAAAAAGAAAAAAGAAAAAGAAAAAGAGAACCTCCAGTAAAGCCAGATTGCATTCTATAGAAATGGTTTATTTATTAGAATTTGAAAGCATTTAAGTACTAACAATTCAAATAACTGAACTATCTCATTGTATTTTAGGTGCAGGGTAGCATAATACATTAGATGACTTAAAAGTGAAAGTTTGCGAATCAGACTGTCCACTTCCCAATCCAGCTCTACTTCTTCCTTGCTCTGTCACCTTGACAATACTCATCTTTCTTTGCTTTGGCTTTATCATCTTTTAAATGGGAATAAAAATATGTATCTCTTAGGATTATTTAGAGGATTAAATACATCTAAAGTGATTTGTAAAATGCCTGACACATAACAAGGTTTCAATACATATTAGTTATTTGGACAAAGTTCCTCCTCTGCTCACAAAGCTCATCACTTACTAGAGAGAAAAACATGCGATGCACAGTTACTCATAGTCACTTATAAGTGAATATGTATATCCTCTGGGAGCGAACAAGAGGGAATGAGTAATTCTACATGCAGAACTCAAAAGAAGGTTTAGAGAAGAAGTGGCATTTGAGTCTTCTACTCAAGCCATGTCCATTATTTATACAGATTTACTCACACATGCAATTCCATATGAAAAAAATTTATTTAGTGTTTATATATTTTATTACAATATTTAATTAATGCTTAATTATAAACATATGGTCAACTCGATCAAAATGGTTAAAATCTTTGGTTTGAGGACTGAAATCTGATGTTCCTTCTACATTTTCTCTTCTCTCTAATAGACCTTACTCCTTCCTGCCCTCTCGTTCCTTCTCTCTACTTCTCTCCCCTTTTTCCCTCCCTACCCTCTTTCCTTCGCCCTGGAACCCTTTCCAACTTAGATTCTTCAGTATGGCTCTAGGATTTTATTCAAATGTTTCCCACAAAGACAGTCATGACAAACTCTTGCAAAGATAGCTATTGTTGCTTGTCTGGCTTCCACATTTCATCCCTGCTAGACAAAGAGGACATTGAATGGGATTAAAGTGAAAGATCTTCAATGAGTCAAGTGTTAATGGAATTCTCTCCAGAAAAGAAGATACTTCCTAACATGTTGAATGAATCAATGAATCACTTAACTGTAACAAGTAATTTACCTTACTGGAGTAAGTATTTAAAATCCAGATTGTGTTTTTATTATAATTTACCTAGAAAACTGACCTATGTAATTTCTGCAAAGGAGAGTGACCATTCAGGTTTTTGGTGCAGTGATGAAAATCAAGAAGAAAAGAAGACCCGTTAGTTCCCACTAAAATTGTAAAGGCAGATCTTACCTAAAACAGAGAAGAAGAAAAAAAACACTATGCAAAAAAAGTTAAGACTGCCTTTAAAGGTTCAAATCATCTAATTCCATTCCTGTTCCCTGCTCTACCCCACCACACATATGCACAGTGTAGCAAATAGGTGTTATTTGTCATTGATAATCTGAGTCTTAATGGACGCACTAAAGAATGACCACGTGGCCTCATCTACATTCACTCAATTAAGAGTAACTGTTCTGCTGGTTTAGAATTTTTCAGAACAAAAAACAGCTGTTCGATTGCATTTTTCACTGCAAACAGTGAATCTGAAGTTGTAGAAACACATCTTGAAGTCCCACATCCAATGAGGCAATTGCTTAAGGCAAGATGGCTACTCAGGGGTGAAAACAGTAATAAACTTAAGGATTTGAGTTTAACTTTTTAATTAATTTTTATTGGAATCTAATAACTTTATACAGATGACAAAAAACCTAAAAAGGACTGTTTGAAATATTCAAATTATTTGGGAAAGTAAAGGTGAGACATTAAGTAGGAAGAAGACAATTCCTTGCTCAGTGGAAAGCCACTTCATATTTCACTGTAATCAAGATAGAAAAGCATGGTATATTACATACAGCTATAAATGTATAAATGCTAGTTAATTGTTCCTTAGGGCATATTTCCCCTAACAGTAAGTTCCTTTTAGTAAATATCAAGTGTCCAAAGTTGGTGTTTTTTAACTAGCATTTGTCTTCCTACAAACAGCAAACTAATTAGAATCCAGAGTTAACAGACTCAGTGAACCTCCTACAAAGAGGTCTTTATACTTTCCAGAACCAGGATTAAGAATCTCCACTGCTGAAAATGTAGGCTTGCAGCTTTCAGAGATGAAGAATTCCATATTCTCGATGATTCCAACGTCACTTACTTTTTATAAGTGAAAGTTCTGATCTTTCCTAAAGTAAATTGTCAAAAGTAAATGGTAAAGTGGGGAAGATAGAAAATCAGGCTATGGGCATGTTTTGAAAGGAGCTTCTAACAGAGCAGGTATTAGGAGTAAAGAGGAAGACTTCTGTCTGGTGTTTTCCTTCATGGTCTAAACTCTGAATATCTGATGATCATCTGTGCAAATTTTGCCTTTGACCACTTTCTACACAAGTCCCTAATTTTTCTTTCAAGTCATGCCTGTTCTGTGTCATCCATTAAGTAGAATTCATTTAAGCAACAAAAATACCTGAGAATACCTTCAATAGTCAGTCAGTCGACCTCTCTCTTTTAGAGATAAATTACTAGTCCGAGGTCATACAGTGTGTTTTTTTGGTGGCACATGCATAACCAGAGCTGGGGTTCACTAGGTGACTTCTCATCATCCCTCCCAGGTTTTTACAAAAGCATCATTTGTCCTTGCCAATGTTCTGGGAGCCTAAGAGCCATTCAAGGAATTAGTGCTCCATCTCCAGAATCCTTCTAGAACAATTCAGTTGGCTGACTGCCTCAGACTACTTAACCTGGCTTTTCACCTTTCCTCACCTGCTCTGCTTCCTAAGAATGCTGTCTCAGTGGGTCCTTTGCATCTCTTCTACCATGTGATTTTTCTAAGTTTCCCCTTCTGGCCCCTTACACATTGCATCAGTGTGACAGAGTCACTCCGCCACCAATGACTGCCCCAGCAAGGCTGTGTTTCAGAAGAAGGAGCCTCTCCCACACGGGAATCTTTCTCCATGACCCCCCACATTGTCTTGCCTCCTCTTGGCCTTTTATTAAAATACTTTTAACTGAACATAATATATGAGGCTTTAGTTTTGCCACACTAAGAAAAATATTTACCACAGTTTCAAGAAAATTATTGAACAAACTTGATCTATTCATACCAGAAAATTCAAAGTATTAGCCGTTGTGTTCAATACTTAGCACCTTAGACTTTGCAGACATTTTGCCTATAAAACAGGAATTTTCTTCTCTTCTGGCTTCAAACTCTTGTTTGAATTAAAAGCCAATTAGCTCACAATGTAAGCCAGAAAAGGCTTTTAGAAACCAACACCACTGCATCAACAATACCATTGGTGAACTGAGTGGGGGAAATTACACAAAATCCAATTAAAAAAAAAAAAAAACTCAGATAGACTGTCCTTCCTCTAAATAATTCCTCAGAGGAAAAATAACACAGAGAGAGATTCACAGAAACAATCCATGCTTAAAGTTCATTCTTTGTCAGGATTGTGGCTCTGTAAAGTTTTCACTTCAAATATAGCAGAATGACTCAAAGTGTCTTTTCTCATTTTCATGTAATTTCTCTCAGCTATTCTGTCAATAAGCAAACTGAGTTTTCAATCTGTTTACCCTCCTACAGCCTGACCAACTGAAGTCTAAAAAGAGCACAGCATGTTTTTACCACTCCCACCCCTACCACTTTACTCCTTTGTGCAGTGAACCTCACATTGGTTCTTGTCTGGAGAAATATCCCCTACATCCTACACATCAACCTTTAAAACAATTTAGTCATTCTGTTCTTTAGGCATCCCATGTGATCCACACTGTTCGTTTCTAAGTGATTCCCAAGCACAACTTTGCTCTTTCCTCACCTCTTACCCAAACTAATGCCTAGATATTTCTTTTATAAAATATACATGAATCGTTTTACCATAGGTGACAGGTAGCCCTGAATGGATCCTGGAAGGAAGAGCCATGTTGATCTACAGCTATAGAATGGAAAATCATAATGTATAAGTTAAACCGTCTTTATTTAGGGACTAGGATACATGTATTAACAACAGTGCTGTTAGAATAATTCATATGACTCTAAATTTTTTTTATCTACAAAGATTGCATAAATTACAATACATCCTTTGTTTTATTCAACTAAAATTGCATATAGTACAGAGAATTTCCCCAAACAAAATATTAAAATGTTACAAAACAATGTTGTAAATAAACAGCAACCATTTATTTAGCTCCATATATATGTATATATATGTACATATATATACATATATATGTGTATATATATATATATATATATATATATATATATATATATATATATATATATATATATATATCAAGAGATGTAAATGTCAGTTTTCCCTTACATTCATCCTGTAAAACAGGTGTTATTGGCTCTTTCAACTAAGATCAGGCTCTTTCAACTAAGCTCGTTACCTCCCAAAGGCGCCTAGCTAGCATCTTTGAACAAAAGAGGAGGAAGTTTGGGAGGAGAAATGACATTCATGTCCTACAGTATGAAATCCTACGTCAGAGTCCTGTAAACCCAAAATCTTATACATTTTACAAGTTCAAACACGATTTAACATGTGTTCATCCTGCTTTGGTAATAAAAAGATGCCTAAATATTTAGTGTCTATCTCTGTCATACCCAAAAATAGATGTGTTGCATGGCTTTTAAAAAATTCATCATACTTCACCTACAATAGCTATAAATGACCAGTACAGATCTCAAGCCATTCAGCTTGGTGGAGGAAATCACCGTGTCTCAGTTAAAGCTCAAAATGTTTCAATTCTGCAGAGTCCATTTTCTTGACTGTATGTAGACATTTTGGGCTAAGAAAGATATACAAGCTTATCAAGTCCTGGAGAAGAAAACAAAAAATAGTTGTCTTGGAAAATGTATATACAGTCATTTTGGGGATGGGCTGAATGGATGGAAGGAAAAGTCAGGCAACCAAAATGTTGAAGCAAGCCATCGTGCAGAGTTGCCACTTTATGTATAATACCAATTTCTACGAGGTAGACCAAGGAAGGTCTTGTCTAATAGAAAATTATCTGGCCTGATAAACCATGAAGAACAGCTGGATTGTTTCTCTTGGGAGCTCTATACTTTTTGTTGACTTATCTTGCACTCTCAGGAGTTAGACTATTGAATTTAAAAGATTAATTTTTTCTTCTGTCTCAAGGAGATTACTATAGTCACACTTTTTTTTTCCTCCTTGAATTCTGACTTTGTATTTAAAAGTATGAATGTCTTGTAAAAATGCCTCACCCAGGGGGAAAAAAAAACATGCCTTATGCAACTTCCTTTGGATCTTGAAAAATAAAAGGTGATTTGATACAAAAGGGACGCGAATCATCTTTAGTAAGAATTGGAATTTCTCTCATGAAATTACTTAGCATTTTCTTAATTGGCTGTATTTACTCTAGTATGTCAAGTCCTGTGTTTAAATGGTTTCCTGTGACTCTTCAGAGGGTTACTGTAGTAACAAGATACTATGTGTGTCACTTTATATTTGGTGAGAGAATTGTTCTTGCTCTAATTATATTGTAAAGGGGACAGCTTCATTAACCAAAGTGGCAGAAATAACAAAAGCATCTAATACTTATTCCACCTGGACATTTCACAAAGCTGAATGACTCCTTCCTATTCAAAAATGCCTCTCTAGTGCATTTATTAAAATGAGCTTTCAACGAAACCATTGACTAGAGAGAAAAGACCGTCTCGGCTGTGCTAAAACCTGATTTCCTCTGAGTACCAAATAGCTTCATAAATATTTCAGTACACCGAGGGGGGAAAGTACTTAGAAATTAGAAACTATGGCAGTGTCTGCAGATTTGGGAATGGCCCAAATGATTCACATCAATTCAGATTTGTAGAGCATCTACTGGATACTAGGCTATTGTCAATGCTAGTGATGCAAAGACAAATAAAAATTGGATAGTTTAAACCTTCCAAGAGTCCATGGGGCCCATGGGTGATATAAACACATGAATAATATTTTAAAGGCATGGTAGTAAGTGTTCTTGCAGAGACATGGAAAGTTTAAATAGTCATACGAGCAGCTTGAACATCCTTCTTTTGAGCCTCTGCCATCTGTCCTAGTCCTAAGTGCTAACATACATGTTATTTTATTTAATGCTCACAGCTAACAATGTGACCAGGTGTTATGAAGTTCTGTGAATTCATTCTTCAACAAGGATTTCTTGAGTACTTACTATGTGCTAAGCACTATTCTATGCACGGGATAAACAGTAGACAGACAAAAATCCCTACTTTCATGGAATTTCCACTGTCTTGGGTAGAAACTGAAAGTAGCATAATAACTAAATTATGCAACATATTAGAAGGTGATAGTTCTATGGAGAAAATTAAAATGAGATATAAAAAATAGGTCAATGAGTGCAATTCTAAATAAATGGACTGGGTATCAGGGAGGCCTCACTAGAAAATGACTTTTGAGCAAGCACTTGAAAGAAATGATG
The DNA here is from genome assembly GCF_057876585.1 of Rhinolophus sinicus. Taxonomy (NCBI): domain Eukaryota; kingdom Metazoa; phylum Chordata; class Mammalia; order Chiroptera; family Rhinolophidae; genus Rhinolophus; species Rhinolophus sinicus. The sequence continues at coordinate 179,088,826 of NC_142501.1, read as the reverse complement.
AAGCTAGCCACACTGAGGAAGTAGGAAGTTAGCCATACTGAAAAAGGAAGGGAAATGAACCATACTATGAAAGTGAGGGAGCTGGTCAGAATGAGGAAATGAGGGAGCTAGCTATACTGAGAAAGGCAGGAAGCTGGCCACAGTGAGGAAAGGAATTACTCATATGAGGAAATAGGGAGCTAGTCATACTGAAGTGAGACAACTAGGTACATTGAGAAAGTAGGAACTTGTCCATACTGAGGAAGGAAGAGAGATAAACATACTAAGGAAGTGAAGGAGCTGGTCAGAACGAGGAAGTGAGGGAGCCACCCATACTGGGGAAGGATGCAAGCTAGCCACACCGATGAAGTGAAGAACTAACTAGCCATACTGAGAAAAAGCGGGAGACAGCCATGCTAGCATCTGAAGAAAGGGCATTGCAGACCATCATAAGTGCAAATACTCTAAGGCAAAGCATGCCCACCCAGCAGGTTTGGAGAAAGCAAGGATTGTATGAAATGTCATTTCTGTAAGATTACATAGTGTATGTACAAAGAAGTATATGTACAAAGAAAAATATTCACTGAGATAATAATGAAAATTTGACTGAGTGATAGAATTTCAATTACTTTTTATCCTTGTCTTCAATTTTCCGATTTGTTTGAATTGTTTCCAATGGAAGTGTATTACTTTATAACCAAAAAAAAATTTTTTTAATCCTTTATTGAAAAAAATATTGCATTGCTGTAGGTCACAGTTGTGTTTAGTGGCTCAACAGAGACTAAATCCCTCTCTACCCATTCTTCCCAAATAATAAACATCCAGTTTTAGTGATCACACTGTTTGCTAATAACTACTTTCCTGGTAACAATTACTTTACCCAGACTCTTTTCCAGCTAGGCCTTACCATGAAAATAGGTTTACTCAATGATCAGATGATTCAAAGGAAGTGGCCGTAAAGAAGGGGGCATCATGGGCTTCCTCAGCAATTCTCCCTGGTATTGGCCTGAAGTCAGACATAACTGCTGGTGACAAACACTTTCTTGGAACATAGGAGCAAAGATCTTGCCCTAGAGATGTCAGAGACAACTTCATAAACCACCCTGCCAGCTCTTATCTCCCACTTTCAGACTTCTTTCACAGCAAAAATAAAATCTTGTGTGTTTAAACCACTCTTATTTTTCATGCTTTTCTGACACATACGGCTGAACAAGCCCTACTTAAGATAACATTTCTAAAGCAGTGTCGCACCATGTCTCCTTAGTTTATGTTTAGTGGCCTTTGCATTACACCACCATTGCTCCTTGCAAGAGGGAAACAGATCCTGGAGGACAGACACTTGAGCTGAGTCGTGGGGGTTGAATCAGAACATGGGAGGGCCATATACAGCTTTGTGTTAGAAAACTCATTCAAAAGGGTGTATGGATCAGACAGTGCAATTAAAAATAATAGAGTTTTCTGACAACCTTAATTATTAATAATACTTCAAAAAACCACAGCTTTCCTTCATACCAAGAATGCACAATTAGAAAAAACACAAATAGTATTAAGAGCAACAAAATTTATCAAACAACTATGTTCTTATTACTATTTGTTTTTTCTAACTGAGTCTTGAGTTCTGCACACCTGGGCATGACCATGACCTAATGAAAATGAGATTCAAACCAGTTGGCCATCAGGATTTGCTTTGGGCTTCCCACTGCCGCTGCATCAATTCACACTTCTTTTTAAAAACATCACTAGTCATCAACAAGGCCTTCGGAGATCCCACTTGTGTTGAATCAAGAGCAGGAGAAATATTTTAAAGTTTTCTCTCCATCTCAAGCAAGCCAGAAATACTCACTGCATTACTAGCATCACTTCATGTCCTGGCATGTGGCAGATTTATTCACACAGTAATAAGTGAAGAGATGGTTTTTTTTTCATTTTCATAAAAATTTAAACTCAAAATGAAAAGGCTAATAAAAAGCAATTGTGTATATAAGCTACATGTTTATGTCATTGACCTCTCAGGTAAACCAAGGGATGAAACCCTTGACTCACCATCATTTTAAAGAAAACCCTATTGATCCATACTCATATAGCTGACAAAAACTTGGACAGGAATTACACTATGTTGGGCCCTTCGAGGAGTACACAAACAATAAATCTTTGTTGGTGTGATTGCCTCATGTTCTTTGCAAAGCGTTTTGTTGCCTCATTTACTATTAACACCTACCTGAAATAGAAGGAGTAAAGTTGATCTCTCAGTGAATGGTTGCATTGACCCAAATTCCCTAGGATCCTGTATCTGGCCATTCCCTGAGGCCACAAGCGTTCAGCCTGGTCGCAGGCTAACAGGAGGTGTCTCCTTTACGCAGGACGTGGCTGCAAAACCTCAAGGACAGCATGACCCACTCCAGTTTCACCCTTACCTTGAAAAGTATTCTGCATGACTACTGGTGATTAGAAGGCCACATGGTACGATGGAAAAGAAACTGAATTCGGAATCAGAAGGCAAGTGTTCTTGTTCCAGTTCTAATCCATATTGTCTCGACTTCAGGCAAATCTCTTCAAATCCCTGTCCTCAGTTTCTCATTTACAAATATAGGTAATGATAATTTACCATACCAGGTGGTTTTTAAATAAAATAAAATGTGAAAGCACTTTGTAAACAATGAAACAATATACACATGTGGGAAATTACATGTAATTAGTAATCAAAACTTAACATATCTGATCATAGGATGTCAACAAATTAGCCTACTCCCACATAGTTACTTTAACTGATTTTTCAAAAGAGGTCAATTAAACAAAGGTCATGGTCTCCTGGGGTCATTTGACCCAATAATACTATGTCAAAGTATTTAGCCTTCAGAAATGTTTATTGCAACACACTCTGTAAGAGGGAAACATTGAACAAAACCATACTCTCATCAAAAAGAAGTTGTTATATAAATTATGGTATACTTATACCATTAAATACTATGCAGGTGTTTTTAAAATGAGACAGCTTCATTCTCATTACTGTATAGCATTAATTGTTTGATTATACCACAATTTATTTATTCATGTACTGTTGGTGAGCATTTGGATGCTTTCCAGGTTTACATTATTATAAATAACAGTACTGTAAACATTTTTATACGTTTTTGATGACTATGTGAACATACGTCCGTGGTTACATATGTAGAAGTGGAAATACTAGATCATAAGTTGTGTATGTTCAGATTTAGTAGCTAACTCCTGTGGCAGCCATGGAGTTGGGCTGCTCAGACGTCCTGCTGTGAGAAGGAAGCACAGTTGACTGACAGACTTAGCTGCTGCCCTTCTGGAGTCACCTTTGTGATGACACCAAGGCCACTCTTACCCCAAACTGCTCCCAGCCAATGACTGAGCACAAAGCAAATACTAGATCAAGCCCATTCTGTGGGACATGGGATTTGTCCAATGGGCAACTTTAGTTCAAGAACTCTCTATCTTCCTGGGTGAAATGTCTTAGAACTGCAATTTGAGACTCTTCTTACCCAATCCTCCTTCCTTCCCCCATCCTTTCCTAGTGGTTTGAAGGCTCCCTCTGCTTACTCAAACTCCCTACCTTTATCCTTCACCAGAGTTTCCCACAGTAAATCTCTTGGGTGTCTCCTCCTGTCTTGGCATCTGCTTCTCATAAGACCCAAGCCAACAGTCACTTCCAAACCGTTTTCCAAAGTGGGACAAAATCAATCTCCCACCAGCAGTGTGCACAATTCCCAGTTACTCTGCCTCCACACCAACACAGCTATTTTGTGTCTTTTTCATTTTAATTGTTCTAGCCTGTGTGTAGTGGTATCACATTGTGGTATTAATTTTTATTCCCCTAATGACTAATAAAATTGAGCACTTTTTATGTGTTTTTTTGCTATTTGATTATCATCTATTTGAAGTACCTGTTCAGATCTTTTCCCTAATTTCTACCAAGGCTGCCTTTTTCTTTTTAAGTTATAGGACTTCTTTATGTAGTCTGAATATGATTCAATTGTCAGGTGTATGTACTGAAAATATCTTCTCCCACTCTGTGGGTTGCCATTTCATTCTTTTAATGGTCACTTGTTGAACAGAAGTTACAACAACATGCAAGAATATGAGTCACCTCAGAAGCATAATGTTGAACAACGAAGAAAATGCCGGATACAAAATTATATGTACCATAGGATTCAGTTTTGGATGAAATTCAAAACAGGAAAAATTAATGTACAATGTGAGAAGACAGGGTCGTGGCTACCCTTGGGGTTGAGGCTGCCAGAAACCAAATGAAAGAGGGGGCAAAAAGGAAATTTCTTAGTTGCTGAAATATTCTGTTTCTTGGTGCTGGTCATATGAATGTGTTCACCTTATAAAATGCATCAAACTATACACCAAGAGTTACGTAATTTTTTTGTGTACGTTATACTTTAATTAAAATTTTCAATAAATATGGTTCTATGTCTATTCTAAGAAGGAAAAAATGTACTTAATATACTAGTGAGTGAAATGAAAATATCAGCAAGCTATATATAAATAGCATTATCCTGTTTACTTAAAAATGTATATTTAAATATATATGTATATATAAATAACCAGAATGAAACACATTAAACTGTTCACGTTGTCCTTAGCCTTGGAAGTTTTCTGATTTTCACTTAATGACAATTTTTATAACAGTAAACCCCAAATAGAAGTCACCATGCAAAGCCCTCAAAAATGGCAGGGGCAACAATACGCACTTATTCAGTGTCAAATAAATAAAATCATTTTTGAAAGAATATTTTTTTTTATTTGAGGAATTACAAAATATTACAAAAAGGAAAAAACCCTCTTTCCAAGCTGATCTGCCCCTTGCAGTAAATGATCCTTTAAAAAAACATCTGTTCCTAAAGATCCCAAAGATCAAGGTTTTCTTAGAATGAGGAAAAATTTCTATCAGGAAAATGAATAAATTCTTCCTCTCTAGACAGCTTCTCTATGAGGTACAGGTTGCATTTACTTTGGTAGGAAAACATGAATATTTTTCTTCTTCCATTTTAACTTTTCAAATCCTACTTACGTTTCATTGGTTAGCAAGCACCTCTTGTTCCATGAAATACCCCTGAACCATGCAGTGGGTGTGATCTCTGCCTTTTTTGATCTCTGCCGGCACAGCTCTCACACATTTTCTACAACATTCATTATTGTGAAATTTTCTTGCTTTTATTGTGATTTAATGCCTGAAAAAGTTCCTTATATTTTCACCAACTAGAGATGGTTATAATTTAAATGTCATCTGTCTACCTCTTCATTTGATTGACAAAGAAACTATGACCCAAGTTCACACCTTTAATGAAGAGTAAAATTCATTGCTCATTCTAAGTCAGAGTCAGACAAGTAGAGACAGACAATAGCTTGCTGCTTTCCTCTGCTAGACTACGCCTGAGAAAGCACCAGCTTTCCCCACACAGATATAAATAGAAGAGAGCTAGATAACCAGCCATGGGTTTGAATTCCCCACATCTGAGTACATTTTGAGCTGCTGCCATATATACATGTATATATGACATACATAATGGATATATATATATATATATATATATATATATATATATATATATATACACACACACACACACACACACACACATATGGAATATATATAATGGAGATATATATAATGGATATATAGATATACATATGTGTGGAATATATATATTCAAAATATCATTGTCAAGACCAATGTCAAGGAGTTTAACATCTGTTACTCTCTCCTAGGACTTTTACAATTTCAAATCTTATGTTCAAGTTTTTAATCCATTTTAAGTTGATGTTTGTGTATGGTGTAATATAGAGGTACAGTTTCCTTCTTTCACATGTGGATGTGCAGTTTTTCAAAACCGATTAATTGAAGAGACTCTCCTTTCTCTACTGTATATTCTTGGCTCCTTTGCCATAAATTAATTGACCACATATGCAGGGCTTCGTTTCTGAACTTTCTGTTCTGTTCCACTGATATATGTGTCTGATTTTATGACAGTACTATACTGTTTTGATTACTATAGCTGGTAATATAGTTTAAAATCAGGAAGTATGATGTTCCAGCTTTGTTCTTTTAAGATTGTTTTAGCTGTTTGGGGCCTTTTGTGGTTCCATATGGATTTTAGGATTTTTTTTTTTTCAATTTCTTTTAAAGGGCCATTTTGATTTTTTATAAGGATTGTATTAAATCTGTAGATGGATTTGGGCAGTATGAGCATTTTAACAGTATTACTTCTTCAAATCCATGAACACAGAATATCTTTCCATATATTTTTTGGCTTCTTCAATTTATTCATTTATATTTTATAGTATTCAATGTGCAGATTTTTCACCTCCTTGGTTAAATTTATTACTAAGTATTTTATTCTTTTTGATGCTATTGAAAATGGGAATGTTTTTCTTAATTTCTCTTTCCAATATTTCATTGTTAGTGTATAGATACACAACTGATTTTTGTATATTGATTTTGTATCCAGCAACATTACTGAATTAGTTTATTCTAATAATTTTTTTTGTTTTTTGTTTGTTTGTTTGTTTTGTTTTTTTGTGGGGTTGTGTGTGTGTGTGTGTGTGTGTGTGTGTGTGTGTGTGTGTGTGGAGTCTTCAGGGTTTTCTTTGTTTACTCTAGTCCTCTGGGATTTGTGAATGCAAGCCCCATTGGCTTTCAGAGCTAGGTGATTTGCAGGCCTATTCCTCAGATCCAGCCTTAAAAGTTGGGGCACTAGATGTGTGGTCCAAAACTTTCTCTCTTCAGGGAGAAGCTGGGAGGTGGGGGTTCCCTCCCAATGTATGGTGCTGTCTTGGGGTGGGGTTTATGGCATGTCTCAGCCTTTCCTACCCACTTCAATGTAGGTATTTTCTCAGTTTCCTGATATGTAGTAGTACTCAGCTAGTTTCTGGATTCCTCTCAGAGGTAATTATTTCATGTGTAGCAGTATATTCAACACATCAGTAGGAGGAGGGAAATTCAGGAGCCTCCTATGTCATCATCTCTATTCAATGAATATCTAATATACAATGAATATCTAATATACAAACTATTATTATTCCCATTTTACAGAGGAGAAAACTGAGGCATAAAATTTTAAGTAAATTGCTCATCATCATTCATACCATAAATTGGTGAACCAGAATTTTAATACAAGCGTTCTAATCCAGAGCCTTTAGTAATAACCTCTATACCAATGGTTCTCAACTAGGGATAATTTTACCCCCAGGGATATTTGGCAATGTCTGAAGATAATTTTTGATTGTCACAACTGGAAGGAGAGAGTACTACTGGCATCTAGTAAGTAGAAACCAGGAATAGTGCCTAACATCCTATAATGCGTAAAACATTTCCCCACAACAAAGATTTATTCAGCCTAAACTTTCAATACAGTGGAGGTTAAAAAACCCTGCTCTATATTATACTGCCTCTGGGATGAGTTATACCTTCACTATGAAAACTGGGGTCTGCAGACTAGCAACATTGTATCACCTAAGACTTATTAGAAAAGCCCACTCCAGATCTATTTTTAGAATCTGCACTTTAGTAAGATCCCTAGGTGGTTCATTTACCTGATGAAGTTTGAGAGGCAGTGAATTATATGTTCAGCCCTACTATGCTATATGGCAGGTTTCGATTAAGACAAATCCCATATACCAGTCTGGTCTCCATACACAGGCACAGAGGGACAATGTTAGGAAGATAGTGGTGGGGGTGTGGGGGTGGGAAGATGGACAGATTCATCGGTGATGGGATATTAAAGACTGGAATTTTCTTTAGCAAATGGTTCTTAAATGGATGACTTCCTCATAAAGATGAAAGGTTGCAAGCAATTGTGCTAGCATTCCAAAAGGATAAATGGCCTAGAAAAAAAAAATGTATATTCTATGGACTATACAAATATCACAGAATGAATCTACATATAAAAAAAAATCCCACTGAGAGAATTCATCAAGCCAGATAACTTGAATTGTGCTGATAAACACAAAAAGAGAATAGACTGAATTTGACTTTTTTCCACTTTTTAATTACTAATGTTGGTGTCATGTAAACTTAGTTTTGAAACCAGTGTAACTCTCAGTCATTTCCAGGCATATCATACGTATTGACTTGTCCTCCAACCACAAAGTATCCCATGCAGTTGGCATATCTTTGATGATACACAAAGATCTGGTCTGACCAAAGCAATGGCAGTGCAGCTCCATCTATTGCCACTCTCCAATTCAGATTTCTAATTGTGTATATATGTTAAACCATTTCCTAGAACCCATTTTTCCCTTTGTAATAGGGATTTACCTAATCTTAATTTTGTATTTCTATATTATTATTTTATTATTCACACTCTTGTTTTAAATAACTTCAAATCCTTATGGAATTGTTGATGAATAAATATATAAAGAGAGAAGAATAAAAATAGAAGTGATAAATTGGGTGTGCGGGACAACAAAAAATAGGTGTTTAATTCAAACTTTCTTGGTTTCTTTTAAAACACTGACTTAGAGGATTGCAAATTAAGTGATAAATATAATTTTGAAAACTAAATGATAAATATACAAATTTACATTTATAATATAAATATAAACTTGAACTCCCAGAAAAGTGTGATCAGCTGAAGCAAGAAACATCCACAAATTAGGGCGTGTAGATAACCCCTTTCTGGAGACAAAAGATGGAAAACCACCTATGTCTTCTACACAAACTATGTTCATACTTCTGACTTTAAACATCTCCCGTAAAAATTTTTTTAGTAAAATAAACATATACATTTTCTTGTGGCTAATGTTTACAAGGTCCTTGGCTATTATAGGCATTGAAAAAAAAGAAAATGTATATACATGTACAACACACACATTTATAGTCCATTATAGTGCAGAATGTATGCACTAGAACTAAAAGGTCAAAGAAGCTCTCCTCTTTCCCCACTCTGAAAATATGTAACCAAACTTTGGTTTTGATTGAAAGTATTTGTTCCATGTTTGTGTGTCATCCAATTTCTAGCTGAGTTTGTCTTGGAACCTTCCACCTTAGCATATCCAATACCTTTGGTTAAAAAAGACCTGTCCTCCCCTTCCTCATGCAAGTAGTAAGTATTTGCTTCTGTTGTGCACCGCTTGGAACTTTGCTTCAGGAAGAAAGCCCCTGTAACTCTCTTTTAATCTAATTCATCCAGGGATAATCCCTAGGAAGTTCCCTGAGAGCCTGACTGGGTTATAGAAAACTGAAATTCTATGTTGTTTTAACTAAATATATTTTTGACCTTATTGTTGGAAGTGGGACTTACTGACATTTGATATTAATCATAGACACTGGAAAAACAGATCGGGGAGTCGGGATTGTCATCTGTGACCAATCAAGTCTCACTGGACACAATCCACTGCTCAGTGCTGCTTTAATTTGTTGTGCTGAAATGTCACACCTGTCAGACAACTCACACATCTTTCCAAGGACATGCTAGGTTTTGTTTTCTCCCTGTCTATAAATGCAACATGTTAGCAATATGCATTGACAGATTCCAGTAGTATTTTTCCCCTACTCTAGCTGTTAGTTCACTTGTCAAACACAGGAATTTCTCTTTCGTCTTCAAAGAATTCAGAACCACAATTAGAATGAGGGGAAAACAGCAAAGCAGATTGACAGGCTACCCATTAAGATTTTCCAGCAGTTCCTTAGCTGTTTATATACACTGCCTACCCTTCCTCCACCTCTCCAGCAAGTGGAAAACTGAGGAACATACCTGGATTTTACAGGTATAGACAACTGAAAGACCAATATAGATGAAGTAGTGATTTAATGAGAGTTAATTTTAAATTGTCCAGTTAACTGGGGCTAGTAATTTTTTATGGTGTATACGCAGCCTCTTTGGTGACCTCCACATGTCTAGAATCTACTCAAGAAGACAGAAAGTTTGAGTGATGAATAGAAGCAGCATAAAACTAAGGAGCAGATGAGCTTGGAGGTGCTCCACAAGAGGCCTTTTTTCAAATTATTAAAGCCACATCAGAAAATGCAAACGATGGTGGATAAAACTGTGCTTAAGTGTAGCTATAAAACATGAAAGTTTTAGAGGTTGCTATTGAACAAAATTGTGGGAAGTAAAAGAAATTTATGGTTGAGTAAAACTAGATTGTCAAGTATTTAAAGCCAAGAACTCTGGACATGAAGCTGAGGATTCTGCTTAAGTGGTTCCTGAGACATCTCTTTGAAGCAGTTTCCTCAAACAATCTGGGAACATAAGATGTTCAAAACAATTACGGTCATGAAAAAGGAACGAAGATGAATTATTCAGGACTCTAGCAGGAACATGGTCCAAGAAGAATCATTTTTATTTTATATAGAAGATTGTAAGCTCTTAACTAAAGAGGCATTTCTCTATTTATGAGAAAATGAGACCATGTTTGGGATTGAGTAAAACCAAGGTCTCTAATGCCTGCAGAGCAATCTTAAGTTCTGCAGTCCCTTTGGCCATCAGGATTTACTTCGGACTGCCCACTGCAGCTGCATCAATCCACACTTCTTTTTAAAAACATCACTAGTCATCAACAAGGCCTTCGGAGATCCCACTTGTGTTGAATCAAGAGCAGGAGAAACATTCAAAAGTTTTCTCTCCATCTCAAGCAAGCCAGAAATACTCACTTCATTACTAGCGTCACTTCATGTCCTGGCATGTGGCAGATTTACTCACACAGTAATAAGTGAAGAGATGGTTTTTTTTTCTTTTCCATAAAAATTTAAATTCAAAATGATAAGGCTAATAAAAAGCAATTGTGTATATAAGCTACATGTTTATGTCATTGACCTCTCAGGTAAACCAAGGGATGAAACCCTTGATTCACCATCATTTTAAAGAAAACCCTATTGATCCATACTCACATAGCTGACAAAAACTTGGACAGGAATTACACTCTGTTGGGCCCTTCGAGGAGTACACAAACAATAAATCTTTGTTGGTGTGATTGCCTCATGTTCTTTGCAAAGCATTTTGTTGCCTCATTTACTATTAACACCTACCTGAAATAGAAGGAGTAAAGTTGATCTCTCAGTGAATGGTTGCATTGACCCAAATTCCCTAGGATCCTGTGTCTGGCCATTCCCTGAGGCCACAAGCATTCAGCCTGGTCGCAGGCTAACAGGAGGTGTCTCCTTTACGCAGGACGTGGCTGCAAAACCTCAAGGACAGCATGACCCACTCCAGTTTCACCCTTACCTTGAAAAGTATTCTGCATGACTACTGGTGATTAGAAGGCCACATGGTACGATGGAAAAGAAACTGAATTTGGAATCAGAAGGCAAGTGTTCTTGTTCCAGTTCTAATCCATATTGGCTCCACGACTTCGGGCAATTCTCTTCAAATCCCTGTCCTCAGTTTCTCATTTACAAATATGGGTAATGATAATTTACCAGACCAGCTGGTTTTTAAATAAAATAATATGTGAAAGCATTTTGTCAGCAATGAAACAATATACACATGTGAGAAATTACGTGTAATTAGTAATCAAGACTTAATATTTCTGATCACAGGATGTCAACAAATTAGCCTACTCCCACATAGTTACATGAACTGATTATTCAAAAGAGGTCAATTAAACAAAGACTGTGGTCTCCTTGCTCAAAGTGCTTGAATGTTTATTCTTCTAACATGGTTATGTTAAGAATCCAGTGTGCACTTTAGTCATGTAACATAGTCCAAAATTTTGCATCTGCTTTCATGAATCCAACGTCACATATTTCTCATGGCCAAGTGAGAAGACTGAGTTATGACAAAAAGAAATGCTGCTCCATTACAATTTCTGATCTCAGAGGCCTGTTTCAGCCACGTTTAATGGTAGGCAATGAATCTCAGAAAAAGCACCTCCACCTCACCTTTGGATGACCAAAAATGATAGATAAGACTCAAATACAACCTTGTCTGGAGCTGACAGGGGCAGACTCCCAGTCAAGGAGTCAGAAAACTATTGCAGTGGACTCAGCTGTGTTAAAAGCACATGTTATGGGGGAATTGTAAAGTATTGCAGCCACTATGGAAAGCAATTTAGAGATTCCTCAAAAAATTCAAAATAGAACTGCGTACAACCCAGCAATTCCATTTCTAGGTGTTTATCTGAAGAAAACGAAAACACTATTTCGAAAAGATATATGCACTCCTATGTTCATTGCAACATTATTTACAATCACCAAGATATAGAAGCAACCTAGATGTTCATCAATAGATGAATGGAATAAGAAGATATGATACATATATACAATGGAAAATTAAATGAAATCTTGCCATTTGTGACAACATGGATGGATCTAGAAGGCATTATGTTAAGTGAAATAAAATGGACAGAGAAAGACAAACACTGTATGATTTCACTTATATGGGGAATCTAAAAACCAAAATAAACAACAAACAAAACAAAACAGAAACAAACTCATAGCTACAGAGAGCAAATTGATGGTTGCCAGATGGAGAGAGTTGGGGTAGAAAAGGGGAAGGGGATTAAGAAGTATAAACTTCCAGTTATAATATGAGTCACAGGAATATAATGTATAGCATAGGGAATAGGGTAAATAATATCACAATAACTATGTATAGTAGCAGATGGTTACTAGACTCACCGTGGTGATCACTTTGCAAGATATATGTATAAATGTTGAATCACTATGTTGTACACATGAAACTAATATCACATTTGTCAACTATAATAAAAAATAAATTTAAAAATAAAATAAAAGCACATGTTACATCAACATGACACCTAACCTCTATGGAATCTCTTTCATCATCTATTAATATTAAATGGAGAAAAGAGGGGGATTAGAGTTCAATTTTTCCTAATTTTTGTGTGTATCATGGGTCTCTTTAAATCACAACCACCATATGAGGAGATATTAATATTATATCCACCTTATTATTAGGTCACTTAAGCATAAAGTACCTAAACAACACAAAATAAAATTTGTAACCAGTTCACAGAATTCAAGGACTCACATAGATGACCTATAGAAGACTCGTCAGTTTAAGAGTCTCTGAATTAGAACATATAAGATTTCTACCTGAGCATTTCTTTTCTGAAATACAGGGTACATGTCTTATTTGGGTCACATACAAAATCATGACCTGATATGGCCTATTTCCTTCCAATAGATAGAAAATTACCTACCAATGGGTATGTAACAATACTATCCAGTGAGATAACAATACACCAGCATCTTTTCAAATAATGCTGATGTTCTTCAGTAATAAAAATGAATTCACTTTATCCTAGTGACACCCAGAGAAGCTGCTTCTAGTAAGCCCTGAATTTGCCCTTAGGCCATTCTCCTCCTAAATGCAAACTACACGTAGATTGTACAATTTTGTCAGGGATCATGGACTTTCACCATGTGAGTGCTCCCCTGTAGAGAGCACAACTTTTTCAAATCCAAATCAATATCAATCAAATGTTAGAATAGAAGAAACCCATTTTCAAATATCCAAATTGTCCAAAGAGATTGCTTCTAAGCACTTTTTTTTTTTTTTTTTTTTAGGGAGATTGCTGGAGGTTGTGCTCCATGAATACAAAGAATTAAACCAAAAACATCAAGAGATAAAATCCAAGAAAAGGAGCTGAAATGCAAGAAGAGATCTCTTTGAATGACAGCAAAGATAAGTCCCAGGACCATAGCTAAACAGAAAAGAAGGTATGTGGAAAATAGAATGAAAACTTATTTTAACAGAGCTGTTAGACAATGTGGAAAATAGTAACCAAAAAGTAAAAAAAGAGGGAATGAATTCATGGCAAAAATAAAACTTTGCACAAGAAATACATTTAGCAGTGAACAGGTACAAGTACAAAATAATGAAAACCTTGAATGTGCACTTAACCATAAAGCTATTTTGCAAATTTTCAAGAAGAACAAACATGTCTTTGTGCGAAGATGGGTATAAGAAAGCAAAATCCTTATCTTTTATAGTCAATAAAGAACATCTAATACATAAAATACGATGAAGTAGTGGAATAAGGTCACTGTTAGAAATATGTAGGTAATTACTGGAGGCAATAGCAAAAAGAGTTGAAAATGATTATATAGGGAGAAGGTAAGGAAAACCTTGTTATAATATTTGTATTTTAAAATTGTATACAATAAATACTTTGATAAAGATAAAGAGTAAAAATTAACAAGGTAATACAAAAGAAAATAGACAGCAGTCACCTCTGCCTCACTCTGGAAGGATATCAGTGCCGTCACTGCCCTTCTCTTCAGATCCTGAGGTGTCCTACCCCTACCTGAAGTGATCTTTACATAACTTTCTTGACCCCATTGTACATTCTGGATGGCATTGGAACTGAAACTGCTTCCTGGTCTTTCATTATTTCTCTTTAGTTATGATTAAGAAGTTACATGGAAGCTGCTAAGGAAAAGATAATATTGTTGTGTTTCAAATACTCATTTTGAGTAAATGATTCAGTGCAATGTTACTGCAACATTGTCAAGTTCAGTTGTGGGAAGTCTTACTTTTGTCCTCAAGTTCAACATGCCAGTGTTTCAAAAGCCATCACTGTTATACTGCTATGTTGCCTGGTAAACAACTCACACAACTTCTGAATTTATGTGCTCTAAAATAAAAATAAAATGGCATACCAAACAGGAAATCCTGACCAAAGATATATTGAGAATGTGGGGTATCCCCAATGCATTTGGTTACCAACAGGAAATGTCCTAGGTCACTACTACCTTCCCGAGGCTTGAATGCACCACAGGTGTGCCAACATTTGCTTAAATAATCTGTTATTTTGCCAATGTGACAGATTATTTCTACTTCAGAAAGGATAACGAAGAGCAAGGCTTCAGAGAGGGTGTCAGTATAAATACAGTTTTTGTCCACTGGATCCATCCAGTAGCTACAATAGACACTGAACTTGGCATGTAACAAATGAATCCATAGTAACAGACTTTATTTTAGGAAGAATCATTTAGATTTCTCCAACCACAAACCCAAACCACCATGGCAAGCATCTCATAAGTTTATACATTCGAACACTCAGGAAAATGAAGAAGACAATGCATGTGGTTTATTCTCATTGTTACTAGGAAAACAGTTCTAAGTATAAATCCTAACATGCATGTTTCCAGATCAATTTTCTCTAGTCTACAAAGTGTGTTTACACACATATTTCACTGCTGAAATAAATTTGTAAAGATAGCTGACCACTCATCTAATGCATATTTCCCACTCTATCCCTGCCAGTTATGCAGCACCTCTAGAGATAGAGATCTCACTTCTTCCAAAAGCAACCTATTCTGTATACCACTGAGAGTTAGAAAGACCTTTCTTTGATCTATGACATGGTAACTTCCACCAATAATGCTTTCATTCCCTTTGGAGTCAAAAAACAAACAAACAAAAAAAAAAAAAAACACACACATACACACACAAAAACCATATCTAACCTGTCTCCCACATAGCCCTTCAAATATTTGATGACAGCTTCCATTTCTCCCATCACAAGTTTTCTTTTTTCCTCTACTCTTCCCTATCCCCGCATCCCCAACCTCCACAGTAATTTCTTCAGCCTTTTCTCACAGATTATGGCCTTAATCCCTTTCACTCTTCAGGGTACTGTGAAGAATAGGGTCACATGGGGCTTTGAGCAGGGTCATCAAAGTCAGAAAAACCAGGGTTTTAATCTACATCTACCCTGTATGTATATGACTTTGAGCAAGTAACATCTTTAAGCTTCAGTCTCCTAATCACACACACACAAAAATGCAATAACAATACTTATCTCTTAAGGATATAATATGGGCATAGACTGATCGAAGTGCCTGAAACATAGTAGGGTAGATATCAAGAAAATGCTACATTGCTGCTGTGATGGTCGAGCGTGCATGTTCTGTGGTTTGCACATTCTCTGTAAAGGGATATGCCCAAGTTTCAACATACTGTTCTGAACATGATCCAACTGGTACTAAGCAATGTCATAATCTTGAACGACTGGGCAGAGCTTTCATGATTGGCATGTCTCTGTCACTTGTTTACTCACCCCTCCATCTTACAAAAACTATTAATTTCAACTAAGGCCATGGAGCCACGTCATCATCTGCAACTATCCAGGTCTGGCAGTGAGCTAGAATACAAATAAAGGAAACGCTGAACTATGCCTGACTTCCAAAGGATCTCTCCTATAGCCCAAAGGGGAAAACGGCAGTGTGCTCTCCCTGTCACGAAGGTAGAAGGAAACAAGAGTAATAAAAATCATCAGATTCTCCTTTCTGATCCATTTCTAGCAATTTAGGATGCCAAAACAACCCTGAAAATAAGACGTTGGATAGCTAAAAGGGAATAATTACTGAGGAGACATCAATGCTAATGACAACTGGACTTTACGTTTATTTGGATGTCAGTATTTGGGTATCAAAGAAAATCTGCTTAAGGATGAACTCCTGGTAATCTGGAAAAATAATCCATTTGAATTGCATTTAGTTCATTTTTTTAAAATGTATCAATAACAGGTGACCAAACAACCAAATGAATGAACATGTCCATGGATTCTGTTGGCATTCTATGGATATAGCCCCTCAGAAAAGAGAAATTCATGAGTTCTCTGAATTTTTGGAGTAAGAAACCACAATAAAGGATAGAAAAGCTAAAAGCGTGACTGCTTAATTAGGATATCAGTAATATATAAATTATGTGAATTAAATGCATTAATTTTTTTTGTAGAACTAAGACTACTCAATTTTTAAATATAATAGTTTTTGCTTTTTGCAGAAAAATTAGAAGACAGGCAGAAAAATATGAAAATATCCCATAAAAACCACTATAGATAATCACTGTTTAAAAACTCTGGGTACAGGGGTCGGCCCGGTGGCTCAGGTAGTTAGAATTCCATGCTCCTAACTCCAAAGGCTGCCGGTTCGATTCCCACATGGGCCAGTGGGCTCTCAACCTCAAGGTTGCCAGTTCAATTCCTTGAGTCCTGCAAGAGATGGTGGGCTCTGCCCCCTGCAACTAAGATTGAACACGGCACCTTGAGCTGAGCTGCTGCTGAGTTCCCGAATGGCTCAGTTGGTTGGAGTGCTTCCTCAGTTGGACTCCTGCAAGGGATGGTGGGCTGCGGCCCCTGCAACGAGCAACAGCAACTGGACCTGGAGCTGAGCTGTGCCCTCCACAACTAAGACTGAATGGCACCCTCCACAACTAAGATTGAAAGGACAACAACTTGACTTGAAAAAAAGTCCTAGAAGTACCCACTGTTCCCCAATAACAATAAAGTCCTGTTCCCCTTCCCCAATAAAATCTTTAAAATAAATAAATAAATAAATAAATAAATAAATAAATAAATAAATAAAATTAAAAACCGTCTGGGTACATAAGGCATTTTTTTACACCATTTTCATAAAAAATACTGCAAAAAATTAAAAAAAAAAACACCCTGAATTTTATGAGACTAGCCACCATCAACAAAGAACAGAAATAGCAAAAAAGTTATCTCTGAACTCTAGTAGCCAGAACACTAAACATGGATTCCTGTACCTTTCTATTTAATTTCTCCTAACAATTACATCATGCCAATGATTCAGAAAAAAAGGTTTTTCTGGATAATTTCAGACACAATTATAGTTTTGTAGAAATCGTGTAAACCATTTTTGCCTGCCCTTTGTGTTTAACCAGAAGAGTCACAATGTCAACCTGACAGTAAAATTTTAATTATTGAATAGTGGATGGGTTCTGGAGAAAGGAAATGGGATGTGGCTAGTGAAACCAGTTTTTTGCACAGGGAGCTTTATGGTAAACTCAGACTTTTAAAATGATAAAAAGAAAGATGTATACCCAATGAAAAATACAACTTAAAAAATAATGGCTAAGAATGGGACTCGGTTGAGATGGTGGAGTAGGTAAATGCTTTGCTTGCATTCTCTCAAAACCACATCAAAATTACAGAACAACCATCACTGAGAATTACCTGAACCAAAACTCTACAACTAAGGACATGCAGAAGAAGCCACCTCGAGACTGGAGGACGGGCAGAGACATGGAACAGGATGGTCCCATGCCTGTGTGTGACCACTAAAAACCAAGCGGGATATCTGATTATCTGGATGCTCAATTATCTCATGGAGAACAACAAGATTAATTCAACCAACTACCTCCACTGTAGTTTCTCCTACATTTCTATTTCTTTCCTTGGCACTTTCCTTGTTCCAGTCCTACATGTCTAACTACTCACAGAATAACCCTACTCGGATGTTTATGAACTGCACAACTGGGGATTCTGACAATCTGGGTGGGATGGAAGTCTGTGGGAAACCCAAACAGCCTCTAAAAAGCCTGAGCACAGACTCACTTGCTCGCGGGCACTCACCTTGAGTTCCAGCAGGGAGACGTTGACTCAAGGGGCCTCGGAGACATGCCACAGTAGGCCTTGGGTAGAGGACTGGAGGACAGTTGGCATTTTTGTGAGGGGGTCCTCTTTCTACACAGCCAGCAGGTGGGCGCCATCTTGCCTGCATTAAGCCCGCCCACACAGGCCAAATTTAAGTCTGATTGGCCTGGTGAGCTCCACTGCTCTGCCCTGCTTATTCAACTGGGATCTCGCCCAACCCAACTCAGGCATTGCCAGAGGCAATTTCTTGTGAGCGGCCAGCCCCTTGTATATTGCACTCTTTCTTGAAAAATTATCAGAATCCAGCAGGCCCCAGGCAGGCAGCAATTGGCCACTGTGTGCTCTGAACTTTTGCTGAGTTGCTCCAGGCTCAGCCCTGGCACCAAATCAGAATCTACATTACCCTGGTAACCACAACTCTTCCCACTTGAGTGACTCCCTGAGGCCCTGCCTCACCAACTCACGTACTGTGTGAGGCTTCATCTGCAGCTAATGAATCCGGCATGTGGCTGCAAGCCACTGGGTATCTTGGCTTTTTGCAGAGTTACCCTACACCTGGTTCACAGAGAGGCCTCTTCCACATGCCTCCACGGTTAGCACAGGCAGCAAACAACCACGGATCACTTTATAGCCCATACCAGGTGGTCCCCAGCCAGTCACAGGCAGTAGCTGACCTAGGCCTGCACCGAAGCCCCTCCCAAGAAGCCCCAGAACCAACATACTTGGAGGTTGGCTTCAGACCACCTTCAGACCTCCTTCAGAGCACCACCCAATTAGCCCCACCTGTAGCACACACAAAGGGCTGCCTAAAAAAGACTTCAGATTGAAAGTCACATACAAACAACTGTAAGGATGGTAAAAGTTATTTCATGAAAATGGAAACAAAAAAGGAAAAAGAAAAAGAAAAGCTTGGGTAGCAATACTTATACCAAACAAAGTAGACTTTGAAACAAAGTATATAACACGAGACAAAGAAAGACCTAGTAATCCCACTTCCAGGTATTTATCTGAAGAAATCAAAAATGCTACTTCCAGGGGACCTGTGCATCCATATGTTCCTTGCAGCATTATTTACAATAGCCAAGATGTAGAGGCAGCCTGCGTGTCCATCAATGAATGAATGAATAAAGAGGAGGTGGTACATATATGCAATGGAATATTGCTTGGCCATGGAAGGGAATGGGTTCTTGCCATCTGCAGTGGCATGGACGGACCTAGAGGGTATTGTACTGCGTGGAGTATGTCAGACAGAGAAAGACAGATGCAATGTGATTTCAGTTATAAAAGGAATCTAAAGAACAAAATAAACAAATAAAGAAAACAGAAACAATCTCATAGATACAGAGAACATTTTGATGGTTGCCAGTTTGGGAGGGGGGTTGAGACGGTGAAAAAGGGGAAGGGATTAAGAAGTACAAATTGGTTGTTACAAAGTAGTCATGAGGATGTAAAGTAAATTATAGGGAATATAGTCAATAACATGGTAATAACTATGTATAGTGCCAGATGAATACTAGACTAGACAGGGCAATTGCTTGTTAAATTATATATATATATGTCTTAACTACTATGCTATACACCTGAAATTAACATAAAATAATATTGAATGTCAACTGTTATTGAAAAATTTAAAAGGGTGGGGAAAAAAGATTGATAGGTTATATTAATTCTTCCTTAAATGTTTTATAATGCACCAGTGATTTTCTGGGACAGGACTTTTATTTGTAGGAAGATTTTAAAATATAAATTGTTTTTTATGTGTATGGGACAAATCAGGTTTCCTACTTCTTGAGTCAGTCTTGCTAAGTTGTTTTTCAAGGAATTTTTTCATTTCACCTAAGGTGTAAAACTTACTGGCTTAAGTTGTTCATATTATTCTCTTAAAGTTCTGTACAATCTATAGATATTCCATCTCTCATTCCTGACATTGGTAATTTGTAATTTATCTTTTTTACTGATTGTTCTTGCTAAGTGTTTATGAATTTTATTAACTTTTCACAAACCAAATGTTGGCTTTGGTAAAATTTTTCTGTTGGTTGTCTCATTATTTCTGTTCTTATTTTTCTAGCTTCTTCAAGTAGAAATTAAGATAGTTGATTTGAAGCCTTCTTCCTAAGCATTTAAAACAAATTTTCCTCTAAGCACTGCTTTAGCTGCATCCCACAAGTTTTTATTTGTATTTTCATCATTATTTAGTTTAAAATATTTTCTAATTTCCCTTGTGTTTTTGGTTCATAGGTTATTTAGAAGTGTATTTAATTTTCAAATATTATTTTCTAGATATAGCATTGTAGTGTATTGATTCCTAATATAATTCCTGTAGTCAAGGCTTCGATCAACTAAAATTTATTGAGACTTGTTTTATGTCCCATCACATGCTCTATGTTGGTGAAACTTTCATGTGCATTTGAAAAATTGTTGAGTGTAGTGTCCCATAAATGTTAGGTCAAGGCAGTTACTATTGTCATTCAGATCTTCTCTTATTTTTAAAAAATATATCCTGTCAATTCAAGGGGCATTAAAATATCAAATGATGATTTTTTTTTTTAAGTACAAATTGGTTGTTACACAGTAGTCATAGGATGTAGGGTATAGCATATGGAATATAGTCAATAATATTGTAATAACTGTGTGCAAGTATGGTGTTTGTTGGTATTAGATTTATCAGGGTAATAGATGGGAGGGAGTTAGGTGGCATGGTGAAAAAGGTAAGGGATTAAGAAATATAAATTGCTCATTACAAAATAATCATGGGCATATAAAGTAAAGCATAGGTAATATAGTCAATATTACAGTAATGACTATGCATAGTGCAAGGTGGGTACCAGATTAGTCAAGGGACTTACTTCTTAAATTACATAAATATCTAACCATTGTGCAATATAACTGAAATTAATATAAAGTAATATTAAATGCCAAAAAAATAAATAAATAAAATTCTGTATTAAAAATAATGGCTAAAATACTGGCAGAAAAACTAAAATTTTAAAGTCAAAAAAGAACTGAATATAATAAAAGGGGCCTTTTACATTGGAATTAAAGCAGGTAGAATAAAGGAGGTAAAATATCCCTGATTCTAGAAGATGGTGTTATGTTCACAGATGTTTGAATAAAGATAGAAGTCTTTATTTTTTGCTAATCTTCCCCAAGAAGCAGAACGGTCTTTACATTGGAAAGCATGGATGATCACTTAAGTCCCTTCCAACTCCAACAGAAGGGATTCTAGGGATGTTTTACTTTTCAGCAGATTGCTGGAGTTTTGGGTAAATACCACCAGATATGTGATTTTAAATCCAGAAAACTTCTTAGAAATTTCATAACTAAGAGGTAACTTTTCTTTGAATAATATATCTGATATGAAGAGATTGAAAACCTTATATTAGTAATATGAATATGTGTACCCATAATATTATACACATACTCAAAAAATTACATTGCTACCTACAACTGAAAATAAAAAATCTTAAATTTGAAAGGCCAGAGTTAAGGAGCATAACCTTTAGCATTTTATTATAATAACAGTCTTTTTTTTTTCAAAAAAATATCCAAAATCACAGCTTGCTTGAACACATATCGTTGATTTCATTTTTCAGAACATTTGCTTAAAAGTAAAGAAATTCAGGTTGAGTTGAGTCCAAAAGGATAATCCAAACTTCTTTTTCACTCAAAAATACAAGAATGATTTTCCATACTAGTCAATGTGCTGCGATTACTCTCCAACTGTTTTCTCAGAATTAAATGACAAGGAAGCATTGAATTTGTGAATTTTAAATAAATAATTTCACAATTAAATATGTGTATGTATATACGTGTGTGTGTGCATGTAAGCACAGGCGCATGAACACACACACAGAGATTTTTGTTCTTTTGTTTATTTGTTTTGCTTTTTGGTAGACAATGCTAGGCCACAGGATGTTTTTCCAAGAAATGTGTTTTTAACCACAAATGCATATCTGTCTCAAGGAACTATCAGATCTGCCTTAGTAGTACCCCAGTGCTGTTGTTTTGTAATCTGAGGCACACTCAGACTGAAATACATCTATGGAAGTAATTTTATATGTAACTTGAGGGAAAGGGTGTAGTCCTGTGTAATAAATATAACATTTTAAAAATTAGTACGGTTTCTACTCTGTCTTTCTAAGTACATTGCCTAAATCATTTGTTTTTTGTTGTGGGGTGGGAGAGAAGGTACAGATAGTGATTAGAAATGCAAAGAGAACAGGCAAATTCTTATGTTCAGACTAGGACTAGGCAGCAAGATCTAGCTATTGTGTTGAGAGATGGTTTTCTAAATAATTTAATTCCAACCTTCTTTGACAAACCAGTCACCAATCCAAGAAGAGTGAATCCCTACAGACTTTCTAAAGTTTAGAGAAGACAACCCTGTCCTCCACAAGTCTTGGCTAGAAGGAAGAGGGAAAATAAGATGTAAGGAAAGTAAAAGTAAGATACTCCCCTTCCAGGCCCAGTAATGGTAGAAAAAAGAAAGTGAGGGGAAAGTGGGAGAATAAAATGGCATAATGTGGACCCTGATATTCCCCTTTGGTGATTTGTCCCAGCTTCATATCATTGAGGGTAAACAGAGGTTAGAAACAGGCTATTGTCCCTACTCCTTATAAGAATTCAGGTAAGAACTGACCTGTTCCAACATCTATCTGGTGTGTGGCCACTTCAGTTTGCTGGGAAAATGTAGACACATGGAGATGGAATGAATTGACTATTAGCCCTTCCTGAATCACCCTTGGTGCACAGATGGCTCATGGAGAATTTGTTGAGAGTCTGGGTTGAAGGGATTGGGAGGTACTTGTCAGCAGACTTATCACAAAGGACTCTACAGAAAGAGTTATGAAGCAGACCCCCAAAGTCAAGGCTAAATGCGATATCCCATCGGACCTAAGAGAGTACTCTAGCTCCACAAGTGCCCAGGTAATGCCAAGCCAGCTTCACCGCTGAAGTGGTAGGATCTCAACTTAAAGTGAGAGTTACACTAGCCACAAACTTTAGCTGTGTATGACAACAGCCAAGCAACATCAGGTCAACAAGGAACATCTAATTTGAGCACCCAGATCTTCCCCACCTCCACAAGGCCACATAAATTACACCCCTTCTCCATATACCTTAAGAAACAAAGCAGAGAAAGAGGGAAGCTACTGAACAGCTGGGCATTTTTATCCAAGAAAGAAAAACTATTTTCTAAATGGATTAAATTACCAGATCCAATTAAGCTTTAAACCACATAAGGCATTTACATTTTTTTCTTGCTAATTAGTAAATAGGGATTTTGGAGGAAGGCCAATTAGTTATGGACATAATAAAGAAATTGCTTTTTTATTATACATTCTAATTGTGAGATGAATTGTATTTGAGAATCTGTACTCCGGGTTCTGCCCACTCACAAAAATCTTAATTCAAATCGTCTGCTACTTCCATCCTTACAATATTTTTTTGGTTTTGGTTTTTGTTTTTTGTACTGGGATTTTGAGGGTACAACATAAAAGGATTACTGAAAAACAGTAAATCCGTACACTGCAAAAAGAACCAGAGTAACCTTAGGTATAAATCTATAGAAACATCTAGAAAGATACAAATTCAGGTTTTCATGCTTCATTTTCTCCTCCAAAAGAAGTGGGGAAAACCCTTAGTTGTAGATTTTGGGCTTGTCTCCATTCTGATCTAGTCTTCATATGTTGTCTAAGCTTCTCCTCTGCAGATCCCAGGTTTTCTTGTCTCATGTCTTAGATGCTGCTTTCTTTTATCAGGGCCTTTCGTTATTATCTAGGCTAACATACTTGCTCTAAGTCCCCAGAGGTGCACTGGACTTAATGACTGTACAGAAACTGGCTTCCTTAAATATGCATTACTACACTGTGCCTTCCTGCTTTATAATCCTAGGCTTGCCTTGTGTCACCCTGAAGTCCTCTTTCTAGCAATAAGGCTCTCTGTCCTACCCTGGCATGAGGTACACATCTTCAAGACTTACTGAAAAGTGCTCTCCCAGAGTTCAGCACAAGGGTGCTATGAGAGGTCCTATGTAACATCATTAAATATCCCACAATGCACACCGAGTAGTGTGTAGGCTTTACCATAAAAAAGGGATCTTAGACATTGTAAACTTCCTGCACATTTTCCTCTAGATTGATGCCTACAATTACATTTTTGACAGCAGTAGCTTTGCATTTATTACTTGCTACTTTGGATAAATTGCTTGGGTTTTTAATATTTTTTATTACTCTTCTTCTGAATGTCTTAAACTTTTGTAGTTACATGAGTACATTGCCTTTACTTTGTTACATTAGAGTTTAGAACTTGAAGAAGTTATATTTAATGAGATTGTAGGAAAATTTTGCTTGGGAACATTTCACGGTCTAATAATTAAGATTTTTATTCCTCTGTGAAATCAAATGATAACATCTCTCTAATGCAGTCAAATTTTCATAAAAACTAAAAGGAGAAGAATCTTTTCTGTTCTGTTCTTATATAAACACATTTTTCAAATACCAAGAATTAAATGCAGAATAGGAAGATAAATGTTTCATTTCCATGAGATGGACACTTAAACCAATAAACAACACATTATGAGGATCAAAACTAACTCCTATCTTGGATGTGGCTTCCTTTTATCAGGGCCCCTGTTGGCAAGCCTCTGGCCAGCTGAACCCAGACACAGGAGAAACAGAGCCCAGAACTTCCATCTCTGTACAGTGTCTGTCACCTCTGGCATCTGAGGTGAAAGAAAGACATGCAGTCTGAGAGGATGCACTTTGCCAATGGACTGCATATTCCCTAAGATACTATATACATGCACTCAAGAAATAATCTCCTATTTTGTACCAGGGACTGACTCCTACACTCTAGAGTAAATGAGAAAAGTTTCCACCATCCAGGTGCTCACAGGCTAGTAGGGGAGATAAGATGGCCACAGATTATCCTAGTAATAAGGAAGGGAGAATGACGGTAACAAATACAGTACCAACAATAACACTAGAGAAGATCAAAGAGGAAAAAGAAGACTTCCAGCTCAGTGTTTGGGAAAGAGTTCAACTAGAAGATGGTTTTCCTTGAAGGATGCATGTGATTTCCCAAAGTAGACATGAGGATTGTGGCTTTTACAAGTGTAAAATAAAAATACATGGAAAGAAAACCAATAAGTCTGGTCACAGCATAGACGTGACAAAAATTCAGAAATAGGGACAGGAGAGCAGTGAGAAGTGCAGCAACAGAGAAGGAAGAGAAGGTGCTGCATACGAGGGGGAAAGGCAAGAGATTCTTGGTCTTCTGCTGCAGCTCTGCTGCAGCTCTGCTCTAGACTCCCAAGGCACTGTCAAGGAATCAGAACCATTTTCAAACACTGGACAAGTAAGGCAGATAGGTTTGTTCAACAAACAATAATGGAGGCTATTTAAGAACATGTTCCCTTGAAACAGGAAGAGCTGACTGTGTTAAGGTACACTGCCCTTCTGCTGTATTAGTTTGAGTTGGTAGATTTAAGAATCTGTGCCTTGTTAGAAGTAAAAATGTAAACAAGACCAAGCAAAATTTACATAAAATGTTTTATTCAGCTGAGTTTTCCCTGAAATTCAAACAGGCTGGATAAAAACAAAAACAGTGGAAGACTTTTAACAAAGTCAGATTTCTGTAAAAATGGCTGTATATTGCAGCCATGATTTTGCAGAAAGGCTGTCAGCTAGAATAAGGGGCCATTTGCTTATATTTCATCAACACTATCCCACCGTCTAGACCAAAGATATTCTGTGACCAATAAGACTTCTAAAAGAAATATTCCAAGAAATTTGAAGAATTCTTTAAATTATCATTTAGCAAAAGTTTGTGATAAATGTAAAAGCAAAAGAAAATTTTTGGCAAAAGTAAAGGAATGATATAGATATTTTTCATCTTTCAAGAGTGCACACAACACTGCTATTCTATTTTATGGCTCTGAAAGCACAACTGCCATAGAGACAATGAAGGGCAACAGGCACACGATTTCAAACTGTCCAATGAACACTGTGTGCCACTGTGATTTATTATCTTTACTCACTAACAAGTGATTTGTTAATGTGCCCTTTTAATTTGGGGGAAAATTCAAGCACCATAACAACTCTGGCATCATTACCATGTAACGTCAACACATGGTTTTCAATAGAAGACTATCTACGGAGACCATTTACTCCAAACAAGTTAATCATGTATTGCCCTGGTTCAACAATAACTTGGTATCCAAATAGAAAGGTCAGAATCAAAGACACCAAAGGGGAGGAAAGGGCAGCACAACGTAGCTGGGCTTTGT
Source organism: Rhinolophus sinicus (assembly GCF_057876585.1). NCBI lineage: Eukaryota > Metazoa > Chordata > Mammalia > Chiroptera > Rhinolophidae > Rhinolophus > Rhinolophus sinicus. Next base: position 179,062,215 of record NC_142501.1, on the reverse strand, counting down.
AAATTTTCCTTATTGTTCTGTGCTGTATGGCTTAATATGAGGCTGAAACATCCACTTGCATCAATAAATCTAGCTCAAATGGCTATTTAAAAAGAAAAACAAGTCCAATGCACATTAAAGAGATGACTTAAATTTTCTTCCTAATGATTCAATAAATGTTTGACTAGAAACATGGGGAAAAAAGACTTTCAAGGACAAGATGAAGCAGAAGCTTATCATCCTTCAGCAAATTTGCACTCTGAGGGAAAATATCCATCTTATTTTCTATAATATGCTTAGTCAAATACAGACTTACTACAAAGCTAACCTAAGTATAGATTAGGAAAATGAATATTTTTACATTATTATGCCAATTAAAAAGAAACTCCACATCTCTGCCAGCCTTTAGAAAATTTAAGGAAAGAAAAGAAAAAACTTATTTTAAATGTGCTCTCACCATTAAGCACAGGTCAGCATGGAATGACAGACCTAGAAGAATAATGAATCGCTTATTTGTGACCTTAGACAAGGATAGTGCCATAAAATGTGAAGTTCTCTAATTATTCTACTGCCAAACAATTGCAAATTTGGGGCCTGGGGAATCTGCTTTTTTAAAGAACAATATACACAATCAGTCAAGTCAGCCACCAATTCTTGAGGTGTTTATTGAAAAGTTATTACTTCCCAGCCATTGTTTGGAACATGTGGAGTCTGGTGACACAAAATTAAGACACAGTCTCAATCCTTAAGAAGCTCACCAACTGGAAGTGAGGGGAAGGAGTCAGGACAGGTAGACTAAAAAATTAATATATGAAATGGTAAGTGCTATAAAAAAAAAAAGAAAGAAAGAAAGATTGTGGAGTAAGTGCTGATAAAGTCTGGATTTCAGGAAACCTAGTTCTGTTTCTTTATTTTTTCCTCCTTAAATCAAAATCTTGAAAACAATTTTCTCTCATCCATCATACCGCAAGGTAGACATAAATGTTATCGTGGATAAACTGAAGAACATCAACCAACATGAGAAGCAAATATTTTTACTTAAAAGAAGGAAGCTACCAACACAGGAAAGATGGTGTTTGCCCACTGGCTGCACATGACAAGGGCTCAACACAGGGACAATGGTGGCAGCCCTTCCAGCCCTCACCTGGAAGCCACACAACCCAGTCTCTCCCTGTATGTTTCTCTACCAGAACATAGAGTATAATCTAAAAAATGATTCGTGGTGAGCTGTGGGGCCTTTGGGAGTTCCTTGAGATGCTGTTGCTGTATGTGCCCTAGGAAACAAGCTTTTTGTGTTTGGAGGATATGATGGACATACTTATTTGAACACTGTTGAGTCACATCATGAAAGATGAATGGAAATAGGAAGTTCCTGTTAACATTGGAAGAGATGGTGTATGTGTTGTGGTGGCGAAGCTCCCATAAAGTTATCTTTATCAAAGGAAAGAAAACTGGATAACTTTAAGAAATGGAGTAGGAAGAAGAAACATGTTCTTTCCTTCAATTACTAACCAAACATCAAAATTCTTGCATCATTTTAATTTGTAGTTATAATTCCTCTGATTTGTGAAGCCAAAACAAGTTTTTAAATATGAATTACATATGGGTGTTAAGTATATATGTTGTTACAGCTGGTACTATAAATGGAAATCCACTAGCCTAGGTTTAGCCTCATTGCTTTAAAACGTTTAAAGGAAATTGATAGTGGCCAAGGTATAAGAGATTATGAAAGCATTGCTAATTTTTAAGTTAAGAGTCTGAGAAGTTAGAAACATTTCTATTTAAAAAAATATTTACGGGCCAGCCCAGTGGCTCAGGCGGTTAGAGCTCCAGGCTCCTAACTCCAAAGGCTGCTGGTTCAATTCCCACATGGGCCATTGGGCTCTCAACCACAAGGTTGCCGGTTCAATTCCTCGACTCCCACAAGGGATGGTGGGCTGCGCCCCTTGCAACAAGCAATGGCAACTGGACCTGGAGCTGAGCTGCACCCTCCAGAACTAAGACTGAAGGGACAACAACTTGAAGCTGAATGTCACCCTCCACAACTAAGATTGAAAGGACAACAACCTGACTTGGAAAAAAGTCCTGGAAGTACACACTGTTCCCCAATAAAGTCCTGTTCCCCTTCCCCAGTAAAATCTTTAAAAATACACACATATACACACACACACACACACACACACACACACACACACACACACTTATATGTTTACTCTATTATATGTAACATTAATATAAAACAGAAATTCTAAAGCTTAAAATAAAAAGTCTGATTTTTTTTCAGTAAAACATCATTCTCTTATTCAAACAATGTCCCAAATAGCTAAATAATACCTCACATTTACCAAGAGGAAAGCTTCTACTGTGTTGGGAAAAAAAAAAAATCATTGACATAATTTATTATGATGATCACAGTATGTTGAAATTTCCTCAAACTTACTCTTTTACAGTGCCATCTTCCAAAGCACACATATCAAATTGGTATTCCTTAACCTGTTGTCTTGTTAGATGTGTCACCAGTAAAATATTATTATAATTTCATCTTCACAATCTATACAATAAAATAGTGAATACTTATCATATTGACAAAAACAGTCACCTCAGCTTTAAACTCCCTATACAAGGGCCTCACTTATATAGAAAGTAATATGCTCCCCAAACATTTCTGGGAACTCTATCAACATTAAGTTTAACAAGTTTTTTTTCAAAAACAATTTTTAAAGTACAGTAAAATTAAGAAGGTGTTCTACAATATTAACACTTGCTTATGTATAGTTATGGGACGGTGGGGTAATGGATGCCATTGGATTTTGAGCATCTATCTTGCTTCAAGCATAGTAACTTGAATGCTACATTTTCAAAATTAGGTTTTAAATGTACCAAAATTTCAAGCAATTGCTTTATTGCACCATAGTTATTATTCTTTTACATTAATGAACAATTTTCTTTTTAAGCAGTTATTGTAAACTTTAACAATGAAAAGATAGACCACAGCTGCAAGATAATACAATAATGAACATTGATAACACACAATATCCAGGAAGAATAGGAGATGAATTTGAGGGGAAGGTTTTCAAATGAGGAGGGTTCATTGCAACACAGACTTCACAATTTTGGTCTGGGTCAGAGAAGCACAAGTGCCTTGGAAGAGGGGTTTCAGACTGATGAAGTCTTTCAATTTAGATGAGCATCTTCATGTCAAAAACTTAAGTATACATTAGAAAAACATTATGAAGAAAATCTAGCCCTTCCAAAACAGAGCCATAACCTTGCTGATCTACTGGCCCACATTTTGGAACTGAGAAAAGGGTGAGAGAATTTTGTTGTTCAGGTTTCTATGGTCTGAACACATCTGGCTCTTAACAGCTTTAAGCAATTCCTTTTCAAAAATTTGCTTGTGATTACAGCGTGATGTACACTTAACCTACAGCTTCCAAAACACTTTTTGGCAGCCTCCTATCTCTACTGCTTTTTTCTTACTCTTTCTAATTGTGGGAATGCCCTCCCCATCTGCCCTCTCTGCCTATTTAAATTATACACATCCATTAAGACTTATTCAAATGCCATATTCTCCATGGAACCTCCACAGTGCTTTCGGTTGTGATTTCTTTTCCTTAGAGACACTGCGGGTTTGTTTCTAGACCACTGCAATAAAGCGGATATCTCAATACAACATGTCACACAAATTTTTTGGTTTCCTAGCACATATAAAAGTTGTATTTACACTATACTGTAGTCTATAAAGTATGCAATAGTATTATGTCTAAAAAATGAGTATATCGGGGTGGCTGGGTAACTCAGTTGGTTAGAGGATGCATTAATAACACCAAGGTTGCCAGTTCAATCCTTGCATAGGCAACTGTTAGCTGTGCCCTCTTTAAAAAAAAAAATATATATCTTAATTAATAAAATATTTTATTGATAAAAAATGCTAACCATCTTCTGAGCCTGTTGGAGAAATGTTGTCAATAGATTTGCTCAACACAGGGTTGCCACAAACCTTCAATTTCTAAAAAAAAAAAAAAAGAAAGAAAGAAAGAAATATCTGAGAAACACAAAAAAATGAAGTGCAATAAAACTAGGAAACTAGGTATGCCTGGATTTTTATGACATTTGATTTCTATCTTGGTTGCACCTACTTGCACTCTAGGAAGAAATGCAACCCATATCTACCTTTTCTGGACATAAGCTCTTTAAGTTTCAGGATTCTGACTTCCACATCTTTGTACACAGTGCACTGTGTTTTATAAGTATTGAAAAACTCCTCTGAAATGAGAAAGAATAAATGAACGCTACATGGCTTAAAGTTACGATGTGTGCTATTTATGAATGCATAGCAAGAGTGATAGCACATACTGTGCTGGCCAAATAGCCATGTCTTTTTGGAAATCCACCTTCATTCACTTTCAGTAATACCACAGAAGCCTCAAGAAACTATTGAACCATAACCCAATTCCTGCCCTTCCAGATGACCTACATTTTAAACTTAAGATCAGTGAACCAATTCACAAATTGGATTGGCAAAGCTATTTTTAAAACATGCTCCTGGATGCAGACACCCTTAAAAGAAAATTTGCTGAGTGCACTCCGGATTGTGGGACTTATCACTGCATTTGCAGCTCCTTTTACCAGAGGATAGCATTTGAGAGGAAAGTAAGAATGCATGTGACCTTTTCCTCCCTGCTTCACCTCTGCACCTGAGGTCACTTTGTCATTGATGTTTCCCCTCACTACACTGGCTACTACGGCACACAGCATACTCCACTTTTACTGCCTTACTTTTTTTCTTTTTCTTAAAGAAACTTTCTAAAGTAGTATATCCTTTATTTATCAACGATGTGTATTCTTTATTGTCTGTCTTCCTTGCTAGAATGTATGCTAGAAGTTTTGTTTTGTTTACCAATTTACTGATATATCCAAAGAATCCACAACAATGTCTTGTGCACAGTAGGTCCTCAATAAATTTGTTGAAGAAATGAATAAATCAGTGATTCGAGGAGGGCTCTTTTAGAAAATATATCTCTGCTGATGAGATAGGTGAAGGGCCAGAAGTAGGACTACTGAAGATATAACATAGGAAGATTAAAGAAATTTAACATACCAAGAAAAAAATGTATATATAATTATGTTTACATATGGAGTCTCTGTTAGGTAAAAAATAAGAAGGGGACCTAATGTTAAACCTCAGCTATGCTTACAATGTCTGGGAAGGCTTGCAGGTATTACCAGAAAGAAAACAATCTACCATTAGCTGATGGTGCATATATGTAGAGGGTACTGCAAAACGTAACTTTTCCCATTGAGTTTCTTTTCAGTTGGTTTAGAGAAGGTTTCTCAGCCACAGTACCACTGACATTTTGGGCTTGATGAAATTCTGTTGTGGGGCTGTCCTGTAGACCATGGGATGGTTAGCAGCATTCCTCGTTTTACTCACTAGACACCAGGATCACCTAACCCCAAGTTATAGCAGCCAAATATGACTCCAGAAATGAAAATCACTTGTTTAGAGACTGTCCAGGTTTGAGCATCTGGCAGTCCTTCCCTCACTGGCCTCCCTTCCTCTTCCTCCCTCCCTTCTTATTCCACATCTCTATTTTCAACCCTCTGACCTCCCCACAAAGTCCATGCTCCAGCCTGGAGGCTTCCCAAGTTTACAATGACCACCATGCCTGACTGTCCTGAAAACCTGGTGTGTGATATTTACTGGCCATTGCATGAGTAAGTTTAGATCAGTCAGGTTTTTCAAAACAGAGCACCTACAAAAAAAGAGGAAGAAAAAGAAGAAAAAGGAGAAGGAGAAAAGAAAAAGAAAAGAAAATTGAAATAGAGGAAGCACGTTATTTTGTTAATATTGATCACTTTTCATAGCATAATTTCTAAGAAGTATGAGACAAAGTTTCTGCCTTTTATACCTTCACCCGAAGCAATGGAAGGAAAGATAAGGGGAAACAGAGAACCTCCTTTGCTGCATATCTTTTGTACCCTGTTTATCTCAGAAGTGGGAAAATGAGCCTCCTCAATAAAGAGCACCCAAAAATGGTACAATCCTTTCAATAATAGATTTAAATCAGACCGCTTTCACATCTGATACATCTGAGAAAGAGACTAAAGTCTATACCGTCAGCTACTGATAGGGGAGTGAGATGCTGTATCTTATTTGTTCTGATGCTTTTTTCTAGTAATTGTTAAGCATCAAAATCCTTGTCAGGGTCTAGCAGCGGCAAAGGATGGATAGACAGAGTTATTAAGAAAGAGAGCAGCCATCAATCTTGATTCTTACCTAAAACAATTTTTTTTGAAGTCTGCTTTAGCCTTTAAATATCTTTGCAAGTCACATTTCATGACAACACTGTCTAGAAAAATGCACTGTGTGCCCAAGGCACCAGAACGGAATCAAAGCACCCACTATAAATATCATGGCGAATCAGATTGCACCAAGGAGCAAGTTTGAGATTTTCCAGGAAGCCTGGGTTCTTTCAGGGCATTATAGGGATCATTTCATGGGCAAAAATTTAGGAGATCTCTGAACACACAGCTACACAGGCTCTCACCCACAGCAAAATTAGATTGGGAACTCATTTTCCTGAATTCACAGCAAAGATATAAACAGCAGAGACAGGAGGTTGATCTACATTGAATACTGTTTCCCTCCTGCCTTTAAAATTTTGTATTTTTTCTCCCTTTACAACCAGCATATTTACTCACAGATTTTTTTTGCCTTGAATGTATTATAAGTAAAAAGATACGAGCCTCCCTTATGTTGCACCTGAAGACCAGATGAAGTTGCTTTCAATTGCAATCAGCCCTCAGAATGCTGGGCTTAAACTCCACTACAACTTCTGCTTTCAGACTCTGGTGGCCCAAAAGAAAGACGGTAGAGGAACCAGGATGAGAAGTGGAGAAAAATCAAAAGCATTTTGGCATCAGCATTTCAGAGCATTCACTGGGTGCTATGAAGTGAAAAGGGAAAATGCTTGTTTATGGAGAAAATAAAACAAACAAATTAGACATAGTAACTTTCTTTTTAAATGAGTGTATGCTAAACATAAACATACTACAAACATTTATCAAAAGACTGATGAGATGTCAAGTAGAATAAGTTTATAATAAGGGAGTCAGACATTTTCTTACAGGAAGGTGAATTTGAGTTTGATTTAAAAGGTAATTAAAGATGCAGCCTATGAGAAAGAATGAGAGAGAATAGTGTTAAAAGAATTGTCTTTATAACAGAGCATAGAAAATGTATCATATCAATTATACTAAAATTGTGTTCTGGTTCCCATGCTGCCAATAATCAATCTCTGTGACCTTATAAATATTTCTCTTCCCTATATCTCTGTTTCCTGGCTTTTTAAGGCAATTATACTGGATTATATTTTAAAGTCTACTAAAATGAATAGACAAAATCTGAGTAGCCTCTAGGAGTCTTCCAGCCCTAAAGATTTATATGGAATATATGGGAAGGTAATATTTTTTCCTTTATTGTTTATTTTGAAAACTCTCAAATTGCTTAAATTATAGTTGCTTTAAAATGTATTAAAGTAAAACAAGAAACATAAACATATCCATAAAATGAGTTCTAGGTATTTGTGGAGTAGGCAATTATTGAAAAAATGTAAAATAAATGGTCTGTAAAGGCCCTCCCCAGTTGTCTGTTGAAATGTTTTAATTTTCAACTTTTAAACTAGACTAAGATATTGTATTATCCAAGAGAGAGAAAAATATAAGCAATCTAATGTATTAACAAGAATTACAGACTATCTGATTTGTAGTGGCTACCCATTCTTGCCTAAAAATAAGAGCACTTAAGGACCGGAACTAAGCCAGGTAGATTTTGAAAGTGGGCTGAAGGAAATGGGAAAGGTCTAGATAGACCCTGAGGCACTGCAGGGGAGGTTTAATGCATCCTATAATAAGGAAGCCAGGGCTTTGGGGTTAAATATCTCCAAAAGCAAAGAGTTGCCATGTAGCCAGGGTAAGAATGAGTAAACTGTGTTCAGGATGTGTAGAGAAAAAGGCTAGAGGGTCACTAAAGATAAAATTCACCGACTTTATGGTTTTACCAAGGACTCACCTTGTTCAGATACAAAATATTTGTTTAAGAATGCTGCCATATACCGAGAAAGACTGGCCAGATCTCTTTATCCCAAGATGAACATGTGGCAACCAATAGTATCGGCACTCTTCCACATCTCATGGACTTCAAGGTCCGTGTGAGACCAATTGTGCTATGTCAGACCAAAGCTCCCCTGCTGGGGGAGGAGACAAAGTCCAAGGAAACTGACCTACTTTTACCAATTCAACTTCTAATTATCAAATGCTGGATTTCTCCCAGAAATAAGGCAAATTGGTGACTTAGTGGCTGAGTCAACTAGTCCTGTTAAACAATCATTGATTTTCTTTTCTTTTAACTTTTGATGTTTTTAAATGACAATTCTAGTGTATAAGAGAATGAATGTGTCAACTTAATCAGTATCATGCTGCCTTAATTCTCATAGCCCATTCGTAAGCTCTGGAACTAAATAAAATATAATGTATAAAAGGAGACACCCTTCTTTTTCTCTTTGTCCTCCACATTTCACTTTATAGGATCCCATTAAAATACAATTTCTCCCTTTTTCCAGATATAAAGGGGTTGACCATAAGATGAGACTATAGGAGATTTTCCTTAACCCTGAATCAGGAAACCAAAAATTAGAATGTGTTGCATTCCTAGTACAAAGGTCAGGACTTCTGAACAGGGACTCAAGCCAACCTTTCCTTCCACAGGGGCTGACTGCCATAATTCTTTGAAGTATGTAATCTAAAGAAGCTTCTATCCCATGAAAAATCTCCCTCTGAGGAAGTTTATTTTTTAAAGGGTAGGTATACAAAGGCTAATTCATCTTCTAAGACACATATTTTATAAGCAATGCATAATCTAAAATGTTATTAATGAGAGGAAAAATAATCATGAGACTAATAATCACGCAGATCTGTAAAATTCCTGATGCGCTGCTGCAAAAGCAAAAAAGAAAAAAAGAAAAGAAAGAACAAAGATTAAAGTTTAGGCCATTATGCTGGTCCATACACATCCCCAATTCCAGAAAAATGCTGAGCTATGAGCCTTATGTTCTGAAAATATGTGGATGTACAAATCAGTTCAGAACAAGATCTTCCTAATAAGGAGTTCTAATTCTTTGTCTACATGTCTTTCTGGTGTTTCCAAAGAGGTCACAATTGGCCCACCATTGAAGAGATATGCGCTTGCCCCATTTTCCCGACAGAAACCATCTGTCATACATTTGTGTTAAGCAACTTTATTCTTTTTCCTGGTTCCTTGATGTAAAATGGTTGGCTTGGATTAAGAACTAGCCTCCTATAGTCACTAGCCATTTGATTCATGGCCTCCAAAGACCATCACACTTCATGCCAATTGATGACCCATTTTGATATACTTGACAGATGTTATTTACATGCACAAAACACCTCCATACACAATGGCATGCATACTAAAAATCTCTCTCCTATTGGAGGAAGACCCCACACAGGGAAAATAGCAACTGTCCCTCCAGTCCTTGCGCAAAAGCCACACAACTCAGTCTTTCACCGTATGTCTCTGACACCCTTGGAGTCACTGTCCCTCCGCCAAAGCCCATGGTAAGTGCTTGCAAGTGGTGAGTCCCTGTGCGAGCCCTTTAAGAGGACATCTGGGTTACCCAGAGCCTTCCATCCCACACCAATGGTCGGAATCCCATTTTTCACAGGCAGATGTTGTGGGGACTCCTCTTTCTGGCACCAGTATTCTGGGCTGGGGAGCCTGGTGTGGGGCTGGGGTCCCTCACGCCTCTGGGGGGAGCCTCTGTAGCTGAAATATCCCTCCTGATTTTCAACTGCCACATGGCAGTTTGGGGCAGGCCAGATTCGTGTTTCTGCCCCTTCCACCATTCTCTACATGGTTTCTTCTTTATATCCTTAATTATAAAACTTCTGTTCAGCTAGACTTCAGATGGTTCTCCAGGTTGATTATTCTATATTTTCATTGTAATTTTAATGTGTTCAAGGGATGAGGTAAGAACAGTGTTGATCTACTCCGCCATCGTGGATCTACAGTCCACCCATTTCAGTGATAATTAATCTTGTGGTTAAAGTTTCAGTTTTTAACACAAATCATCTATTTTCCTAAGTCAGTAAGAAAACCGAATCACACAATAACTTGCAGCTGAGACCAACTAAGAAAAAAAAATTGACTTAATAAAATCGCATGAGTTCCATATGAAATAGAAATTATTTGTATAATTTTTAGTCTGGCATTACAATTTGTAAAGAGATCCACTGATTGTCATTATCTTTCACCTGGGTGGAGAGTTAGAAGGCAAATATGACCAGGCACTAGTGATTGGACAAAGGAACAGCTATTTGAATGTGAATTTAGCAGATTTGCTGTTACTATTTTGGGACTGGAAACAATAGAGCCAGGACTAAAGTGAGGTAAGTAAGACAACTGAGGCACAGAGCTGAAGTGCACTTCCATGACTCTGAGAGTATCTGCCTCCTTATGGATTCCCTCAGTCCCAGTCCTGGAGATAAAAATTAACTATATGAGTTGTCTACTCTATATGCTGAAGATTGAATGTTAGAGATCTGAAAGCTAAAACAAAGCATAGCCTTGAACATTATAATTAATTATTCTACATTATCGTGTCCACCGTGTAAAAAAAATCTCAGGTTAAATAAATCTTATATTTAAGAAAAATAAAATAATGCTGTTTGGGGAGGGTTGATGCAGAACCAATGGTAAAAAAAAAAAAAGTTACTTTATGATAGGGCTATTTAAATTTTCTTCCAAATAATTATTTTTGCTAGCATTTCCCTAATGGCTGCATATTGTAGATAAGAGCAAGTTGATTTCAAGTCACACTTCTATAGGTAAAAACCTTATTTTAATCTGCTTTGTGAATTCTTACCATAATAGTATAAGCAAGTCAGTTACTTAAGAAATAATTTTTGAAGTGATTGAAAATATCTTTCTTAATGTCATACAATGTTACAATATAAATTGATCAAGGATCTTCTCAATGTCCTTCCAGTGGTCTAAGAAGGAAAAAGTCAGATATGGATTAGTTAATAGTGAAAGGGTGATGGAAAAACCTTTGAGAATCTTCTGAAGATGAAAAAATGTTTTCCTGCAAGTGGTTAATTTTGCAGTCACCAATCACGCCCACAGTTATATATGCCAGACCTGTATTGGCACAAATGACTTACTTCCATAAATTCTCTTTTATCAGCACAATTGCCACAACTGTTCCTGAAGTATAAAAGATGCAGGCCCAAGTTTACAGATGCTCTCGACATTTTTCTTTCCCTTCCAATATTTTCTATTTGGGGAGGTACACTGAGTATTAAACAAGGATTCTCTACTTTTCTTTGAAGCAGCAAGGATGTTTGCTATGTTTTTTTCTTTTTTTCAAATTTTAGCTTCTGTTTGGTTAGAATAGTTATTTCTGATGGCACTTTCTTAAGATTAATAAATTGGTAATTGAAAAAATTTTAAAAAAAAAAAAATCTCTCCTTACTCCCATTCATAAATTGTAATATAATGGTTATAAACAAGAAAAATTTTGAATCTGAGTTAATTTATTTTTTTTTAAATTAAAACATTCACAAAATGTAATAGTTTATATTTCATAACAAATATTTGTGATGTACCCTTACAATAGAATAGGGTGTTCCACTGGGTCATGGCAGCATATAAATAAATAATTCTTAATGAATTATTGTGACTCAAGGACAAAAATAAAATAAATGTATTTTAGTAAAGAAAACTATAATTTGTCAAAAAGCTGTAAATTCGTATAAGGAGCTTTCTCTGATTATTTTACTCTGGAGTGGAAAAACTCTCCCGAAGCAAAATAATTTTCCACTAGAATATAGCTTTTATCTTGTTTAAGGCATGTCAGCTGAGTCAGGACTACATCCTTCTCTACAGCGAGTAAGCTGAAAGAGCTCAGAAATACTTCAAGGTAGGAATTTAAACTGTGGGACAAACTGGCTAACATTTAAGTGGTAATCAATTTGTTCCCTTATGTAGCTTGCAAGACCCCTCAGAACTTGATCTTTACCTCCATCCTTTCCAATTTCATTCCCCAACACCACTCATTCACCCACTTTCCATCAGCAACCTCCTTCCATCAATGTTACACACTTCAGTTATTCTGACCATCTTCCTCGCAACAAGTCACACCTAGAGTAACACTATTCAAATCCTGGTTCTACCACTTACTACCTGTGTAACTTGAGGCACGTTTCTAAGCTATCTGTGTCCCAAAATTCTCATCCTTATTCCTAAATTGGAAACAATAGCACCCAATTCATAGAGTCGTTGTAAAGATCAAATGAAATTGTTCATATAGTAAGTGCCCACTAAATATTGGTTGGTATTAATAGTATTAAGCCCTCTGCCTGTAATGTTCATTCCATGCCTCACTCCCTTTTCATATATCTAGGTACTACATATCTTTCACATATCCACTTAAACAGGAAAACTTCCCAAAATAACCCCATCCCTAACGATGTTAATACGACTTCCATTTGTATTTGTATAAGACCTTACAAAAGGTCTTAACATCACCTGATGTTATTTCATATATACTGTTTGTATTCTCCCACTAAACTGTAAGCTCCATGAAGACAAGTTCTACATCTACACTACTCTTCACTTTATTACCATCCCCCATCAAGCACTTGGTATATATTAGATACCAAGTATTTGTTGAAAGAATAAAAGAATTAACAAATGAAAGCTGACCGTCAAGGGAAAGTTACTTCTGACCAAATTTAGATTTTGTTTTTGGTTGTATTTTAACATACTTATGGTTTCTTCTACAAAATGTTTACCTAGCTAACCATTGGCATCGTTTCTCTTCCACTCTCCAAAACTACTGTTGCTGATGGAAGAGAGAGAATTAGAGTACTTGTTTAATTTGGAACAAGTTGAAAAATTATTTAAAATGGAAGTTACTAGAATTATAAACCCTTCCTTGAACTTCTTCCTTTGTAAGCCTCAGCAAGTAAGACTGCTTCTGTATCTCAGAATCCGGACTATACACTTTGTAGCTTCCTATTCTGACCAATTTGCTATTTGCTTTACCAAAGTATATTTAGTTAGTTTTACTTTAAAAAAAAAAAAAAGGAAAATTAACAAATTAACATATACCCAAAGTATTATAAAACACATATAATATTAATTTTTTATTTAAAATTTACTATATTTAAAAGCTAACTAAAATACCCTTTCTACTAATTTTTTTTCTCATGCTAAGACTAAATATGAGCTGTATTATTTTGCAAAATTTTAGGTTACCAATTCATATTACAAAATACAGAAGCATTTTCATCAGTTAATTATGAAAATAAGACAAAGAACTAGATTAAGTTAATTATGGAAATTCTAACGGCACATTATAAATTATGTTTGCAATTATCTCGTTTTTTAATACCCATTAAGGTTGTGTCTGAAGTGCTTTTCTGTTCATTGTAGGAAGTTTACATGAATACATAGTAAGCAATTACAGGTGTAATGCTCACAATTGTAATGATGAAAAATGATATTCATTAAATCCTAGGGATTCATGTATTTATTCAGCCAGTATTTATTAAACACCTATTAGGTGTCAGACACTGTGCTAATCAATGATCATATAACTGTAAACAGCACAAACATGGACCTGGCCTCTTGGAAAAGAATGTAAACATTAAATAAATAAACCTCAAATAATTATATAATTATAAATTATGATAAAATCTATAAAGACACTAAGAGAGTTAATAACAGAGGGAATGTAATTAGATCGAGCTGTTAGGCATGTCTTCTCCAAGGATATGATATTTAAAATGAAACAAAAGGAATTAACATCAATTCTACACAAACTCTTACGGAAAATACAGGAGTAAGCACTACATAAATCATTTAATAAGGTGAATATTACCCTGATATCCAAACCAGACAGAGATATTACAGGAAAGAAGAAAGAGAATGCCAGGAAATATCCCTCATGAAATAAAAGCAAAAGCCCTCAGCAAAACTGACAAAGTAAATCCAAAATATAAAAATGATAATACCGTGTTTCCCTGAAAATAAGACCTAGACGGACAATCAGCTCTAGTGCATCTTTTGGAGCAAAAATTAATATAAGACCCAGTCTTATATTATATTATATTATATTATATTATAGCCAGTCTCATATTAATTTTTGCTCCAAAAGATGCAACAGAGCTGATTGTCCAGCTAGGTCTTATTTTGGGGGAAACAGGGTATATCAAAGGGAAATGTAAGGTTGATTCAACATTCTAAAATCAATAGATATAATTTACTGTATCAACAGTTTAAAGCAGAAAACCATACAACAATCTCAAAAGGTGTAGAAAATATATTTGACAAAATTTAATATCCTTTCACGATAAAACCTCTTAGCAAACAGTAAATGGTAGAGAATATCCTTTGCGTGATAGAAAGCATCACTAAAACACCTACAGCTTACCTCATCGTTAATGATGAAAGACTGAGTGCTTTCCCTCTGAAAGTGGGAATAAGGCAAGAATGTCCTCCAATACCACTCATTCATCATCATACTTGAGGTTCTTGTCAGTGCAATAAAGGCAGAAAAATTAAAGTAAATGCATACAGATTTGAATGAATGGAATAAAACCATCTTTGTTTGTAGACAGCATGATTTTCTATGGAGAAAATTCCAAAATAATTTGTTTAAAAGTTAGTAGAACTAATAAGTGAGTTTAGCAAGAATGAAGGAGACAGGTCAATTTTTTTTTTTTTTTTTTAATGTTGTATTTCTGTATGTTTATATAGTATTTCTGTGTGGCAGTACTAAGTTCTGGAAAGAATATGGCACATCTGAAACACATACATTGCTCGTGGGAACTGCCTTTTGGGAAACATTTTGGCAGTTTCCTACAAAGTTAAACATACATTTACCATATGACTCAGCAATTCCACTGCTGGGTATTCATCAAATAAAAAAACAAACAAAAAAAAGTGACAATGTATGTTCATACACAAATCTGTAAGCAAATATATATACCGGGTTTATTAATAATCTTTAAAAACTGGAAACAATCCAAATGTCCTTTAACTGGCCAATGGATAAACAAACTATGTTACATTCGTGTAATGGAAATAAAAAGGAATGAACTACTGATACAATAACTTGGATGATTACACTAAGTGAAAGAAATGAGACTCAAAAGTCTACATACTGTGTGATCTTATTTGTGTAACATTCTGGCAGAGGTCATTGTTTCCCAAATGTGGGGACTGAGGCAAGAGATTGATTACAAATACACACAAGGTAATATGCTGTAGTGATAGAACTGTTGTACATATGGATTGTGGTGGTGATGGTTACATGACTGCATGCATCATTCAAAATTCTTAGAACTCTACACTAAAAAGATGGATTTTAATATATTGATAGTGTACCTCAATAGGCCTATTCCAAAAATTAATAGTTACCACTTACCCAGTACACTTTTAAAATTTTTCAAATCTTCATATAAATACAAAATATTTACTATTCTTCCTTTTTTAAGACAAAGTGACAAAGACATGGAATACTGTTGCCCTCTATTTCTTAAGGTGAGCCATGACTGCAAGCCACATATAACATTTAAAATTTTCTAATAGCCATGTGTTTAAAAATCATTTTTAAAAGTAGGTGAAATTAATTTTAGTAATATCTTTTATTTAACCAAATATATCAAAATCTTACCCTTTCAACATGTAACCAATAAAAAAAAATTACTAATGAGCTATTTTACATTCTTTATATTCAATTAAGTCTTTAAAATCTGTTGTGTATTTTATACAATCTCAATTTGAACTAGTCACATTTTAAAGTGTTCAGTAGCAATGTGTGTAATGGCTATGAAATTGGACAGAGCAGACCAAGAACTTTCCCAAAACTGCATCTGAATCCATGATCTCATCTATAGTCAATAATAACACCCATAAACATTTGATGTACTGAATTGCATTTAATTGAATATTCTGTGATCTATATTAAAGTTACAATTTTGTACTGGTTAAAAAGAGGGAAATTTTATTTAACTATTTGAACATTTAAATCAAATTACAGGCAACTCATATCCTTCATATTAAAGGATATTGTTCACTGCTCTGATGCAGATTCTCTCCTTAACAAATGTTAAAGGGCTTTTGGCTTCAATAAACATAGCAATATCCCCACATAACAAAACATCTGACTGACAATTTAGTATAGTACAATGGTGGGAAAAAAATACCTATATATTATATATGTATATATATGTATATACATATATATACATATATAACATATAAATATATTTTTATGAAATAAATATAAATATATTTTATATATTTATACTTATAAATATAAAAAATAAATATATATTATTTACATATATATGTATATATATATATTTATTTATTGTTGTTGTTCCCTGAGCTAACCAAGGAATGAAATTATAATGATCATTGTAGATACAGCCCAAATGCTTTTCCCCAAAAGTAGGAATCAGAAAGAATGTGACATATTTCTAATTTTTCCTGAGAATTACGATTAATACTTTCCATTTATAGTTTCTCCCTTTTTAAAATTAGGATAATATCTTTCCTACCTAGAATGAGAAAAATTACAACTCCTAACAAATAGGCTTCTAGAGCATATTAAAACTGCATAAGAAGGCATAGTGGATGCTTAAAACATTTATGATGTGAGTGAACAAATGTTGGAGAGACTGTGAGGAAACAGGAATTCTTATACTTTATTGGTAGGTGCCCAAAACTGCACAACCCTATGAGGATAATTTATCCAAACTGTTCAGAACTATGCTTTGCACATTTATTCTTTGCTGCACAATCCCCTCCTCTGAGAATTTATCTTATACGTTTACGTTCCCAGACTCAAGTGACTTATGAATAAGATTATCCATTACAGCATTGTATGTAATTGCAAAAATCTGTAAATAATGAAAATGTCTCTCTATATGGTACTGGTTAAATGAAGATCTATAAAACAGAACATTATATAACTGGAGAGAGAGAGAGAAAGAGAGACTATATATTCATATGGAAAGATCGCTAAGCTTTATTATCAATGCAAAAAGAAAGGTTGAGAACCTAAGTATAATATTAATATTTCCCTTTAGGGTAAAAAGAAAAAAAAAGGAATAAAATAGGAATATATGTTAGTAGGTGCTTTTAGTTCCATAAGGAAGTTCTAGAAAAATACATAAAAACTAATAAAAGTGGCTACCTCTGGGAGTAGAAACGTGTGCAAAGAATTGCTTGAATGAGTCAGCAGCAGGAATTTGATCTTCCTTTCATAATTTTTTAACCGGCTATTTGTTTGTAAGTTCAAAGACAATTCTACTCTATTAACTTTATCACTTTATTTCACTTTGAGTTTTACAGGCCTGTTTCAGTAACATTTCTTCTGGATTACTCCAGATAAAAGTGTAAGAATTAAAATTAATTTTTATAGTTACACTATTAGATTCTACCTACATAACTGCTTACAAGTACCCTTGTTATAGTACCCTAGTTATAGTACCCTTTTTATGTTTATCTCTAAACAGCTCCCTGATTTAGAAAGTACAAAAATATTCCAGACTTATGGATTTTTTGTAGTAACTACTTAAATACAGAACACATTAAAAACACTTTTTAGGAAGTACTTTATATATAGATTTCTTTGTAGACAACACTATTGCAATCATGGATAAATTTAAAACTGGACTAGATTTGGAACTCTTAAGTTGGATATAAATGCTAAAAGTGGAGATTATAAGAAAGCTGCTTTAAGATGTATCAATTGAATTTTTAAAATTAAATAGCTTTTCATGAAAATAGAGCTGAAAGTGAAGAAGGAAGCCCCTGCCCCTCTCAAAACCAAAGCCAAAACAGGCTGTGAAGGCAATGAAAGCAGTACTGAAAGGTGTCCACAACCACACACACACACAGACACACACAAAATCCACATGTCACCCATCTTTTGAAGGCCCAAGACACTGTCGCTTGGAAGGCAGCACAAATATTCTCAGATGAGCACCCCCAGGAGAAACAACTACTGAGTTAGGGGAACTTGCTGATGGCATAGTGGGCAAGCTTGACAACAAGCACCAGAGCAAACAGCCTGTGAAGAAGCTCCACAACATTGACATAGCCAAGGTCAACACCCTGATTAGGTCTGATGGAGAGAAAAAGCATATGTTCTACTGACTCCTGACTATGAAGCTTTGGATGTTGCCAACAAAATTGGAATCATCTAAACTGAGTCCAGCTTGCTAATTCTAAATATAAAAAAGTTTGAGAGAAGGTCCAAGATGGCAGACTAGATAAACATTGTGCCTGCTTCCTTTCATGAACACTTTAAAATTACAGCTAAATTACATAACAATCAACCTGGAGAACCATCTGAAGTCTAGTTGAACAGAAGTTTTATAACTCGGGATATGAGAGACTAGTAAGAGGGGCAAAGATGAAAAACGGGCTGGCCCCAAACTTTCATGTGGTGGTTGAGAATGAGGAGGGATATCTCAGCCATGGAGTTTCACCCCAGAAGAGTGAGGGGCCCCAGCCCCCCACACCAGGCTCCCCAGTCCAAAGTACTGGTGCCAGGAAGAGAAGCCCCCACCACCATCCAGGTGGGATGGTAGGCTTTGGGAAACTCAGATGTCCTCTTAAAGGGATCGTTCACAGACTCACTCACTTACAGGCACTCAGCTTGGGCTCCAGCAGAAGGACGGTGACTGGTGAGGTGTTAGAGCATATGGGCGACAGACAGAGGTGTATGGCCTCAGGAGAGGAGAGAAAGACAGTCAGTATTTTCCCTGTGTGTGGTCCTGCTCTCATGCAGCTGGCAGTTGGGTGCCATCTTTTTGTGTTGAGACTACCCCCACCAATCTGAATCTGATTGGCTTGGTGAGCTCCGCAGCTCCACCCTGCTGACTGACTGGGACCTGGCCCCACCCAACTCCCCCAATTCAGAGTGCACTTTCTCCATGAGCAGCCAGCCCTCCCCACACTGCACTCGTTCTTGGAAAACTATCAGAGTCTGGCAAGAGCCTGGCGGGCTGCAACTAGCCTGAGTGTCTCTGAGATTTTTGCTAAGTAGCTCCTGGCTCAGCACTGGCAACAAACCTGAATATACATCAACATGGTGACCACAACTCTTCCCAATCTGGTGACTCCCTAAAGCCCTGCCTCACCCAACTTGCATACCATACGAGGCTCTATCAGCTGCTGAACCTTAAGGAAGCTGACAGGTGGCAGAAGACCTCAGGATGTCCTGGCTTTTGGCAGAGCTACCCCAGCCCCGGTACTGGTGACAAGTGTCCCAGGCTTGCAGTGTGGTCTTTCCCACATGCCTCCAGGTTTAGCACAAACAGCAAACAATCACGGATCACTTTGTAGCTTTTACCAGATAGTCCCTGGCCAGTCACAGGCAGTGGGTGACCTGGGCCTGCACTGGTCCCCTCCCAAGAGGCCCCAGAACCACATACTTGGAGACTGGCTGGCTGAAGACCACCTCCCAATTAGTCCCACAAGTAGCACACACAAAGGGCTGTCCCAACAGGCACTAGAGCCCACTGGAGTGAATCCCAACCAATAGGGTAAGCACCCCTGCCACAGCACCCCATGAACTATGAATGTGACCAAACCCCTCAGCCAGTCAGCCTAAGGGTCAATCCCACTTACTAACGTGCCAATAGCAACTAAGGCTCAACTATAACAGAAGGGCACACAGAACCCACATAAGGGACACTTCTGGAGTACCTGGAGCAGGTGACCATGGAGAATGTACCAGTGGGCCCCTTAGGGCACCTACTACATAAGGCCACCCAGCCAAGACTGGGAGACATAGAAGCCCTACCTAATACATAGAAACAAACACAGAGAGGCAGCCAAAATGAGGAAATAAAGAAATGTGTCCCAAACGAAAGAACAGGAGAAAATTCCTGAAAAAGAACTAAACAAAATAGAGGTAAGCAACCTACCAGAGACAGAGTTCAAAACAAGGTTATAAGGCTGCTCAAGAATGGGTGGTAGCATAGCCAAGTGGTCTAAGGTGCTAGATTGAGGATGCTCAAGGAACCTAGTAAGAACGTCAACAAAAGATAGCAAACATAAAAAAGACATAGAAACCATAAAAAGAGCCAGTCAGAAGTGAAGAACACAGTAACTGAAATGAAGAATGCTCTAGAAGGAATCATCAGCAGACTAGATGAAGCAGATGATCAAATTAGCAATTTGGAAGACAAGGTAGCAGAAAATACCCAATCGGAACAGCAAAGAGAAAAAAGAATTTCAAAAAATTTAAGAGACCTCTGGGACAACATCAACTATAACAACATTCACATCATAAGGGTATTTGAAGGACAAGAGGGAAAGCAAGTATTGAGAACACATTTGAAGAAATAATGACTGAAATTTTTTCTAACCTGGTGAAGGAAATAGACATACAAGACCAGGGAGCACAGAGAGTCCCAAACAAGATGAACCCAAACAGACCCACACCTAGACACTTTATAATTAAAATTCCAAAGGTTAAAGATAAAGAAAAAATCCTAAAAGCAGCAAGAGAAAGACAACTAGCAACTTATAAGGGAGGTCTCATAAGACTATCAGGTGATTTCTCAACAGAAACTTTGCAGGCCAGAAGGGATTGGCATGAAATATTCAACATGATGAAAAGAAAAGACCTACAACCAAGAGTAGTCTAACCAGTAAGGTTATCATTTAAAATTGAAGGAGAGATAAAGAGCTTCCTAGACAAGAAAAAGCTAAAGGAGTTCATCATCAAACCAGTATCACAAGGAATCTTAGAAGGACTTCTTTAAGATGAAAAATAAAATCAAAATTATGAATAATAAAATGGCAATAGCTACATATCTATCAACAATTACTTTAAATGTAAATGAATGAAATGCTCCAATCAAAAGACATAGGGTGACTGAATGGATAAGAAAACAAAAACCTTACATATGCTGCCTATAAGACACTCACATCAGATTGAACGATACACACAGACAGAAAGCAAAGGGATGGAAAGAGATATTTCATGAGAATGGAAATGAAACAAAAAAGCTGGAGTATCAATACTTATACCAGACTTTATAAAACAAAAAATAGACTTTAAAACAAAGGCTATAACAAGAGACAAAGAAGGACCCAGTAATCCCTGAAACTAATATAATATTTTATGTTAGCTATATTTTTAATTAAAATCTTGAAAATATTTTACACTGTAAAAATTTAAATATATTTTTCAGAAGTATAACTATAGTTATGTTGGTAAATAGATTAAATAATATCAATTTTTGTTCATATACTGGTTATTTAACAAAGTAACATTCTGAATTGTTTTTTGCTATTTAGCTTAATAGCTGATATTTTTCCTTTATTCCACTAAAGAACAGATAATGTAATGTCAGTCATTCTTCCCCTTCATCATACACATCCTTCCACTACATACACCAATGCTCATGTCAAGGATATTAAATCCTGTGCAATGCTGAGGCTTCAGGAGTGGGGATGAAAACAGTCTCCCTCTAGTCATTTGTTGTCCACAGGTTAAAACCAAGATGTCCATCACTTGTGCCCTTAGCATCACTTTAGATCTCGCCATTTCCTGCTGCTCTGTGTGGTTCTCAGGGCACAACAGCAATCTTTTCCAAATATGAGAACCTCGCCTAGTTCCTCTCCAGCATTTTACTACATCCTAGACATTGCCAAAAAGCCAGGCCTAGTCTCTACTACTCCAAAATCCACAGATAACTCTCTCGTCCTTCAGCCTGGGTGAATCTCTTTTCAGTTTCTCAAAACTCCTAGGTGATTTTGGGACTCATCTTGTCCAAAGTCAGAGATCAAGTCAGTATAAACGAATTTGAAATCTAGTCTGGTTGAGTTAGAGCCTAAAGTCAAATCATTAATGTGTGTTGCTCTGCTCCATGTAGAAAAGGGAGTGCTGTTTTCATGTTTAGGATATGGATATCTAAACCTAGTGAAAAGGGAATTATGTATTGCAATAAATTAGTTTGCTAAGGACTGCTTATTACTCAGCTTAGATATGATGCATCAATAATGCCAGACAACTGAATGTATTCCAGTGTGCTTACAGCTCTATTGACATCTCTTGAAAATCTGCTTCAACAATTTATGATTTAGAACCTCCACCACAATATATATCATCTAGAAAAACAGTTCTCAATTACCAGCACAGTATTTCAAAAAGCCAAGTCAATATGTTAAAGTATTTTATTACACACTCCTGCCAAATTCATTTCCCAAATACAACCTTCCACAGACCAATCATTTTAAATACATTTTATAATGTAATCCCTATCCTGATGGGCTTCTATTTCATGAATAATTGACTTCTATTTCATCAATGTTGAAAACAATTTATGGTTTGATAGTTTCTCAAGTTTATTAAACAGGATTTTATTTTTTTATAATACAGTCTTCTCGAAAAACTGGACTGTTTTTACATAGCTGTGTATGGTTTTATGAGCCAGGCCCAAGGGCTAAGAACTACACAGGATTGATTGGACTCATCAAGGCCAGTATGTTTTATTGGAGCTATGGAGAATCCACCAAGATAAGGGCAAGATTGGGAACCCACCTTCGGTGTAGGCCATGCCTTGCATATGACAGGAACTCAATACATATTTTTTACTAATTGGCCCAGAGAGTTTTACAAATGCTTAGATGGTCTTACTGTTCCGCTTATTTTCTTTATAATCGGTGCTTCCCAAGTTTTAATTGCATACAATATGAATCACCTAGGGATCTTTTTAAAAAGCAAATTCTGTTTCACCTGAGTTGAGGATTGAGGTTCTACATTTCTTACAAGATCCTAAGTGATGTTCATGCCACCGGTCCATGAATAGCAAAACTATAAACCTTCCTTTGAAATAGATTAGTGCTTACTTACATCATTATGTTGCCATAGCACCCTGTACTGCTCCTAACTTATCTCACTAATTGTAATCTTCTATTTATTTGTCTACATGCTTTTCTAAGCTATAATCTCTCTAGGGACAGGGACTCTTGTATTTCAGTGCCTAACAGGTAATACTCAATAAATACTTACTGAATGTTGATCAACCAATGAACAAATATGTACAAAAGATACATTTTTATACACTCCCTGGAACATATGTAAACACTCCCCTAGCTACCTTTTCATAAAAATGTCACCAGGGTATTGGGGATTTTTCAAAGTCCGGGCAAAGTTCATAATTATAATCAGGGCTGATTTATTTTTATTGCATTGTGTATTAACTAATTTAATCCCCACAACAGCCCTTTATGATATAAGGTATTAAAATTTTCATTTTAAAAATAGAAATGGAGGTATAGACATATTAAGTACCTTATCGAAGTAGTTCAGGTTTATACAGCTATTGTAATTTCTGGGATATGAACCTAAGTAGTCAGACTCCATAGTCCATACCCTCATTTACTACACCATGAAGCTCAAACAAACAAACAAACAAAAACAGAATCTCTTTGTGACTTTGTCAAGCTTTTTAACCTTAATGTGCTTTACATCGGCAGAATGAGGATCAAACCCATTGAAAAGACTACTCTGCAGAATCCTCTATCTAGTTCATACTTGGGCATTCTTTGATTTAATTCTTTTCTTGTGCAGCGTCACAGGTTTATGTCATGAAGCAATGTGTAATTTTTCTGGGACAAAAACATGATGACAAAAGTTGTGCAAAGCATGTCCATCAGAATAAGGCACTTGGCTTGTATAGGGTGGGGGACCTATGAAGGACCAGCACCTGCGTGAAAAAATAGCTTGATTTTCTCTTCTTTGTTCACATAAAAATTCCAGAAAAAAATGATATGTTATGGTGATATTCTCAAACTCGAGACTTGCAAAGGTTTTTAGATGCATCCCAAGAAAAGTACAAAGGACCTACACCAGGGGTGTCCAAACTATGGCCCATGAGCCAACTGCAGCCCATAATCCATTTTTAATTGGCCCGCAGAAAATTCCAAAAATATATTTAGTTTACTTAAATAAACCAGGTAAGACAATACGTACTTCACCTCGAGTGAGTGGCCCGGCTGTTTGTGTATTTTACCACATATGGCCCTTGGTAAAAAAACGTTGAAAATAGTTTGGCCACTCCTGACCTACATGAATCATGTTCCTGACTGACATTCTCTTATGTGGGCACCTGAATTATAAATCTTTGCGTAATTAAGAAAAAACAGAGACTGTGTACATTTAAACATGAGCTTTCCTTATTTAAAGGAAGATAATAGACAGCATTGTTTATGAAGAGAAAAAATCATACAACTATTTTAAGAGATAAGTCACTATGGTAACCATTTCTCTGCTTGAATTTAGAGAGGCAGTGCCTTCTGCTACTGGAAGACTCTCTCAGCTGTTAGCAGTAGCTATTATATACTATTTTATATTGGACTTTTTTTTTCTTATACTACATAAGGCTCCACCACCTTACTTAATGAAAAATCCTTTATCATTCTGTAGAATTACTCATATGCATATTTAATTACTAAATGGAAATTTATTAGTTGGAGTATCCTCAAAGACAAAAATAATGATAAAATATCTCATACAAAATGTTAATGGAGGGTCATACATATCTTGACACAATCAAGTTTTCAAAAATTTCATTTCTGTATTTTCGTTTCAATGATTTCTGTAAATTTAACTTTTTTCCAGAAAACCATTTCCTAGATTAATAAAGGAAAGTTAATATGTGTAACTCTTTGTTTTTCACCATTAGAACTTTACCTGCATTATTTTCTTACACATCATTGGAAGATCTCCTTCCTGCTCTCCCATACAGTTATGCATGTGTTAAAAGCCTTTCCCAATCAGTGGCAAATATTTTCCAGATTTCCTACAAACAGGAAAGACTATAAATTTTATTCTACTTTAATAATACTTCCCCAACCCCCCTTAGCCCCTTTAGTGCTTGCTGCACTGAACCAGAGAACTGAAATTTCAGAACAATAAAAATTGCAATGACAAACCCTTTTCACGAAGACAGCACCAAAAGCAAAGAAGGAAGCCCGTGCGCCTCCCAAAGCCGAAGCCAAAGCGAAGGCTTTAAAGGCAAAGAAAGCAGTCCTGAAAGGCCTCCACAGCCACAAAAAAAAGGAACATCCAGACGTCACCCACCTGCCAAAGGCCCAAGACACTGCGGCTCAGAAGGCAGCCTAAATATCCTTGGAAGAGCGCCCCCAGGAGAAACAAGCTTGACCACTATGCCATCATCAAATTCCCCCTAACTACTGAGTCGGCCATGAAGAAGATAAAAGACAACAATACACTTGTGTTCATTGTGGATGTCAAGGCCAACAAGCACCAGAGCAAACAGCCTGTGAAGAAGCTCTATGACATTGACGTGGCCATGGTCAACACCCTGATCAGGCCTGATGGAGAGAAGGCATATGTTCGAATGGCTCCTGACTATGCTGCTTTGAATGTTGCCAACAAAATTGGGATCATCTAAACTGAGTCCAGCTGGCTAATTCTAAATACAAAAGTTTTTCACTGTAAAAAAAAAAATATATAAATAAATAAATAAATAAATAAATAAATAAATAAATAAATTGTAATGATAGTAACGACTATTACTCATTAAGTACTTGCTATGTACCAGGCCCTGTTCTAAAACTTCATGTGGGCACTAGATTTACAAATTTAGCACAACCAAAGAAAGCCAGAGACAATGTACATTTAAAGAGCTCAGATTTGTTTATAAAAAGGGAGATAATATTTAGCATTGATTATCATCCCTTTTAATCCTCACAATAGCCCTGGAGCTTGCTAAGGAACCTTGGATATTGTACAGATCAACCTCTATGTCCTGTAAATCCTCCCTGAGTCCATTATACAGTTTAAGAAACTCAGTCGTTTTTTTTCTTTCCTTTGGTGTAATAGTTTATGAAATGAAATAAGCAATTCATTGAATGTGAATGTATTAATAAAAGCTCAAGAACGATGGCTCATACTGAATAAGAGAGAAAATTGGCTGGTGAAACATGTAATAAATACTCAACACGCTAAATCACAAATACACAAGACACTAGTAGTATTTCCTATAATAATACATTAAAACACCACATTTGGGTGTTATTTTTGTTTTTGTTTTTTGTAATATCCCTGCTATTCTGAATTTATATTTCCTGTAAGCAATGATATTATGAATACTATTTTATACATAAGGGGGCCTGGAACTTAAATATTTGCATATCTATCAGATGAACATACTGTTGTCATTCATTACTGCTGTTTCTGTTTTGCAAGAAGGTGGATGAGTAAATCACAGTAAGAAAAAAGCAAGCATGCTTATGATTTTGGTACTTTGTTATAATATATTGGTGTATGAAAGACAATCAAATTATTTAATCAATTAGATTTTCTCTTTATATACAACTCTTATTTCCAAGGAAGAACCTTCATAAACTATTTTTAAAGTGTTAACAATAAAGGACATAATAAAAGAGCAATGAAGTGTGTTTCATCACTGCACCTGATAAACACCTGAAGTACACCAATATGATGAACTTTCAGTTATAAATAATCAACTGTATTCACAGCATTAAAAAATCATATAGACTAAGTGTGTCATCTCATGACAATACTATGATGGCACTTAGTTTTCCCTAATGCTGTTCCGTTTCTTTTTTTAAAATCAGCTGTTTGTTTAAACTTCAAAGATGCAAGCCAATTGTAGTAGAATAGGTTTTTTACCCTTTTTAAGTAGATAAAAAACAGACAACCTCAGGGCTGCCGGATGGCTCAGTCGGTTAGAGCTCAAGCTCTGAACAGAGTTGCCGACTCAATTCCCACATGGGCCAGTGAGCTGTGCCCTCCACAACTAGATTGAAGGACAACTCCCTGGAGAAACACACTGTTCCCCAATATTCCCCAATAAAAATTTAAGAAAAAACAAAAACAGATAATCTCCACTAATTACTCCAGGTATGTGTTCTACATCAGTCTTTTCTTATGCCTTATAATTCCTCCTGAAAGCAAGGCGCATTCAGCCAAACAAAAAAAAAAAAAAACAGAAAAAAAAGAAAAAAAGGATGGCCTGAGAGTAACTGCTACTTTCTAAAGTTCTACGGATCTTTCTGGCCCTTTGGGAGTACTTAATTCAAGAGTTACGCCTAAACACCCTAAGGAAATTGAAACGGGCAATTTCTTTATTTCACTAGGGTAGGTTCAGCCCACTTATTAATCCTCATAAATCTACTTGGAGGCAGGTAAGAGGCACCTCATTAATATTGCCCCTCAGATAAGGAGGAGGCTCTGTGGCCTGCACCCAGCCACCCTCCTTCCCACTGCCAGGCAGCTGGCCTCTGAGACCTGACAAGGGGCACAAATCCATTGGTCCTGAACACACTAGCCCCTAGAACCACTTTTTAATCGGCTTAAATGGGCTTGTTTATTTTCCACTTTTCAAGTATTGAAATAGAAGTGGAAATCTGCTTTCAAAGATCAACCTATCCGCATCTCCTTCCCTGGCTCCCCTGACCTTCGGGCAGTACAGCTGTCTGAGTCCAGTTAAAAATGGACTGTCAAATTGGCTTTAATTTCTGCTGCTCTGCCTCGGAATGTCCTCCCACTGTTTCTCACACCCTTCTTACCCCTTCTGTTGTTTTTCTCATTGAGTTTTTAGCCGGGACAGCTGAACTTGCCTTTTAGGGCCCTAACCTGCAGATCCTCGTTTGAGTAACAAAGTAATCCTAGAGGACCGGGAGCCAACACTCCAACATCCTACGGTTCTAAGCCTTCTCCCTCCAGGCATCCCCGCCCTTTCCTTCCCCAGACCCACCACTGTCATTGGGAATGACCACTCTGAGCAGATCCTTTACTGGCACACCGGAAGAGGGAAAGGGGTGGCTTAGAAACTTTGTAAGAAAACAGAAGTTTAGCTTCTTGCTTATGGGTTGGGCAAGCATGTTGACTCTTTCCTCGGCTAGTCTGTCCCTCACTGAATTCTCGTTCAGGACTGCAAGCATCACGCCCCACGAGGATTATCCCTAACCGATTTTAAAACTGTATCTTCATTGCCCCAAGCCCCTTCTAGACCGCCCAAGCCCAAGTTCCTCCTTCTGACAGGGCTCGCCGGGAACTTCTGCCTCCGGGAATGACAATTGCTCTCAGTGATCCCGCGGGTGAGGCGGCCGCTGAGATCCCACTAATGGTTTTGTTTAGTTTCTTGGCAAACTCCCCTTCATTCAAGTTCCAGGCGGAGCTCCGGAGCCAGGTCTAATTAGAAGAGTACCAGGCTCATCCTTCCCGCGGAGAAAGCGCATTAGTCACAAATGAAACAGCAAGTAGGGTGCCAGGAGCCCTGGAGTGCAGTGGATGTTGAAGACCTTTCCCAAAATGCTGGAGAGTCTTCGGTGCCGGAAAGGAAAGCTAGATCTCACCGCGTTCAGGAGAGGACGTAGAACCCCTGGGACACAGAGTAGAGTTGACTTGGTTAGAAGCCAGAACTAGGTGCATAAATAATGCTCAATGAACATCGAAACAGAGTTAAGCAAAGTGTTCGGTATGACACAGCAACGTCTTAAGTCAGGGTAAGAGACAAAGGGCGGACAGCTTCCCGCTGCCCCGGACAGAATCTTTGCAAAAGCACCAGCAGAGCGGGCGCGCTGGGGGAGGGGTCGCATGAAAGCATCCAGGTTGGTGGTGAAGGGGTGTGGTCAGTTTTGGGCCAGTCGCGCACCGGGAATTGTGGTCACGGTGGCCCACCCTGGAAAGAGCAGGTATCAACAGTACTGCAAACTTGTCCTCGACACCCAGCAGCTAGCTTTAGGAAGCTAGAAGTGTTGGGGTTGAAATGCGACCCGACCCGGGGAGGGGCGGTGCGCCAGGCCCGGGCGGGCGGTGCAGGTGGGCGGGCCGGGTGAGTAGGCTGGGCCTATAAAGTGCTGGCTGCCCCAGAGGCGATGCAGCTCTGTGGGGCCCGTGCCGGCAGCGCTGGGTGGAGAAGGGTGCGGATTACTGCGGGGGTCTGCAGGTCCCTGAGCCCCAGAGGGAAGGGGCTTCGGAGGAGAGTTCCTTCCTCGGTTCACCCCGCAGCTTTGCCAGAGAGCGCGTCCGCCCCAGCGAACTCCCGGCAGGTGAGCGAGGAGGCGGCCTGGATGAAGGCAGCAGAGGCGGGGGCGGCGGAGAGGGGGGCCCTTGCCAGGACTGCCGGGATGAGCTCCGCGTGACAAGTGGGCTCCAAGTTTTGCTAACTTTGGTTGCGCGTTTCGTTGGCCTCTCCGCTCCCGAGGCTTTTGTAAACTTGAGCTGCAGGGGCGGGTTCCTTCCCTTTAGAAAATGAGTGCCTCAGCTAGTTCGCTCCGGGGACTCGGGGCAGTTTAGGAGCCTCCACACGTCTTGCCTGCTCTTGCAAATCTATCCTTGTTCCTTACTTCTTCCAGCGCCCCGGAAAGACCGTTCCGCTCCGCGAGGGAAACCGAGCCGTTGACCATGGTTGCCACTGGCAGTTTGAGCAGTAAGAACCCTGGCAGCACGTCAGAGTTGCTGGACCACGGCTTCCAGCCGGGGAACCTGCTAAATGGTGAGTTTCCCAGCTGCCGGCCTCTCTCCTTTCCAAAGGTTGAGCCCTTCGATAGATGGGATCGGATTGGCGGCCGTGTGGTGTCGCCCTTTTCTTCAATGGAGGTGCGACAAAATCCACCTGAGGAAACTCATTTACAAACTTTCTAGTAACTTCTGTCCATGATAGTGAGAAACAAAAGTAGTGAAAAATAAAATACCTAGGGCTGAATCGGTCTAGTCTGCTACTAAAAGGCTCTTTGGGATGAAAAGTTATATAGGTTCCTTACTCTACATGGTTGTGAAGTTTTGGTAAATTTTAAGTGTACAGTTATGTGTGTTTTAACAAATGTAATCACCCCTGTAACCACTACTATGACCCCCTCCCCCTAAATTTCCATGTACCCACTTGCCATCAATTCCCCACTCTCCCTCTCCCGGTTTACTTTCCCCTCTAAGTTCATGTAAATTGAATCATAATATGTACTCTTGTATCTGGATTCTTTCCTGCCACCTAATTATTTTGAGACCCTTCCATGATGTTACTTATATCAGTATGTGTTCTTTTTTATTGCTGAGTAGTATTCTATTTGTGGATATACCCAATATTCCATTTTTAATGCCAGAAGGAAACTTTAAAACAGCAGGGATGCTGGAAATACTGTCATTTGCAATTTTCAACAGCACTTTCTAAGTTAACACACAGCTCTGCCACCGAGGAGCTGTGTGGGCACAGACAAATCGCTTAAGATCTTTGGGCCGTCTTCATTTAGAAGGTGGAGTGGTTGATGATCTAATTTTATAGGCCAAAGCTCTAAACTACTTCATCTTCAACATAGATAAACTATGGAACCTTATAATTTGGAGTGCATTTGCTTCATTTAGTTATTTTTAAAAAATGATCTCACTGAATACATGATGTGGAGAGAGGAAACCACAGCAGCCTCTGAGGGTGAAGTAGGCTTAAGGAAGGGAGCCCTCAGGGTGTCTGGCGGTGCCTGCTTAGTTGACTTGTGTGTGTGGCATCTTGCCAAGTGGTGGGATTAATTTGGAAGGTAGGTGACCAAATGCAGAGCTATCTCTTTTCCTTTGCGCAAATCTAATTTTGTTTTCCTAGGATTATTTTGTTTTGCTTGGCTATGGAAAACTACCCAGCCAGTTAAAAATATCCTCCTGGAACTCAAAGGTCTTCTTTGAGCAATTTTTAATCAAAGAGGTTGAAGCTAAAATTGGCATCTACAGGCCATTCCAGTAAAGGCTTTTAAAGAAAGAAACAAATTTGATATTTAATATAGCTCCTCAGATTAATGTTAAATTCTTCACATAAGAACAAGAGCAAAAATGTGGTATTTTACAATAATAAATTCATATGGTCTTAGAGTTAGAAGATAATAGTACCTTAGTTAAAAAAAAAAAGTATAAATATTGTTATTCCAGAAGTAATGCATATTCTCTGTAAGACAAATAGAAAACCCTCATAAACAAATAAGGGAGCAAGAAAGAAAAAAATCAGTAGTAATATAGGATAACTATAAATAGATTTTTGATGCATAGTCTTCAAGCTTGTGTGTGTGTACACATAAAGAAAAATGGTTATATCCTATCTAAAACCTTTATTTCATCAATTTTCAGTCTCAGAGGTTAAATGACTTGCCCTATTACTCCACTAGTTAACAGCAAAGTGAGATCAGCAGACTCATAGAAATAACCAATGTTGCTGCTTGGTGTGCTTTTCCTGCTCCTGGATTTCTTTTAATTTTAAACTTCTGTTTTCTACAGATTTTGACTACTGGGATTATGTTGTTCCTGAACCCAACCTCAATGAGGTGATATTTGAGGAAACAACTTGCCAGAGTTTGGTTAAAATGCTAGAGAACTGTCTGTCCAAATCGAAGCAAACCAAACTAGGTTGCTCAAAAGTCCTTGTTCCTGAGAAACTGACCCAGAGAATTGCTCAGGACGTCCTTCGGCTCTCCTCCACGGAGCCCTGCGGCTTACGAGGTTGTGTCATGCATGTGAACATGGAAGTTGAAAATGTATGTATAAAGCTGGATAAGATCGTGTGTGACTCTAGTGTGGTGCCCACTTTTGAGCTTACTCTCGTGTTTAAGCAGGAAAACTGCTCGTGGACCAGTTTGAGGGACTTTTTCTTTAGTCGAGGTCGCTTCTCATCCAGCCTCAGACGAACTCTGATCCTAAGCTCAGGATTTCGACTTGTTAAGAAAAAGCTTTACTCCTTGATTGGAACAACAGTCATTGAAGAGTGCTAAAAGGGAAACATGTAAAATGGGATTTTTTATGATTGGGTGATAAAACTGCATCTGCTCAGTTACGGTCATTGTAGTTTTGCCCTGCCTGCTCTCAAAAAAAAACCCCAAATCAAGTTCATCTTCCCTGTGTGTTTCATGTACACAGCAACCCCAACTAAAGGTCTCATTTTGTGGCTTTTGAGAAATGATCCAAGAGAGAGTGTACATTGTCTGCATATGTCACATTTTTTATGGAATGGAATGGAATAAGGAAGAGAAGAAGCAGTCCACTTTAGTTTTATATTTGATTCCCACAAACTTTTCCAGGTAGTCTTGCAAATAGACTATTAAACAAACTTAGTTTGATTTTCATATGTCCTTTTTTCTGTAAGTTTTCAGAGTGATTCTTTCAATCACATAATCTCACTGAATGATGCTTAGTCCATCCAAACTACCAGAAGACCACATCACCAATTTGCTGCTACTACTCAAATTTGAAGAATTCTTATACAGAAGGATAGAATTAAGTGGGTTAGCATAATTAAAACTTAACCTCATGCAAAGTGATTAAGAAATAACACAGGGAGAAAAAAACTATTTCACTGTTTCTTTGCATCCTCTCCACCCTTCTGTTTTGAAGAGGTGGCAGAAGCTCAAGCTGTCATTTTAGTAACAACAATATTGTTTTCAATAAGTTTATGATACAATATAAGCTCAGTTTTTGTAGTTCTCAAGTATCTAATGTTATCTTTAAACTAGAAACATGGAAAATATTGAACTGTTTTTTTGCATGTAGTTGATTACTCTTCCCATTGAGTGAGTGGTGAATGCTTATGGAGATGGGAAACGAATTCTCAGATCCTGCTTCTTTCTCATTCATTTGGTAATCTAGCTTCTTTTCACTATTACATGTGCTTAATCCCAAATGTAGCCTTTCGCCAGTCCTTGTTCTCTCTCATCCCTAGCCTCTCCTGGGAACTCGAGTTTATCTCTTCTTTACCCAAATCTTCAAAGGAGATAGCTGCAAACATCAGTTTTCATTATTAAGATGGACCTATCACAAAGTCTGCTTTGGCACCAGAGGGAACAATAAAGGCCTTATTTTTTTGTTGTTGTTGTTGTTCCTACTACCTAGATCATTATCTTTTTTTATGTTAATGAGAGAATGTAACCTCCACAACTATAATGTTTATTTCCACAAGGCTTTCACATCTTTGCTGTAGGTCATGGATAAAGAGCTTATTCAGATCTTCTGACCAAGCTATTAGCACCACTTTACATACCTGAGGCCAGGATGGGGGGGACAGATGGCTTCATCCTGGTGTAACTCTAAAGCGGGTGTGGGATCCTGTTACTGATCCCATAAACGACCTAAAACTTGACTGTTCAAATCACAAAGCCATCTATCTCTAGGACTGGGCCAGGATAAGTCAACCTTGTTTTGCATGTCTATTATTAGGTCTCCAAGGGTGACCGATTCTGTGGGCCAGGCTTCCCTGGCATGGGTGTACAAATGTCCTTATTCCTCTAACAGTTGTCTTTGACTCTCTTGTCTTTTATGCTCACAAAATGGTAATGCCTTATGGAGACTCTTAAATTAATATTCCTGTTAAAGGAAATTAAAGTTTGTCTATTTTTGACAATAAAGCATCATATATTTTTAATTTTCTTGTCCTCTGTCTTTTCTGAGTTTATGCAATGATCACCCTAAAATATGTTTGACAATATTTAAGGGAAGATGACAAAACAGTTATCCCCTTTTTGACAAAGGCTGTTTGTACCTTTCATTATAATATTCCAATTATATGTATTGCATGTGCTTATGTATCTATAAAAGGTGACTTGCTTCATAATTTTTCAAATACAGTAATACGTTTTATAAGAAGACATTAATAATTTAAGCTCCCTTGGCAATCGCCTTTAAAAAACAAAAACCCATTATGTAAAGCCTTTTTCTGTGTTTTTTTTTTCCTAATGACCAAATGCAGATATATCAAATGATGAGATCAATGCACATTTTTATTTTTATCAGAATATCCTATTTGAACAACATATCCTTCTAATATCACTATTATTCATCAAGTTGAATTTTTAATCTTTCTTTACCTGTTTTGTCCAGCTCCTCAAATTTATGGTCATTAGCTCCGATTTCTCTCACTACATAACCCACATTTAGTAAGACTTGCTAAGTGCTAGGCACTGTTCCAGGTGCCTTACACAAATTATCTCAGTTAGTCCTCACAAGGCCCTATGAAATGCGACTACTGTCATCTCCATTTTATAAAGGACCAGACACTGAGTTTAAGTAACCTGCCCAAAGTCACCAAGTTATGCAGCAGATCCAGTGTATAAAACCAAGCCACGTGCAGAGACTGTGCTCACCCTGCTGCCTCCAAAAGCACAAGGCAACGCAGAGACCACATCCACATCACCAAAAGTCTGTGCAAAATCAATGTCAGAAACATTTGCCTCTAAATCTAAAGAAATATTTTTAATGTGGTTTCTTTTCAGGTGGGAAAAAAATAAGGACACTATAGTACTGACAGTATTCCCCATTCACCGGAGCAGAGCTGTGCTTAGAATAATAAAAAGTCAAATATTTAAAAGACATGCATATCCTGGAACCTTCATGCCTATCTTCTGCAATTGGCCTGGTTACTTTTTCATGTACCTTCATAAAAAGATGTGATCTTTGCCACAGCTATCGCAGTAGGGAATAATGTTAGCTGTGTTAGCTAGAGTGTGTGATGGCCTCCTGAAAAAACAAGATATCTTTTTCTTCCTCTTATTAATAGAAAGAGTACTTTATAGTAATGGGTTCAATCTCCTGAATCTGTTTCTCCAATGACATAATCTATATCCTCATGGAGTCAGCTTCATGGTGCACTATTGACAGTTTTCCCATTTGCATATTGGAAGGATGTACAAGTATAAAAATCTTAGGTCTAGTATTACACTCAGTTCTCAATGATCTATATTGGTTTAACAAATGATAATATCAAAAGTCCAAGGTATGTTGGTGGCAGATGAGGACGGAGGGGTACAGTGATGAGCTGGGAGGACCATCATGCAGATATTCAGAACACTGTCTGCTGTCTAGACTCGGCCATTGATTCTGTACTCATAATACTCC
The DNA here is from genome assembly GCF_057876585.1 of Rhinolophus sinicus. Lineage (NCBI taxonomy): Eukaryota > Metazoa > Chordata > Mammalia > Chiroptera > Rhinolophidae > Rhinolophus > Rhinolophus sinicus. Next base: position 179,027,263 of record NC_142501.1, on the reverse strand, counting down.
ACTGGATCCTATGTTGGTGCCATAGACGAAAAGAGAGACGGAAGGATCTTATGGGGAACTTAGGGGGTCCAGTGTAGAAGTGATGCATGTGACTTCTGTGTACATCCCATGTAGAACTCAGTCACATGGCCCCATTCAACTGCAAGAGGAGCTCGGAAATGTGGTTGAAAGGTGTGCCTAGGAAGAAATGGGCTTGATGAACTGTTTCTACCACACAGGAAGGGACGAGTTAGTCTATGAAACAAGAGAGCCCAGACACAAACCTATACCTATATGGAAAATTGATTTACAGCAGAGGTGGCACTTTAGATCATGGGTAAAGAATGGTGTTTCCAATAATTGGTGCTATAATAATCATTTATCTACATGGAAAAAATGAAATTTGATGTATATACATCAAGCATAAAAATCAATTACAGGTTGATAAAATTCTTAAATGTGAAAGGGAAACTTTTACAAGAGAGTACAGTTTTTATGATTTTGATGTAGGGAAAGATTTTTTAAATATGATACAAAGAATGACTGAACCTTCTGTTTATCACATAACACTATAAAGAGAATAAAAATGCAAGTCATGAACTGGAAGAAATCATCTCCTACATATAACTGAAAAAGAGTTAGTAACCAGAATATGTTAAGAATTCCTTCAAAGGAATTAGAGAAACACAAACCCAAAAGAAAAAATATTGGCAAAAGCCTGAAAGGACCTCTACAGAAAAGGAAATTCATGTGGCTGATAAACATACGAAAAGATGTTCAAGCTAACTAGTAATTGGGGAAATGCAAATTAAAAGCTCAAGACAAATGTATACACATCCATACTAGTAAAAAAAAAAAAGTTTAAAATCTGATCATTCAAATATTGGTAAGGAAATGGAAAAAACTACAACATGCATATATGTGTATCTCTTCAGTCTGGCATTAATTCCATTTTTTGTTATCAAACCTAGACCAGTGTCCTTCAAAGTTTCTTGCTTGCTACGTCTCTAAAAAAATTTTGTAAAAGTACACCCTCTGTCATATTTTTAAATAGCCATCCAAAATTTTCACACTAATTTTAAGAAGCTGTAAATGATATAAGTTCCAGTGTGTGGTAAATGCTGATCTTTTTTAATAAAATGATTACATCACTTTGTTAAATGTTTCCAATGGAATGTAAATAGCATAGTAATTTAACACCAATATTTATTTAGAAAACACTAAAATAAGGTCTTCAACAATAAAGTTTTCAGTGTTACTTTTTCCTTTTTTCCTGTATCTGCTTAAAGTCTAGATTTACACTGAATTTTACCTTCATGTTATGTTTAAGCTTGCAAGTCTTTTATTAATATTTGTTCTCTATAAGAAAGACAAGATTATAAATTAAAATTATATTTTAAAAAATTTTCCTGTGATCATACGGCTATTTTAATTTTTTGACTCAATTAACTTTAAAAATAAAAATACACGATCGAAACAACTTTAAATGTTTTGAACTTTTTCAAATTATTCAGCACAAAATATCATCCCTTAGTAAGATGACTTAGTTAATCTGTAGATAAATATTGTTTTTCACTAGACTTACAGGATTAAGCACCTTTCCTATTTTTTGTTTCTATAGAGGTAAACTCTGAGAAAATATATTCTTCATATCAATAAGTAGATGGGAATCAGGGCGATTTGGTTATTATATCAAATTATCAATATTTGAGCTACTTTCAAGATATATGCCAAAATCACATAAGTATCACCAAAATATTATTTTAAATAATCAATATACAAATCATTCCATTAGATTTTATTTCAATATTGTTGAAATCAAAGGACTAAAAACAATTTGATTGGCAAAAGGACTTGTTACCTAGGTCTATTAATCTGAGTAGGCTGCCTTAGCAAGGTATCACAGATTGGGTGGCTTAAAGAACAGAAATTAATTTCCTCACAGTTCTGGTGGCTGGAAATTTGAAATCAAGGTCTCGGTAGGGTTGGTTTCTTCTGAGACCTCTCTCCTTGGCTGTGGATGGTTGTCTTCTCCCTTGGTCTTCACATTGTCTTCTCTCTGTACATGTCTGTGTCCAAACCTCCTCTTCTTACCAGGAAACCAGTCATATTGAATTGGGGCCCACCCTAACCAGCTCATTTTAACTTAATTATCTCTTCAAAGACCCTATCTCTAAACACAGTCACTTGCTGAGGTACTGAGGATTAGGACTTCAACACATGAAATTTGGGGGGACACAAACCAATTGAAATAGCCTAGGTGGGAGCGGAGAAGAGTCTGAACTAGAGACAATACAATTTGTAATAAATATAATAATGATGATACTAATTTGTTCAAGAGTCATTACAGAGAAAAATAAACTGGCACTGGTGTCTGGATACAAGGAAGAGAAAAAGGGCAGTATCAGTAAACTTCTGATGTTTTGGTTTTTCTGCTGCTTGTTTAATGTAGACAGTAACATCATCACCCAGAATGGGTAAGGAGAGAATGTATAGAAACTACCATAAGATTAACAGCCACAGATTTTGTATCTGGCATCATTTCTGTTTTAATAACTGCATTAAGTGGAGTTCCCTGGAAATAGTCTTAAGATGGAGATTTGCAAGCAGCAAGCTAGTTAATGCCCTTTTGATCAACACTTGTGGAAAAGAGAAAGAAGCAGAACTGCGTAAATAGGTGAATAGTTGATACTGTCACACAGTAAGGCCTCACGTGGACTCTCAGGGAGCTCTGGAGTTAGAACACCCTTCTGAATTATTTCCCCTGAGGCAAGAAGGTTTGACCTTTATCCCTACCCTTATTGACCACTTGTTAAAAACTAGCTGCCTGGGATAGGTGTGTGTGACTTTGAACAAGGCAACTCTCTTGAGCTGAAAGCAACTCCTGAGATGTTGACTCAGCAGTGAGCTGTCAGCCATCACTTCTAAGAGTTTGGATGATGCCAGCCTCAGATGTGAAGAAGAGATCTGAGTGACGTATTGCAGCAATCACCCCTGTTCATCATCACTTGTGCCATTCAGATCTACTTGTGTCATGTAATAAATTCTGGGTCCAGCTCTTACAGGATTTTGTCTGGTCTCTTTTCCTGGAGAAACTGACAGAGGAAGGTTAGTGGGACAAACTACAGCCCTGCCACTGCAGGTGGCCCCAATGCCATAACTGGGCATCATTCCCTTCTCTACAAACATTCTTGATTCTTCTGTTATCCCCTGACCATCTGAATTACTAGTGGGGTGACCCAGACCGTCGTTGCTGAGAGTTCTAAGCTCCTGGTCACTGTGTCCTTAGCTCCTGGTCACCATGGTTTCTTCACTTGTTCATTTACTCCTGCCTGTTCACTCTATAGTAGCTCTTACCCTATAGGCCAAAGCATCAATATGTTCTGCCAACTACCAAATATCTCCATTAGAATTACACATTTGGGGACCAAGAAAATGACCACTAATTGCATCCGTGAGTCCAATACATACACTTTAAGCTGGACTTGGGCCAGGACTCCGGTTCAGGAACCTGAGTGGAAGACTGTGACTGTTTATTAGAATGTCCACCTCCAAAAAACAGGGCGTGGCTTTGGGTGGGGACAATTACTGGAGAGGGTCTCGACTGAAAGTTGTCACCATCAACATTCCCAGCAGCTGAAGGAATGAGTGCTCCTAACCTGGATGGTGAACGGTGGTCTATCCATTATAACAACTGATTATTTTAAGGCTAATGTAGAAAGGTGAAAACGAGAAGTTAAAGTTTGGTTGAAATGTGGAAAAGGAAGAAATCTAAAACTGTTTTAAATTCCACATTATCAGAGTTTCTGTCTTAACTCTGCCTCAGTCTCAAAGGGCAGCTTACAATACTGTGTTCTCAGGCTCATGTAGAATAATTCTGATATACTAAACCCAAATCTGACTAACATGTCATGTGTCTATAATTAAATGAAGGAAGTGTTTACCAGTGAAAGGGCTTTGCTAGGGTCTAATGTATTTGTAGTAGGTGGAGAGAACAGCTGGAAAATTCTGACCTGACTCACTGAAAATGATGAAAGAATAACTCCCTAAATGACAAATGACAGTACTAGCTCTAGAAACTGTTTCATGCCCTAGACTTCTCCACTTAGGATCTTAGGTATGATGAAAAATAGCCAGTTCATGAGAAAACTTTTTTATAATCAGTTCTCCAAATGTGAGGGGGCCCAGTTGAAATAAAGGCCCAAAATAGCATTACTGTGTACAGCACCATACCAGATGGCTTCTTCCAGTTCCTGTGGGGGCGAAGAGTACTTTATTGCTGGAGTTACACCAATACTGGTGTGCACTATGACAGCCTAAGTTCAAGGCTGCCTCTTCATTCAAAGCCCTGAGGAGTATTGCTTTAGTTCATGACAATCAACTCAAACTGCTATGCATTCAAATCCTTTCATCAACATATAAATCATGAGAAAGAGTGGAGTGTTATTAATTTAAAACAACTAATTCTTATTGCTTTTTTCTTTACTAAGCAAAAAGAAGTCACAATACATTTAATCGAATGTAATATAAACTATGCGGTTTCTAGCCTCAGAGATGTAACTAGAAGAGCAATGAACAAGGCTGTTATAGAAGAAAAATATTTCTCAAATTCAAGCATTGTTATTATGAGTTGGTTTTTCTTTATTACTCTGAGTTTACAGAGTATTACAACAACTTACACCATTTACAAAAAAATATTTTATGACAGTTTTATATTGTATTTTTTCTATACTTTAGCTCAAGTAGGAAAAATAAACAAAATAAAGTTCCCTCTTTTAAAAATTTAGGACTAGACCAAGAAAACAAACAAACAATGCTAAAACAAATAAACAGAAACTACCTCTAAATATAAGGTAACCTTCTGTTTAATTTCATTTATAGCTTCTACTGACAAGTACCCTTCCCCCATCACCTGTATTTATTCTCTCCTACATCTGAGCCTCATATTCACAAGATTTGTACTTAATATTTACAAAGCAGTTTAAAAATTCACTTAGTCTGTCTATATAATTTAAAGGGAAAGCTTTTGTTATTGTATCATATTTGATAATGAATATATCATACAATAGAAATATGAGCAGACACTTCACACAGCCTGCTGTGTTCATTGTGGGGACAGAGTCCCAGAGAGCAGTTTTCAGGCTCTCAGCCTCATGTGGAAAGGTGCTGGCTCGGGTAGTAGATGGCCATCAGCTGTGGCTAGTTGGCCATCAGCTGTAACCAGTTAGCCAATTAGCCACTGATATAACTGCCGCGGCTGTGTTGGTTGGTCAGTTGGTTGGTTGGCAGGCAGAGAAGCGGACAGCGGGTTGCAGGTCGTGTGGATCGAGCCTCCAGTGAGACTATAGTGGTATGAATCCCCTACCTATGGTTCCGTGGGTCTTCCTTTCTGGCCTAGCCATATCCTGCATTCTTGTGGGGAGCGGGACTGGAGGCCCCGCATGCAACCTCGCATGACACATGGCACACAGTGACCAGGGTCTCCCGCATGACATTTATCATTGGTGTGATGAACATCATTGGTGTGATCAGTGGATGAAATGATGTCTGAGAAGATTTGCTGTCATGCAGGGTGTCAGGCGGGGTCTCTGGTCCCGCTCCCCACATAAGAATGCAGGACATGGTGAGGACAAAAAGGAACACCCATGGAACCATAGATAGGGGAGTCTATATGTGACTATAGTCTTGCTGGCGGTTGGGTTGGAGACACAGGAAGCAGGAGCCACATGATCCACAACCTGCTGTCCACTTGTCTCTGCCAACCAACCTCACTTGCTAACTGCAATCCGCCTCTCTGCAATCCACAATCCACACTCCGCCGCTTGCTAGCTCAACCACCACCTTCTTGCTAGCCCCCATTTGCTGCTAGCATAGCCACAGCAGTTATATCAGTGGCCAATGGCTCACTGGTTACAGCTGACAGCCAACTAGCCACAGCTGATGGCCATCCAATCACAGTTGATGGCCATTTACTACCCAAGTGAGCAACTTTCCATGTAAGGGCAAGAGCCTGGAAACTGCACTCCTGTCTCTGTCACCACATTTGCCTTAAAAGGACTGTTGCAATAAAACCAGACAGCATGGAGGATCCTACACAACAGGACAATTTAAATCACAACAGTGGTATTGTTATTATTTTTTAAAGGTGCCTTTAATTGAAGGTGATACTGTGTTAATATGGGGGGGGGGGCAGGTAGAAGGACTAGCCACAGTAGGGTAGATATAATGCAGGGACTCAGCTCCTGCTCTTTGCACAAGAACGCAGGATATGGTGAGGCCAAAAAGGAACCTCAACAGAGCCATAGATATGGGAGTCATACCACTATATTCTCGATGGCAGCTGGTCGAGACACAAAAGCAAACATCCTCCAGTACCCCAATGAGGGGTCTTCCTGCACCCCAGTCTCGTTGGCAGCCAGGCAAGAAGACACAGGAAGTAGGATCAACACAATCCACTTGCCAATTGCGCTTCCTAGCTGCAATCTGTGCTTGCTAGTGTAGCCACAGCAGTTATATTACTGGCTAATGGCTAACTGGTTACAGCGGATGGCCAACTAGTTACAGCTGATGGCCATCTGATCACAGCTGCTGGCCATCTACTCCCCAAGCCAGCACCTTTCCACGTGAAGTTGAGAGCCTGGAAACTGCTCTTTGGGACTTCGTCCCTACAGCAGAGTTGCCCTCACTTGTATAATGTAGGAATCACCTGAATTTCCTGTGAACAGATAACCAGAGCCATCCCTGAAGATTTGGAATCTGTAGGGTATTGTGAAATCTGTATGTGCAACAAGTTGCTCTTGGATTTGATGACTGGGCAAGTGAGGGAAGTCCCCATGCTTCTGCTCTAGCCCAATGCAGCATTCTAAGAAACCTCCTTTTTTGCTGAACTGCATTCTAAAAATACCACTGTTCACAGGAAAAATAGGATTAGGGAAGGCCATCCAAACCTGTGTGTTGCTGTAACCAGAGTACTACCGTGTTTCCTCAAAAATAAGACCTAGTCAGACCATCAGCTCTAATGCGTCTTTTGAAGCAGAAATTAATATAAGACCTGGTCTTATTTTACTTATATTAATTTTTATGGTAAATGATATTAATTATAGTAAATTATAGTAAGTATATTAATTCTTATAGTAAAATAAGACCCGGTCTTATATAATGTAAGACCGGGTCTTATATTAATTTTTGCTCCAAAAGACACATTAGAGCTGATTGTCTGGCTAGGTCTTATTTTCAGGGAAACACTGTAACAAAAACAATAACAATCCTAATTAAACAAACAAACAAAAAGCTACAACAATAAAGAAAATGTGAATGGGCCCCATCACAGCACTGTATTCTTCTGTGGCTTGAAGTCTCTCACTGTGTTAATATAACCCACACTCAGTTTTTGTTACTTGTTGGCAACTGTGGTGAAATTGCTTATGTCCAAACCAAATTCCACATTACATCCACATCTCTCCCAAACTATTTAACAATAGCTTTTGAGGTAACATGTGTAATGGGAACACATGTTCTAAAAGCAAAGAACTTAGACTGGGTATGCTCATGGCTGCAGGAATGTAAGTTAAATTATACTTTCTAAGGGAATATTTAAATAAGGATACTTTCTAACTCAGTGACTTCGTTGTAAGTATCCCTAAGGATGCTGCTGGCACCACTGTCAATGTCCACATGGGAAACTGGCTGCCACCCTTCTGCACCTATGAATTCTGCACAGCCCCACTTCTTCAGCACTCTATCCTTCTATTCAAGGTAAAGGGAGTCCACATACTAGCTGCAAGGATGGCTGGAAAATCAAATATTGGATGTACCTTTCACCTTGTATGGTGGGGGAGACTTCTAATAATAGAAAAGGGGTTCAAGTTCTAAAAGGAAAAAGAAAAAGCCACATCCTTTAAAGATATCAATTTTATAGAAGTAAAAATTGGAATTTTATCAGGTAACTTGTTAAATTATGATATAGCCATATGCCCATAAGATGGGATTTATGTACTAGGATTTGAAATCTGTTTTTTACAGACAATTCAACGATTTGGGAAATTCTTAACACTATTTCCTATTACAATATCTTTATTTATTTTACTATATATTTACAAAGAAAAAAACTAGAAGAACATATACCAAAATGTTATGTGCATTTATCTCTGGTTAAATGCAATTATAGGTAATCTTTACTTCTCTTTTTATACCTTTCCATATTTTCTAAATATTCCTTGATAATAAAAAAGTAATAAATGGGTTTCTTTTTAAGTCAGGTTTGAACTTTTGACAAAAGACAGGTTGTAGCACAAAGCTGAAAAAAAAAATCAGGTGAACAAACGTAATCATCTCAGAATTTTTTTAATAAAATGACAGTTTGAATAAATTAATGCATAATAAAATTGTTATGTTTCTTTCATTGCATATATGTTGTAAACAATCATTCTAATTGATTATTTTTGATAAATTTATGTTTTATCAATTGTTCCCATAGGTAAGGACAACATAGGGCCCAGTTGTTTAAACTTGGAATTGCCAGCTATTCAAAGATTGTAGCAAGTACTTTTATCTTTTCCTGGGCAACTATCTGAAGCTTAGGATAAAGGCTCAGCTGAGATTTTAAAAGTCTAGTTGGAAATTGCCCAGTTCCTACTTCCCGATAACAATTATAATAAATAGCATTTGAACACTTTTGTGTTACACACTACTAGACATTTTATATATGTTGCGGGTTAATCCTCATAATCCAATAAATAAGGTATAATTTCTCCATTTTGCTAAGGGGTAAACTTGAAGAGATATTTAACTTGTTCAAAGTCTCACCCCTGTTAAGTTGTGGAATCCAACTGCAAACCCAAGCCAGGCCAGCCAGGCTTTAAATGCTAGAAAGTCAAGTCAAGTCAGGTCAAGGATTGAACGTAGAGGGGACCAAGTAAAAACACCACGCTCTACACCAAGTCCAGGTGGCGGTGAGTGCAGAGCCTCAAGTTCCACATTGGATGAAGACTGGAGGAGAGCAAGAAGGTCAACACCAAGCAATGCGACTTCCTCGGCCATTGCAAGGATACCCAAGAGCGCTTGCCACTGTCTCCGTGGGCTGGTGTAGAAGTGGCATGAAGCATGTAGGGAGGTCAAGCCAGCTGAGGGCCAGACAGAAGGCAGAGAGCTGATCCTGGCCTCTGCCAAAATAGGTATTTTTTTTGCAGTCCAGCTGCAGTCTGTGAAGGAATTTCAACTGGTAGTGAAGACCCAGGCAACTAGACTGAGCTGTAGGAAGAAAGACGAACACATCCTGGAGCCAAACTCCTGGGCTTGAAGCCCTGCTTTAACACTGATTAACTGTGTGGTCTTGAGTAGGTATTTTGTGCTCAGTTTCCTTGTTAATAAAAGCAAGGCTAAGGCCTCATAGACGTATTGTGAAGATTTAATGAATATGTATATATAGCACTTGGATGGAACTGAGCCCAGCACAAACTTAGTAGCCTGTACTACTTGTTTTTAACCATGGCCCTTTCAGTCTAATGGAGACCAGCCACACACACACAGAGGGAATTTGTGAGAGAGGATATAGTCTAAAGCTCATCAAGTCACCAAGGGGCTAAATTCCCTCCAAGTTCTCTCAACACCAGGTGTGGTCAGAACAGACTATTTTAGGATCCCACTCACCCATACACTGCCAGCCATGCTCCCACAGGTCCAGGGACTTGGCAGGAAGGAGCCCACAGGTGACAGACCTTCAGAACTCTTCCGTGGGTAATCCAGAGATTGACAGATTCTTCAAACAACAAACCAGTCATCTTGACTTTGATTTAAGACAGGATTCTAGAATGCATTATTAAAGTAATTATCAGCAATCAGATGAAAAGAAGAGAGCACTAGGGACCAGCCTGCATTCCTTACCATTCATTCACAACAGACTAACGATTAGTTTCTTTGATTGACTCCCTACACCCTAAATTCAGTAAAGAAAGATAATAACTGACTTCGAATATTTGAAACACTGTTGTGTGCATGTGTGAATATTATATTAGTTCAGCACAACCCTAACATCCAAGGAATCAAAGCTATTGAAAACCGGACCTCAGTTCAATAATAAGAGGGGACTTTCTAACTGTCTAAACCAGAGGCTGCAAACTCCCTACCAGTGGGTCAGATTTCACGCTTGGGCCATCTTTTGTTGGGTTCCCAAACAGCCACATGACAAGCAGCCATGCAAGCTGTACTTCCACAATTTGTGCAGTTGCACAAAGTGGCCCAGAGACTTGCTCTTCACAATCCGGATTTCTGCCTTCTCGTGAGAAATCTGCTGACGTGCAGCACGGCCTGCAGTCCCTTACAGTAACAAGATGCTGGCACAGATGGAAGCCTCTTCCTGTGGATGTGCATTCCAGTCGGCCACTGTCCCCACCCGACCCATGTAACGTTTATAGCACCTGCCTGGGAGGCATGTAAGTTAGTATCTCACGTAGTCTTAATAGACACAAAGAAAAGCCCCCTTCCATCATTAAGGTTCTCTGATTTTCTAACTTCCCGAGTCTAAAAGTCACTCAACAATCTCCATTTGTTGTTGTTGTTGTTATTAGTTATTTATTAAACTAACGGATCCTGTGTCCTTTTCAATAAGAACCTAGGGCTGTTTTCTGTACACATGCGCTACTTGGTAGCTCCTCCGCCAGCTGCTGCAATGCTTCTCTCGCTCAAATTTCAAAGCAGCTTTGAGAATAAGGACAGGAAATTCAAGTGCTTCAACACTCGATGCTCTCCTGTGACTGATAAATGCATGTTGAAGCATAAATTACTACAACAACTATCTATTTTTAAGTGCTCTCTGTCACATTACTTTAATACAGGCTCTAATTAAATATATTGAATTTCTTCATATTCAACTACATCAAGACTCCCTCCTTGAACTTTCCAGACTTTATCGATTTATATTCTTGAGAAATTAAAAATCATGAAAGCAACAGTTTAATTAATGTGTTAAGGCAGATCATGCTATTATCATAAATGAGAAAAAACAGAATTGTTTTTCTTTCAATTGTAGCATTGTTAAAAATAAAATGGTAACCAAAAAAAAAAAAAAAGAGAGAGAGAACAACAAAAAACCTAGGCAGGGTTTGTGGGTACTATGTAAATAAAATAGGGTTGTTTTTGCAAAAGCTAAAACTGTTGCCTAGCCCTTGGATGTAGTAACATGTGGGAGGTTATGTTTCTAAATATAATGTAAATGAATCCTCCTGGTCATTAGGTATCAGGCTGCCATACTCTCCTCAAAACTCAGACACAAGAAAATCCTTAGAGAAATTCTCAGTAGAAATGTGATATTAGTTAGTTAGCTTTTGTAAATGTGTCTACTAAATATTATTAAGTAAAATATTCATTTCTGTGATTAATACACAATATGAAAATAAACAATAAAATATTATTTCATGGAAAGCAAGCTACCTGATGTTTGAAAAAGTGAAAAATCCACTTCTAAAATATTTTCTTGCTTAAAAATATCCAGAATCACCTAACACTAAAGGTAACCAATTTTTTGGTTTCTATTATTTTAAAAAATAAATTTGAATTCATTCGACTGAAAAGTTTTAGAACACAGATATATTTTGAGCAATTTCTAGGATTTTCTGATTAAGAAATAGAATATGCTTCTTAAAGACCTCTAAACATCTGTTCCTGAAATATTTCGAGCTTTATTTTAAATAAATAAATTCGACAAAAATACTCAGTTTTTTTCCTGCAAAAATTCAAATATTTCTGGTTCAAAGTCTTACTGACATGGTTATTCCTCTGTAAGTTTAAATTACTTTAAGTAAAATCAAGCAAATTTAAACATGACAAAAACTTAAACCCTTGCCTCCACTTTCTTCTCAATAAAAGTACATGAGTTCTGTTGTATGAAATCATTGAAAAAAAAACTGTCTGTCTAGAGTGACAGGGGACCTGAGGGGAAAAAGGTAGAGTCCTGAGTATGGACATTTGCATTAAAATTTACAAGAACAGAAATGAATAATTTCAGGCAGAAGTGATAGTTTGTAGAAAATTATGGTGATGGAAAAAACACGGTGTATTTGGAGAAAATCAGAGTTTCCTGTGCCTAGAATAAAGGTTATAGTGAAATAACAGGTGTTAGGAAACACATTTTTAAAATTATATGGATCTCAGTCTAAATCCTGATGCAAGTTAATAAAAATATTTTATTAACAAAATCTTTTAGGTGAAAAAAAAATACACATGCTAGTAAGGGATAGGAGTGGCTTGATACGGTTTGTATGAAAAAATAGTTAATGATGTCTGTTCTGTGCTCTACATTCTAAGGGAAACACTCGTAACCGGTTGAGAACAATTAAGAGAGAAAATGTATTTTAATTTGAAGAAAGGACTAACTGAATATTTGAAGGACTTTCATATAAAAGATAAGATCAATTATGTGGCCTTTTGAAGAATAGTAGACTTGTGAAAGGACGTCTCCATCAGACTAACAGAGCACTTTGTAGTTATTAGAACTGCCTTATGATGCTTTACCTAGACTTAAACCCCTTCTCTCTAGAAAGAAAGGCTGATGTCCATCCAGCAGAGATGCTGTGGGTCAGATCCTGTGGCAGGCACTGGACTCCCTTTGGCTTTTTAAAGCCCCTCAATATTCTAAGATTCAATTGTTTTATCATTTCAAATGTTGGCTTGCAAAAGTCAAAGGAATTCTCAATGTTTTGATTCTTCTCTTCATATCAATTTTGAGATCTGTTTCTTATTCTTACCCTGCCCTTTTTATCGTGTTAAAATTCTACTTGAGTCACGTTTTCCCCTTGTCAACCTATCTAACCTTCTATATTGGTACTCATAATAAGGATGTATTCCCTCTAAAATATTTATTCACATTAGCCTTAAGCTGCTTATCACTCCATTTCTCACTGCTGAAAAACTGGGAGAAAAACACACACCAAGATTCTCATACAAAAACAAATTTCAGAAAAGTAATGAACAACAATTTATGACTTCAAACCAACAAAGACAAAATTACACTTTCTTAAAATTATTAAAATAGGGCCGGCCCGGTGGCTCAGGCGGTTAGAGCTCCGTGCTCCTAACTCCGAAGGCTGCCGGTTCGATTCCCACATGGGCCAGTGGGCTCTCAACCACAAGGTTGCCAGTTCAATTCCTCGACTCCCGCAAGGGATGGTGGGCTGTGCCCCCTGCAACTAGAAATGGCAACTGGACCTGGAGCTGAGCTGGCCCTCCACAACTAATACTGAAAGGACTACAACTTGACTTGGGGGAAAAAAAAAGTCCTGCAAGTACACACTATTCCCCAATAAAGTCCTGTTCTCCTTCCCCAATAAAATCTTTAAAAAAAAAACCACAATGATTTCCTACTCTAGCTGTATTTTTAAAAAAATTATTAGAATAGTAATAATAGTGCAATAGAAATATCTAGCTGGAACAGAGTGCCTTAGAGAAGCAGGCGCTATTTTGGAGTTTTGGCCTTCACTACATAATCAGCCGACAACCCTGCAGGGTAAAAATTACCATCCCCATTGGTAAGCTAAGAAACTGATGTTCAATGCAGTTAAATAACTTGCTGGGGGTCAAAGAGCTAAAAGAATTGGCTTTGAATTTACGTTTTGATTCTGAAACATAAATGTGTGTGCTTTTGGGGCTTCACAGACTCTTTCCCCTTAGCAGAAGTAAAATGGCATTTACAACAGAAGCTGTGTTTTTAAAATAGGTAAGGAAATAACAGTAAGCAGGACATTAACTGAAAATCTATAGGGTTTTGGCACACAGCTTCCAGATTAAGAGAGAAAAGATCTCAAAGTTATGCATGTAAAAATGTTACAAGACAGGTGCAAAAACTTAGCCTGAAGCAGCTAAATGGTACAGTATTACCAGGCATCTCCCAAGCCCAGAACAAGTCCCTTTTAAACAACTGCAATTATCTAGTTGGAGAAGCTCAACTGCTAATATAGAATTGTCAAAAGTTGTTTAGTGCTTTTTTTAACTTCAGTAAAACAAATTCATGAGCCTTTTTTCAAGAAGGCATCTACATCACATACCAGAGCACTTGGCACAGTGTTAGCACATTAAAAGTCAGGTAAGATTGACTGATTAAATCTATTAGTGAATTAATGAATGAGTGAATGAATGAAATTTCATAAAATCAAATGATGTGGACACTTACAAGAATAACACGTAGGTACAACAAAGCTTTACTTATACAGAACACTCCATGCTTAAAGGATCTCTCACATTTGCCAATTGGTAGGATTTCATGGTTAATAATAATCCATTCACTTTTCTTGAGCATTTCTCGGTACCAGGTGCTGTGCTAAGTATTTTGCATGGATTTTCTCAGTTATTGCTCATAAATATCTTTGAGACAGTATAGTATTGAGGTTGAGAGCACAAACTCTGGAGCTAGACGGCATGGAACCAGCTGCACACTTACTAGCAGTGCCAACTTGAGCAAGATACTTAACTTCTCCATGCTTCAGTGTTCTAACCTGTAAAATGGGATGTTATCACTCAGGTCTAGAGCCACACTGCCTGGTTCTAATCCCCTTTCACCTCACACTAACTAGATGATCACAAACAGGTAACTCAACCTCTCAGAGATGCAATTTTGTCATCTGCAAACAGAGAGCCATAATACAGCCTGGAGTTATTTATCGATTACTTAACTCCTGCTGAGAAGAATGCCTAAAAAAGAATGCTTACAAAAACACTCAACAAATGCTGACTGTTATAATATAATCCTCATTTTATAGATGAAAAAACTGAAGATTTCAAACCCCAACAGCCAGGTTCCATGTCAAATTCAATTTAGATGGTCTCAAAACAAATGTTGAAATTTTAAAGAGATTCTACCTAGCAATATTTTATATTATACCCCAATTATTCTGGATATACTATTGGATGAGATCTATAAGTGTTGGACTGCAAGCAGCCTTTGTATTAGCAATCCTTAAAAATGGAGATATCTGTCTTGAAGGCAACATCATAAAATGTTCAGGAAATCTTCGATTTTCTAGCAGTAATGCTTGGCACGAGAATTCTCAGAGAATCTTAAATATGTCTGTCTCTCCTCTTCCTCACTGCTTGTGTCCAAATTCTAACTACTTCAAATCTCTATATCCTCTGATTTCTCATTTTCTTCTATTTTGCCCTGAAAGACTACAGGCTTACCCAGTACCAAGCAAGTATCCCGTATGGGGGAGAGGGGGAAGCATGAATTTTGTTGTTAGACAAACATTAGTAAATTAACATAACAGAGGATGTTATTTTGTGAATATTAAAACAATGTTCTTAATTTCCCCCTCCAAATCCTGTCAGCTTTTCTTCACCAATTTGAGCCTTGAGGTTTAAGGCTCTAGGGGAGGAAAGAGCCTCGAACAAAAAACACTATTGATCAGCTTTTATTCTCAGAGCTGACTTTCCTAACCTCTTTAAGACAGAGAGGGGATTTGAAAGCCAGGTTGTCAGGAGAAAGAAAGATGTCTAAATCACAAAGCACCACTTTCAGCCCTTGGAGAGCCAGAGCTGGTGTACCAGATCCCAGAACCCAAGGTGTGACATAAAGGAGATGGGAAGCCCACCCTTCCAGCCTGGGTGAAGAGAAGCAAGTCAAAGTAGGTGAAACGTGTGTGTCCTGCTCTATTGCAGAGGCAACAAGGAGAGTGTATTTTATTTAGGAGAATATCTAAGACACAAACATTTTTGTCCTGCATTACATGGAGAAATGGGTGGTAGCAACAGAGTAAAAGTAGCACAACATGATTAGACAGAAGACGGGTCTTAGTTGAGTTCTTCTAAGATAGATGTTCCCACCTGACCCCACGGTGGCACACAGAAGTCACCTCATAGTATGACTTGACTGCTAGTCAGAGAGTTAGCATGTTAAGAACAACGTGTTCAAGGACTGAATGGATGTCACAAAGATCTTAAAGCCAATAAGCAAGGAGAAGTAGTTGGCCCTGACCTTGAATTAATAGAGAATAGACAACCACTTTGCCTCTGAGGCTAACAGAAAAAGTAGTAGTCATTGATAAACAAGAGGCATTTCCACAGGGACCAGAGGACAGTATATAGCCTTGAAAATAAATCTTAGGGACTGTCTCTTTCCCATAACCACAGGATTTTCCTCCCCAATAGATCTGAACACCATGTTGGAGAGGAGCAGATTGAGATGAAGGAAACCAAAATACTAGGATTTAGACCAAAATCCACTAGGATGACTGAAGACTTAAACTATTAGATTACACTAAATTATTACATTAGAATAAATTGTTCCATCTCCTTACTTAGTAGATTAAGTACTTAAAAGAAAGATCAAATAAGTGACAAAGAACATAAATTACATTTTCTTTTTACACCTGTGTATGGTGTATGTAAATTTATGACCTCCTTATGCTAATAGATTTTCTTTTTGAATAGCAGTCAGCAGTTTCCTAAAATTTTATTAGCACAAAAATCAGTCATACAGAAAGGAATTAGCATTTATTGTTGGAACCCTTATGTGTCATCTAACACAAATGTTGAGGACACTGAGAGTCAGAAATAATAACAACAAACATACACTGAATGTTAACTATAGTAGTCCCCCTTATCCACAGGCAATGTGTTCCAAGATCCCCAGTGGATACCTAAACCAGTGGATAGTACGGAACCGTAATTCACTTCTTCAGCTCTGCCGAAAATATGGCAGCAGCTGCTTCATTGGCAGATGAAGCCTCTTCAGTAATTTTTATATTTTTCAGTCAAACCTATTTCTGAATCTGCGTAACCATCCCTTACTTGCTGTACATAGCTTCCCATCACTTTGATCAGGGGTTCCCTTGCTGAAGTCTTCATATAAGCTCAGTGCTTTCTGGCACAACATGTTGCCGCCTGTAGGAACACGTTTTCTGTTCACCCACAAATTTAATGCCCTTTCCATATTTACTAAGTACTTATCACCCACTGTGGCCCTAACTTTTGAAGTATGAGGTGCAACAGCAAAACCAGCATAAATTTATTTTACCTTCTTCACAATTTCACAGATAGAAAATTTGTTCTTACAGTGGGTCTCAGCACCCTCAGCATACAACTTCTTTTTTGCCTTATTAAATTGAGAACTTTCACCTTTTCATTTAAAGGAAGCACTTACAGCTTCTCTTTGGCATATCCAAATTGCCAGCATCACTACTCTTGAACTTTGGGGCCATTATTAAATAAAATAAGGGTTGCTTGAACACAAGCACTGTGATACCACGACAGTTGATCTGATAACCAAAATGGGTACTAAGTGACAGGCAGGAAGCTATACAGTGGAGATACTGGGCAAAGGAATGATTCATGCCCCAGGTGGGAGAGAGGAAAACAGTTCTATATTTCATCACACTACTCAGAATGGTGGGCAATTTAAAACTTATGAACTTTTTTTCTGGAATTTTCCATTTAATATTTTTAGACGGCAATAACCGAAACTGAGGAAAGTAAAACTGAATAAAGGGAGGACTACTGTAGTGCACTTGCAATAAAACACGAATGATGACTATTAATAGCAGTTTCTCTTAATGATGTTCCTCATAAAGCAGTAAAAATGTTAATTTTATTAAAATTCAAACCTGAAATGCATGTATTTTTAATATTCTGGGTAAAGAAATGGGGCATTTGCTGCATAGCCAAGTACCATGTTGGTCTGAAGGAAAAGCACCAGAGCCATTGCTGTGACCTGAACTAGCTGCTCTTCTTATGAAACATCATTTTTACTTAAGAGACAACTGACAGTCCTTATTGTAGTTACTCAGACTTGGGTATTTGGCAGATATTTCTTGAAAATGAACAATGTAAGTCTGTTATATTAAGAAAAACAACTGATAGTATTTGTTGGCAGTTATTGAACTTGAGCTTTCAAAAAAATTTTAAAGTTTGAAAACATTGTACCAAGATTGACGTGTCACAATACTGAAAGGCTTTGCCCATCATCAGAAAATTAATATGTTTGGTGACATTATTGAATGTGATTTTATTGTATTATATAATAAAGTGTGTTGACATTTGGAAAATAGGTATAACACAGTGAACAAATATTTTTCAAATAACCAATGCATGATGTTCTAAAACCAAACCTTGTTACAAGATTCAATCATGTTGCAAGTCAGACAAAAGGATTCAAATGTAACAATGCACAAAAAGTTCATTGATATGGCTTCAGATTCTACGTTACAAGTAATTTTTAAGAAATTATCACTTGCTGAAGCTCGGAGGGTTCCAAGATAGTAAAATAGATAAACACTGTGCCTGATTTACCTGCTTCCTTCCAAGAATAAATTAAAACTACAACTAGATTACAAAACAATCAAGCTGGAGAACCATCTGAAGTCTGGCTGAACAGAAGTTTTATAACTAAGGATATAAAGAAAAAGCCATGTTGAGACTGGTAGGAGGGGCGGAGACACGAAACTGGCTAACCCCAAACCTCCAAGTAGCAGATGAGAAGTAGGAGGGATATCTTGGCCGCGGAGTATCCCCCCAGAGGAGCAAGGAACCCCAGCCCTGCACTGGACTCCCCAGCCCAGAATACTGCTGCCGGAAAGAGGGGCCCCCACAACATCTGGCTGCAAAAATCAGTGGGGAGCCCAACCATCTGAGTGGGATGGAAGGTGACAGAAAACTCAGGCATCCTGTTAAAGGGCCTGCACAAAGACTCTCTCACTCCCAGGTACTCATCTTGGGCTCCAGTAACTCGGGAGGCGTGTCAGAGACATACAGAGAGCAGACTGAGTTCTCTGCTTTGGGTTGAGGGCTGGAGGACAGTTGCCATTTCCCTGTGAGGAAGTCCTCCTCCTGTGCAGCCAGGAGATGGCAGCCATCTTTCCTGTGTTGAGCCACTTCACACACACACATGGCCAAATCTAAATCTGAATCGGTCTGGTGAGCTCTGCAGCTCCACCCTGCTGACTCAATGGGACCCCACCCCACCCAAATTCCCAATGATGGAGGCATTCCATCTGTATTGCACTCTTTTTTGAAAACTGTCAGAGTCCAACAGACTGCAGAAAGGCAGCAACCAGCCCTGGTGAGCTCTGAGACTTTTTGCTGAGTAGCTTCAGGCTCAGCACTGGCACCAAAACAGAATTTACACTAACCTGGTAACCACAACACTTCCTATTCTAGTGACTCCCTTAGACCTTGCCTCACCCAACTTGTGTACTGCACGAGGATTTATCAGTGGCTGAATCTTAAGGGAGGCAGCAGGTGGCAGCAGGCCTCAGAGTGTCCTGACATTTTGCGGAGCTACCCCATGCCTGGTACTGGTGGCAGACATCCTTGATTCACAACGTGAACTCTCCCATGTGTCTCCAAGGTTAGCACAGGCAGCAAACACGGATCACTTTGTAGTTCTTATTAGGTAATTCCCAGCTGGTCACAGGCAGTGAATGATCTAGGCCTGCACCAGAGCCCCTGGAAAGAGGACCCAGAACCAACATACTTGGAGGTTGGCTTCAGACAACAGCAGAGTACTGCTCAGTTAGCCCATAAGCAGCACACACAAAGGGCAGTCTCAACAGGCACCAGAGCCCACTGGGGTGAATACCACTCAGTGGTGTAAGGCCCTCAACACATCAGTCTATAAACTGTGAATGCAGCAAACCCCACAGCCTGAGGGTCAATCCCACACCCTGACATGCCAGTAGCAATCAAGGCTCAACTACAATAGGAGGGCACACAGAACCCACACAAGGGACACACCTGGAGTACCTGGAGCAGGTGACCAGGGAGATTGTGCCACTGGGCCTCACAGGGCACCCACTATATAAGGCCACAAAGCCAAGACTGGGGGACATAGCAGATCTACCTACTATATAAAAACAGAGTGGCAGTCAAAATGAGGAAACAAAGAAATGTGTCCCAAATGAAAGAACAGGCGAAAACTCCAGAAAAAGAACTAAACAAAATGGAGGCAAGCAACTGACCAGAGACAGAGTTCAAAACAATGGTTATAAGGATGCTCAAGGAATTTAGTGAGAACTTCAACAAAGAGAAAGCAAGCATAAAAAAGGACGTAAAATTCGTTAAAAAAAAAAAAAGCAAGTCAGAACTGAAAAATACAATAACTGAAATGAAGAATGCACTAGAAGGAATCACCAGCAGACTAGATGAAGCAGAGGGTCAAATTAGCAATTTGGAAGACGGGGTAGCAGAAAATACCCTATCAGAAAAAAGAAAAGAAAAGAAAAAAGACTCCAAAAAACTGAAGAGAGTTTAAGAGAATTCTGGAAAAACATCAAGCATAACAACATTCGCATCATAGGGGTACCAGAAGGAGAATAGAGACAGCAAGGGATTGAGAACCTCTTTGAAGAAATAATAACTGAAAACTTTCCTAACCTGGTGAAGGAAATAGACATACAATTCCAGGAAGCACACAGAGTCCCAAACAAGATGAACCCAAACATGCCCACACCAAGACACATTATGATTAAAATAGTAAGACACATTACAATTAAAATGGCAAAGGTTAAAGACAAAGAGAGAATCCTCAAAGCAGCAAGAGAAAATCACCTAGTAACTTATGTCAGCTGATTACTCAACAGAAACTTTGTAGGCCAGAAGGGGGGCACAAAATATTCAATGTGATGAAAAACAAGGACCTATAACCAAGATTACTCTACCCAGCAAAGCTATCATTTAGCATCTAAGGACAGATAAGGAGCTTCCCAGACAAGAAAAAGCTAAAGGAGTTAATCAAACCAGTATTACAAGGAATCTTAGAGGGACTTCTATAAGATGAAAAAAATAAATAAATAAAATTATGAATAATAAAATGGCAATAGCTACATATCTATCAATAATTACTTTCAAAGTAAATGGATTAAATCCTCCCCTCAGCAGACATAGGAGGGCTGAAGGATAAGAAAACAAGACCCTTACATATATGTTTCCTATAAGAGATTCACTTCAGATGGAAAGGCACATACAGACTGAAAGTAAAGGGATGGAAAAAGATTTTTCAGAAAATAGAAGGAAAAAAAAAAAAGCTGAGGTAGCAAAAATAGACTTTAAAACAAAAGGTATAACAAGAGACAGAGAAGGACCCAGTAATCCCACTTCAGGGTATTTATCTGAAGTAACCCAAATACTATTTCATCGGAACGTGTGCATCCATATGTTCATTACAGCATTGTTTACAATGGCCAAGGGTTTCTGTTGATGGATGAATGGACAAAGAGTAAATACACACACACACACAGACACACACACACAGACACACACACACACACACACACTCAGAGAGAGAGAGAGAGAGAGTGCCAAAAAAATTTATACACATATTAAGAAAGGAAAAAACTCTATTAAAATTGTAATACTCAGTAAATACCGATAACAAAAGATGAATACAAGTCACGTTTGACTTCTGCAATTACAAGAGGTGCTCAAAGTGGTTACCATCAGCATAATTTTATGCAGTTTTTTCCTCTCTTAAAATGTGTATACATTTTTTTGGCATCCTCTGTATATATAATGGAATATTGCTTAGCCCTGGAAGGGAATGGGTCCTTGCCATCTGCAGTGGCATGGATGGACCTGGAGGGTATTGTGCTGAGTGGAGTGTCAAACAGAGAAAGATAGATGCAATGTGATTTCACTTATATGTGTAATCTAAAGAACAAAATAAACAAACAAAACAGAAACAGAGTCATAGATACAGAGAATATTTTGATGGTTGCCAGATGGGAAGGGTGTTGGAGTGGTACGTGAAAAAGGGGATGGGATTAAGAAGTATAAATTGGTTGTTACACAGTAATCATGGGGTTATAGGGCATAACATAAGAAATATAGTCAATATTGTAATAACTATGTATGGTGTCAGATGGTCACTAGATTTATTGGGGTGATAGATGGGAGGGGGTTGCAGGGCAGGGTGAAAAAGGTGAAGGGACTAAGAAGTACAAACTTATAGTGAGAAAATAGTCATATGGATGTAAAGTAAAACACAGGAAATATAGTCAATAATATGGTAATAACTATGTAGGGGGATCACTTCTTAAATTATACAAATGCCTAACCAGTATGCTATATACCTGAAATTAATATAAAATAATATTGAATGTCAACTGTAAATGAAAAATTAAAAGGGGAGTGAAAAAGGGAAGGGGATTAAGAAGTCCAAATTTCCAGGTATAAAACAAATAAGTTATGGGAATGTAATGTACAGCATGGTGAATATAGACAATAATACTGTGATAGCATAGTGCAGTGTCAGATGGTTGCTGGACGTACAGTGATCACTTCTTTAGCTATATAAATATTGAATAAGTATGATGTACAACTGAAATTAATATAATATTGTATGTTAGCTATATTTTAATAAAAATCTTTTTAAAAATTATATCATTTGCCTAGTTGTGGTATAATTCCAAAAATAATTACTCATAATGACCTTTTTAAGGTTATTAAAATATCCTTTTTAAACTACATATCTGTATATACTTCAACCAAAACAACATATTGCAACAGATTGAATTCAGAAGCAGATATGAAGATCCAATTGTCTTGTACTAAGTACAAGAAGTTTCAAAAATGTAAAGCAACATCACTCGTCTTACTAAATTCTATTTTTTGTTTGTTTGTTTTAGAAAGATGAATACTTTTAGGAAAAATGTTATTTACATTTACATGTAACTGGTTTATTATTTTAGAATTTTAAACGAATTAATATTTCTAATTTCTCAGTTTTAATTTCTAAAATGGTAAATATTGATAGATATAAACCATATAAACAAAAACTCTTAGGGAAACTCAGTAATTTTTAAAAGTATAAAGTAGCCCTGAGACCGAAAAGTTTAAAACTGCTGACCTAGATGCCACCAAATATTCAGATATTTAAACATAACAAAATAAAATATTCACTCCAGATACAAGTGACCACATTTTGAAATCTGAAGTCTCCTCCCATCACCATTTCTTGATTGTGTTGCTCTGATGGCAAGCTCTTTCAATTCTTTTGTTGTGATTCTCCTCTCAAGGCTCAATTACATCTGTAAGGACTAAAAAGACACTTCAAAACACATGTCAACTCACCTCCTCTACCAGCCAAAATTAGAATTAGAAATAAATTTGGGAAGAAGAATGAAGTTAAAGAAGAGAAAATTCAGAGCCACAAGTCAAAATGGTTGGTCTCTCAAATTACATGCTTCATATAAATTCTCCTTAAAAATATTTATGGATACAAATGAAATATAATAAAACTTGCAATCTAATATACTGGAGGTTTTGCCCACATTGGGAAGAAAAAAAAAAAGAAAAAGAAGCAAGGAGATTCTCTCCTTCACAACCTGTCCTTTGCTCTCCCTGGACACTGGCCGCACAGAGATCATTCAGCCCAGGGGACTCTGGCAAATTCCTGAGGTTCACTCTTAGGCCCTCCCCTGTTTCAGAAGATGGCCTTATGTGCTACAGAGCTAATGAACGTCACACCTAAAGCTTCAGCAGGCAGGCTCTGGAATTAAGCTATAGCAATTATTGAAGGGTGTTTTCTGGCATTCTTTCAAAACAGACAACTTGTAAAACCTCTTAGATAAATAGATGTACACCCCACAAGTGTGATTTCAATCCAGGCCAAAATAAGCCAAATTCATCTGAAATAGTCAGATAACTGAGGGAATTGTTCTGGGGTTTTGTCTGAGGTGCTAGAACTGGGAGAGAACTTGAAATATCTGGAAAGTGGCTTAATTCTCTAATTAATTTATGTAAGCTGAAATTGTAAGATGCTGTCATTTCTACCCAGATTATGAACAAAAAGAAATTTACCTAAAATTTTTAAGTTTGTCGGGGGAAACATAAAACAATAGAGTGAGAGATGAGAAAAAGCCCCACAACGTCCCCTGAGCTGGCATGAAAAGCAGCAAATTCTCTTTCACATTTATAAGTTTATACATCATTCAGGCCATATATCTTAGATGAAATACATATTTCCTCTCCCTTTCCCTTACGTTGGGTTATGTAACTATCCAACTGAACTTTTTGATGGATGAGTGTTTGGGTCTATCTCAAACAAAAAATTGTTCAGTCTTATGACCCAATTTGGTTATCATGGGAGCTCTAAGCTCCAAATTGACTGCAGCATTACATCTATTATTTAAGAGGATTTTTCTAAAAACAGATTCCTTTGTTAGAAGCTTTATTACCAGAAGTTAAAATCAAATAAGGAAGCATTCTGACTCATGGGGTGAAAGCGTAATTAAATACTAACTTAATTTATGTTAAAAACATACCAACTGATTATGAAGATCATGCAAGAATGTATAAAAGGCATGTATAAAATAAGTAGAACAAGTAAGATAAACTATACCTCCAAGTGACTATAACTATTTTATATTTGTTTATATATTTTTTAAAAACTATGCTTAGGAAAAAAAACAGAAAGGAATTACTATATACACAAAACGTTGAATACTTAGAATAATGAACATTTGTATTTTCTTAATCTTTTCTCCTTTTTCAAGTTTTTGTCAATTGTTGGTACTATTTCCAAATTTAAAACAAGTAGTAAATATAGTAAGTCAAATATATATATATTTGCACTTTAGAACAAGTAGCTGAAGAGTGGTTGAAGTTAAGGGAAATGATTGACCTGCATCCAGGCCAGGAAAAAAAAGAAAGGGGAGCTGCAAGACAGTGGATGCTGGTGGAGGAAACAGCAGCTCTGGGTTGAGTTTCAGGTCCCAAAATCAGGTGACAATGACCAGTTACCCTCCAACCTTGAAGCTCCTGGAAAACAGGCCTCTAGTGGACTCTTGTGGCTCGCTCCTAACTCTCCAAAGACACAAGGAATATTTGGAGAGGAAAAGGGGACAAGGATCATCACTCACCCTGAAATTTCATCACCTTTCAAAAGCCTGAACTCAGGTTGCCCTTGCGGCTGACTTCCATCCTATCCCAACTCCAGCACCTCAACCAACAAAGAGCATCTCCCCTTCCATTGACTGGAGCCAATTAAATAACCGCCCTCCCCCCCCCTCCTGCCATTGCATCAGGAAACAATTTACATGACAATGGCACCAAAAGTTTAAAAGGTTAAAAATGCAAATACCTAGGTGGATCTATACCTTCAAGGCAGAGAGATATCATCATCCAGAGGAGAAGTACTACCTGGATACTAGAAGGAAAAGGTGTTGCTGATTAAGACACTTTCCCCAGCACTCACAATTAAACCTAAGTTTGGTCCTGTTCACCGTCCTGTGTAGGGTATCTGAAACGGACAAATGGAAGTTGTGTGCTGTGATGTTCTTACCCTGTTCAGTCAGACAAACACAGGGGTCCCAGTTCAAGCCTAAACTATGTGTACCTTAAGATTGGAACATGGCTAAGTAGAGCCACCACAGCAGGCTAAGTAGAGCATGAACCACACAGGAACATAACTGGTCCTAAAGGAAAAGTTACTCAGGAATACAAATTTGACCCACTCTGGGTACCATATTGAGACAGGGTAGCTGGCATGTTGTTAGGTAAACAGGGAAGTCCCTGGTAGAATAAACAAAGGCAGCCATATCTTGGAACTCCAGGTTCTGAAATGACTCATTCACTCCAGGGCAACAATGTAATTGCTCTGGGGATAAATGGGTTATTTCAGAAATCCCTTCAGGCTTTATTTACAAACAGAACAAATCTGATAGACAAAATCCATCAGAAGGCACCGACTCCCTTCCCCAAGCATACAAGAAAAAGTATACAATAAGAGCCTTTTGCCTTAGCCAGTGGGCATCCCAATTTCGGGTACCCCTCTCTCATGAGAGCTATATTTTCGCTTTAATAAAAATCTTTGCTTCTCTACCTCTCCTTCCGAGTCCTTGTTCTCATTCTTTGGGTACATGAGACCAAGGTCTCTGGGCACCAGACACCAGGATCCTATATCACTTGCAGGACCCAGATCCCTATATCATCTGGGGGCTTCAGATTCCTATCTCAATAACCTCAGATGGAAAAGGAATTATTAGCAGCAGACCACAACATTTGGGGGCCTAAGATTTCCCTTTATTAATGAACTCATGATTGAGTTCGTTAGGGTGTAGGATGCTGAAAGAATACATAAAATCCCCCCAAAACTCGAGAAGCACAGGGCAGCACTGCTGTAAGGCCATTGCCCTGGGAGCAAGAGAGGGTTAGCCCCATTTAAACAGAGGAGCCCATGTGGTCTCCGTGAAGAGAAGCACAGGCATCTGTCCTATACCATTATTCCCTGGTGCCATGACCTAACAGGGACACACAGCCTGACCTCAGCTGATGTGATCAGAGAGAACAGCAGCAGTGGCCACAGAAAACGAATTCTCTTTACCTCATGGAAGCACAGAACATGAAAGACACTACCGCAAGCTCTTGCAGTGTCAGAAATCAGCATGACATGGGACCTATGGAATGTCTTCAGTTTGTTTCAATGCAGTCCCTCTAGGCATCAGTGGGAAATGACAGTGCTATGAGGGCATGGGAAACCCTTTGTTTCCTCTGTTCCCCACCACTAATGCTTCACACACACACACACACACGTATGCATACAAATCAACCATTCATTCTCCAATTGTAAAATACCTACTGGTGAGAAGAACTATGCTCGGGGTTGAGTGGTGATGAAGGCAGACTTGACTCCTGACCACATGTTGCCTAGCAGCCATGTCACCACGTCAAGCTTGCTCCCTAACCACCATTGATTAGTCCAGGAGTGGGCCCCTGCCTCTAGCTGAGCCCATCACAGTGTTACTCCCCCACAGCCATGTTGACTGACCCAGAGGAGAGCCCCTGACACACACTGAGCCAACAACTTCTAGAACTGAGAGAGCTGATGGTCTCTTCGGAGTGCCTGGATTTCAAAATACAATGACTAGAAACTATCAACACGTGGCTTGGAGAAGAGAAAGCCAGTCTGAAGATGAGAATAAAGAAGATACCAAAGGGTGTAAAGGAGGAGGGAGACTCCTGACAGGGCTGGATTCCCTTACTCCTGAGCCCATTGTCATCCTGCCACTAGATTTCATCAGCCAATCAAGGGGAAATTAAACTGGGTTTCTGCTACTTGCCACCAAAAGAATCCCATCATATTGACCCCCACACACACTGTACAGGGTGACAGCAATTGCAAGGTGCTCTCATAAAACTTTTTGAGAACTGAAGTTCTCAGCAACAGGCACTGCAAGAAGTTAAGAGTAAGAGAAAAAGAAGAAATGGCAGTTGAGCTATTATAGCTAAAAAGGGGTGTATTGGACAGCTTAGACAAACACGCTTTGGAGGTGTCCAGAAACACTGGAAATTCTGCAAGGACTAGAGCTGGTGAAATAATTTGCTATTGTTGACATATTCAGTGTTTAGTTTCTGACTCACATGGCTTGTAGAATCAGAGGTTACAAAAGTAGGAAACATAGCAACATTGCTTTACACAACTTATGAAATTGCAGTTTCTTAGATATTATGGCACAGGCAATTTTATTATAAAAAGTATTTATTTTCTAAAGATTTATTCAGAAAATCACTGTATTTTTCTAACTAATATTTTTGGTCAACTCGGTATAGCCTCCCCTCTCTCTTCTTGTCCTTCTAAGGGACATCTCTCTTCAGTTTAATTCCCTTGTCAGTTTTTACCTCTCACACAATGTCGTGGTTTGATGAAGGCTGATGGCTAGCAGCTCTTGGAAATGATCAAAAACCTACAATCAAAATATGTCAGTATTAGACAATCAAAGGTTCCTTCTTTCCATTTTCAGTTTAATATTTTCCCATCTGTTAGACGTCTAAAGCAGATCCAGCTATTTTCCTGACACCTGTCGTGTTTATTTAGAACCTGTTTTTACCAGAATCATTTCAGCACAATAAAAATACCAGACCTGGTTTCCATGGACTTTTCAGAGAAAGCAATAAACAGTACAAGAGAAATAAAGAGAGAGAGGGGCTGCTAGGCCTACAAAGCAATACAAGTCAATTATCAGACCATGTATATGATGTTTTCTGCCAGCAAGAAGGCACACAAAAAAAGTATTTCATTAATTTTGGCTTTATTTCCCTCCCTTCTTTTAATTTCTATGAAATTAAAAGTAACTCCTATTTTTTGTGTGAAAGCCAATGTTTGTAATTAGGTAACACACTATGTATCTTAATCTGATAATGAAAAGTAAACATGTTACTTATGTGTGTAAAGCGTAATTATTCTTGCACACATGCATGTTTTCCTTTCTCAAGGACAGCAAACAGTATGCTACTTTATAGATGCATGCTGTACACAGGAAGTTTGCTGGTATCTTACATATTTGTTTTCACTTAACTCATCATCTTTCAACTAAAAAGGGATTATTAATAATTTGAGATTACAGTTTAGTAGTCTCTTTAATTTTAGTGAAAAATGCAATTATGGAAACAGAAGTCAGATTGAAAAAAACAATATTTTCCATTTAATTTGCAAATTTCTGTTAATTTTAATTTCCAATAATAACAACAAAAAAATGAACACTGCTTTATGACCAAATAAAGTTTACGTTTTAATGAGCAGAGTGCAAGTGTCAATACCTTGTCAATCCTATGAGAAATGCATCTGTTCAGAAAGTGATTAAAATCCAAAAAAGCTTGGGGCTTCTGTGGCGCAAACACAGCTTGGGCTATAGAGCTCTTGGCTCTGGGACTCAGCCAAACCTTGGAGAGTACTGGCAAAAACCCCACTCAGTACCTCCCTGCAGACCGAAGGGAGAAGTGGTAAACAAACCCATCAATCACTGGCAACTGGGAAGTGCTGGGAGCCATAAGTTTCAGGCACTGATATAGAAAGAAGCTGATAAATTGCCATCCATCACACATACAGGTTCTCCTGTGACTGTAGACTTGCTGAAAGTAAGGAATACAGAATACTCAGTAGAAAGAAGATGAAGGCCTGAGCCTACCTAGGAAAGCTGTCACTGGTGGGATTTACTGTGTATTTTAATATAATGTACAGTACTTGGCTTTCATTTTTGTACTTAAAATTCTTAATAAATTTTCCTAAAATATTTATAGTTCTAAGGAGATACAATTAATATTTTGTCACTTCAGATACAAAGATCAATTGTTCATTCATTAATATATTCATGCTTTGAAAAATACTTATCAAACAGCTACTAGATTCCTGGCGCCCTTTGTATTCTGAGGGAATATAAAAGAGGTAAAGGACACAGAGACATAAAAGACAGAGTCCCTTCTTTCAAAAGTTTGTCATCTATGTGTATGGGTAGCAGATCTATACATGTCAAAATTGAAACATAGCGCACGATAATATATAGAATTGAAAAAACAAAGACAAGTGAGTTTAAAATAATTAAGAATTCTTTATGCTAGAGGTTAGAAACTAAGTAGTAGTGGTTATTTGTTTTATAGTGATACTTGGGGTTTGTTTTCCCTTATCTGAAACCCAGAAAAATTTTTATTGGATGATTTGTTGTAATGCTTTTCTAAGTTAATTTCTCGTAATTACTGAGTGCTCATGAGTTCAAGAGAACATGCCCTGACAAGTACCTGGGTGTGGCTGATGTGTTCTGTGTTTCCAGTTAAATGTGAAAATTGGGAAAAGAGATGGATCTGATAAGAACACAGGAGCTCTGGTCCTGTGCACAGATACAGGAAGACCAAGGCCCATTTCTAAGCCACAGAACATTAATCCTCTACTTGGGCCACACATTGGAATCATTCAAAAAGTTTGTTTATTTATTACTATTTTTAAGGTTTTTATTAAAAATATAGCTGACATACAATATTATATTAGTTTCAGGTGTACACCGTAGTTATTCAACATTTGTATACCTAAAAAGGTGATCACCATGATACGTCCAACAACCATCTGACACCATACTAGGCTATACAATATTATTGATTATATTCCCTATGCTGTATATTATATCCCCATGACTTATTTGTTCTATACCTGGACATTTGGACATCTTATTTACCTTTCCTCCCCTTTAAAAAATTTTAAATTACAGTTGACATTCAATGTTATTTTATATTGATTTCAGGTATACAACATAGTGGTTAGACAGATGTATAATTTAAAAAGTAAGCTACCTGGCATGATATATTGTTATGACTATATTAAGGATATTACCTATGCTTTACTTTATATCCCCATGACTATTTTGTAACTATCAACCTGTACTACTTAATCCCTTC
This sequence comes from Rhinolophus sinicus, assembly GCF_057876585.1. Classification (NCBI taxonomy): domain Eukaryota; kingdom Metazoa; phylum Chordata; class Mammalia; order Chiroptera; family Rhinolophidae; genus Rhinolophus; species Rhinolophus sinicus. The sequence continues at coordinate 178,997,146 of NC_142501.1, read as the reverse complement.
ATCTTTTTTACCCTGTCCCCAACCTTCCTCCCATCAATCACCCTGATAAATCCAGTACGTATCTGACACCACAGTTATAATATTATTGACTGTATTCCTTATGCTATACCTTACATTCCCATGACTACTGTGTAACAACCAATTTGTACTTCTTAATCCTTTCCCCTTTTTCACCCACCCCCCAAACCCCCGCCCACCTGGCAACCATCAAAATGTCCTCTGTATCTATGAGTTTGTTTCTGTCTTATTCATTTATTTTGTTCTTTATATTTCACATACAAGTGAAATCACATTGCATCTGTGTTTCTCTGTCTGACATACTCCACTCAGCACAGTACCCCCAGGTCCATCCATGCTACCTTTTCATGGCTGTCTAGGTTTCTCATCCAGTTGGTCAGAATCCTCTCTGATTTTCACAGTCAGATGTTGTGGGGGCTCCTCTTCCCAGCACCAGTACTCTGGTGTGGAGCTGGGGTCCCTTGTTCCTCCATGGGAAACCTCCATGGCCAAGATACCTCTCCTGATTCTCAACCAACATATGGGGGCTTGGGACTATCCCCTTCCGCGTCTCTGTCTCTCCTACCAGTCTCAATGTGGCTTCTTCTTTATATCCTTAGTCATAAAACTTCTATTCAGCTAGACTTCAGATGGTTCTCCAGGTTGATTTTTCCATAATTTAGTTGTAATTTTAATGTGTTCACAAGAGAAGGTAAGCACAGTGTTTATCTACTCCACCATCTTGGATCTCTCAGGAAGCTTTTTTAAAAAATCAGATGCCTGTACTACACCTCAGACCAGTTAATTCAGAATATCTGAAGGTGGGGCAGATTTTTCTTAAGCTCCTCAGTGCAGGTGGGGCAGATTTTTTTTTTTTTAAGTTCAAGTGATTTATCAATAGGAAGGTAGGTTTTCAAAACACTGCTACAGAGCATAACCACAATCACTAAATCCTCCACATAATCTTTAACTTCAAGCAATATAACTTCCTACTGTCTCCTCTGAGATTTACTGGTTATAAATACTTCACAGGTAATTAACTAAGTTACTTGCTTTATACAGGATTATGGTCCAAAGCCCTGTTAAAAACTGAGGAGTATCAAAAATTATTATCTCCTATCCGCTTTGAAATTGTGGTCTCTTTCTTATCTATTAAGGCACTACGGTTGAGGCAATAAAGTCAGGTCCCATATATAACAGTGATCATGGTTTCTTCTCTATTGCATGGGGCACACATACATCTCACCAGAATTACTAATTCAATCAGCAAGTTCTCTAAAATATGAAAATTCAAGAAAATTGAACTGATTTTGTAAATCTCAGTTAACAAGCTCCAATGTCCGATACACTATCAGTAACTATATCTTAGAATCTGCTCTCATTATTGGATCTAATGGTTCGATGTGGACCTCTCTAAACTGATGTATTAGATTTTAGTTTTTTCAAGATCATAAGTTTATAATAAGATTTATATGTGATAACAATCCCCAGTTGGCCTCTTCTGGTTTTTATTTCTTTTATCACTTTATTAACCTGGCTAGGGATTATTAGCTGCCTAGTTGCCTTTGTCCAGAAAGATATTAAGATGAGTGATACATTTGTCTAGAAAAGTGAGGAGCTAGTTTTAGATTATCAGCAACAGGTTTAGGGTCGATAACATGAGAAAAGACGCCACGATTTTATGCATGTGAGGCAAAGTTTTGAAAGATCCTCATATTGGACATGTCACCAATAAGAGTATGAATGCACTTTAGTCTTTTTGTTGTTCACAGCTGCCTGGCCTTTCTCATTCAGCCATGAGTGTGGATGGGCTTTGGACAGCAATACTAAGAATTTAAATGAGGGAGAAATGACAGTTAGGGTCCCAGGTTAGAATAATTGTTGTGAAAATGATTTTGAAAGAGGAGTTTTACTGTAATATAATTTATGGTGAATGGGTAAATTTCCCTTCAATTTCTATCAGATACTATCATTCAATACCAGGATCCATTCATAAATAAACTTGATGAAAAGCATGTCACACAAATCAACCCTATAGGTTGCTATCTGCTGATCTACTGGAGACTTGACAAAGGCCCCCCATTTCTGCCCATCCTGGCTCCTCAACAGAAGCAAATGAGTAGGACCCACAGATTACAGCCTTTTCCTTCACCCCACAGCTGGCAATGCTCCAAGAAAAGATTCTTATTCCAGGGGCTAACTTCAAAAAACCTACCTAATTTTAAAAATTGCAACTGTGATTCTTCTGTGTAGGTTAGCTCCTGCTAAAGACAATGCTTCCATAGAATAATTTTATCAGAATTTGGAAAATCAGAATGAAACAGAGATATTACTATGAGTCAAAGTTAATAAATAAAAAGAGATGAACAAAGGGATAGTAGGCTAATGTAAAGAAACAAAAACAGCCTAATGTAAATAAAATAAATAAAAACAGTCTAATGTAAAGAAACAAATAAAAACAGCACAATATTGATACCAAATAAGCTGGAATCTAAGAGCAGATCATTAATTAAAGCAAAGAATATTTTTAAGTTATAAAATTTACAATCCACAAAGAGGCTATAACAATGTTTTATACTAAGTGTTTAAAAGAATTAATTCAACGTTGTTGAATTAATCATTCCACAAATACATATTGAGCACCTGGAATCTGATAAGTGCTATTCACTAGAGATAATATCAGTGAATAGACTGAGTCTCACATGACAGACACATTTCTCACAATCATAGAGCTGATATTTTAGCATAGTAGGTAACAGACAATAAACAAAGAAATGCATAATACAATAAAACGCAGTAGACTAAGAGACTAAAGAAGCATACTTAAGACAATTTAGGATCTGATTATCAAGGAGGGTGTCTCTTAAAATGTGCTCCTTGAGCAAAGAGCTGAATGAAACTAGAAAGTGATTTGGGCTTGTGGAGGAAGCACATTCCAGGAGACACGAGTAGCAAGCATGAAGATCGATCCTATGGCAGGAACAGGTTAGGAGTGTTCAGAGATCAGTGAGGAAGTTGGTGTGGCAGGAGTTGATGGAGCCAGGCAGAGAAGGAGATGTATTTGAAGGGCAGTCAGGGACAGAAGGCGTTGGGAGCCACTGCAGGGAATTTTTATTTTATGAAGAAAACTGGGAATCACTGGAAGACTTTAAGTATTTTTTATTTGTAAAACATCATTCCCACTGTTGTTCTGCAGAACTGACTGAAGGGGGGAACAAGTGAAAGCCAGGAAGAGAAGTTCAGAGGCTTGTAGAAGCAAAAAGAGGTGTGATGGTGGCTTCGATGAAGGTGACAGTAGTGGAAGTGCTGAGAAATGACTGAATAAGGGCTATCTGGTAAAGATGACAGATTGATGTGGGGTATGGGGAAAAGGGAGGAATCAAAGATAACTCCTAGATTTTTGGCATAATTAGCTGCGATAGTGTCACAGAAACGGGAAAGACTACAAGAATAGCACATATAAACAGAAAACTCAAGAATTCTGTTTCAAATGCCTATTTGACATCTAAGAGGTGATCTCAAGCAGAAAGTTGGATTTACAAACCTATATATAGCTAAAGGGAGAAGCCACGATTGGAGAGGTTAATTTAGGAGTTGTTAACATATAAAGCATTATAAAAGCCTTGGCTGAGAAAATCAGAAAAATCTTGTATAGGGAGAAGAGAAATAGGCCTAGTCCTAAGCCCTGGGATTCTCCAACATTTAGACATGAGAAAGAGGAGAGAAGCTATGAAGGAAATTAAATAGGAGCAGGCAGAAGGTCAAAAGGAAAACCAGGAAGTGAGATGTCCCAGAAGCGGAATGAAGTATTTCAAGGAAGCATAAAGTAGTTGTATAAAAATGCTGCTAAGTAGTAAAGACGGGGACTAAGCTGAAGGCAACCTGGGGGTCATTAGTAATTTTGAAAAGAATGGTTTTGGTAAACCGGGAGGATCAAGCCTAAGTAGACTTGTTTAAGAGAGACTGCAAGGTGAGGACTGGACAAAACGAATATTAAAAAGAAAAGCAAACTGTGCAGTATCTGGGGGGAAGGTGTGAGATTTGAGAAAGATTTGTGTTTTTATGGGCGTTTTACTCTATGTTTGTATGTTGATGAGAACGATCAGTGATGAGAGTGAATGATTAGTGATGCGGGAGGGAAGGAAGAGAAAGAATAATTGCTGGAGTACAGCAAACAAATCCATTAGAAAAGCGTTCAAAGGACAGAATACAAAAGGGAGAGGTTGGTCCTGGAAAGAAGCAAAGACCCATCTTTGAGTGCAGCTGAGTGGGTATATCTGGTAGAGAGAAGAGCTGGTAGTTGACTTCTAAGAGCCTCTATTTTCTCAGTAAAATAGAAGTGATGCTATTAGCTGAGAGCGGGCAGTAGAAAGGAAGAATAAAGGTCTGCAAAGGAGAACTGCAAAATAGTTTCCTAGATGAGTGGGGAATGTAGTAGAAGTGACAGTGTCCTTTGTGGACATCAATGAAAAGAAAAACCAGTCAACCTGACTTTGCATTTTTCCCCAGCGACGTTTCAATGGTCACTGGTAAGCACAGAGCAGGTAGAGAGTTGGGTGTAACCAGTGATGGAGTTTTGAAGCAGCATAAAATGTAGGGAGAGTGGAGAAAGGGACTTGAGGCTTTATACAAAGGAGCGATTACAATAATGGACCACAGAATTTAAGCTGAGTAAGTAGAAGAAAAACAAAACATGAGGTGGATGATGGACAATAAAAGAATGGTGGGGTGAATGGACTGGATATGGTAGTTGAAAGACTATTACAGTAGAAAGTGGGCTGGAAAGATAGGAAAAGATAATGGACAGAATGTGGAATGCTTGAAATTGAAACCATTTTGGTTATTGATAATAACAATTTTTAAAAATTATCGATAAAGACAAGATTTAGGTATGGGAGAGGGTGGCTGAGCAAAGGTGGAAGAAAGAGCAATTGATAATAAGAGAAAAGGGTATTGAATGATGCAACTACAGGAATACCGAAATAGTTATGAAAAAGGAAAGTAGTAGTAAATAGTGATGAAATCTTCAATGAATGAAAAGCAATCAATAGAATATTGATAGGTGATTTTGACAACAATCATGATCATAGTGAAGGATTTTAATATGTCTCAAAACTTGATAAATCAAGCAGGGAAAACATAACTAAGGCTCTAAAGAAATGCAATTCACAATGAATAAACCTACTTTAATAGAAATATGTAGAACTATGTATTATGCTAGCCAAGAATATACATTGTTCTCTTGTATCTATTAAATGTTTATAACTGAATCATGTACTTAACCGCAAAGAAATTCTTTCAAGAATTCCAATGAATGAAAGGAGAAAAAAAACAAAAATGATATCACTTTTATATAGAATGTGAGGAAATTGCAAGGAAAGTAAGGAAGTTTGTCAAAACATTCATAGAAGGGATGGAAACAGATGCTTCATCTTACATTGGATATCATTTACCTTCTCTGTTCTACTGTAAAGTTGCACTTTTTATAGTCCCAAAAGAGATGCTATAGAAGATAACTTATAATAGAAATTATATTAAATGTATTTGGTCATTGTCACTTTGCCTATGTAACCTCAAATACCCAAGTATGTTATTGCCCAGAACCATGGTTTCACTTGCTTCCATGTTTCTACCTTGCAAATGTTGTGTAATAATTATAGCTACTTCACTGCTTGTGGAAGAATCAATGAGGCACTGTTTCAAGAGTTCTTTTAATACCTCACATGGAAGAAGCTATAGAAATGTAAAGTCAGAGTATTGTTATCATTCCATCTACTTCAAATAAATTATGACAATTCAAGTGATGCCACCAATATATGTGGGCTTTGCAGTAACAACAGAGAAAGGCAATAGTCTCTTGTTCCCAAAAGTTATTACTAATCCCTCAAAGATATAAGCAAAAAGGGCCCTGAATTGAGAATACACGTTTACAAACTCTGAAATTGACTGTCTTTACAACATATGGGTATTCTAAGTATGAAATTAAGTTTGGCTAGTGCACCAAAGTGCTTTTACGACACCACAAATTTCTCTAGACCACTTACACCACATCCTTAAGGAGGTGAGTTGAGAAAACTATACCAAGCAGTGCTATATGTCAGCTTTTGTTGCAGCAACACACAGCCCCAAAGCTCAGTGGCTTACAACAAGTACCTGCTTATTCTTCATGCTCCTTGAAGACTGTAACTAGGCTGGGCCCTGCTGAATGTAGTTGGGCTCAGGCCTGACGTGTCTTTTCATTCCCAAACCCAAATGCCACTATTTGAGACCTACTGTTCTCATGGCAAAGGGAATAGGAAAAGGATCTAAGACAACACTCAATTGCATTTAAGTTTCTATTGGATGAGACAACTCTCATGTCCACTCACATCTCAATGGTCAAAGCATGTGACAGAGAGCAAACAATTTGGGAATAATCCAACCTGTCACAACACAATATCTCCCTGCCAATTCTTCACGCTATAGCAGCTAAGACTAGACATTATACTTTCCTAGAGCTTCCTCTTGTAGAATTGTGTGTGAAGCTATTTATAATGTTTTGTGAGTGCTTTGGTCCCACAGTGAGGAACCCAGGTCTTCTTCCAAATATCCTTCTTATTGGCCTTCTTTGGCTCTTTAGGGAAGCTTGCTCTATCCAAATTCAGATGGACTGCTAAGACAACCTAGATTACCTATGATTGGTACAAAGTTTCAACAGTACCAAGACCCAAGGATACACTACATTCAATCCACTAAAGTCTATTTCATTTTTTAAAAAATCCTATATACAAATTAAAAACATAGCTTTTTATTCATTTTAATTTCGTCAAACTACATAATATCTAAGTTAGAGTAATAAATACTCACATAATGAGTACTCTTGTATAAAGTACATGCAAAACTGTCAAGACTATTTAAGAATTGATTTTTCTTTCCTCAAACTTTATTTAATAAGTATTTCCATTGCATGCATTATATGCTAGATGTTAAGTGTTTTACACATATTAACTTATTTAATTCTTATAACAAGACTATATGGTAAGCACTATCATTATCATCCTTGTTTTACAGATGAGAAAACTGAGGTACAGAAAAGTAAATAACCTGTTCAAGAGAACATTCCAGGTCAGTCGTACAGCTAGGATTCAAATCCAGGCCGTCTGGCCCAACGTTCATGCTCTGACCCATTACATTATGCTGTCTTGTCCCCTTCACTAAGAATTTCCTCTATTCTGCAAGACTCTGTGTTTAACTTCTCCAAGCAAAGGTCTCATTTACTGTGCTGTTTTGAACTTTCTACCCCTGCATTTTCCCAAAGACTCCTTGTTAGGAGAATCTATATAAATACAGTGGAGTTTATGTTTGTAACACACTTCACTACTAACCATGCTGAGATTCAAACATATTAAAAGGAACTTGCCCAAAGTCTCACACTTAGCAAGTGGCAGTTAGAACTACTTCAAAACATGAATCTCTATCAACCCTTGCATTAATTGCCCAGTTCGCCTCCATTGTTTCAAGGCAGTGAATGCCTTTACTCTACAAGTCAGCTTTTCTCTAAATTACCAGCACCTCCTTAATTGATGGTCATTTCTATTTTACCAGGTAGCATTTGCTAAACTTCTTTTCATTTTTTCTCTTTTTTAATATAGCACACAAAGCGGGATATGTTTTATAATAAAAGTACACTGTGCTGTTTTTTAAGGATAATCATTTCAAACAAATAAAATTCACATAGTTCAACATCCTGTTAGAGATTATAGTTTCAAATTTTTCCTTTTTCAAGTTATATGAGTAACTATCTGATGTAAAATAGTGAAACTTCCTTTGTGGAAGGTGACTAACTCTAGAGGTGAGGAAGTCAACAGTGAAATTGTGAAAGAATTAGGCAGCAGAGGGAGAAAGAGAGGTAGGAGAAGCAACAATATAGCTAGATAGGCCATAGACTATGCAATTCTTTCCTGTATAATCCAGAATTGGTTCTATGCGTATATGGTCAGTAACTTTCTTTGGACATGAAATGGTTTGATGAAGGCACAGAGAATATATGTATATTCTGTTTTCAGAATTATGCCAGTTTGGATGCAACTCCTGTTCTTTGAGCAATAATACCTACTTTTCTGGGACAGGACAAAGCTATATGAACTTGAAACCCAACAGCTGTGAGCAGAACCTCTGCAGGTCTGTTTCTGGATGCACTCCCATGGGATTTTGACCAACCTTCCTCAGCTTGTGTCTGACAAGATCTGCATGACTAGTGTAAAGTTGTTTAGTGTGTTTGTCAAGAATCTTTTGTTTACTTTCTTATGTGGGGGACTGTTGTTTTCTTAAAAGAGACCATTATTATTCCTTATAGGCAAAGCAAGTTAACAATTTTATTTTAGAAAGATACTCTGTGTGAACCAATTGCCACCTTTTTGAGTGAATAACTAAACGATCACTTCCTACACATATCACCTAGACATGTTTGCATGCTAACATATATGGGTAAGGTGTATAGGACAGGAAAATTATTTGTGTTAAAATAATATATGTCAGCTTATGTAACGACCTATGTCTTTACCATAAAAAATCATTTATCATAGGATATTCAAAGATAATATTTCCTACCATACTCATAATAACAATTATGACTACCATCTATCGAGTATGTATGATATGCAAACACAATGCTAAGTGCATTCCTCACAACAAAGCCTATAAGTTAGGTACTATTATCTCCATTTTACACAAGAGAAAACAAGGTTCAGAATGATTGAGTAAATAGCCCAAAGTCACAGAAAGTGGTTTTGCCTGGGTCTAACTTCAAAGTCCACGCTGTTACCTACCGTACTATAGAGATTCTGTGCCCCAGAAAGAGGCTATAGAAACGGGCTATCTCTGTGTTATTGTCTTTTGCAATAAAAATATAAACAAGCTCCTATGAAACTTACTCATAGAGTGTTTGTCTTTATAAACACTCATACAGTTTCTAAAAATCAAAAGAAATTTAATAGGAAACATGAATACAGATTAGATGTGTCAGGTCTGCTGTATCCCATTAAAACATCTGTGAAGATAAAAGAAAGAGACAAGAACTGACAATAGCAAAAGAAAAAAAAATGATGTACCACATTTTCCAGGCAATTTCCCCTAAATGCATTGTCAGTGAGAATAGATTGAAAGCAAATTACTGGACTCTGTACCATGGTGAGCTGACCCAGAAGCAAAAGATGTTCACCAAAAACAAAAGAGGAAAACCCTCTAACTCATTTTCCCTTTCTACACCTAACCCCAGAATATAGTGGCTGGACTCTGTAGAAAATAAGACAAACAATTATTTTCAGAAGTAACCAGAATCCTGTCCTCCTCTTACAGCATCTCCATTGACTCTTTTCTCTTTTTATTTTCTATTCATTAGTAGGAAGTGAGAGGAGCATTAAGATAGTTTTCAAGGATGTTTTGAGTTTGGGGGGATAAAAGGCACACAAAAATTAAAACAGACACAGGAGAGCTGAGTGCTGAGACCAGTGTGTTCTTTCATATATGAGGTCTGACAATTAGGTTCACAAACTTGTTGCAACGATGTTGCTAACGTTTTTTTGATATCAGAGGGATTCTTCATTATGAATTTGTACCAACTGAATAAAAGTTAACCAAGTTTACTATCAGGAAGTGCTGAAAAGCCTGTGTGAAAACGTAGGATGAAAACGACCTGACCTTTTCGCCAACAAGTCATGGCTCTTGCATCACGACAATGCACCACCAGCTCACATGGTACTGTCTGGGAGGGCGTTTGTAGCCAGTAAACAAATAACTGTATTGGACCACCCTCCCTACTCACCTGATCTGGCCCCCAATGACTTCTTTCTTTACCCGAAGATAAAGGAAATATTGAAAGGAAGACATTTTGATGACATTCAGGACATCAAGGGTAATATGACGACAGCTGTGATGGCCATTCCAGAAAAAGAGTTCCAAAATTGCTTTGAAGGGTGGACTAGGCGCTGGCTTCAGTGCATAGCTTCCCGAGGGGAGAACTTCGAAGGTGACCATAGTGATATTCAGCAATGAGGTACGTAGCACTTTTTCTAGGATGACTTCGTGAACTTAATTGTCCTACCTCATACATGACACTATTCAAAGAATTTCATCTGGTTCCGTAGGACAGCCAGAAGGACCAAGTTCACTTTAGTAGTAGCACAGTGATAAATGCCAGTCAGGCATTACAAACAGTAGAAAAGTAAAATGCTACATGCTGACCTTCAGGTTCAGATTTGAAAGAGGAAAGTTTCCTGAGCCCAAGTGAACAACAACAGAGACTAAGAAAACCGAATGTTTTGAAAAATGCCATCTGGGATAACTGTTCTCTGAGTCAGTCATTATGTCCAGGAAATAAACAATGGAACCTACTAAAGAGAAAGAAGCATTTGGAAGGGAGGGAGAGACTTCCCTAAAGACTGAAGGACATCAAGGCTCTGAAAATTCATTTCTTCAAAATTATATAAGAGTTTTCCAAGACTCAGTGTCCTCACATAGATCTCCGAGTTTCTATAAAACAGGAGCAGACATCCCTACAAACAAAAAGGCTGAAATAAAGACAGAGATACCAAGCATATTGGCTGGAATGAGAAAAGAATGCAATAGTAAAAGGAAAATGTGTTTTGGGTATAGTGAAGAGCTGAACAGACACTGCAAGAAGTTAAGAGAATTATGTGGAATAACAAATTTGAAAAACCCATTAGAACACAGAAAACACAAAGAGATAAAACAACAATGAAAAAAATAAAACAAATATGGAGAAAAGAAAGTACATCCATTCTAAGATTCAAAAGTGTCTGTGAAGCAGAAATAAGAATACTCTGAATGAAGAAACTCGAATGATGATGCTCTGACAAAAAAAGGTATTATTTTAAGACATTATCAAATATGTTGCAGAAATGAAAAATATGGTTTTACAGAGCTTGAAAGAGTTTATCATGTTCCAGGCTCATTTATGGTTTGTGTAAAAGGCAATATAAAGACATTCTAAGATGTATTCCTTCTGTTAATAGAACCTTACTCAAACACACTTATGTAAATAAGGAGAATTTATGAAAGGATACTTAGGTATTGAGCAGAACAAACAAGTTGGAGAAGGTCATGGACACAGCTAGACCTCAGGAATAACCACAGCCTTGAATACAGTCAAAACTCTTACTCCACCCTCATCTCTGTATCCCTTCATATCTTGGGCTCCATCCTTCTCACAGAGATCAGAATAATTTTCCTCACATAGCAGAAAACTTGGCTGTCAAGTTATGAGAAAGAGACTAAACTCAGAGCCAAGATCAAAAGCCACGAGGATGGACTCAGTTTGAGTCACATGCCCAACCTGGCATCAGTAACTGTCATCAGAAATAAGTACATGTAGCAGCTGACAAGCAAGCATGAAAGGCAGGTCATAAAGTCAGTTCCCAGAAGACAAGAAATTATAATCCCAGAAACCGTGGCTGGAGGAAGACACCCAGCACAAATAGTGGGTGTTCTCTCAAGAGCATAACACACCATTATCAGCTTATAACAATGATTCCAGATGTGAAAGAACAACAGAGATCAGAATTCCAAAAGCTCAGATAGAACTCAGGGGGGATATTTTTAAAGAATAGAAAAATGTATTTCGGAAATGAAGACTAAATGAGAAGGATTATAAGAATGAATGTACACATGCCTTAAAAGTAATAGAAGGTAAAAGTAGGAGAAAATTTAAAATCAGAAGACATGGAGAAAGAAAAAGGATTCAAGAGAAAGTGACAAAGATTGAGGATAGACCAAAAAGATCACATGTGGATAATGCGAGTCCCTGAAAAAAATAAATAAAAGGGAACAAAACAAATATAAAAAAAAACTGTAATTTAAGAACATTTCCCACAGATAAAATAATATTTTAAACTATATTTTGAAAGTACATACTATGCATGTGAAAATATCAACCCAAAACCAACCCCATGACATATTTTAGTAAAATCACAAGACATTAAAATAAATAATTCTTTCAGAATCTAGACAAAATGCACACATGACTTATAAGCACAAGAAAAAATAGATTTTTTTCAAAGGCAGCACTTTATCCCAGAAGAATATGGGGTAAAACATTTAAGGTAATATTTAAACATATTTAAGATAAAAAATATGTAAGAAAAAGATTTTATACCCAGAGAAAATGGATTTTCAGTAAAGGATACAGCTAAATTGTTACCAACATTTAAAAACTCAGAGAATATTGTTTTCATGGGTTCTTGCCTAGCAGTCTACTAGAGAACAAGCTTCATAAAACTAAAGTAACTAAAGAAGTATCAACACAAAAACTGGTAGCTAAGATTAAACATAACCTTTTGTAGAACTAAGACAAAAATGAAGGTAAAAAAGGAGAGAATATTGGATGCCATGACCATATAGAAAATGTAGATATAATACAACTACAAAAAATGGGGATGATATGGGGAAAACATATTTAAAATAATTTAACTATATTTAGTATTATATTTATTTGGTAATATTATCATTATTATTCTGAGATTGCTATATAGAATAAAGTGAGTAATTACGGGATATTCAAATTATATTATTCCCTGTGTCCTTGAGAACTAGGGATTTGGATGTTGAAAGAAAGGAGACACACATATAAAACAGAAGAGGCTCAGTAAAAAACCCTATCGTCCTGAATTTTTTTTTTAACTCATAAGGTGTTTTATATTAGTTTATATGTATTTAGAGTGACTTATAAGAATGAGTTTTATTAGAAGTCTGGTCAAAGGGGAGAAAAAAAATGAAGTTTTCTGTTGTTACCTGATCTTAGGTTTCGTCTATATTTTTCCCTAGAGTAAAAAAGGTCCAGCTTCCATCTAGATCTTGGCTAGATCCACTGTAGTTTTCCTGACACTTTACCACCTGAATCTCACTGATTTCCATATTTGATAATTCCCTGACAAGTGATAAATAACTGAATGCCTAAATTAATTTTCATTTGTATGAGATTACCTGTAACATGAGTTTCTTTACAAGCTGCCAATACAAAGGTAAGGCCAATTTTTAGTCATAGAGGATTATTGCTATGGTCTGAATATTTGTGTCCCCTCAAAATTCATATGTTGTGGGGTGCCAGATGGCTCAGTTGGTCAGAGTGCGAGCTCTGAACATCAGGGTTGCCGGTTCGATTGCCACATGGGCCAATGAGTTGCGCCCTCCACAACTAGATTGAAGAACAACTACTTGGAGCTGATGGGCCCTGAAGAAACACACTGTTCCCCAATATTTCCCAATAATTTTTTTTAAAAATTCACATGTTGAAACCCTTATCCCCAATAATGGTATTAGGAGGTGAGGACTTTGGGTGGTGATTAAGTCATAAGGGTAGAACACTCATGATTGGGATTAGTGCCTTGTAAAAGATGCCCCACAGAATGACCTGGTCACTTCCACCATGTGAGGACACAGTGAGAAGTGGCTGAAAGCCGTAGAAGGCTTTCACAAGGACCCTACCATGCTATCAGTGGGATCTTGGACTTCCAGCCTCCAGAACTATGAGAACTGTAAGTTTTTTGTTTATAAGCCATCCAGTCTATGGTATTTTGTTGTAGCAGGAACCCACATGGACTAAGACAATTACCAATTTATAATAGCTTCTATTCATCTGTCAAAGTGATTAGTGTTCCACCGTAACCATATCTGAAAAACACAGCTAATACTTACTCATCTTACCTCTAAGAATAAATAAGTTATCAGATTTCCAGCTTCCACTTAGGATGTAGAAAGCTGAAAAGAGCATTACTATCAACTTTATCCAAAAAATTATTAGATAACCTGCAAAATCACAACTTTTCTTGAATGTACCAAGTAACTAAAGTCACATGGCAACCAAATAACCTGAAATCTAAAGTAAGACAATTGACTCCAATGACGGATAGAAAACCAGCACATGTTCACTGTGGCAGAGCATGAGAGGAAGAAAGTGCCAATATAAAAAACAGTAAGAGGAACTCAGCACATTTTTAACTACTTAAGGCCAAGTGTAGCTAGAATGAGGATAATATAACCCTGGGAGCTGCGGACAAATGGGACATTACAGGCTTTTCTCACAGATCTAACTGGGTACTCACAAGAAAGACTGGTGGCAGAGAGAGATCTAAGAAATCCTCCTTTAGATGCATGTCTAGGAGACAGAATAGAAGGTGCTGTAGAAAAGGCACAAAAGCCAATTTGGATCTTTTTCCCCTGTCTCACCAATGGGAGCAAAAGCCTTGACTGGGCCACACAGTGCCTAGATATTTGGTCAAATGTTATTCCGGGTGTTTCTGCAAAGGTATTTTTGGATGAGATGAACATTTAAATCAATAGGCTGAGTAAAGCAGCTTGTTCTTGCTAATGTAGGTGGGCTTCATCCAATCAATATGGTGATGGAAGAACTGACTCTGGGCGGTGAACACACAATGTGATACATAGATGATGTATTACAGAATTGTACACTTGAACCTATGTAACTTTACTAACCATTGTCACCCCAATACACTTTAATTTTAAGAAGAAGAAAAGGTTGATCTTACCCCAAGTAAAAAAGAATTCCTCCACCTGATGGCCTTCAAAACAGGATATTAGTTCTTCCTGGTTCTACAGTAGCCTGCCAGCCTTCAGACTCAAACCGGGACAGATTGTGAACATGCCAGCCTTCATAGTCACGTTAGCCAATTCTTTATAATAAATAAATAAACAAACAATAAATAAATAAATCCCATTGGTTTGATAGATAGAGAGATAGATAGAGATCATACTGCTTTTTCTCCGGAAAACCCTAACTCATACACAGGAAATTGATTGAACCATCTCTTAAATAAAAGTTTGGTTAATATTACTTCTCATTCACAGTAGAAACAACACTGCTCTTCCTGTTAGTATCTTAGTCTCAAACCCTTTTGAAATAATAAATATAAAAAATGATACTTAATACATTAAAAATACTTTCATTCTAAGTGATTTGGAACTAATTAATGTAATACACACAAGAAGTACTTATTTTCAGTGGGAAATTTTCAAAGTATCACCTTTACTGAAGTATTATGCAATATTATGGTACAATTGAAGATGATAGTGACAAAGATGATAATGCTGATACAGGTGGCTAAAAATTTAAGTCTCCATGATATTTTTGTTGAGGTATTTCGTACTAGTATCTAAAAAGATGCTGATAAGCTAAGGAATGGACGAAACAAATCAATCTAAGTAACAATGACCCCATTATTAATTTTATACCAAATGTTCTTTCATGGAAAATTACTTATTCTGAAAAATGTTGGTCAGTGAATTTTACCTGAACTCTCACTTAAGTGTGAGGATTAGTTAGAAGATTCAGTTTGATAAATTTGTGCAATTGGCTGGATATTTTTTCTTGTTGATTACTTTACTATTTCATGGCAATATTCCCAGCCTTAGGTTTTCACCAGTGTGGAAACACAATATTCCACTGAAAAGAAGAAACGGTACCTGATTTGTGACCATTTTTTTGTTTTATGTAGAGTCTTTATTCTGAATCAAGAAGAGTGGGTCAGATATAAATCTTCATGATTAACTTATGCTTTGTGTTTAAGGAGAAAATTGCTATGAGTGCATGAACATTTCACTCAGTATCTTAGTCCTTTTCACAATATTCACAGAATCTTAATGAGATTGTGACCCTGAATGTAGGTTACACATTTATGTCTATTGGTCATCACAAGTATGTCTTTCCCAACTATCCTTTCCCAACTTCACGTGAAAGAACAAACATTGTAGTGTTTGTTTATTTAAAAATTGAATTCAGTCACCAAACTTTTATTTAATAATAAACAAAAAAACCCACTAAGAAATAATTACAAGCTTTAAAAAACATAATATAGTTTATATGAATAACCACTAAGTCTTGAGAAAAAAAATTAAGAAAAAAGTATGGCATTCCTACTATATTCACGTTGTCATTTCTTCCCACTAGATTTTTTTTTAATAACTAGAGAAGTTATTTTTTCATCTCTGAAAGAATGTGAAAAAATATGGCCTTACTTATAAAAATGTGGGAAATAATGTGAAATAATCTGAAATAATATGACCTTACTTATCAAAATGTGAGAATTGTGCCACTGAGGGAAATCATCTTAACAATTTTCTTAACCTTGCCCACTTTTCAAGACTGCTCTTAACACAAAGTCATTTGGTCAATTTCATTTTAAAATGAAACCTTAAAAAAATTCATATATATCTAACAGAGGTGCCAAAAAGGAAGGAATAAAGAAAACCACTTTAGAATCCTGCATTCATTCAGGAAACATATCACCCGAGGTTATCTGAGACAGAGTAGTTCAGGTTATATCTAAATATCCATAGAAAGTTCTAGAGAATAAAATAGTCATCAGTCAGTTGGCTATTTTGTCTGCACAATGCCAAGTAATCACTTTTAGTGTGTTTACTTATTATTTACTTATTTATTTTTACTAAAATTTGGATCCACAGCTTGGATTCAGACTTTTCTGGGCATGTATGAAAGACAAATACTCGAGGAAAACAGTCAGAAATCTGCACCCACATGTGACGAAGGTACTCCTTAAAGGGAGCAGACTCACCTAAGAGTAGAATCGGTCAACTTGGCCCAAAAGCAAAGTCTCAGTGATGATGGGACATGAAATTTTATGTATGTCCAAGAGCCTGCCATTTAGAATATAAGATCTGTGAGAAAGGTGTTTTTATTTCCTATAGTGTTTTTAGCACCTAGAACAATGCCTGGCACAATAGTAAATGCCCAATAAATATAAACACTGAATGAATGAATGAATGAATGAATGAATGAATGAATGAATATATCTTCAGTCCAAGTCTTTGTAGAATCATATTTGAATCAAGGTGTTTCAACTGTGGGAATCTGTAAGTGGAGGAATGGAGGACAGAAAAATTGTGAAGAGAAGCACAGAATTATTTTCATTTAAAAAGTGCTGCAAGATAAAAGGACAGGAGTTCACTGATGCCCTTCTGTACTAGATCTGGTACTCACTCCCCCAACTGCTGAGAATGTTTGCTGATGACTGACAGATGAATTCTTCCTTGGGAATTGCCCTCAGTAAAAGGGAGATGTCTCACCCAAGGTTACATTCCCTGCTAGGACAGCCCACATCTAATGAGAGGTCAAGACAAGAGTACACAGCCTGGTCCCTTGCCTCAATTCAGGACATATCTGAAAGGCCAACCCAGCTTCCAAGGTCCTCATGGAATCTCTGTGGTAACTGCATTGCAGTTCAACTTTTGCCTGCCAATCCTGCTTCCCTCACTCCATTACAAATGTAACTGCTGAGAGCACCATCCACTTGACCTTTGCAGCCATAAATTTCTATCTCAGAGTTAGTTTCCAGGGAACCCAACCTAAGGCACCCTCAATAGGGTAAAACAATAAAGAGAAAAAGGCACTGATCCCACCTTACAGAGCACAGAGCGACTTTGGCTAGAAAAATATAGTTATTGCAAGTAGTACCTCTGATGCAGATCTAGCATATCTTTGTTACAACATTTGAGTCAACCAAGGAACATCATGTGATATGCCATAAAAATCAGTGTTTGTCATAATTCATTCAAATTTGCTCCCCAAAATCCAAAATAGAATTTCTTCTAATTATAAAACTAATGCTTGTTCATTTTAGAAAATTGACACAATCAAGTATAAGCAAGGATGTAAAAATCACCTGTTAGTCTACCACCAATATATAATCATTTTTAAACTGGTGCATAGACTTCCAGATATTTCTCTACATATACATAAACTCATCACACACATACGTATTCATATTTTTACCAAAAAAGTCTCTACTATTCAGACTCTTTCATTACCTGTTTGTTTCACATTTAACCATATGAAAATGTAGTACCATTTTTATTGGCTGTTTAATATTCCATTTTGAGGCTTAAATAGAATCACTCAAACTTCTACTAGTACATTTAGATATCCCTAATTTTTCAGTATTATAAATTATGCTGAACTAAATATCCTATTCTCTCAGATTAATTCCTTTGGATTATTTCCTAGAGGAGAAATCAGATTTCAAAATAATGTAGGGGCCGGCCCAGTGGCTCAGGCCGTTGAGCTCCGTGCTCCTAAAGCCGAAGGCTGCTGGTTCGATTCCCACATGGGCCAGTGGGCTCTGAACAACAAGGTTGCCAGTTCGACTCCTCAACTCCCACAAGGGATGGTGGGCTCCGCGCCCTGCAACTAACAATGGCATCTGGACCTGGAGCTGAGCTGCGCCCTCCCCAGCTAAGATTGAAAGGTCAACAACTTGACTTGGAAAAAGATCTAGAAGTACACACTGTTTCCCAATAAAGTCCTGTTCCCTTTCCCCAATAAAAAATCTTTAAAAAAGTGTACATTGTTTGAAGTCTTGCTACCTACTGTCAAATTGCTTTTTAGGATATTTGCATCAATCTGTGCTCTTATGAGAAATGGCTCATTCCCCCACACCTTTCTCATTCTTTTTCTTCTTCCTTTCTAATTTAATATGCAAAATGTAACCTCTCTATTATTTCAATTAACATTTTTATAAAGCACAAAAGGCATGTTTATCATATAAAATATGCCACAATTATAAGAAATAAAACATTCTTTTGATGGCAAAAATCAAGATTCAAAAAGATTAGATCATGCTGGAACAATAGACTGAACAAATAAAATGAATTTTAATAGGGTTCAAGATAACAGTACTTTTCAATTAATCACAGAAGAACAGGATGGAGGAAGTTTTCTTAAGATCAGCACGAAAAAGACCTCATGAAAAGTTCAGATGAAGCCAATGATGAAATGCAGAAACTTCAGAGGAAACTTAGTTTCCATTAATAGAATAGGTCCAGGACAAGAATGATCCCTCAGTTCTGAAATGGCCACCGTAAGTCTGAAGTATTTTGTTCAGTCCAACATTTTCAAAAACTCCCTGACTAACTCAAATGCATCCCGAAACCAGGTGAATAATGTGTCTATAATACAGATCATCTGAAGAACAGTTGAAGGGATCAGTAATATTTAACCAAATAAATAAAATTTAAGATGGCTTAGGACAGGGTGAGAACGGAGTAGAGAGCACAGAGATGTAACCTGGCTTTAAAAATTTTAAGAGTTGTCGTTCAAAAGAGGGATATGATTAATTCTATACCACACCAGAAGGCAGAACTAGAAGCAGTGAATAAAAGTACACATGCGCAGGTTTTATTTCAATATTAGCAGGAAATGTCTAATGATTAGAGTTGCTCAAATGTGGAATAAAACTGACATGTCAATTTGTCTTTCCATTAAACCACCACTAAGTCCTCTTTCAATAGGCAGTCATTCAAGTACCTTCTACTAAGTCCCTACTGTGTTCTCTCACCCCTGCCCTGGGCCTTGTTGTGAGCAGGGGAGAGAAGGTATGTTACAGGGGGTACAGTTTAGCTCCTGTTCCTGTATCCTCTACTCTTGGCACTTTTACTACAAGTAACTATTTCTCTCAGGTTCTGAGAAGTGCAATTTCTCTTCCGTACTCTGTCTTCCTATTTTAGTTCAAGTTGTTGTTTTTTTTTAACCCTTTTCTGAAGTCTACATATTTCCCAGTATTAACCTAGTGTCTGCTTATGGTCCACTTAAACCAAAATCTTTAAGAAAACACAGAAAAATGTCAGATAATTCCATTTGGCTCTACTTAACTTGATTGCTTCCTCCAACATCAAACCTTTATGAAATTCACACTAAATCAGACACACCCAATTTTCTCTCTACCACACTAAGCAAAGGACTTCTCTGTGAGTTACGCTCTCATGCACATTTCTTCCAGTACCCTGCTTGCTATCCCCAGGCTAGTTGCAATACGTACAGATGTGATTCTAACACTTTTCCATATGTTAAAAAAAGAAACATCTTGGTTGGTTCTCTGGACTTTTGTACCTTTTGAAGTATATATATAGAGAGAGCAAATCATGCTTTCTGGACAAAATTATATCCCAAGAGGGATCAGATGGCAAATGAAAGGAGATGACAAAAATTTCTATCATCACTGGGCCTCTTTTTTCTTGTCATTAAGATGTTACTATTAAATCATTCTATCATTCAAAAATAGCTTCAAAAAGAGCTTCCAAAATTGCTCAGCGGCCTTCAGTGCGATTTGGGGCCTCAGCACACTAATCTAATCAGGTTTCTTGGTTCCTTCAGGGCATCAGCCCACACTCCTCACATCAAGCCATCAGATGCCAGGTACACATATACATGGAGAGCGTGCACTCAGGTTATAGCTACAAGGCAAATGAATAAGAGGCTGGTCATCCCACCCATTTGACATAAATGATGGTCATTCCATCCATTTGATATACACACAGAGCCAAACAAAATAATTCGTTTAATGTTGTCTGTGTATAGTACAGAGTACCTTTCTGAACCCAGATTCATCTGAGCACTGAAACCTGCAAATGACTCAGAATACTTCAATCATCATATGAAATTAAAAAAATGTGGAGGTGTCGTGCGGGTCAGCCTGTGGGGTCTCAGCTCCCGCTCCCCACATAAGAACGCAGGAGGTGGCTAGGCCAAAAAGGATCACCCACGGAGCCATAGGTAGGGGAGTCATACCACTATAGTCTCACTGGAGGCTGGATCACCCGATGTGCGACCTGCTGTCCGCTTTTCTGCCAACGGATCGACTCCCACTCCCCAGCGCAGCCGCAGCAGTTATATTAGTGGCCAATGGCTCACTGGATACAGCTGATGGTCAACTAGCCACAGCTGATGGCCATTTACTACCTGAGCCAGCACCTTTCCATGTAAGGCCGAGAGCCTGGAAACTGCACTCCTGGCTCTGTCCCCACAGGAGGAAAGAGGAAATGAGACAGAGAAGGCACCCCTAATTTATGAAGAGATGAGGTTCCAAAATTCATTCATAAAGCAGAATGTCTTCTCATAGAAACAATCTTATATAATACACATTGATTTTTAAGCAAATCCACAGAAGTTTTAACCCCAAAAAAGAGAATTTTTTTGATCCTGGATGTACTAGAACCGTATATCATAAAACTAAAAATAACAGTAAACATATTTTGAACACTTGACATATGCCAATTATCACCTCATTTAATCCTCACAACAATATCATGACTTAGGTATTTTTTTTATTATCATTATTATCATCATCATCTGTAATAGATAGACAGGAATACTGAAGCTCAAACTCCTACTTGTTGGCAAAAAGTCTCCAGACATGTCTTCTGATTGCATAAACCCAACATCTTAAACACAGTGGGGACAGAGCCAGGAGTGCAGTTTCCAGGCCCTCAGCCTCACATGGAAAGGTGCTCACTGGGGTAGTAAACGGCCATCAACTGTGATTGGATGGCCATCAGCTATGGCTAGTTGGCCGTCAGTTGTAACCAGTGAGCCATTGGCCACTAATATAACTGCTGTGGCTATGCTAGCAGCAAATGGGGGCTAGCAAGAAGATGGTGGCTGAGCCAGGAAGGGTGGATTGCAGTTCGCATGGCAGATTGCAGTTAGCAAGTGAGGTTGGTTGACAGAGAAGCAGGCGGCACGTTGCAGATCACATGGTTCCTGCTTCCTGTGTCTCCAATCTAGCCACCAGCAAGATTATAGTTGTTAAGACTCCCGTGTCTATGGCTCCGTGGGTGATCCTTTTTGGCCTCACCATATCCTGCGTTCTTATGTGGGGAGCGTTCTTATGTGGGGAGCAGAAGAGACCCCGCCCGACAAACACAATACAGTACTCCCGCCGACCTACCTCTATATGGCATGTTCAGAGACAAGGTATCCTGAGTTCCAACTGGAGATTCCAGGAGCCCCTGCAGCCCCAAAGCAGAAACTAGCTAGTGTTCTATGGAGCAGTGAGAATGGGCATTCCTGTATTCAGAGCCAATTAATTGTGAAGGAAGTACTAATACTGTAGGAAAAAGAGAGAGGGGAAAGTGCAGAGAAGAGTAGCCATGTCAGGCTGCTGGGAGGGAATCCCTCAGTGAAGAGGCAGCCAGGAGATAAGGCCCTAACTCCAGCCAGGAGTTACCCCTGGGCTCATTCAAAAGGAAACTTACAAACCAGGTGGGTGAAGTTAAATCAGGCACTGCCTGTGAATTAAATACCCTTTACCCTACTGACTCTCCCCTGCCTTCATGAAGATTCCACTCCATTCAGCAGCTAAGAAAGAAGTAGAGACTCGGATGTCAGGCCCAGCCCCTGACACTAGCTTGAAGTGTGCTATTGGTCAGATCTCTTCCTTGAATCTCCATTCACTTTCTTCTCATATCAAAGAAGTAGGACAAGAGAATAAGATTTCTAGACATATTCTAAAAGCCTTTCATTCTAATCATCTTTTTGAATAGCACTGCTAAAGCCCAAGAAACATAAACTACAAGAACAAGATGAACTCAGAAAATTAAGAGTGAGGGAGGAAATTTTAAAAGTCCTTCTTCCAGTCATGCCAGTAATCTGGAGGTAATTTTCAGACTTGTTAAACTGTCACAATTGTCTTTCCTTCACACACTACTACAAGGCTCCTATTCAGATGGAAGCATTCGTGTCATTAGAAAAGTCCTAAATTCAAGTAGCTGCAGGTGAAATAGTCAGAGGAAATACTGGTTAATTTTTGAAATCAATTAGCATTTCTGTCTAACCACTAGTAATGGAGATTTTACCTGCTGCTAATGTTCCTGTGGGTTATAGAAGCAGCTTTGTAAAAAAAAACAAAAACGCAAGGGGTGTGCAGGAGACTGATCTGTTAAGAGCAATTTACACAGAGAAAACACAGCCAGGGGGGTTCATGAATATGAATGAGCAAAGTCTGAATAATCCAAGTGAGACGTCTCTCTCCTGAAACTTTGGAAAACAGAAGGCAGCAAAAAAGGATTCTTTTGCAGCCTGATAAATAGCCAATCTTAATTAAATAAGCAGGGCAAAGTAGAGAGCAATTGAAAAATGGAAAAATACAGAGCATAGAGAATTAGGATGCCTGCTTATGTAATCTACCAAAGTTCCACATGAATGGGAAATGAGACAGACTTAATGACATTTGGCTTAATTTGTTAATGCTTTACCACAGGGATCTCCTCTGTAGGGTATGAATCAACAGACAATAAATGGTTGAAATGTCCCTATTTTTCCCCTATTTAGTTTAAAAATCATGCTGTCTTCAAAATATTATTTCCTCTGATCAAAATCTGTATTTTACAAAACAAATGATAAGTTTTCTGAAAAATAACCTGTCACACTGGGATGTGGGTAGTTCCTATGCACTAATTTATTCAACAAACATTTGCTGAGTGTGCCCCCTGAGATACATATTGGGTATACAAAGCTTCCATCAAATGAATGCTCATTGTATACATTAGATTATTTAATTATAATGACAACATTGCAAGTGAAGCAAAATAGTTCTTTATAGATGAGAAAAGTGTGGCTCAGAGACATTGTTAACTCCCCAAATTCTCATGCTTCTGTTTAATGGAGCCAGGTTTTAAAAGAGAAACTAAGGCATACGAAAAATTTAAGAGTTTATTTGAGCAAAAATTGATTTGAATTGTGCAGCACCAAACCGGAAGTGGTTAGGAGCACTCTACTGAAGACTTTTCTAGAAAAGGGACAGAAGCAAACAAAGGAGGTTATTGATTGGCTACAGCTTAAAACCCAGTTGGCTGTTAGTGATGGGTTGTTCTTAGGTCTCAATTTCCTAACCTTAAGGCATTTACAAGCTAAGATTTTGGTTTGCTTATGTAGGCTGCCATGACATTAGAGCCACTTCAGTCTAATGGTCTCCTTATTTATTAATTTAACACAGGCTTAAAACCCAAGTTTGACTCCAAAATCCATCACCTTTCCACAATGCCAAAGTGCTTCCCAAAAGACTGTATAGACAAATAGTTCTGGAATAGCAGTGTTGGGACGCAGACCCTGCTTAAGGAGTTTATTGTCCTAGTGGAGCTGGCAAGTGTGTGATTATAACAGAGCTCAATTTGATAGCTTTGAAACCCCAGGCATTGATCTCTTTGGGCCTCAGTTTCTCATCTGTACAATGGGGTTACTAGTAAGCCTACTACCATGTGTTGGATGTAGAGTAAATGAGATAATTGGAGCAGAATTCTGATTTCAGAGCTTAGAATAGCAAGCATTCCATGAATGTTAGCTATTATTCTATTCTGTGATAGGTGGAGACCACCACGGGGTTTCAAGCAAGAGTGTCTGTCCCAGCCCATTTGGTGTGCATGTAGGAGAAGGAAATATGTTGTTTTATTTCTTTGTATAACTTTCTTCTGAAATTGCTTTGTTTTCTTATGGTTTGATATTCTGGGTACAATTTTTACAAGTTATAGACTCAGGGGTAAAAATGTAACTCTTTTAAATTGACTTTAAATTTAAATTTTTCTGTAAATGGACTTATTTTCTTCTCAAGCCCCAGTTTTTCCGATGGGCAAAAACCTAATTCACTCACTTTGGAGTAAAGCTCAGACAAATTCATTGATGTCTTACTCAAATCAGGGTCTTAGCAAATCGTAGTCCTTTGGGGTTTCATCCTTCTTCCCATCCCTCTCTGTGGCCCAGGCCCCTTGACCCCTGAAAATTCTTTTATCTGAAAGTGACAGTCTTTGCCAAGAAACTGTGAAAGTCTAGTTGATAACCTCAAGTGCTGAGCCTTGAAAGTTTTCCTTCCTTTAGATTTCGGAGGCTGAAAAGTCTATCCTGTGGACAAGGTACATAGAAGGCGCTCCCTGATGACTATGTAGGGGCAAGAAGCAAAACAGGAAGTCCTGAGCAAAATTAACACTTCAGTTACTATGTCAAAATATTGTCCCACCATCCAAGAACAGAAACCTATTCAAATTAACATAAGTAAAAAGAAAAAAGAAAAAAAGGAGGCTTGCTTTTAGGATACATGGATGTCATAGGTTTCAATACCAAGAAGCAAAAGAAAGCTGGGCTTCTTGAAATATGAACATCAAAAGTCTCTAGGTCCAAGCTCTCTCTCCCTGTGCTCTGCTTTCGCTCCAGGACTTGTGGTTTCTCTCTTCTGTCTCTTTCTATGACACATAACCTCAAAACAACTGCTCTAACCCTAGCTCTATTTGACCTCTCAGCTTAAATTTGGTAGCTGGTTTCAGTTGTCATGGAGTTTCTTAGTACAAAACTCTCACCAAAGAGACTCTGACTGGTCAGCCTAATCTGTGAGAGCCAGACATCACAGGCTGTTAACCAGTTTGCTTAATGGCCTTTGGGTCAGTTATCCATTTCTAGTCCAATAAACTATTTCTAGATGCCCTGAAACACATCTCTACTATTTTTTAATTATAGAATAAAAGGTATTAAAGACATTGTGTGTTAAAGGTAAAAAGAAGAATGACTGAGTCTTAGTTAAAAAAAAACTTTCTTATCCAGGACTATGGAGGAAACTGCGTTTGACTGCCTCAGAAGCATTTCTGGAAGTTTCCTAGGTCATGAATGGCACCCTGGAATCATTTATCCACATTATTTCCAACTGTCAGTGTTTTCTAGAGTTGGAATATCTACTAAGAGGAGGGTAATATGTATGTAAACATACTTAATGTTTTATTAGAGATCCCTTCTTATAAACAAGAGATATGGACATTAATTTATTTTCCTATTGAGTGATATTTTCTATACTAAGATATTAGCTGGGTGGCCTATAAACTCTCAGTATATGTCACTGGACAATAAGCGCGAAGACGTCAGAAGGAGTTGGGGGAGGCTAAGCGCCTCTTGGGCTACTGTAAAATTTTACTTCATATTGTCTCAACCCAAGAGAAAGGACGCTCAAAAGTTTTTCATGGTTATATTTTGGACCTTAGGCAAAGTATATTTGATAGAGGTTTCTGTTATTCAGGAAGTAACTAGAAAGCAAGGATAACTCATTCATGTATTGTGAAAAGAAAACAAAGTTTGAAGAAAAAAATTATCTTGGAATTTTTATGACTTCTACTGGGTAGCATTTGTGGTAAAATATTTTTTGCTTGCTATTTTAAATGTAAAACTGATGGGATTTGTACTTAAAGAAGAACATGCCAGAAATGGCTCTAAAAAATGCAACCTATAACAAATAAAATAGCAATAAGAAAGATTTGGGAAAGGTAGAGGGAGATGAAATAAAATTAGATTTTAGTAAATGTTACCTGTATTATTTTTTTTAAGGTAATTGACTGAACAATTTCCTTTTTTTGGAAGGGAAGCTAAATTTATTGAGCACCTATTGTGTATGTCTGGCCTTGTGCAAAGAGTTTTCATCTAAAATATTCCATTTAATCCTCACACCAAATTTGTAAGGGAGATATTGTCTTCATTTCTGACAGATGAGGAATATGAGGCTCAGAAAGATTAGATAGTTTGTCCAAGGTCACACAACTAGTTGCTGGTAGAGTTGGGACTGAGTACTCAAAAATTCCCTGCTCTCTCTCTGACACTGCCTCTCAAAAGGAAGGAAGGAACAAGAGAAGCAGCAGCAGTCCACAGTGGGCAAGTGGATTAAATCTCAAAACAGGATTAAAAATGCCGAGTAAGCATTCTTATACAGGGCCATCTGAGAATCTTCCAGGGTAGTTACACTTAGAATCCTGATGGCCAATTGTATCTGGAGGGGGGGACAAGAATCAATAGGAACAGGTAAGCACTGGTTACAAGCAGTCAAATCATCTTCAAGTTAATTGTCATAAGTTTATTAAAGTTAGCTTCAATTTGTGTGACGTCTTGACTAGTAGTTGAGATACCTAAGGGGAATTGCCCAAATCAGAACAGAGATTTAGTGGCCATAGAAAGAGTCATGGAAAATTTTAAAACTAAATCCTTCCTTGAAAAGAAAACAAAAGAGTGCATGCCAAGATTTGACCCCAAACGTGGTCAATTTTATGTTTAGGGGAAGAATTATTGGTTGCCTACACCATAATGCCCTCCTTAGCTTAAAAGAAAAATTAAACTAAAAGATACTCCATCTTTCTTTTTGAATAGGAGAAGCATTCAAAACACACAGGACTCAATGAAGCCATAGGACTCATATCAAAGGAAATGCTAAGGTTGACTATAAGTAGCACAAACGGAAAAAGTGTTCAAAACTAATGACACCTGATGAGAATTCCCAGAGCCCAGCTTTGCAGAGAAGTAGAGTTCCAAGGACTAAGACGCATCGGGTCAGACTGTGGTCTAGGTGACTGATTTTCTGGCTGGTTCCCAAACCAGGAGCATTAATATCACCTGAAAACTTGTTCAAAATATGAATTCCCCAGGATCATACTGACCTATTGACTCAGAAACCCCGAGGACAGGGCCCAGTAAGCTATGTTTTAACAGAAGTTCTAGGTAATTCTGATGCATGCTAATATTTGAGAACTGCCAGTCTAGTTAAATTGCCGAGACAGGGGTGAGGAGAGGGAACACGAAATTTCCTGTGTGCTTTTATCCACTTTAAATGAATGTTTGTTTGGATGTTTTGGGTCAATTTAAATAACCTAAGACACGTAAATACATGTTCAAGTTGGCCTCTTTGGAAAAACTTTTTGTGCTATTCATCGACCACCTTTTTGAACCCCTTAAGCTTCAAAATGAGAAGTAATGTCTTCTGTGCTAAAAATATATATTATAAAACTGTATATACATAATTGCTTGTATTGTATATGTAACTCTTATGGCTATGTATAATTGCATATGTAACTAGTGTGCTGAACAAGTAGAACTCAAAAGGGTGAAAACTCTATCAAGTCTACTCATTATCATAAATACCCCCTGCAAACCCAATTGCCTTTTCCCTTGTCCCCGGATAAAACCCTGAACAGATCATATAGTTTTTGGGTTTTCTTGTTTTGTTTTGTTTTTCAGTTTCTTCTAGACATAACAGCAGTCCAGTTTAACGTAATATTCTGACTTCTCATTAACTCAGACCTACTTCAGGCAGAAGGCTGTAGTGGGACATGGAGTGGGACACCTGGTCAACCTTCTCTATTTCCATGATGCCAGCTTTTCTCCCAACTCCCTTATCATATTGCTACTTCCTTCACCCCTATGCAATTGTTACCACAGTCTCCCCACTCCATCAGAGAAGGGTGTCAAGAAAGTGAGGAAAACCAGAAAAAAAAAAAGTTCTTGTTTGGCTAGATTATTATGACCTAATGCTGGTGTTTTCTGGTTATGGTATAGCCAGGGCTGAACTCCACACTGCACAATTTCCTCATGGGTCATATACCCTCCAGCTAACCTTTTTCTATCTTCCAGTCCCTACCTTCTGCCCCTAAAATTGTACCCACAGCTTCTTACTGCTTTTGTCTGTTCATTCAGGCAGGCCCTCCTCTGGCAAGGGTCCTTCATATAGTTCCACCTAGCTACCTTCTCTGGCATTCACTTAGCCCACAGGAACTCACATCCTTGCCACAGCAATTAGTGCTCCACTGCTATTCGCTATCCTCATCCTGCCATATAAACAGTTCCTGCTATGCCTTTTGCCTTTGGCCTTCATCTATGTAAGTCATCCACCAGTCTGTTGTGTACCATCAAATTCCAGGAGACACATAGCAAGCCTGCATTCAGCTCCCTCAAAATCCTTCTCACTAGACTAGAAGTGATGAGGACGCAGGCTCTCGCTCATACCCCTGAAGGGAAAATGCCATAGTCCTCCAACAGCTTTCTACAAAAACATTTTCTCATTCCCCTTCTACAACCTCAACTCTTTTGTATCCTTTAAAAAGGTGTTCGGTTAAGGATACAGAACCCAGCTTTTCCACTTTTTTCGCAAATTCTGCATGGATAATTTTAAATCAGTATTTTGATAAAAATGGTTGGAGTCACTTAGACCAGTGTGTGTCCCTCATTCATTGTAAACGGTGGAATAGTATTTAACTTCTTGAACCCTGTTTGTAAAATGGGGAAAATATCTATTCAGCTCAACGTCAAGATCATAAACAGGAAGAGATTGTTAAAAAATGAAGTGCAAAATTACTTCACATGCCTTTTATATATATAAGAAAAGGTGAATTCATAATCAAAAGAAAAAAAATAATGAATGAGTAATAAAGCTAGACCTCTCCGTGAGTACAGCTTGTCTGCACATATACGGACTTGAGTTGTTTTCTAGACAAACCATTGTTATTTGGGGGAAAACTAAGGACAAAGCTGGGACAAATGGAGCAACTCTGTGTCAGCTTGACTTGACACACGAAGGCTAGGGAATGCATAACTTTGCATATCAACTTTTCAAACAAACTGAACTTTGGAACAACAACACCCAAATCACCTTTCATGTGCCAAATTCAGACTTTTGTATAGCAGCCAAAGAGCAATTGTCACGCAGGGCATCCGGTGGGGTCTCTGCTCCCGCTCCCCATATAAGAACGCAGGATGTGGCTAGGCCAAAAGGAACACCCACGGAGCCATAGGTAGCGGAGTGTTGTGCGGGGTGTCATGCGGGAGACCCTGCTTGCTGCACCATGTGTCGTGCAGGGCGGCTTGCGGGGTCTCTGCTCCTGCTCCCCACATAAGAACACCGGACATGATGAGGCCGAAAAGGAACACCCATGGAGCCATAGGTAGGGGAGTCATACCACTATATTCTTGCTGGCAGCTGGGTTGGAGACACAGGAAGCAGGAGCCACACTGTTCGCAACCCTCATTGCTTCACTTGCAGGCACAGCCCCCATCTTCTTGCTAGCCCCCATTCGCTGCTAGCATAGCCACAGCAGTTATATTAGTGGCCAATGGCTCACTGGTTATAGCTGACAGCCAACTAGTCACAGCTGATGTCCATCCAATCACAGCTGATGGCCATTTACTACCTGCGCCAGTACCTTTCTATGTGAGGCCGAGAGCCTGGAAACTGCACTCCTGGCTCTGTCCCCACAGCAATTGTAAGCTTTCACTTAGGAAAGCTGCCTGCCTCCAGTGGTTTCATTCTGTAGCACCACATCTTTGTATGTGCAGCAGTGTTTATTTTAGCAAATATTTCTAGATTTATCATGTGTTTCACTGATAATTACACATAAATTCCTGGAAAAAAGAAAAATATTAGTCAAAACATGTTTTTGCTTTGTTTGTTACGAATCCCATTCAAACTTGCTTAGGCAAAAAGGAGAGGTTTGATACAAGGGCATACGTATCCTGCAGCACCCAAGATCAGGAAGTTAGTCCTGGCTTCAGCAGGGACTGAAACTGGGGACCTTATCAGGATCCCATTCATTCAACAACACTTAGTGAACATTGTGACAGGCACTGAGAAATTTCAGTGAACAAGCCAAACACATTTCTTGTCCTCATGAAACTTACATTCTAGTGAGAAAGACGATGTAAAGGAACAAAATTTGAGCCATTATGACTCAGGCTATGAAAGAAATAAACAGTGATGAGATAGAAAATAACTTGGGAATCACCTTATTGACTGAATGATTAGAGAAGGCACCCAAGGGGGAGAGGCTAGAGCTAAGATGGGAAGAAGGAGAAGAGAATGAGTCAAACGTGTGAGTGCTTGGGAGAAGGAAGATTCTGGTAGAGCGAAAAAAAATGCAAATGATTGGGCCACAGCAAGAGCACAGCTTGTTCCAAGCACAGAAAGGCCAGAGAGATAGGGGAGAAAGCATAAGAAGAGGGTAGGGAGGTGGCGAGACCCAGATCATGCAGGGACTTATGAACCAGAGTGAGAAGTTTGGATTTTAGTCCAGGTGCAATGGAAAGCCCCTGAGCTGCTTTCCAGAGAGTGGCAAGGTTTTTATGTAAAGGAAGATAATTTTTGCTGCAGTGTGGGAGTGCACTTTAGGAGAACCAGAGTAGAGGTACGGAAACCAAGTAGGAATCTTTGGTCATAGTCTAGGTGAGAGATGATGGTAGTATGTTAGTGGGGATTAAAGGAAGTGATCAGATTTGTGTTACATGTCAAAGGAAGAACAAACAAGACTTGACAGAAGATTGAATCAGTGTGTTAGGGAAAAGGGAGATTTGAGGATAACTCTGGGGTTTGGGGCTGAAACAGCTGGGTGAGAAGTGGTGCCATCTTGTGAGATGGGGGAGACAGTTGGGGGTTGGGGAACAGTTAGGGTCAGAAGAACTAAGAGCACTAATCTGGATCAATGACAACCAGGTGAACATACCAGGTAAGAAGTCTGGATCACGAGAGAGGGCTGGTCTGGAAAACAAATTTGGGAATCTTTACAATATAGATGGTATTTAAAGAAAGGGCACAAATTACCTAGAGAAACAGATTAGGGAGGAAAGAGAAGAGGCCCCAGAACTGAGCCCTGAGGAAGTCCAACATCCGTCAGAGAAAGGAGGAGGGGTCAGCAAAGGAGACGGAGACACAGCAGTCAGGAAAGTATCGTAGGAGGGAAGTTGGAGAGGGGCTGGTCTCCAGGACGGCTGTGATAGGTGAAGGGAGTTGAGGACAGAGATGTTGCCTTGGATTCAGCTAAATGTAGATCACTGCAACCTTAACACAATGTTTCTTTCGCTCCCTCCATTCCCAGAGTCTCTTATTTATGATTTTTTTTTCCTTTGTGTGTCTACTTAATTCTTACTAACACTTAAATAGTGTCTTTGCATAAACTCACTCTATGCTCAAGAAAATCTATGAGGTAGCTTCATTTCACAGATGAGAAAATGAGGCTCAGAAATTTTAAGTAACTCACCCAAGTTCACTCAACCAATTTGCGATAGTGCTGGGATTATAGGCCGAGGTAATCTGGTTCCAGCGCCCATGTTCTTAACCATACACTGGAATGCAACTGAGACTAATCATTTTGACAGCTCTAACTAGACTTTTACCAGTTGGAAGGAAGAAGATTTGTCCAATCAAGCTCCAATTCAGGAGGAAAGACTTTATACAGAGTGGAATCTTGGAGCAAAGTACGAACAAGAGCAAAGAATAATCAAACTTCCTGGGATCTGGAACAGATAGCCATAAGTACCAGTGGCTACTCTCTGTCAGCTTCTGGGGACCACTGTGACCTCCATGTATACCTGCCTCGAGTTCTCCTCGCAGCTGGGCTTCACATGCACAATTTGCATGTGGCCATGATGGCCACACCATGCTCAGATTTACACAATATGCTGGACACCGACCTCCTCCTATTTGAACATGTTCCCACTAGTGAGAATCTGATTGGCTAGCTTATCTCCCTGAGCCAGGCCACACCTGTAGTAGGTCATTGGTCAGCCTATATGAAGACCTTTCTGGAACAAGGTGCCCATTCCTCCTCCAATTAGACTTGACCTTTGGGACAGTGTCATATGCCCTAGAACATGACCGTAAACCACAGAGTTTATATTGGGTAGATTTCCCCAGAAGACTGCATGGGTGAGCAGGGGCCCTGAAATATATATAGTACATCAACTAATTAATATTTGCTTCTTTGACAGCTATGTTACATGATTATAGGAATTTGTTTAACTTTTTTAATTGATTTTTTTCTATAGGTGGTCATTTTTTCCCAATAATTTTGATTAGAAGTATCTGCTCAACTGTAGGATTTCTCTTATAGTTGAAATATGTCCTTTGCTATTTCCTTCCATCAGACAATATTGTCATCTTCCAAAACCTCTAAATACTAACCTCAAACCACGTTTAAAGAAATAAATCCATTAAACCTGAGATTTTCTTTGGAGAGCCACCCTACGACCTTACAAGTGTGTGGGAGACACATGGGGCTCCCTTAAGCCCTGGCTGTTTGTTACTTTAATGCAAAAGCCCTTTGAAATAGATCAAATGCAATTTGTCAGCGGAAGGATGATAAAAAAACCTAAACTGGAAAAATACCAAAAACCAAGGCCTGAAATTGACTTCTTCATATGTAAAATTTCTGTTTTATTTTCACTTTAAGGCAAGAAGCTGATGGAGATTACTTGTCAAATTTGTGTGCTCTCATCAGCTCCTTCCCTTCCAGACCTGAGCAGCAGCACGTGGGACAGCAGCTGCTCCCTCAAGGAAAGGTGCCAGCGCTTCCGTGAATCTGTCAGTCGGTTCAGATACTGTTTTGGTGCAGAGCCTTCTCCGCTGGACCACACAGGACGCACGTAGGCGGAGGCTGCAATTCACCTCCTGTCTTTCTCTGGACCCTTTTGCACATCAAACACTGCCTGATGCTGTTCCTGGAAACCACCCATCTAATGGACAGCGCAAGGTTCAATTGTCTATGCAGCCTGCTTGGTTAAATGCATAATGAGTGTAATCACAGTGCTTGATATCTTCACAGTGCTTTACAGAGCATTTTTACAGGCATTATTATTATCATGATAGCGAACACAGTTCTTTCCAGCAGTTGCTCTGTGCCATACATCGTGGTAAGTAGTTTGGGAGATTGGTATCCACAATGAGATATGTGGATGAATATTATTATCCCACCTATTTAATGTGGAAATTCAGGTGCTGAGGTTTGGTGAGTTGCCCAAAGTCATAGAATCAGTACATAACAAATTACAAGTAGAACCTATCTCTTTTAAACTCCTTGCCATTTATTCATTCATTTAAAACTTCATTTATCAAATATCTAGTGAGCTTCTACAATGTTCCAAAATCATGTCAGGTGCCAAGGAGACAGAGATGAGCATTATGCACCTGGTTTTGTTTAGGAACTACCACTTGGATCGCTTGTTTTCTTAAGAAATACTTAATGAGTGTTTAATGAATATGAGGCCCCCTAGAAATGGCAATGAATAATATAGTCCCTTCTCTCAAGAAACCTAAATAAAGTGATTCTTAAATCTTACTGTGCAGAAAAATACCTAGAGAGCTTATTTGAAAATGCAGATTACTGGGTCCAACCCCAAAGCTAAGAAAGCATTCTTTAAACTAGTATCCCAGGTAATTTCTATACAGGATCTCTGCAGACCACACCAAGAGAAGCCCAGTTCTGGCAGACGACACAAAGGAAGAGGGAGTCTGAGTAAAGGGGTGATGCTGCAGTGGGAGGATGTACCAGAGTGCTGGGTGCTGACCTAGCACAGAGCAGATCTCCACGCCCAGCTTTGGAAAAGGTAAGGTCAATTGAGGACCAATGGACAAGTGGGAGCTACCTACGCCAAGGGATGAGGGTGGGATGACACTGCAGGCTGTCAATTAAAGCTCTAATCCAGGGGTGTCCAAACTGCGGCCCACGGGCCAACTGTGACCCATGTTAATTGGCCCACAGCAAATTCCAAAAATATATTTAGTTTACTTAAATAAACCAGGTGAGGCAATATGTACTTCACCTCGAGTGAGTGGCCCGGCTGTTTGTGTATTTTACCGCATATGGCCCTTGGTGAAAAACGTTGAAAAAAGTTTGGACACCCCTGCTCTAATCCCATTTAGTAGTAGAATGAGTTCTAAAGAACAATGACTTTCCTCTTCAGGAGGTCGGCTTACATAGAAAAGGGATTTTGGAATTAGGCCCAGCTAGGTCCCAGTAGCAGCTCTTTACTAAACTTCCTGTGTGACTTGAGACA
Organism: Rhinolophus sinicus; assembly: GCF_057876585.1. Classification (NCBI taxonomy): domain Eukaryota; kingdom Metazoa; phylum Chordata; class Mammalia; order Chiroptera; family Rhinolophidae; genus Rhinolophus; species Rhinolophus sinicus. The sequence goes on along the minus strand of NC_142501.1, from coordinate 178,962,738 downwards.
ATTTACTTAAATTCTCCAATACTTAGTTTCTTCATCTCTTAAATGGACACGTCTTTTAGTAAGAATAAATAAAATGGACACTATGAATGCTAGCCATTATTATTTCCTTGTAAATTGAACTATTAATATTTGTTCCTAAAAAAAATTTTGACTAGTTTTAAGATTCCCCTATTTTGGCTTATAATATACAATGTAACAATGGTCAAATCGGATTTATAATTCAACCATGGGAAAACCCCATAAAAGACGAGTAATTTTCCTGTTTTTGGTAGCCAAATGCTGCCATGTAACTATTAAGATAGTACAAGTTAGGAATTTCACTGCCAAGAATTACAGGATATATATGCATCAGTCTGTGAACAAGAATATTCATCAAAGTCTTGTTTGTAATTTAAAAATTAGAACACCAAAATATCAATTGAGTTAAATATATTATGGTATATCCACATGGAATGGAGGTAAATACAAATAGCTGTTAAAATAGTAAGTAAATTTATAGTTCCAACATGGAAAAATATTTTGAACATACTAAGTTAGAAAAATGTATCAGAAGAGTAGCTAAAATTCAATCCTGTTTGTATAAAGGAAAAAATTTAAACCTGTTGAGCAGAAACAACTAAACACTAAAATGCATATTCCTTTCTTCTTCCTAGCAAACAAGTAGACCGTATTTCCCAGCCAATGTTAAGCTCTTAGTTTGTTGCAGGAGCTGTTCAAAAGGTTTTATTTGCATATATTATATAATTTAGTTAACATAGCAGCCGTGGAGTAGATTTTTCTAATTTAATGTGTCCCAAATATTTTTTATAAATGAGCAATTTAAGGCACAGAGATGTTAAGTAATTTACCCAAGGCCACACAGGTAGTTAATGGTGTGATGAGGTCATAAGTTTCTAGCCAATGAAATGTAAATGGACATGTGGTGCCTGACCCCCAAGCCTAGCCGGTAAAAACCCACCCCACACTCTCCTCTATGACCCCTTCCAGCTGACCAAAATAAAGACCACTGTTCCCCAAATTTCGAATACATCTCTTAATAGTAGTACAGCCTCCATCTTCCTGAGTCCCTGAGTGACTGTTCACAATCCAATCATGTTACATATGCCAGAAATAAATTTCTATAATTTGGAGCTATTAAATATTTGGTGTCTATGTGTTACAGGTGTTGGTCTACCTTAACTAATAAATGTACACATATTGCCACGGGCTAAATGTTAACTCTTATGTACTGAATGTTTGTGTCCCCCCAAAATTCCTTTGTTGGAATCCTAACCTCCCGTGTGGTGGTATTAGGAGGTGGGGTCTTTGGGAGGTGATTAGGTCATGGGGGTGGAGCCCTTGTGAATGGATTAGTGCCCTTATAGGAAGAGACAGGAGAGCTTGCTCCCTCTCTCTGCTCTCTGCCATGTGAGAACACAGTAAGATGATGGCCATCTGCAAACTAGGAGGCTCTCACCTAACACTGAATCTATGGGCACCTTAATCTTGAATTTTTCAAGCTCCAGAACTGGGAGGAACAGATGTTTGTTGTTGAAGCCACCCAGGCCATGGTAATTTGTTACAGCTGCCTGAACAGACTAAGACTAAATGATTTTTTTTTCTGTTTTGTTCACTGCCATAACTCCAGTACCAAGAACAGGGCCTGGTAATTAGTAGTCATTTAATAAATACTTGTTGAATATATATGTCTATATCTATATATCTATCTATCTAGATATATAGCTATATAGATATATATGATGATATAGATGATATAGATGATATAGATATAGATATAGATATAGATATAGATATAGATATAGATATAGATATAGATATAGATATAGATATAGATATAGATATAGATATAGATATAGATATAGATATAGATATAGATATAGATATAGATATAGATATAGATATAGATATAGATATAGATATAGATATAGATGGCTAATTATTCTGGGGAGTAGAACGGAGGTGTGGGGTAGAACAGGAAACTTCTACTTTTCCTCCACACTCTTCTATGGAGTTTAATTTTGCAAATCAGCACATACTAATTTTGTTATAAAAATTTTTGAAGGCCAGGTGGAGGATGATAGGCATATGCCCCAACAGCGCAGGAATGACATCCCAGAGGTCAAGCGCCCTGCTTTGGGTAGCAAAGACAGAGACAGAATATGTTGCTGGCTGGATTACTGGTCTGACCCACTCAACAGCTCCTAGGCTCTGGAGCAAACACTCTCTTGACCATCACTTTTGGTCAAATTCCATCGAAGTGGCATAATTAGCAGAAGTGTCTGTCACTCCAGCTATGATCCTGTGTAGATAGACTGGAGAGCATCACCTCCAATGAAAGTTTCAGCACAAATCTCAGCATCTCCTGCAGCAACATGATCTAAAAGTGAAACGTGTAGGCGCCTATTATGTGAAGCTTAGCATCAAAGCAAAGGTTGCCAAGATAGCAGACATTGTATTTGTTCTTGTTTTTATGGTCACAGCTCCTTGACATCAAGATGACTATTTGAAAACTGAAAAATCCAATGTAGTTTTCTGCATGGTACCAAGTATCCTATTAGATTTGTCTTTTTCTGGATTGATAGATATTTTGGTAATGTATAGACACAACTGATAGTAATATTTGCTCCACGAAACTAAAAAATTTGATTTATTTTTATAACTTTTACATTTAAGCAAGTGCTGGAATAAAAATCAGAAGATTATATTTCTGCCACTTACAAACTGTATGACATTCGGATAGGAGACGTCTTAATCCCTGCTGAGTCTTAGAATGTGCTGCTAAGGGGAAGTCTTAAATCCTCACTTAGTCTTTTTTGCACCTTTGTAAAGACGTGTTATAGTAATTAAGTAATAAGAAAATCTTTGAAAAATAAAAAAAATGCTATAAAAATGTATTATTAAGAATCCTCACCTTGATTGAAAATTTAAAACACCCTGTGTTAGTCCTTTTGTATGTGAATAATATATCCTAAACTAGACTTTAAGTTCTATTAAGGAGAAGGTCAATACTTACTGGGCTCACTGTTGTTATCCCCACAACCCAGCATAGTGTCTGGCATGTACAGGCCACATGGGTCCTAGGTCAACTAGAGAAGCAGAACCTCTACAAGTAATGTAAAATTGTCTGCATCTGATATGGGGGTGAAGTTGCGATAGGTAAACTAGACTAGGAGTTGAAAAGGATAACTGGCTAGAAAGTAGGAGAGAGCAAAGATAAACTGGAGCCTGCATCTATCTCTCACCACTTTCAGCCTCAATGACAGAGGTGATGTGCAGGAGAAACTAATGCCATTGGCATAGAAGAGCCTATGCACCCACCCAGCGAACAGAGAAGCTGAAGCAGGCAATCCAGGAAAAGCGGGAGAAGCTGCAGGCCCAGCTGGTCTCCAAAGTAAGCCAGCAGATTGGTGACAACATCGACAGGCTGCCACAGTGACTGATGTCCTGCACCAAATTTCAAAGCATAAAATAAGTGGCTATGCGTCGTCTGTGTCTTTTAAATCTCATACATATTTCTCTTGTGGACAGTCCTAATCCTGAAACATACATGCAGGTGAATTCTGGAAAATACAGTTCCAGTTTAGTGAACCTGACGTAGTATTACACAAAGCCACCTCATAGGACTTAATTAATTTTTAAATAAATGAATATATTTCAACATACAGACATAGATATTTTGAAGTAACAATGAATATGTATGATATTCATATGGATATTTGAGACAGAAACTTACCATTATGATGCAGTTTTTGCCTAGAGACTAGAGGTTCCCCACTGAGACCGGGGCCTGTCTCCTCTTGTTCTGCCTTGTTGGCATCTTCTGAACTGGGGGGAAAAGCCATCAAGGAGGAATTAGTGTGTATGGCCTTTGGCAAAGGTGGTCAGATGACAAAATAGAGACACTGGAGGATTTGGTAAGTTTCAAAATGCCCTCAATACTAGAAGTAGAGGGAAAAGAACTTATGGAGTTTCCACATACCATGTCAGCAGGGGAGTCAGGATGGGTGTAAAGACCCTAATGTTAGAACTCTACCATGTCCCAAGCCTTATAACCTCCCTTGTATTTTTGTTTCTGTTTCTTCCTGTTTTTTTCGCAGTGATTAGCAATAGATTCCTCAAAATGAAAAGCCAAGGAATTGGCTTTCTTTGAGGTGCAAAAAGAAAAAAGGTTGGGATTTAATCTAGTATTTTTTATTATTACTTATCATCATGTCTTTATTTTTAGATTTACATACAATTTGTGGAAATTTCCTTATTTCTTTATGTCTTAGCATGACTTTTCATTCCATGATGGATAGTCAACTGAGAAATGCAGTTAGCAGGAAATACAAAATAAATATATTGCCTTAACCCATCAAAGTAGGTCACTACCAAAAGCAAAATTCTGTACTTACTTTAAACATTTATTATATTTTGACCACAAATAATTGATTTTCATTAAAAAGAAAATATTCTTTTAACTCACTATATATCTGAAAATGGCATCAACTAGAAAACTAAATGTTCAATATATTAAATAAACATTTAGCTCCCAATATGTGCCGGCATGTGCTAGATGTTGTCACATCATTTTATCCTCACAATGGCTCTATGACATAGTTATTTCTATTTGCACTTTTTTGATTAGAAAACCTGATAGACTGTTAATGATATTCCCAGAAACACTTAACAAGGGGGCAAACCAGAATTTATAACTATCTCTGTCTGATTGTAAAATGCATATTTCTTCCCCTAGGCCTCACTGCTTTAGTGAAAAAAAGAATATTTTATATATATTCAAGCACATTATGTTACATTTATCTACATAATGCACTGTTTTACTAAAATTCAGTATCCATGATTCTATTATACGTGAGAACCATCATCGTTTCCAATACTAAGATTTCTAAGTTGCTTCTTCCTAAATTCCACATAAGGTTGTACGTAGGATATGTGAATCAGCATTCTTTGATGAACAATTATTTTTCTAACGTCCTTAGAGAAAATAGACTCCTCTCCTTGTGCATGTGAGCTGTGAGCTACTTGTCGGAGGAAAAAAATTTAAAAAGATACTGAGGAGCCCTGTCAAGACTTGTTGTAAATCTGTGAGAATGACATTTTCCTCCGTTGTAATTTCTATTCCATGTTTGAAGCAAGACATTCTGGGCAACAGGGCTTTGACAGTTACTCTGCCTTTTCCTTTGTCCCTGCCAGCAACCAGATTTGCAGTAATCCCTCAGCAACATGCAAGCCTGTGGAGTCTTATTCTTCAGTTAAACTGTCCCCAGTAGGAGCTCAAGCAACAGGGCTCTCCATATATGCATTACCTTCCTCCAGCCTGCCACCTTCAAATCTCAGACATAGTACACCTGTCTTAAATAAAAACAAATTATGAAAAACGCATTTGATTCTGGAATCCTATTTAAAAATCAGAATTGCCCTTGAAACCTACAATATACTTGTCACGACAAGCTGGTCTTTCTGGGTGAACCTAATGATAATGTTTGGGTAGCCATAGGCCAGTGACCAATGCGTCTGCAGGTGTTACTGAGATGTCTGTAAGCTTCTTTTGTTCAGACAGACAGCACATCCCAAGGAGCCCGTGAATGAAGGTATTCACTTTATCATCTACAAGCTTCGACACATAGTGACACAAGCAGTCCCCAGCTTACAAATGGGTTGGACTCCAAATTAGTAAGTCAAACTCTGATGGATCTTCCACTAAAAACTATTATCAATGTTGGCATTTTTCTCAGACCAGCCCACAGACTTGATGTAAAGTGTTAAGTGTTCAAAAAGTTTGCATACCCAACACTTTAAAAGGCCAATATGCCATACGTCAGAGTTTGGAGTAAGGAGAGGTTAATTCTTTGAGAAGTTGCCAGTTCAAGAAGATGGGGAGCCTTAGGGCTTCCACAAGTCCATCTCATGACAGCCCACCCAGAAGTCAGCCTTCTTTTATGTCAGGAGAAGGGAGAATGGGTGGGGCAAGCAGTGACTGACCACTACAGCCATCTGGGCACCAACAAGAATCCAAGGAAAACTGTGAAATCTCGAAATCTCTTTGTTCCCAGTCTGTTGACCACTGCTGGTTTGAGTCCAGTCTTGAGTCCATGTTGACACTCCTGCAAATCTTTGACAAACAATCATTATTTCTGCACATATTTCCCCCACTTCTTCAGGAGAGGTAACTTCTGGCAAGGAGCTGTTCTTTTAAAAACTCAAGCCCCAAGCAGATTTCCTCTAATGATTAGCATGTCTATGAGTATAGCAGGAGCTATTTGCCTAAAGGCCTTGGGCGAAATGCAGGCTACAATTAAGACAGAGTCAAAGAGATGGATCATTTCACTCTGTTACATAAGTAAGAACATTTAATTCATTTCTGTAACAAAATTCTTTCAGAGTCTCAACTTGGACTTGAAACCACATCTCCACACCAAAGCAGTTGTTAGTTCATTTCTCATCCTCTAGGTTTCCCTGCTGAGACAGACTTGTATCCACTAACACCTCAGTTACAGCTTTCTGAGTCTTCCTCTTACGTTCTCCCTCTCTAGTCTCAAAGTTAAGGAGCTACAATCCCCATACACCTACACCCTTCCCTTTAGAAGGTTGGCAGAGACAGGTCTCAAAACACAGCTTTCTCCAAAGATGCCTGTGTCACTAAATTGTGATGTTATTTGATAAAAGATAAATGATAATGTTATTTTTTAAAGCAAAGGGTTAATCAATTGAGAATAGTGATTTTGTCAAATGTGCCACAGATGTAGCTTCAATAGCATTGGAAATATTCCAGTTCTTGTGTGGGGGGTTCACATAAGTGCTTATTTTATTATCATGCATTTGGAGAGGTTCAGAACACACAACCCCAAAATATGCTGCTTTGGTATAGTGATTATTTTGAGTTTTAAAAGCACTTGACAAATAGCAGATATAAGAAGGGCACACTAACCTTCCTTTTTCTTCCTGAAAGTTGGAGATGAAACTCCCATGTGAAAGATGCCCTCCCTGTACCAGAAGGAAAAAAAACATTCTTCTCACCTGAGACAAGGAGTAGTGCTCAAGAGATATCAGTACAAATAGATCTTGTTAAAATAACTCTTATCTTCCTTTAGTCACCCCACATATTTTAGTGGAGAGACTTTTCCACAATTGCCTCTTTGTTCAACCCACTATAGAAGCACTTACGCCCAGTCACTTCTTTGGGTCTTCAGTTTCCTGTGGGCTTTCCTATATACATTTAAAATTTTATTAAATAAAACTTGTATACTTTTCTCCTGTTAATCTGTCTTATGTCAGTCTCAGCAGAAATCCTAAGGGTGTCGAGGAGAAATTTTACCTCCCCCACACATTGTAGCCTATATTCATTGGGATCTATTAATTACTACATGATAAAAAGGAATTTTAAGTATGTAAATGTATAAGTTATTAACTGCTGTGTAACAAACCATCCTAATACTTAAAGGCTTAAACATTGATGTATTCTTGCTCCCAGTTTTGTCAGTTTATTAGTCAGTTCTCCTGATCCATGAGGTGTGGGTTGGAGTCATGTATGAGGCTGCATTCAGCAGGTAGAGGGGCTAGGCCGGAAGTTCCAAGAAGGCCTCACTCTTGTATTTAAGGGGGCGGGAGGGTACTAGCTCTTGATTGGAGTATTTTGGTTCTCCTTCACTTTTTTTTTTTTCTTTCTGCATGCTTTCTGATCATCCATGGCCTTTGTTCATGACCTTCCTCTTCAGCAGGATAGCCTAGAGTTCCTTACAGCATGGCAGCTCGTTTTCAAGACAGCAAAAGCAGAAGCTGCTTGTCTGTTACAGGCTAGGCCCAGAATTGGCAGAACATCATTTCTGCCACATCCTGTTGGATGAAACCTGTCACAAAGCCAGTCAAGATTCAGGGAAAAGGAAATAGAATCCACCTCTCCACGGTAAAAGTGACATGTGCATAGATAAGGGGAGGATTTGTTGACAACTATCTTTGAAAAGTATCAATCACATTAAGCCATGGAATATTTTTACCCTTAAAAGAAAGGACTGTGATCTGGGTTAAAGAAAATCATCCATAGTTATGAATCTGAACTGAAGAGAATTTGAATAGGATTAAACAGTTAGGAAATTTGATCCCCACTATCATAAAGCTTCCCACATAATGGGATAGAAAAACACTAAACAAATAAACTCATAATGTTAAAGGAAAAACCCGGGTGCTAAAGGCTGTGAGAGAATTAAGTCTCTTGGCTCCAGAGTTGAGAAGGTTTGGCACCCTCAGTCATCCTGGATTAAGAAGCAAAGTTACTCCATTTGGGTGTCATAAAATAACTTCCTTTCTATGGAAATATTATACAAGCAACTGTTTATTCTTTTATTCCTAGGTTCACCTGATGCCAAACAAGGGTGTGGGCTAAAAAGCAGGCTCGAGATCCAAGACAACATGACAATTTTCTGACAGATCCTAAAAACAAGTAAGATATATTCTGGTAGATTTTGCTAACCACCCAGGGAGTCTAAAACAGGAAAGAAAACAAAACAAAACAAAACAAAAAAGAGACACTGTGGGTATGTTGTTCATTCAGATTTTTTGGGTTATCCTACTGTTTGTTTTTTCAGCTATTTTTATTAATGAGCAAAACAGAAAAACAGAGTCACAAATAGAAGATGCATATTTAGGGTCTCTGGTTAAGGATCAGAAGATGACAAAAAAAAGTAAGGAGCAAGGACGGAGGGCTCTCTTGAAACTGGAAAGGATTGAGTCTCATACAAGAACATTGATAACATTGATTATGCTCCCCTCTCACTTCCACCAGGGGGAGTTTGTCCTGTGCAAATAGGCATTTGGGATTATCCTCACAAGGAACCTGGGCGTGGAAGGGGGAAAGAACATAGGCTTTAGGGCCAGGCTAAGATAGGTTTCACTCTATATACTGCTCAGCAATGTAAGCCTCAGTTTCTTCCTCTGTGAAAAGGAAAAGATAAAAATCTTTCTTGTAAATATTCTGGTGAAACTTAACAGGTGATAGGTGTGAAGATACTAGTTCACAGTAGACTTTCAATAATTATAGCTATTATTTGGTCAAAGTCACCACTATTTAACACTTAACCACATATTCCAATGAAAAAGCACAGTGAGACCACCTGTGTTAGCGAATCTTCCCAATAACTCAGGAACCATCAAAACTCATGAGCTGTAGGAAGGTTAGCAAAGGATTTTAACTTCTCTAAGTTTGTTCCTCATACACCTGAGGATAATAAAATCTAACTTCTAGGGATTAAGAGAAATTGTTTTAGAGTTTAGGTCAGGCCAGTGCCTGATACGTAATAAGCACCCAATAAATAGTGAATGTTATTACTATTCTCCTTTTACAAATTAAAAAGTGAGGAGAAAAGATTGACATTGTCAATTTCACAATTATGAATTTCTAAGCATCTTACTGAATGTATCACCTCCTAGCACTTATGAGCACATATGAAATTAAGATCCTGCCTTTGAATTTTCGATTTCAGATCTTCTTTTTCCTTTTAATAGTTTGTTTTTCTTTGCATAAGAGGCATTAAGGTTTTTCAAAGAGTCCTACTGACTTATCTATTGTAGAAGGAACTACTGAGAGTGAATTGTTAAGGACTTTGGTGGGGAGACGGTAACCTAAATACAAATAAATTTCATCATTACTATTTTCTCCTATGATGACCATGATTAAGCTTTCAATTATGTACAAAACTTGTGACTGAAAATTACACAATATATATTTTGGTCACCAGTCCTTCTTACTCTAATTCAGCTCCCTTGAATCCCAGAAGAGGTAGGCCATTTAAGATGCCTCATCTAAGGGACTTCAGAGTCATTTCACCTTCCCAAATCTTTCAAATCTCTGCATGATAAAACTAGATCATGTAGCAGGTGTAATCTTGAGAATGAGGCAGATTTCCTGTAAATATGTGAGCACTGAGCGGCAATTAATAGCCAAAAGCCTTACTCTGTTAACAACGTGAGAGGGGTACAAGCGGGTACTATGATGTGTGAGGTGTTCAGGTTTGGTTTCTCATTTTACTCTTTCGTGTGGAGGGCAGATTGAATTGAGTCCACACCAATGTGATTTCTGCTGAAGGGAGTGTGGGTCCAGCAACAATTTTAAAAACATCTCTTAACTTCGGGTCAGCATTTATGGGGAGCCTACTCTGCACCAGGCACTGAGCTGGGCCTTATGACAGCACTGATCAAAACAGACCCTTATTTTCTTCTGTTGCTGAATTTCCTGAATATTGCCTGGCACTGTTTGCCATGTTTTAAGCCTGGGACATTCTTCTTTGTCAAGCTACCCATCATTTGATGATGTGGTGAAAGCATCATGAATTTCTCTTCTGCAGCAATTTATCAGCTAATTGTTCTCTTCCCTCTCCTAGCTCACTGCAGACACAGCCAATGTAGGTCATCCAGACAAAATAACACATTTTCCCCAACAGTAGTGTTTTTCGTTCATTTGTTTTGGTTTTCTTTGTCCTGAATGAAGTACATGAGACCCTCAACTGAACCTGCAGCAGGCTTAGTGGATCAAAGGTGCTTAATAAGCATTTGTTTGATTAAGTTTAGACTTTAATTTTATTATCCAGAAAAGCGCTAGTTCACCTTTATAGATATGGATTTGGTTATATACTTTGAAAACCTCAGGTAAAACTATAAATAGACTCTTTTTCAAGAGCCCTTACAGTAAAACCAAAGGCTAAAAAATAGAGTACAAATACCATAAGACACACGTGCATCCAGACTGACCAGGACTGCGACCCAACCAGGCCATTGATAAGCAGGATGACAGTAGCTCAGTCTCTCTGGATGTCTTCTTCCTGATCTGCGCATCTGGAACAATAACCCCAACCTCGTGAGGTGATTCTGAAGATTAACTAACATAATGAATGTAAAGTATATGGTACCGTGCTATGGGGAAGGAAAAAAATTTCCTTCTAGGTTCTCTCGGCTGGTCTAAGCATCAAATTGATATGAGACAGATTAACAAGAGAAAATAACCAAATTTAATTTAATATGTATGTATGGGAACCCCACATACATGAGAGAGTCCAAGACCCCACATACAGGAGAGGTTCAGAGACAGTTAAAGTAAGTAGATATGACATTCTGAGGTAAGGAGGAGTTAAGGTGCCTTGGGGTCTCCAGAGGGGAGGGGAGAAAGGTCACCACAGGCCTATTAGAAGAGCAGATGTTCAATAATTGGAAGTTCACCTTGCCCTTTAGATAGCTCATAAAAAGTATTTTTCTGGTAATAATTCTTATTATGGGCAAAACCCTTAATTTAGATTATTTAAGGGAGAGGCAGAAGTTTCTCGTGCACCCTCAGTCTCAATGGCCTTCAGCTCAAAATAATTCTCATGCCAAAATGGTACATCTTGGGGAGACCTGTTCTGAACCCCTACAGTACATATTAGACATTTAACAAATGTTTGTTTTCTTGTTTCTTTTCCTCTAAGAAAAATTTAACTTTGCCATGAAGTTTGCCAAACAAGGAAAAGGACCCCAAAGCTGGGTGGTACTGCAAGGATTACAGACCTTTTCTTATTCACTCAAGTACTTGAGGAGCATCCGGCACATTCCAGACCCCAAAGGAAATTAAATGCTGTTCCCTTGCCACCCATTCTACCCACCAGGGCCCCAAAGCACATTAGAATAACATTAGGGCAATGATTTGTGCTGAAAATTGGGCTGCCAGGATAAGCACAAGGCCCACTCCTCAGAGGCTTAGCTATACCTTAGGGCACAACCGCAGCAAGGCTCCCTGGCTGGCTGACATCACAGCTTAATGTTTCTGCCCCAGGCAACCATGGGATCCCACGGGAGGGCTGAGGAGTGTGGCGCCTCTGGTGCATTAAAAAAGCCTGCTGGGGACCCCCAGTGGCCATCAGGAGTCATAGGCTCCTTTGCAAAAAGAAAGCTTGCAGCCTTGGGAAAAAAACCTGAGCTTCAATTATATTTGTCTTCCTTCTCTCCCCAATGATCAAGGTTTTCTCTGGGAAGTTAGTGGCAAGAAAGCAACCACTCTGTAACCTCCTGAAGAGGACTCAGGTTTGGAACTTGGAGTTCCATGTGACATGGACATCAAAGAGATGGCTTCGCACTGGGAGAGAGATCTGAAATGTTCTTTGTAAACATCATCAGGAAAGCAAGAGGCAGAGCAAGCAGGTTGAGGATCGTGTGTCCTCGATGAGCCCTGCTAAGGACAGCATCAATGTGACTGCATACAGGGACCCACTCCTTAGATCATTTCCCACAGACACAGGAGAAGAAAGAGCAATAAGTCAAGGGAGTCCTCCTCGTAACCAACTGTTGTAGCTTGTGCATTTCTGCTTCCTGAGTCTTTATTCCTCTAACCCTAGGGAAAATAAGTAATAAATTATTTAACCTAGACTACAGGTTAGAGAATAGAGATAGACCCAACAAAGCTTTATTTACACAAAGTACCAAGACACTCCTGGATAGAAACTTTTCCTTTTGGGGAAAGATGGAGGGAATACAAGTTTGTTTCAAAGAGGGATGTGGGGGGGATTTTGAACATAACGTAATTTTTGTCACTTGAATTAATCTCCAGCTTAACCCTCCAAGCCTCAACTCTTTCCTTGCAATGAGGCCCAAAGCTAACTCCTGCTTCAGTAGTTAGAGAAGACAACAAGTTAGCAGGTATGACATCTGCTAGGAAACAAGGCTCTGCAGCTTTAGCAGCGCCCGGAGCCCTCAGCCTGGGCAGAGTCATTGAGGACCCCCACCTTCAGAAACTTATAACCTTAGTGTCTCTTGCTGTCACTGATGACTGCCCTGCTCTAGTGATCACTGGAGTTAGAGCTATCACTTTGGATACCAGCAGCGATAGGAAACATCATCCCAGACAGCCAGAGCAGAAGAGGAATTGGCAGACAACACAGGTAGCCAAAGGCCTAGTTAATTTGTTCACTCATGCATTCTTCAGGTGTGCTTGCCACGGTGGATTAAATGGTGTCCCCCTCCCCCAATATATACCCATGCCCAAGCCCCCATCACATAGTCTGTGAACACGACCTTATTTGGAGAAAGATCTCTGCAGATGTAATTAAATTAAGGATGTCAAGATGAGATCGTCTGGGATTATCTGTGTGGGCCCTAATGGCAATTGATCTTATAAGAGACACAGAGGAAAGATACAGTGAGAAAGAGGAGAAGGCCATTTGAACACTGAGGCAGAGATTGGCATTATGCAACCACAAGCCAAGGAATGCCTAAGGCCCCCAGAAGCTGGAAGAGGAAGGATACCTGCCCAGCCCCCCATACCTTATGGATGGAGCGCAACCCCGTCAACACCTCGATTGCAGACTTCTGGCCTCCAGAACGGTGAAAGAATAGATTTCTGTTGTTTACAGCCACCCAATTTGTGATGTTTTTTAAAGGCAATCCAAGGAAACTAATATATTTGCAAAAAATTGTTTACTAAACACCTTTGCTATGTTAAACACCATGCCAGATACTGAGGATAGAGCCGCAAAAAAAGCAAAGACATCACACTCATAGAGCTCGTCTTACAAGGAGGAAGGAGATGACACACTGATGAATAAACAAGCAACATTGCTGAGAGTGAAAAATCCTACATGTAAATATATCAAACAGTAATTGAGGAGGCTACTTCCACACAGGGTAATTAGAGGAAGCCTCTCTGAGGAGGCGACATTTTAGCTGATACCATTCAGAAATGCATGGAAAATTTAGGAAGAACCTCAGTGGGGATAGATTTTAACCAGAGGTCAGAGTAGAGCTAGAAATACACTATTTTGTAACTGTTACTGTGCCCCCCTTAAGGTCTCCAAAATTGTTTTTCAAATTGTGTTCCTTGGAAAGCTAAGGTGCTGTGCTAAAATCCCTCCAGGAGGCACAACTGGAAGGAGCTCTGGAGGGCATTCAGGGAGGGCCCTCTACCCCTGGTGTCTGTCTGCCAATCAGAACAGCTGTATGCCTACAACTTTATATACATATGGCTTCTGAGTAAGTTTTTACTTAAGAAAGTTTTCCATGGCCCAGAGAAAATTTGAAAAGCACTGCCTCAAGGTGGCATAGCCTAAGAAACATGAAATTATGGTATGTAGCGTATGTTTTACCCAGGGCTTTCTACCTTTCAAAGTACTGCTTATAGTTCACCAGAATCTACGTAGACTAAGTGAAAGGCATGGAACTTCCAGATTGTTTCTTCCCTTTGACATCCACTCCATCAAAATATCCTGTTTTCTCCTCAGGAAAGGAAGCTTTACTTAACTAAAAGATTGATTATGTAGAATATTTTTAAAGTTACTGTACAATAGTTCAGTTTTCATACTTTGCCTAAACATTTTCTAAAGATCCTATCCTGGTAAGATGTGTCAGTTGCTTCATAGAGGTGCTAAATTGAAACCACAGGCAACCAGTAGAACTTCCTGTTACCAATTGCCTCCCCTCTCTAACCATTCACAAAGAAATAACTGGTAATAGAGTACATTAAAATTGAAGAGCTCTGTGGATTTAGCTAGGTCACTTCTAGACTTCAAACACCCAAGGTTATGGGTTAAGATTAGATCATCTGTGAATAACAGAAAAAACAACAACTGAATAACAGTGGCTTAAACAAGAGAGAAGGATATTTCTATTTTTCCCTCTAAGAAGTCTAGGTAGTCAGGCCAGTATGATAAATGACAGAGTTAAGGACCCAGATTCCTTCCATCTTCTTGCTCTGCCATGGATAGGATTGCTATCCCAAGGTCACTTCATGTTTCAAAAGGGCTGCGTTATCCAAATTTCTACCAATAGTAAGGAAGAAGCAGAGGAAAAGGACATGTTTTCTCATTTTAAAGACACTTCCAGAAAGTTGCAATTACCATGTTCCCTTGAAAATAAGACCAGGTCTTATATTAAAGTTTGCTCCAAAAGACACATTAGGGCTTATGTTCAGGGGATGTCATCCTGAAAAATCATGCTAGGCCCTATTTTTCAGTTAGATCTTATTCTCAGGGAAACATGGTAGTACTTCTACTTATATCCTGTGGGCCAAAACTTAGCCACATGGCCAAACTTAGCTATATGGGAGCTGAGAAATATAGTCTTTCATCCAAGTAGCCATGTGCCAACTTATAATTCAGGGCTTTATCCCAGACTTTGTTTGGTCTGGGAGTGTTGACTCAATTCAGAGCTGAAGGATAAGTAAGAATTGAACAGGTAAGTAGGTGGCTGTGAGGGTGGGGAAGAGTGACCAGAGGAGGAGAAGACCATGTGCAAAGAGCTTCTGTTGAAGGAAGCCAGACCTGTTCTAGCAGGTCCACATGGCTGATCTCAGAGAGTGGGGGTGAACAGAGAGGTAGGCAGAGGGTTTTATGTTAAGTGAAATAAGCAAGCAGAGAAAGACAAATATTGCATGGTATCACCTATACGTGGAATCTAAAAAAGTCAAACTCATGGAAATAGAAAGTAGAATGGTGTTTGCCAGGGGCTTGCTGGTAGGGGAAATAGGGAGAGGTTGGTAAAAGGTACAAACTGTCAGCTATAAGATGGTCTGAGGATCTAATGTAGAACATGGTGACTGTATAACACTGTACTGTAGAATCAAAATTTGCTAAGAGAGAACTTAAATGTTCTCATACACAAAAAGATAAATATACAAGGTGAAGGATATGTTGATTAACTAGATGGGGGATCCTTTCACAATGTATATGCACAGCAAATCACCATAATGTACACTTAAAATATCTTACAATTTTATATGTCCATTATACTTCAATAAAGCTGCAGTAAAAAAACAAAATTAAAAAAATAAATAAAACAGGCAAAACATTTTTAAGTGGAAGAGATTGAATGAGATGATTTTTAAGAGAGTTCTTGGCCTCAACATTTTGATATATAGATTTAAAATAACAAATCTCCAAGTTAGTTAGAGTAGAAAGAAAAAAAATTAAATTAATTAATTAATTAAATGAACTAAATACATAATTTCCAATCTCAGTGCCTTAGTGATGCTAAAAGAAGCAGGTGGTGAGAGGAAATGGAGCTTGTTCCTTCTCTCCACCCTGGGCTCCAGTGGAGAAAGGGTATCAATGGTGCGGCATCTTGGGTAGTACTGAGAGGTAGCTGGGAGCAAAACTGGGTAACCCAATACTTGCAATGTTCTAAAGCAGGCATGTAAGTAATAGAATAATGCCAAAACTTTGGATTTCTCCAAAGAAAAAGAAAGCACCACCCTCTGACAAGAAGAGGTTGGATATAGAAAAATCTCATAACAGTAAATATTTAGGCCCAATGCAAGACCTTAAAGAAATATTTCTACTACTCTTCTGTAAGTTAAAGCCTAAAAACCTAAACATTTTCGTTAAATAATTCTCTATGTAGTGAGAGGGAGGCAGTACAGAGTACAGTCAAGTGGTTAAGAGCCAGACTCTAGGCAGTATTGTTCAATAGAACTTTCTGCAATTATGGAAGATTATGGATAATGTTATATATCCGTATAGTCTAATAGGGTAGCTGCTAGCCACATATGGCTATTGAGCTTTTGAAATGAGGCTAGTGTGGTTAAGGAACTGAATTTTAAATTTTACTTAATTTGAATTTAAATAGCCACATGTGCTAGTGGCTACCATATTGGACAGCACAACTCTAGAATCACGTTGACTTATATTTGAATTCCAGTCGTGCCTTTCTAATCCTCGTGGCCTGAGCGAAGACCGTGAATCTTTCTAAGCTTCTGCATCCTCATGTGTAAAATGCAGACATTAATAATACCCACTGTTCAGGAAGTGTTGAGGAGTAAATGAGATAATGCTTATAATTGCTTGACGGAGTGCCTAGCACAAATTGTATGCTTAATAAGTGTTCGTAAATTATTACTGAACATCAAGACAGGTGATAAAATATGAGATACAAGTTGTTTTCAAATGAAATAAAAGAAAAACAGTCATTTTAATAGTGGAAGAGTTGCTCTCTGTGCCATTCCCACATTTTATTTTCCTCATAGCACTACAGACTCTCGAAGTCATATTATTGATTTCGTCATTTACATGGTTTTATCTGTTTACCCTGTGAGAACATAAAGTCCGTGAAGGTGGTTTGTTGCTGTTGTTTTTAATAATCTCAGTATCGTAACAAATACCTAGCTCCTAATTGGTACTTTATAAGCAGTTATTGACTAAATAGATGTATGACTTAACCTAATCTTCTCCTGTACTTTTGGGAACTTTAATCAAACTATTGCTTATCAAAAGAGAAAAAAATACTCTTGTGTTCTCTATGGATAGTTCATAGTAAAAGATTAATGATGGATAAGAATATGATGTTTTATAAAATAAAGTGAATCAATTAAGCCAAAAGCAAATGCTATTTTTTCCAAGATTTGGAATTTCAATTCTCCAGATCGTTTTATTATATAATTATTCAAGAATTACAGAGCACTTTAAATTACTGTATATAAAATTTGCCAATAAAAATGATATTCTATCAAAATTAATTGCCTTTCATCTTTGCCAAACTCATTTTTTTAAAGAATTGAATCAAAATATGAAAATGTTTTCCAGAAAATAAAGCTCAATTAGCATAACAAAATGGTGATAACACTTTTAGTCAGTGGTGCATTTCAAATGCACTTTGCATGTTTTAGCACTCAGCAAAAGTACAACATAATAAAGTTTAAAAAAACATTTAAATTGTCTCTAATTTGCAGTACCATAGTCAAAATATACTAGGTTAATAATAACATTTACATAATGTCACTGCCAACAAAGTATATTTAATATAAACTGAACTAGATTATAATTTACTGGGAAGAAAACTCCATTAATTGCAAGAATAGTGTCTTAACAGTGATTAACATCTGTAGCACTCAGAAATATATCCAGTATTTACAGTCTCAAAGGATGTGTAATCTAATGCTTCAAATCCAGGTGGGAAGGGAAGAAATTAGGAAATACATTCTACCACAGACAGGGAAGCTGGTGGTTTTGTTTGCTTACTTTGCTCCTTTTTAAATCATTATTACTAATGATTTAAATCATTATTATTATTATGAAATCATCCAAAATAATAATTATTATGATAGCTAACACTTATGTAATCCTTACTATATAATCCAATACTTTTCTGAAGCTGTATATATAAATCATCCAATCGATCTGTCCACTTGTCAAATAATTCAAAGCAAACATGTCCAAACTAAACTCATTAACTTCTGCACAAACCTGCAAATCATTTGAGCTATTTTCTTAACTATTGATGATTAGAAATGTATTATCTCAGGGCCGGCCCGGTGGCTCAGGTGGTTGGAGTACCATGCTCCTAACACTGAGGTCACCAGTTCGATTCCCATATGGGTCAGTGAGCTGTGCCCCCTACAGCTAAGATTGTGAACAAGGGCTCTCCCTGGAGCGGGGCTGCCATGAGCAGCCGGAGGTTGGCGTGAGCTGCTGTGGGCTGCTGGGCTGCTGTACGCTGCTGTGTGCTTCCAGGAGTGGCCAGTGGCCAGTGTGAGGGGCCAGCAGCCAGCGTGAGCAGCTGACGAGAGCTGCCGTGAGCTGCTGTGAGCGGCCGACCCACGACCGGAGACCGACTGCCTCAGCCAGGGGGAGCGCAAGGTTCATAATACCAGCATGGGCCAGGGAGCTGTGTCCTACACAACTAGACTGAGAAACAATGGCTTGAACAGGAGGCAGGGATGGCAGAAGAAGGGGAAAAACAAAAAAAGAAATGTACCCTCTTTAAGAAAATGTAAAAAATCAAAATATAGAGACACAAAACAGATTATATTAATATTGGGTATGTTGAAAATGGACACATGATACATGATATAATTAAAATACAACTTTACTTTTGGTTCCCTATCATCTCTTTAAAATAGATTCGGTTGGGTAATCTCCTAGACCAGGATAAAACTATAGCAGGCTCATGGCTTTTTTAATTCACACTCTAATTGTAGTCATATAATGAATTTAAGTCACAAAAAAGTCTCATACCAATGCTAAAGGTCCAGTCTCCCATAATAATTAAAATTCCCAACTTGACTTTATGTTTGCTTTTCTCTTCCCAGCTCCAGATTCAGGCTAGAAGTCTGCAATGACAAGGGTGCACGTGTGTGGCTTCTCTGTTTGTTCACATTGCTTCCCCAGCCCTATAGTAGGCTCCTAGCCCCCATGTGATAGTTCAGAGGAGGGAAGAAGGGAAAGGGATGAGAAAGGACTAACTTATCATGACCTGGCCTCCTTCTCCATGGTCCCAGTAGGTAATTAAAGTGACTTCTCTCTCTGGTGGTGAGGCTTTCGTGGGTTCCTCAGTGCTTACCACTGTGCAGCTCCCTCCTGCAGTCCCCTTACCTGGAAGAATGCACGTCTCCTCCAGGTGGTCAATTATAACTCCTTTCTCAGGTACACCTCCAGGCTCCTTCTGCTGAGGACTTCTCCACACACCAAGAGGCATACTGGACATATGCAGAACTCACATTGGATTGCTCCCATGTAGGCCACATCTGGTCCGTTGGAAACACTCACGTATGTACCATCTACCTCAACAATGTCTCAGAGGTAGACTGATCCCAAAGCAGCATCACTCACCACCAAAGCAATTAATCAATCATCCCTTGTCTCTGCCTCAAGACTTTCTGAGCAGGAATCAGACCCCAGACCACAGTTCACTTTAGCTTTCTTAGACATGAGTCAGACATCAGTCTTCTATGTCTCACAACTGAAGGGAACACACTTCAAAGCCTCCCAAGTGTTCACTTCTTTCACTAAACTTGGGTTAGAATCCCCTTGGGTTGAGTAATCCCCTGCCACCTTCTCCCAAAGGCAGACCACAAAAAAGAAGAAGAAGAAGAAGAAGAAGGAGGAGGAGGAGGAGGAGAAGAAGAAGAAGAAGAAGAAGAAGAAGAAGAAGAAGAAGAAGAAGAAGAAGAAGAAGAAGAAGAAGAAGAAGAAGAAAAGAAAACCTCTCTCCAAATAAATTTGTCAGTTTTCACTCTCTTTCCATACTCTCGACACTTTTTATGTCCTTGATCTGCTAAGTCAGGGAACTGGGTCTCAGAAATTTTCTTTACTCAAGTCTTCCTGTACAGATTTGCCTCACACTGCATTTTGCTATCAATATCTATTATATTAGTGCCTCAGTTGGAACTGAGGCATGAAGAATCCCTTTCTAACATGACTATGACAGTTAGGTAAAGGCTGAACTTCTGTAATAAAGAGGCCTAAAATATAGTAGATTAAGTAAGAGTGAGGCTTGATTTTTCTAGACTGAAAAGGCTGCTTTGCTTGATTAATTTAGGACTCAAGTTCCTTCCATCGTGATACTTGGCCATCCTCTAGGGCAGTGGTACTCAAACCTGCTGGTCTCAGAACCCATTTATACTTTTTATAAATTTTAGTTTTTATTTTTATTTTTGCTAATCCCTTTATACTTTTAAAAATTATTGAGAATCCACAAAAATCCAAAACACTGACAACACCAAATGCTGGCAAGACTGTGGAGCAACAAGAACTCTCATTCATTCTTGGTGAAAATCAAAATAGTAGACATTTTGGTAGACAGCTGGCAATTTCTTACAAAACTAAACATGTTCTTACCATGTGATCCATCAATCAGGCTCCTTGTTATTTACGCAAATGAGTTGAAAACGTAGGTCCACACGAAAACCCACACAAATGTTTACAGCAGCTTTAGTCCTAATTGCCAAAACCCAGAAGCAACCAAGACGTCCTTTGGTAGGTGAATGAATAAATAAACTGTGGTACATCCAGACAATGTAATATTTTTCTTCACTAAAAAGGAATGAACTATCAAGCCATGAAAAGACATAGAGGAAATTTAAATACACATTACTAAGTGAAAGAAGCCAATATTGAAAGGCTATATTCTGTATGATTCCAACTGAAATTACGTTTTGAAAAAGGCTAAACCGTGGAGACAGTGACAATATCAATGGTTTCGGAGGAGACTGGGGAGAAGGAGGAAAGAATAGGCAGAACACAGAGGATTTTTAAGGCTGTGAAGCTATCCCACATGATACTATAATGGTGCATATATATATATATATATATATATATATATAATTATAAGCTTATTAAAATCCATGGAATGTACACTACCAAGAGTAAACCCTTGTAAAAAATGGTGTTTGAATAATAATGATGTGTCAGGGTAGGTTCATGGGTTATAACAAATGTATCACTCTAATTCAAGATGTTGATGGTAGAGGAGGTGGTACATGGGTAGGGGCAAGGGCTTATGGGAACTCACTGTGCTTTCCACTCAAGTTTGCTGTGAACCTAAACTGTCTCTAAAAAATAAAGTCTAAAAAAAAGTTCTTGAGGATCCCAAACTGTTGGATTTTATGTGCATATTAACAATGATTGTCTTAAAATTAAAATGTTTATAATATTTATTCATTAATTTAAAAATAAAAATCAACCCATTGTATGTAAATATAAATAATATATTTCTAGGAAAAATAACTCTTTACTAAGACAAAAATTTAATTAGAAGAGTGGAATTGTTCTGTTTTTGTAAATCTTTTTAATATCTGGGTTAACAGAAGTCAGCTGAATTCTCCTATTTCCTTTAGCATTCAATTAATTACACCTTGTTTTCATTGAAAAGCATGAATAAAATCCAGTGTCACACAGAAGAGTAGTTGTAGAACGGAGGGTTATTTTAATAGTTTTTTAGATAATTGTGCAATTTTGTCTGGTGTTTTACCAAACCTTGACAAGTGGTAATTTCTATAGATTAGTTGTAGTGTACAACCTGAAACTTGATATTAACGAACTTTTCATATTCTGTTACATTAAAATCCATTAGTCTATCTTGCAATTTGAATGAGTCTTTTGATTACACATGATTTTGTAACAGCATGCATTAGTCATTTGGAAAATATTGTCTCACTGAGTTAATGCAGATTTTCCAAACGTTGACAGCTTTCATTATGCAATATCTTAAAAACATATTAATTAATACACCACCAATCTTATCAGAAAACATTTTTTAAAAAGTAAAAATCTTTAAGTATTGGGAAACTGTCAAGGTCACAATAGTAAAATACAGGTTTTCCATAATTCTTATTTTTGTTTAAACTCAAATTTTATCATTGGCTAATTTTTTAAAGTATTATGCATTATAAATATTTTTAATTTTTTGTATGTTATGATGTCTTGACATCTTAAAAAACCTTTTTGCCTGGGGAGAGACTGCTCCTTCTTAGGTTAGCCAAATGTTAGACAGCAAAGGGCTCAGCCTTTCACATGTAAACTAACCCATCCAGAGCCGCACCTCCTCTATGTGGCCTGTACACACAGGAGGCAATATTCCTCCGCCTTAAAAAAACCCAGGGACAGGTGCCAGGCAATGAGAGTCTACTCTCATAGCCCCAAGCCCTCCAAAATTATCCAAACTAGCCAATTCTAAACTATTTACCCTGCCCTGCCTTGTCTTTCCCATGGAAACTCCAACGAAAGCCATGGCCTAAAGACAGGCCCCTGGCTCCTGTCTTCTGCCTCCTGTCCACCCAGTGGCTTTCCTATGTGACCCAAGTGGTGTGTTTCCTATCTCTAGGACCTATGAATATGACACATTTGTTTTTTTTCTGAGCCTCTCCTGTCTCCTCTGTGGCCACACCTGACTGCCCATTTCATAAAGGAAGACAAAACAAATGTCTGCCAAATTCCCAAGTCTAAATAACCATTATTTTTCTATCTACTCATTCAGGTAGAAATGGTATTCCACAAAAAAAGAAAAAAGAAGAAGAAGAAGCAAGTTCAGCCATTCAAACAATCGCACAGGGGTTTTGACACCATTAGACTGAAGTATACAGCAGAAGGACGTTATGCGTATTTGCAACTTTGTCACAGAGATTATGAAAAAGATACATGTACCTGAGGGTCAAGATTTAATAAAATTAATAATTTTTACTGCTTTATCAAGGACAGTCTAAAGTGATACTGGGACTTTACTACTAGAGTGTGGTGATGAATTGAATGACTACTACAATATACTGAACTACCCAAATCTATGCTAAAGTGACAGCAGTTTTACCCTCTGTTAGCTTTGCAGCTCATACTCAAAAGGTGGAGAAATAGACTCTACCTATTGAAAGGAGAAGCAGCAAAACCACATTGCGAAAGAGTATGGATACATCAAAGGGAATAACTGCAGCCAGTTTGCAAGTACAGTGGTACCTCGGTTTTCTAACGTAACCTGTTCTGGAAGTCCGTTTGAGTTCTGAAACGTTCAAAAACCGAGGCACGGTTTCCCCACAGAAAGTAGTGCAAAATGGATTAATCCATTCCAGACCTTTAAAATCAACCCCTAAAACTGCAAATTTAGCATAAATTTTACTATCTAGTGATACCATAGATCCATAAAATTTACGGCGCTCATAAACCAAAATGTCCGTCAATGGAGACATTTGAAAACCGAGGTACTACTGTACTCAGTCCCAAGTGGCCAAAAATAGCTGCTAAGAAGGGTGATAGAGTCTTTAAAGGGCTGCCATAAGCTTATGATTAGGAAGAACAGATTTAATGGGAACAAATTAGCAGTCTGTAAAGATTTCAATTGTCCCCTAATTCTAATAAAAATCACTAGAGATGTTTGGGGGAACTTGACAATTTGATTCTAAAATTTATTCAGAAAAGCAAATGGCTTTTTTATATAAGAGGAGCCAAAACCACGATGAAGAACAAGATAGAGACATTTGTCCTTGTAGATGTCAAGACCAATGGAACAGACTAGAGGCCAGAAACAAACCCAGGAAACCCAAACATATAGAAACTCAAATGTACATGTGTATTATTACATATCTGTGGAAAATTAAGGATGAAAGACTTCAGTACGAAAGGCAAAACCAGAATAATTCTAGAAGATAACATCGAATATCCCTATAATCTAGATGAAAAGGAGGATCCCTTATATAAGATGCAAAGTTACTATGGGTGGGAGGAGAGAGGTCACATTTGACTGTACTAAAACTTGATGTACTCTATTCATCAAAAGACACTATAAAGAGCATGATAAGACAAGCCAGTGTGGAGAGGGATGAGTAAATAGATAAATGGGATAGAACAGCAAGGCAGAAGGGGCTCAAACTGGTCATAAACCACAAACTTGGAGAGAATTTTTATAATACAAATAACCAAAAAAATGATTGTTATCTAGAATTTCTGAAGAACTCCTGTAAAGAGAAAAGGAACAAAAGACATAAACAGGCACTGCAGAGAAGAGGAAATACTCATGAGAATATACAGGTAAAAAAATGTCCAGTCCCACTCGTAATTAGGGGGGAAAACTGAACACAGAATCAGGTGGATTTTATGCCTCCCTGGTTTTGCAAACATCTTCACAATGAAGATAGTTAGCAACAGAAACACTCACATGTTGTCAGTGGGAGCACAATCTTTGTGAAAAAGAGTTTGACAATGCATAATAAAACTGCGCATGGCACACTCAGACCCCAGCCATTTCTTTCTTCAGTGTAAGCACTAGAGAAAGTCATAAAGAGACATATACGATAATCACAGAAATAGGGCTCATCAGAGCGAAATCTGGGGGTGGGGGGGGAACAAGTATCTAGTCCTATTTAAATGGATAAATAAATTCTATTTTCATACTTTGGGATTCTATATAGTGGTTAAAAGTAAAGGATTCAACAGGAAGAATCTCAAAAACTGATGTTAACAACAAAAGACAAAGCAGTCATAGAAAAAACATACAGCATGATTGCTATTATGATAAAGTGCAGATCAAACTAAACAGTATATTGTCTTAGGATTCACTCAGAGGTGGCAGCACTGGTTTATTCTATTGCCAATTTGACAAAGCTAGGGACTACAAATCTCAGAGTGCCCTTCCTTTATGGTTTGAGGTTGGACTTGGCCAAAAGAAGGAACTTGCACAAACTGTTAGAGGCGGAAGTGAAGCATCACACCATTTTCTTAAAAGGTGTGTGTGGTCAAATTGTGGTGCTAGACAGATGCACAGGTGCCAAGGAGTTCCCACTTACACTAATTCTCCTCTACTCAGCTCCCAGCCCTTTTTTCTCACTGCTGGCCCTTTCACCAGTGGCAGACAGTGGGCAGTGGACTGAAAGAGGGGGCAGCCATGCAGAGGCAGTCACTTCCCAGAGTCTCCTCCAGCTTCCTCTTTGCTGCCCCACTCCAGAGGGTGGGTGTGCTTGGATTCTTAGATTTTCCTTGAGACTCTGCTTGCCCATCCATATAGTGCTTCAGGAGGCTGGTGAGTGGTTTCTCCTCCATTTCTCCCACAGTCCTTTGCAGATCCTCACTGAAAGGTATGAGGTGTAATTCCTATAAGAAACCCCTTAGCCTACATCACTCACAAAGGCTCTGCTTTCCTGACAAAACCCTGACTAACAGAGTAGCAAAACTATAAAGACCAGCAAGAAAACATCTTACACAAAATTCAAGACACCAGTGTCCTCTGGTGGGAAGGGGGAAGGACGACATTAAGAGGAGGTACACAGGGAACTTTTGTGATGCTAGAATGTTATTTT
The DNA here is from genome assembly GCF_057876585.1 of Rhinolophus sinicus. NCBI lineage: Eukaryota > Metazoa > Chordata > Mammalia > Chiroptera > Rhinolophidae > Rhinolophus > Rhinolophus sinicus. The sequence goes on along the minus strand of NC_142501.1, from coordinate 178,937,240 downwards.
CTTTAAGATGCATGTTAAGTATCCAGTATTCATTTTATTAATATTTAAATTATACAAAATATATACTTCTATGTGAAAAAGATTTTTTTTTTCTAATTAAAAGTCAGAAATAAACAAAAAAGTATAGTGAAAGGTTTCAAAGCAGACAGTCCAAATCTTCAGGGAATGTCAAGATGCTTTAAAAGTAAAGAAGAGATAAAATCTCATTGGTCAAATGGAAAGGCAGTGTTAGCTCCCAGGACTGGGTCTCTGTGCAAAGCAGAAGAAGCAGTCAGACTCAGAGATCCAGATGGTGAAATGGCAGGCTGCTCACTTGCTGAGCATGGAGTATGAGCAGAGGGGTGATTATACCAAGACAGGGAGGAAAGTAGAGGGAACTCTTCCCAGCATTTTACCTAGGATGGAAGGTACTGTCAGGAAAAGGCAATGTGGTCCCAGGTGGATGGCTACAACTGTAGACAGTGTTTACAACTTCAGTCCTGTCCTGTAGAGAAACTGAAAGACCTGACAGACGGTGGGATTTTTCCAAATGTCCCCTTAGTGGAGACTGGGAGAGCTGGGGAAGCAGCACTGGTAAGCTGGGATTGAGGGTGAACTGGAGTGAGGGGTGGAACTCAAATAAGGGGAACGGAGGAAAATGATGATAACAGTAGCAGTTAGCATTTACAGAAAGCTTACTTTTCTCCCTGATATCTAACCATTTGTCTCTTTTCTTTTCTAACCAAATTCTTTTCTCTGACCATCTTGTTCTGTCTCATAACTTTCAACTTCAGTTACAGGTAGCTGATTTCTATTTCAACCTATACTTTTTTCCTCAACTCCAGACCTTCATATCCAAAGGCCTCCTCGATATCTTGCCTTGGGTGTTTAATTGGCATCTCAAAGTCAACATGTCCAAAACCGAGGTCCTGACTTTACCCACATTGACCATCCCACCTACCCCAGCCCTAGACCTGATCTTCCCACCATCATCCCATCTCAGTAAATGAGGATTACATGACTGTTGCAAAGAACATGGCATCTTCTCCGATGCCTCTCTTTCTCTCTCACCCTACATGTGACCCCTTGGCAAATCCTGTTACTCTGCTTTAGCCGCACTGATCTTCTTGCTCTTCCACTAACACACCAGACATTCCTGCCTCGGGGCCTTTGCACTGGTTGTTCGTTCAGCATGGTACGCTCTGTCCTGAGAAAGCTGCCTGACTAGCTCCCTCACCTCATTTAGTATTTACTCAAGTATTTTCTTAATGAGGCCTCCTTAAATACTCTAATTAAAATCACAAACCAGCCCTGTCAACGTTTTTTTTCTTGCTTTATTTTTCCACTTAGCATTTATGAGCATTTAACATAATGTATATATGTTCTTATTTACTTGTTTTCTGCTAGTACACATATATGCAATAGGATGAAAACTACAAGAAGATAGAGATTTATGTCTGTTTGGTTGACTGCTGTAGTCCCAAAAGTAGAAAAGCACCTGGAAATAAGAGGCTCTGAATGAACGAATGAATGATTACAATCTTTCAGGCACTCTAAGTGCTCCGCATGGATTACCACAGTGTGCTCTCAGATACCATTTAATTATTCCCATTTCACAGATAAGAAAATGGAGGTTTAGGATTCAAGGTGGTGGGTTAGGTAAATACTATGCCTACCTGCATCCCAGGATCACACCAAAATTACAGATTTACTATAGAACAATCAACCTCAATATTCATCTGAACATTAACTGAACAGAATCATTATAACTAAGGGCATAACGAAGAAGCCGTGTCAAGACTGGTTGGAGGGGCAGAGATGCGAAAACAGCTGACTCCAAACCCACAGAGAGAGGTTGAATGCCAGGAGGGAAACCTCAGTGGCAAAGGTCCCCACTGAAGAGAGAGGGGCCCCTTAGCCCCATGACGGGCTCCCTAGTCCAGGGGTACTATTCCAGGAAGAGGACTTCCCATGACATCTGCCTGTGAAAATCAGCAAGGACTCTGTCTGCCCTTCCTGGCGGGGTAGATGATGGCTGGAAACTCAGACACCCTCTTGTAGATCTGACACATGGACTCGCTTGCTAGTGGGCACCCACCTGGTCTCTGATAGAAGGTGTCACAGCTCAGGAAGGAAGCCCAGGGACATGCAGGGAAGGACTGAACTGAGTACCTTTGGCGTGGAAACTAGAGGGACTGGAGCCATTATTTTCCCTGTGTGGAGGCTGAAAATATGTGGCTTATAGGGGAAACACCATCTTTTCAGGGTTAAGCCCTCTCCCAAAGGGCCAAGTCTGGGACCTCGTTGGTCTCATGGAATCCACATACACTGCCTTGGTGATGCCCTGGGTCCCCACCCTCCACAGAGCTGGTGCTATGTTACCCAGGAAACTCTTGACTGCTGGGCTGCTGGCCTTCCCCCACAGGCAGCAGATTAAAGCCAGCAGAGGGCCTGTGGCAGCTCAGGAAACATTTGCTAGAGGACGGGATGGGGTTCCAGGGAGCTAAGGGGTGTGGTCAGTGGTTTCTACAAATTCAGTGTAGTCTTGCTCCCAGATGGGTGCTGGGCCCATGACCACCCTGCAAAAACACACTGAGAACACTCCAGCCAGCCACCACCCATCTCAGGCCCCCCAAGCCACCACCTGTCTATGCTGCAGTGCAGGTCTTGGGACTACATCAAACTGAAAAGTTCTTTCACAGCAAAGGAAACCATCAACAAAACAAAAACACATCCTACTGAATGGGAGAAGATATTTGCTAATGATACATCTCATAAGGGGTTAATATCCAAAATTTATTTTAAAAAACTCATACAACTCCACACCAAAAAAAACAAACAACCCAATTAAAAGATGGGCAGAGGACATGAAGAGACATCGGACATACAGATGGTCAACAGACATATGAAAAGATGCTCAACGTCACTAATCACTAGAGAAATGCAAACAAAAACCACAATGAGATACCATCTCACTCCTGTCAGAATGGCTATCATCAATAAATCAACAAACAACAAGTGTTGGTGAGGATATGGAGAAAAGGGAACCCTCATGCACTGTTGGTAGGATTGCAAATTGGTGCAGCCACTATGGAAAACAGTATAAAGATTCCTCAAAGAATTAAAAATAGGACTACCTTATGACCCAGCAATTCCACTCCAGGATATTTATCCAAAGAAATCCAAAATACTAATTTGAAAAAAAAATATATGCACCCCTATGTTTATTGCAGCACTATTCACAATAGCCAAGATATGGAAGCAATGGAAATGCCCATCAATAGACTATTGGATAAAGAAACTGTGGTACATTTATACAATGGAGCATTACTCGTCCATAAAAAAGAATGAAATCTTACCATTTGCAACAACATGGATGGACATAGAGAATATTATGCTAAGTGAAATGAGTCAGACTGAGAAAAACAAATACCATATGAGCTCACTTATATGTGGAATCTAAAGAACAGAATAAAGGAGCAAACAAAACAGAAACAGACTCATAGATACAGAAAATAAACTGATGGTTGCTAGATGACAGGGAGGTTATAGCATAGGGGAAAAGGTGAAGGGATTATAAAATACAAGTGATAGTCACAAAATGGTTATGGGGATGTGAGATACAGTATAGGGTATATATCAACAATGTTGTAAAGATTATGTAGGGTGCCAGATGCGTACTGGACTTATCAGGGGGGTCACTTCATAGACTGTGTGGCTATCTGACAACTGCGCTATACACCTGAAGCTGAGGTAGAATAATATTGAATGTCAAATATATATATATATATATATATATATATATATATATATATATATATATATATATAATGGGATGTAAAGTACAGCAGAGGGAATATAGTCAATGTTATTGTAACAGCTATATACGATGTCAGAGGTGTAGTAGCCTTGGGGGCGGGGTGTTATCACTTTGTGAGGGGTGCAAATGTCTAATCACTATGTTATTTTGCACACCTGAAACTAATGTAATAAAAACTAAAATAAAGAAAAACAAAAGAAAATGGAGGTTTGGGGGAGTTCATTGAACTCGCCCAATGTTGGTGCCACTCAATGGTGGTGAGTGGCAGAGCTAGGAAATGAACTGCAGCAGCCTGATTCCAGAGCCCTCACTCTTAACCGAAATACTGCTGTTTCCCAAGTGATGGAGCAAGCCCAAGACACGGTCCTGAAGAGAAGACTGAAAGTCAGGTGCCAGAGGAACTAGATATAAATTTAAAAATCAGGAGAGGAATGATAAACAAGAGACAGAGCTGAATCCCTAGAATCAGAAGTAACAGTGTGACAGGCATGAAAGTCAGCACAGGAGAGGTGCTGTGACCAGGGACAGACATGCTCAAGTGGCCATAGCTCATCCTTAGAAGCTGGGGGAGAAGTGTGCTCTGGGTGTGTCAGGAAAAGAGCTAAAATGAACTGGTTCCGGAAGTTATGACAGACAGGAAGTAGACACAGACGACAGATTTTGTACCATTCTTGTGCTACCAAGCACCCCTTCAGTTGTCCCTCATTAGGCTGGTGTCCAGGAGAGAATCTGATACAAAAGAATGATTGAATTTACAATAAATGATCAAAGCCAAATACAGAATACTATATAAGGGATTAAGATTCTTTGTTTTTTCTTCAAAGGATTTTCATTTAGAATGCAATTAATATTCACTACATATATAATATATTGGTTCTGTTGGATCCAGACTCAAACTATGAGACTTTGAGCAAATTGGTTCACCTCTCCATGCTTGTTGCCTCATTCCTCTTTGTACCGTGTGAAGCATGTGTTATTTTAGGAAACAATAATAACACAAACATTAGACGGATGCGAGAATTAAAAGAGATACACATGTAAAGCACTTAGAACAGTGCCTAACATATAGTAAGTACGTCATATATATTTATTATTATAATCATTATTATTATTATGAAGAAGTTAAAAACCATGCATCACAGATATAAAAGATTAAGCTGCTTTGTCTTTTATTACATATGAGCAGACCCTCCTTAAGCACTGTAAAGCAATCAGTCATGAATAAGAAAAAAAATGTTTGACGAAGTTGAAGTTTATGGGAGAGTAGTTAAAGCAGCATATTAAGAATTCAAAATAAAGTATGCAGCTAAATTTTCATCAAATAGGAAACCATTATTTTGAAGAATGTCAAAGGTCATGTGGAAAGTCAGGACAAGTAAACAAGGCGATGCGGTTGCCACAATGTTTGAGGCAGACAAATCGAAACAATCCAAGAAGAATGACAAAATGTTCTCTGGACACATTAAAGCCACTCCAATCCAGATGACAGTGTGTGTTATCCATATGAAGATGACATATCCAGCCAAATGTTCACTGTGTCTGAGGTTGAGTCACATTAAGAGCCAACTGGTAGGAGACTCAACATTTGTATTTCCTTCCAAAGGGTAGAAAAGAAACGTACATTAAAATAATTCTGTGAACGAAATTAATTTATTTTACCCTGACATTTTGACCAAGATTCATCTTAGGAAGACCCCTACTGTGATGATGAGAGAATGATACCATCACAGGAATCTTTCCTACTTCTTGCTTCCACGGTGATTGTCAGCCCAAGTCTGGCAGACTGCAGACGGACTTCTTCATAGGAAAACAGTATGACTTTACCACTGGTGCATGGCCTATGATAAATGAAGGAAATCCCATGTTCCTGGACTCTCTCTCTAAATAAAGAAGAGAAAGTTACGTTGAATGAGATAAAAGAAAAATAAAGAAAATTCGAGATCTGAAAGATTCAAAGGACTTGGACTATTAGGAAATTATTTAGAAGGAGACATACACTGAAACACATGGCCTGGACATCATTTATTTACTCACTGGCTTGTTCAATAAACTCACCAATTCCCAGATGTCTTACCTTAGACAAGAAGCTCCACTCTAAGACTCGGGGTTTTATTTGGTTTATTTTACCAATTATAGTATTGACCAAGAATTGTAGTGGCCTCTACTCATAGGATTGTTTGAAGTATGAGGTAACGCACAAAGTGTTTAGAACAGGACATGGCATGAAAATTAAAGCTCCATGTGTATTAGCCATTATCACTGTTGTTATTTCTTGGGCTTACGATAACCCACTGAGCTAGAAACCAGACCCTAACGGCCTTGGGTAGACGGGACAGTATGAACAAAACTCGTCCTCATGGAATGTGCCTGTGGTCATGCTCCTTGTCGCAGAGACTAAATCAACCTCTAGACAAGGAGCCCCTGGGCCAGCAGACGCCCTTTTCTCCAGCCCTGTGTGCACCCCACTTCTCCAGAGACGCTGAACCCAGTGGTCACAAGCTGAGAGAACGCGAGCACATTCTGCCTGAGGCACCGCGCCTGATCCTGCTTACTTACACGTGTCATCTCCCCAGCGAGGGTACTGGGATTTAGTAGACATCTAGAAGATCAGAAGAGGGGATATCCTAGAAAGGAAATCCAAACCTGAGTTCCAGGAGAAAGGACCTGTGTGTGTGAAACACAGAGAAACAGCCAAGAGAGTCTGTCTTTGAGATTGCAATAAATTTCCACTGCCTAACTATCTACCGAAGAGCCAGGACAGGGAGGAGAGATGAAAAGAAACATGGAGACCTTTGAGGACAGCCCTTTTGAAAAAAATTTCATGGAAGCTCACTCGGAATTAAAATTCCATGATAATTAGAGACTACTGCATGATGGAATATCTTAATACAGCAAAATGCTACTAAATATGTGTATTGTGGTATGTCTATATTAATTGAGGACTGTTAAAATCTGAAACCATAATCTATGATATAGAAAATAAGGTTTTGCAAAAGGATTTTTAATCTAGAAAATGAAATGGCCACAGGATGGCAGTAAAAGGTAAGAGATAAGCATAGGCCGAGGATTTTACTAACCCTTCAAAGCCCTTAGTGCTTAAGATATATAAAAACTTCAAGTGTCTGAATACAACCTGTATACCCTTCTTAAAATTAGATACACAAACAAACAAACAAGAAATCCTAAGGACTAGAGTTCTTTGACTAAAATTGGGTTTCCCCAGGTAAAATAATGCCTAATTTATGATAGTGACATCTTAAAGATTCTCCTATTACTCCTCTATCTTCAAGTTTGAACCAACATTGCTGGAAGTAAATTATAGAGTCAATAAGTTATATTTTAAAGGGAATTTAAAAGCTTAAGGCAAGGTTTCCATCTCAGTGTCCCTTGAGTTCTTAACTCCTGAGGCTCTTCCTCTGCCCTCATCCCATGTCCAAAGTCATTAATATTGTTTAAAAAAAAAAAAAAGTTTTAACAGTCCCCTGCTCACTTTGAAAATGATCCTTGAATTAAAATCTGAGTTGAAGTCATCTGTTGGGGGAATGTAAATGAAACTCACTAACGTGTTTCAGATTCTAACTCTTCTGAAGTTATCACTTCCGAGTTGAGGGGCAAGTAGCCAGTGAAGGAGCTTCGACACGTGTGAAATCTCATCACAGAATACCAAGGATTGCCTTTCTCAGGGGAACCACACGTTATTGGACAAAAGCTGGATGCATCACACGTGTAATTCATTCTACACAAACTTGTAAGTGTACACGAGGTGCGAGGCAGTATAATATGCACTGGAGATGGTGGTTGGGAGGAGTATTTGCCCTCAAGAAGCTTGTAGTCTCATTGGGATGATGGGCAGGTAAATAGGCAAATGCCATACAGCGTGACAACTGCCAAGCTAAGAGATCAATCAGTGCACAATAAGCACTAGAATGTGAACCCTATGAAGGTAGAACTTTGGGTCTGTTTTGTTCATTACCCCAGTGCAAGAACAATTACATAATTTGTGAGGCCCAATACAAATTGCAAACATCGAGCTTCTTGTTAAAAAATTATTAAGAATTTCAAGACAGCAACCAGCAGAGCATGAAACCAATTGCAGGTGTCTGCTGTGTTTAGGGTCCCATGAAACCTACCCGGCCACCACGGCTAATACAGTATCTGGTGTACAGCAGGCTTTGGATAAACATTTGTGAAGAAAAAAAGGAAAGGAAAGAGGGGAGGAAGAACAGGCAGAGTGCAATAAGAAGTCTTAAAGAGTGCCTTCAGCTGGACTTGATAAGGCAGCAAAGATTCCCCGAGACCTTCTAGCTAAGTTGAGATGGGGAGGAGAAGTAGGAAATCCCCAGGAAACAGCAGAAGGGAATGCTTTCTTCCTCAGCAGGGAGCACATGTGCAACAATCCCAGGAGAAGAGGGAGAACCCAGCTCCTGGAGGAACCAGTGGTCATAGTTGGTCATGAAATTAATTTGATAAGTGTGAACCCACATTTTTAAAAAAGAAAAGGGAAAATATTAGAGGGCATTCTTCATTTTTCCATCAAGTTTTACCTAACATATTATACAATGTGTGTATGTATGTGTATTGGATCACCATGTAAAATGCTGAAAATTATTTACTGGGTTAAGGTCAAAACAAATGAAAGGCCTTAGGCTAAAGCAGGAAAGGAGTGTGAGGTGAACAGGAGTGGGGCGTAAAGAGGGTGGGCAGTGAATCAAAGATTAGACTGGAGAAGCAGCATGAATTAGTTCAAGAGGAGCCTTGAAACTTTATTAAAAATTTAGATGTCATTCTGATGGCATTAAGAGGTCACTAGAAGATTTTAAAGAAGAGTGACATAATCAGATTGCACTAAAAAAAAAAAAAAATTAGCTAACCGCTTGGAATAAATTTCCCACTCTGCAGCTACTTCATGGTTCAAAACCTTAATTGCCATCCAACAGCCCTTAGAATAAAAAGCTAAATCTCCACCTGGTTTATAGGTCCCATCTAGACCTGAGACTGAGGCCAGACCTCACCTGGGCTAACTCCCACCTTACCCACCTGACCCCAGAAGACTAGTTCTTTGCTTTCTCCTGGGTACCATTCCACCTCTCACTGTCTTGCACTGGGAACGTTTTTGTCCCACTGCCCCTTTGCTTGCCATCTGCTTGGTGAAATCATTCTCAGCCTTGTAGCCTCAGGTACAAGACTTTCTGGGCTCCTCAGGAAGCCTTTCTCTGAGCTCCCAGACTTTCCCTTCCTCAGTAATGAGATCAGGAAACACTATCACATTCATTATTTGAATTACTCATTTCATGTCTCGGTCCCCACTAGGCTGTAATCTTGGCAGAGGCAGAGACTGTCTTTAGGGCCTCATTGTAGCATCCAACACGAGAGCTGTCCATAGAAGCATTTAATAGATATGTTCGAAGAGTGGATATAAACAAATAGTGGAAAACATACCTCCTGGAAGGAAGGGTTCCCATTAAAAAATAAAATAAAACTATTTTAACAATGCAGATGAGATGAAAGGGAGTAGAGATGGAGAGGAATGGGCAACTGCAAAAGCTATTTGGGATGTGCAAATGACAGGATGCTAGTTATGCTTTACATGCGGAGCTAATTGCATTTTACCTGGCTGTTCAGTGCTTTCTCCCCCACAGGTTACTTCCTACAGAACAGCACCACCATAAAACTCCATTTAGCTAAAGCAATGTGAGAATTGTGACCCTAAAGAATTTATGAATCTTGAGCTACTTAAGACTAATGTATCTTCTTTATTATTCTAGTAAGCACCCCCTCCCCCCTACACATACACCCAGGCAAAGCAAGAAAGAAACCAAACGCTAATTTGCCTACTTCAGAATAATAGCAGCTCTGAGTTTGGATTGGGGCTAGATGTCTTTTATTTCTCAATACCGCCCTTGAAATGTAATGTGTGTCCTTGAGAAATTTCCAAGTGCTTAACTTAATTGGTCCATAACTTAATCAGTCCATAGCAGCATATCTGCAGCTCACATTGACGGGAATATCAAAAGGCCCAACCTTGAGGAGTCCCATCTGTCTTTAGGCACAAACAGGCCTTTCTCCTCACAGCACTGAAAAAGGAACACCAATCTACAATCTACAAACACCAATCTCTGGGCCTCAAGGAAAGACACTAAGAGACTCTTATTCATGAACCCCAGAAACATTTCTCATATTGCCTCTGCTCCCAAAGTATCTACCCCTTCAAACTACTCTACACATTCTTTCTTACCAAACCCCCTGAAATTCTCTTTCCACTCCCCCCAAAATTGTGGATTTTTTTCTTTCTTTTGTTCAAAAAAGGAGAAACAGCAGGCCAAAATAGAGTTACTTTTACTAAGCCACACCCAAACCAAAACATAAAAACTGACCTAATTGTAGTTTCAGCCTCTCCCAGAAGTGGAATTTTAAACCAATTGCTCTGGAATTTTCTGGTTTACACCAATGAGGTAAACTGTCACACGGATCATCTCCACACATCATCCCCTAAAGAAAAGGCAATCTGCATGATAAAAATTCTTGCATTCCCTTTTTCCCCAAAGAAGATACCCTGGTCTAAAAATAAATTTTTATTTTCTTTCATTAGCTCCCTTGCATCACCCTTCCTACACAAATGTAGACAAAAGAGGAGCCACATACTAAACCTGACAAGCTCAGGGGAGGCTAACATGGCAAGTCCCACAAACTCAGAGACTAATATTAACCGCATAGAATGTTCTGAACATAATTCCTAACTAAAAGTGGGTCACGGAGGGTAGTCACATCCTTAGCCTGTAGCTTCCTTGACAAAGGTCAATTTTTACCTTAAGTGAGATTATCTGTTGTCTTTTTGCATCTAAAATAACATACCCTTGGAAAGTCAGAGTAATCCCTTCTTCCAAACCCCTCAGGGCACACAGCCCAGCACCAGAGTTTGAGACCACAGAACCCCTCATTGTTATTTTGTTCCCCAAAATACCATCTCTATGTGTTGTAAATGTTAATTATTATCTATCCTGTACCCACCAATGTAAAATAAGTATCTTTCCATTTCACTTTTTATCCAATACCAGAGATTTCCCCACTTTGCTTTTTCCCACCCCCTTAATCTACCACTAATGGATTTCACGTAACCCTCCTTATGTCTCCTCCTTTGATTTTAATGTATAAAATGAGCTGCAAAACTGCCATTCTCCAGAGCATTTTCTTAATCTGTTGAGATTTTGCTACTTGGCAATTGTCTCCAGCTTAGCTCAAATAAACTCATTCAAGTTCTCTACAGGTTTGGACTTTTCTTACATCGACACAAACCTTCCATTTTTGTGTAGCCCCTTGGAGCACCCGTCTACTTGTTAAATGTGATGCTGCCCAATTCGTGAATTGCTTAATAAAACCAATTAGATCTTCAAATTTACTCGGTTAAATTTTGTTTTTTTAACACTTCACTTTTTGTTATGTAGACTTTGCTTCTCTTACCAAAAATCCTTCCCCTTGTCGTTTCACCTCATGGGGGCTGTTGAAGACGCCCTCTTATGGCTGAAGGATTTGTAGCTCCATGAAGTCACCCTCCCAGGTCAAGGGTTTGGTAGGTGCTGATATCAAACCTGGGCCCCTCTCACAAACCCAACCATATGCTGATATCCCTCAGCTGAGCTTCACCACCATTGTGTTGTCTTTTCCAATTACCTTCTCAGAAGCAGACCCTCCTCTTGAGTTCAGGGGAAGGTCTGGAGCAGAGGTAAACTAAGTGAGCACATACTTTTCCCTTTCGTGGGTGGAGACAGGAGAAAGACTGGGAATGCTTATATGTGAATCAGATTGTGCATAAAACTAAGTACAGACTCTTTAAGCATATATATTTTTATGTAATAAAAAAGCCAAATCAAACTTACACATTCTATTTTAAACACTAAAAAGTAATAAAATTCAAATTTACCACATTCATTAAATGTGAAAATTAAAGTTGTTTTGCTAAATCTAGGTTACCATATCACATCTATTAGCACATAATGGCTTTGAGTTTGTGAGCTATATATTATCCTGTGCTTGGTGATGGCTCAATTTTGTCACCACTACTCTCTATTTGAACTACTGTTCTGCAAAATAATTATTTCTGCAGTGCACAAATGATGTCTACTTGGACTTCACTTGACAAGAATCCTTAATTTATATATGAAGTCTTCTGTTTTTTCTCATCCGCCTGAGATGATTAAAGCGGTATATTAGGGGCCAACATAATTAAAAACACAAATAAAAAAGGCATCAAAGAAATTGAGAGGTAGTTCTCAATTAGAAGATGATTCAGGGGATCACAACTATGCAAATGATAATTTTTTAGATTAACAACAAAATGAAAACATAGCCTTTTTCAATTTCTTATATGTAATTTATGATTCCTCAGAGGTCTTGAGGCCCCATTTGAGAAATACACCTCTAGAGCAGTGCACGGTGACCACCTGCCCTAATATTACCATAACCCTTCTGTTTCAGCCTTCTCCATTATTCACTTTCTCAGTAGTAAAAGTAACCAGCACAGTTGTAACACCTAGCTTTTAGGAAGAAGTTCTATCCAAAAAATGTTCCCCAAAAGTTCTGAAGTTCCACATAGTCCTTCTTCCTCTCTCTGAACTCAGGGCATATATTGACCATAACACTTGGCAATTCTTCATTGAAACCTTTTCTATTTATTGCACTATCTATTTTTATTATTTAATGAGTTAATACCTGACCTCTACTAGATTTGGTCTCCACTACCATCCCAAAGACCAGGAGCCAGCATCTTGTTCTAAATTTTATTTAGATCCTCTCACTATCTAAGGACATAGTATCCATGCTGATTGCTAGGAAAGTGTATCACTTTTTTTTTTTTTTTTTTTTTTTTATCATTTTGTATTCTTTTTCAGGCACCCACACAGTACTCCTTAGGTCCTTGTGTGGTATTCCTTTGTAATTCCTCTTGACTCCACCAATAATAGTCATTTACAGTGTGTCAATTTGGATCCTCTGAGAAGTAGATGTCAAAACAGGACTAGAGGTGCAAGAGATTTATTGGAAGAAATGCTTGTGAAAGAAAAGAAGTCAGGGAAAAACTTCAGACCACGATATAGGTCTGACATCATGAAAAGAGAGAGGGATGGAGGGATTAGGTAGAAAGAGCATGAGGTAGAAGCACAGTTATTAGAAAGTCTCAGTCAGCCAAGGGGGGTCCCCACTTGGGAATCTGAACTAGAATATGATGAGTGATTGCCTGGAAGCAGCTTATGAAATTGGTCTCATATTCTTGCAGTGGTGGATCTAAAGATATAATGGCTGGTCTGTCAGTTCACTATGTTCCCCACTACAGATTCTCTTAAGGGGACACTGGTATGGTATACTTCCATGACCACTACATATAGCTTAATGTGAATGAGCGTAACTCAAAGTGTTTATGCTTCCAAGGATGTTTGTATATAAACTCTTGCACAAATATCTTCATTTCAAGCTTTGTTACAAATTATAAAGTAAGCATCATATTTCAGAAACCATTAAACATACGAGTGATTTAGATAGAGAAGATGTTAGAGGTCTTTGATAAACTCCTAAGACTCTCAAGACTCCCAAGGAAGAAAGAAAACCATTTCCCACACTTGCCTTCCCAGTGTTGAAGCATCTCCAGACTATGCCCAGTGCTTCTGCTCTCAGGTAAAACTCTTAACTAAACAATGCTTCTCCTATGGAGAATGAGATTTGAGAATAGATTACTCAACTTTTTTCCACACCAAACAAATTTACGGAATAAGTTCCATGGCTCAACTCAATTTTGCTGCATTATTCACGTACAGCTACAATGTGTTTCCAATTGAGGTAATATTTAACAACTTGGAAAAACTCAAACATTCAAGTCAGCCTTAAGTAAAAGTGGAATTTCTCTGTCCCATTTGTGTGTTTATGTGTGTGTGCTTGTGCTCGAAATATAAATAGTAAGAGTTTTCAAGTAAATATTTGAAGGAAAATGTGTTAGAAATGCATATTTTATTTGATTTCTTTGTTTTGTTTGTTTTCTGTTAATATTCCACAGGGAGAATGGGGTTAGTGTGTCAGTCAGTTAGGGCTGCTATAGCAGAATACCATATAGACTGGGTGGCTTAAACAATAAACATTCATTTCTCACAGTTCTGGCGGCTGGAAGTCCAAGATCAGGGTGCCAGCGTGGTCAGGTTCTTGGGGAGAATCTCCTTCCTGATTTACATTGATGGCAGCCCTCTCGCTATAGCCTCACATTACAGAGGGAGCTAGCCCTCTGGTCTCCCAGAGGTGTAGGGAAGGAGAAAACTTTCCTCTGCCCTTATAAGCTCTTCCAGCTACTCTAATAATCAAATTGGCATAAGACAGATTAACAAGAGAAAATAACCAAATTTAAATACACATGTATGGGAACCCCACATACATGAGAGTTTCAGAGACAGAAAAGGGAAATGAGGCACATGTGACATTCTGAGATAAGATTGAGATAAGATGACTTGCGCCTTCAAAGGGGAGGAAGGTCACTCACAGAACCTTAAGAAGAGGAGATACGCAGTAATTAGAAGTTTGCCCTGCCCTATAGGTAACTCATAAAAAGTTATTTGTGGTGATAACCCTTATTTTGGGCAAGACCCCTAATTGAAATGTACTAAGAGAGAGGTAGAAGTTTCTCTTGAGCCTGCAGGGTCCCAATTGCCTTCAGCTCAAAAGTCTTCCACATGCCAAAGGGGAACATCTTGGGGAGGCCTCTCCTGAACCCCTTCAGTGGTTAGGGTTTCAACATATGAATTTTGAGGGGTCACAACATTCAGTCCATAGCAGGTAAGAATAACAGAATAGAAGAAGAATAGGAAAGTCTCAATGCTCTTACAAATTATCTTACAGATTAAGACAAACCCAGGTTGAACAAAAAGCAAATGCTTTATCATCACCCCCTGAATTATCAGCATTGCTACTCAGATTCTTTTTCATGTCTTGGAGACGGGTATTAAGTAAATGAGTGAGGAAGCCCTAAAAGGGGTTTCTGAATATATGGGACAGGGGTGGAGGCTGTCACAAATTAGAAAGAATTTGGCACATTTAAATAGGACAGCAGCAGCTATTGGGCCCCAGCCTTGTGAGAATTTAGTTTTGCCACATCCACTACTATTTAACGGTAAGAGAGTAACATGGGTTTTTATGTGAAGTCACCTTATAATTGTTGGTTCAAAAAATATATATAAAACACTCTTCAGGCCAAACAAAGATGGCTAAAAATCAATTTTATTTCACAGCCTACTAAATTGTAGCTTCTTTTCTACTGTGATGCCTTTCCCAGAAATACTTACATTGTAATGGTTTGTAAGCCTTTAAAGGGAAAAACTTTGGCAAGTTAGATTTTCAGATTTCAAAAAAAGGAATATTGGACATTGTACCTTCTCAGTGCCACCTAAATCTGAAATGTACACTATTGCCTATTCTAACTAGATCTAAGGCCAGTCTTGATTGGAAAACATAGTCTAAATGAACTCTTTGATTTTCTACAAGAATCACATTCATTTTCCATAGTAGTTTATATCATCACATGTAAGAAAGTGCACCATCATTATATTTGGTAAGAATACCAATTTTATTTAAAAAGTAAAGCCCTTGGCTAAAAGGAGCTTTTCCCCAGTTGGTGTATTTTAAGAAAGACAAGCCTCCCAAGTTTGCCCCAGACCTCACATTTGGCTGGTCATGGACTGTCTGTGCTGTCAGACATGACCCCTAATTTAAAAGGTAACAGTATAAAGGAAAAAGTAATTATCTGTTCAAGGCCTGATTCTATGGCTTAAACGCTTGGATGGCTCCCCAAAATTCTACTGGGAACCACAGGCCCAGAAGTGCTAGAGCATCTCATCTCTCCCATTGAAAAGTTAAAATAGGGCATCTTATCACCATGGTTACAGAGTTCTGTGGGTAGTCTTGGTCCCTTACTAACCAAAAAGATCAGTTAAGTGACTAACAGGGAATCTGAACTGCAAGCTGCACTGACGAGCTGGTAGCATCGGAGTTGCTCCCAGGCAGCCTGCGGCATCTTGGGGCTGACACATAGACCTTCACCTACCAGGTCCACATAAGGAAAACACATTTTAAACATGTTTTCCAATACTCATAGTCATAAAAATCAATAAGAATTTGGGCTTATTTTACAAATTAACTGGAAGATACAAGTATTTGTTAAAAATATGTATAGAGGATAATTTGCATTAATGTTTGTGGGGGAGAGAAAATTTCCACTCTTCTCTCTTAGTTCTTTTGGCTGGCCTAATAATATAACTGGCATGGGACAGATAAACAGGAACATAAAACCAAACTTAATTGTGCATGTACATATGGGGGTTCCATAAGGATATGGAGGAACCAGGACAAATCATAGTTAAGTCTTATGTACCGTCTTGAGCTAAGGAGAAACGGGATAATGGTTTGGGACTTCAAAGGGGAGGAAGGCAACTCACACGGAGATGGAAAAGCAAATGCTTGGTAAACAAATGTTTGCTGGGCCATCTTTAACAATGGGACACAGAGAGGACGCTGATCAGAGGTTCCTCCCTGTCTATCACACTTAGTTTGTATCAAACTATAGTTATCTATGATGATAGCTCCTTTCCTGGAGCAGGTCCTCTATGAAAATTATTTTAGGCAGTTAGGGGAAAGGCTAAAGATTTTTCTTGAGATTTTCGTTTCTTAAAAATCACCAACTTCAAATAATCCGTGTCTCAAAGAGGCATATTTGGGGGTGGCAAACTCTGCTTCCCTTCATATGTATTACATGTATTTAAGATTAACAAAATTAAATTGAACCCGAGAATAGCAAAATGTACCGCCTTCCTTAAAACAATACAAATGCAGGTGAATGTGTCCCTTCAGCTAACTTGTACTGGGTACCTTCTATGTGGTATGCATTGTACTAGATGTTGTGGACGATACAAACAAGAAAAGGGCAATGTCCCCACCTTCAAATCACTCATAAGCTAATTAGAGATTCATAAATGGAAAAATTATTGGCCAGCATAATACGTGATATACAAATGTTAGCTACAAATTGCTATGGGATCCAAGAGGAAAGAATAATTTTTGGGGGGAGTCCAGGGAGGCCTCCAGGTTGAAAGGACTTTGGGGCTCATTCTGGATGGAAGAGCAGGCAGAGGAAAGGCCAGCTGAAAAGGGTGCAACCTGTAGGCAGTGATGGTGAGGCCATTGCAGCGGGCGCTCCCTAGTCCTCACCGCAGGACTGAGGTACAGGAGGTTATTTGGAGCTAGAACAGGTAAAGCCTTGCATACTGGATTTAATACTGTAGGCAACAGGGAGCTAGTGGGCAATTTTGCTTAATCAGAAAGCAAAATTATCAGATTTTATTTGTCTCCTCCGCTGCCATATGGAGAAGGAGCTAGAATAGGTAGAGACCCATATGAAATGTAGAATAAGCATACTGCACTGATGCTCCAGCCTCCTTGTTGTTCAAAAACTCATCCTTTATTCAACATATATTCATAAGAAAAATTTCTGAAAATATACAGATCAATTTCTACTAGAATGTAGCCATATCCCCAAGGATTTTGTGGATAGAAAAAAAATCTCGTGTGATAACTTTGTATAGTCTCTCGTAAGAAAATAGGTTTAAATAATCACTTTTTCAGAATTCTGAGATTGAAAGATTTGTTTGTTTGACTCTCACGCATTTTGCATCGCAGATCCTTAAAAAAATAGCTCAAAGAGGGTGGAGATTAGACTTCCAAAAGAAAATAAAATGTATTGCATTCCTTTGGAAATAAATTAATTACGGTATCTGTAACATAGTCTTAGGAAGAGAAATATGCAAAAGAAAAATAATGCTCCAGAATAAAAAGGGAAAATAAAGAAAAACAACAAAAAGGAATTCAAGGAGAGTCTGAAACTGTGTTGTACAGTGTTGCCTGGTTAACAGTAAACATGTCCTGCCTTCCTCCTCCACCATCCCTGATGTGTCATGAAACTTAGACAACATTTAATCACAGCTGCACTCACCACTAATCATCAATACACACAACCCAGAAGCTTTTGTCATCCATGGGAGCCCAACGCAAAAAGAATCCTCAAGAATGAGAGGAATAGGACTTCACTCATGGCCCTGTAATTATTTCCAGCTGATTCCATAGAGAAGATTACTAGATTTAATTTGGGAAAAAAGACATGGTTTTAACCATATCTCTAGGCACTATGCTAATCATCCACATGCATTATCTATTGTAGCAACACAACATCCTACGCTTCTCATTGTACAGATCATTGCCCTAGAGAAGATAACGTTCCTGAAATCATACAGCTGGAAAGTGGCCCAAACTAGATTGGCCCCGTTGCTTCTGGTTCCAAAGCTTGCGCTCTAACAAGGAGAGCTACCAACATAAGGAGAGATGCCAAGTTGCCAGCTGAGTAAGACAAGCAGGAAATTCCATAGTTTTTAGAAAAAAAGCACCCCTCCGTCCCAAAAACAAGTCAGGCACCAAGTCAAACACTTGCTGAAAAGGGCTGTAAATTTGGCACTCTGGTTCCTAGCAGCCAATTCCACCACCCCCAAGCCATCAGTTCTATGAGCCTGTAAGACAAAACAAACCATTTTATTAAGAAAATAAAAATTAACTTCTGCTAGTGAGTATAACAAAAATGGCTAACATTTATAGGTTATCATGTGCAACTACAGGGCTTAATTGACTTCCATGTATTTTCTCATTTGATGATGACAATAACCGCATTCAGGAGATGCTACTATGATAGTCTCTGTTTTACAGAAAAGAAAACTGGGCCTTACCAGTGAGCTGCGCCCTCCACAACTAGATTGAAAACAACGACTTGACATGGAACTGATGGGTCCTGGAAAAACACACTGTTCCCCAATATTCCCCAATTAAAAAAAAAAAAAATTAAACAAAAAACATAAAAGAAAATTGGGCCTTAGAGAAGTTAAGTGGGTTTCCCCAAAACACATAACCAGTAAGTGGGTCTGGCAACCTCCAAATCAGGAAAACTCTTTGCCTCCCTCATGCCCAGGAACTTCACCACTAGGTTGTATCTGAAATAAATTTACCCTGTAAGTCCTCAAGAAAGCAGAACAAACAATGTAGAACAGTGAACCTCAAACCTCAATACATATATAAACCACCTGGGGAACCTTAAAATGCAGACACTGGTTCAGTAGATTTGGGGTGGGGCTTGACAGTCTGCGTTTCTAAACTGCTCCCAGGAGACACTCACGCATCTGGCCAGGACCATCCTGTGATTAGCAAAGCCACGGCAAACAATATCCCTACGGTTTGGAGAGGTTCTATCCTATAGCAGCCCTCAAAGGAAGTAGATGGCATAAAACCAAAGCCTTTCAGTAAAAGCATCTGTTTTTAAAAGCATAAAGCATAACTATACGAGGAATGTAGCACTGGAATGGTTTGTCCTAACCAAGGAATTTAAAGTACCTAGAGAAAAAAATGGGTATTCTATTAATAATACACCTTATGCACATACTATTTGTCTTTAATTGCAACAGAATTGTAACTAATCATTCCAACTAGATATACAGGTACTGATGGCTAGATCTCAGTGAGGTGGGTGTTAAGTGCGAATTACACACATGACACTGATTTACTGGGAGAAAATTTTAAAAAGCCAAAGCAGAAGGGGAAGAGAGAAAAGATTCAGAGGGAAAGAGCCTCTTATTTTCATGCCTAGACAACAGATTTTTCTAAAATAACTGCTCCGTGGCAGCACCCCAGATAAAGAACTTCTCTTTTCAATTAACAAAGGAGGGGAAGGAGCTTCTCAGACTGCTGCTTCAGAGCCCACATTTTTCATTTTTTTTTTTAACAAAACTGTGTATGTCCAACCAATATTTTGCTTTTAATTTAGAATCTGCTGCCAAGGAAACATCAATACCTAAGCACATTCAAGGTAAAAAATTTTTCTTCCGGTTTTTGAAGTGAATCATTTAGCAAGGTAGCAACGAGTTATAGAGTTTAGTTGATCCAGTAGTTTGTTGGGTCTAATCCTAATCACTGGTACCTTGATAAATCAGCTGGCCCTTCTTATGCCTGTTTCTTTACCTATAAAGTAACTATGACTATATAGTGTACTCTCTTGCAATTGAATTCTGAGGTCCCTTTATCTAATGTGTAGTTTGTCATCTCATTATGCATGATCAAGAATCTATAGATTCCAAGTCATCTGTGTAATTACACTGCGAAAGAAGAGGACTACAAACTTCCATTTTTCTCCTTCAGTAACGCAAAGCCGGTACTTGCCTTGGCAAAAGGAACTGAAGCAATGTGAGAGCAAAGCGAAGTTTTTGGAAAATCCCTTCCGTACCAGCCATATATAGTTCCCGTTTCTCAGTTTCATGGTGCTTCAGAACTCAGAGCCACAGAAAGCCACAAGCTGAGTGAGGTGTGTCTAACAAGCTCCCTCTGGGTCATCGCCTACAGGAGACACAGTCACAAGCAGAGGTGGATTCAGGCTGTGTACGCCCGGAAGTTTTCACAATGTGAGGGTTCCTGTTAGAAAAAATGCAAACTTGTGAATTCAAATGTATCGGAAAATAAGAAATCACAACAAATAACAAATTAAAACCTGACAAAATATTACAAACATCCAGAAAAATAACAATTTTATTAACTTCTTGACACACTTCTAGTAGTCTTTTTTTCCCTCTATTTTTTCAACTTAATGCTCTTTGGATACCGTGTTATATGACAATTATTTTATATTAATTGGTGCGCAAAAGTAATTGCAGCTTTTGCAATTATTTTTAACCTTTTAAACTGCAATTACCTTTGCACCAACCTAATACTTTCTATAGAGAGAAAAGGACTTCAGCATCTCTTTAAGCAGGGTGGTTCAATTTCTTAAATTAATAATTTAGCAAAACTGCTTTCAGCTTCACAACTCATTGGAAATTTCATATACATTTTTAGGATCGTGGTCAATATTAGGAAGGCTTTTATCAAGTTTTTTTAACATGAGATCTTTAAACTTGAGAAGAATTTTCTACCAGCTGTATCTAGTTTAGTACATATCAAGCCATTTCCTCCTCCACCACCTACATACTTCTGATGCTGGACACTATACACACATCTGAAAGCTTGACCGCGCGCCTGGCCTCATACTTGCACAATACAGTGGACAGTTGGAATTTTTCTAGAAGCCATTTCAACATCAAGACAGCTAGCAGTAACTCAGTCATGTGTAGAAGTGTGAGTCAAATATAACCCCACACTAAACATATTCCCAACTCAACTTTCCTACAACTGAAGTCCCCAAATGCCCACAGCCTTCCAATGCCAGTGGATGCAAGGGCAAATGTGATAAAAGAGAAAGTCAAAACGAGAAGAGGAAGTGACCCTAGCCAATTGTAGTTAACATATGTTATTGTGTACATTTGTGAGGGGTCCCTGCTAGGCACGTCCTGAAGCTTAAACATCATTTGCTTCATTATAAGTCCACCTCTGACAGAAAATCACTATTCTCTCATTTTCTCCTATCAGACAACTTTACTACAACCACCTTCCGTTTGATTTCTTCACGTGAAATACTGTGCTACGTGCTTTTCAAACATTAGCTCATTTAGTCCTCACAACAACACTATGGGGCAGTTATTATTGCACAGCTGAGGAAACGGAGGTTCCAAAAGGATAAGCCATTTGTTCACGATGGCAAAGCTAGTGCAATCGTTTCCAAACCTGGAACACACACAAGCTTTCCTACTTCCTTTAGAGAATAGAGTGAGTTCGGGGTGGAGAACGAACAAGAGAAAGCCTTACTATGCTTTCTTTGGCAGAAAAACAATATGGATAGATATCAAAGTCTTCATCAAGAATTTAAAATCTTGCATCAGTACCTCCTAGCAGTAAGTTGGATCGTAGGTAAAGATTCCAAATTTAATTCAGATATTAGCACTGCCTTTGGGTAACTCGGATAGGCCATGCACCAATAGTTTCAGTCAATTTTTATTACATGCCAATAACATTGTCTAATAAAATTAAAAACACATTATTGCTGTTCTCGAATCAAGATTCAGCAGACCTTACTAAATAACATATGTGTCCTGATTTGATATTGCTTACTGGGATAGTATGTGTAGATTGTACCCTGTAAGAGTCTATATAACAAAGAATGATTATAACAAAATTATCCTATTTGACTCTAAGGAATTACTAGCTATAATTCTCTCTGGTTTCCTTGCTAAGCTTACATCCACTGTACCAGAAAATTTGAGATTGGCAACCTACCACCAAACCCTAGCTCTGTTCAGATCATTGAAAGCCATCTATTTACTATTTAGGTTTGCACTATTAGTTTGTTCCAATTCCCTCTGAGAATGTGGCCGCACCAAAATGTTCACCTCCAGAAAATCATAGAGAGGCTCCTTTGGGGGATCTTAAATGCAGTGCATGCTGCATTGTATATCCAACCCCCCTTCTCAAACAATTCCAAACAGATGTGCTCCCCATTATTACTCATCAGAGAAATGCAAGTTAAAACTACAGTAAGGTATCACTTTGCACAGACTAAAAGGGCTTTAATTTAAAGACAGACAAAGCTTAGTGTTGGCAAGGATGTGGGGAAAACGGAATTCTCAGAAATTGACGGTGGGAGTGTAAAATAGCACAATCACTTTGAAAAATACTTGGCAGAAGTAACTAAAGCTAGACTATGTAAACCTATAACCCAGTAATTCCTTTCCTGGGTATATATTCCAAAGCAATGAGTACTTATATCCATTAAAAGACTTGTACAAAAACGTTCATAGGCACTTCTTCATAACATCCAAGAAGTGGAAACAACTTAAACGCCATCAAAAGTCAAAAAGATATATTGTGGTATAATT
Source organism: Rhinolophus sinicus (assembly GCF_057876585.1). Lineage (NCBI taxonomy): Eukaryota > Metazoa > Chordata > Mammalia > Chiroptera > Rhinolophidae > Rhinolophus > Rhinolophus sinicus. Next base: position 178,914,587 of record NC_142501.1, on the reverse strand, counting down.
ATACAATGAAATACTATACAGAAATGAAAATGAACTGACTTTGGAGCCAACAAGAATAAATCTCACAAACAAGTATGAGTGAAAGAATCCACACACACAAGACTATATAGTATAATATTTATAACCAAATTTACAAACAAATATGACAGCATTCACAAGCAGGCAAAACTAATCCATGATCATGGATGTGGGTATTGACTAGGAAGAAATGTTGGAAATTTATATCTTCATCTGAGTGGTGGCTAAGCAGGTGATATATATGGAAAATTTAGTGAGTTTTGTACTTAAGATTTGTATACCATAAATGTATGTCATACTTTAATGTGAAATATGTTTTATATTGACATCAAGGCAGATCTGCCTTGAAAAGAAAAAAAGATTAAGACATAATAAGAGCGAAACAGGAAACTTGGAGCATGTAGAAAGGAGCATATACCCACCGTGCCCTGGAAAGAGAATAGAGGAAGCACGAAGGAGGGCAGCAAAACCTGGGGTATCTCTGAGCCAACTAAGTTATTCTCAGTCTCTCTCCCTCTCTCCCGTTCCCTCTACCCTCTATCCAATTTCTTTCTTATTTCTTGCTTTCCTATCTTGACTCTCCCACCAACTACCGTGTTTCCCAGAAAATAAGACTTAGCCGGACAATCAGCTCCAATGCGTCTTTTGGAGCAAAAATTAATATAAGACCCGGTCTTATTTTACTATAATATAAGACCAGGTCTTATATAAGACCAAGTCTGTAATATAATATAGTACAATATATAATACAATACCGGATCTTTACTGTAATAAGATATGATACGATGATATGATATAAGACGGGGTCTTATATTAATTTTTGCTCCAAAAGATGCATTAGAGCTGATTATCCTGCTAGGTCTTATTTTCGGGGAACTGGTACAGAAAGGAAAGGTAGAAGCAGAGCTTTGGATTCAGGAAATCCTGATCCATCCCATTCTATGGTTTTTCGTGAAGGGTTAGGATTCGCCCTGAATGGATTGGCAGGTAATGCCCTATTTAACATTCAGGTAATATAAAAGTCAGAATGGAAGGGATTTTATAGTGAGTCCACTACAGTCTTTTTAATTGTAGTTATGCTTTTCCAATTACTTTATTTCAGCAACAAAGAACTGTTAGAAGGCATATTAGCACTTTAAAACAACCTAAATCAATGTTAGTTAGTGATGTTTATAGAAGTCACTGGAAGGAATTTTTAATTTTTTAATTTAAGTGTAGTCGGTACACAATATTATATTAGTTACATTAGTTTCAGGTATACAACATAGTGATTTGACATTTTTATACCTTACAATGTGATCACGCCACTGATTCTAGTAGTCATCTTTTATTGTGCAAATTTATCACAATATTATTGACTATATTCCCCTTCACTCTTTTCACCCATCCCTCACTCCCCTCTCCTCTGGTAACTATCCCTTTCATCTGTTTCTGGAGTCTATTTTTGTTTTGTTTTTTTTAGTTCTACATACAAATGAAATCATACAGTATTTGTCTTTCTTTGCCTGTGTTCACTTAATATAATACCCTCTAGATCCATCCATATTTTCCCAAATGGCAAGATTCCATTCTTTTTTTATTGCTGCCTAATATTCCATTGTGTGTGTGTGTGTGTGTGTGTGTGTGTGTGTGTGTGTATACATACATATGAACTAGGGATGCCAAAAAATGTACACAAGTGGACACTTTGGTCAACGTTGCTCAAGCAGTAGTTCGCTGTAATCAGAAGTGTCTGGACACTGATCGTACCACTTTGAGCACCTCTTGTAATTGCAGAAGTCAAACGTGACTTGTACTCATCTTTTGTTATCAGTATATATTGAGTATTACTATTTTAATACAGTTTTCCTTTCTTAAAATGTGTATACATTTTTTTGGCACCCTCTGTATGTACATTTATCTATCAATGGATACCTGGGTTGCTTTCATATTTTGGCTATTGTAAATAATGCTGCAATGAACATAGGGTTGCACATATCTTTACAAATTATTGTTTTTGTTTTCTTCAGATAAGGACTCAAAAGTTGAATCCTGGGTCATATGGTACATCTATTTTCAGTGTTTTTGAGAAATCTCCATACTGTTTCCCATAATAGTTGCACCAATTTGCAGTCCCCCCAACAGTGTGCAAGGGTTAAGAAATTTAACACTATTTAGTGATTATTCCTATGGTATATCTTCACAACAACAGGTTTTGGATAAACAAGTCTTTGAGGTATTACTTTAAAATGCAATATGGTAAAGTGGGTATCATTGTGAAGGTAGCACATTTACACAATGATCAGAATTGTCCTAGCATTACGCAAATGAGTGCATGTGGCTCAAGATACAGTTTCCAGTGTTATATCTCAAATGAAATAAAAAATATGTCCTCCGGGAAAATGTAAGAAAATTTGAAGTGGTTCTAGGGATGGCAAAAATATCTCAAAGTTTCAAGTGAAGAATTTAGTTTATAGATTTGGATTTTCTACATTGAAGAGTCTGTAATTGCTTCATAAAATATGAAAGCAGGAAAAAAAACAACCTTGACCACTTCATCTATATCTTTAAAAGTTTGTATTCAAATTTGGACAAAGAAGTGATTGCCTAAGATTCAGTCATTTTGTATATGCATATGATGTAAACTTGACACTTGAACTTAAAAGTGAGGCAAGTAAACACAGCTTAATCTTTTTATCAAATTCTAGTTTGACACTTTTGTCTTTCTCACATCATATTTCTGAATCTATATTCCCAGGAGAGAATTGTCTATAATCTGAATGCAATAAATTAGGCAACCATATTTAAGGTTAAAAATACCACTTTGAAAGAATAGGAATATATGGTTCATGCTCAAAAAAAAATCATAATACAGTTAAAAACTGTGGCTGAGTTATTGGCTAAAGTCCTCACTATATACTAGTAATAAACCAAAGTATCTGCCCTTGGAACATCTTGGAATGTGTTGCTAAGAAGGAGCACATCAATGGTTCAAGGGAGTAATGTTAGTAGAACAAGTTAAGTTCAAAAACCCCATTCTACCATCATTCTACCATCACTCTATTACCCTGCGTGTATTGCTTAACTTCTCTGCACCTCTGTTTCCCCATCTGTAAAATGGGAATGATAATGCTACCCACCTCATAAGGCTTTTATAATTAAAGAATGCTAAAATATTTCTTAAGCAGTTAGGAACACAACTTACACATGGCAGTTATTCAATAAATGTGAGTCTTATACTTTATCCTCTTCCCTTTTGTTGATAACATTCACAGCCTTTTACATTTTCACCATAAAGGACTTTTTGTAATACAAAAAGTGAATATGATAAAATACCATAGAAACCTAATAGAGCAGAAAATGGAAATGTAGAGACATGAAAACAAGTTTATTTTAAGCAACACATTGCATGTCAGAGATTAGGCTAATGATGACTTTAGCTCCTTTAGTGGATCTGTGGGTGTCAACTAACACATCAAAGAAGCCAAATCTCTGGTGTGACAGGTTTCTTCCTTCTTTTCCTCCCACCACTTCATGTAATGTTCACTGACTTGAAACTTAGCTGAGGTGAGCCGTAATAAGATTCAAATAAAATGTTCTTCTATCCAGAAGAGGTCAAACTTGGATCCCTGGCAAACATAAGCAACACCTCTCTTAAAGGATTTTAAACAACAAATTGATGATACAGCAGCATATAAAACTGTAACTAGAAGCAGATTCCATTAAAAGTTCCACAAAGTATTGCAAGGACACTATGGACGATTGAGAGTGAAACGTCCTGTGTTCCAGGAAGAGCATTCAGGACACATGTTCTGGTTTATAAAAACCCCCCCATCTTTTAGTTGGCAACAGCTTGCTTTCAGTCCAAATAACATTCTCCAGAAGTTCCTGGGCTTGTTGGATCCCCTGTCTTGCAGCAACTTTAAGAAGCATCTCTAGGTTCCTAGGAGAGGTAGTTATTTAGTAGTGTAAAGAGTAAACTGAAAGCACCTGTGTGCCCAAGTGTTTAGGCTATGGGCCAGGTTAACACCTGTTTAGACTCATTCTAAGGTGTTGAGGGAAACACATGCCATTTCATCTGGATTTCATCATGGGTGTCTTCATAATAACAGCAGAGCTACTCAAAGAAATAGTCTTACAACATCAGAGTCCAGATGGATTCTTTTGCCCAATTTTAGGAAGCTTTTCTAGCCAAGACTCTTAGGTAATGTCTGAGACACCCCTCTCTGCAAGCAAATTCTGTATTTTGGTTTGGAAGTGGTAACTGGAGAAGATAACTCCATTCAATCTGCCCACTGTCAGCTGTAAAACTTCCAGCCATCAGCTGTAAAAAGAATACATTGACTACGCCATTTTGACACGCTGCCTCAAAATGGTTACTTCAAAATTTCATCACCAAGCAATGCATGCAACCAACATCCCTGAGTATACTATTATTATTCCCAAGACTCACTCAACCCTCAGTCACTCGGAGACGCCTCTTTCTGAACATTGTCTACCTCTCAGCCTAAGGTAGATTAAGGGAGAGAGTTGGGGGAGGGGCGTGTACACATTACTTGGTATTGAAATACATGTCAGTTGCAGTACTTTAAAAAAGCTGATAGCATAATGGTTTATTGGGGGGGGGGGCTATCAAAATGTCTCTAACTCAAAATAGCTGCATGAAAATGTCACAGACCGTGAGCTATTTAAAAACATTAAGAAAACCTTTCCATAGAAAGCAGTAGTATTACTTTTGATGACTTTGAATAACCAGGAGAGGATTAGTCCAAGAGACACGGGAATTTGTGCCCAAAGAGATCTATCTACCTTTTATTTTTATGTGTTCTATTCTGCTTAAAAGAAAATGCTATAAATCTATAAAGATGGTTCTCTAGAAAGTCTTAGAAATGTACAGGAGACTATAAGGACCTTGAAATAACCTGGCCTTTCAGGCACATGGAATGCCTTAAGAATTTAATCAGTGGGATCTATGCACATATATGAATCTTGGATTCCCTTGCGTTGTGACTCTTATCATAACTCACAGCAATGTAAGTACGTAAAAAAATCAAGAGTAGGAAGTGAGTTATATATAAAATGCTTTTGTCTGTCAATTGCAGGTAATATATGGGGGGAAGGCTTAGAAGAAATGACTTATCAGCTGGAAGGGAAAAGACAGCTAATTTCATCACCCTACTTCCATCGAGCCAGTCCTGTTTTTCAATTTTCCTACTGCAAGGTTAAAGGAAGCTCGGGGATGCTGTTGCTGGGAGGCTCATCTGAAAAAAAAAGGAAAAGAAAAAGGGACTGCTGATGGCAGGTGTGAGGGAGTATGTAATACAAAAAAGGAAACAATCCTGTGGAAAAACATCTTCTTCATAAAACCAAGGGGAGTACCAATAAAAATATGCACCCATTACTTCCATCTTATATATCTAGACAAACGTTAACAAGTCTCTCTAATTAAAAATGTTTCTCTTACTTGAAACAAGTACAGTACTTAAAAAGCAAACAAAAAAACCAAATCTCATTTGCTCCAAATCCATTCATCAGCTTTTCCAAATATTAGTACAATTATACTCTTCTAAAATACACAAGAAATCAAAATATAGGAAAGGACTATCTGGGAATGTTAGGAATTCAGTAACATAGAACCTGATCCTTAAACACTATTAGGTTGGTACAAAAGTAATTGCGGCTCAAAAGGTTAAAAATTGCAAAAACCGCAGTTATTTTTGCACCAACCTAATGTTTCCAATTGCTGATACAAGTATATAAATGTAATGTGCTAATACTTTCCAATAGAACTTTCTGCGAAGATGGAAATGTGCTGTACCTGAGCTATCCAATACAGTAGCCACTAGCTGCGCACAGCTATTGAATGCTTAAAATACTGTAGATGGTGCCACTGAGGAAGTGAATTTTTACTTTTCATTTATTTAAATTTAAATGGTCACATGTAGTTGATAGGTATCCTATTGGACAGTACAGATTATATAACTATTGTCTTGTTACTTTGCAGTTTTTTTCATATTAACTATGACTGACTAGGGGAAAAGTTGTCAGAAATACAAGAAAATGTACAAAAGTTTGCTATCTTTAATGCACAAAAATTTTGGAAAATGAGAAAGTAACAAAATCCAACAGAAAAATGGACAGAGTGGACGAATAGGCCATTCTCAAGAGAGAGAAAAAATACAATAGACATTTAGAAAAAATTTTCAACTTCAAAATTGATAAAATTTAAATAAGACTTGTTATTCAAGTTGTCAAAGATTAACAAATGATTAAAAACAATATTGATAAGTCTATGAGCATTTACACTAGAACTTGGACCATCTTTCAAGGTAGTTTGGCGATATGCATCAAAAGCTTTAGGAATGATCCTTGTCTGACCTGATAATTCCACTTCAGGTGATTTTTTTTGGAAAGGAAATAATTAGATGTACAACAATATATATACTGTATATAAAAGTCTCTTCCCAGCAGCAGTTTGTGATAGTAAGAATCTGGGAAAAGGACTTGAACTTTATGTTTATAATATAGTGAAATCTTCAAGTAAAGTGTATTACACATATATTAATTTTAAAAACTCTGAAAGAATATTCATCAAAATGTCAAAAATAGTTTTACTATGCTGTGGGGTACAGGCAATTCTTTTTTTTTTTATGTTTTCCTCATTAGACATAAATTATTTTGTAAGTCATAAACCATAAATTCCACAGGGGAAAATCTTTAATTTTTTTTTTTTTTAGTTAGACATTTATCATTTATATCCCTCACATAGTGACAACGCCTCTCCCCCCATCCACCAACACTCTGACATCACACACAGCCATTACATTTACAGAGGAAAATCTTGACTTTGTAACACTTTCCCCACCCCTGTCCCTGACAGTGGAAGACATCACTGAAAAGTGGAAAGATTTTTCAAACTAGCCTTTAATCGTGTGGTCCCATGTAAGGGCCTGGTTTACAAAATATTTAGAACAATACTTTTAAAATCTTAATGCATGTGCTAGTCACCCTACAATCTTGTTAAAATGAAGATTCTGCTTCAGTAGGGCTGGGTTAGGGCCTCTGTCGTGCAGGGCAGCCTGCGGGGTCGCTAGTCCCACTCCCCACATAAGAACACAGGATATGGTGAGGCCAAAAAGGAACACCCACGGGGCCATAGGTAGGGGAGTCATACCACTATTGTCTCACTGGTGGCACTATAGTCTCACTGGAGGCTAGGGTCACACGACCTGCAACCTGCTGTCCACTTCTCTGCCTGCCAACCAACCGACTCAACTCTCGACTCCCGACTGACTCCCCAACCAGCGCAGCCGTGGCCGTTATATAAGTGGCTAATTGGCTAACTGGTTACAGCTGACGGCCAACTAGCCACAGCTGATGGTCACCTACTACCCGAGCCAGCACCTTTCCATGTGAGCCTGAGAGCCTAGAAAACTGCTCTCTGGGACTCTGTCCCCACAGCCTCAGATGCTGCATTTCTAAAAAGTGTCTGCCTGGTAATGCTAATGCTGCAGGTGTGTGACCTATACTTGCAGTTGCAAGGGATTCAGTCAAGTATAGTGTCATGCAGGGTGGCATGTGGGGTCTCTGGCCCACTCCCCACATAAGAACGCAGGACATGGTGAGGACAAAAAGCAACACCCATGGAGCCATAGGTAGGGGAGTCATACCATGATAGTATCGCTGGCGGCTGGGTTGGAAACACAGGAAGCAGGAGCCACATGATCCTCAACCCATCATCTGCTTCTCTGCCAACAACCTCACTTGCCAACTGCAATCCGCCTTGCTAACTGCAATCCGCGCCTCTCTGCATTCTGCAATCCACAATCCGCGCTTGCTGTCTTAGCCACGGGAGTTATATCAGTGGCTAATGGCTCACCGGTAACAGCTGATGGCCAACTAGTCACAGCTGATGACAATCTACTACCCAAGCCAGCACCTTTCCACATGAGGCTGAGAGCCTGGAAACTGCTCTCTGGGACTCTGTCCCCACATATAGTTAAATCACCAACTACACTTTGCCACTCTGGAGCCATGTAATTCCCATCCGGATTCTGGAAGGTATTTCTTCTGTTGACAAGAGAACTTTATCATAATACCCATTTTAAGGTTCATGTTGGCTTAAAATGGCTTCCTTTGCTCATTTGCATTTACTTTATAAACCACTACAGACTTCTAACGGTTGACCTCACTACACATTACAGTCACTTGGGGAGCTTTTCCTGCTCAGTGAAGTCAATCTAATATTCTAACTTGACAAGCCAAGTTGGTCAACTACTATTCTAGAGAGAATAAAGGGAACTTCTGAGAAAAGATGAGCTCATCAATACATCAGTAATAGCAAAGCCATAGCTGTGCTCAATTTTCTCTTAGAAAGCCAGACACTTCTCAGGATCATAAGGGACCCTATACATCTGCATTATCCAATAGAAATATAACTCAAGCCTTGTATAATTTTAAATTTCCTGGTAGCCACGTTAAAATTTTTAAAAAGGCATAGGTAAAATTAATTTAAACAATAAATTTTACTTAACATTATCAAAAATAGAATCCTCTGAAGTGGAATTTTGCTGTAGTACTCTTTATATAGTTCTGTTTTATACATTTATATTCTAAATATAATAATATTTAAAATATTATCATTTGTTGTGTAACCAATATAAAGAATTACTAATGAGATACTTTATATTCCTTTCTTCATATAAAATATGGGAAATCCAGTATGTATCTTACATGTACAGTGCATTTCCATTCAGACACCACATTTCAAGTGCTCAGTAGCCTATGTGGCTGCCATCTTGGAAAATATAGCTTTAAAGAGTATTATAACAAAATTCCACTTGAGAAGATTTCTATTTTTAAATGAACTGAGACTCTATGAACCCAAAGCCAATTCTCTCTATTATGGAAGTTCGGCCTTGCACCTAACTTGTCCTTATTTTCTACCACAGTTTCCATGTAGAATGGAGTTTCTAAGATCTACAAGCCTATTTATTTCTATTCTTTAACCTCTAGTTAGAGTGAGAGGTATGATATTGAAGTGTGTGTCTTCAAAGTTATTCTTACTTTCTCAAACTGCAAATATAATATGAAACATTTTTTTTGTGAGGACTCATCAGGCCAATGCCACACAATCAAAATCAGGAAAGCTGCCTGTGGAAAATTTAGCACACTGAATACACATCAGTTATATAAAATTTAGGCCCAACAGTGGATGGACTAAATAATGAGTAATTTGTGTTTCCACTTTGAAATTTTAAATTAATGTATCTCTTATGGTCAAGAGTTCAAAATTTCAATAAACAAGGTAATGCTAATATAGAGCACTGTTAATAAAATTATTGATGTTCTGAATCTTGACCTAGAATGGTACATGTTCTCCCATTTAACTCTTTTAAAGCTAGTCTATTGTTTGCTTACATTGTGTAGACTGTTTTTAAATGTATCAGTCAGTCACACCACGTCTGCTAGTACTCCTAGCCCACTATCAAGTGGAAAAAGTAGAAAAATACCAAGACTTTAATATTAAGAGACTTTAGACCTCTACCTTATTTTCGTTCTAGGGGGAAAAGCACCAAAATCATAAGTTTTATATTTTAGCACTTCCTGAAAAGATAACTCTAGAGGTCTACTTTTGGTAGATTTGTCATCTTTCTTACCTAAACCAATACATTGTCATCTCTTCATCCTTCATAACACCAGTTTCTGGGTAAAACCAAAAGAGATAGAGAAAGGGGAACTCAATAAACTGCTTGATGCTAAAATCTTCTATAAACCAGTAAGATACAGAAATCTAACCAGCAAATCCCTCTCCAACCACTTCCCCCAGTAGAACGAGCACCAGAGGAACAGAGAAGTTACCTTTCAGGTATCTCTGGCCAACAATATGCTGGGCACTGGGGTACCCAAAGCGAGCATAAAGACGTGCCACGTGGAAATGGAAATGCTGGGAATACTGTGGGGACAGAGCCCCAGAAAGCAGTTTCCAGGCTCTCGGCCTCACATAGAAATGTGCTGGCTCAGGTAGTAAATGGCCATCAACTATGATTGGATGGCCATCATCTGTGGCTAGTTGGCCGTCAGCTGTAACCACTGAGCCATGGGCCACTAATATAACTGCTGTGGCTATGCTAGCAGAAAAAATGGGGGCTAGCAAGAAAATGGCAGCTGAGCTAACAAGAGCGGATTGCAGTTAGGATGGCGGGTTGCGGACAGTGTGGATCCAGCCTCCAGTGAGACTATAGTGCCGCCAGCAAGAATATACTAGTATGACTCCCCTTTCTATGGCTCAGTGGGTGTTCCTTTTTGGCCTCACCATATCCTGCGTTCTTATGTGGGGAGCGGGACCAGAGACCCCGCCGGGTCTCCCGCACAACAAATACAGACAGATGTAAAGCAGAGAGATCATAGTTCCCATTATGACCAGGAGCTGTGGAAAAAAAAGTTCAGGGGCGGAAGATGAGAAGAAAAATATGGGGATCTACTTCAGATATGGTTCAGATATGGGAGGAATGAGTATATTCTACAAGAAAGGCATTTCAGGATGGGAAGCATATGACTTAAAGATGAGATGCATCCTTTACAGGTGTCTGTTGGGAAAATAATATTTACTGTCACTAGTCTTATTTTTAGTCATTTTGATGTGCATTTTTCTTGGTTGATACAAGGTAACTATACTGAGTAATTAACTAGGATTAGATGCTGACCAATAGGGTCTTTAAAGTTTATAAAAGGTAAAAAATGAAGGCAAAAGAGGAAATAGAAAAAAGATTTACTATGTTTGCTATTTGGGCAAAAACATGAGGGTGAGACTAAGATGGGGAGGGAGGTTCCTGCCCTGCTTTGTCACAGTCTGGAGAACTCACAGCTTTGGCCCATTTTTCTGATACCTTCAGCTGCTTCTACAAATAGACAGCACTTTCAGCTCCCTCCCTAAAAAGGCCCAGGTAAGCCAGTGGGCCTCCAGAAGATGAAGGAAGGTGAGAACTCACAGCCCAAGTCATAGCTGTGTTAATTTGTTAGGGCTGCCATCACAAAGTAAGACAAACTGAGTGGCTCACACAACAGAAACTTATTTCCTCACAAGCTGGAGCTAGATCTTCCAAAGCAAGGTGTCAGCAAGGTTGGTTTCTTCCAGACCTCTCTCCTTGACTTATAGATGGCTGTCTTCTCTCTGATGTGTCTTCACATCATCTTTCTTCTGTACATCCTGTGTCCAAATTTCTTCTTCTTATAAGGACACAAGTTATATTGGATTAGACCCTACTATAATTACCTTATTTTAACTTAATTACCTTGGTAAAGAGCCTGTCTCTAAATACAGTCACATTCTGAGGTACTGGGGGTTAAAACTTTAATAATAAGAATTTTGGGGGGAATAGTTTAGCTGACACTGGTAGCCTACACTGACAATGTAGGATCCTTCCTAAAAGAGCCAGTGCATTGGCAGATCACCTTTTTAGCAGTTTGAACATGCTACTCAGTTCTTTTGAGAAGCGCTGCTAAGTGAGGCCCTTTCCCATCATGAGAAGCTTGCACATCAGTAATGGATGGATGCCCAAAACCAGTTTACGTTGTCGAACAACAAAACCAGCTTGGCCGTTAGTGTTTCCAGGGACATAGCAAACACCTTCTAAGGTGTCAGTTCATGCACATGTCAAGACCACATGTGCTTGAGGACAGTTCAGGGGTCATCCTCAGACCAGTTCCTAGCCATACTCAGCTGGTTTCCAAGGAGGTATTCATACTCTGAAAAAAGTATGGTGGTATTGACATCTTCATTTTCAGGTGGGATTTTACTTCTAGGAGAAGGTAAGAATACAGTTTCTAACCTGAAAACCAACTCTCAAGCGCTGGCATGAAAGGTAAAGATCTGTTACTGATTCCAAGACCAAAAACTAAATTTGAAAATAAACTTTTTAACTCGTCTTTTAGCCAAACAAATCAACCAGGGATTGAAAACTTGGAGAACAACAGGAGGGGTTTTGCAGACTTTAATTCAGAGTCATTATAAGTACATAACAAAGATCATTAAATATTTTTGATGGTCACATTGAAGATACGAGAGAGAAGAAAATTATTGTTAGCATAATCCAACATGGACAAAATTATAATTTATAATTATAGCTCTTTACACCTATATTGTAAATATACTTGTAAGTTATATGTTACTCTAAATAATTTCCAGGTTTGACGATATATCTCTCCTCTCATTAAGGAATTGTTGGTTACTCATAACGATGTAAGGCAAAGTCTATATGTCAGTCTTTGTGTGTGTGGGATGGTAGTGGCATGCTTTGTTGTTGAAGATGGATTTTTTTGTTTGGTTGGGTTTTTGGTGTGTGTTGGGATATTTTAATTTTTTAATTCTCTTATTAGGATATCCAAAGTCATATATATTGATTCTGTTTAATAAATAGATGGTGTTTCACATATTTCTATATGTTATAAGGTTGCATCACAGATGAATGTCTGTTTTGAAACTCCTCAAATCCCTTTTGAAATTATTTCATTTATTCAGTATTTATTTCAGATGTGTCTGATACTATTCTAGTCATTGTGGATAACATGGTGAATAAACAAGCAAAATTTACTACCCCGTTATAGCTTACATTATAATTGGGTTGGCGGTATGTTGGAATAGACAAAAGTAAAACATATGATATAACATATGATATGTTGGGTGGTAATAAAAGCCACCCCACCAAGAAAGAACAGAAGGAGAATAAAGAATGTTGCAAAGCAAGAGTTACCTTTTTCAAAGGTAGATGAAAATGGCGGGCAAAGTAGAGAAGGGCTTATCTCAAAGAGATATGCAGTTGTGGTTTTGTCTAATGGAATGAATCCCCATGAATTTCACAGGATGCCCAGATAAATTTGAGAGAACTATATCAGCAAAAACCCTCCTGACTTTAACCCAAATGAACAGATAGTACAAAATGAAAAGAGGGCATTGGACCTCAAATTTCTACTTGTAGGAAGCAGGCGAAGAAAACTACTCAGTTGCAAACACATGCTACCTATCATGAAAAAAGGCAGGATAAATCAGATAGTGGAACCAAGATCTCAGAGGGAGCTGAAAGCCATGGAGATTTATTCTCTGACCTTGAGGTCAATCAAGGAAATTCTAGTCTTTGCCTGTCTGGGACTCAGAATTGCTGTGGACTGAGAACTCCTTAGTGCCTCCCATTTTCCCCCTTTTGAACTGAAATGTCTACGGCACTTCCTATGCCTATTATACCATTGTATGTTGGGTGTATGGGGTCAATTTGTCTCTTTAGTCTCATAAGTCACCAACTGAGAGAAACTGTATTCAAGAAGTTGTACTTAAGGACCAATACTTGGAGAGCCTCATTCACACCTAGACCTGTTTTAGATAATGGGATTCTAACCTTTGAAATGATGCTGTAATTGGATGGGCCTTGGGGGCCTTGGGAGGTGGTGAGTATATTTTGCACATGGGAGGGATGTGAATCCTTGTGAGTTTGTGGGCAGAACGTGGTGGGCAGTCTATAAAATAATCACTGCTAACTGGAATTTACACCTTGTGTGAACCCCACCCCTTGAATGTAGGCTGAACCTTGTGACTCACTTCTAGCCAACAGAATTCAAAAGAGAAAGATGTCACCAGGACCAGATGAAACTGCAGGGACCTTTGTTCAAATATTATCAGGAATATCAAAATGGCAACAACACAGCATTAAACCAAGTGTGGAGCCTTTTTAAGCACAGAGCTCTGTGCAAATGAATAAGTCATATATCCATGAAGCTAGCCCTGGATGTTACTTCTGAGATTAGATTATTTTTAAAAGTGGCCTCTCTCTCTCTCTCTCTCTCTCTCTCTCCCTCTCCCACTGAGAATATCAAAATGTGATCCTATTTCTTATTTACAAATAGGGTCTTTGCAGATGTAACAAGTTAATACGAAATCATACTAGATTAGGATGAGCCCTAAATCTAATGACTGGTGTCCTTCTAAGGCAGTATAGAGATACACAGGGAAGAAAACCATGTGATGACAGAGGCAGAGACTGGAATGATGGGTCTGCAAGCTAAGGAATGCCAAGGATTGCCTGACCCACATGAGCTAATAGAGAAGCATGGCACAGATTCTTCCTCTGAGCTTCCAGAAAGAACCAAATCTGCCAAAGAGTTGATTTTGGACATCTGGCCTTCTGAACTGTGAGACAATAAATTTCTGTTGATTTCAGCCACCCAGTGTGGGGTAGTCTGTTACAGCAGGCCTAGGAAATGAATACACCCGCCAAAGCAAAGGTGTATCAGGCTTATTGTCTGTTATAAAATATTTGCCTTCCCAAATCTTAGGTTTCTTGTCCTGTTATGCAACCCACTGTCTGTGCAGCTGTTACCTGACTCTCTTGGCATCACCCTATGAGAACTGGGAAGGAACTGGTACAAATGCTGATACTCTGGCTGCTGCAATTGCGGTAAAAAACTGTTCTTTCTCTCTGACCCAGCAGTTTCATGTCTTCTGCCAGCATCCAAAAACTGGCAGGCTAATTTGTGAGTAGGATAAGTTGGATATGAAGAGTAAGATAAATAGAAAAATCAAGAATAACCTCAAGGCTTGTGACCTGAGCAATAGGGTGCATAGCGTGGTTCTATTTCCTGAGATGGGACAGACTGTGGGAGAAAGAGGTATTTCATTCTTCGCCTTCTGTGCCCTGATTATACCCCAAAATTACTGAAAGCTCCATAGAGTTAAATCAGCACCCGCAGTTCACCTAACTATTCTAACACTCAGCTTCCATTTCTCTATTTTGTCTTCCAAACATCATGAGACATTTGTTTGCTAAAATTCAAAAGCAATATACCTGCATTGTGGCAATTGATACCCATATCACAGCTGTTAATTCCATTTAGAAAGACAAGATTTGTTGGCTGTAATTTGTTTGGGAGTATTGCTTGCTTCTTCTGATGACTACTTCTTTTTCCTAAGTATTTACAACCTGTCTAAATACCAGTCTTTCTGATTACTCTGATCACCAAATATCATGATCAATAAAACAGGAATTCACTTAAAGTTTTCTGTGGGAAGTGGCTTTGGCTTATGTTTTTTTTTTTTTTTTTTTTTTGTAACCTTCTTCAGTGATGTCAGTTGCCAATGAGTTGTGCTAGTTAGTTGAGATCCAGTAAGGATAGATCATGCTACATTCAATTGGGTTCTAAAGACTCCATCTGCAGGAGCTCTGTGAATTATCAAATATTCTCTTGGATTCTTCCCTTCTCCTGATCTTTCCTTTCTCTTCCCACCTTTTTTTCCCCACACCTTCCATCCTTTTCCACCAGGGAGATGCCAGTGAGTGCAGAATCCAAGCAAGACCAGTGGTAAGCGGGGGGTGAGCACGGGTGAGTAGTTGGAAATTCATCGCAATGAGAAAACAAGTTAACAGTTGAACATACAAGAAAATGTATTGAAGATAATGAGAACCACATTTCTTACTAGCTGAAAAGGAATCTATCACATATGAAGAGCAAGTAGAAAGAACCCCAAGGCATAGGATTAAATTTAAAGTTTCACCATGAAATCACGTTTAACACACACACACACACACACACACACACACACACACAGCTAGAAATAGTTTAAATTGTATGCATGTGCACACACATGTATATGCATATACATATATGTAAATGTCCTAGTTCTCGCCACTGGAAAGGCCTAGATGCAATGACACCTCAGTAGCAGTGAGCATGCTGAGCACCCAGGTCTTTTTTTCTAAATACCATCTTCCACTAAACGGAACCAGGGATTCTTCAAGAAATGGCTAATTAGAACTAGAACATGGAATGAACAAAAATGTGCCGAGAGCATCTTGTTAGCCCTGAAAGTACTATTCAGTGAATGATGGGGACATGTCACAAGGACACAGAAGCCAGCTTTAAAAGAGCTTACACTAGCCAGACTGAGACAATTTCTGCACCACAATAAATAAGATTACCAGATTAAAAACCACACAATACAATTGGAATCCATGAGTCCATACTGAAACAAGCAAACAAGAGGGAGAAAGGAAAGCTCTTCCTTACAGTAGAACGTCAACTAATAAATGTAAAAAGATTGATGCAAACAAGGAATCACCATTTGGTAGCCCTCAGTATGATGGTTTTGGGCTGGAATCATTAATAAACACCAAGGCTAATATGGAGTCATTAATAAATACTAAGGCTAACATGGAAACCTTGATGAGGAATAGGTCATTAGTGTAAAATCTTAGAGTCTCTGCATCCAAATGTTGATTACTAAAGTAGACACAAATATAAGATCAAGTGGTGAAACAGATCAACATGTGTGGCTTCTGATAACGAGGCACTAAGAAGAGTACAGCATCATTTCTTGATATTCTTGCCAAGAATGCATGACTTGTCTCTGGGCACGAGGAAACAGCAGACATACTCAGGGTTAGGATCATCCTGTAGAATAAAAGCCATGTATTCTTTAAACTCAGAGTTGAGAGAGTGCAAGATTAAAACTGTTCCAGATTGAAGGACTCTCAAGAGACATGACCACTAAATGTAATGCAAGTTCCTAGACAGGATACCTGATTGAAAAGGAAACCTTGTTGGGACCATTAGCAAAATGTGAATGAACTCTGGACTCAAAGGTAGTGTTTATCAATGTTGCTATTCTTGTTGGCTGTATTTTCTGTCAGTACAGAGGCAGAGCATTCCAGTTTCGAGGAGGTGTACACTGGAGTATTTAGGGGGTGATAGGGCATCATGTCAGGGGGATAGAGAGAGGAGAGAGAATGAATGCAGTAAAATGTTAACTGATCACCCAACCAGATGCTGGGGATACAAGAGTTTTGGTTTACTCTGACATTTCTCTAGGTTTGAAACTAATTCAAAAAAATTTGTAATGGAAAAAGCAATATCATAACTCTTTTTAAAAATTAAGTAAAATTATATATATATATATATATATATATATATATATATATATATATATATATATATATAATTGGTTTATTAATCCCATCTGCAAGCTTTTTCTAAGTACGTAATTCAGTTGAGCCCAAAAAATATATATAGTATATATATTGGCTAACCAATAGAGAGCAGCTAGGCCATTTCCACAATCTGTATATCCACCCAAATGGCAATAGTGATAAAGAAATGAAAGTTAAATAGTTTTGCTTTGTCACTGTCATCTGTAATTTTATACCATCAGCTCAAAGCAGGGAGTCTATGCCTTTCTCCAAAATAAGTTTCTAAGCATTTTTATTGTCTTTTCCAATTTTAAAAACCTCTATTTTCTTCTTGTAAGCACATAAATTTTACTTTCTTATATTAATGTTAAATGTTTATTAAATGTTACTTTCTTTTCCCTTTATTATATGACCCTGTGGGGCTTGTTCCCCCCGCCCCCCATATCCTTCTTTTGTCTGGGTTAATTACATAGGGCAAATGCCCTGTGTAAATATCCATCTCTTGAGAGAAGATGTTATCTTCTTTTTCTTTTGGACCATTCTCTCATTTAAATTAAAAAAGTTGAGCCAGGCACTATGCTAGATATTAGGGATGAACAAAAACAAGAGCCCAAAACATACATAGCTTATGGTATGGGAGACAGACGCTAAACAAATAATACAATATGCAAGTAAAATTTCAACTGTGGTAAGTACTAGAATGAACCCTGTAATAGGGAGGTTGATTTCTTCATTTCTTTGTATTAAAGAGTAAGGATTAGTTTTGGTAAAATGAGGCTGAAAGGGGAGAGAGGGGGCAAATTATGAAAAGCTTTGATCAAAGGCCATGTTAAAGATTTTGGTTTTCATTTTAAGAGCAACAGGAAGTCTCTGGAATGTTAATGTGTATGGGGTGGGGGCAGATGAGGAATGGTGGGGAACATGATCATTTTGAGTTTCAGAAAAATAACTCCGACTTCAGTTTCGAGCTACAGCCCAGAGTAGAGTACACAAGATGTTCCGTTGGAGAGCAAGAACAGTATTTGCATTTCTATTATTACATCAGAAACTTAAGCTTTACTAATATTTAATAGAGGGATTCACTTAGTCTGTATGTCAGGTGGTCATATGCTGCTTAGGATAGCTGAGATTAACCTAAGGAAAGTATAATTATTCCACAATGTTGACTGGGGAATCCTCATCCATTCATGTATTCACATATTGGCTTTGTTTATACATTCTAGGTTAAGTGTATTTATAGACAGAACACTAGTTTAACTGAAATAATCTTTGTAAAATGCCACAATCTTAAAAAATACTCCTGTTAAAAAGGGGGGAAAAACATGGAATAAAGTTAATGCTAACATTGTAAGGCTAGGTGATCAAGAAATCACGCTGGGTTTCCGACTTGCATGACTCTAGTCCTGGAATAAGAGGACCAAGTGTGGGTGTGTTGTGGAGGAGAGGGCACAGGGCTGCATGATTTTGGTTTGGACCATACTGGGCTCGACTAAGTGCTTTTCAAGATGGATGTCGGGAATTTTACAGATGTCTAGACTAAACATTTGAGTCATCTAAGTAAAGTGGTAATTTAGGTTATATAGGCTTTCATGAAATCTTAACTTTAAGCATCAAAATTTCAATTTTTGGAAGCCTCATATTTCTGTGATCTGTCTTTCCTGTTTTAAATGATCAGAATTCTATATTTACTCTAATGTTTTTAAAGTTATCCTTTCTAAAATTAAGGGAAAATGTTTCCAATCTGAGATCTTACACACGGAGCTCACAGTATTTTTTTTCTTCATGAGTAAAGGTATTAACAACTTTTTATATGGGTGTTTGTTTAAAAGAGGCATTTGAAACCAACTGTTTTACTTTTTAAAGTATAAAGTTTTCAAACATACAGAAAAATAGATACACATGCACCCACCAGCCATATTTGCTAGGTATATATTTTACCGTGTTTGCTCCAGATTTTTTTAAAGTAAAGCATTTTAAAAATAAAAACACAATCCACCCTCACCTCTCTCCCCTACACTTCCCAGAGGTAACCACTAAGCCTGCATTAAGGGTGTAACATTCTAATGAATTTTTTAAAGGAGAATGGACTCAAGTTAGCTATATCAACTGGGATAAATCTTAAACACAAATGTGAAAGAATAAAAGATGTCCCAAGTTATTTTAGTATTTTACATGGTTTAATGAAAATAATATTTAACTACAATAGTATTGCTAAGGCTAGCTAAACATCAAATAGCTTTATTCTTGGTTGGAATTTTTTCAACCCATATGGTGTATGTTTACATCAACAGTAATGAGAAGTCAGAGACTGTTTTAAAATTGCAGTTTGTTTAGTAGAAAGCTGTTAAAACATGAAATTCATTAAAGGAAAAATTATTTTAAAAGGACCTTACATAGTGATGAACAGACCAGAATCATTTCTGGTTTAGTCCCTGACTATGGTCAATTCTATAAGTTTGTTGACCTAATTTGTGCTAAACTCTGTGGTTACAAAGATAAATATACAAGTATGACCTAGACCTTGCTCTCAAGCATTTCCCAGTTGTGGAGCAGAGATATAAGAAAGCTGTGAAACAACGTAAACGCTTTAATAATGATGCAGAATGTACAAAGTTCCAAAGAAGAGAGGATGGTATCTGCTTCTACCTAGTTAATTTCTTCCCAAGTTTCTGCCACTGAAATGGCCAATATTTTTTGCCTAGAGAACCCTTACGACGTACCATTGCAATGCTCTTTATTAATTGAGGCACAGAGAAGAGCCCTGAATTGGACGAAGAATGCTGTTGTCCTTCCTTCAAAGTAGAGCATAGACATAGTCCCTTCAGTTTCATGTTATAGATAAACATGAGCTCTCAGATTTTGTGTAGGAAAGTGAATAATTTTCATACAAAAAGGAACAAACTTATGAATGACCGCGTAGGCTTATTATTCCTTTAGGAATGAGGCATACATTTTGTTATTACTTAACTAAACATACACCAATTTTATTCTCAACCCTTAGCTTCAAAATAAATGACAAACTTTTATATATACAGTTGAATATATTTCTGATTAAACATCTGAAACCCTTTTAACTCTCAATCACATAACCCCTATTCAGGGGTATCAGGGCACCAGAGTATCTGGTGAACATTTTAAGCAGTTCGTTCCAGATATTATTATTACATTAGCAGTGGACTTATCACCCCTTGTCTCTTCTCTTAATCCTGATGGCTTGCCTAGATTCCACTCCTAAAAGGCTCACTCTCTAAATTAACCCTTATTGTCACCGAGGAGGCAATAGGCCAAAAGACAGCAATGGAGGAAAAGGGAAAAAGAGGAGGAGGAGAGAGAAAAGCGGGGACAGGTAGAAAGAAGAAGGAAAAGAAGAAAAGGAAAGGATTTGGAGCTAAACACATTTGAATGAGAACACCAACTCTGCCACTTCTTAATTTTTACAAGTTATTTAATTTCTGAGTCAGTTTTCTGCTCTGTAAAATGGGGGTAATACTCCTTTCCCATTCAGGCTGTTGTAACGGGGGAAGGGAAAGAGTAAGAAGAATTATTTAGTTTACTGCCTTACACATGGTAGGCCCTTCGAAATGAGCATTATTTATTATGATCTTTATCTTCATCCAGATCTGAAGTGTTAGCAAGTAAAACAGAGCCGGGGAAAGTCTTCCAAATGGAAAAAATTAGTACATAAGGATGGAATTGTCGACACTTGTGACATGCATAGACAGACATGGATTCTTGTTTTGCTTGTGCCATTTACTAGTTGTGTGGCTTTGGGCAAGTTGTTTAACCTCTCTGGGCTTCATTTACTTCATTTATTAAGTGGGGAGGATAATGTGAATCACTTTAGTGGATTTGAAAATTAAATGAGATAACACACAAAGCCCTCAGCACAGTGCCTGCCACAAAATGAGTGCTCAGTAATTACCTGCTCTTCAGTAATTACCTAACTCTGGGCACACCATTCTTCAAACCACCTCATAAACTCAGAAAATCTGTGTGTAATACCAGAGTTTGCCTTTAACAACTTTCATAATCTTAAACAAATCAGTATATTTCTGGGCCTCAGTTTCCTCATTTAAAATTTTTTACAAAAAGTGTAAAAATAAGATAGATTATATGGCCCATTAAGCCACCAGAGGGATTACGTGAGAGAACATATGGAAACTTACACGTATCATAAAGCTTTATACAAATGGAAGATGGCATTTGATGATGCTGTAGGGAGGGAAAAGTTTTTCTTGACACTCTTCAGACCCACTCTCTGGCTGGGTCTGAAAATTCAACTGACAAATACAGAAAAGCATACATATTTATTTAATATAAGTTTGACACAGGAGCCTTCATAAGGAAATAAAGACCAAGGGAACAGTTAACCCTAAACGTGTTTATGCTCAGTTTGATGGAGAGTGGACAGTTGTGGAGAAATAAAATGGAACAAATGTAGTAAACTAGGGGAAACTTAGCAAAGCCTGTGAGTTCAGATTCTTCTCAGTGTCCCTTGGTCTTAAAGATAAGGATGCTTCTTTCCTGAGGGTATAGAAAGGGTACCTTTCACATGAGGGTCTTATGACTACTTTAGGGAAGAGGGGTGAGGGAAAGTCAGAGAGGCCTTTCTGCTTCTGTTGTTTTCTCAAACTCTTTCAGCTTATCCGGAAGGACATTGGTATTAAGGGAGAATATAGTTACCACTCCTTCCAGTGCTTTGATAAAACCCCAGATGTGTGGCCTTCTGGCCAAGTGTCTGTGATATTGTTGAGGTGATCATTTTATCCCTGGGGGAGTCACAACTTTCTATAAGCTTGCTATGGCTGAACCAAGGAAGAAGGCATATGCAGATTTCTACAGAAATTATGATTCCATGAAAGATTTTGAGGAGATGAGGAAGGCTGGTATTTTTCAGAGTGCAAAGTGATTTTGGAGTGGAAAGAATTTCTTTGAATTGACGTCCATGGAAGGTTGTCACTGACCTGTGTTCCTGAACTATGAAACATGAAAATTTGGGCTAAGGAATAGTTTCTCTTGATCAATAAACTATTTAAAGAAAATTTTTTTTTTAATTTTCAGCTTAAAATATTTAATGTCATGGTGCTATCTTTTGGGGTCGCCTACACTGAACCCCATCAATGTCACCTGCTCATTTCTTGAACCCTTTCTTCTCCTATTATAGATGAGATAGTCTTCTCTTGCTACCTGGTAAATGTCCATGTTCCCTCAGATTCCATGAGCAAACCTCTAAACCACTTCAATTGGATACTTTCCTCCCGTGATCTTATTCATATGGTTTCAGATATCACCTATGTGTGCATGACACCCAACTATCTATTTCTAGAGCAAATATTCCTTTCGGCTCCTGATGTATATCCCCACTTAAATATCTCACAGGCAAATAAAATTCAACTTGTCCAAAATTAAATTCCCTATCGTCTCCCTCACAACTCACCCCTCCTCACTTCCCCTACATTCAATCAATCCCAAGTCCTGTCTAATCAGACTCCTGCTATCTCTCATACATTCACTTTTCTCCTTCCCGGCTCTCAGAGACTTAATTCAGCCACCGCCCTCTCACCTGAATTATTCAGCCATCTTGAGCCCCTCCCCACACCCAGCGTTGAGCCCTTCAATCCATTCTACGGACCACAGACAGTGGCTTAGCTGACCCTTCTTTCTTCCACAGCAACATGTACTCACCTCTGTTGCAGTATCAACAATAACCCCCCACATACACACTTACACCCAAACTTTGTAAGTTCCGCAAAGGAAAGGATGGTTTTGTGTGTTTTCATTTATCTTTGTATCCCAGCTGCCCAGCTAACCGCCTCAGGCACTGCCCTTAGCATTCGAATGACCGAGTTTGAGTAGGGCAGAACTTGAACTTAATTTATGAAACTTATTATCTCTAGTTTGTCCTTAAGTGTCAATTCTTACGGAAAAACCAGTTTAGGACATTGAAGTATTTATTAAGAAATATTAAAAACATAAAATACATCAGGGATATATAAAACCAAACTAGCTTAAACTTACTGAAAACAAACCTAAACATAAGCTGAGATAACATGCCTTTGCGGTGCCACAGTGGTTGTTATTAGTCCAAGTTGACAATCAGAGTCATGAGTCACGAACAGGCTTAATCTAACCCTATGTTTGCTCAGCTTTAGGGAGGGAAACAGGACAGGAGATACAGTAAGTACAGTCTCCACATCTCATGGGGAGGCCCAGGAGCCACCCTCACCCACGGCTTGTAGGGTTGCCACAGAGAAGTGGCCCTGGATTCCCCACCTACCCTTTAAACTGTTCCAGTCCTGTCAGCCTAAAGCCCGCCTACCAACTCAGATCCCCCTGCCCAGATGCAGATACACAGACCCAGGGTAAACAAAGCAAAATAGATACAACATTCCACATATTATCTTAACTCCTTAAAGGCCAAGGAAATGGGAAGACATTCCTAGGCAGGCCTGATGTTAACCCTTTACTCACAGCCTGCTATCCTTCCATGTCCTCAGCTCTAATGACAGATTTGGTCTTCATGTTAGAAGAGGACGCTACCAGCAGTGCCTGCAATCCATGTGTAAAAAGCAAATTCTAATGACTGTAGCATTTTTTAAATTATATCAATAGTTTAAAAAAACCGTTTGTATTTTGTTTGTTGGGTTTCTTTTTTATGGCCAAGAGAGTGCCACTGTTATTTAGACCACTTTAATATTAGAGATAAGGTGGAGATTTCATACAAGGGATTTATTTTATTTATCTCTCTCTCCCTCAGGAATTGAAATTATTTCCCTACCTTAAACTTTGTGGATGCTTTTCAAGACTGTTTAATAGGTAATTCAATCAGGCCACCTCACAGAAATTTTCATGTAAGATAATTTCATATCAGAATAATAAAAAGGATAATCCCGTATCAATTTTTTGTTTAATCACAGGTATTTTGGGATCATGTTAGCCACTAGTTCTCTGAGAAACTCCAGCTCCTTCATAATTGTGAGACCTATGGTTAAATATGGTGCAGTAAACATATGCAGAGGGTACCAAAAAAAATGTATACATTTTAAGGAAAAAACTGTATTAAAATTGTAATATTCACACCAATAACAAAAGATGAATACAAGTCATGTGTATACATATTTTTGGCATCCCCGATATTTATGTATGCGCCTTCAAGAAATTGACCTCATTAAATTAGCAGGAAACCAATAAGGAAGAGAATGAGAACAAGAAATAAAAGAGAATTAGAGCATCTTTTCAGGAAATCTGACTTTTTAATAATAGGCGTTCCATAAAGAAATAAGGGGAGAAAATTATCAAAGAGATAATTCAAGAAAATTTCCCAGTACTGAAGGACATATTTTCTGGACTAGAAAATCACACTATGACAAAAGTTCAGCACAATAGGAAGAAAAAAATCCAGTAAATACATATCACCAAAAAACTTCAGAACATTGGCTATAAAAAAGAAGATTCTAAAAGCTTACAGGTGGGGGAAGGAGGAGGAAAAGTAAAGGAAAGATTAGAAAACAAAGGAAAGGAAAATATAAAAGGAAAGTAAAAAAGAGAGAAAAGTAAAAAAAAAAAAAAAAGAAGAAGAAAATAAAAGAAGGTCACACATCAAGAAGCATGAATCAGGAGACACCAGATGTCTCAGCACCAAAGCTGATACCTACCTAAAACATAGTAGAACAATCCCTTCAATTTTAAGAATAAAATATTTCAAATCTAGAATCCTACAGCCAATCTAACTATAAAATAAGTGTGATGGTAGTAGAATTAGGACACTTTCATTTTCAGATATGAAAACATCTCAAAGTTGACCTCTCATGAAATTTTGCAGGAAGCTACTAAAGAATGAGCTCCTTCATAACGGGAGAGTAAGCCAAGAAGGAGGAAGTCTCAAGATCCAAGAATGAGGGATCCACTACAGGAGGAGGATAAACGGAGTTTCCTGGATGATGCGATGGGAAATCCAAGGATGGCAGCTGAGGAGATGTGGAGTGGACAAATAGTCCAGACTGAAGCAGCAGGACAGAAGGCGTGTCTTAAAGAATATGGGGAAACTGAGAGATTATCCGAAGTGTTAGAATATTTTAAAAGAAAGTTGATACCTTGTGAAACAACACAGGATGAATTAGACATGGCACATGGAAAACTAAGCATATAAAGAATGAAATTTTAGCTATCTAGAAAACAGAGTTGTAGAAGAAAGTAGTTAAAGTCATATTGATAGGGTTCAAGACAGAATACCCCAAAATACGGTAGCTTGGCATATTGAATATTTTAAGCTGAAAGAGTCTGAAGAAACAGCAGAAGCAGGAAGGTCTCTCTGACCTTCCCCTAACCCTCTCCCCTGAAGCAGATCATAACTGCCTTCTGTACAGGCACCCTCCCTATACCCACAGGAATAGAGCATCTTTACCTCCTGGACCCAGAGTCCGACCCAACAGGCTCATACTCTTTGTCCTACTGTATTTCTCCACAGCTGTCCAGTTTTCATCAAACCTAACCAAAAAACAATCAGGTTTAACTGTTTCTTCAGGTCATTTCCTTATGAAGGCTCCCGTGTCACCAAAACTTGTATTAAATAATTTGTATGCTTTTTTCTTGTTACTCAGTCTTTGTCAATTTACTTTTCAGACCCAACAAAGGACCCTAAGAGGATCAAGGAGAACTTTTTCCTCCCTACAATATACTACATGGGTGAGCTATGAATAATATTTAAATAGCTATAATAATGAAAACTGAATGTTAATTTAGCCAAAAATGAAGCTGTAGCTATAGCAGAAGAGGAGAAAGTAACTTCATATTTGAGGGGCAGGAGGACAGGGATTAGAAATAAGGAATTGATCACTTGTATATAAATTGAACAAAATTACATTAAATAAATGTTATTTAGAAGTATGGCAGTAAACGCCAAGAAAAAGTTGAAAGTGGTTTTCTCTGAGGAGCAATAATCAGGGGAAGGAAGCAGGAGAAGATTACTATTTTTAAATGATAAGCCTTGTGAAATACTTGGCTTTTTAAACTACGTATCTGTATAGCTTTGAAAATAAAAATTTAGTTTAAATAGTAGAAGAAATATGACTGCTTTATCTTCAGAAATTCAAATTTAATTTATAGATAAGAACAAATTAATATCTCATAGATGGTTGACCTAGGAAAATAAGTATTGAACAGGTTTAGACTTCTGACTGGCATATACTAAGGGCATAATAATTCATAGTGAGCGATACTATTAGAATACACTCTGAGAGTGACATTCCCATCTTGAATGCCATCACTGTGTAACTGTTCTGCCAAAATTAAATGGTGCTGCTAGCTGCGGATACCTGCTTGTACCTGGCAGTTCACCTCTTGGTCTGCTACATGGACACCTAAATTTAGGTGTGAAAAGAAAATGAAAATGGTGTTTTCATCATTCATTGTCATCCTGGCACATTTGTCACAATTGTTCTAATTTAATCTCACATTCATAGTATTGAGAACTAACATAGTGCTGGCATTTAGTGAACTCTGCTATAAATGCCAAAACAAACAAAACTTTGGCATTATAAGAGCCATGGAATTTTGATGAGGACTTTCTGCTGTACCATCCCTGGTAAGTTTTAAATGGGTGCAAATTGTAGCTATTTTGGAGACATTATTGATTTTAAAGTGCTTAGAAATCAAAAGATCTATGGCTGAATTATTAATGGCTGGTATTTTTATACAGACAATATAGTCATATAAATTTATCAGCACTCTGCACAGGGGGGATGTGTAGCTTCTTCCTGTCTTTTTTTATCAAGGTATTGTCATGTGGCTGGTGATAATTCACCCAAAGCAAATAGGAAACTTCGGATATAACAAAAAACAAAGAGCAATCTGTTTCCTTTCACAGGCTAGAGCCAACCATACCATTTAACCTGCAAAAGGGAGTCACATTCATTTTACATTTTCATTTGGATTCAGCTGTAATTACTAGGCAGTGAACTAATGAAATAGGGCCCATTACGGGAGGACAGCTTCGTAGGAATTGGCTATTTATCTTGTTGCTAGAGGAAAGAACTCTCTCCTGAGGAAGGGGATCAGGACCATTCTGAGTTTATCCAGCAAGTTCTCAGTTACCAGCACTTAAAGTGGAAGTCATTTCCAGATCTGAATCAAAGACTACAGTTCCATTTTGTTGTTTTAAGTCAATGGAAAATAGAACCTCTTAAGTTTCAACAGAGGGACAGAAGAGAGAGTTTAAAATCTTTAATGTAATTTCTCTGGAAGAATACACAGGATATTGATAATAGTGGTCGCTTCTAAGGATGATTGGGTGGGTGGAGGTTAGGAGTGACAGGGGTAGGGAATAGTGAGAGGAAGTTAGGGGGCTTTCTTCTTACTACATAACTCTTGAATTTTGCACCATATGATATATTACCATTTTTAAAAAACTAAATCTTAAAAGCACTATGTGTGAAGGTAGATTTATAGTCTTATACTCTTCATATAATCACTCTCTCTCAGACATCAGTGTTGCCTGTTGTTAGCACAACAATTACAATAGTTTCTGTTCAAGAATATTCTGTAAAACTGAGATTCTGCAAATTAATATGCTCCATGGCTTTTCTTCCTGTGAGTGCATCACAGCTTCTCCCTAACTTCCTTTGGTTTCTGGGGTGTGTGTGTGTGTGTGTGTGTGTGTGTGTGTGTGTGTCTGTGTCTGTGTCTGTGTGTCTGTGTGTGTGTGTCTGTCTGTGTGTGTGTTCACAGCTAGGAGCTGAATTTTTATGCTTCCTAAAAGTCCTTCTAGTTTCACTTCTTTGGGGGATATCATGTGTGCAATGTCCATTAGCCATCTAGTAAGAGAAAAGAAATGTAGAGACATAGAGTTAGATATACTTAAATGGAGCTACCGGGATTAATATAAATCAAGACTGGAATCATTAAAGAACCCAAAGTTGTATTTCTAGCTGCAATAGATGTCTAAAATAAGAGCTAATTTGCACTTTTTCATTTATTGATCAACACTTTTTGTTTTACTTGGCCACCACAAACTGCTGACATTCCTCCTACCACCCCCTCTGCAGTCCCTAACACCTTTATTTACGTGTATTTAAATAATCCACTCTCTAATACTTCAGGGTAAGATTATGTTACAATATGAGTGAGCTGAGTTCACTACTGAGCAAGTCTGATAATACATTTTTATTCTTCTTACACAGGATTTCAATTTTTAAAGTTCTAAATAGTCAATACCAAACTTACACTAATTTTCAAGAGACAGAAACATTAACTGAAATTGATACTTGTCTATTTTTCCAGCTAAGTTTGTATAAAATAGACTGTTTATGTGATTCCTAGCAACTGGCTGAAAAATGAAAACATGTAAAGCGAGCTACCTAGTGTCAAATAATTATTTTGACTGATTTTTTTTATTTATTTTGCAAATTGTTTATAAATAAATAAACTGGTTAATTCAGGAAGTCCCAATTTGTGCATACATATGAATTCTGAGTTTTTTGATAGGCATAATTTTGAATAAATCTTCAATATATTTTCCAAGAAAACTGAAATATTTCATCTATAAACTCTTACACATGGAGCATTGTGGGGAAAAAAAGTGTGGTTCCTATTTTAATTATGATTTACAATAGTGTCTCTCCCTCTCTCCCTGTTGTCTTGAGTCCTGGAATTGAGCACTTACCTTGCATTTATTCCGTGAATCCGGGCTGTGCACCCTGTATTTCTGGGACACATTTACTCTCAAGACATTTATGTCACTTGCCAGGGATCTTCTTTTCTGCTTTTGAGCCATGAAGGGCTTTAACTTTTTCTCACCTGGTTAGCTTCTCAGTTGAGCAGTGCTCACCGGAATAGCAGAGGACTTTTGTTTGTTGTGTTTGGCCTAGCAAGGATTCTCCAGGGATCCTTTCTCTTCTTTCTGTTTCTCTCCATTTCTATTCCCTTTCATCCTGCCTCTAGGCCCAGGCCGCACTGGGTAGCTGGTTTTCCTCCTCTGATTTATGCCTGAGGTAAAGCAGCTGCTTTTTAAAGATAAGAACCAGAGAACAGAGATATCAAACAGACATAAGAATAACAAAGGAAAGACAAAAAAGACCTTTTCCCTAAAAATAGCTTTATCCATTAGCTCTTTTTGTGTTGAACACCCAGATTTATCTCCGCCTTGTCCCTCTATTTGAACAAACCAAGTCAGTCAAACTGTCTCACCGGAAGAAAACTAAAACAATGAAAAGAAATCCTTGACTCCAGGCTGCTTTTACCAAAGTAATACATATGAAAGGTCCCTAACTTTAATCATCTTCATTTTTAGTAACTGTTAAAATTATAGTACTACGATGAAAAGAAAGTGGGGACAAAAAGAAAGTGTAGGATAAAAAGACACATCAGAAGAAAATGAACTAGGAACACCAAGGAACATGGAAAGTAAAGTAAGGTAAGCTAAATCATAAAGAAAATGTAACACATAGTTAGATTATATTGATAAAGTTAGCTTGTTTATTGGGACCCACATTAAGGAGGCTGCCCCTGGGGCCTGGCCATGTCAGGCATCTAAACCTAAGTCAGCCTGCACTGACAGGAAATACCTCACTGTCAAAGAAACCTAACATACACCAATCACAATCATTCCACTCAGCTTGAGCTAGCTGGCTTTAGAGAACAGGACCGTGAGCCTTTCAAGGACTCCCCAGTCCCTAGCCAATCATGCCCTGTTCCCCCAGTGCCTTTCTAATGCTCTATAAAAGGCGCTCTTGCCCCAAATCTCTAAGGGAACAGTGCACCACTGCTTGTGAGGCACTGTACTCCCCCAAACCATGCACTGTTTCCCTTGAAAAAAGGACAGCAAACTCGTTACTAAATTGTTGTAGTTTGTCATTCGACAACGTGTGTGTGTGTGTGTGTGTGTGTGTGTGTGTGTGTGTGTGTATTTGTCAGGGGGAGTAAATCAGAGTTGAATGGCTTCATTTATTGAACAAGAGAAACCCTATGACTCAAAAGGATAAGTGAAGTGGCAGCTATCACTGCCACCTATGTCTTTCCTTTGAGGAGCAACGGCCCCAGAAGAGTCAGATAAGGAACAGATAGTTTCTGGGGTAAGGATGGTCGCAGTAGTGCTTTGTTTCCCTGGATATTCCTCAAGAGTAAAGTTACATCATAAATGCGCATGCACTGAGAACTGGCCTCACTCCTTTATCTGTAAGATGTAAATCGTCATGTAATAAAGAGAAACGTCAACTCATACTCTCCATAGGGGTTAAGTGCATGGTCTTTGGTGTCAGACAGCCAGAGTTAAGATACTTCCTGTCTGCCATGTACATACTATTTTGTGATATAAAATATTGCTACTCAGTGTATGAGCAGTAAGCCAACAGTGATGGCCTTCACCTGGGAGCTAGTTTAAAAAAGGAGAATCTCGGGTCCCACCCCAGATCTACTGAATCAGAATTTACTTATTAACAAGACTCCCAGGTGATTCTTTTGCACATAAAATTCTGAGACATTCTGGTCTAGAGTGAGCTACCTAATCTGCAAATGTCCCAGCTTCCTCATTTATAAAATGTACATGCTAGTACTTACTCCTAACGTTGTGGAATTAAATGAGGAACACATGTAGAGTGATAGCAAATGTCTAATAACTAGTAATAAAGATAAGTCATAAAATATGGCTTAGGATTCTGAAATTGAATTCTATGCTCCAGTATGCACACAATTAAATGTAACTAAAACTGGGTTTTAATTCTAAATGCTAACTGATTTTTATGACCATTTCCCCAGATGAAGCTGTCATTTAAAAATGAATAGTTTCAAGACAGCCATCCATACTAATTGCCTAGCTAAACAAGTCATTTTACTTTTCTGGAAATCAGTTTCCTTATCTGAGAATAAGAGCTAAGTTCCTTTCTAACTCTCAATTTTTATTTTAAGGTATTTGTTATGAAAACTAATACTCTGATTCACTGATTATTTTAGAATGTCACAGATTAGACATAATGATGGTATAATTCTTAGCCTTTCTAATTTATGAGTATTTTAATTCAGAGAAAAGAAAAAAGAGCAAAAAAAAAAAAGGAAGACTAGAGGGATAGAACCTGAAGGAGGGACTGAGAGGAATTTTGTGGATCTCTGATTTCTTTTCTATAAATCTACAATCTCTAGGCTGCATGCAGTTGAATATGTTAAGCCAGAGATTCTTAAACATCATGGTGCATAAAAATCATGTGAGCCTCTTGTTTAAAAATACTAATTCCTAGGACCCCATCTTTTGAGATTCTGATTCCGGAAGTCTGAAGAATAAAGCCCTGGAATTTGTATCTATTACAAATACCTCGGGAAATTATGATGTAGGCAGATCACAATTTGAGAAACATTGTGCTAGGTGGTTTTCCTTATGTCACACATAACTTGATTATTGCATATTAGATTATATAATATAAATATATTTTTTTACTCACAAATAAATACTCATAGGCACTCCATGCTATTGTACATAGATAGAACTACTGTCATTTGGGAAACATGAATAAGTGTTTCAGCTTTGACATAAGCTCTGTGTTGAGCATGATAAACAACAGTTAAGCAAATCATTTAATATCTGTGTTTCTCTTTGTCGTTAACTACAAACTGTTCTTATAATGATCACATGAGTAGCCCAGGAACTTGCAAGTGACCAAAGCCCGGCCAATGGGAGCCAGCCCCAGAAGATTTGCTGAAACCATTGGAAAAGAGAACTGTCTTTTCCAAGTAGCTAAACCATCAGCTAAATATAACCTGGAGTCATGTTCGCCATCACAAAGGAAAGCCTCGTTGAAAATGAAGCCAATGCAAAAGAAAACAGAACCAAGAGTTTGAAATACAAATATATGTCTAGTAACATTGTTAGTGGTCTTGAATTAATCACACCCAGATTTTTTCAACAAAAGAACCTCTCTCTTTTTTTCTCTCTTTCCCCCCTACCTAGGCAATTGTCATGCAGTTGGAGGTTTTCAACAAATGTCACTAATTTGCTTACCAATAAAATAAAAATCCTTAGTCACAGATGACAAGGATGGGAGGTTGTTGAAATCCATCACTGAAATGTTTTTGTGATTCATTCAAAAATATATCACACATACACGTATATAACTGACAGGTTTTTCTTTTTTTATTTAATCTTCAGAGCAACAGAAAACATCTTGTATAACTACTAAACATTAAGATTAGTCACATCCATAAATTATCATTCTTCTTTGTACAATTTGCCAAATAATTCTCTTACTTGTTAACAAAAACCATTCAGCCTGAAGGATGAGTCACAGCCTGATTGTCTGGTTCTAGCTTAAACTCTCAGCTCTCAAAGCTCTCTGTTTTCTTGCTTCTCATTGTTTCTGAGATCTGGAAACCATCACTTAGCCTTAACTCCTGCATCTGTAAGAATCAACTAGAACAAGGGGTTTCGCTAAGCAGATAGATCTTAACTTTTCCTCTTTGTTCCTACAGATTTTTAAAAATTAAAAGGATGCCTTTAAGTAAACAATTCTTTATTCTTTTCACATGCTGCCATCATGTGGTTGCTTTTCTCATTCACATTCAAATGTTTCAAAGAACAACATTTAATACAGTGACCTCTTACTCAGCAAGGTACAAAGTAGGAAGCTACCAAAGGAAATGAAAGTGAATACACTACAGTCTTCCTATAAGCTTAATGCAGAGTATGGTAGCACATATGCACAATTTGCCAAAGTTGCGAAATATATCTGTAATTTGCCAAAATGCAAGATGGAATGTAGTAGGAACCTAAAAAGACAGACCAAGTGCAAAGGAGACTCAGAAGGGAGAGTCAACTTTGTCTCAGACTCCAGTCTATTTTCAAAATCTTAAGGCTGTAATTTTAAGGAAGTTATTTAATAAATTTTGACAGTATTTGCTTATAGTTTTAATTCCTTCCAACGTCTCAGCTATTATCTCCATCTTAATTCTGAGGTGCTTGAGACCAGTAAAGAATTCGCCACATGTCTCAGTAACCTAAAAGCAAAAGCCAGACTCTGCTCATAGTTTGGTATAAAAATACCTTGGACTTGTAGAGCTTTGTATCATTTATACTATTGATTTTGAGTTCTATGAGGTAGATAGGCCCATGGATTAGAAAAGATTCCATCAAAATTTTCTGACTCTAGTACATTTCTTTATTGCATTTTGAGATATACTCAAAAAATATGATTTTATTTGGATTAATCCATGTGAAACTACTCATGAATATTGAGATTTTGTATATGATTTCTTATCATCAAAGAAAAATTCAGTAAAATTAATAGTATTAGGTTTTACTGCAATATTGTCAAGTTGTTTCCAGAATAAATTTTAGAAGTTGTGCTTTTTAAATTAAAAAAAAAAAATTGGTGCTTTGTATAAGACATATATCTACCTAACTACTTCTATTTAATTGCCTAGGTCATGTCCACAAGTTATTCTTTAAAAAAGATTACAACTATAGATAGTGTGCTGAGAGGTCTTCTCGGGCCTAGCCAGATTGGAAATGCCATTATGTGAGACTCCTGACCCGTGGCACTACTTCCTTCACAAATTAGAAGCCAATACAGCCCGTAGAGTCTTTTACAGTCTTCTCCTCAACTAAATACAAATTTCATTAAGATTAGCAACCAGTTTAACGTTGAGTGTATCTCCCTCAAAATTTATATGTTGAAGTGCTAACCTATAGGACCTCAGACTGTGACCTTATTTGGAGAGAGGATCTTTACAGAGGTAAGGCAGTTAAAATGGGGTCATTTGGATAGGCCCTAATCCAACACAAATAGTGTCCTTGTAAATAATACATTTAGACAGGGACACATAAAGAGGGAATACGATGTGTAGGTACGGGAGAAGACAGCCATCTGTAAGCCGAGAAGGAAAGCCTGGCACAGATCCTTCCCTCGCAGATTGTACATAAGGAATGAAAACCCCACCCACTGTCATCTTGATCTTGGATTTCTGGTCTCCTGAACTGTAAGACACTAAATTTCTGCTGTTGAGGCCACCCAGTCTGTGGTACTTTGGTATAGCAGCTCTAACAAACTAATACAATTAGCCTGAGGGAAAGGGGTTGTATTAACTTTTCTTTAGGCCATGTGTGTATATCTGAGGCGAACCCTCACTTAGTTGTTGTAACTCTAGAAAAGACAAAACCAACTAATTGCTATTTTCATCCAGAAAATGTTAGTGTGTTAAATTATTTTTGAAAAAGTCAGCAGGTAGAAAAAGATTGTATAATTTAAAAATCAGATTAAAGGATTGAAAGTTGGTACTTCCAAGCATGAATTTTGGCTTTGGTAGCTGTTTCTCCAACGGCATCCCTTTATTTCCTGTCCCACCCAAACTCTGATCAGTCTATGTGATAAGAGGGCCAATTATTTTATCTTTAGCTCTGAATATTTCAGGCCAAGAGAAGAGAGAGAGTATTTTTTAGTTGATTTGCAAGTGTCAGTCTTATAAAGACTTCTGCCAGAGAAGAAGAAAATCAGTTGCGGACTGCTGATGACAATTGTCAATCTTTTTGACCATCCAGACTCTAAACACCCTTCCACTTATAGAGCCTCCCCATCTTAAGAGTCAGAACCTTCCTTTAACTGTAGAAACTGAAGATGCCAATACTGGTTTCCAGGGCCTCCCTTCAGGTAGAGCATAGACACCAGAACCAGGCCACAGACCAGACATAGCCAAGACTGACCAAATCAGATGTTATGGGTCCAAAGAAGCAGGACTGCTCTAAATCCATGCTAGAGAAACCGATAGCAGCCACAACCAGTTTCTGGGGTAACAGGAGCAGCAGCACCCCATCAGCCCCCTAATGTTTATTATCACTACTGTCTATTAGCAGTAGCGATCAAACCACAGAGGACCATGCTCAACAACTGTGATGGAGTCATGATTCTGTAACATGACTCTAACCACCATTCACAGGGGAGCAGTAGGCAGAGATCCTAGAGCCAATCCCTCTGTTTAAATCATCCGTAGTTCTGTTGCTTCCAACTAAACTCTGACATAAAGAACATGTGTATTAATTTATCTTTTAACAAATACAAAATTCTCTAATTTCTTTTTATACAATAGGGAAAGGCATCATAAAATTCTACTCAGTATGTAGAAATTCTAAACGTATATTTAAATTCTTCATGAATAGTTAAGAGAGAGAAGGTACAGAGTAAACAGAAAAAAAGGAAGATAGAGAATGAAATGCAGAAGGAAAGGTGGTCATTAAAAATTCCTCCAAGATTTAAAAAAATTATTTTAAGATTAAAAACCTTCTGTCTTGATTTCTCACCATTACTTGGCCCTTGTTTTACATAATTTAAAAAACCTGTGTCAAACTTATCTTTAGGTTAGATAAATACTAGAAACATTGGCAAGTGATATTAACAGATAATTAACAAAAATGGACAAATAGCCCTTACTTACATGAAATGGCCCTTACACACATGAAAAGACAGTCAACCTCACTCATAATATGAGAATACAATTTAAAACAACAGTGAGATATTGTACCTGTCAAATTGGAAAACCCAAATGTTTGATAATATGTGTTGAAATGAGTGTATGGAAACAGGCCCATTCATATTGCCTGTGGGAATATAAATTGGGACAATCATTTTTTGGGAGGGAATTTCAAAAGCATCCATCAAGATCACACATGTACCTACCCTTTAACTCAGCAATTCCATTTCTAAGAATAGGTCCTGCAAATGGATACATACATGAAAAAAGCTACAAAAGTAAAAGGACATTATTTGCAACTGTAATAGAGAACTAAGTCAATTCTGATACATCCAAACAATGGAATACTAAGAAGCTATTAAAATAAACCAGGAAACTCTCCAAATGCTATTATGGCAATCAGAGCCGAGACTTACTCAGAACGGGGGTGGGAGGGTAGGGGTTGGTAAATGCTTTATTACATAGCATGTTACCATTAGGGGAACGAACAATAATTATAATTACCTTCATGTTTATAACTATACTTCTATTCATATGCTTATGTATGGTAGAATATTTCTAGAAGGCCTCACTAAAAAAAAAAAATTGCTAATGCAAGTAGTGATTGCTTCTAAATAGGGAAAATAAGTGTCCAGGAAACAGGGTGGAGAGGTAGATTAGACAACAGATAGATTATGTAAAACAGGGTAGACAGGTATGTCTTTTGCTCTCTTCAAATTTTATGTTTCCGTATTATTTATTTAAAAATCGTTAAAAAGTACTAAAGCAAACACATTCACAAATATGTATGTAAAGATTTGCAAATAACTTTTATGTGACTATTAAAGATATATAAGTACAAAAAAATCTATCAAAACCATTAAAATAAACCAAAAAATACCAAAAATAAGAGTTTTATTAAGAATTGGATTCATGCAGAAAATAGCCATAAACTTGTTTCTAAACAACCCAAGTCTATTGGTTTTTGCTGATAGAATGAGGCACATAAAACCCTTTCTGATGCTAGGTTTCACCTTAGGCCTGGGAGGATTTCGCAGCAGAAATGAACTTGTCCCAAGTCGAAGAACAAAGAGGAAGAAAGCTCGTATATGTTCAGGGGAGAGTAAAAGAGGGATAACGTTATGGAGGGTAGGGAAGAGTCTTGAACCCAGGAACCCTGGTTACACACCTGTGACCTGTCTTCAGGTGTCTTCGGGACTTTGGAGAAATGTCTTTCAAACATAGAAAGCAAAGCAAGAATAAAGGGTATTGCTACAGGCAGTGACAAAGTGGTGCTGAGCGTGCAATACCAGAGGTGCACTTAAAGCTGAAAGGGACTTAAGATGTTATACACAATCCACTTAACTCTTTAATTTTTCATATGAAGAAGCTGAAGCCTCGGGCAGCTGTGATGCTGTGATGAGCCCAAAGTCACACAGCCCGAATGCAGCAGAATCAGAACAATAACCAATGTTTCCTAACCCCAAATCCAATGATTTTTCCAATATTCACATTCTTTGCCTTTCTTCCCGTAAATGATCCTTTGACACAGTTGCTTCTTTCAATTTAGCACAAGAGAAATAAAATATAGAGGAGTGGTTCCCTCCTATTCTGGCAGTCGTGTAGTGAAGGCTGTTATAGTCCTTGATCTTTCCGTTTGGGACAGCTCCTTAAGCTGACTTCCAGTCCTACAGACTAAGGATGAGTGAAGTGAGCCCTCGTTGGGTTAATGCGATTTTCTAGCCAAGGATGTTTTGAATGCAAAGATCTGAAACCCATTTCAAATTAGTTCAAGTAAAAGGAAAGCCAATACTACAGAGGGATAGAGGAGCACTGTTCTTGGGGTTTATACATACTGCAAGGACAGGAAAGAAGTAAGGACTGGTTTCATGTGAAATAGAAAGTTAGGAACCAAAAATGTTTTCTATATTCTTTTACTTTTGCATCTGACAGGACAAAATCCACAAGGAATATGCTAAAGTCCTGCAGCTGAATCTTAAAAAGCCATTGTGGGAAAATGGAATGAGTAAAACATGGCTCAACCATCATCTGTTGTGAAAGAGTCAAGATTTTAGCTAAAAACTTTAATATGATCTTAGGACATATTAATGGAAGTACAAGTCCTAGAATAAGGACAGTGATTTTTTTCCCCTGTGTTATTCATACCATACCTGGATTATTTCATTCCATCCTAGGCACCATGAGAGATATAAAGAAGCTAAAATATCCTATGGGCAGTAGTTAAACTGGTAAAAATTTTGGAAAACCTAGTCTAGAGGAAAAAACAACGGAAGAAATTGATTGCTCTTTTCAAATATTTAGGGAGCATTTATTTAACGATATTCTGTGTGGCTGTGGAGGCAGAACTAGGACGAGTTAGTGGAAGTTATGGAAATGGAATAGTGCGTGGTGGGTGGCATTCGGTGTCACAGAGGCTCATGCTGAAATGGAGATCCATGTGCTTTGGTAGACAAGAGTCTTTTGAGCACATGGCTCAGTGACAATATTTGTAAGGCATTGTTTTACTCAAAATGGGGAACATTTTGGAATTCATTGGGGAAAATTTGTACAACTTTGATTACATTCTTTAACAAACAGCAGAATGTTGGGAAATTTTGGCACTTCTTTATGGCCATTAAAATGTTAATATTTTTACTTCTTTAGGTATATACATGTTGAATAACTATGGTGTACACCTGAAACTAATATAATATTGTATGTTAGCTATACTTTAATAAAAATCTTTTTTAATGTTAATATTTTGTTTGTAAAATAACATTTTTAAACCCCTTATATTATAAGTTTATATTATAAACCCCTTATATTATATTATATTATATTATATTATATTATATTATATTATATTATATTATATTGGTATAGTGCTTGAGTTCACAAACTGAATTTAGGTGAATTATCTCATTTTAGTATTTAATATCTCTGAAAGATAAATATTGGGAAATAGGTTTAGAAAGGTAAAATGACTTACCAAAAATGCTAGCAAATGAGGATAATGTTCAAACAAAACTTAGCTCTTTCCATTCAGTGCAAACTTTAATTTTCCCCCAGTAGCTTAGCCACCTATTGTTATTACAATTGACCCTTAAACAACATGGTTTGAACTGTGTGGGTCCACTTATATGTGACTTTTTTTCAATAAATACATACAGTACTGTAAATATATTTTCTCTTTGTTATGATTTTCTTAATAATGTTCTCTTTCCTCTAGCTTTATTGTAAGAATACAGTATATAATACGTATAACATAAAAAAATACCTGTTACTTGACTGTTCATGTTATTGGTAAGGCTTCTGATCACTAGCAGGCTATTAGTTAAATTTTGGGGGAGTCAAAATTTATACATGGATTTTCATCTATGTGAGGGGTCAGCACCCATGAACCCAGTGTTGTTCACAGGTCAACCGTATTGATTATAGTATTTGTGTAATATTCTGTAGTTTTAGAACTCTATCATTATAGCACTAAATTATATTTATTATTTTCATCTTTTAATAGAATGTCTAAATTGTGTTTTAAAGGCTAGCAATAAAATATGCACTCAACATACTATTGTAATTGTAAACGTCTTAAAACTTACTATACATAATAAATAATTTCAGGGGAAAAAATATACTGTTTCCATCATGCAAGATCCAGATTTTTCTATAGGTAAGTAAAATTTGCTATTGACTAGGGATTGGCAAACACTTTCTGTCAAGGGCCAGGTAGAAAATATTTAAGGATTTGTATGTAATATAGTCTCTGTTGTAACTACCCAACTCTGCCTTTGTAGCCTATCATAGGCTGAGTTCCAATAAAACTTTATTTATAAAAAAGGATTGTGGGCCATAAGTTGCTGACTCCTGTTATACACAATAAAAACTAATAATGATTAGAGAACAAAACCATGAATGTAGACTACACCTGGAGGGTAGGCAATGGATAAAGCGAATGTTAAGCAGGGGAACTGAATGTGTCAAGACACAGACATAGAACTGACCATTAGTAGAACCTCCAAACAGGTCTAAACGGAGGAATAATTCACTTGGGCCTGGGAATAATACATTGGGAGGATGTAGAGATGAATGTTATAAGTCATGATGGATAGAATATTAATGCCCCTGAAAGTCAGTGTGAAGAATTTGAACATCACAGGTTATAAAATTCTCATTATGCCTTTGTTTTATTCTAAGCATAATCAGAGGGTATGGACTATGTTTGAAATGTCTCACTGGACAACCTTTCAATTTTAACTAAACTCTCAAGAATTTCAGCAGCTTCAGAGATGGGAAGTAGTATGTGGAGATAGACATATGTGATAATTACAGTGCAATTGCTTTCCTATACATCCTCATTTGAGGTTTACAGAACTTTTGTAAGAATCAAATTGTATGAAACCATGCACCAGTGTCCTTTCATAAACTATAAAACATAATAAGATATTTATTTATGTCTTATTAATACAACCCTAAAAATAGGGTTAGCTTATGTTTTCGCTCTACTTTACAGACCTAGAAACTGAGACTTAGAGAGATTAATTGACTATCCCAAGGTCACAAGCCAAGCCAAGGGCAGAGCCAATACTCTTGGTACAGTGTAGCAGAAAGAGAACTAGAAGTCAAAAGAACATAACAAACTTGTAGCGGTAATTAGCCATGTGACCTTTGGAAAATAAGTTGTTTACTCTTCTGAGTATTAGTCTTCTAATTTATAAATTTCAGTTCGTAATAATAATATGACATTACCTCATGGTAGCTGTGAAATTAAATTAAGATAATGTATGGGTCTTTGTTCGTCCATGTCCATTTCCTTTCTCCTTTCTCCTCAAACTTTTAAATCGATCTATACACAATAATCCAAGCAGGCATGTGGCCTGTCACTTTCCAGCTCTACCTCTTGCAATCTCTTGATGTAGTCTTTTGTTTTTAATTTCCACTTAATATCTAAATCAGTTTCAATATTCTCTGGTCCAAAATCCCAGGTGAGGAAATATGATGGGCTAAGTCAGGAAAAAATACACCCAAACAAAGACCTTAAAGCTACATCCTTTAGAAGTCAGACTGATGAAACGGACTTTAAGACAGAAGGGGGAAATTGGGGTTAGAGGTACTCATCGTGGAAGTACCATACAAATCAAATGTTCTGATACATAATCTAAGGAGCCTCCTCACTGAGAAAGGTAGGCTGAGGTAGGAAATTACCTTACGGGAAATTCCAACAGCTAATCTCTAACATAAGTCTCAAATGGTAATTAGTTACGGACTCTTTACTCCATCATTCAAATTTTCTACCAGTTGAGAGGAAAACCACACTTGATTCTTAGACTTAGGTGCGTGTGAGTGAAGATTTCATTTATAATCAGTCTCTTTTGCCCCATTGGGCAATTCCCAATACAAAATACTTTATCTTTTAATGGCTTGTACACACTTTAATTTCATTATAGGAGACAAAAAGCCCGTATCTGAATCTACCTGAAGGTACAGAATTTTAAAGTTGAAAATCGTCTTTAAGTTAATTTAAACCAACTCTCTAATTTTTGGAGTGAGGAAACTGAAGGTCCAAAGAGATACAATGATTACCCCAAGATCCAGCAGCTGTCTGGAATCAATGACAATGCAGGACCTTGAGTTTGGCTTGGCTTTAATACACACAATAGCACTTTATTTTCTAATGATACTATATAAATAAAGTGGAGTTTTTCCACAAGTAAATTCTCCAGATAATTAAAATTTAAACACTAAATAATGTCAGCCATTTTTTAAAAATCTGTACTAATGTGTGTACTTTATACTTTTCTGCCTTTAAAAACAAAATGAATGGATCATCACCTTGCCTTTTATAGATGACTCATTCAGTATTGTGAACATTAATTGCTTGTGTTATTATATAAGGCAATCCTAAGAGACTACTGAAATATGAAAAGCATGATCAATAGTGACTCTTCCTGTGTCTTAGTAGAAACTCTTTAAATATTTGTTGATGGATTGGTCCTATACTTTTGCTATCAGATTCTTTACCTATGATCAGCTTTTCTTCATTCTCCCTCATACTTCTTCAGATGTATAGTCTAAGGATTTCTAAATCACTAAGCTTGATTTTACACAAAAATGTTAGTCCTTGTGGTCTGAGGCTGACTTCAATCCTCTTTTATTTTAGAGCAGGGGATTGAGGTTTATCCCAACTATTTTCCTCAGGGGCTTAATAACAAAAGTTGGAGTCTGGTTCAAAGTGAAGGCTAATTTCAGATTGTCATGTGCTGTGGTCTATATGTTTGTGTCCCTCCCAAATTAATATGTTGAAATCCCAACCCCCAAGATGATGGTATTAGGAGGTGGAAACTTTAAGAGATGATTATGTCACAAGGGCAGAGCCGTAATGAATAGGATTGGTGCTTTTATAAAAGAAACTCCAGAGAGATCCCTCGCCCCCTTCTGCCATGTGAGACAGACACAGCGGGAAGTCATCAGTCTGCAATGCAGAAGAGGGTCTTCACCAGACCTTGACCATGTGGGCAGCCTGATCTCAGACTTCCAGCCTCCAGAACTGTGAGAAATGAATGTTGTTTATGAGCTACATAGTTTGTAATATTTTGTTATAGCAGCTTGAATGGACCAAGACAGCATGGTACCATGACATACATGTGTTATTTTTGATTACTACAAAATACTCAACTTTCTGTCTTTCATCGTCTTCCCTTTACTTGCCCTATTCCTCCCATTCCCCTTGCTCTTTCTGAACAATTCAGTCCTGTAAACCAGAATCTAGAACAGTGGCTGATACATAATGGGCATTTAATAAAAATTCATTAAGTTACTGAATATAGTTGTCTGTTCAGGGACAGTTTATTTTTGCTCTATAAATTGATGACTCTTTGGTCATCAGACACCCAGAAGGCATTTTGTTTCACCAAGTTTAGGTCTAAGTATGTTAAATAAGATAGGTGTTTAAGGGTCCTTAAAACTCAATTAATTCCTTCATTCCAACTTCTAATTTAAAAAAATTCCAAAAGGAAGTATATGAATAAATATATATAAAACAATAAAATACATCTCACAAGTTTGTAATAAAATATATTGCCATACCTCACATATTTATATGTGGTTCACTTAAAAAACCATCCATATTTTGTACATCGATAGATGAATGGATAAAGAAAATGTGGCACTATCTGACGCTGAACCCCAGGACTGGAGTGTAAAAATCCAAAGATTCAGAAAATGATTGCACAAGCAAAGCTCCTCTTGGCATTGAGGATGGTGTGAGGCCAACGTTTTGAGAATTGCCATCTTAGGCCAACAAGGGCAGATCAAGATTAAAGCAGTTAAGTGTACATGATACAGAATAGAGAAAGGACAGGAGACGAACAAAAAAATAAAATTAAAATTAAATAAAGAAAATGTGGTATATACATACGATGGAATATTATTCAGCCTTAAAAAAAGAAATCCTGCAATATGTGACAACATGGATGAACTTTGAAGACATTATACTAAGTGAAGTAAGCTAGTCACAGGACAAATATTATATGATTCCACTTGTATGAGGTACCTAAAATGGTCAAACTCATAGAAGCAGAGAGCAGAGCAGTGACTGCTGGGGACACAGGGCAGAGGGAAACAGAGAGTTGCTAATGAACAGGTACAATTTTTAGTTATGCAAGTTTAATAAGTTCTTGAGATCTGCTGTACAACATTGTGCTTATAGTTAACAATAGTGCATTGTACACCTAAAAATCTGTAAAGAGGGTAAATCTCATGTTAAGAGGTCTTACCACAAGAAAATGAAAATGTTTAAAAAAATCATACATATCTTGCTTCATATTTATCACATAGTTGATATATACTACTTCCTGAATACTAATTATTTCTTAATATTCCACATACCAC
Source organism: Rhinolophus sinicus (assembly GCF_057876585.1). Taxonomy (NCBI): domain Eukaryota; kingdom Metazoa; phylum Chordata; class Mammalia; order Chiroptera; family Rhinolophidae; genus Rhinolophus; species Rhinolophus sinicus. The sequence goes on along the minus strand of NC_142501.1, from coordinate 178,871,331 downwards.
TTTTCGTTAAATCAAAATTTTGACTTTCTAAGATTTATGAATTTCACTTGTATTCAATGTCTGTTGAATATATTTTTGAGTATCGGAAATTTAGCACCATTATGTATAATTAAGCCTATTTTGAGTAAAGTTGTTCTAAAAGTTATCAAAATTACAAATTAACATCAATAATTTATGACAACTTTAAAACTTTTTGGTGAGTAGATAGGTATTTGTAATTCATTAGCTCAATTATATGTGACATTTCAAAATATTTGCATTTGTCCCCTATTGTATAACTCTAACAAAAATAGAAATTTGGCTTTGTTTCTTATGCCCTAGAAATATACTTCATTGTTTAGAAATAGGGCTACTCATTGACAGCAAAGCATATTTGCAAGGCAATTCTGAAACCAGGGCAATACAATAGTTTCTTGCATAACAAAATATTGTTTCCCAGTAGTGCCTAGTGTCCATTTTTTTGCTTTTTAGTGTGTGTTCCATTTGTGGTTCCAGAAACACTCACAAATTAGCTGATAATGATAATCACCACAGCTGCACATGGTAACTGAGGAACAATTTACAATATTGTGTAATTCATGTTACAATTGAATATGTAAGTCTAGCTATAACATCAGTCAAGTCTGCTATCAATTCTTTATATTACTATACAGATACAAGTATTGCTTTAAGAGACAGGATACATTGCTATGTAGGTAATGGCAATGAAGTTTTAAGTGTTTTGTAAAATCTTATGGGGTACCAATAATTTGTCACATGAGAACCCATTACAACACTTGAAGATGACATGTAAAATTCACGATTCATTACCAAATCTAAGTATTATTGCTCTAAGAATTGTATTAAAAATCCAGATTTTATTGCTTCAGCCAAGTAGTTTTGCCCAATTAAAATTAATTTTTAAAACTATCAAAAAGTTTTAATGAATCAAAAAATTGTTGTTTAATTCGGTATGTTGTCAACACATATTAAATGAAAATCTTGATCATAACATAGTGATTTTTCTAAACTGAAAGCCAGAAAAACAATTCTTACAGAGCAAATACATAATTTCTTAATTGCACATACATTTCCTTTATACTATCCAAACATCACTGGTCTATCAACAGAAGGCCAGACATGCCAACCATAATTAAAATCAGTAATTCTTTACATTTTCTAAGTTGGAGTTATTATGAAAATAACACAGCTTTTCACATTTTTCCATTTTCATCATTGTAAATGTAATTTGGTCAATGTAGGGAGATAAAGCATAATTTATTTGACAATGTTAGGTTAACTCTTAACATGTAAATATTCAGGAATATAGTATATGAGCCTGCACATAATGCTAGGGCTGATTTATTCAAAGTCACTACATAAAGGCATAAAGTAAGTATTGTTTCATTGTCAAAGAACTGAGGATTTATATCTTATTTACCTGCCTTATATGCAGTTTATCAGCGAATATAGTTTGTGACGCTGCAAAGAGATGGCTCCCCATACTAAAGAAACTCATTAGAGATTGCAAAACAAAGCCAAATGCAGTAATAGGATAATAATAAAAATTGGTTACTTATTAAGTTATTGACATCTGTGTTGTTTTATTTCCTGTCCTACAGAAACAGTTTATTTCTTGGAGCTTTATTATAATCTAATAAATATAGCCTGTAGATACAAATAGAATTATTAGATATATCATGTCAGACATTATTATGTCAGCGTTAAAAAGATTCTAACAGAACGATTAGAAAATAGTAGGTTTATTGTATTGGAACTATCCTATTAGAATCTTAGAGATACAAATTTAATAATTAGATAGATTTATACTCTGACAATGCTTAGTCCTGTTAAGTACCTAAGTTTGTGATAAAGATCTTGACCCAGGTGCATTTGAGACTCGCCATTCCTAAAGTATACCAACATTTCTAAATGCGAATTATTCTAGATTTTTAGAAAATTAAAACATATGTGAGATAGTCTTTAATAATGAAATATATTTTTATGTTGTTTTATTGTCACATTTCTTTATTCCCCGAAGTATTTCTTCCATGTCAAGCAAATTTTTCTAGGGCTTCCTTGCAATGTAAATATTCCCTATTTGGAAGACTTCCCAGTACAGTAGGTGAACCCTAACTTCTCAATAATACAGACAGTTTCCATGCAGGGTGTACAGAAGCTCATCAGCAAGATGTGTTCCACTGGAGATGAGTGAGGGGGAAGAATGGAGACAGGAAGCTGGAGGGTATGTTTGGGCAAGAGGCTGAAGGGAAACGGAAACCCAGCAGTTGATGGAGGATTTGGAAGAGGAAAGGAAGCTGTGACCTGAAGAAATTTAGGGAAAGAAGAGAGATCTGTAAAAGGTGTTTTATGAAGTTTTTCATGATTTTCTTAAACTTATCTCCCTTCATTTTATAGTCTTCAAGTGAGCTTCATTTGTAGATTATAGTCTTTTCCAATACCACTTAAAAGAAATATTTATCTATTAAGGTAAAAAAAATTTCAACCATTTACTCTCTGAAATCATCTTTATGTACAAGTGGTATATAGAAATGAATAGAGAAAACAGAGGCTTTAGGACGAAGCCCTGGGAAGCTGCCATCTTGAAGTCAGGTAGCAAACAGGCAATAAAAGGGGAAGAGGCAATGGAGGGAGAGAAGGAGCGACAACGTGGTATCCTGAAAATCAAGAAAAGACAGTGTTTGAAGCCAAGAATTGTCATGTGGCTGAGAGACAGAAGGCAGAAAACTGACACTTGGGTTTGGCAACACGACAAGAACATTTTTGGAGGCCTGATATAAGATGGTTGAAGAGAAACTTGGAGGTGAAAAAATGACAACTATCTGCATAACAAAGCCTCATGAGAAGGTTTTCAGTGAAGGAGAGCACAGAAAATATGGCTATTGGAAGGAAGCCTATGGGACAAAGAGGAGCTCTATCTTAGCTACAAGGGGAGGAACGCAGAAGAGGGGTGCAGCTGCAGAAGGGGGCACATTTGACATTGGTAGGAAGAGCATGTTTTCACAAAATGAGATCATCAACTGGGATAGAGGGCGTGGAGGTGGGTTAGTTACTGATTCTCAAACTTAGCTGCACTTGGAGAATTTTAAATAGTACTAATGCTTACATCCCACCCCCAGAGATTCTGGTCTAATTGTTATGATGTGAAGCCAAGCCATGCTGAGTAGCCATACCTTTCCAGGTTTTCTGAGGATAAAGTAGGAGGCATCAATTATTTATTTGCATAAGTCCAGACTACCTGCTATCTGGGAAACAAAAGAAATATGAGTCATTTCTTGCTTTGAAGGAGCCTACAAATCTGTAAGCTGTTTGGAAATTTCAAATCTGTTCAGGAAATACGAAAATAATTTAGGACTATTAGCAAGTTTAAACATATTAAAGAAAGCGGGGTACAAGCCACATTCAGTGAAGCATAAGAGAAATAAGGGATCTGTTTTAGAGATGATGGTTCAGGGAAAGTTCATTAAAAGAGTATTAAGCTTCATTTTGAAGAAGTAAAGGGCAAAAATTGAAAGATGTAGGAAGAACATTTCAGATAGGGGAAGCAGTGTGAACCAAAGCAGGTGCCTGATGAAAACATGGGGAAAGCACTTATTTCTAGGTAACTGAGGGACAGGGGTAGGAGAGAGAATATTCACTATATACCTCTTTTTTTTTTTTTAACTTTTTAAATATTGAAGCGTGCAAAAGTTTAACCTTTGCAAAAATAAATAAATAATTTTTAATGGAAAAAGAGCAATCTGGATTGAAAGAATTAAGAATATGTGAGGATGAGGAAATATGGAAAAGCCAGTCAATGAAGATATTGGGAATGCCGACAATCTCTACAGGAATATAATCTGTTTTCTCTATCATTTCACCTCAAGTGACAGTATAATAATTTAACTCAATAAAGTCTAACATCACTGTAGTGAAATGAGGCATAATGCAGACATAAAATAAAAAGCCAAAGTGGAACTAGTATGTGTTTGTTGAGCTGATCTAATCCTTCTACTGATGATAATACAGAGTCAGATGAAATGTGTTTTCTATTGCTGTTTATTAGGGAAATAAATATTTTTGTTTGTTTTCAAAGTACTCTGTAGCTCTTAAAACATTAATTGCTTTAAAGAGATATTCATGTTCTTTCATGTGGCATTATTTTTCTGAAGAGAAGGCAGAGAGAAAAGGTTACATTTACAATTATAAGAACAACTTTTTGTTAATGTAGGATGTAGTCGTGCAGGGTGTCACGGGGGGGGGGGGGGGGGTCTCAGCTACCGCTGCCCACATAAGAACATAGGACATGGTGAGGCCAAAAAGGAACACCCTCGGAGCCATAGATAGGGGAGTCATACCATTATATTCTCGCTGGCGACATCCGCCTCTCTGCAATCCACTCTTGCTAGCTCAGCCACCATCTTCTTGCTAGCCCCCATTTTTCTACTAGCGTAGCCACAGCAGTTATATTAGTGGCCAATGGCTCACTGGTTACAGCTGACGACCAACTAGTCACAGCCGATGGCCAACTAGTCACAGCTGATGGCCATTTACTACCTGAGCCAGCACCTTTCCATGTGAGGCCAAGAGCCTGGAAACTGCACTCCTGGCTCTGTCCCCACAGATGCTTAAGTGCCTTAAACAATTTAGAAAAAAGCTGTGTTCAAGGGCATAACAAGCATTCACAGCACTGAATATTAACTGCAAACTGAGATTATAAATTACTGAAAACAATCTAAGTCACAAATGTTGCCTATTGTTACTTAGTATGATACTAAATTCACCTATAAGTTGTTTTTTTTTGGGGGGGTGGATATTGGGGAACAGTGTGTTTCTCTGGGGCCCATCAGCTCCAAGTCGTTGTCCTTCAATCTAGTTGTGGAGGGCACAGCTCAGCTCCAAGTCTAGTAGCCGTTTTCAATCTTAGTCGCAGGGGGTGCAGTCCACCATCCCATGCGGCAATTGAACCGGCAACCTTGTTGAGAGCGAGCTCACCCTCTAACCAACTGAGCCATCTGGCCACCCGACACCTATAAGTTTTTTAAGAGGTGCGTGGAATTTATTAAGTGCTGAAATTAAAATAAACACACACACACACACACACACACACACACACACAGATAACTTGATACATTAAAGATAATACATAAAACAGAAAAATTGAGGTAATTATCTGTATTATAAAATTATTATTTCTTTACTCTGGTATCTTTTAATGGAAAATTTTGGAGTGCTTATTTGATTTATTTTTAAAAATAAATTCAGGTAAGTTTTCACTTTTGTAAAGTGAAAATAGTCATACGAAATACTACCAGCATACGTCCTTCATGCTAATAGTATTTATCTAGATCTGATGCCTTAGAGTAGAAAAAGGCCCTCATGTAGCTCATGCAGTCTTTAGAATAGCCCTGTTACTATTCCCATGTTGCCCAGGAGAAGTGTCATATTCCCAGAGGTTGATTTGACCAATGGCTTTTAGCTGGGAAATATCAATGTCAAATACATGTTGTTTGAATTCAATTTTCCTCTTTTTCTCCACTACTGTCTCATTGCTCCTTATCTTTTGTGGTCTATATCGATACCCTGTGAACTCTTATACAAGTTCCCTGCATGTTATTTTAGTATAACCAAAGCAAAGTAAAATTAACAACAAAAACATTTATATGGATAAATGTATCTGTTAGAGACGGCTAAGCACAACCTCAAAAAACAAGACATCCTTTGTGTGGTGAAAACAGAGTGGCTGAGAAGCCAGCCTGGCTTGTTCAAATCAGATATAGGGGTTGCCCTTTATTTAAAAAAAAAAAAAATTAAGGGCAAACTATGATGCAAAACATACCATGTTTCCCCGAAAATAAGATCTAACCGGAAAATAAGATTTAGCATGATTTTTCAGGATGCTTGTAATATAAAATAAGCCTTACCATATTTCCCCCCAAATAACACTGGATCTTATATTAATTATTGCTCCGAAAGACGCATTAGGCCTTATTTTATACTACGAGCATCCTGAAAAATCATGCTAAGGCTTATTTTCCTGTTAGGTGTTATTTTTGGGGAAACACGGTTGTTTGGGACCCTAAAAATGTGCAAACTGCATGACTACAACGCAAATTTCACAATTTTTTTTCTCTCCTACATGAAGATACCATTTGTAGTAATTTCATTACTTTTAAATTTTTTTTCAACTTTTCCTGAAATTTTCGAAATGTAAATACCCAGTTTCAACAATCATCAGTATTTTGCCATATTGTTTCTCTCTCATGCACTTAAAAAAAAATTTTTTTTATTAGAAATTTTAAAGCAAATTCCAGAAAATCATTTCATCTGTTCCCTAAATACTTTAGTGTGCATCTTTAAAAATAATAAAATGAGAAACATTTTCTTACATAACCAAATGTCATTATTTTATCTAATAACATTAAGTCCTTGATAGTACCTAATAGTAAGTTCACATTGAAAATTTCCCAATTATCTAAAACTTTAAAAAAACAAACAAACAAACAAACAAAAACAACCTGGGGATTCAAAGACATCAACTTCCAAACAAGGTTCACACATTATATTCGGTTGTTCTGTTTCTTAATTCTTTTTTAAAATGTCTTAATCTAGAACAGCTTCTCTCTCTCTTCCCCTTCTTCTCTTCTCCATGCTATTTCCTTACTGAAGAAACCAGGCCATTTCCCACATTCTATATGTGATTAATGCTCCCTTGCAGTGACTGTCTGGTGTCCTTTAATTTCCAGTCTCCCAGAACTTAGTTTTAAAGACTAGAACAAATATGAACCACACAGCCCCATCTATGAAATATTCTTTAAAATAAATTTTTCCAAGTAAACTTAGGAATAGTATTACTCTCAATCTTCATTAGAATATACTATAAAGACAAGATGGTTTTACCATCGATTGATGACCTTTAAATGATTCATGTGAAGATTATAAATGGGAGATGTTTTCTAAATATATCATTTCTATGGTATTAGCTGGAAATTTTTTGTTTAGAAGAATTTTCTTCATCGATTAGTTCAGTAGAAACTGAAATATAGTTTATAGCAGAAAGAGGAGATAAATGTTCATGTCTTCATCTTTAATTATCAGTCTTTGAAGTAAGCAGTTGGTTCTGTGGACACTTCCAATGACATCCCATAAATTTTCCTTTGTCTTGTTTCTCTCCTTCCCTCCTCCTACCCTATCTGTCGTCTCTCTTTTCAATTTGAATTCATTGCTTTTCCTAAATTCAGTGCGTTTGACTTAAACTTATAGTCATTATTCTTTTGATGTTCAAATTATCCCTTTTGAGCCAGTGAGAGATTCTTCAAACTTCTTCCTGTGTTCTTTTAGCAGAACTCCAGCCTTTGGTAGTATCCTTACTTTCTGGGACAACATAATAGCACAAACTCATTACGTACATTTTCTGACCCAGTCCTAAAGTCAGCCATTTCTCCAAAGATTCCTTTTAGTGGGAAACAGTATTTAAAGACCAGGATCTTTTTACTAGGGCTATTTATTGCTATTGGTATGTCATTGTTTCCAAGCCTTTTCCTTGGACGGAGCTAAGACATACGTTTTTTTAAAGAGGAGGGGGAAAATCATATATTCTCACCGATGTTCAAATATAAGATTACAGGGTCTTAACTTTTTAAATTTCATATTCATTTCTCTTTTTTCTTATGCTAAATTATTGAAACTTAAGGAAGTCAACATACTTAATAACTTGCTTTATCCTATAATATGCATATTATATAACAATTTTTAAAGTAACAATACTGATATTATTTCCAACATTGACTATTAAATGAAGTGTAAGACTTCTCGGTATATCTTTTTGACTATAGTATTTCCCACTGAAAATTGAGAATAATACTATTTCCAAGTTAGAATAATTCCTTTCTCTGCAAGAATGTGGCATCAACTTAATATCCAGTTAGATTTATTTAATTCAATTTGCTTTAAATATTTACAGATTGCTTATGACATTTTCATTTTTTAGTTATATAAAAACATTCACAACATACCAAAGTACAAACTGTAAAACAAGAAGTTTTGTTTCCATCTCTGTCCTTTCTCCCTCTTGGTATAATAATTTTTATTATTTTTTTATTATTTTTTATTATCATCCACTATTGTTTCTTTTTGCAAATGTGAGCAAATATGCAACTTCTTGCATAAAAGATACTAGATACTCAAAGAGCACTGCTCTTTCATTCTGTACTTTCTTTCACTTAATTTATTCTGAAGATCATTATATATCAGTGTGCAGAGATTTTTCCTCATTCCTTTTTACAGCTCCATCTTCACTATGTTGATATACCACAGTTTACTAATAAGTTCTCTATTAATGACCATCTGGGTTATGTCCAATTGTTTACTATTACAAATACTGCCACAATAAATAACTTGTGCATAAGTTATTTTGTATTTTTCCAAAGCACAATCTTTTTAAAAGTACAGAATAACGAAAACACGTATGCTTTAGTAGGGAACGTTTGCCAAAAATTCTCCTTCTATTGTATAGTAGTAGCAAATGAGAGTAGCATCCTAATAATAAAAGATTACACAGATATAGGTCTCTCGAAATCACCTTTGCATTGATTCTTTCGTGGCTGTAAACCTAGTGTATTAGTTAGGGAAGGCTAACTGCTGTGGCTGTAAACCTGGTGTATGGCTAACTGCTGTAACAAACAAACAACAAAATTGTGGTGACTTAGCACAAGACGGGTGGCCTTCTTTGTGATTGGTCTTGAGGATCTAGCCTCCTCTCTTCCTTTCAAATCTCCTGCTCTGTGTACAACAGTCAACTACAGAAAAAGAGGGTGGAGAAGGCACACCCACTTTTTAAAAGCCCGGATGTAGAAATGACACAGGCCACTTCCACACAGCTTGATGAGAACCCGTCATGTGGCCACCCCTCCTTGGGAGGGAGCAGGCGTTCTGGTGGAAGCTCAGGAAGCAGTGGTTTTGGTGAACGGTGAGCCAGTCTCAGCCTTTCAGGGCTCTGATTGCCGCCTTTGTATTCTGCAGCATATTCAGTCCTGTGTTTATACACGAAGCTATAACCCATATAAAGATCATGTCCATGAAAAGGCCCTGTGCCCTTCTTTCAAAATAGCCTTTGGAAATGTGTAACGCAAATGGAGTGAGGGAGCTGATGACAGGTGTAGTTTAGACAATTTTTGTATTTTCACCTGAGCTATCATTCAAGGCAAATTTCAGCACCCAGGGGTGGCCTGGAAGATGTGGCCACCTCCAAAACGTGCTGCCTGAATAAAAACGTGATGCTTTGTGAATGCACTTTCAAGGGATGCCTCCCAGTCTTTGAGGCCATTCAGATGCCAGAGGCAACCAAGAGCAGAGGTTATTTCACATCTTGTTCATTTGGAATTTTCATGTCATTGGAAATTGAACTATAGTTTTAATTACCCATAAAAAATGTTTACAAACCAATTAAGAGAACACAAAATATAGAAAGTTTCAAATACATACTTTAAAAGTTCTTGAGCTTTGACACAAGTAGACCTGTATCAGTTATAATAGCATTACAATTAATACTATTATAAATTCTTTTTTAAAATATTTAAATGTAGTATTTGTTCTTGGCAATACTGTTTAGCAGCCACTTGGAGTTTCACGTGTGTGTATTTATATGTAAAAGTATTACAAAATTGTTATATATTTATATATCATGTATTTATCTTCAAGATATTGTATTTATCTTAAAATGCTCTGTAATTCATGATACTCATTAATTTGAACAAGCTTTTTCTGCAAATTAGTAGTTTTACTACATCACAAAATCGGTGATATGAAACAAATATTTCTATTATACATTATAATAGTATACAATAACACAGATTTGCCAGGCTTTTTCCTCTCCTTGTAGATTTTGTAAAATGCCTGAATTGCCAGCTCAGTTTGGAGAAGTGACTTGTGCCAATTTTGAGAAGTAAGATGAATACACTGTTTTAATTTTTTAAAACAGGAAATAAAAATCTAAACAAAGAGCCAGCATGTAAATTTCCATATGCTGTGGTGAAATATGATAAAAGACCTGGACAGCTTTTGCCTAAAGTTTTTGGACTAAATCTGTTTTTTTTAAATGTTTATTTATTTTAAGTGTGTTTTTCCAGGACCCATCAGCTCCAAGTCAAGTAGTTGTTTCAATCTAGTTGCGGAGGGTGCAGCTCCCAGTGGCCCATGTGGGGATCAAAATGGCAACCTTGTTGTTAAGAGCACTGTGCTCTAACCAACTGAACTAACCGTCTGCCCTGGCCTATATCTACTAATGAAGGAAGAGATCCTCTCAGACTGTTACCTGCTGAGATTCTGAGCAGTAGAACATTGTATTAAAGAAATTAATGACTATTTCAGGAAACATCAGATCACTAGAAGAGAGTGAAAACAGTATCCATCCAGAAAGAATGACATTGATGTCTTAAAAGTTGTTCAATTAGAGAGTTTATATATTTCGTTTAAGACACAGAAAATCACAGGTATGTTTGGTCATAGGCACTAACTAAATCCTCTTCTGAGAAGTTTTCATTCAGAAGTATGAAGCTATAGAAAGAGCATGGAGAACTTACATGTGCTCCTTGTATCCCTGAATGTCCCCTAAGTCTGTTCTTCATCTTTTAAAATGAGGATAAGCCATACTGATGTCTACCTCAGACATTTTTAGGTTGAAATGGGCCCCTAGGTCAAATTCCATTGAAAACTCATAGAATACCATAAAAATGTAAAGAATCATTAGGAAGTATTTTCGAGCAATTTATCTTGCTTAATATTATGTTTCAAACATGCTAAACCTCATGACTCAATCATTATCTGATAACCATATTTTTACTCCTATGAGCAAAAGCACTGCTCTTTCATTCTCTGCCTGGGCCCTGACGATACTAAACCTCAATAAGAGTAATTCTGGAACAAACTGTGGAAAAACTCCTTAGAGGAGTTATAATACCTAACAATACATTAGGTATCTGATTCTCAGATGTATTGTTACCTGGATTAGTTAGCTTTCACTAGGTTATTCAGTGCTAACAATTCCAAACTACCCACCCCGCCCCACCCCACCCTACATATACACATACTACACCCAAAATGAAATTGGGAAAATCTAAAGGGGTGGAAAAGCCTTTAGATTCTGCTCCGAGCCATTTCTTTCCAATTGAGAGAAGCGAGGAGTCACATTTATCTGTATAAGTTTGTGACAATGGTTTTATGTGGATTTTGCCCTGGGGCTGAGTCTGTGGAGGGGTGTGAAGTATACATTGTGGGGTTTTACACTGTTGTCTTTTTTGTGCTTCCTCCCTTTCCTCAGGATGAAAGTGGCATTTGGAACCCCTCTAACACTAAGAAAGTTGTGTGGAATTTCAAACTTACAGAATTTAGCCAACTGGCTTTTCTCAGTTATCATTCTCTTGTAACACTGGGCATAAGAGATGTACATAGCAACCAAGAGTATTGATAAAACCAGATTTAGTCACAGAATCTATTGTAGCATTATCTTTGGTAAACAGAAGAGAGTAGTAAAGATCAAAAATAGATTAATGTTCCTTACCGAGAGCTAGCAATACATGTGTGGAAATGGTCTCAATATCACCTGGTTAGATATTAGAACTATAGGAAGTTTTCTAGTTTGGTATGGAATCATTATACCTAGTGAGATACCACACTTTACCTCTCTGGCTCTTTTTCTTTGCCTGCTCTTCAGCTTTCAATTGTATTCACCCTTTTCCTTGGATGCCATTAGACTGAGGTGGCTCTAAAGCTGAGGTGTAAGCAAACCAAAATCTAAGGTTACAAAATAAAAACCAAAGGACAGCCAATGACAGCCAACTAGGCTTTAAGCTATAGCCAATCAAATAATGTCCTTGCTTTGCTTCCATACCATCTGTGTACCTTGTTTAAGTCTTTCACACTGGCTCCTGTCACTTCCAGTTTGGTGCTGTCCAATTGGAATCAGGTTTTGCTCAAAGAAACTCTTGAAATTTTTAATATGTTTCAGTTTATCTTTTAATAATTCTGACATCATCTAACTTTTTTTTCTTAGGAATACTTCTTGGAATACTCTAGAAAATTCCACTTGGATCCTCCTAATGTCAACTGAAATATTTCATAACTTTCCTGTCCATCCACACCTACCCTCTTGGCTTTCCTATTTCTGTGGATACCACTTTATATCCCAGACCATGAATCTAAAAAACCTGGGTATTTCCTTTGATGTAATCTCTCATTTGCCCATGTCAACCCCGTCTGCCTTCCTAAATGTCATACCCAGTCAGTTACTATAATACATTGTAGTGATTCTTCTTTCAAGATGTTTTACATCCTTCTCTTGGTTTCAGCCTTACACTGGTGTCAGGCTTTATAGCCAAAGACATATATCATTTGTACCAGACTTCCAACAAAATCTTCCCTGTTACGATTTGCCTTGTACCCGATGCTAAAATTGAGGAGCACTTTGTTCTTCCCTTCTCAGAAATATTAATTGGTTTCTTAGTGCCTCAGGGTGAAGTTTGCTATCTTTCTGCAAGTATTTGGGGTGTTGACTTACTGTGATGGTTAAGATTGGGTTCAGCTGCAAGTGACAGACAACCCAAAATAAAAGTGTCTCAGACAAAATATAGATGTAAAAGTTCAGCGATCCAAGGCAGTTTTGATATTCCATAGTCCCAAAGACTCTTGATCCTCCTATCGTGTTATTCTTTCACGTGTGGCCTACCTTCCCAAGGTCATTTCATGACCCAAAATGGCTTCCAACTCTTTCTTCACTCCAATCAACAAGAAGGGCTTGCCTTTTCTCTAAGGAAACTTCCTGGATATTGTACTTACCACTGCTGCTTACACCCTTGAGTTAAAACTTATTTCCATGGACAAATAGACTTATATTCTGATGACCAAGTATCCCACTAAAAACTGGAAGTTCTATTACTCAGAGAGATGGGAAAATAGATATTGGGTTATAACCAGGAGTCTCTGCCACACCCACCTTCTAGCTGCTACTTCCTTATGCAAACCTGCCATTCTAGTCAAACTTTCCCCTTGTCCATTTAAACATAATTTCTTCAAAACACTCCAGCTCACACTTTTCTTTGTCCTTTAAACTAGAGAAACAACAGTCAATTTGGCAGCCAGTTACTCATTTTGTAACAGCCTTATCAATGTGGTCTTAATGATTAGAGCATTGTTTAAATTTTCCTTCTTGTCTAATCCTCTCAGCTAGGTTGGGGGAAGGACCTAAGGCCTATACATCCCATCTTCTGACACTATTGCTTGGCATGTTGCCTGGCAAGTACTACAACTTAATGACTGTATTCTAGTTTACCTAATAGACTGACAGCACGAACCTAGAACATATCACATCTATTCCTTTATGAGGGAGGGATTATGTATCATGTGTTATGATGTGTGGATTGCATCACATCTCAGTTGCACACAGACAGACAAAAGAAGACAATACAATGATAAAATTGTATTAAATGACATGACTGTGCAAGTAGATTTACAATTTTGCTGGAGACATAAGAGTTATAGAATACCAATACGGGTAATTGAAATCTTACTTGGGAAAATAGTATCAACACATAGACTCCATTCCTCTGCCCAGAAAATCCTAAAGATCAATATTAGATAATGAAAGGATAATATGAGGAAAGGCCCATGATAGTTATATATTAAATCAGCAAATTTCCAAAAATTCTGACATCTGTTGAGTATCGGAAGAGTAGGTTAGTGCTGTATTAAAAGAGATCTTGGGTCCCATAATCATTGAATTGTTTTTCTGAAATAGCAGTGGATCTGGGTAAATTCAGCTGATCCCCTTTGTAACCTATGTCCTATTATGTGTGAATTGAGTGTGTAATCTATGGTCATGGGAAGCTTGCAACTCAACAGTTTGGAATTTAAATCCATGGCCTTGGTTTCATGAAAACTGAGTCAAACACGTGGGCTTCTCTTAACATAACCATATTTATGTGAAGAATGCAGGGAGAACAATAGCTTTTGTGCCACAAACATTAATACATCATTCCATATATTCTTCACACTTCATGAAATTCTTTCATAATTTTATGAGGTTTATTTGGTGCTATGAACCCCTATTTAACAAATGAAGAAACTATGGCTTAGAGTTTAACTTACTCAGGCCGTATAGCTAGTGAGTGGCCACCCAGACTCATTCCCTGTTCTTTTACTGTAGGTAAATATTTTTATTATACTGCACTCGAACTCTGCTATTGACAACTGAGTACTTGAAGGCACTTTCTGGGATACCCTAGGTAGAGAGAACCAAAATTCTAACGTAGATTTCCTGAAGAGAAGAATTCCACCATTATCTATCTAGGCTAATATCCTTTGAAATAACTGGGAAGTCTGTTTGCATTTGTTTAAAATTGCTGTTTAAAGCAAGATGTATTCAAGAAATTTGAGATTCCCAAGTGTGAGACTTTCACATTCTCAACATAAAAAGTCAGGAACAGTAGTTAACACATATGCTAGTGTTTGAGAGGAGATAGTATCTGGTCATAGGAAGTCTGGTTGAATTAGGAAACAGCTAGTAAGGAGAAAGTCAACAATAGTGGGGCCATCTACTTCTTATTAGTTTCGTTTTTATGACAAGAGAGAACTTATAAGCATGCACCACATAATGATCGCTGTTTTGGTCAATGAAGAACTGCAGTTACTATGGTGGCCCCCTAAGAGTATAACAGAGCTGAATAATTTCTATCACCTTGTGGCGTCGTCCTAGCCATCTTATTGTTGCAGTGCAGCACATTACTCATGTGTTTGTGATAGTGGTGTCAACAAACCTAACGTGCTTTTGGTCATATAAAAGTATAGCACATCAATTACGTACAGTGAATACTCGATAATGATAGTAAATGACTATGTTATTGGTTTATGTATTTAACAGACTACTTTTTATTGTTGTTTTAGAGTGTGCTCTTACTATTTTATTTAAACGTTTGCTGTAAAACTGTATGCTGTTAGACCGGCAGCCTCATACATCTCATGTTTACTGCATCTCTTGATTGCATTGCTTTTGTGTTTGATCTTGTGTTGTTTTATACAGTAACATGCTGTACAGGCTTGTGGCCTAGGAGCAATAGGCTGTACCATCTAGCCCAGTTGTGTAGTAGGCTATACCGTCTAGGTTTTCAGAAGTGCACCCTATGATGTTATCATGACAATGAAATTCCCAATGACACATTTCTCAGAACGTGTCTTCATCATTAAGTGGGACATGACTATATTAAGTAGCTAACTGGGAATGGCACTGAACAATAAGACTTACATAGCTCTGGTTATGTATATTATGCACATGTATTAGCATAAATACAAGTAGAGGAGAAATAAGCAAATAATGTTATATTTGCCCCATGCCTTTCCAGAGCAGCCAAGAGAGTAAGACATTTTCACAAAACTTCTGTGAAAAGTGTAGAAACTTATATTTTCTTGTTCTCTAAAGGAAAAGGAAAACTACTGAATGTATTAAACCAATTTTGGATTTTAGATTGGATGTCAGATGACTTGGTTATGTTTACTTGGGCACGTTTCAGCTTGCTGCTTTCATGTCAAAGGAAGACAGTGTAGGAAATAGGAAAAAAGATTTAGGAATCAAAGACATTTTATTTCAACCCTTCCCCAGCATCCAATGCAGAAGATAAAAGCAATTATTATTCACTGCTTATTGTGTGACAAACACATGTGAAAGTGTAAACTGCATACCTTTCCTTCAGTCTTGGAACCACCACATGAAATAGGTGTTACTATACCCTTCTCATTGAAGAGGAACTCAAAACTCCAAAAGGTTTGTAACTAAGATGACACAGTGAGAAGGAAGCAGAGCAGAATTCACACCTATCTGCTCCTGAGCTTATTCCCCCTTTTTAAAAGATTTTTTTATTAAAAATAGCTAACGTGAAATATTATTTTAGTTTCAAGTGTACATCATAGTTATTCAATAGTACCCATCTGGCACGATACAGTTATTACCACATTGATTATATTCCCTATGCTAAAGAAGTGGCCAACATGGTAAGTCCAGCAACCATTTGACAATGCTAACACAATATTAACAACTATATTTGCTATGCTATATATCTCCAAGACTTATTTGTTTTATACCTGGAACTTTGAACCTCTTAATCTTCTTTATCTTTCCCCCCTTTTTAAAACTTTTCAGTTAGTTGATATTCAATATTGTTTTACATTAGTTTCAGGTGTACAACATAGTGATTAGACATTTATATAATTTAGGAAGTGATCCCCCTGACTAGTACCCATCTGGCACTATAAATAGTTATTTCCATATTGATTACAGTCCCTGTGCTTTACATCCCCATGACTATTTTGTAACTACCAATTTGTATTTCTTAATCTCTCCACTTTTTTCACTCTTCTCTCAACCCCTTCCCATCTATCACCTCAACAAATCTAGTACCTGACACCATACATAGTTATTACAATATTATTGACTATATTTCTTATGTTATACCCTACATCCCCTTGACTACTGTGTAACAACCAATTTGTACTTCTTAATCCCTTCCCCTTTTTTCACCCACCCCTTAAACTCCTTCCCATCTGGCAACCATCAAAATGAAAAAATTGGAATGATTGACAAATTTTGCATGTCATCTTTGAATAGGGGCCATGCTAATTTTCTCTGTATCGGTCCAATTTTAGTATATATGCTGCTGAAGCGAGCACCTGGGTTTATTCTCTTAACCACTTCTCAGGGAGGCAACAGTGAATTCCTTTAGTTGTGCCTTACAGCAATGAGTACATACCCTAAATTGGAAAAAGTATTAATGTTGGCTTGTGAGTTATATATCAGGAAGCTTTAGTGGAGCCCAGGTTAACTATTACATAAGGTTTCATAGCTTTTTATTGTGATTATATCAATTCAGTGGGGGAACTGATTAACTCTTGCTATTCATGGCATCATAAAGGTTACTCAGTTCCAAGGGAAAGAAATAATAAGCCTCGTGTCAAAATTGTTGGCAACCTCTTTTCTAGAATTTATCTCCCAGAAATAGAGAGGTGCTCTAATTTAAAAAATTTTTCACATTGAAACCCAATATAAAGTACTTAAGAGTACATATCTGAAAATTTCTTCACATCAGAAATAGTGAATTGTTAACTGTAATACACTACTAAACACTACAAATGTTTTAAATCACTAGTGTTTCCAAGCAACTGGAGATGTACACAGGTGTTATTAATCTATTAGTTGGAAGACTACGTAGTTGGGATTATGATACCTAGTACTGTGGGTACAGTATTATTTTCTAAGCCCACCATTTGCAACTGATTACATGGACCATCTGTAACTGCCTGTGAATCATGTTAGGAATTAGCCAATGACATTTATCGAACATTTGTCATGTAGCAAAATGTTTAGTATAGAAAAATTTGACACATAATAGCTTTGAGGTTTCACTAAATCAACTTTAGACACCAGGCTATAGGTATAACCCATTGATGTGATTTGATTAAAGAATACCGCCTCACCCCAAGCCCTCCGTGCATAGACCAAAAGGTCTTTTGTGTCCAGCGAGGTGACTGCTCCACCGTTTGTTCCCGTGGGGAGTTTCAAAAGTGGTGAGGAAAGAAGAGATGAGATACCGCTGACAATGAAGTGAGGGCAACGGGTCGTAATCAGTCGGTGGCTGGAGACTGGCCTAGGCAGAAGTAACGTGGAATCTCTGTGGAGGCTGTGGTTTGAGGATGAGTCGCGGCTCCTGTCACAGGACGCGTTCGCGCCACCTGTCAGACCAAAGGAGCCGCCGGGGATGCAGAGAGGGGTGGAGAGTAGGGTGCCCCGGAAGAAGGATGCGGGCAAGCGGATCTCCGACGCGAAGCACTAGGGGCGGAAGGGAAGGGAAGGAGGACGTTGTAGACCCGTAAGTGACTTCACGTGGTCAACGGAATCCCGCTAGGAGGCTGGGGGGCGCTACTGCGTGCTCCTCCCCTGAGCTTCTCAGCTCCTCCTCCCAGACACGTGACCACAGGCAGCGGGTGTCCTCGCTCCCTCAGTGTAGTTCTCTCTGTTTCTTCCCCCCCGCCGCGGTGCCCTTCTTCTCCCCGGTTCCCATCCCTCCGCCCTCCCCCACCTCACTCCCCATCGCCCTCCCCATGTCCCAATAGCGGCTCGAGCTGCTAAGCGCCCGCCCCTCCGCCCTCTTCTATGCTTTCTCATTGGCTGAGGCCTCAAGGACGCGTCCCGAAGGCGGGTGGCAGCCATTGGTGGGATGAGCAATCCGAGTTCCCGGATGAGGGAACATTCTGCAGTATAAAGGGAGCGGGGAAGGCGGGAGACAGCGCAGTTTGAATCGCGGTGCGACGAAGGAGTAGGCGGTGGGATCTCGCTTGGTGTTTGACTAGTCCTTTCTCTGCCTTGCTTGTTTGAGCTTCAGCAGAATTTGAAATGGTAAACTTCACAGAGGCGCTCGAAGACTCCGTGGGTTTTTGTCGGCGGGAGGAAAACGTTACAAACGGAGGTGGGGGTGAAGAGGCGACGGTTGGGAACGCGCGGAGACAGGATTTGGAAGCGCGGGGGGAGGTGATTTGTCGGCGGCGAGCGGAGCCGCTTCCGATCTCGCGGCGGGCGGCGACGGTTGGGTGGCGCACACAGCGCCGCTGGGGGCCAGCGGGCGGACGGAGGCGCGCGGCCGCGGCGGGCGCGCAGCGGGGGACGGGCGGGCGGGGTCGCCCTTGCGACGCGCGGCGGGCCGGAGACCCCGGCAGGGCTCTGGGGCGCGCTCGCGCCCGAGCCGCGCCGCGATGGGGGAGGGGCGCTCCGCCCTGGTAATCCTATATTCTCCGTTCCTCCTTCGCTCGCGGGCGTGTGCGCGCTGCAGGCTGGCGGTAAGGCTGGGAAGGACTCCGGAAAGGCCAAGACAAAGGCGGTTTCCCGCTCGCAGAGAGCCGGCTTGCAGGTCAGTGGTTGCCCGTGCAGTCGGGGAATCGTGTCGTTTTTCTTTTCTCCTCCTGGTTTATCATCGCTCTAGATGGGCGTTTGGTCTTTGCACGGATGATGCGGTGTCGCGACTTGGTTTGCCGATACGATAAATATCGGGGAAGGGGGGCGATCACGTGTGTCGATACTGGGGCGAGTTGCTGCACCAGCATCCATGCCTCTTGCTTTGGCGCGCGTATTATTTTATCATTTTTGACTCATATCTTTGTGCATTTATGTTTGTGTGCTTAAAATTAAGTTTCCGGTGGGCCGTATTCATCGACACCTGAAATCTAGGACGACTAGCCATGGACGTGTGGGCGCGACTGCTGCTGTGTACAGCGCAGCCATCCTGGAGTACCTCACCGCAGAGGTAAATGGGTGTACGCCTATAATCTGGAAAAGGTTTGGGCGGGGGTGGCGGGGTGGCGGCGGCGAGAGAGAAGGAGGAAAGTGATGCAAGAAAACTCCCAGGCCGTAAACGCGGCGAGAAGCCTCTGAGAACGCTAGAGGGAGCTGGTGATCATTACGGGATCCACCGAGCTTGAACAGCTCTTGGAAATAAATTGCGTTGCCCCCATTATAGCCTTGGAGTATCTTGCCATTCAGGTGGTGGGGGAAACGGCAGTTGGTAGATTTAGTTCATGACGGTTGATTCTGCTTTGGATCTTGGCCTTAAGACTTGAAAGGAGATTGATTAGACTCTGCTTTGTAGGTACTTGAATTGGCAGGAAATGCATCAAAAGACTTAAAGGTAAAGCGTATTACCCCTCGTCATTTGCAACTTGCTATTCGTGGAGATGAAGAATTGGACTCTCTCATCAAGGCTACAATTGCTGGTGGTGGTATGTAAAGAGTAAAATTTTACTTTAAACTCCTTTAGAGAAAATTCTTTGCTTTAATTCCTGTTAGTAATTTTTAGCCTAGAAGAGGACACTTGTATATTTTCACTGATACGGAATATGGTTACATCATAAAATAGGATTTATGTATATAACTTAATGAAGTTTTACTCTGCATACTTGAGCTTCGCATTTAAAGACATCTTCGAAGTTGAACAGTAAACTGCCCTGGTCCAAGTACAGTGTTATCATAAAAATGTGTGTTAAAAAGTAGAATTAATCCCTGTTCCTTTCCTAGGTGTCATTCCACACATCCACAAATCTCTGATTGGGAAGAAAGGACAACAGAAGACTGTCTAAAGGATGCCTGGATTTCTTATCATCTCAGGACTCTAAATACTCTAACAGCTGTCCAGTGTTGGTGATTCCAGTGGACTGTATCTCTGTGAAAAACACAATTTTGCCTTTTTGTAATTCTATTTGAGCAAGTTGGAAGTTTAATTAGCTTTCCAACCAACCAAATTTCTGCATTCGAGTCTTAACCATATTTAAGTGTTACTGTGGCTTCAAAGAAGCTATTGATTCTGAAGTAGTGGGTTTTGATTGAGTTGACTGTTTTTAAAAAACTGTTTGGATTTTAATTGTGATGCAGAAGTTATAGTAACAAACATTTGGTTTTGTACAGACATTATTTCCACTCCGGTGGATAAGCTCAATAAAGGTCATATCCCAAACTAGTTGTGTTTTAAATTGGCCTAACTGTAATAAGAACTCTTATTTTGAATAGGATCTCATCAAGCAATAATTTAAACATATTTCTTCTCTGGAATTAAACTGTTAATTCTGTAGATCAACAAAGTTAGAAGGCCCAAGTGTAAATTTTTAAAATATGTAATGAGCTATTAAAAATACTTAAAACTTCGGCAGGAGCTGGAATGGGACACGTTTTTAAGGCTGTTTGACCATCTTAATTTGTCTTTTGACAGCTTACTGTATGTAACAGCACTACACTGGTGCACTATTGCTGTGGTAGGGGGGAAGGGGCACAGGTAGCAAAGTACTCTAGCTACTTCCACAGTGGGAACTTTTAGTTTAGATTGGAGATAAGTTTTTCTGTGTGCTACACAGTTTTGAAGTCTTACCTAAATTGTTCAGTACTCAGTAACATCTTTGGGGAATACTATTTCCATTTTACAGAAGAGAAGATTTCTTTGGAAGTCGCGAGTTTTGGTATTTGCTAGCATGGTTAACAATAGCTTGACTGACCATTGTAAAAATAGTTCTTCTGTGATTGAGTGGATTGTGACACTTGGTTTCTGGCAAATGATTTGTCTTTAAATTTGGATGAGCACATTACCAAGCATTAAGTGGCCCTTCCCCACCATACCCCTACCCCCACCAAGGAGACCTGCATAACGGTACGATTTCACAGGGACAAATGTCATGACAACCGGAGAAGGGAGAAAACCAAGTAGTTTACTTCTGTGACGGTAATGCATTCCCAGAGAGCTGGTTCCTGCCTTGATGTCATAAAAGGACTAGGGTTAAGACTTTAGAATAACGGCAAACTGTACCTCTTGGATATCCTGAGAGACAATTTAATGGAATCTGGGTTAGAAAAACGGTGTGTAGCTGAAATAAAAGCAATAACAAGCTCGAGTTGGGGTCCAACGACGCTCTAATGTGTTTAACACCTGTACCGGAAGGGACTGATGGCGCGGTCCTCACCTGACCGATTCCTCCTAAGGCTATGGGCGCCTGGAGGCGGGGCCTTCGATCCCTGGGAATTTTCGTGGAAACTAGCATCCCCAACCCCCATCCGTCGCCCCGCGGCCTGGAAGGCGGGCTGCGAGCCGCGAGGGGAGGTCGGGGGGTACCGCGGGGCCAATGCGGGTGGCCGGTCCCCTCCTCGGTGGAACACTCCAGCTGGTCGCTGGGCTAGTGTCGCCCACCTGCTCCCTCGGGTTGCGCGGCTATGAGCCTCGGCGTCGCGTACGGACGCCCAGGCCCGGGAGCTCGATCCGGGACCGAGAGATGCGACTCGCGCCGTAGCGGCCCGCGGGGGGCGGGGAGGCCGCCGCGAAGAGGCGGAGCTGTGAGCCCGCCAGGACGCTGCCGCCGCTACAGCCGCCACGGTCCCTGCGCTCCTCCCCGCTTGCCTCCGCACGCCCCCATCGGGCTGGCCTCGCCTCCTCGGCGGCGGCGGCTTCCGCCCCTCTAGCTGCACTCCCAGAGGAAACGGAAGAAGGCATAAACCATGGAGGGGAACAGGGATGAAGCGGAGAAATGTGTCGAGATCGCCCGGGAGGCCCTGAACGCCGGCAACCGCGAAAAGGCCCAGCGCTTCCTGCAGAAGGCGGAGAAGCTCTACCCACTGCCTTCAGCCCGCGGTGAGGCCCTTGGTTGTCCCTTCCCTACCT
Source organism: Rhinolophus sinicus (assembly GCF_057876585.1). Lineage (NCBI taxonomy): Eukaryota > Metazoa > Chordata > Mammalia > Chiroptera > Rhinolophidae > Rhinolophus > Rhinolophus sinicus. The sequence continues at coordinate 178,849,129 of NC_142501.1, read as the reverse complement.
GCCTGGTTTCTAGACCACCGTGTAACCCGTCCCTACCCCCACCATCGCTCCACTGGGAGCCTGCGTGGCCTCAGGTCAGCCCGACCCCTCCGCAGGACCCCGGGGAGGAGCATCCCGACACATTCTCGACCCGGCCCCAACCGTCCCGGGCCGGGCTGGGGACGGGCTGCCGGGGACTCCCTGCACCAGCCTGCTTGCGAGATGCCGGCTCTCAGCTGGCAGGCGACAGTTGCCGGTTCCCTGATCCGATTTCGGAAATGTCCGGCTGCCATTCTCCAAGAGAATGTCCCTGGAAGATTTGTCTGGTCCTGTCTTAATCTTATCAAAGTAAGGCTTTATATC